>NC_073241.2:81973333-83311666 GCF_029281585.2 Gorilla gorilla gorilla
TATCTGTACATAATTCTGAAAGCTGGCCAGGCGAGGTGGCTCATGCCTGTAATCCCAGCACTTTGGGAGGCCAAGGCAGGTGGATCACCTGAGGTCAGGAGTTCAAGACCAGCCTGGCCAACATGGCGAAACCCCATCTCTACTGAAAATACAAAAATTAGCCAGGCATGGTGAAGGGTGCCTGTAATTCCAGCTATTCAGGAGATTGAGGCAGGAGAATCATTTGAACCCAGGAGGCGGAGGTTGCAGTGAGCCAAGATCGCGCCACTGCACTCCAGCCTGGGCAAAAGGAGCAAAACTCCATCTCAAAAAGAAAAAAAAAATTCTAAAAGCTAACAGGCTATAGACTATTTCTCTCTCTGTAAACATTATGCTAAAGGGCAACTATTATATTTTGACTCTCTATGTAAAATACTGTCCTTATCATTGAGAAATAATTCTGTGCTTTCTTCCAAAGCTTCCCCAGCAGGGTCTTTGACATCAGAGTTTTTTCCCTTCATGTTGTCATTGGAAGCAGCTGTTACAAGTCATAACAGAGCTTATATTTATCATTAACTTAGTGACCCCTGCTGGGGAGGCTTAACATAATCATCCTTAAATTCAAAGTTGGGGTTTCAACAAAATAGGTGCTTGGACCTCAAACATGAGTTCTTCATAATCCAAGACAATGGATTTTGCAAGTTAACTCAACCAGTCCCACCACTGGAGGCTTCAAGGAACTCACGGTCACCAATTGAGAGAGAATAACCCTTGTCACATGACTGAGTGTGTGACTGATTCTAAAAGTGACACATTTGGCATTAGCACACTTCTCCTGGTTGTCTGCCTCTGCTCCCTCACCTTGCTGGCTCTTTTTAATGTTATCTGCCAAGTGACAGTTTTGGATCTCTTTCCAATATGCCTTTAAAAAAATCAAAAGGCTCAGATGATGTAGTTTTCTATCAGAATCTTTTCTTTTTTCCCCGTCACAATAGCATTGCTCAGTATCATATGCCAACCTTTTTTTTTTTTTTTTTTTTTGAGATAGAGTCTCACTCTGTCACCCACCCAGTCTGGAGCACAGTGGTGTGATCTTGGCTGACTGCAGCCTCTGCCTCCCAGGTTCAAACCATTCTCGTGCCTCAGCCTCCCAAGTAGCTGGGAACACAGGTGTGCGTCACTACGCCTGGCTAATTTTTGTATTTTTAGTAGAGACAGGGTCTCTGTTGGCCAGGCTGGTCTCGAACTCCTGACCTCAAGTGATCTGCCTATCTCAGTCTCCCAAATGTCCAGGATTATAGGCATAAGTCACCACACCCGGCCTCATATGCCGAACTTTTTCCCATCACATTTGCAGAACGAAACTCTTGAAAAGGAAGTAAATAACCCCATAAAGCAGAGGACTTATATTATTATTTTCATGAATAATTAAAAAGCCAGATACACTTCTGTTGAAGTGTAAGCTTTTATCATGTCGACCCTTGCAAATTGTTAGATTCTCCCTATCTCCATCCCAGACCACTTTGGCATAACCAATCAGTTTGGGTAAACCAATATTAGTGTCCACCACCTAATATTAACCTCTATGTACAAAAACAAAAAACAAAAACAAAACAACAATACTTCAGTTTTGTTTATGCCTCAGAATAACAAATGTTAGTATACAACGTGGGTATTAGAAGGTCTGTGATTTGTTAGAATTGACCTCAGCATATTTAATAATAAAATTTTTAAATGAATATTTGTTTTAAACAGTTCTATTAAAAGTAATATGTGTGTATATGCTTCATAATTAGTTTACAGGCTATTCACTATAAGATGTCAATAGATAAGCCTAAATTATCTAGAATCCAACTATGTGAATCTTTCCACTAATTCTACAGTAAGAGATTTTCTAAGTGTATCCAATTTTTATGGAAATGGGTAGAGAGAGAGAGAGATTGAACAAGATGATATAAGCACAAAACAGTTCATTTTCTCCCCTTTCTTTCCTTACTTCCTCATTCCTTCTCCCTTCCTTTCTTTCTTCCTTCTAACCCTCTCTTCCTTCCAAATATCCCTCCCTCCCTTTCTTCTTCCTAATTAGTCCTCCCTTCCTCCCTTCCTTCCCTCTTTCCTCTTTTTCCCCTTCCCTCTTGCCCCCTTCCCCCCTTCCCTCCTTCCTTCCTCCCTTGCAAAGAAAGGAGCTTCCTTCTTTCCTTTCCCTCTTTACCTTTTTTGTCTACCTTTGATGAAGACCTCACATTGAATAGAATTCTACTTGGCTGGGCACCAAGGCTTGTGCCTATACTCCCAACACTTTGGGAGGCAAAGGCAAGAGGATCACTTTAGGTGAAGAGTTTAAGACAAGCCTGGGCAACATAGCAAGATCCCATCTCTAAAAAAAATTAAATTAGCTGAATATGGTGATGGTCACCTTAGTCCCAGCTACTTGGGAGGTTAAAGTGGGAAGATTGCTTGAGCCCAGGAGTTTGAGGCTGCAGTGAGCCATGATTGCTCCACTGCACTCCAGCCTGGGCTACAGAGCGATACCCTGTCTCTTAAAAAATATAATAATAATTTGACGTAATTTAGTGTATTTTGTATCTAGAGACATAATAAACTCTTGCTGTTTAGGAAAGAAATTCAGTGGGTTAGAAGAAGATAGAGACACTTGTTATATGATAAAAGTCCCTCCCATTTTTAAATTAAACTCCAGACTTTATATTTAGATTTCACCAGTCTTTTCATTTATGTCCACTTTCCGTTTCAAATTGAATCTAGAATGTCACATTTCATTTAGTTGTCATGTTTCCTTAGTCTCATTTGGTTAGTAATACTTTCTCCCTCTTTTCTTGTTTTTCATGACCTTTTGAGGAATACTGGTCAGGGACTTTGGAGAATGTCCCATAATTTAAGATTGTCTGATGTTTGTCTCATGTTTAGACTGAGGTTGTGTTTTTTGAGAAAGAATACCATAGAAAAGTGTCTTTCTTGTAACCTCATAACAGGAAATATATGATAGTCGCGTGGTTTGTCACTGGTTTACTCGGATAAGACAGTGTTTGCCAAGTTTCTTCACTATAAATTTTTTCCCTCCTTTTTTCTTGGAAATGAGTCACTAGGTATAGCTCACCCTCAAAGAGGGGAGTAAATAAGGCCCTTTTTGAAACATGGACCCTGATGGTGTAAAGAAGAAAGGATAGATAAAAGCCCTTGCCAGGTTTAGATCACATTGCTAATGTTCTTTCACTGAAGACTCAAGTCACAGAAGAGAGAATATTGTCCTCTTGAAAGTAAATAGACCATGATGGGGTAAACTCTTCTACCTTAGGGTTACTCATTTTTAATATTCATAGTTGGTAGTGCCTCCACTAGGTGCTTAGAAGTAGTGGGTTCTGGACTACGTGGCTAAGGACTGAGCTTGGCTACAATAGCAATGGGTAGGCCAGCTGGGCATATCTCACCTATGGTCTTTTATACTCAAAGAGGCTAGACTGGGCTTTTTCACATGGCTATCCCAGCTGTCCCCAGTGTGCAAGCCTTGCTTGTTTCACACTTGATGATATATTATACCATTGACCAAAGGAAGTCATGAATAAGTCCAGATTCAATGCAGGAGGCATTGTGTTAATCAGGTTCTCCAAGGAAAGAGAAACTTATAGTGAAGATATTTACTATAAGGTTATTGGCTTGCACAATTGGCTTGAGAAGTTCCACAATTTTCAATTTGCAAGCTGGAGACCAGGCTTGCAAATCTTGGTATAGCTGATGGTATAGATTGCAGTCCAGGTCTGAAGGTCTGAGAACCAGGAATACTAAGGGCGGGAGAACAATGATGTTCCAGCTCAAGCAGGCAGGCAGAAAGAAAATTGAACCTTCTCCTTCCATTTGCTTCTATTGAAGCCCACAACAGATTGGATGGTGTCTACCCATTTTTGGGAGGGCCATCTGATTTACTTAGTCCACCAATTCCAATGTTAATCTCTCCCAGAAACACCTTCACAGACACACACAGAAATAATGCTCAACTAGATATCTGAAAATCCCATGGCCCAGGCAAGTTGACACATAAAATTTCCCATCACGAGCACAACATATGGAGTGAATACCAAAAAATGTGATTCTCTAAGAAGCCTTCATGTAACAATCTATACATTGGCACAGCAAATAACTAGTTAAGTTGGGAGTAGAACCCAAATAAATCCTACTTTAATACCGTCTCCACTGTAGCATATTGAAGCAAAGTGTAAACCAAAAATAAAATTCTAAGGCTCCCCCACCATCTGAACGGACTTTCTCCTCAGCCAGGGCTATTTTAAAATTTAACCTGAAAGACTGGTTCAGGCCAGGAAAGTGGAAGTCAGACATGCCTCATTTTACCTCTCTGGCGTTAACATCAACACAGACTTTTAAGTCTGATAAGAAACATTTTACAGCCTATTCTCTACAAAGCCTACTACCTGGAGGCTTCTTCTGCATGATAAAACTTTGGTCTCCACAAGCTCTTATCACAACCCAGACATTCCTTTCTGTTGATCCCAGATCTTTGTTTGTTTGTTTGTCTGTCTGTTTGTTTTGAGATGGAGTCTCCCTGTGTCTCCCAGGCTGGAGTGCAGTGGTGCAATCTCTGCTCACTGCAACTTCCACCTCCCAGGTTCAAGCGATTCTCCTGCCTCAGCCTCCCTAATAGCTGGGATTACAGGTGAATGCCACCACACCTGGCTAATTTTTGTATTTTTAGTAGAGACTAAAATTTCACCATGTTGGCCAGGCTTGAACTCCTGACCTCAAGTGATCCAACTGCCTCGGCCCCCCAAAATGCTGGGATTATAAATGTGAGCCACCATGCCCGGCCTAATCCCAGGTCTTTGGATAAACTCAACCAATTGTCAACTAGAAAATTTTAAAATCTGCTCTTTAAGCTGGAAGCCCCCCACACCAACTTCAAGTTGTTCCACCTTCCTGGACCAAATCAACGTATTTCCTAAATATATTTAATTGAAGTCTCATGCCTCCCTAAAATGTGTATAACCAAGCTGCACCCTGACCACCTTGGGTACATAATCTCAGGACCTTCTGAGGACCGTGTCATGGTCCATGGTCCCTCATATTTGGCTCAGGATAAATCTCTTCAAATGTTTGACAGAGTTTGACTCTTCATAAACAAAAGAAAGATTGTTTTTGTACTGTGTTTACTAAAGCAGGAGATCCTACTTTGGGATTATATACTCACAACTTGCATATTTTAGAAAGATTTTCGGCAACAAGCGTTGACATAGAAAAAGATTTCTGTTTAGACTTTTACACAATTAGCAAATTCTGTGAACCATATTCTTTCTTGAGCATTTTACTTTTTAACATATTGAATAAGTAAAAGAGGACTAGAATAGGATTCATTGGCCTGCCTCCCATTTCCAGCTCTTTGACTGTGTGGGTAGATAACCTTCAGCAAATGATTGATCTTTTCTTGGTGTTAGTTTAATTATCTGTAAAATGAGAATAGTCAATAGTTTTTTGTGATTATTCAACTCTAGAAAGTCCTGTGATGTATTCTATTCTTCACATCTTCTCCTTCATCAACTCTTGCTGTTTAGCAAAACAAGCTAGATGTTTAAGTCTAGCTAGATTCAACAATGGAACAGGAAACAGGAAGACTCCACAGAGGCAGAAATGGATTCAAATCCCAGTTCTCTCAGCTAAGAATTTTGGAGTCTCAGGTTTAACCATTCTGAGTATATTTATTTGTTTGTAAGTGGAAATAGTGGTAGTACCTCATAGGGTTTTGAGAGAATTAACTTGAATTGAACGAAGTACTAGGGAAGGCATGCATCATTACAGTAAGTTCCTAATAATGGTGTCTACCACTATTTTTAGGATAAGTACTATTGACAGTAATAGCAAATCAGACAGATTAATGCTTTATATCATAATCTGTTAAATTGTATCCTCACATGTAAATGATGTAAATGACTTGTACCCAAAATGTCTGACTTATATCTCAGAAATTTTTATAAACAAGTCCTAGCTCCTAAGATATGAGTTTATTTTACTTTTCAAGTGATTAAATTGAGGCCACGACTTGGGAAACATGATATATAATTATTTCCTCAACTTAGAAATCAGTCTTCCTATGAGAGGTCATAGTTCCCAGTGGGTGCACAAGAAAAGGGTCAAGTTGGAACCAGACATCACCCTGTCCCAAGTGCAACGTGAGATCAGCAGGAGCTTGATTATTGATTTTTGTTTCCTTCTTCTCTTGGGTTTGCTTTCTTTTAGGAGCCAGTAGACCTTAATTCACACAGCTTAGGAGGTAAAGCCAGCTCTGCTTTACTTACCCAATGATCTTTTCCTGGAGGTCATGTTCCTTTTGTCCTTTTGTCTTGAATTGAAATCACTTGGGGGTTATAAATTTTATCTTTTTAACCAGATAGCAAATGCCTTAAGGATAGAGCAGCATTCTTGATATCTTTGTTTTTTTCCCCCAAACTACTTCCTGTAGAAACTTGAACATAATAAATCCTCTAATAGTTTTTTAATGTAGCTCAAAGAGCTCTGAGAAATAGTGAAATTCAACAGCAAATAAATTCAGCCATCATTTTGTAATAGATGTGGCATAATGCATTTAAATTATGAAACGGGCCTTAATTCTTGTCTCTTAATGCCAAGGTTTTAAATTTCTATCTTTGAATGAATTCTTTAATCATAAATATTGTCCATTCTTTCATCCAGGTGGTATCATCAGAGCTAATACGGAGTGAATTCATTAATGTTAAAACTAACTTTACTCCCTAATTATGAGAAAGTAAGTGTGCATACATTACAAAAAAAAAAAAAGAAGAAGTGGTTAAATATTAAAATGCTTGTTCTTGAGGCTGTTGTGAGGCTTAAAAAACTTGAAAAAATTTTCAGGGATCATGCAGTAGTAAAAATTACTATAGCAGATTCTATGTTTCATTGTTCTGCCATCCCTGGTTCTGTGATGCTTCTTTTATATATATATATTTTTTATTATTATTGTTTCTATTGTTATTATTTTGGTTCAACCCATAAATACATTCATCCTGCTCAATTTTCACAAAACTGAACTCATCTCTTACTGGTAAAGAAGGAAGAAATGCCTTTCTTTGGGGAAGAAACAACTGGCAACTTCTCCTAAGACTTGAGGGCAGAATGAAATATCTATGACAGATTTTCCTTTTTTTCCTGTTTCTTGCATTTGCTTTCTGACAAAATAGAGAAGAAAAAAAAATTCTATCTGAAGAAACTGCCACACTCTGTTGTTTTTGATTTTCCACATGAACGCATTCCATTTAAGCACAGGAGGGTCTCAAAAGGCTGGCTTCTTGTTGAGCAAGTATATTAATACTTTTTCTTCTACAACTTGTAGCCTGATCAACAGCAATTATTTCAGTAGCCATAATATGCCACCATTCTGAAAACAAATAAATCAAATGCTTTTTAAAGTCAAGGGTAAGGCTAAATACAGAACAAACAAAAGGAAGTACTTATTGCATGTATTACCTTCCGGTGGAAGTGGGTATAAACTACAAAGATGGGCATAAAAGGGTAGCAATAATGGAGACACCATGTCAAGCCTTGAATGGACTGTATTCTTGACTATACTGATCAGCCTTTGCCCTTTAGACTGACATCAAAAACTCTGCCCTCCCTCTCAGAGCCCTCAAACTGCCCCAGGCTGCTGGAATCTGTGTGACAGCCTGGCAAGGTTAACGTTAAGAAACACACAAAAGGCAGAAAACAAATAGTGCTGCTGCCGTCTTATTGGTTGGCATACTCCTGGGATGATCTATAATCATTTCTTCAGCTTAGAAATCAGCCTCATGGTCTTTGGGGTAGTATTAAAGCTCCTGAGCCCTGTGGGTTTTGTCCCTTCTATTGTTTATATGCGTTTATTCATTTTGCCATTAATCTTAATAAGGATATAAGATTTGCTTTCTTTGTTGTTGCCTTTAAATTTTGAAGAAAATAAAGCAGAACAATGAAAAGAGAACTCTAGCTCCTAAGATTTATTTGCAGGTCAGCTGTGTTAAAATTCTTTCCACTCGACATGTAAGAAGCTTAAAAAAATAAATTACTGTCCTTTTTAAAAAATGCTCTAAAGCATTAGTGTAAAAAGGACGTTAGGAGAGAATCATTATCATCTCTGTGTGTTTACAAAGAACACACATGAATATATGCACACACAGTCAGAAAAGTAGTTCTTTAAGAATTCCATGCCACGAAAGATTTAATTAACCTTTTCACTAGGAAACCGGTTCTGGGCACTGCCTTCATTATCCTCTTTCTGTTTCCACCCTAAGAATCTCACACTCTGTTCCTTTCCTCTGTTTTTCTCGCCCCATCCTTTTTGCCCATTCTTTCATCGGTGACTCTATTGTTAAATTTACCAGCTGGTGATAGATTCACATACTCTTCTTCATTTCTGATAGTAACCTCCTCACTTCCACACTTCAACTTCTGCTGTTACCTGCTTGATTGCATTCTCTTTACCTTCAAAAATTTTAATTGAAAAAAGCTATATTGACCTAGGAGTGTAAGTAAAGTCAGTTGAAATGGTTGGTAGTCTACAAGCTTTGAAATATTATTTTTCCACAGGGTATAACAATTTCTCTTATGCAAATGTTATTTATGTTAATTAAAGCAAAGGAACTTCACTATAAAAAATAACATTTAGTAAGTGGTGATATGAAGGAATGCATTATTATAATTACCATCATAATTTTACTGTTATTATTTTTAAAATTTTAGATATTAAAAAAGACTTAGGAACACAGGAAGTATGCTCCCCACCAAGCACTAGGAGGCCATTGAAATCACATGCAGATCAGCTTTACATTTTTTGATAGTGTGTTCATTCTAAAGCTAACTTTTAGAAATTATTTTGTTGTTGATGATGATGATTTATAGCTGTTTTCCCCATTTCATTTTCTCCTATCTATTGTTAACAGAAAATAAGGGTGTATATTCATATAGCCCCCATCTTTGTAATGCCTGGACATGTTGGTTGCTAGGTAACAGGACACTATGAGGTAAGCAGGCCCATACTGTTTATCTCTGATTGAGCAGAAATGCAGAACCCTCCGCAGGAGAAAAGTCCTCTGAATTTCCTTGCATTTTTGCTGAACCAAACGGAATTATTATTGCATGACAAAGTACCACTTAGCCTTATGGAACTTCCTGGCAGTTTCAGTTTAATCATTGCTGTAAAGAATCTATAAGTCTTTCTTGATTATTACCACAAAATTGTGTAGCAGGTTTACTTCCCTAAATCAAAACTTTGTTGTCCAGGATTCTGTTCCCTTTTAATCTTTCTAGGTTATTAAAATTTATCATAGCAGTTACCTAAACAGAGGTGTTAGTGTCTGATGTCCTGTATTCTAATAGACTTTTAAAAAAATCATATATTTTGTATAAACAATGCTGTAACTAGAATAGAAGGTCAAATAATCAGATAAAATTGTACGGAATTCCACCACTGGAAAAAAAAAACTACTCTTCAAATATCTTAACTTTTAATTAAAATACATGTATTATGTGGAAGTATTAGGCATCACATCAGGCTTAGAGAGGCGTAGATTCATTCATAAAACATTTTCTGGGTGCCCACTGGGTTCTTGGGACTGAGCAGTGATGTTACAGAAAGCAAGACAGCATCCTGGCCTTACCTGTGAGGAAAAAGCTATAAACAGACAATTACATTATGGCAAACTTTTAAGCAGAGCATAGCGAGAGTGTTTGGGAGCACAGAGGAGGAAGCAACCAACTAGACCCGTGGGAATCAAGAGGCTTTTAGATGCTATATCTTGAACTCCCCAGGAGTTCAACTTTCCAGGAGAAGAAGGCCAGTGATGTTTGCTGGCTCTCCCAGCTAACCTTCCTTGTCCATCATGCAAAGCACTGTTCTGCAGGGAAGACTTCCTGGATGTCTTATCCCAAATGGAATTCCTTTGTCGTATGTTCTCTTGGTTCCTTGCTCTCTTCCATCAGAGGTCTTATCTCAGTGTTTAATTATATATTAAACAGTATTATTTAATACCTTAATTGAGATTAATATCTTCTCCACCATTATACCCAGCTCCATCAAGGAAGAGAGGTAGCAGGTGTTACTCACATTATCCCCATGGAACAACACAGTGAATCGCACATAGTGCAAACCCAGTAAATGTTGAATGAATGAGTGAGTAGACTTGCAAATCATGTCATTTAGGCGGCTGCCTTCCCTGCCTTCATAATAGGATGGCCAAGTTTATATTCCCTGTCTTAGATATTGTTAAAGGAAAAACTCTTTTCTTACACTGCCCTTCCCCATCTAAATTTACCATATAAATTATATAGCTGTTGCCTTTTGCCTAACATAGATAACATGATACAGAACACTTTTAGATGAATGCTTTTGTTGGTTAAAACGCAGAAGAAAAATACTGGTTAGTTTTTACATGGGTCCAACTATAATGCCTGAAAACTATAGTGCCTGAAATTCCCTCTGAAACTGTTAGTAAATTAGTATTGGTGGTGGGGTCGGCATTTATTAAGTGCTTACTCTATATCAGACTTTATGTTATCCCTTCAATTTATACTATCACATTTTAATTCTACCACAACATGACTTTGATATGCTGTTAGTCCCATTTTACAGAGAAGAATGCAGAAGTCTAGACAAGTCAAATGGTATTTCCTGAGCTCTCAGTTAGTGGGCGGCAGAACTGGATGTCTATTCCAGGTCAGTCTCTCCTCCAAAGCCATTTTTTTCTCACTGTACCCACTCCCTTATCCTTCGTCCATTGCTCTGAATCCTTAGGACACATTTATCTACATATCAACTATTTTTGGAATCCAAATTTGCCAGTTAATTTCCATGCTATCAGGGAGATGATGTGTCAGTTGCAAACACACACCAAAAATTTAAGAATACTCATTAATTTGATTGACAAGAGTGAAATTTCTTATTCTAAATAGGGATAATATTAGTCAAAATTGTTCAAAAGGAGTGGAAATATTGTTTTTATTGATTAATTGGTTGGTTTGGGGAGAAATTATCCTTTGTTTACTCTGAAGCAGGGAGCATTTCTGATTAGTTCCTTTTGTCAACATATATTAAATACCAAAGGAGCTGCTGCTAATTCTGACTTGGTTTTGGAACTGCCACAGATGGACCCACTGGTAGGAGAGGGGCTTACTGGTAGTTCACTAGTAGAGAATGTAGTACTGGATTGAATTAGAATCAAGTCTTCTTTTCAGTCTGCTTGTTGACTAACACGAGTGCAGACAATGTGAGGAGACCCTCTGCGCCATTCGTTAACAGAAAGCAGGAAGAAGTGCCACTTTTGTGTAGCTTCCAACATGAAGATTGACTTTTACAGTTTCTAAATAGAGTCCTTCCCTTCTAAAAAAAATGCTGCAATTATAATAACTTAAAATATTACAAGCCCAATTTTATCTCACCTAAATCTAGAGGGTTAATAAACGTTTTCAATGTGGTTTATTCTAGAAGCTTTGAGAATCTGGTCACATAATTTGCACTAAAAGCATTTAGCTTTGTGAAAGCCACACCAAACTTGCCATTATTAACTGCATAAATAGAGAGGGCAATTTGCTAATGGGATTCCATTTATGGCAGTTTATGGATTGCCTAACTTTGCCCAATTTACTCAGGCACTTCCAAATATGAACCGGTCAATGTAAAACACTGAATGGTTTTAATTCAATAGAAAAACACATTACCTATTTGGATGTAAAGAAATAGGAACCTTACATCCCAGTGCCTTTACTCTACAGACCAGGTACTACTGATACAATGTGGGCAGAGCAACAATGAGAAAAATATCCTGCTGGGATAAAACATGCACTCTAGTGGGAGAAACAAGCAATACTTAGAAAAGGATTTGGAGGAAAATGCATTCCAGGCTTAGGAACAATGGGAAGGAAGGAAACCTATCACATTCCAGGAATGTGAAGAAGAATAGTGGGCCTGGAGAACCAAGAGCCACCAAATGCTTGTGAGGTGAGGCTGGAAAGGCGGGCAGGAACTAGATCATGCAGAGCATTACAGGGAAGTCGTACATTTCTTATTTCACTAAACACCAAGCATCTGCTATGAGGTGCTGTTCTGGGATAAAGAAGTGAACAAAGCCAGTGATGTCCTAGGAAGGCAGATAATTAACACGAAGCAGACAAATATAAAATATGTCAGGTAGTGACAAATGTAGTGAAGAAAACAAAACAGACAGAGTGAGGTGGATAATGACTGGGGGAAGGGTTACTAGTTTATAGAGAGTAGTTGGTAGGATAAGGTGGCGTGTACATCAAAATCTAAGGGAAGTGGGCCTCGTTTAAGGGTTTTAGCCTTTCTTCCTAAGAGCAAGTGCTAAGTCATTGAAGGATTTTAAGTGCTGAGGTGACATTATCAGAATACCATCTGACTGGATCATTCAGGCTATAGGATACAAAAGAGACCAAGAAAGAGTAGAAACAGGAGACCATTGAGGGAATTACTGCTGTTTTCTAGAGGGAGATGTGGTGGCTCAGACCACATAGGATACGTGGCTCAGTGTGAATGGATTTCATCACTGAAACTGGTTCTTATTTCCATGTGGTTCTAAGTGCCATTTTTGAAAAAAATTCTGAACTAGGAGTAATGAGGAATGATTGCGAGTCTTTGTCTGTTTGACCTCAAGCCACTTTTCTGCTTTATGCCTTCTCTATGAAAGTAGGTAGTGGTTCCAGGTTTTTCTACTTCTTAAGGCTTTTGAAAAAACAGATACGTAAGAAAGACTTGAAATATGTAAAACTGCTACATCATATAAGGAGTGGGCAGTTGGTATTCTATAATAGGTAGGATGAACACTACTAATCCTGTTTACCAGGCTAGAGAACATGGAGCTCTTTATTCTTCTAAATTTCTAGAGCAAACACAGGGACAATACAAAGGAACCCACAATTCAAATTATTTATTTTTCACTTTAGATAGTATGTGAATGTGATTTAATATTAATTGACATATTGATTGAACTCAACTGACAAAAAGTCTATATTTTAACAATATCTAAACCATGGCCTATTACCAAATGCTAAGTTTAGGTACAGAACTAAGTGTCCAGATCCATTCCCAGGTCTCAGGTTCTGAATCTCTTCATAACCCCTCCAAGAGCTCCCTTTTGAACTCTCAGAGAAGCTTCACTGACAGAAACGGGAGAAAAGTGAATCTCCAGGCTCCTTCCAATTTGCAATCCCAGTACCATCCTTTGCATAACCCATAGTTTGGAACATCTCCCTATGCTCAGTCAAGAACGAAAAAAAGTCTTATGTCTTATGTGCATGTGCAGTGGGTAAAAACCATGTATGTACTGTTGGTAAAAGCACACAGCTCCCGGTGAAGAAACTACCAATGGAATCCTCACATGCAAATCATATGGATGCATTTGAATAAAATTGAACCATTAGCTTGGGAACCTCTAGTTTCCAAGTTGATATGAAACATCTATAATCCTCATCTGTACCATATTATTTTGCTTCTAACTGGAGTTGTACCATCCATGTGTTTATTTCCATGACGCTTAAAAACGATAAGCCAAAACAGTTCATTTTTCTTTGTTTTGTCCATAGGTGTTCTTCCAATTACCTCTGCCCATTTATTAAAATATACATTTTGGACATGTTGGTTTATTCACTTTGCGGTGAGGTTATATTCTGTGGATATCTGATCTTTGTTAATCATTGTGTGGCCAAATGAAATCAAACACATGCATTGAAGCAGTGAATAAGTCTTGGGGTTAGCGAGTTTGATGGAATCACAACCAGCAATTTTAAAATGTGACTGAATTCTTCCCACAATTAAAATCTTTCATTATGCTACTTCAAAGCTAATTTCTTTCTTGTTTTTTTTTTTCTGAATAGTTGCTTCCATTAATCTCACTCTAGGTAATGATGGTAATGATACAATTATATGTAATCATTGCCTGAACTCAATATGCAACACATCAGTCCCTTTGTGTGGTGATCGTACACTCTCTGCAGTCCTGGGATTTGGAAACTTTCCATCATGTTATGCCAAGATCAGATTCAAAAGTCTCTGACATTTTGCATAACATCAGTCAGTCGTGTGTTCCAACTGTCCCTTTTAGTGATTGGGCAAACTCATCCATCTGACTGCTGCAGGTGGAAGCTAGGGATGAAGGCATGAAGCAAGATAAGCTGGACTGGCCATTTACATAGTTTCCAAAGCACTTAAAATATTCAGAAAAAAAATTAGGAGCAAGAATTTGTAAAGGACCTTCAAGTGTACAGGTGGCTAATCTGCTTAAACTACTAATGACACAAATCATAGTCTAAGTGAACTTATGTTTTTATGCAAAGTTAATATTTATTTTAAAAGTTTAAATCTATTTTTCTAATATTTATAGCTAATCTTACCAGTGGTTATCATTCAGGATGAATCTGTTTCTCAAAATCCTGATAGGTAGATGTGTGCTTCCAATTCCTATTTTTTTAACACTATGCAGATGCAATTTTGATTCTTATGTTCCAAAGACAGATTTTGTTCCACACACTTACTTATTCAAATTAGTTCAATTAAGGAATAATATTTTCTGTATGTTCCAACACAATAGAATTGAACACATTCATGTCTTCTAAGAATTAAATAATAAGCTATGCAGGTAGCATTAAGATAATAGCTTATCTTATGCTTAAATTTTTTCTTTGCCTTTCCCATTTTGTTTCCTTCTTAGAATACATTGGAAGGCTTTCTTGGTCTCTGGTAACTATTTACAATTCATAATTTTACTCTGGCCTGTTAATTTGATTTATTGATCGTTTCTCTTTAAAGGACAATGTCAACACAAGAGTGAGGCATGGGTTGCAGTGGGTGGAATGACAGTCATATTGAGCCCTGCTATGTTTTGGATATGGTTTGTCCCCATCAAAACTCATGTTGAAATTTTGATTCCCAGTTATAACAATGTTGGAAGGTGGGGCCTAGTGGGAGGTGTTTGGGGATGGTACCTCATGGAATGAGTAATGCCCTCTCTCAGGAGTGAGTAACTTCTCGTTGTGGCAGGAATGGATGAGGTCCTCAGACAGCAGGTTGTTAAAAAGAGTCTGACTTTGTCAGTTTCTCTCTCTTGCTTCCTCTCTGGCCATGGGAAATAGCATAATAGTGTTTGTTTTCTCCACTCTCCCATCTCCCTCTCTTCCTTTCTCTGTTGTCCACTTCTTAAATATATACTGTTCAAGTACTATTACACTTTCAAATCACGATCTGATAAGGTGGAAGGGATTCAAGGTAAATTAGAAAAGCTCCCAGTATTCACATTCACAGAGCCCCTTCTACTCCTGGGAAGAGATAAGATATGCACTTGGTCACTACTAAAAAGTAGAAAGCACTGTATTATATTAGAAAGATTCTTATATGGGAGTAAACAAAATCCAAGCCTTCTCCTCAAGGGCTAACTGGATGTTCCTGTATCAACAACAATATTGAAGAAAATTCTGCTTCAATGTAAAGGGGTATAGGACAGTCTACTGTGACCTACACTCAGAGAGTCTTTGATGTCCACACTGTCAATGTTATACAACTGAGCTATTCCTCAAATCTTAGGAATTTTACTTCGGAGGCTTCCTCTGGCACTCTCTTTCACTTCCTTCAGAATATGATGGCAGTGCATGCTAATCTCCTCATTTCCATCCTTCTTGATGGTCAGGCCACACTTAACACTTACTCCTGTTAGGTTGTTCAGCCAACTGGCCACATATCATTGTGGCTACACATAATAGGGCATTTTCACATAGCTCACCAGAATCCCTTTTAGGCCAACCTACCTCTGTTCCAACAGAACTCTACATGACTGGCTAAGCCCTTATAGCACATCAAATCTGAGCTTCGAAAGGATTTTCCTATTTTGGGGGCACTGCTCAATTTCCCTTTGTTTACCAAAGAAACACAACAGTATCTGGCAGTATTTGATTAGTCCACCTGTGGTTTTTGGAATTGAGGTAATGTTACCCCTACTTTTCAGCCCACACTTCCCAAAACAGTGTCCAAAACCCAGAAACACCAAATTAAGATCCCATCACCATCCATAAGATTCAGAACCCCATTAGATCCACAAATTATTATGGACAATTTCTATTTCTTGTGAACTGTGCAAAAGTTTCTTGAGGAGCACAAATCAATTGAGCATGATCCATGAGCTCCTTTGCATATCACCCTAAAATGCCATGAGCTTACATGGGGTGGATTTAAGAGGGTTGGAGATAAATCAACGAGTATCCAGGGCTGAGGTCTTAACAGGAATCCTCCTCACTGAGAGCTTGCCTTGATCATATTTCTGCCAATCCCTCAGTCCTTCTCTACAATTTCCCCTTGACAGCATGAAAACATGGGCTGATCTGTGTAATCTGACTTGATGTCATTCTTGTCACACCCAGAACACAGATCATCTTTCCTCACTCCCAAATTCTTCCAAGATCCTTTTCCATGGTAGTTCTACTCCTTAGGTTGATCATCATCCTCTTTCACTCTTCCCAACCACAGAGTGTAATTAATCTAGCCACTTACTGGGACCCACATCTCCTGACCCTCCCCCATAACCTTTACTCTTTAAATGAATATACTGCTCAAACCTATTCCAAAAATTGAGTGTAGCAAAGACTTCAATTTAGTCTGATTTGCCCAAACAATATGGATACATCTTGAATCACTCTTTTGGAACATTAGCTAAATATTTTTTAAAGGCTAGGCTAGTCGTTAGCTAACTTTTTCTTTTTCCTTTTTTTTTTTTTTTTTTTTTGAGAGTAAGTCTTGCTCTTGTCCCCCAGGCTGGAGTGTGATGGCGTGGTCTCAGCTCACTGCAACCTCCACTTCCCAGGTTCAAGCAATTCTCCTGCCTCAGCCTCCTGAGTAGCTGGTATTACAGGCACCTGCCACCATGCCCAGCTAATTTTTGTATTTTTAGTAAAGACAAGGTTTCACCATGTTAGCCAGGCCGGTCTCAAACTCCTGACCTCAGGTGATCCGCCCACCTTGGCCTCCCAAAATGCTCCCAAAGTGTAGCTAACTATTTTTAAAGTGTGTAGATACTTTTGCAAATAAATGTAGTTAACGTATATACATACAATTTAAAAATGTATACTCAGACTATTTCTCAATATTGTGGGCTGTTAGCAAGCAGAATTTTTTTAAAAAGCAAGTTTTAAAACTCAAAGCCAAATATTGTTACTAAAGTGTTTCATGGGAATTGGCAGTGGTACCTAGAGTTTTAATGCCTTTACAAACCAAGAGTGTATAGGTATTGTGGATGGAACATGTGACTGTTCAAGGGAAACCTGACAAACCATACTAACGATGGATTATTGCACTCAAAGAAAGATGGGAAACAAAAGAATCCAGAGACCAGTGCTTTTGTTTTCATGACCCTTCAGTTGTCTTTGACTGTTCTTTCTTCTGGCTTTTCTGCTTTGTAAGAGTCTTTGATTCAAGGCTGTTTCATGATCCACTGAACTATAAGGAAACCATGGGTCTAAATTGCCCACTATTTCCTTTAGTGCACTGTTAGATGTAGTTAGTCCTGGGAACTTGTTTAATAAAGAAGTTTTGAAAATGTTCAGGGATCTTTTTTTTTTTTGGTATATTGTATAATTAACAATGACTTTTGCCTTGAGGTCAACATACTTGCAATGTTTCCTAAATAAATATTTACTGAAAGTGTAGATGTGCTGTAGGCACAGCTAGTGTGAACTAAGCCCTGGGCTAAATGACTTAGGCACATCATTGTAATTTTCCCAGTAACTCTGAAAAGCAAATAGCAGTATTTCAATTTTACAGACAAGAAGATGGAAGCTCGGAGTGATTGCAGTTTGTCATATGTTTATGTTAGAATTTGACTTACCCAGGTATGTGTGACTCTAAATCCAAATTATTTTTAAGACCTTAGGCTCTACAAGGTCTTTTATCTAAAAATGCTACAAAAAGAAGGAAATGGGGAGATGTAGATAAAGATTTAAAGTAGCAGATATGTAGGATAAGCAAGTCTAGGCATCTAATGCACAACATGAGGACTATAGGTAATAACAGTGCCCTATATATGAGATTAATGCTAAATGAGTAGGTTTTAGCTGCCCTTGTCACTAAAATAAACAAAAAAAGGGTAACTGTATGAAATGATGGATATGTTAATTTGCTTCACTATAGTAATCTTTTTACTATTTTTATGTATTTTATACCATCACATGTTATACCTTAAGTATATACAATTAAAAGTTATTTAAAATATAAAAATAAAACATAAAGAATGCTGCAAATAACAGTAGCTCTTTTTTTGTAGTTATGAAAAGATATGGATATTTAACATTCCCATTGCTAAGCTTCCACACTAAGCAACAGTAACTTATTAATATTACCCAGTAAATCCTAAGTACAGAAAAGATTAAGGCATTGTGCATTTATTTTTATTAAAATAATTTATGTAAATTTTAATTCAAATTAGGCTCAGCTTTAGGCACCTAGAATATTAATTCAGAAAGTAGCCTTATTAGATTAGCTTCAAATGCACAGAATTTTGGTCAAGGACATTGAAGTAAACATTTTATCTTTATTAGCCATCAATTGGCAAGCATTTATTGAGTACCTTCTAAGCACTGGGGAGGAGCTTGGATTTGAAAGAAATTTCCATCTGTTGGAGCCATATGACTAAATCACACGAAACAACTTGAGAAAGAAGCAAGAAAGTTCATAATTAAGTGCTAATTTGCTATAGAAATTCAGGGAAGCAGTAGGTTATTGAAAGCATCAGGATTCAAGAAAAATGTCATGGAAGACATTTCATTTTGGGTAGCCTTCAAAAGATGTGGGGCAGCTTTGGGTAATTGGAGAAGCATGAAAAATTCATAAGAAATAATGAGTAGAAAGATTTGTGTTGGGAAGTAATGAATGATGTTGGATAAATTGACGTATCAGGTTCCAGAGAATACTTATAATAAGTTGTCTGTTTTCCTGCATAGACTGTCAACTGAGTAAGGCTAGGGACCCTATGCTTCTTCCTCATCTGTGTCTTCAAGCGCAGTGCCTAGCATGGTATAGGAGCTTAATAAATACAGGGTAGCTCCTCAGTATATAAAGGCAGATGAATCTGGATTTAATGTAGTAGGAAATAGAAAATGCAAATTAGAAAATATAGAAATAAATAGCTATCTGATTTCAGTGAGCATAGTTGTTAATATTACTGGTCTCATGTTGCTGAAAAGACTCTTAATTCGGGGTAAAATTTCCTTCAATGACTTATGTATGCATAATAGTGGAGGTGAGGAGATAATGGGCCATGACTGGATAGTAGAAAAGTTACTTTCTCTTAGCTGCAGACTCACATAAATGCTAGTGATTTGTTTGCATTTGCACTCCTGAGCACACTTCAACAGAAGTGAAGTCGAATCTGTTTTGACTAGAAGAAGAACAAAAGCCCTGAGTGGAAAGTGTATTAAAGATAAATGTGACATATTCATTCAGTCAGTCAGCTGAAGTTGAGAAGAAGATCCACAAGCTCAGTCAAGCCTTCGAATGACTGTAGCCCAGACCGACAGCTTGACAGCAGCCTCAGGAGAGACCATGAGGGAGAAGTACTGGGCTAAGCTGTATTTAGATCCCTGGCCTTCATAGACTGTGAGCTAACACATGTTTGCTGCTTTAAGTCAGTCAACACATCTGAGTGGAAGGCACTGAGTGCTCAACACTGTGGGGATACAGAGAAAAGCCTTGGCTTCTGCCCTTAAGGAACTCAGCTGGGTGCAGAAAAAGACACATATGTACAAACACATACTGTAAGAGGCAACAGGAAGAGGATTGAGGGCAGTAGAGGCTTCACAGCAGAGGTGACATTTGAGTTAGGTTTTGAAAGATGAGCATGCTTTGCACAGGTAAAGAGGTTTGGGTATCCTGCATTAACTGTTCTGCTTTGTTGAGGATATTGACAAAATTGCAGAAATGAAATAGTTGAAAAATAAGGCTAATAGTAATTACAACAACAATAATAAAATACATTTATTTCATGGTTTTAACAGTATTTCCATATACATTAATTCATTTGATCCCCACAAGAACCAAAGGAGATGGGCTGAGCAGTTATTGTTGTACCCATTTTGTCAGTAGGGAATCTAAGGTTCAGAGGGACCAAGTGGCGTGTCCAAAATAATGATTCTGCTTTGTGGAAACAAATACAAAGTATAAATCAATGTATAAAATGAAATGACCTTAATAAAAACCATGCTAGAAGAGGTCAGAAGGAAGTGAAATCACTTCTGTAGAAATTTTGAATAAAAACTGCATATGGTGTGAGTGATGCATTTGTCACAAAGGCTGGGTGTTGTGTCTTAAGGGGCTTCTCGGGTAGGTGAATTTACTGGTGTCAGAAGTCAGGTGCTCAGCTTTGTAAGCTCTCAAACCTGACTTAGTCAGCATATACGTAGGTCTGCCTCTCCAGAGAATAGTCATATTTTTAATAGCAAAGTGCATAGACGGATTTATTAATTTGCAATGAGAAATGTCACTGCCATGTACCCCAGAATATTCTGTTGGCACAGCTAGTACACTCATTCCCTGTAGGCAGATATTCGAGGGAAGCTCTATTATAGTGAAAGAGAAAGCTGTTGTTGCCCATAGACTCATACCTGAGAGTTGGCTAGATACATTTAAGAGGTGTTTCTTGGCTTAGAGGTGGGATGGGGAGATTCAAGCACTTTTTCCTGTGTTTAGAGATCACCCTGCAGGAACATCAGTGCCCTGGCCAAGGCTCACTTGTCCCCCCAACATAAGTTTGCTTCTATGACCCTCTGTATTAGTTTCCTAGGGTAGCAAAATACCAAAAACTAGGTGACTTGAAACAGCAGGAATTTATTCTCTCACAGTTCTGGAAGGTAGAAATTTGAGATCAAGGTGTCAGTAGGGCCACACTCCTTCTGGAGGCTTTAGAGAAGAATCCTGTTTTGTCTCCTCCAGATTCTGGTGATTTTGGCAGTCTTTGTCATTCCTTGGCTTGTAGCTACATCACTCCAATCTCTGGCTTAATCTCAGGGGGGCTTCTTCTCTCTGTGTGTGTCCTCTCTTCTTTCAAGGACACCAGTCATTGGGTTCAGTGCCCACTGTAATCCAGGATGACCTAATTTTAACTTAATTACATTTGCAAAGACCCTGTCTCCAAATAAGTTTATATTCACAGGTACTGAAGATTAGAATGTAGAAACACCATTGTACAGGGCACAGTTTAACTCACCACATGCTTTCTTCCCATGCTTCCATTATTGATCAACCTCACTCCCACCCTATCCTGGGTAGACCCATTCTGTGCTCAAATGTTAATTTGACCTGAAAACCTCTTTGCTTATAACTGACCTGGTCTTTTATATCAATGACTTCAGGGAAAAAGAGAGTAACAGAAGTTAGAACAGTGTTCCCCTAAATAACTTGGTTTTTATTTATTTTTGTTTCCACAGGCCAAATCTTTCCTCTATTTCTAAACCTACAGATGGAAAATCTCTGCAATCACTACTCTATTAAGAATCCACTGTTAGTGATGTGAGCTTGTGGGGATTGATAATAGTTTGAGAAGCAACCTCAGGGTTGGGAGGAGGGAAACTTAGGAGGTGGGCTTTGGCCCTCCCTCAACCCACCCAAACTAAAAACAGTAATGATATTCTTTGACAGGGTAATGCTGTTTTATTTTTCAATCTTCTGTCAAATGGAAACAAAAGGATCTTTGTCAAGTATTTTACTTCTTATGTACAATACAAATTGCTACAAATCAAACTTTAAGGGAAGCTTCCCAGCACTCCCTTCTCACCAGATTAGTACCTCCTAAACCTCTGCCCTATAGACATTCTGCCACCTTCTGTTGTTTAATCACTGCATTCTGAACTGATTTGTAGTCTCTCTGTCTATTTTATTTTATTTTATTTTGATACAGTCTCACTCTGTCGCTCAGGTTGGAGTGCAGTGATGCAGTCTCTGCTCACTGCAATCTCTGTCTCCTGGGTTCAAGTGATTCTTAGCTTCCCAAGTAGCTGGAATTACAGGTGTGCACCACCATGCCCAGTTAATTTTTTGTATTTTAGTAGAGAGAGGGTTTCACTATATTGACCACGCTGGTCTTGAACTCCTGGCCTCAAGTGATCCTCCTGCCTCGGTCTCCCAAAGAATTGGGATTAGCAGCGTGAGCCACCACACCTGGCCAGCTTCTCTTTTAGAGGCTGTTTTTATTTACAACATTTCTAAATTCATGGTGGGAGGGTACCTATAGTTATACCATTTATTAAAGTGAGAAAATATTCATGTGAGGAAATCAGATATTACCAAGTATAAAACAATACAATTATAAAAAATGAGAAGCAAGACATAATAAGCATGGCTGAAGAAAAAGTACAGTCATTAGAAAGAAATGTACCCTTTAAGAACAGTCCTCTGGTCTAGAAGCCAGGAGAGTTTGCCACTCCTATAGGCTGTGACCTTGTTCACGTGACTTTCCCTCTCTCCTCAACCTGCTTTTCTCTAAAAGGAGGTGTTGATAAGTTAATGGCTGGTGTGTGGGGAGAGTCGGATTTCTTAATGTTAGGAAAGTTACAGATAACTACAAGGCAACTCAAAAGAACCCCGGGGTATTGGATTTGAGTCAGAGACATTAGTATGAGCTATTGATCAGTTTAATATATATTCAGAAATAATTGTGCATGTGTGTACACATGGGCAGTTATACATATATAGATTTGTATGTGTATATATATTTAATACATACACATTATATATTAAATGTATATATTACAATATCTAAATATATACTATATAAATATAAAAATATAGGTAGAATATATAACTATATATTGTATATAAATATATATCATATATAATATATATTTTATATAATATTTACATATAAAATGTATGGGATATATATTTTTATATCTATGTGTCTGTATATATAATATAATATAATATAACATAATACAATACAATATAACATATATCCCAGCTTTTCCATTGAGAGAGACTAGAAGCAGTGATGTTCCAGTAGCAACAAGTATATCCAATGCCTCAATTTTTGTTTTTAAATACCATTCTCTAGTAAAAGGGATATTGGCTTCTTGGAGAAATAACTGACTCTAAAACTGGGTTAGAGAAAGTATGAGATGAGCCAAGAGCATCCTGTAGTCCCAGAGAGCAAGGGACTGCTCAAAACAAAAAAATGCCAAAGGTACCCTGGAGACAATATGAAAGAGCTCCCAATTGTCAGAGCTGAAACAAATTTGAGCAACAAAATAGGGTGGGATTGGATTACAATTCACAATATAAAATAAATATACATGAGTACGTGCTGATATAAATAAACAATTGAATAAATGAACAAATGGGGAAGAAGTCATAAATCTTTCTTATATAAGTGTGGGCAGGACTTAGTGACTCATATGCAAACAATAGAGCGTGGAAAGGGGATAAAACAGTAACAGAACACCCCAGAAGCCACTGGCTTGATCAGTGATCAAGGTTAACATCACTAGTAACAAGTCATGTTAATAGCATGTCCCCCAGTATGATATGATGAGGAGAACACTTCACTTCTGTGGAATTCTTCCCAAAAACCTGTATCTCCTGCCTGATATGAGAAAAAGATGAACAAATCCACACTAAGGGACATTTTGCAAAACGCCTGGCCAGTACTCCCCAAACTGTCAAGGTGGTGAAAAAGCAAGACTGAGAAACCATCACAGACCAGTGGAGACTAAAAAGATATGATGATGGGATGCAATGTGTGATTCCTGATAAGATCCTGAGGAAACAATAGGACATTCGTGTAAAAAACTGGTGTAAAAAAAATGTTGAAATCCAATAAAAATCTGAATTTCAGTTAGTAGTAAAAAAAATAATAATAAAGGAAGGTGTTGGTCCAAATGGCCGAGTCCCTTCCGGTATAGAATTCCACACTGTTCTGTAACCCAGCAGGGTCTCGATGGAAGTGTTGTACGCAAGGACCCAGTGTTATTCTTTCTAATTTATTTTCTATTTTTAAAATGCTTCTTTTTACATATACTTCTTTGTACATTCTTCAAAATATAGGGAGTTGCAGCAGGCTTTGCTGCAGATAAAGGGACCATGGACACCCTGCCACCAGTTACAGCAAGAAGAAGAGAGGGTAGAGCTGAGTAAGAGATGGGACTGGGCTGTGGCTCTCAGGAGAATCACATTCTAGTCCTGCCTGCCTAATGGCATATGACCTTGGGCAAGTCACATTTCTATGCCCGAATTTATCTGTAAAGTAAAGAATTAGGTTAGTAATTATCTAAGTTTCTAATTGTAACACTGTATAATTCTACTGGTTCTCCGTATGTACAAGTGATAGAAGTCTTAAGAATAGAAGATACAATTTCTAGAGCAGATAAATGATGCTCTTTTGTACACCACAGTGACACCTTCTGGGGGAATCAAGGGTTGCCTCCCTGGGTTGGGTAGCCTGGAAAATCAGATTTTATGTGGGAGGAAACCATTTAGACTCAATTTTGACATCAGCTGTAAAGTTGGGTAAAGCAGGTTGAAAGGAATGAATTTCGCAGGTCTCTTTTCTTGCCTCTCATTCTCTCCTGCATTATCTAGCATCATTCTGACACTGACACAAATTAACTGTGGCATCCTAAGCAACTTACTTAACCTCCATGGGCCTCAATTTCTTCAGTTATAAAATGGAGATTAAAAATAATTACTTTGCATTACTTTATGAGAATAATTGAACACATACAATTCCAAGACTGCAATCTGTTATGTAATCCTTTATTTGAGTGTTAGGACTTTTCCAGCCTCCTGATACTCTTCAATTATTAATGACAGTAGTCCCTTCATGTTGGATGATAGAGAGGGTTGAAGAGCAGAATCTTGGCTGCTCATGTCTTTGAAAAACCCTGAATTGTGTCAACAGGATAGATTTACTTTTTCCTAATATGAGAACTTAAAGGAATTTTGGACATAGTTATAGTTGTTTGCTGAACATGATTTATGTTTATGTTCATAAATCAGCAACATTCAAGTCACTGGGAGTTTTTTTCCTGCTGCCACTGGGGGTACCAAAGTGGCAGCAGGAAAACACAGTTGTGGCTATGGCTGGCATTCAATGGTAGCCCTAGTGGAAGATGGATAACTGGGGAGTATTTTGAACGTGTGTAGATTTGTGTTAAATGGATTTTCAAGAAAGGTTCTTCTCCAGCCAGGGCTTCTACCTTAGCACATGGTCTTAGTTTATTGTAAACTATATTTTCAATTATAAACTGCCCAGCCTTTCCCTCTGTACATCTGCCCTCCTTTTTGTGGCCATGAGAAAGGAGGAATCCGTTGCAAGTCACCACTGGGACCCAGGTGTCTGGCAGAACAACTGGTCCCAGGAAGGCTGTGGCTCCTTTACACATTTAAAATCTATATGGTACTTTTAAACCCCATACTCAAAGTTTTTATTCTGAGCATTGAATGAATGTATTGTTAGCAGCTTAAAGTTAATTTTGGAAGAAAACTTCAAACGAACAAGAAATGAAAAAAGCTATTTCATAAGTGCATACACTAAAGCATATTGACACATATAACTTAAAACAATTTTCAGAATTTAATGAATATGGTCTTTAAGATGTGAAACATCCTTAAAGTTATATACATATGTCTAATAAAGGACCAGAAAGTGGAATCATATGTGACCTTGAAGCCTTTCTGTTCCCTGTTATCTGAACAAAGCAAGTGCCTGGAGAGTTCCTTAATAAATATGAAATTTCCCTCTTCCTTCATTTCTCCATTTCAACCAAAAACTGTGCTATCAGAGCTCAAGCTCAACAGGACATCTGGAGAAGAGTGATAGAGCCAAATGGAGTCTATGATCACCCCAAATTCTGAGAGAAAGGAGAAACAGAAAGACTGATGAGTCTTGTGCCATCTTCATAAGAAACAACTGCAGTTTTTGTGTTCTGAAGTTGTCCACACGATTAGATTCAGCCTTCTACAAACACTTACTGAGCACCAGGTGCCTGGTATGCCATTAGGAAATGAGTCTATATCTCTCTTGAGAGGAGATGCAGATAAGCAACTAGGGTTAAACTGGAGCACACAAATGTTCTAAGAGGGTGAAGTAGGAAGAATTAATTGCAGTGGAAATAATTAGCCCAAAATTCATGAATGATGGGATATTTGACCTGGATCGTGAAACAAAAGTAGTATTTTGGGAGATAAGATCAGGTACAATGACAACATCAAGTTATGAGAGCCTGGAATCGAAGGCTACAATACAGTCAGGCGAATGTCTTGGGACTGGATGGATCCACAGTTGTCAACACATGGGCTCCTTGCATCAGAAATAAAAGTTAATAAAAGTTAGATTCCATAATTTTTAATTCTGTAAATGTGGGATGGGACCAAGTATCTGCTGCACAGTCAGATTTGGGAGGTACCCCACAGGGATAGGAGATATTTACCGAAAGTAACATTAAAAAGGCACTTTGTACTTTCACAAGCTGAAGGATCTTGGTAGTCCAAGGAGTATGGATTGTATCCTGTAGATAAAATAGAGATTTTTCTCTACTTGATTGCATAGTATTTTTTGCTAAAGTTGGAATATTTCCACTTAGAAATATTTAAAGTATTCTTTTAAGATCCTCCTCATCAAGAACATTTAAATGCCAGTTTGTGAACTTAAGGATGAAAACTTCTGACTAAAAGGCAATAAATACAAATACACACACACATACACACACACATAAACACACACATGCAACGAGGAAGTTTACTGTTATCCACAATAGTTATAAGACTCTTCCAGTACTAATGGATTTCCATCTGACGATGAGGTGTTCATGGCAGCGATATGGGATGGGTTATCTACCTTAGGATTGAAGGACCCTAGAGGTCTCTTATCTCTGTCACTGATATGCAGATCAATTCTTTCTGTGCCTCAGTTTCCTCCTATGTGAGAACGTCATAATAATGCCTAGTGAATATCAAATGACCCAGAAAATAGTCATTAAAACGTATAAAAAGAACTTAAAAATCTAAAAATGGAATATGTAAAACCCAATAGTACATACAGAGGCATATTCAGACAAGTGTTTCAGGGAATGCTTTCTGACTTTATAGTTTTAGGAAAATAATCACATTTTTAATTCGTTTGCAAATATGTATAGACATAGATATAAGTGCATTGTTAAGTAGAGAAATTGTAAATGCCATACTTCTAAACATAAAAGTGAATATGTAATGTAATCATTGATCCAAGAGATTCCATTGTAGAACAGCTGTTTAAGCCTTCTGGAAGACATTTTTGGAAATATGATTGAGAATCTATTTTGAACTTAACAGACATCTCCTTATATTTTTCTATATTTTTCTTCATTATCATTAAAGGGTATCATCTGCTCTTGGTTTTGTGTTCTAATTTGAATTCACACTCTTACAATAAGGTCACCTATCTTACTCAGCTCTGTGAAATTGAATCTAATTTTAGAATAAATGAAGAAATCAAGGTGTAGGTAACACTCATAAAGTTTAAGAAGGCCTGTGTTGAATTGGGTATCTTCTTGTGCTACTTGGATAAATGATTCCTTTTATTTAATGAAATCTTTTAAGAAGTGATAAAAAATTCAAAATTAATGGCTAGGATCAGCTGAGAGGTAGGAAGTATTCCTCCACAACATCAAGCCATGGATGACTTTTGAATAATCTGAAATACTCTCAGTGTTTGAAAAGACCTGACATTTTTACTTGAACTTCTTGAAAATGTTGAGCTTCTTAGAAATTGTTTGGTATGATTCTCTTTGCTTCTTTAACTTTGGAAAGAATATTAATTTATTTCTGCCTTGTTGAAGAATGTATCTGCTTCAGAGCTGACCTGATTACCCAATTGCTTTCAGGGAAGGAGAAGAGAGGAGATTTTTCTCTCTTCTATTTTCTTTTTCTAATTTATTGAGATGATTGTCTACAGAGTTGGTCCTTTTTCTACCCCACTGGCAATTCTTGCTCCCCATTGTTCTACCATGTTCCCCACTGTTCCTGAAAATACAGAATATCAACTCTGTTAAAGATGAGAGTCTTTTTTTTTTTTTTTTGAGATGGAGTCTCACTCTGTCACTCAGGCTGGAGTGCAATGGCACAATCACAACCTCCGCTCACTGCAACCTCCACCTCCCGGGTTCAAGCAATTCTCCTGCCTCAGCCTCCCGAGTAGCTGGGATTACAGGCTCCCGCCACCATGCCAGGCTATTTTTTTTTTTTTGTAGTTTTAGTTGAGACGGGGTTTCACTATGTTGGCCAGGCTAGTCTCAAACTCCTGACCTCGTGATCCACCCACCTTGGCCTCCCAAAGTGCTGGCCATGCCCGGCCAAGATGAGAGTCTTAAAAAGGAACCTTTTCATGGCATAGGAAAGGTAGTGGCATAACTATCTATAACATGGGACCAAGTCATATGGTGTTTGTTATATGTGCTTAGATAAGTGAATACACAAATGTGCTTGGGTAAATAAGTGAATAACTGAATGAACATGTGTGCTCTTTCCCAAGGTTTGACTTTAAAGGGAAAATAAATTCACAGAATTACAACAAGGTATGAGCAAAATCTTCCACAAATATATAGGATCAGAAAGTAACAGTTCCAAAGCTTGGAAGGGAAGACAGGGTGCAAGATTTACAGGCTAACTTTATGACCGGGAGCCTCAGAGCTGTTAGAGCACAGGTGAGCTGGGACCATCCCCCTGAGACCCTGCTCCTCAACCAACTTGTGTGGCCCTCTGGCTAGGGGTGGTCTCATGCTAGGAGCTCATGTGGGTTTGTCCTGTAATTTTCTCTGAAACAGCAGAGGAATACTATATCTGAATTATCCCGTATCCCCCGCCAAGGTTTGACTGTGATGGCAGCAATAAAAGTCAGATGGTGTCATCATAATTACATAAACGACATTAGCAGGAAGAATGTTAAAATCATTACTCATCTTCAAGTATTTTTGACCATTCATGAATATGTTAATCAGAATATGACCAGTTCAAGGGAAATGACAAATCAAAGCCTTCTTGTTGATAAATTCCCCAAACCCTTGATCAGACCCAATGTCCATGGCATGGATAATTGCATTTGGTGGTAAGAAAGGTAGGCATTCTGTGGTTTAAGGCAGCAGAAAAGATCATACCTTTTTAACTTTTGTTACTTTGTATCATAGTTCTATTAAGGCAGTTAGGATATTACTTTTTTTTTTCTCTGAATTGGATGTCAGCAGACATGAACTCTAGTCCCATATCCCCAATTCTGTCTTTTGTTTTCCTTGGCAACAATTTTGTTAAAATATAATTCACTTACTGTAGAATTCACCCATTTAACATGTACAATGGTCTTTAGTATATTCACAGAGTTGTGTTCATTCTGACCATTAAAGTGTAGGTATCGCTGCAGATAAATCTGTGAATGAGTTTCCTCATGTGTAAATTAAGAGTAGAGCAATGTATTCTTCACTCTTCCTTTCAGTGATCTGTTTATGCAAAAAAAAAAACCACTCATTAAATACAGTGAATGTTTATAAGTTACCATTTTGGAAAATCTCTGCTTTCTCTCTCGTTTGCGCTCTCTCTCTCTCTCGCCCCACACACACGCATATGCACACACGCACACACATGCACACGCACACACACACGCACATACACACACATGTGCACACACACGCACACTCACATGCACACTCACACACGCACATCCACACACTCGTGCACACATGCACACACACGCACATCCACACACGCACACTCACAGAATGCACACCCATGCACACTGACTCACATGCACACACACACACATGCACACACATGCACACTCATGCACATGCACACACACACGCACATGCACACACACACAATATTCTTCCCTCCATGATGTCCAACTTAATTTTCCCCTGTCATGCTACATCCAGGTAGTCTCACCTTCCTTTCTACCTAAAGTTGTCCCCCACAGGCTCCTTTTCATGAATGCCTGCTATATTCTTTCTATCATGAACAAAGATTATCTTATGAATATGGGCTAATATAGTTTTATAGACATATTTTGTCCCTGAGGAAGAATATAAGCTTGCTTCTTTCAATTGCCACTTGTACTCAATAGGTATTTGTTGAATCTCTTACATGAGATTACTGAGAAATATATTTGCTGTCTTAAAATGAAGACAAGTTCTTCCTTTGCCAACTGACAGAGTCGGCTTATAAATGATCAATATTTTCACAATGAAAGCACTTTAGGAATCACCAGGACAGAGAGTAATTGTTAAGATAGTAGCTGTGTACCTTAAAGTAAAGGTATTATTGCCCAGTAGCACGTGATATTGGTTGACTAGCATTGCAAGTACAAAATTTCCTATTGCTCTCCAATGGGAGTTAATAATTAAACCTGTACAAAGCTCTTTATAACAAACATATTGTCATGGTAAATTCCATTGGCCGTGGTGGATTATATCTGTGATAGCCTCCGATCAGTGACTAATATTGTTTGGGAAATTTTCTGGTTAAGCAACATATGGTGACTTCTGATAAGGACTTATCTAATATAATAGATGGCAGAAATCCATTTTTCAATACAATCAGGTACATGTATATTGTATTAAAAAATCTTTCCAAGTGTTTTTACCTTGACTTTGCTAATATAGTTAGAAATTTCTTTTTTCTTTTTTATTGAACAAGGAATAGTGCTTCTTATTGATATCCTAGCTACAGTAGCCTAACCTGAAAGATAGCAATAACTTCTTGGAACATGCTTGTGTTATCATTAACTGATCTAAAAGGCCATAGCTTGGGGCTTCTTTTCCTGTAAGCTCAATGGGACAACTATCAGTACACAGAAATACAGACATAAGCTGTGGGAGTTTCCTTCCTTCCTACCCATAGACAGTATAATAAAAATGTAAATACTGTAGTAAACTATGATAAGACGAAATGCAATAACAAACATATTTTTCCTCTTCACACCAGGTTTCATGTTTTCTCTAAGAAAGGATGAGATGGGGCTGATCCTCATAAATATTTCTGAGGCTTATGTCTTTTTAGACCTATCGATTTGTATACGTGAAACAGTGCCCATATGAATGGTTGCTGTTCATGCTTCTATTCCTTATCTACCATGAGGCACAGAATTCTTGTTTAATCTTTATTATGTTGGACCTTTGTCACCTCTTCCTATCCTCTACCTTCTCAGCCCAATACATCGTTCTTCTTTGATATTCTCACTGTGCTGTTGTACACCCTCTCCAAGACTAAAGCAATTCCATCTTGAATGTTAATCCACCATGTTGGCTTCTGATAAACCCCAGTTACAGGAAGGCCTCTAAGATTTCTAGTTATTATTGCTCCTTGTGTAACAGCACATACTTAGCATAAATCCTGTCCTTAGGTAAAAAACAACCTTGATATTACCATACTTTAATTGTCCTATGCATCTCTTGTTAATCACATACACCCATTCCGTATGGTATATAAGCCCTGGGGGGTAATGGCACAGGGATCCACCATCTTGTCTTGCTGCCTTTCAAGACACAGACATGGCTTCTTTTCATGATATACAACTATGAAATGTTTCATACAAATATGAAATGTTTCTTTCTGCGAAACTGGATTCTCCAGCCTCTTTTCTTTGGCCTCCCTGCTTCCTCAGACTTTGAAGGTAGGTTTGCATAAACTTATCCACAGCATAACACCCTCCAACCCTACTTGTTATAGTTGTCCACCAACCTCCTTTTCCCTCTCTCAAATCCACTGAGCATTTATAATACAGCCCATGCTCATCATATCACTTTGCCTCTTACCTCCTTTGAAAGCCACCCCAAAACTAGATTCATGACCAGGTTCCTTGAAGTTTACAAGTCCAATAACATCTTTAATACACCCCTGAGTATGGTTCTTATACAACCCAGTTTTCTCTTGGTCAGTCCTATTTATGCCTTTTTCTTGACATGATCAGTAACAGCACCCTTTTTCATTTGCAAATGTGTAATGTTATCATATTTCTGCTTGTTGACCTTATCGCTCCAAGAAAGTACTGGACTCCCTTCATTATTTCAAAACTTAAGTATAATTTTCTTTCCATCTAGTACAGAACTGTTTGGACCCCCTTAGGTCTCCGTCTTACTCCCATCTTAAAAATTCTAGCTCCCTTGGCCTTGTGGGGAATTCACATTGCAAATTGTCATCCTTCATTCAAACCAATTACCTACTTTCTAAGGTCTATATCTGGCCTTCCAGAGATATTCAAATGTTTATCTGGATTTTTGCTGCTGTAAATTTATTCTCTTCATCTTCCCTGGGCCTCCATATTAGAATATGCATTTACAAGACCTTGGTCATTTTCGGCTCCTATTTCCCATAACAACTCTTATAAGATTTCGTTTCAAATTAACTTTCTACCTATTTTGTAGTGAAAATCAAGGTTCTGAGTGTAAATACTTTACCTACCTAACTCCAAACATAGACACTTCTGTACATCATCACCTATCTTTACTTCCTTTGCTTCAGGATCATAGAGTTTTTCTTTCTCTGATTCAAGGCTAACCACTCTTACTATAATCTTTTCTGAAATGTTCCATCAATTATTCTAATTTTTAAAATCTTCTGAATTTTGAATATTTCTCTCCTTCCCAGTGGATTTTACATATGACATTCCCAGTTAAAAACAAAATGAAAACCTCTCTTGGACCCAACTTCTATTTTGTCTACTGTATCCTCTTCAATCTTTCTTCTTTCCTTCTTGGATGGAAAAGGCTCCTTCTTCATACCCTATATTTGGATGCCTTCATTGTCCTTCTGAGTCTATTCTAGCAAATATCATTAATGACCTTCCAATTGTCAAATGTGATGTTCTCTTCTCAGACCACATCTTATGGGCTACCTTTATGACATTTGACAACATTGTTTACTAATATTTATTTCCAGTATAAAAATGGCCGTATTTTTTTTTAGCCTCTTAATTCTTCTTGAGACTATACAAATCAAGGCAAGGCCAGGTTTGAACAGCGAGGAAAAGTAAATGATACAGGCTGGAGGGTGGTTGACGGAAATGGGTCTGTAAGCATGGGTTGGATTTCATGGGTTTGAGCACCTTAATTTCACACTGCTCCCTCTATTATCTTTTTATCTTGTCAGGTCAATATGTTACCTTAAAATAATTGCAAAGATTTTTTTTTTTTTGAAAATGTGCTCAGGTAACATGACTGTTGACTTAAAACTAAAGGAAACAAAGTTAAATGGAAAAAAAAAAAACCTAACAGATAAAAGAATGAGCAGAGATATCACTCACTATTTCCTATGCTTAGATTGTGGATAGAGATGGAACATTACAACATAGGGTCCAGGGATCTGTGACTGAATCCAGGGGATCTGATTTTGTCTCCATTTCCCACTTCCTAATGCAAACTCGAAATTGAGACACTGTATGGGAAATAGATTTATATTCTTATGCCGGGTCTCAGGTTAAGTAGTTGTATACCATTAGCTAACTTTCTCATTATTTAAGGGCCCTGTTATGCTAACTTTCTATGATTCTATAAAAGTAGATCTAAAGTAGTTTGTAGGTATGAAAGAGCTTTATAAATGTAATATATTATTAATCTCTGTCAACATACACATAAAACTTCCAACCTTTGTATGTGATGAAATTCAAATGTAATAATTATTTGTCATCTGACACTGAAGGAAAATATTTTACTTTTACACGGAACAGCTTATTATCTGCTCTGTGCCCTTACAACATGGATAGTCCATTTGTTTTTTAAAAAAAGAGAGAGAGATGGTGACAGCTGGTAATTCATTTATTTACAAATTGGGGTCCTGACTTAACAAATAAATATTTGAGGCTTTCAAAAGCAATCACTGTAATTTTTGCACACATGGTAATTTTTTAAAGAAAATTATATACAGACTGTTTTCAATTATATTCAAAATTTATGAAAGATGTCCTCCTCCTATCCTGAAAGTTTATATTTTATTAAAGATGGTGATTGAAGGCTTCCACTGAAGAGCATGAGCTTTGTTTGAAGCACTGTATTTCTGAAGCCCAAATTGCAAATGAAATAAATGATGTGCCCTCTTGTTATACAAACAACCACCAGCTATCAGCCATCAAGTCAGGATTGCAGTTGTGTTAAACAGGCTGGCCTCTGTCTCTCCTTTGTCACGCACTGAAAGTTCCCTCTTATTCTTTGGATTCAGATGGCTCCAGCGGGCGTGCCTTCTTGGTTTAACTGATGCCTTTTCAACTTTTGTATCTTTGTATGGGTGGAGGAGACTTTTGAGGATTTGCTTTCAATCCTTTTCATTTAGCCTCCCTTATGTCATTTCTTTGAGCTGGAGGCTATGTTGCAGCCTGGCCATTTATGTTCTGGCCCTAAGGTATGGCTAATCATGCCTCTGGTACCCTTCATGCATCTTAATATGAAGCTTTGGGGCACTTGGTTCCCAGTTGGTGAGATCATCCTGGGATTGTGTCTACAGCTGCGTCGCTGGCATTATCTCTTAGGATTCCCTTAAGGAAGTATGTTATGCAAAGCATGACTATAAAGCAACAAATTTGGTTTTCATACACCATACATAAATGCTTGTCTCGCTGTTTTCTAAGCACATTTTATATATGCCTTTCTATTAGGGATAGTGGTAAACAATTGTTGTCGATTGCTCAGATGAAGATGAGTCTCCTAATATGATTCCTAAAAATTCCTGGTTTTCAGATTGGTTAATTAAAGGTGGCAGCAACCCCAAAATAGATTTATGGGAAAATGGAGAAAGGAGGCTGGATGGCTACAGGTGTGTTAGAAATGTGGGCACTTTCAGAATATGGTGTTCGGAAGTCTATGTTTGAAAGGAAGCCAACATGCGTAAAAGGAAATCTTGCTGCTTGTGCAAAACTTCTGGCTATTAGATTTCTCTGTCAGCAGACACAGCGGACCATTTGATGCACATGCTGGTAGTCTTCACCCAGAAAGAGTGGGGTTTCTGTCAAATGTTTGCAAGTAAGGAATTGGTCTGAAAAAGAAAAATGGGGCCTGGAGGAAGCACAGGGGTTCTTTGGACTGTGTCCAGTAGAAAAAGCAGTAGACCAGAGATCTAAAAACACAGATCTTGATCTAGCTTTTATCATTCTGCGCTGTGTGTTTTTAACCACATCATTGAGCTGAGTGGTCTGCATAAGCCACGGCCTGGCACAAATATAGGTAAAGCGTCAAAAATAGGCACAGTAGCTCATAGAAGATACTTTAAAAATGTTTGTTGAATGATAAGTGAATTTATAATTCATTCATTGAATTTATAATTCACTCATTATAGATCTGTCATGATTTGATGCCTAGATTTTGAAGTTTAATCTTCATTTCCATACCAGACATTTTATGTCTGTATGTTCAAATTCATTATCTTAACAAAGAATGTAGGTCACCTGGGCAACCTGTGGATAGAGAGGATGCCCCATTAGCTGACTGCTAAATTTTAGGATGCTGACAGCATTGTAGAAACATGTTGATTAGGCCACAATGGGAATCACGTCTGATCCCAGCAGCCGATGAGCCACTGTGTTATTCAGAAATGTATAGAGGTCATAAAGTGAGGTTGATTTCTAAACAATGATAATAAGAATACAAAGTGGATAATTCCATTAAAAAAAAAGAACTCATTGAACCTTTGAACTCTAGAAACAAAGATTAGGCTCAAGTAGTTAAGCACAGCCAGATATTTCTGGGTCAGTCCCTACAGCACTTAGATAACAGCTGTGGGTTGACAATTGTCCTCTAGCTTTTCTCAAAAGAAGAATCTCACAGACCAAGGCTTGAAAATGATATTTATTATGAAAACCTAGGGCATGATGGAAATATTTTGGAATTTTGTACCTATTTTGCAAGTGTAACTAGGTTTCTCTTATTGCTTGGTAGCTACTTGTGAACATTGTTTCCTTTGACATTTTAAGTTTCTGGGAGGCTATTTCTGAATCCTTTTCATTTATCTTCTCCTATTTCCAAGTTCCATTCTAATCTTCACCTCAAAGCAGAGCATTTGTTACCAAGAACAATTCAGGAGGCTACCAGCTCAGTTCAAGCATTGCCCGAAAATGCTTTTTACTTTTCTACATGGATTCGTTTGTTTACTCATCTATTCTGCACCCACCACAACCAAGCATGGTACCAGGTGCTATGCTATGTACTGGAAAGGGAGAGATGAAACATGATAGGCACTGCCTCGAAGGTGCTCACACTCTACTACTTCACCCACTGTAAACAAACTCTAAAACATGGTGAGAGTTGTGCTATGATAAGAGCAAGGTGTCCTGAGCCCAAGGTGTCTCCTTTCTGAGTATGGGGCAAGGGAGATGATCAGAGAGGGTCCCAGGGAGAGGTAATATCTAAGCTGAAATATAAAAGAGAGGGAGAGTTAACCAGGAGAGAAATGATGCAGAGGGAGGGAGGGAGAAGCTGGGGTTGGAGGGATTAGGGTCCCATGAACCACATGTGCAAAGGCACAAAAAAGAGAAAGTAATGCCCTTCAGTAAACTGGATATGGGAGAAATGGGCATTTATTTTACTGTGATTCAGGAAAGGAATGACAAAAATAAGGTGAGAAATACAGTAATTACTAACTTCACCCATTTCTACTCCTTTCAATGTTAAACTTGTATAATTTATTATTATTATTGCTTATTTGCTTGACTAGGGAGACAAGAGCCCTGTATTTTGGTGCTAGATTTGACCATTTCAAGGTGAGTTATACTAAATAAATTTGTAATATCTGGGCTTCTTTTTCATTATACCTTTCTAAGTTATTTTAGAATTGGCAAAACATATGTCATTTTGTGTGGAAAGTTTTTGTAGCTTCAGGATATTTGGAAAACTATATACAGCCATTATAGAAAACAATAGGGAGATTCCCCCAGAATTAAAAACAGAACTATCACATGATCCAACAATCTCACTACTGTGTATGTATCTTATATATCTAAAAGAAATGAAGTCAATATGTTGAAGAGGTATCTGCAGTTCCATGTTCATTCAAGGGCTATTCACAATAGTCAAGATATGGCATCAACCTAAGTGTCCATCAAAGGATGAATGTGATAAAAAATGTATCTATACACAATGGAAAATGATTCAACCTTTAAAAATAAAAAGAAATCTTGAAATTTGTGACATGGATGAACCTGAAGGACATTATACTAAGGGAGATAAGCCAGGGACAACAAGACAAGTACTACATGATCTATCTTTTATGTGGAATCAAAAAAGACAAACTCATAGAACCAGAGAATAAAATAGTGGCTACCAGACCCTGGGATAGGTGGGTAGATTTGAGAGACATTGGTTAAAGTATACAAAATTTCAGTTAGATAGGAGAAATAAGTTCAAGACATTTATTGTACATATGGTGTCTATAGTTAAAGTGTATTATATAGTTGAAAATAACTAAGAGGGTAGATTTTAAGTGTTTTCACCACAAAAAATCAGTATGTGAAGTAGTGCATATATTAGTTTGATGTAGCCATTCCATTATGTATACATATGTCCAAAACATCATGTTGTATGCCATAAACATATACAACTTTTATTTGTCAATTTAAAAAGTAGGAAAAAAAATTTTTGGCTGGGCACAGTGGCTCACGCCTGTAATCCCAGCACTTTGGGAGGCCGAGATGGATGGATCACGAGGTCAGCAGATTGAGACCATCCTGGCTAACACAGTGAAACCCCGTCTCTACTAACAATACAAAAAAGTTAGCTGGGCATGGTGGCAGGCACCTGTAGTCCCAGCTACTTGGGAGGCTGAGGCAGGAGAATGGCATGAACCCAGGAGGCAGAGCTTGCAGTGAGCCCAGATTGCACCACTGCACTCCAGCCTGGGCAATAGAGCGAGACTCTGTCTCAAAAAAAAAAAAATTATAATGATAATTGGAAAACCCTAACCCAGAACCAGAACTCTAGTAGATAGGACCACATCCAATAACAGAGGCCAAAGGCAAAAGATGGTGAAGTTCATTTGCATTGAAGTCCTGCAGGGCAACTGGGGAATCTATCAACAAAGAGATGCTGTAGCAGTGGTGCACCTGTCCCCGCGAAAGGCTCTGAGTCTCAGCCATGAATAGTCTCTCACCACAAGGCCCTGCTCACCAAATCTGAGGCTTTGTGTAGCTCAGTCCTTAGATGAGCTACCCAAAAACTAACAGGAAAGAAAAATACAAGAGAAAAAACAAATTTGGTAAAATGCTATGTTGCAACAAAATTATATCAAACCTACAGCGTAGTTAAGTTCTTGTTTAAGCTAAAGAAAAAGGATCCTGGGTTAAATAGGCCAAGAACCCTGGTCTGGGAGCTCTTTCTGGTAGAATAAAAATCTGCATAGCTTAGTACCAAAGATGATCCCCTTGTCCACTGGTATTTATACTGTTAGGAAGTCAAGTATGGAACAATAATTAATATGCATTTAGGGTTCAGTTTATTTCTGGCAATCTTTTCTCTTCTTTTTTGCTATCTCCATCCCTATCTTTCACAACAACCCCTGCAAGGTACTTTGCTGTTGTGAAACACGGAGGGGCACCTGGATTGCAAGATACCTGTAATTATCTCCATTTTATAGGAGAGAAAACTCATCCTCAGAGAGTATAAATAATGAGTTCAAGGTGATATATGCTGGGACTATTAAAATGCAGGTAGATTGTGTAATCCATATTTGATATCTGTTCAATTCCAAGCTCATGTTCTAACACATCATGCTACTCGTAGTCTAGAAAGACTGACTGTCTAATTCCAAAATAACCATCTGGCTTTAAACATTTTGAAAAGGTTATATTAAAAATTAGGACACATTAGGATAATAGAGTAGTATCAAGAAGAGGTCAATGGTAGAAAACAAGGGCCCATCACAGGGGCATGGCTTCAAATCTATAGGGTACAGAAGGGCCAAGAGGCTCATGTCAGTCAGCAGTGACATCTCCCAGTGACCGCTGGAAGGAACTTGACCTGTGTGTGCTGGCCTTGTGTGCTCTTCGTCGATTTAATTTCAGTGGTGGGGATCTTTGAATCTCCCAACACCAGATGCTTTCACAGAATGTATGTATGCTATTTTATTTTGAAATCTCTTATCAGTTCTAGTCAAATATATGTTAAAGATTAATACAACTACTAAGTTACTGGAGGAATCATTATGCAGCAAAATTACTATAAAATGAATTTAAAAATGGACTTCAAAACCATTAGAAAAATGGGGAAATTATATGAATTTGACTATTCATAGGAAATAAACTGTATAAATGGATAATGTATAGTAAGAAATATTTTCAATGCAGTGAATAAGCAAATTAATAAGATTTTTAATAGCAGTGAGATAGATTTTTCTAAACTGTTGGGATTACAGAATTAAAAAGGAACAATGCACTTGTTGTCCTGAGAATGTAGAGGAATAGGCATTCTCAGACCCTGGTGGTGGGATTGCCCACCAGCCAGATTTTTGGAAATCAATTTGGCAATTTCTTAAAGGTCTTAAAAGTGTTTGCTATCCTCCACCTTGATCCAGTGTTTCTCTAAGGACATCATTAGAGATATGTGTAAGGATATATTTACAAAGGTGTTTATTGCAGCTGCATTTTTAACTGAAAAAATGGGAAATATCCTATATTGCCATCCATATGGAAATGGCTGATTAAAGTGCAGTATAATCGTAAGACAGAATATAATGCAGCTATTAAAATATCACCAAATAGTTTTATTGTACATGAAAATATACTCATGATGAGCTGCAGTGAGCTATGCTCATGTCACTGCTCTCCAGCTTGGGTGACAGAGTGAGATATTGTCTCTAAAAAAACATTAAAATAAGATAAAAATGTATGAATGATGTAATGTGATAGAAAATTTAGGATAAAAAACAGAATGTGCAGTGTGAACTTGTATGTGTGCTTGCAAGTGTGTGCACACTTGCATGTGCCTGTTGATGTGTGTGTGTATATATGTGCACATGTGCATGTGACATCCACCAAAACATGAGGGGAAGACACCAAAATGTTCATTATAGTCCTTCTGGTTGATGGGATTGTGATTTTAATTTTTAAACATTTCTTCATATTTTACTGTATTTTTCAAACTTTCTGTAATAAGCAACTATTTCTCTCAGCAAACAAAAAAAGTGGTTAAAAGGTATTTAATAATATAAATCCCAAAGGGAATTTTTGTAAGAGATTTAAAATTAGAATGGCTCAGGTTAATAGAGTAGTATAAAGAACAGGTCAAAAGTAGAAAACTAGGGCCCATCACAGGGGCTGCTCTAAGTGATCTTAGAAATAACTTTATTGTATTTCCAGAAGCACTTTCCCTATTTTGCCTCTGACATACACATCAAGGGTGGAAGGAGAGGAGACAGGATGCTGACTGGGAATTAAGGCTTACAGAGGAGAGAGTTGGTCTATAGGAGATTTTATGTGATAGGTTTGGAGATAATCTTTGGTTTCCAAGACAATAACTTTATCCGGCTGATGAGCACATGAAAGCCAAAGACTTCATTGTATGACTATCTATACACCAGTCACTTTACATTGCGACTTTATATTCCTTTTCCATGATGGTTACTGTTATCCTACAGACCTATTTATTTATTTATTTGTTTATTCTGTCTCCTTATTGGACGATAAAGATATAAGGATGAGACCTTGTTTATTTATTTATTTTTTTTATTTTGAGATGGAGTTTCACTCTTGTTGCCCAGGCTGGAGTGCAATGGCACAATCTTGGCTCACTGCCACCTCTGCTTCCCAGGTTCAAGTGATTCTCCTGCCTCAGCCTCCCATGTAGCTGGTATTACAGGCATCCACCACCAACCCCGGCTAATGAGGCCTTGTCTATTTCACTGCTATATGCTCAATGCTGAGCACATGGCCTGACACACAGAAGGACCTCAATAAACTGTTTTTGCATGATAAATGAATTAATAATGAATTCATTACAAATCTATCGTAGAGTCTGACCTCTAGTTTTTGAAGTTTGTTCTTGACTTGCCGAGGCTGTTGGTGTGCTCTCAGACTTTAAGTTGCCAACAGACTTAGATGTTGGGGAAGGAAATGAACAGCTCTTAAAACCATAGCACCTTTGATTTTGCTGCCATTATTTAGGAGAGGATGGAAGCGCCACTACCCCACTACATTCTCACTTTGTTCTTCTGACCCAGTAAAAATAGGCATGGGGAAAGATGTCATCTTTGTGGCCCCTTGTGGTAATGGCATGGCATGTGTCCCACCTGCTGACTTTGTTTTGATACCTGCTTTGCTAACAATGCCTGACTTTTCTGTACAATCCCTGACTTTTCTGTATCTCCAACTAGAACAAACCACTTTACATGTGTACATTTGACTGCTCTGCTCAGTGGACTATAAAAGCATCAAGGTAAAATAGTTTCCCACTTACTTAATTTTTTTTTTGAGACGGAGTCTCACTCTGTCACCAGGCTGGAGTGCAGTGGTGTGACCTTGGCTCACTGCAACCTCTGCCTCCTGGTTCAAGCAATTCTCCTGCCTCAGCCTCCTGAGTAGCTGGGACTACAAGCACACACCACCACACCCAGCTAATTATTGTATTTTTAGTAGAGACGGGGTTTCACCATGTTGGCCAGGATGTTCTTGATCTCTTGACCTTGTGATCCACCTGCCTAGGCCTCCCAAAGTGCTAGGATTACAGGTGTGAGGCATTGCGCCCAGCCTCCACTTACTTAATTTTTAAAATGAGCCTGTTAGGTAACAATATTAAGCACACCACTATATGTGTGTAATATAATATTTTTATATTGTAATATATTATTTGACTTTTACTTGTAATCATTAGCAACCATTTGTAAAATACCTAATTTGATGCTAGCACTATAGTAAGCAATTTACATGCATTAGCTACTCAATCTTTACCATAACCCTATGAGATATATGTTATACCATTTTACAGATGAGAAAAGTGAGTCTATTGCAACCCAGGTGTGACTGATCTCAAAGCAGATAGAATTCCCTCCATATTCCATACAAGAATCTTGAAATACTAAGTATCCTGAGTATTTCACAGTATTTAGAGCTGGGACTAGCATCAACAGTACATAGCAAATAGTCAAGTCACATTGAGAAGCTTGATTTTCTGAAACACTCATGTTGGCATTCTTAATTTTCATTATCCAACATTACATAGTTACCAGTGTTGCCTTTCATTCACACACCAATTGATATCCTAATTGGTCTGCCTCAAACCTGGAAGCAAATTGCCTGGAAAAGGCAGAGGGAGAGCTGAAGATGGATATGTTTAAAAGGGCTGAGTGTGTAGAGCTGCTGAGCAAAGGAGAGCTCTGCCCCTGTGTCTCCTCCTTGAGTCTCACCTGAAGCTACATATTTCTGTTGCTGTTCTTCATTCAGCCTCTCATTATTTACAGTTGTCCTCTAAGGGAATCAGAGCTCACTCTATTCCATCTTTTTGACTTTTGAATTAATTTTCCTAATTGGTAGAGAGAGGCCATTTGGGATACAAAACCACTTTAGTACCTAGCCGGGAAATTTCTGAAAGCTCTGTCAATGGAAGGAGTGTCGAGGGACTTGTCCAAGTTGATGTTCAATTCTTTCAGCTTCTCTAGGTCAGTTCTTTTCTCTCACATAGCATGTCTTTCATTTATTATATTCTGATGCCATTAGAAACTAGCCAAGGGAAAAAGGACAATGTTTAACCTCCGCTTACATGGACTCACAATGCAGACTGTGCAAAACAAGACTGCAGGGCTAATATCACAGTCAGAGAGTTCAAGAAGCTCTGAAAACCATGGGAACCAGTGACCTGTTCAAAACTGAACTTTAATTCTACAAGGAAGAGAGAGCAGAGGAGAGAGAACAAGAAAACAGAAAGCAGAAAAGGACAAAGCTTCAAGAGACCACCCTGGCCCACCTGGTGCCACTTGGGGTCTGGGGTGCTTGATGGCCTCTTAATGTTTTGAAGCACAGCCAGCAGCATGAGGAAGGCATGAGATATAGGACAGCCCCCATGCACTTGGATCCTTTAGTTTCAGCTTCCAGCAGGGAAGTGCTTAATTGTATCCGTGATTGAGATGATCATTTTTATTGTGTTCAGCCCAGAGCTAAGGAGAGGGGGCCCCTCCTTAGGCAAGTTTTGAATTTCAGGTTATTTGTCATCTCTTAGCCATTATCAATGGTGCTGTTACTGTCATCATCATTATCATCAGAAGGGAAGTGTTAAGCCTATAATTACATGTGGCACTGTGCTAAGTGTGATACAGGGAAGCACTTGGTTCTTGCCGGCCAGATGTGCATAATCAAAACACACTCTGTGTCAGGGCAGACCAAAAGTACAAGTTTTGCACAGAAAGGAAGATGAAAACACTGAGTAAATAAGCAGGTCTTATGAAGATATAATTGCCTGGGTTCTGTTTTAGGACTACAAACTATCATCTGGGGACTTATAGTCTATTTAAATACTACCTCTAAACTACTGCTATGTTCCTGGCACAGCCCTAAGTACTTTATATGAATCTTATTTAATCCTTGTAACAGCCTTATATGACAAATGCTATGACTATCGCTAACCTACTTACCAGGTGGCAATGTTAAGGACACACTACTAGTAAGAAGCAGAACAAAGATGCTGAACCAATCTATCTGACCACAGGGTCCATGGCAATGATAATTGCATTAAAATCCTCTCAGAACCACTGCAAACTTTCATAGCAAATACATTTTCATAGCAAATACACTTTGGGGCCAGACTTTTAGTGCATTGCATTATTTGAAAATTTCGATGAACATTGTGTTAATGATCATATAAAACTCAGACAAACAGACAAAGCAACAAGAGAGCAAGAAAGAATGAAGCAATTTATTTAGGGTAGTAGAGCTTTTGAAGTTAGCTCTGTAATACTTTTTAAATGCTGTAATGTTATAAAAAGAAAGAAACACAGAACATAGGTAGAAGGGCATACTGAATTGGGAAGGAACTGCTATATTGGGAAAAAGAACATTATCTGAAGGATGAGTGAGTGAGTTGAGAGGCTGAAATAATTTGGATAAGCATCTCATCCATTTGAATTCTGATTATTTATAGGCACACTCATCCCTAATCCTAATGTTGGATTACTGACTATTAGGTTCTGATTATTCCATTAAAAGGATTCTATGACTGCATGTTAATTAAGGATTCTTCCAAGTTGATACTAATATACCGATAATTCTATCCTCTCTCTCTCTCTGACAATTTACTTTGAGATTCCATTTATTTAAAAGAGAAATGTTACGGATATAAAAGATGTTGTCTTTGATAGTCAAAATGAACTTACTAATTTGTTCGTTTAGTTTTCTGTTAGTTTGCTTTAGAAGTTGGACAGTTCCAGCTTCTCTCCAAGGAGTATGTATCTTATCCACATTGAATTCCTTATTCCATCTAAGATATGACCGCTACATAGGAGGAAATGCTGGATAATGGAAGGATTATTGGACCAGCAGTTAGGAGTACTGGATTCTAGCCTCTCTTTGCTACATCTACAAAAGCAATTACAGAAAGTCCCTCAATCTCCTTAGGTTTATTTTGTTATTTCTAAAGAATCTAGTTGGGTTATACCAATGATTCTCAAAACTCACTGTGGATTAGAATTACTCAGAAAACATTTTTATCGTATACATATAAAAAATATATATCTGCTATCAGGGAACAATCCTGCATAAAAAATAAAAAAAAAACTACATTTTTTCTTTTCTTTTTTTTTTTTTATTGTTGTTTTTGAGACCAAGTGTCACTTTATTGCCCAGGCTGGAGTGCCGTGGCATGATATCAGCTCACTGCAGCCTCCACCTCCTGGGGGGTCAAGTGATTCTTGTGCCTCAGCCTCTTGAGTAGCTGAAATTACAGGCACCTGCCACCACACCCAGCTAATTTTTTAAATATATTTTTAGTAGAGACAGGGTTTTACCATGTTGGCCAGGCTGGTCTCAAGCTCCTTACCTCAAGTCATCTGCCTGCCTCAGCCTCCCAATATGCTGGGATTACAGGAGTGTGCCACCACGCCCGGCCAGCACTACATTTTTTCTGAGGCTCACTTTCGAGGGCTGCTGGGAACCCCTGCAGTCCTTTAGCCCCAACTAAAACGGCACTCCTAAAAGTTAATTGGGTTAGGCCAGTATGTTGGCTGTGCTTAGGGTTCTTGGCCATTCATACAGAGCCTTAATATGTCATCAATCTACCATCCTCCTCCCACCCCAGTCACCCACTGACATTCCATACTGATTCCTTCTTGAAGGAGCTGTCTTTTCTGGATTAGTTCATACATGCAGGAGAAGGAGTTCTGGCTTAGAATTCAGGCTATCTGAGTTCTCCTTCTAGCCCTGGCCCTAACCAGGTCTGCGATCTCAGCATACAACTTACCCTTCAGTGCCTCTGTTTCCTCATCTGTAAAAAGAAGGAATCCTTTCTTGCTCTTCAACTCTATGATCCCTGCTCAGACCTTGGGAGCCACTGCAGTGTTCAGCTGCTCTCAGTTTACTGTTTTCTGACTCATTCCTCTGCAGGGGCCCTTGCAAGGCCCTGGCCTGCCTGCCCCATACCCACAGGCTATGTCTGACTGCTGCAGAGCAGCAAGATCCCAGGGGGCTCCTCTTTTCTTTCCTTCTTTGCGTATGAAACAAGTCATCTGGCACGTTGGCGATTTTCTGGGCAACAGAAAATCACAGGATTGTTCCCTGATAGCAGGGCTTTTCTGGGCAACACAATTCTGAAACTGTCCTCTTGCTCACTTGTCAACCCATGACAGACAGTAAAGGGAAGAGGAGGGCCTTTGACTTCACTGGTGGGCAGGGGAGGAAGCTCTTGAAGACATAAAGGGATGTGACTGTGGCAGCTGCTCTGCTTGTTGAAACCTTGGTATTCTTACACGTGGTTTGTGATTGAGGTTCTGACTCTTGTACTTGGCATGGTCTTTTGTGTGATGGCTGGTGAATATAAGAAAGTCTGATGCCTAATTAAGAACACCATACAATTACCCATGTCCATACAGATGATGTGGCTGTCAAGAAAAGGCTTCACCTGGAAGAGGGATGAAGATAGGATTTTATACTGGACTGTCGTGGAAAAATATCAGCATCTTCCATTTAACTCCATGAGCCTCATAAAGACTATGTCCTAGCTCCCTGTAGTCCTCCTCGTTTATGCATATGATTTGACTTTCCTTCAGTTTCTCTGAGCATTCTACTATTTCAGTGATAGGTAACCATTTTTTCATCTTGAAACTGTTCTAAAATTTGCACTTTTTGATTGTTCTTTAAAGATGGCCCTGAGGCATTAAAAACAGGGAAGAGGATGGGCTCACAGATGGGAGGCTAAATGGAATAACAAGTGACCGAGAACCAAAATATTATACTACTCCCCTCGCCCCTCCTGCCTGCCAAGTATGATCTGCCTATTCATCTGTGTCCAGTAAAGTGTAACAAGTATCAGACCACACGAATGAATCCTCTCCCTGCTGAGAACTGACCGCAAGAGGGCTCCTGGGAACAGAAGTCCACTGAGCTTCTGCAGATTGACCGAGAGTTGTCTAGATTTGTAAACAGGATGAGGAAGAGACTATTCCACAAGCTTTGGTGCAGAGGGGAATGTGATATTTAGTAGAACAAGGCCCATAAAGCTAAATAAAAATGTTTTATTTTAGGTCATTAAACTGTATGCCATATAACCTTTAAAACAGCATGCATTATAAATCAGCAGCTCAGGTTTATAGGGTAGCTTATCATTCATTTAACAGGCACAGTGATAGTACTTGAGGCTCGGGCCACCCCTTACCTCTTTCTAAATTAAGAGAATTTCCAAATTTCTTTTTTTTTTTTTTTCCAAAAAAAGGAAGCTCATTCTTTATGGGCTTCTGCTACCCCCAGCCCAGTGTTCAGCCACAGTGCTTCTCACTGTGGCGGCAGATACTAACATTCAGATGCTCAGAAAACACAAGCAGTGAACCGTCATCCAGAGAGTACAGGTGGTCTCTAAGGGAGAACTTTGAGAGCCTCAAAACTACCTTTATATGTAATGGACAAACATATTACATGTCTCCAGCAGACTTTTCACCCAGAATACCACCCATCTTAGGGTTTCGCTGGTGCTGTTCTTCCACAGATAAAATACTTAAAAGACATATTTATTTAACTGTCTTTGCAGAAACATGAGATGATGTAAATGGATGCCAAATCAAAGAAGCAGTACCCAAAAGTACATTCTGCATGGGTCCACATACATCAAATTCAAAAACAGGCAGAACTTTTAGTGCCACTGAAAGATACATTTAAAAATGGTTAAAATTGTAAATTTTATAGCATGTCTATTTTACTTCACACACAAAAGAACAAAAAACCAAACGCCTGAAACCAAAACCTCAGCACAGTTAATCTAATGAGTGACAGCTCAGGAGATTAGCTGCCATTGGGATTATCAATGACTGCAAGGAGGCATGAGCGGGCCTTCTGGATACACAGAAGTTTCTGTTTGTCATCTGAATGTTGGCCGTACAGCTGGCTCACTTTGGCAAGATTTATTGAGCTGTATGCTATGGCAAGCTTACTTTTCTAGGTAAGTGTTTTGCTTCAGTAACACATTTATCAGAAAGTAAGAAGGTGCTAAAAAAAATCTTAGTTGATTTGATTTAATTTGACTGGGGTGTTGGTCACAAGTATGAAAATTCATTCTATTCTTCAGGTGCCAAAGATATTTGGGCAGAGATAATTGAATAAAATTATGTCAGTGAATAGTATTTCTATTTTTTTTCTTGCAAAAATCAAATTTGGTTTAAGGATGACAGGGCAAGGTTTTGTCTACATTTAGACCACAGCATTGCCACCCTTTGAAGTTGCCTTATTTCTTTGAAGCTGCCTTATTTCTTTGAAGCTCTGAAAGCACGTGGTAGCTGCAACAATATAGAGAGGGCTAGTCTGATGGTCTGCTCTTAGTTACATGGCAAGTAGGCTGTTTTCCTTAAAAGCCCTGCCTCTGTGTGGCTCTGTGGGATAGTGAGCTTCCTGTCATCTACTGGAGGCCAGAGAATAATCTAGAAGGGATGCTCTGCAGAGGCTGCTTATATCACAGAGATGTTGAACAAAATTTTCTATAATGTCCCATGTAATTCCAAGATTCTGTTTCTACCATTCTCTAGGCGTTTATAGACAATGTTTATTAAATATGGGCCCTCATCTCTGTGTCAGTTTCTTCTTCGGTAACTTTGTGAAGGCAAGTCCTAAAGGTTAAAGAAAAATAGCGTTCCTTTTAGGACACTTGTATTGGTCTTTTAAGGCATTTCACAAACTGGGTGGCTTAAAACAAGAGAAATGTATTCTCTCACAGCTGTGGAGACCTCAGGTGTGAAATCAAGATGTCAGCAGGTCCATTTTCCCTCTGAAAACTCAGGGAAGAATCCCTCCTTGTCTCTTACAGCTCCTGATGGCCCCAGCCACCGTTAGGACTCCTTGGCTTGTAGCTGCATCACTCCAACCTCTGCCTCTGTGGCCTTCTTCCCTGCATGTCTGTGTGTCTCTGTGTCCTTTCTTCCTCCTACAGGTACACTAGTCATTGGATTTAGGGCCTACCCTAAACACAGGATGATTTCATCCTGAGATCCTTAATTATGTTTGTGAAGACCCTATCTCTAAATAACGTCACAGTCTGAGGTTCCAGGAGGATATAATTTGGGGGATGACAGTATATTCAAACTATTGCCAACACCTTCTTGGAAAGAAAAAGAAAAAAAATCAACATTAAAAACCTGCAGGGTATCCAATAAATGCAAAGTGAGTGTTGAGAGAATAAAGCGTTGAGTCCACTCTCAGGAAGGGTGAGGGCTCCGACGGGGAGGTTATCCACACGTCCATTCGTTCAGTGAATTATTACTGGGCCCTGAGCTATACCAGGCACTCTGTTAGGTACTGAGTGTAGAGCAGCAAAATAAAGAAACAGAGACCATCCTCATGGCACTTATGGTCCAGTGGGGGAGATCAATATTAATCTAAGGAGCAACAAAAAAAAATGATCACTGCAAATTATTAAAAAATACAGTGCAGCATATCATTAGAGAGAATTATATTGAAAAGAGGCCCAGCTTTTGATGTGGGGTCTGTCAGAAAACTTTTCTCAGAGGAAATCATATTTAAGCTGAAACCAGAGGATGAGTAGGAGTTAGCCAGGTACCGACTGGAGAATAACACTCCAGGTAGGCAGAGGGGTGAGTTCAAGGGCCGGGATGGAGGTCACTGTGGCTAGGATAGAGTGAGCAAGGCCCGGCAGGGCATGGGATAAGGAGTGGGTGCCTGGAGCCTCATGAACCCCTGGCAGTTCACAGTCAGGATTTGGGGGTCCCTGCAACAACAAGACCCAGAAAGTTAGAAGAAGAGGAATGGCAAGCTCTGAATTCTGTTTTAAGATGACTCTCCTGCTTGATGTGGAGAAGGGAGGGACCAAAAAGTGACCCCAGCAGGCTAGGTATGATACAGTGGTGCAGGCAGCTGGAGCAGAGACCCTGGTACCAGGAACCATTAGAAACATATTCCTGCTACTGCAGCCAGTCAGCTGACCAGTGTATTTCCTAGGCTGAGAGGCAAGCATGGCTCAATAGAGATCTGTAGAGCTCCATCATCCATATGGAATTGACTTTCAAAATGATGAAATAGAACTAATTTTCAAGTAGCTCTTATCTAAAACTAACAAAGGGGGTTTTACTTGAGTACTATGAGCACTCTATGCTCATTTGTTATTAAATTTTTGAAATTATTTTCTGGTTTGGAATGTAGATCCAGAATTTGATATATGCACATGAGCCTGTGCTAACATGGCCGTGGTGTTAGCTAGTTAAGATCCGGAAGTGCTATCACACAGGATGGGAAGGGCCTCCTAGAGAAGTGAGAGTCTCTCAGACCTAGAAATACTGGCACATGATACCTCTGAACCCACGGAGTACCCAGTATACACCACCAGGAAGCTGTGTGGCACACTGTTTTTAAATCTCAATTGAAGCAGTCTTTGACAACAACCTTTGTTTTCTATCTAGGGAGGATCTAGACTTTAGGTGAATGAAGGGGAGATGAAAGGTGAGAAATTTAAGGAAAGGTGTGTTCTAATTATGAAAATAATTTGTATGACCATTTAACTTGTGACACGGAGCTCTTCCTGTGTGGTTACCAATTCTGTACTTGCAGGTACAAGTCTGTTTGATGTACTAGGTGCACATGGGACCCCTTCCTCGGGATTTCTTAACATGCCGCTGTTTCCTACTCCTTGTGTCATCGGCTGGGAGAATGTTCACAACAGACTCTGGCAAATGAGTTCATCCTCCTTGCAGATAACCACCTTATAGAAGAATCACATTGTCTTCCCAGCCGAAGCCCTCTTGTCTGAAGGATACCTAGTGTTATGTGCGTGTGTACCATTCCAACCTCAGTTCCTCCGCATCCCCTTAAAAAGATGTGCAGTGTATGATCCCTACAGATAATGTAGGAAAAGTCTGGGTTTGCGAGGTGGGCTGGGGCAGAGAAGGCCTTAGCAGAGGGCCCCAGTGCCCATCTGCATAGTATTATCCACATGAGTAAGTTGTTTCCATTGAAATCAACAGGACCGTATGGCAATGTTCGAATCTGAAATTATTTCCAATGGATTCCTGTGTAGTTACAACTCTATACTTGCAATCTTTGTGATTTCAATTTGGAAAGTCATTCAAGTGAGTAATTTAATGTTGGGCTGTTCCTTCTGTTTTCCCTTCAAGCTCAAAAAATTCTCAAAATAATGATATTATAAACAAACTTTGACTGTGCCTAACAGGACAGTGAGGGGTTACAGTTCTGTTTGTTCCAAATATAAACTATCAGGTCAGATTTGACTTTATCAACTAGGCACTGGGTTTTATGAAGACAAATCCGACTTGTGTGAAGCCAACTTTTAACTCCTAGATAATATCTTACCTAGAAAGAGATAATCTGATTTATCTTCCAATGTACAATGGGCCTTTTTCCTGAGGCACAGTGAGGAGGACTTCACTAAGGCACACATCACAACATTTCTCCTCTTTCATGCCCCTTAAGCCCCCTAATTTTTCTCTAAAGATGATGGTCTCCTGGTTACAGACATACCCCAAATCACTTTTTTAAAGTAAGTAAATGGCTAGGCACAGTGGCTCATGCCTGTAATCTGAACACTTTCGGATGCCGAGGCAGGTGGATCACCAGAGGCCGGGAGTTCCAGACCAGCCTGGCCAACATGGTGAAACCCTATCTCTACGAAAAATACAAAGATTAGCCAGGCATGGTGGCAGGCACCTGAATCCCAGCTACTTGGGAGGCTGAGGCAGGAGCATCACTTGAACCTGGGAGGTGGAGGTTGCAGTGAGCCGAGATTGCATCACTGCATTCCAGGCTGGGCCACAGAGTAAGACTCTGCCTCAAAAAAATTAATAAAATAAATAAATAAGTAAATGAAATAAAGTAGGTAAAATGCACATTGCATTCATGTCTATGACAGTTGTGGGTGCACATGGATTAAAGAGCTCTAGAGTTCTAAAAGACTGGCTACAAAACATCATTCCCTTGCTGTTCCACCTCCAGTCTACTCCCCCTCCCAAAAGGAACCACTTTGAATTTCAATACAAGATTATTAGGGAATTGTGCTCTATATCTCTAAGGAACATGCTTGTATTGTTCCCTTTTAAACTTTTTTCCAGCTTAGGCTTTATCTGCTAACTTCCATCTGTGGCAGAGATAGAGATGGCTTCCTTTCCTACCTTTCACCATTCACTTCCACCCTCAATACTCCTTCTTCTCATCCTCAGACTCCCAATAAAGTTATATCTTAATTTGTTTAGATCAATATTCAGTGTTCTCACTACTGAGTTAGAACATACTATGGTTATTATTTATGTAGCATAATTTCCACTCTCCCAACCCCCACTCCAGAATTCATAATTATCTTGTGCTTTGTTTTCATAGCTTTAACATACGTAAGTCGTCATCATCTGCCTATTCGATTGGTGCAAAAGTAATGGCGGTTTTTGCAATAATAAATGTCCTCCCAATTGTTCAGAGGCATCTGTCCATTTCTTCTTTTTGAGGAACTCTCGAGACTCCTGACCTGCCCTCACCTGGATGGGTTGGCTGCTACACACTGAGCAGTGCGGTCACTAAGGGTTCTCCTTTCACCACCATTTTGAGGATTTCCTGTACTTCCCTTTCTTACTGCTTTACCAACTTCCTGACTCTCCTGTCTGCTGTATTCCCTCCTTTTAGTGGGTTATATTTTTCAGTAGCTTCTTGAGAAAGGATTCATGGGAGCTAAAATTAAAATTTTATGTGTTAGGAAATGTTTTGGTTCCATTTTCTCACCTAATTCGTAGTTTGGTTAGGTATGCAACTCTAGGTAAGGAAATGTTTTCTTCCAGAATTTGAGAGCATAGGTCTATTGTCCTCTAGCTTCCAAGGCTGCTTTTGACAAAGTCTGATGAATTCTGGTAGCTAATCCTATTAGATTAGCTATGGCTACCCCTCCCTCCCTTTCTCTCACTCTCTGGAAATTCATAGGATGTTCTCTTTTGTCTGCAGTGATCTGAACTCTCATGATATTGTTTGTTTGTCTTTTTGCTCTGATTCTTAGGCTGTGTCTTTATATTCAAGTGAAATATTTCTATTGGCAGTAAATAATAATAAAAATATTCCAAAATGCAGCCATAATAAATTAGACACAGAATTCAACACAAATACCATTCAGATGCTTTACTGGTGATCCTGCCATTAAGGATGACACAAACCCTGTCTGTTGTTGCCTACTAGGATAATTATTGCAGATCAGTGAGGAGCCAGAACACCAAGGCATTGTAGAACGCCAACAGTAGGCTAGAATGCAAAGGAGGAAAACCTAGAAAAGAGCAGGTTTGGCTTCAGCAGTCCCTCAGACCTAATTACCATTCCCAAAGGGACACGAACACCATATTTAAAGCATTCATCTAACTTACAGAGGGTGAGGCTTGGCTGTGGGAGGGTCCTGCAGCCAGCATACCTGAGGTCAGACAAATCACTTAGCATGGCTTTGGAGTGTTCTGTCTGAGGCTGGAGTCAGGCTCATAAGGGCTTCTTTGCATTTTAGGGGCCCAGCCAAGTAGACTAATGCAAGGAAGTCTTTATATCCCAGAGTAAGGAATTGTGGCATAAATCAAGAAGGCAATGCTGAAAACCCAAATTACACAGATGAAATGAACCAGAGAGGTAAGGGCAAAGGCGAGCCTAAGCTGACCCTCAGGCATCCTAAGTGCTTGATCAGGGACGACATGATTCATACCTAACCCCACCAGCTGTGAGCCACTCATAAACAACCAGTCTGTCAACACTGTATCAGAAGTGGGAAGAGTTGATTCTGCAAGCTGAAAATCTTCAAAGGTACAGATGAGTATCCTGAGAAGAGGCAGAAAGGGGCAATAGTGAGTATTTCAGACCTCTAGAGAACACCCATCACTTTCACTACCAGATATCAACTTTATTTTACCTTTCATGGATCCTGTTCTCTCGTTTTCATAGATCTTCCTCTCATACCTTTTTTTAAAAAATACAGAGTCTCACTCTGTTGCCCAGGCTGGAGTGCAGTGGTGCAATCAGGGCTCACTGCAACTTCGGCCTCCTGGGCCTAAACAATCCTCCTGCCTCAGCCTCCTTAGTAGCTGAGACTACAGTTATGTGCCACCACATCCTGTTATTTTATTATTTTTTTTAATAGAGATGAGGTCTTGCTATGTTGCCCGGGCTGGTCTCAAATTCCTGGGCTCAAGAGATCCTCCCATCTCAGATTCCCAAAGTGCTGAGATTACAGGTGTGACTCATTGTGCCCAGCCTCATACCTTATTTTTAATCCTTTCTCAATAGCCAGTTTTATCTTACCTGTACCCATATTTCCAAAAATTTGCCTAAATTTCCTGTGGTTGCTCAGAACTCTACAGCTCTCCTCAATTTCAAATTGTAACTTGAAATTGAACCTGAACTCTTCCTAAGATTTACCAAGAGACCAGCATGATCAGTACATCCTGGTTATTTTTTGTCCTTTGGCAACCATTTGTATGCTTATTAAAACTTGTCTCCCTCTTTCATAGCAGCCTAAAATTTTCTTGAAGCAAAGGCTGTCTTTCACTCATCATGTCACTCAAACACCCTATACACACAGCATCAGCACAGGTAAACCAGCACAGTGAGTAAACCTGGCTCCATCTGACCCATTTTACACAATTCCTTCCCCTAGACGGAGTCTTGGTCTTCACTACTAAGGAAGCCTAACCTTGGAAATGGACCTGTGGGCAAATAAAGCTGTTTTCTCTTCCAGGGATGTGTCCATTTGAAACTTCAGCTTGATGGCCACATGAAAGTCTTTCTCACCAAATAAAGAAATAGCTAACTATGAGGGTTATTTTCTTCACCAGGGAACCTACCTGATCTCTTTCAAGGCATTCCCTGTAGGCAGCTTCCCACTAGGCCACAAAAACCAGAGTCTGTCATGATTGATTGATCAAGAAATACCTGCCCACAGAGGGCCACACTTCCTCTGAGGCTCAGGCACCTTTTTCAGGAGGGAAGGAATGCTAGACTCAGGGAAAGGGCTCCTGACCATGAAATGCTCAGAAAGGTGGTGTGTGCCAGGGTTAGAGCACTGCTGAGAGCGGCAGTGATCAGTACACATTCCATTTCCCTCTGTGCCCAGCACTGCCCCTTGAAGTCTCTGCTCCGTCTTTTCAGAATGGAAAAAATTGGAGAACAACAAGTTGCTCAGAAGCTTCAAGTTCTTGCAAGAATGTCAATTAGGTTAGACAGTGACATAATAGAATAATGTTCATATGGCAATTCCTTACAGCATAATGATCCCAAATAATATCACCTATTGCTACAGCCTGTGCCATGCGGGCTGCCACACATAAAGAAGCTGGCAGTGTGTGATAGGCAGTGGGAGAAGCTGAAGTTGTTACTAGGTAATGAGAAAGATGGTGTAAATACCATGTCTTGGTTTGTGGGGGAGGTGTTGCCTGTGGAGGAGGTATGCAACTCATGGGAGAGGGTGGTTTTATCTTACTAGGAGTAAAGACTCTTAATGTGTTCAACAAGGTCAATGATTTTGACTAAGATGGCATAGCCAATACATATTACAGAGGAAAGAAAGACTGGATAAGGCAATTGAGATAGGAAACATAAACTGGAAATGAAATACATATCAGTATAGATCAGTTCACACTTGAGTCATGCATCAAATGTTCATGGTTTAGCCTGGCACTAGTGGGTCTTGATCCACCACCACATCTCTATATGCTCTTATGAACACTCTTACACTTTTCAAAATCTTCTTACATACATTGTCTTATTTATTAGGGGAAACAGAATGAACTGCTAATATCATTCCCACTTTAAAGATAAATAAATGGAAGGACAGAGAGATTAAACTAACTGCTCAAGGTCACACTGATAGCAAGTGATCACATTTTGACCAATATTGACCATGACGAACGACCAAGTGTTGAACATTAACTACAGGTAATATGTTAATTCCCAACAGCCCTAGCAGATGAGTAGTGACATTATTCCTGTTTTGTAGAAAAGAAGTATACGTGGCTTGCTAATGTCACACACAGCTGTCAATGGCAGAGATCAGCTTTAAATCTAGATATGCTTGCCTCCGGAGTCTGCAATCTTAACCACTATCCTTTCTCTCTGTAATCCAGCAATTTGCCTCCTCCTGGAAGAATCTAGTGATTCTTGCATAGTAATTGTGACTTTTCTATTAAACCCCATCTCTTTCCACCATGGTACCTTCATTTTAATTGATTTCACTATTTGTAGCATCATCTCACACTTTTTCTGTTAGTCACTTTTAAAAAGTATTATTCCATACACCCCACCTGCCTGGTCTCACAATGCACCTGATACTCCAGCATTATTTATATACTTCTCCCTTCCTTCTCTAGTTATTTGGAAATACTTTTAAGGCAGAAACAATGTTTTAATTTTATATTACATTTTATTGTTTTTGCATTGAAACCCAGGTCTCCCAACTCCAAATGTAATACTTTGATCAAAAGCACAGGCTCTGAAGTCAGGAAGACTCAACCAAGTTCATGTTCTGACTCTGCCTCTGACTGGATGAGTGACTATGGCCAAGCTATGTGGTCTCTCTGACCCAAAAATTACTCATCTGTAAAATGGAGCTAGCCAAATCATAGATCAGATGTGAGGAATATTCTAGGTCATGTATAAGCTATTCTACATAGTGAGTAGCAGATTTAGAAATGACTCAATAGAAACTGCTATTGGTGTTATCATCAGTATTAATTATAGTTATGAAAAGAAAGCTGCCAGCTTTGGAAAACTCCTAATGATTAACATTTCTCTGGCTTAGGAAATCTCTGGATGTTTTCTAAGAGTCTAATAAATAGGGATGTCTCACATATAACTCAGATGGTTTGATAAAAGCCATTTCTTGAATATGATGCTGGAGTCAGTAGATAGATTGTCACAGCAATAATAGATATATCACAGTCAATAGAAAGCTATAAGAAATGGAAATCCAAAGTGATTGGTTATGGAAATGAAAAATTACTTTTCCCTACCTTGAAAACAGGTGATGTCTTTCAGCCATTTACTGTCATTGGAAAATGAAAATAGTACTATTTTTGTTAAAATGACTGTGACTGACCAATTCTTTTTTGTAATATGTTCACTGGGAAATTTCTTAGTTTTCTGAGACCATTCTGGGCTAATAAATTAGAAAGTTTCCAAGAGTTAGGATAAGGACTTTGAAATGTGATGACCTGTTTCAACATGAAGCTGACAGTGTAATGAATAACAGAGTTTCAGGATCCTGAAACTTTGATTGCTTTTCCTTTTCTTATTTGCTTTGTTCATCTCAGAGAAGAAAATGATCCACATTTGTAATATCACCTTATCCTGCAGTTGGACATTAAACATTTATTTTAAACATTAAAACTGCTGAGCTTGCGAGTTTATGACCCACAGATACTTCTATTTATTTATTTTTAAATTTTAATTTCTTTATGTTGAAATTGCAAAATCCAGTGAATCAAAGGAAAATGATACCTGGAAGCTGTGACTTTTCATGAAGTGTAACCAAATACAGCTGGTCAGGAGAGCATGAAGCAGGGATTTTGTTGGTGGTGCCGGCTGGAACGGCAGGGCTGAAATGTACACATTTGTTATTGGATGCTTTATGGTTTGGTTATGTTTGGATTACGGTTTTTAAAATATCTTTGGGTTTTGAAAACCCAGAACAATGTATTCATAATCCATGGTCCATCAGCTTTATTGTGGCTTTCATTTTATAGAGAAAGAGTGGTTTTGCATTTGCAATGAATTAGCTGTTTATTTTCCCAACTCTCCCATTTCATTATAGTGGTACAATTTATTCACCTAACAATAAACAATTTTTTTTTCCAATTCTTGGTCAGTGATTGGATTACACTAAAGGAATTTTGTTTTCAGGGTGTTGGTGTGTATCCATAAAACAATATAAATTTTGTATTGATGAGGGAATTGCCTTTCCTATTTAATTATGATTGTGGGCCCCGTCTCTCTCTCTCTCTCTCTCTCTCTCTCTCTCTCTCTCTCTCTCTGTCTCAATGAATAAAATACAGAACTATTGTGAAGAGATAATAAGCTACTAAAAAGCATTCAGTAGTTGTTACTGTTATAAATTATTCACTCCCTGTGGCTTTAGAAATAAAGTTCCTTATCTTTTCAGAGGCAGCTCAAGGGTAGAGGCATTTAGGAGATCTCTCACCGAGTAGGCAGACTGAAGATTTCTCCCTGTACTGTTATTGCTTATGTGCTCCATCTCTTAGGGCGAAGTAGTTTGCCTTTCTTCTCCCAAGATTGTTATACATGAAAATATAAAGATCATTGTATTTTGATGCATCTTCCAGGAATGCTGAGAGGTAATGAAAAGAGACAAGTACAACCCATATGAGAGATCATTTCCTCAACTCTTTGTTAAGATAGATGCATTGTAAATGGGAACATACTGTGGTGTATTGGCAGGCAGGTCATCCAAGTCTCTGGATGTAGAGAATTGCAATGTGCCTCTGTTATGTCATTTTATTTTGTACTCACATGAGCAATTGCAGGAATGCACAAGCTAACATATCAGTTATGAAAGAGCCCAAATGAGGGCCTACGGATGAATGAGTCTCCATAGCCAATAGTTGACAGTGCTTAGAGTCCTGAAGGATGATTTCATTGACTTGTTGCATCCTTCATGCAAACAAGGATTCGACAGCTGTCAAAAGGGCAGATTGGTCTCTAGACTCTCCAGGGATCTATGTGAATAGTGTCTGTTTGGAGAAGTGATTAGAAATATTAATGGGCTCTGAAAACAAATCAAAAAGCGTGTACCTCTAAGACCTGGCTCCCTATAGGGTCAAATTCAGGAAAATTGGATTTTAACAATTGAATTTGTTTTGGTCCTTTTTTAAAAATTAAAGCATAATCTCTATTTTGAATGAAACTGTTATAAGAGAGAAAAGTAAGCTTTACTGAAATAGGCAGTAGGTAGGTTTGAATTTAGTATTCTGTTTTATTGTTGTTGTTTGTTATTCGCTTGCTTTGTGATTATGCCTAAATCTAGAAAGCCCAAACAAAGCATCATTCCCTTAACATTTGTCTTCTCTTTCCTTTTATTTTTATTTATTTGAGACAGAGAGTCTTGCTCTGTCACCCAGGCTGGAGTGCAGTGGTGCAATCTCGGCTCATTGCAACTTCTGCCTCCTGGGTTCAAGTGATTCTCCTGCCTCAGCCTCCTGAGTAGCTGGGATTACAGGTGCCCACCACTACACCTGCCTAATATTTGTATTTTTGGTAGAGATGGGGTTTCACCATGTTGGCCAGGCTGGTCTCGAACTCCTGACCTCAAATGATCTACCTGCCTTGGCCTGCCAAAGTGCTGGGATTACAGGCCTGAGCCACCATGCCCAGCCATTTGTCTTCTCTTTCAATGCACAAAAACAGGAACTATCTCTTTGCTGGGTTATATATTCAAATTTTAACACACCAAATTATTTCTTCTTGTAGGATTAAAGTTTTAGATAATGCTAAAGTCAGTGAAAGAAATATTTACTGTTTTCAGAGCAAGAGGGATTGAACGGAGAGCTGTGGCCCACAGTAGAATGGATATTTAAGCATGTGGGTGTTCCTGGTTAGAATGTTAATCCATAAGAGGCAAATCTAAGGGTAGAACCACAGAACACTAGACCTGGAAGGATCTTAGAAATCACCTTATCCAAGCTATTTACTTTCAGAGGAAGAAAGAGACACGAAAAAGAGAGAATTGCCCAAGGCCACACAATCAGGATGAAATCATCAGGAGTAGAATTCAGGTTTCTTGGCTTTCATTGTTTTATAAATGTCTTGAAGCACTGACTTAAACACTGAGTAAAATCCACTCATTTCAAAGAATATTTAATAGCAAAATTTCTAAATAACCTAGTAATTACTTGCAGTTTGTTTCACTGATTTTTTTAAAAAATGAATATTACCTATGATTATGTAAGAGTAGAGGGCAGTGGTTCTCAACTGGGGATTATTTTGCCCCTCCCACACCAGAGAACATTGGCAATGTCCAGAGACATTTTTGGTTGTCACAACTGGAGAGGGAGAAGGGAAAGGCACTGGGATCTAGTGAGTAAAGACCAGACTATGTTAGACATCCTATAATGCACAGGTCAGCTCCCCACAACAAAGAATTATCCAGCCCATAATGTCAACAGTGCCACCATTGAGAAACCATGACCTAGGTGCATGAACTTTGAGGAATGCAACAGTTTACTTTGTTCTTCCCTTTTCTTTTTTTCTTATTGATCTACCATGGTTCTAAGAAGAAATACCTATATATCACCATGGTTGATATTTGCAAAAAACTCTTGCAAAGTATGTGAACTATTGCAGATGTTTGTAAATCCTGGATTCCAAACATGGAACACTTGTGTACTTGTTTTCTATAGTTAACGACTGGCACCGTTCAGTGACACTCAATCAGAGCTGATGCTGGCTATGAGTACAGCGTGGCCATGCAAGCTGACACTGGCTGAATTCAAACCTTCTGAAGCAGATGAACATTTATATGTGGGGAGAGACCTGGAAGACAAACTGGAATCTGGAAGGGTTAGGATATTTGGCCTAGTCCTCACAGAGGGGCTATGTATGAGGCCTTCGAAGTTCACCGGTTCTGATAAACACTACAGTTTCTTGAGGGAAATCAGATAACGCAATAATGCACTGCACCCCAAGAATTAGGCATTTTCAGACTTCATTGGTTTTCTAGAGAAGTCTGCTTAATCATTATATCCTGTTGCAAACAAACCGCTAGACTGACAATACCACCCAATAAAAGAATAAAATTTGTCCATCTATCATTAAGATAATTGTTATTGATTAGTCTCCTTATAATTTTCTGCCTTTTGTTTTCAGATATTGGCTATAAATCACAGCCACAAGAGGCACCGAGCCTGTGTTTGTGTCTATTATGTGCTCCTGATAAGGCCGGGCAGCGTTTTTCACCTTCCTGATGCGAGTTATTGAGATTGATTGAAGCGCTTTGCTTGTCCTATCCTAGACACTGTGTAATTAATGTTTCATTATGTTAATACATGCAAATGTGAGAGTATGTGTTTGATTGGGAGGTGAGAGAACAAAAAGGATTAAAGAGTTCACTCCAAAGTACAAATTAATTTATTGCATTGCTAACTGTCCTCTGAGGAATGAGGGAGTAGGCTTCAAAATGAAAGGAAAAAAATGCACAAAGAGAGAATGCTGTTGCAAGGCTGTCTTTCAGAGGTGGTGTAGTTAATGGTTACAAAACAGATATTCAGTCATATGACAGAGACCTTGCCTATGCAGTGGTTTCAGCATGTCTCCCGCTATAGCGAAAGGGTTTAGGACAGGGAAGCCAAAGAGTATTTTCTCTTTACATATACAAGCATTTATGCATAGACATAGTATATTAGAACCATACTATATTAATACAGTAGAGTGATCTTTCATATGTAAACAGTGATTGACTTCATGACATTATTTGAGGTGCAGCAGGAAGGAAATTTTAACCCCCAAAAAACCCACCCACAGATCTACCACAATTATGTGCATATTACTGCATTTTCTTCCTTGTCTTCACAGTGATAATTTTGATTATTTCCTAATATACTAATATATGATGCTCTGTGATTTACTCATTTCCTTAATGTCAGACAATCAATATGTTTCTATTTGTCTGGATTTGCTATGATAGCAAATATTTTAATGAGCACTGTTTTTGTATATACCGTAATTTTTGTTCTTTGGAATTATTTTGCTGAGATAGCTTCTTAGGAGTGGAATTACTAGAGCCTAAATCTTTTTATGTCTTTCTATATGCATTGCTGTTTTAGAAAAATTCCCACTCCCAATATCTAGCATAGAAACTCAATAAATGGGTGCTGAATTTAAGGAAGCCTAGACTTCTACTAGACTATCCTAACTCTTGAGGTTGCCATATTAAGTTGTTTCAGCTAATCATTCCTTAATGTGGGTAAAAGCCACTGACTCCTCCCATACATACCCACGAAGTGATGGTATTTTGAATGGGTTTTAAAAATAAGAAGCAGAAGAAAAAAGGTGTTTAGAATTTAAGACTCAGCCAGGAAGGGCAGGCTTGGATTGGAGAGAGAGTACTAATAGCACTCTGAAGTCACTGGATAACCAGGGAGAAGGGCTTTGAAAAAGTAAAGAATTCTAAAATAAACATGGATTGTGTCTTATCCAGGATTTATTCACTGGAGGTATTGCAGAGCAATCATTATAAGATATTCACAACTATTATTATGTTATGTAACTTCATTTAGTGTTTATTTACTTTCATTTCTGATGATTACCTTAGAGCAGGGGGCAGGGTGGGAATATGCGGTCAAGCCCGTTTCTTTTCCCACTGTCTATGGCTGCTTTTCTGCTACAATAACGAAGTGGAGTAGTTGGTCCATAAAGCTAAAAATAGTTAAATGGCCCTTTGCAGAAGAAAGTTTGCAGACCTCTGATATAGAGAAATAAATCTGACTGTCAGAAATGGAGATTGAAGTCCAATACATTTCAAATTCATACTTATTTTTTGGGCAAATTATAATTTGTCACATCCGCAGGCTCAGTTTTCTCCTCTCTAAAAATCAACATAACAATAATCAGGTAGTTGGAAATTAAATCATGTAATAGGTTAAAGTATTGGTTCATTTGTTCTTCCCTCTTCTGAAAGAAAAAGTTCAAAAATGTAATCAGTGTTTATCTAGTAGTTACGTTCATGCTGTCCTGATGTGTTCATTTGAAGATTCATTAGATGTAAATTTTTGAGAGTATTTTGTGTGAGTTAATAATTAACGTAACCAAAAATGCTAAGTCAATCTTCTGTAAATGTCCCCTGTTTGTAGCTACAGCCATGCTTAACTGTAGGTTGCTGATGTCAGCATTGGCTGGGAAGGTTGTCTAAACACATTTATCTGTGTCAAAGCATCAAACTCACCACTGTTAAGCAAAATGGCATAGAGTTGTGAGTTACTGAATGTGATGGAGAAGGGTTCTCTCCTGTGATCCTAACTCCCATGCCTCATTCTGCCATTATTCTTCATGGTCAAGACCAGTGGAGTTAGCAGTGTCTAAGTGTCTGCAGTCCTTTCTAACATGATTCATGTATCATTTTTCATAGTCACACTGCAAATTGACAAGGAAGTCAATACTTTGGTGACATTTCTTGGTTCACAGTTTCCTTCAGTTAGACCCATCACATTTTTGATCATTGGTCTCAGTTCGTTTTCAGCTGCATGCCAGTGTAACTAGTCTGCAGCCATCCCTTTCAAGTTAGTGTCAGGAGGTACACCAATAAACACTGCCTTCTTTTGTTTTTTGTTTGAGACAGGGTCTCACTCTGTTGCCCGAGCTGGAGTGCAGTGGCATGATCATAACTCATTGCAGCCTCAGACTCCTGGAATCCAGTGATCCTCTCACCTCAGCCTCCCAAGTAGTTAGGACTAGAGCTGTGTACCACCACAACTGGCTATTTTTTAAATGTTTTTGTAAAGACAGGTTCTCGCTATGTTACCTAGGGTGGTCTCAAACTCCTAGCCTCAAGCAGTCCTCCTGCCTCAGCCTCCCAAAGTGCTGGGATTACAGGTAAGAGCCACTGAATCTGGCAGACATTGGCCTTTTATCCATACGTAGAGAAGTTTCCATTAATGAGTGAAAAACATTAAGATGAGAATGAGGCATGATTCTCTGTAATTCAAATTTAACTGAAAATCCAGAAGCATAAGAGTATATTATACATTTCAGAAATAGAAATGTATATACTATATTTCAATATAATTAATTCTGTTTCTTGTGCCTGACAAGATTTATCACTACCAGATAAAAATAAATATATTTCAAACTAGAGTGTAATTATGAACATCTGTATCATCTTTAAAAGAGTAATAAGTAGGTGACCATATATCTTAGGTTGCCTAGAACAATTCCAGTTTATACACTTTAAAAATATATATTATTTTTATTTTTTAAACTTCCATGGGTACATAGTAGGTGTATATATGTATGGGGTACATGAGATGTTTTGCAGTTTATACCTGTTGTCCTGGCTTAATTATAAATCAAGTCTCCTTTCAGTATCAGAAGTGTCTGAAATACATAGTAAATTATATGATTATCCTAGCGATCACTCTAGTGATTAGCTTGAAATTAGTCAAAAGCAAAATGCACAATGTCATAATTAGCCTGTCCCCGTATCATACACGTTTTTTTGTTAAATTATACTTTATTTGACATTGTTGGCAAAAAATGATTGGCATGCTGATGTTCAACAGCAATCTCATCTAAAAGCTACTTTTAAAACCTTGGCTGACTATGTTACTGACTGTATATATAGGAGATGTTATCTTGTATCCAGGTGGGTATCCATGAATGCCTTTAATCTGCAATTCTGAGTTTATCTGGCCCTGCATGCCCATAAGTAAGGTTTGAGGCCTGCAGCTAGCAATCCAAGCTTTAGACCCAGTGGAAAGTAATTACTCAAGGAAGTAAAAAATGTTCACTCCTTTTCCTTTATCCTCTTTAGTTCATTAAGTATGTTAAAGATGGAAAGATATTCTCCTTCTCTGAGACTAACAATGTTCAATACTTAAAAAAAGTTACCATTATCTATTATGTATTCAGCACTGCTAAACCCAAACAGGCAAAGGGATTTAAGCAGAATTGTAGGCATAGTTCTTAACTTTGAGAGTAGTAAATAAGATATAAATATATGTGGTAGATCAATAAACATTTTCTGGGTGACATAAATGTTTGAAAGCCCTGATACTTGTAAATTCTTATAAGAAAATGCCTTGTTTCTTCATAGATTCCATTATATGTAATAAATCCAGGCTTTTGATAATTCAGATATAGCCCTGAGGAGAAAATAAAGGTTTTCTAATTTTGTATTACTCTTTTATAGATGATACAGATGTTCTAATTTTGTCTCCTTCTCCACCATCAGCTCCCTCCATGTCAGACACTCAGGGTCTTCTGATTTGTTGCTGGAAGAACAGAGAAACTGTCTTTATGGAGACCTTCCCCAGGAATTCCCTTGACCACCCTGCCAACACTCTGTGTTAACCCTAGGCTCATCCCTCCAGGGCTCACTGGTTGCCAAAATCAGTAGTATGATAAGCCATTTTACACCAAGTTATTTGGGATATCATAGAATCACTTACTTTGTCCCTCTTCCCGGATTATATATTTACATGATGTATTAGGGTTCTCTAAAGAGACAGAACTAACGGGATAGATGAATATATGAAGGGGAATTTACCAGGAGAATTGACTCACACGACCACGAGGTGAAGTCGCACAATAGGCCATCTGCAGTCTGAGAAGCCAGGAAGCCAGTCTGAGTCCCAAAACCTCCAAAAGTAGGGAAGCTGAGAGTGCAGCCTTCAGTCTATGGCTGAAGGGTCAAGAGGCTGTGGCAAATCATTGGTATAAGTCCAAAAGTCCAAAAGCTGACGAACTTGGAGTCTGATGTTCAGGGGCAGGAAGCATCCAGCATGGGAGAAGGATGGAGGCTGGAAGACTCCATCTTTTTATGCTGGCAGCTGATTAGATGGTGCCCAGCCAGATTGAGGGTGGGTCTGCCTCTCTCAGTCTACTGACTCAAATGTTAATCTCCTTGGGCAACAACCTTACAGATGAACCAGGAACAATACTTTGCATACTTCAATTCAATCAAGTTGACACTCAGTATTAACAATCACACATGACAAAGAGGTTTCAATACCAAACACTCCATGAGGATTTTCCAGAATCACAGTAGCTAAGAGGCAGTCTGTATCAAATATTTCCATTAATATTGTGTGTTTCTGTTTATTCCATCTCTGAGCTGGTTTGGCCCTACTTCTTTTCTTAAACAGTGTGAGAAAAAGAAATAACATATATAAGCAGAAAGGTGATCTAGAATTAATCCTACACAGGAATTCAGACATTGACATTTTGTTACTAGGTCCTCTTCTGAGCTGTGTCACCTTGGTCAGGACAGTTAACCTCTCTGGGTCTTTGTCCCTACCTGCAAAATAAAGTTAACAACCTTTCCCTGACCAACAGGATCAAAAGAGGTTGTTATCAATCACTCTTAATTTACTGTAAACATAAAAAAAAAAACAGAAAAATCACCCAGTGTTTGTAAGCTACAACACAAACCCTCAGCAAATCTTTGGGTAACCCTGGCCCATGATTTAAGATGGTCAGTAATTCCTATCCCTACCACCAGACCATCTTTGCGCAAGAGAATGGATCTTGCTGTATATAAGTGACTTTGATAATTATCAGGTTATTTTCATGTCTACATTATTCATTCCTCTGGCTGTGCAAGAGCGAGGGCACATTTTTCATACTGTTTTTTGAACTGCAGAGAAAAAAATTTGAAAGGGAAAGAAAGAACATTTCACTTACTTGATTGCATTAAAAGACAGTAATAGGGTTGGCTAATATTATTTAAAATGTACAGTAATTATAGTTTTTAAAATTACAATCCTAGTACATATTATACAAATAAAAATGTTATATAGCAAACAGTGACTTTTTTTATGTTCTCATGATAACTAATAAGTCCCCAGCTCCTATGACATTGACGTAATATGAGGTTAAAAGAGCTACAGGTATTAGGAGAGAACCCACAAGTGGGGCAGAACAAGAGTGGAAGCAGGTGGATGTCTGGGGTCACATGTTGATGAAAAGTCTCCAGCTGATGAATTATGGGGGAACCCACATTTGAGATAGAGACTTGTATATTATACTCAATAAACTCAGCACACTTTCTGACCTTACTTTGGCTTTCTGTCTCAGAATTGTATATAAATTTAGTTCTGAGTATTTCATGACAACACTTGAACTCCTCAATGGATTTATAGTCTCTATCATTCAAGGGGACTTGCTGTTTATTATTCAGATAAATTTTAGGCTTTTACTATTCCTAAATGGTGCTCAGGAGACCATGTCTTTGCTTTGAGTCTTACTGATTTTTTTTATATTAGAGACAACGTGAAAGGAATTTGTTAAAGATCAAATAAGATAAATTAATGAAAAGCAGCTGGATAGAAGCACAACCAGGAATGGTAAATAGTGGTTAAACAACTCCAAGACCCCACAAGACACCACTGGTGATACTTTGACAGTTCCCTAGCTCTGCAGGACTTCCAGTTACCCAGACATCTTTTTAAAGCCAATGAAAAAAACTCTACTGTGCAACAGCAGAGTGGGCTAGACTGCACTGACTTTATTTCAAGAAGAAAACCAAAGAAATCTTCATCTTAAATATGTTTCTCATGGAAGATTAAAAACACACTTAGTAAGACCGTTTTCTCATCCTGTGGGAGCTTTTTAGGACAGGATGATATGAAAATGGCATGTGTTTTATGTTTCATAGGTAATTGGAATACATTTGGTGAAGCCCCTGGAATAGGTACAGCGGGGAGTAGTAGCCTTGGACACAGTGGGCATATCTAGAGGTGGTGAAGACAGGGACAAGGAGGGAGGAATGAAATAAAGGATCTGTGGCTCTGGACCCAGACTGTTGGAGAGAATGAGGAAGCCAGAGAGCTAATAGACATTTAGTAGGTGTTTGATAATAAGTGTGAATGAATGAATACGATGAAGAACTTCACCTGGATGCACAGCCAACAGACCAATCTTTTAAAGCTTATAAATGCTAAATCTATTACCAAAAGAATGGATTGTTGAGGAGAGCTTAACATAAGATGGCAGCTCTGAGCTTTGATGCCCCTCGCTGTCAATCAGCAGTATCACCTCAGAACGGGGTCATCAGACTACAGCCCAAAGGAGGGCCAACTTTGGCCGTCTGCCTGTTTTTGTAATAATGGTTTATCATTTTTAGATTGTTATCTTTTACATGGCAACATAAGTATCGATATACCATCCTCGATTTTGCCTCTTGGTCCACAAAGTGCAAAAAAATTTATTATCTGGCCCTTGATGGAAAGTTTGCCTTACCACTGTCTCAGAATATGACAGAAAATGTTATCAGTATAGATACTGATAAGCATGGTTTTTATTGACAGTAACACAGGCACATCTTGCTTAATGATGGGAATCGTTCTGAGAAATGTATAGTTAGGTGATTTTGTCATTGTGCAAACATCATAGAGTGTCCTCACACAAACTTTAGATGGTAGAGCTGACTACACACCTAAGCTGCATGGTGTAGCCTATTGCTCATAAACTACAAACCTGTACAGCATGTTATTGTACTAAATACTATAGGCAGTTACTGTAGGTAACATGATGGTATTTATGTATCAAAACATAGAAAAGCCACAGTAAATATTTTGTACAAGAGATTAAAAATGATGCACTTGTATAAGGCACTTACCATGAATGGAGCTTGCAGGATGAGAAGTGAGTCAATGAGTGAGTGGTAATCGAATACAAAGACCTAGGAAGTTACCGTACTTACTATAGACTTCATAAACACTGTACGCCTAGGCTACACCAAATTTATTTTAAAAATTATTTTCTTCCATAACAAATTCACCTTAGCTTACTGTAACTTTTTTTTACTTTATAAACCTTTAATTTTCTTTCTTTCTTTCTTTCTTTTTTTTTTTTTTTTTTTGAGACTAAGTCTCACCCTGTCACCCAGGCTGGAGTGCAGTGGCACAAACATAGCTCAATGCAGCCTCAACCTCCTGGGCTCAAGCAGTCTTCCTGTCTTAACCTGCTAGGACTACAGGTGCACACTACCACATCTGGCTATTTAAAAAAAAAAAAAAAAAAAAAAAAAAAAAAAAAAAAAAAGAATGTTTTTGTAGAGATGGAGTCTTGCCATGTTGCTCAGGCTTGTCTTAAACTCCTGATCTCAAATGATCCTCTCACCTCGGCCTCCCTAATTGTATGTGCTAGACTTTTATACTACTGGCAGCACAGTAGATTTGTTTATAGTAGCATCACCACAGACACGTGAGTAATATGTTGCGCTACTACATTACAATGGCTGTGATGTCACTAGGCAATAGGAATTTTTCAGCTCCACTACAATCTTATAAGACCACTGTCATACATGCAGTCCATCATTAACCAAAACATTATTATGCAGCTCATGACTGTACTGAGTAGTCTCAGTCATTCACCGCCAACCTAGCAGAATTAGGTCCATTTTTTTTAAACATATGTTATGATTTTTCTTTCACTGATTGAAGAAATTTTTCCAAATTATTCGTTTTTGTCTATCTATGTTTGGTTATTCAGCAGGTATTTGTTAAATACCTCTGAAATAGGCAAGGGTTCCCAGGGGTTGTATGAAATAAACAAATATGATTCATGTTTGCTCCCTTGGAGTTTGCAACATAATAAGGTAGAAATTCTCAAAAATACGATCTGCAACGGGAAGATCAGAGCCACAAGAGAGGTACAACAAAGGGCTATCACTTCTGAGAGCTGAGTCTGTCACTGCTATTCAGTGAAGACTTTCTGTCTCTGCACAGGCCTGTGTCTACCGTTTACATTTTGTAAAAGAGGAACCTGATGAGAATTTATGTTTACTCTTTGGCTTAAAATGTATCACTAGCTCTAAGGTACTACTGGAAATCACACCATGTCAGAGGCCATGTGAATGCCGTCGGCACTGGCCCCTGCCTGCTAGTATGGTGGGTCCAAGGTACTAACCAAGAGCTTTCTTTTGCAATTGAGAATACCTTCTTTTTTCATATACATTATAAAAACTGCTCGATTAATCTACTTGGAATCATCTGGGGCTCTTTCTTTTTTGAACAACCCACATAGAGTCCCTCAAAAACCCTATTGATGCTATCTTTAAAATGGGTCCTGAATATGGATTCTAGGAAAGGCTCCAATTAGAATATTTTTAGAATTTGCAACAACCAACGCCTGCATGCAGTAAGCCCTTTTAAGTAGAGGCATGCATATTTCTTCATCTTTCAGTTTCCTTCAGGTGAAGACACATGAATAGGTCCTTCATCCTTGAGGTTCATATTAGACCGTGAATAAGTTGCACATATAGACGCCGGAAATTCCCTTACAGTTCTGACCTTCTAGAGAGGCTTCATTCTTGCTCCCCAAGTCTTCTCCCACGGAACTTAAGTCACCATCTATGAAACAAGTTACTTGAGAAGTCCTTTAATAAATGCTGACCTCGTGAGCAGTTTAAAACTCATTGGTGCTTAGTTCCAAAGCTGATGTTTCTGTTATCACTGTGGGTTTTCCTTCTTGATACCATTCATGGACTAAGCAGAAAAATATCACCTTTCTATTGAGACAAGACACAGTAAATATCATGACAAAATGAATGACAGCATTTTAATGAAAATCGCTATTTGGCCTCTATCTTTAGAAAATTGGACTTGTTATAATACAAATGTTTTATCACTGATGAGTCCCCACATCAGACGTTATGCCACAATGTCAACCATGAGGTTTGCTGAATTTTTAAGGTTTTCCCTGGACCTGTCAGACCTTTGTGGAATTAATCCTTCGTATTTGTAATAGCAGTTTCCACAAGATGAATACTTTATTTCTCATGAATCATAATAAAGCAGCCCGCGCTTTGTCAGCAGAGTGACCTCTGCAGTCTTTTATCTTCAAGAGAAAAGATTAGACTCTCTATTTTATGGATAATGAGGTAGGTTCTTGGTCTCTTGGCACCTTCAGTAACTGCACTTTTTGTGGTCTTGTTTCAGCCTGTGATAAACTGATCAGAGGGTGATTATAGCAAATCTCTTAGTATGACAAATTTCCTCCTAAATTTGAGGGTAAATTTTTTCTGTAAGTAGCAAAGTTAATAGGTGTGAACTCATAGACTTTTATAATATTAGAGCTGAAGATGCCTCGAAGTGATCTAGTCCAGCCTCCTTGTTTTATTAATGAGCGAATTGATTCCCAGTGGTGTAGCCCACACTTAGAAGGCTAACGAGGGGCAGATCAGACAAAGAACTCAGGTCTCCTGACCCCTGTGCTGGGGGCTTTCTTTTGCAATTGAAAATGCCTTCTTTTTTCATATAAATTACATAAATTGCTCTGTTAATCTCCTTGGAGTCTTCTGGGGCTCTTTTCTTTTTTGAGCTACCCTCATCTCATCCCTCAAAACCCTATTGACTCTATCTTTAAAAATGGGTCCTGAATATGACCATTTCTCATGACCTCTACTGCAATACCTTAGGCCAAATCTCATCATTTCTCACCTGAACAATGGAAATAGCCTCCAATCTAGTTTCTCTGCTTCTTCCAATGACCTCTATTCTCAAGACAGCAACCAGAATGATCCTTTAAAACAGGGGTTGTCATCCTCACCACTACTGATGTTTTGGGATGGGTAATTTTTTCTTGTGAGGGTCTGACCTGTGCATTGTAGGATGTGCTACGTCCTTCTACATGGTGGATGCCAGTCGCACCCCTCTCAGTTGTGACCACCAGAAATGCCTCCAGACATCGCCAGAAATTTCCTAGGGGATGAAATTGTTCCTCCATTGACAACTACTACTTTAAAACATAAATTGGACCTTTTTGCTCTCCTTATTGAAACTCTTCTGTAAATTTGACAGAGTTAAAGCAAAATTCTTTCACTTGCCTATGAGGTCCCATTGAATCTCACTGTGAGCCCTCAGACCTTGCTTGCTGGAACTCTCTCATTCACTCCAACCCAGCTATTCCTGGGATGGGCTCGTCACACCTGCCTGGGTGCCTTAGCATCCTCTGCCTGCGGTGTTCTTCCCCTATATATCTGCTCCACGTCTGTGATGAACTGAGGGTTTGCATCCCCCAGAATTCATGTATCAAAATCCTAACCCCCAGTGTTATAGTATTAAGAGGTGGGACTTTGGGGAGATAATTAGGGTTAGACAAGATCATAAAGGTAAGTCCCCCATGATAGGATTACCTTTCCTATAAGAAGAAGAAGAGACATCTGAGCTCTCTGTCTCCCCATGAACAAAGAAGAGGTCATGTGAGCACACAGTGAGATAGTGGGCACCTACTGGCCAAGAAAAGAGGCCTGAGAATGGGACCTGCCTTGCTAACACCTCGATCCTGGACTTCCCAGCTTCTAAGTCTGTGGGAAATAAATCTTTTTAAGCCACCCAATCTATGGTATTTTGTTATGGCAGCTGAAGCAGACTATGACAATATCCTTCTTCACAATATTCAGGTCTTTGCTGAAGTCTTGCCCTCCTCAATGAAACCTTCTCCAAATCCCACAACTCCTTCCTTTCCCTCTTGATTTTCTTCTATAGCACTTAGTCTCTTCTGACATTGTACATATTTGCTCAGTTAGTTCTTTATTGTCTGTTCCTTCCTAATAGAATATAAGACCTAGAAGGATAGGGATTATTAGGCTGTTTATTAGGGATTCTTCAAGGCTGTTTGTTCCCAGCCTTGAATAATGCCTGATGCAGTAGGTGCTCAATAAATATTAGGTGGATGAAGGAATGGCATGAAGATGTTTAAATATCTTTTACACCACTGCTAAGCATTACAGTAAAAACAAAATAATATTACAAAGTTATGATTTCAATTGCATTTTGTCAATGCAATATTTTTCCTTTGGCCTTTAAAGCAAAATTTCAAACTTACTAGGCTTACTGACAAAGTGCTACAATAAAAGTGCCACTAAAAAGCAAGCAATTTTCCAAGGAGAAGTGAGAACTATGACACGTAGTATGAATGAGTTCCCCTTTGAGAAAACCTAACCGAAAACAATCCAATTAAGAATGGGCGTAGAAGGATCCTTAAAATAACAAGTATCAAATTTGAATATAAAATATGATCACAATCATTTGGATAATAAAGCAAATCATTATAAATGAAGAAATAATTAATTTCCTGGAAGGAAATGCACAGAAACTTTAACAGTTTCTGTTAAAATGATCATTATTGGATAAGCAAGGTTATGGACAATTATTATGATATATGATTTTATGTCCATATTTTTGTATTGTGTACACTAAATATGGGTAACTTGATAAGAGGTTTCTAAAAGTTGATCAGTCACTTCACAATAAATGGCATCTCCAAAGCTTGTCTACTTGGCTGCCATCAAAATGGAGAAGATCTCATGCACTGGGTACTCCTTAAATCACACTTTTTCTAAATACTCACAAGAGCACTTCTTAGTGTTTTAGTTGACAGTTCTGCCTTTATAAAATGCCATCCCTCTCTCTACTTAGAGAAAGACTGATGAAAAACACGGAAGATAAAGCTAGCTTATATTTTATCAAACTGAGAGGGAAGAAGGCTCAAACCCAGGGCAGATTAAGCGACACATCAAAGTTTCTCTTTTTAGTGTTAATTTTGTATGAGACCTGGGGCATGATAACCTACATGTCCGGAAATGTTACTTGTTGGGCTGGAAAAAAAATTTCATTACAATTTGCCCGGTATCACACAGCAAAATCAAACTGCTGCTTAGAGAGTTAGCTCTTGGGGCAACAAAGGAATGAGGAAGTTACTCTCCCGCTCCAACTTAGCCCTTATTATTGTTCTTTACCATTGGATTTAGCCAGAGGACACTCAGGCAGTTGCCTGGGGCACACACTTCTTGCCCTTTAAAAACCTCAGATCTCTGCAAAGCTTCTTCAGCTTTGTGGAAGATGCCATGTGCTCGGAATGTCGGATGTGGAGCCTCTGTGTGGGCTCACTAAGAGATTTCAGCTGGGACAGTTGCTTCGTCAACTCCACATCTTACCTTTATATTTCCAAATTTAGTTCCTTGTAAAGGGAAGAGAAAAAGAAGAATCAGGGTGTCAAGAGCAAATCGGTTCAGCACCCTTTTGCTGAGACTATTTGGTGATGTTGCACTTGGTCAGCAAATGTCCTGACACTAAAATCACTTCCTGATTCAGTCATGCTAGCTTTCCAAGAATTTACTCTTCTCTAGATATGTGACAACTGAGGAGCATAGTAGGAATTTATTTGCTAGTTGCTTACTTTAGCTATGGTCTTAAGAAGGAATTTCATGGAGGATAGGTTTCTCAGATAAAATACAGGATGCTCTGTTATATTTGATTTTGAGTAAATAACAAATAATATTTTAGTATAAGTAGGTCTTATGCAATATTTATTTAGTATAAGTATTTAGGACATGTTTATACTAAGATTTATACTAAATTTGTTTTTCATATGAAATTCTAGTATAACTTGTGTCCTTAATTTTTGTTTACTAAATCTGGCAACTCTAATGAGGGAGGAACTTTGACTGTTCCTTTTAAATTTTTACTTAAATTTTCATCCATAGCTTCCCTATATTTTAATGATCCTTAATAAATTCCCATAGTAAAATGTATATGTTTTCTTTCCTGATCAGCCTTTTTTTACATTATTTAAGTTCAGGAATTAATTCCACATAACTTAATTCATTTCTGATTTGCATTTTTTAGTAATAAAAATTTGTCTTAAATGGCTTTAAAATGTTAGTCTCTGGCAACTGCGGAATGAATGTACTCTTTTAAAAATATGACCATGTATTCTGACAATATTTTTTAATGTCTTATCAAAGTGAATAAAATGGCACCAGTGCTTCACAGAAACCCCAATAGTCATAGGTGCTGGTCCTTTGGTGAGTGCACACATTCTCTCTCTGGTCTAGCGGAAATTAAAGTCTTCCATTAATGGGAAATACACAAAGCACACCCTCAGGCTACAGCACAGTTAAATGGCTATTGTGGTTTTCCCATCTAGAGACTAAACTAGACTAAGGGGCAGATCAGCCTGGTAAGTGTCTACAATTATATTGTGGAACTAAAATGGAATAAAAGAAAGGCAATGTGAGAAAGAATACTGGATGAACCCAAACTTCTTTTGGAAGAGGATTGTAGTTATTGTCACTGTTTAGAAGAAATCCTCTCATAGCCCCTTATGTGAAGAATCAAGAATATTCCAAGGAATATTCTAAATGTCCAAATGACCGTGGAAGTTTAATTTTGCTTAATGGGGTAAGGCCATTTGGGGCCCAAACAGTGTGCTGGTTGTAACAGAGGAAAGATTAGGTATTGTAAACAATAGTCCTCTTTCTTGATCCTTTCTCCACTTCAGCCTTTCAAAGAGAAATATATAATAAATATTAATAAAACATGTGTTGAAATAAGTGTTCAATTATTTGCCTTTCTAGATTATCCTTCTAAGTTCACCTACTTACTTAGAAAAATAATCAACCCAAATTACACAAATTCCTCAAATATGAGAAGTCATGACAAGATAGTAGAAGGGACACAAGAACCCCCTTGCTCCAATCCAGGCCACCAGATGTTTTGGAGCAAAGTTCTAGAGTTTTAGTTAATGTGAGAATTCCCTGGAAGACTTCTTAAAGTACAGATTGCTGGGCTCTACTGCCACAGTTTCTGATTAGGTAGGTATGGGGCAGGGCCTAGAATTGTGCATTTTAATATGTATTTTTATTTTTAATTGGCACACAATAGTTGTACACATTTATAGGATACAGGCTGATATTTTGTTACATGTATACAATGTTTGGTGATCAAATCAGACTAGTTAGCATATCTATCACCTCAAACAGTTATCATTTGTTTGGGCTGGGAACATTCAAAATCATTTCTTCCAGCTATTTGAAAATATTCACCAAATTATTGTTAACTTTAGTCACAGTACAGTGCTATAGAGCATTAGAACTTACTCCTCCTGTCTAAGGGGTGTAATTTTGTATTCCTTAAGCAACCTCTGTCTATCCCCTCCCTACCCTTCCCAGCCTCTTGTAACCATTGTTCTACTTAACATTGTGCGTTTTCAGCAGGTTCCCAGGAGGTGTTGCTGTTGCTCGTCTAGGGACTGTACTTTGAGAACTACTGTTTCAGAATTTGTATTCTGATATACTAAACCAAGTGAAGTTAACATATGCTTAGGGATTCTGTTAATTCATGTTTGTTTGTTTTTGTTTTTTAAATTCCTGCTCCATTGCATGGCCTCATAAGTATTATAATTTTTTTCCAGGGCTAAAGACCAGAGTTAAAGTTGTACATGTAATTGATATTTGATAAATTGAAAGTAGATTATATTGCATCATCCATAGAATTATTTTTATTTCCTTCAATGGAGGTCTCTTTATTTGTCTTAAGCCAAAAGAAGCAAATGTGGTAGCATCTATTTCTAAGAAGAGATGATAGTGGCATGGTTTTCTGGGTTGATATGAAGATTCACGGATCATCAGAAACTCTAAGCACCCCAAAATGAAAGTTTGTGTAATTTTAAGTGATAAAATTATGCATAGCAAGTTCTATGGGGATTTGTATGACATTTTCTAATCTCAAAATCTTGTAGGAGCTTTTTTCCCCACTTCCAAGCTACTTCTTATAAATTTCATTTTGAGCTTCTATTGCCTTAACCAGAAGCTTTTACATTTTGGACCTGGAAAGAGATTTCTGACTCCACAGAGAATTATTTTTTACACTTAACAATGTTTGATATTGTAGATAAAATGTCATACCTTAAAAACCTCATCTTAAGTTAGTTTGCCTCTGCGACTGAATGGTCTTTGGAACTAAGAAGAATACGATAAAGAGAGCAAGCACAAAGGGACCAAGCTTAGAGAAATATTTGTACTATTTGGTCATTTTGGTGAGTTTCTAAAATATATTAAGAATATTCTCTATGTATAGATAATTAATATAAACTTGAAATGTCTTTGGCAGTGTTATTTCTGATGCTTATTTATGTCTGAGAAAACTAAAACAAATAGATAATAAAAGTTCTCCCTTAGGTCATTCCTCAAGGGTAGGCCTTCTTTTATATCCTCATCAGGAAGCATGGAAGGTTTTGCTATCTTTGTATCTGCTTACAAACTATCATTTTACAGAAAAAAAAAAAGGAGGAGAAGAAAGAGGAGGTGGAGAAGGAGGAAGTGTAAGGGGGGGAGGAGGAGGAGGAGAAGGAGGAGGCCCAATGATGATGTGACACCTCATTACTTTTCTTCAGACCATTATAGACAAGAAAAGCTAGCCAATAGTTAAATACATATATGGCTTTATCCCTACATTTTAACCAAAGATTTAGAAATCTTCCCAAACCAACATTTGGAGGGAGAGAGAGATGGAAACACTCATTTTTATGGTGAACTCTGATGTCAGACTCCGTTGTGTAAGTTTCTTAATGGATGGGATTTGGGAACTTTCCAGTCTATTTCTCCACAATATATTATAGTTGTCTTAAGTAATTTTATGGCAGAGTTAAAAGGATTTCTTTCTTTATGAAGCAAGGCTTGGAAATGTAACTATTTGAGGGTTCAAGGGAATGGCCATTGGACATCTTAAAAATAAAACCAAACAAAATAAACTTCTCCATTAGGTTTTCACCTGGATGAAATCCTCACCATTGTAATTCTAATATAAAATTCTCTGCAGCATTGTAAAATCGGAAGTTTAGTTTTGATTCTCAAAATGAGTTCTTCTGTTGCCTTCCCATGACCTCCTTTCATGCATTTTCCAGGAGGTCTACACTTTGATTGAACTCTGAGTACCTAATTCCAGACTACAACTTTTTGAGCCACAGGCTCCAAAGTTATTTCTACTTCTTGTCTTCTTCAGTTTTATCATCTCTGTCTTCCTCTCTTCATACATTAAATCAGCGTAGTTGATTTAAGATTAATCCTTGGATGAAGTCATTTTATAAAATTATTTTATATTAAGAAATTATATACTGGTGGGCAAAATCTCTCCAAATGGAACCAGTACATTAAGAGAAAGGGTTGAGGGGGATCTAAATTGATGTCAATGTAATGTATTCATGGGACATTTCTTAGGCCTGTGTGAAATACAAGGAAGTTGAAGGTAGCCTTGCCTAATGACACAGGGTATTTTTCAGTGCCGCTTCGCCAGCCGGAAATCTTCCACAACAACGCAGCGCTCCTGCCTGGGCCTCACTGTGCTCCGAGCTGGCCGCTGGGCTGGTTCTGCCCACCCAGTCTGACAGGCTGCGGTCGGCTCGTGCTAAGACCCCTGATCCCACGCCCACCATAGGCGTGCCAGGCATGGAGCGGTGAGGGGTGTGTGAGTGAGTGAGTGAGTGCGGAATCCAGCCACCCGCACAGAGCCAGGTGCGCCAGCCGCTGCAGTGCGGCTGGCAGCTTTAGGTGCCAGCACAGGCGCTGGTTCCCTGTGAGGCGGCAGCTGGACCAGGCATACTGCAAGCAAATTCTGCCTTCGATGCTGGTGTCTGGACTGGGGGAACATGGTGACACCCAAAAAACTTAGAGACGCCAACAACCACAGAGCCCCAAAAGGGTGTTACAGCATGTCACCGTTTGTTCGTTCCCGTAGCCCAGCAAACAAGGGTGTGTCAGAGCTCTGGCTCCGGGAGTCCCAAGGTCTGCACCTCCAGAAGGGTTGCAGCTCTTCTCTCCTTCCTGCCATATGCAGCACAGTGAACGGGGCAGGGGGTGGGCAGGAGTGTGTTTCGGCTCCTTTGTGTTACAGCTCATTCAGTCCTGCTGCCCCACTCTGGCCCACGGCTCTTGGGCTGGCCTGGCCCCACTGCAGCTTCTTGTCGTCTTGGGTGGGCACTCGGGCAGCAGTGGAGGGCTGGAGGGCTACAGTGTTACAGCTCCTTTTGCACCCGATGTTCAGTGGGTCCCAGGTTCTTGTCCTGCATCCAAGAAGAATGAGGTTGCTTGGATAACTGGAGAGTGAGCAAGGTGGAGAAAAGTTTTACTGAGTGACAGAACATCTCTGGGCGGAGAGGCGATCTGCAGTGGGTAGTCCCCAGGTGTGGCTGAGTCTGGAGTTTTTATAGGCTCAGAATGTGGGAGGTGCAGCCCGTAGGTAGCCATGGAAAAGGCAATATTTGATTGGTTAAAAAGCATTATTCAGGCTGGACCCATTGGCTCATGCCTGTAATCTCAGCACTTCGGGAGGCTGAGGCAGGCGGAACAACTGAGGTCAGGAGTTTGAGACCAGCCTGGCCAAATATGGCCAACATGGCCATCTCTACTAAAAATACAAAAATTAGCCAGGTGTGGTGGCGCATGCCTGTGATCCCAGTTACTGGGGAAGCTGAGGCAGGAGAGTCACCTGAGGCGGAGGTTGCAGTGAGCCAAGATCGCATCACTGCACTCCAGCCTGGGAGACAGAGCCAGACTCCATCGCCCCAAAAAAAAGAAAAAAAAAAAGAATTATTCAGAAAGAACCAATCAGGAAAGAACAGGCAAACAGGAACAGAAGTGCTCACTCTGGTCACAGACTCCATTCAGAACCAGCAGCCCAGTTTTCAGGCTTTAGGCTTTTTTCGGCTTGAAGGTTGGGTTTCACTGGGGACCCACCCCTGTCTGCCTGGGAATTTGTCTGCCTCCTGCCACTGTCACTAACATGAGCTGAAACTTAGAAAAGGAGACCAATAGAATCATATCTACTATTTCTCAATTAACTTGATTCACCAGGATCCATCTTTTCTATAAAACTAATCACTAATGCAAGTTACTTAAAGCAGTGAGGTGCCTATATCCCAAAGCCATATATTCAAAATATAATTGTTATAAAGAGTACAAAAAGCTCAAATTGCCATTGAACTGCAAGGGTAATTGTGTTAAAGAAAAGTTGATCTATATACTCACAACACTGAAAACTGTCATAATCTCCTTGTTTCAGACTAAGTGGATTATTTATGTGTGGTAATGGGCACATATGCTCATTAACATGCTGTCATAAACAGCTGTGTTAAATGTATTATGTGTTCTGTGACATAGATAAGGTGCTCAACATGAGGTTTTGTTTAAAATATAGGCCCCAGGAAGAACAAAAAAAGCAATACATGCTTTCTAATATAGTTGCCTGGTCTTGAATTTCAAATTTATTTCTTCTTTATTAATGCTACTTGTATGGAAATTGTGGGTATTACTCTAGCGAAATATCTTGGCATTCAAGGACATTAGAACTTCTTTCTGCTGTCTCATCCTTAGTGTTTCTCAAGCCAGGTTTGCTAGCTTGTGTTTCTTTTCTGGTAGAGGAAGAGATCACGTAGACATGGGAAAGGTATTTTCAGAAAAATCAGCCTTCAGTGATTCAGCAAGCTTAGGGCAGGGTTCATTTGACAGATGCTCTCAATTCAATCTTGTTCTAAAAGCCTCCAAACTAGATGTTGAACTTAGAGATCATCTAGTTCAACTTCTTAATTTTTGCAGATGAAGGAACTGAGTTTCTGAGGGCTTAAAAGACCTTTCTGAGTCATGAATTTTGAAGTGATAAAACCAAGACCTAAGGCTAGATATCCAGACAGCCAATTCAATGTACTTCCCACTAGAAGAACAGGATGTACTATAATTGGGTTGACTACACCAAAAGGATCTGTGGGGAGAAGGAGCTTATTTGAAAATAAAGACACCAGGCTGCTGTCATCTGGGATCTTTATCAATATCATCTATAGTAGAGTTATGTGCTCACCATTATTTTACAATTTATATTAATTCAAGCAAAGTTCCAGATGCTTTCTGAGTGAGTGGCCAAGGTGAAAGGAATGAATATATGACAGTGAGTGACACAAGACATCATTGGGCAGAATAACAGACTTCAAACATAAGTTTTAGAAAAATTGAGTATGCAGGAATGAAGCAAATAAAACCAGGGAGAAACCGTAAGAAGCTGTTCTGCTTTCTCTTCACTGGAAAATGGGGTGTACAAAGATAGAAATAGTTCTGTCCATCAGGACCAGTATGAGTTAACCCCTTATGAGAATATGGATTACCTGCAATTTAGATGCCTGCCTTTTAAATGACAGAAGATTGGAATGATTTTACAAAGTACAACGAAAAGTGTTCCCATTACAGAAAAATGAAGGAAGCTAATGAAGTCAAGGTTGCTATCCTGAAAAAAAAAATGAAGACTAAAACATAATTTAGGTGGTATTTTTTAAGAAATGAAATGCCATTTCAAACAAATAAAGGGCTCTTAAAGAAAATGTCCATCTCTTCTGCATTTTCACACAAGGTGTTTCAGGAGAAAATGGGATTAAACATCAGCAAGCAAATTCAGTTAGACTCTTAAAATGATTAAATATTGAAAACAAGATACCAAGGGACATTGTAGAATCTCTAGCCCCAAAGATTGTTCAAAATGAAATTGAAAGTAATTTGACTTGAATGATTTAAGTATACATCTGTCTGAGCAAATGGTGGAGCCAATGACCTGCTGAAACCTTGTCAAGGTCTTTGACTCAACATGTGAGTATTCTGTCAAATGCTATACTGCCAGCTTTGAAAACAATATACTTTAACTGATTATACTTGCTTCCTCCCCTCAAGATTCTTAAATGAGTTTCTATTACCCTTGGTTGATTCTTTATGTTCATTTATGTTTATGAAACAAATTCAACTGTAATATTTATTTAGATTTCCAAGCCCATGAGAAACATTTGGATGAAAATTAAGACCCTTCAGGGATTTGTGATTTTAGGTAGTAGCTTTATTGACTTGCTTCTGCCACTGGGATTTACCTATTTTAAAACCCACCTGAGCTTTGTCCTAAATAACTTTGCCCATGCTGTTCAGAGTTGACTTTTATTCTTATAGAACCCTGTATCAGATTGGATTTTTTAAAAAATTCAATGGATGCCATAATCAGAATGCAGAGATAGAAACAGTCTCCCCAAAAGTCTTAGCTACCACACTAATAACTATTGCTACTTTAAAATATCTAATTTTATTTGGAAAATATTAGTTTTTTCTGTCTAAATTTTCATGTACTGACTGATATGTGGTAATAAGCATGCCAGGATTTATATGAATTTGTAATTTCTCATAATATTAACTTTTGGAGCCAATTGTTTTCTTAATTATGATTACCTCGACTGGGTACTTTTTTGCTTATTTAACATAATATCCTTGATTTTAGTTTTTATTTATTCTTGGACATTGTTCAAAGCCCTCAGCTTTTGTGAAAAGCTTCGTAAAGAAAAGACAGGGAATCTAAGCCTGAGATTTATTTGAATACATGAACATATTTCCCTGTGCTCTCTTGTTCCAGGTTTTCAAATTAAAGCTTTCACAGCACTGCGCTTCCTCTCAGAACCTTCTGATGCCGTCACAATGCGGGGAGGAAATGTCCTCCTCGACTGCTCTGCGGAGTCTGACCGAGGAGTTCCAGTGATCAAGTGGAAGAAAGATGGCATTCATCTAGCCTTGGGAATGGATGAAAGGAAGCGGCAACTTTCAAATGGGTCTCTGCTGATACAAAACATACTTCATTCCAGACACCACAAGCCAGATGAGGGACTTTACCAATGTGAGGCATCTTTAGGAGATTCTGGCTCAATTATTAGTCGGACAGCAAAAGTTGCAGTAGCAGGTAGGTGGATTCTTCCTTCTCTTCCTCCTCCTCCTTCCTCTCTTCTTCTTCTTCATTTTTGGGGGTGAGAAAATAATTTTTGTAGAAATAATGTACATTTTTAAAATCTTTTAAATTTTAAATTGACAAGTAATTATATATTTTTATGAGGTACAATGTCATGTTTTGATGTATGTATACATCGTGGAGTGATTATATCAAGCTAATTAACGTATCTGTCACCACATACTTATCTCTTTTCTGTGGTGAGAACATTTAAAATCTACTCTTTTAGCAATTTTGATATATACTATGCTGTGCAATAGATATTAAAAGCTTATTTCTTCTCTCTAACTGAAACCTTGTGCCCTTTGACAAACATCTTTCCATTCCTTACCACGCCCCATCTTCCCAAGCCTCTGGTAACCATTCTGCTCTCTAGTTCTATGAGTCTGACTTTTTTATAATAGATTCTATCTGTAAGTGAGATCATGCAGTATTTTTTTTTCAGTGCCTGGCATGTTTCCCTTAGCATAATATCCTGTAGGTTCATCTATGTTATCACAAATAACAGGATTTACTCTTTTTAAAGGCTGAATAGTATTCCATTGTGTGTGTATATGTATATCATACATACACACATATATATATACATATATATATATATCATATTTTCTTTACCCATTCGTGATTGATTCCACATCTTGGCTGTTGTGAATAATGCTGCAATTAACATGGAGTATAGATATCTCTTATATACCCTCATTTCAATTCCTTTGGATATATACCCATAAGTAGGATTGTTGTATCATATGGTAATTCTAATTTTAGTTTTTTGAGAAAGCTACATAACCATTTTTCATAATGGCTATCTAATTTACATTTTCACCAACAACGCACATTTTTAAGAAAAAGGAAAGATGTAAAAAGATTCATGTTTATTCTCTCATGGATTTAACTGACCTTTCTCCTTAAATTATCTTAGAAAACAGTCATAGGACCTCAACTGGCTGCATAATGTTATGAGATTATTTTTTTAAACAAAACTGTTTCAAGTTGACTTACTACTTATATCTAAGGGAGGACTTCTCATTAACAGAAAAATATTAGAAAATATAATTTGCTAATTTTACTTTACAGCTTCATTAAATGCTAAACTTTTGCAGAGTCCATTTTTTTGTTGTTGGGCCTTAAGAAGAGTAAATTTTATTTTAATTATAGTGGCATGGCCTACAACATATACATGTCAAGTAAGAAATAAAAATTCCTTCTAGTGCTTCCAAATTTCTTAACACTTGGTAACATGTTGGCTCAACAGCTGAGTAATAAGATGAACAGTTTTTGTTTTCACCTGGATACACTGAAGTCATGTAGACCCTGAAAAAATGGTACTGACCATTCTGGAACCCATGATATTGCTATTTCTGCCCCACTCTTCTGGTTAGAAGGCAGCTCATAATTATTTCTGTTGGCTCCTGAAATGTTAGACCTGCAAAGTGAAGAATCAGTTTTTTTACTTGTTTCTATAATGATTTGACCAAAACCTGTCTTTTTTTTAACTTTTATATTGACCATAAAGCAAGGCAAGCAGATTGAACTTGAAATAAATTTAAGTTATGAATGGGTAAGCAGATTTGAAGGGCTGCTTTCAACGTAATCTTTAGTTCTCAATAAAAACAAAATTGAATCATAGGCTGTTTAGTCATTTGTCATGGGTTTTCTTTCCCAGGTCCTACTTAGTCTAGTCTCATCTTGGAAGACTGATCAGAATAACTCATTTTCATCAATAACAGGACAATTGGGCAGAATCACCACTCCTTCATGCACTCTCCTAGTGAGGGTTTGAGAAAGGTGAAATCTGAAAGATGTGATTTTGTCAGGTGGTGCTATAAAGAATTACATCTCATAGATATGTGGTTAATTCCCATATGTAGCTTCAAACCATTCTTCTGTAGCTTCTTTTCTCCACTAAGAACTCTGTAGACTGAATGTTTTTTCTCCCTAAAATGTGTATATTGAAATTCTAATCCCCAATGTGATAGCACTGGGAGGTGGAGCCTTTGAGAGATAATTAGATCATGGGGTGGAGCCCTCGTGAATATGATTAGTGCTGTTATAAAAGGAACCACAGAACACCCTGCTTCTTTCACCATGTGAGGATACAATGAGAGATGTCTGTAATCTGCAACCCAGAAGAGGACCCTCATCAGAAACCAATCATGCTGGCACCCTGATCTCAGATTTCCAGCCTCCAGAACTTTGAGAAATCCATGTCTGTTGTTTACAGCCTACCCAGTCCATGATACTTTGTGATAGCCACCCAAACTGATGAAGGCAGAGTTTTCCGTAGTCAGTTAAGCCAGATTTTACCTAGAGGTAGACTGGCTAGCCATTCTGCTTTTCTTTGGACTGACCTGGCTTTTGCACTTGAAAGTCCCATATCCTGGGAAGCCACCTCAGTGCCAGGTAAAACCAGGACAGTGGGTCACTCTACCTCAGAGTGTCCCTGGTCTGCTTTAGCAATGACAGACTGAGGTGCAGATGCAGAAAACCCCCTCTACTCAGGAGACAGGCCAGGTGACATCCTGATGGTGAAAATCAAGGCTATAAAGTAACTGGAACCTTGGAGTGATGAGTGTCTGAAATTTAATTGATGAGCATAAAGTGTAGAGAGAACTGAATGTTAATGTTAATTATGATTGATTAGGAGGAACAAGTGGAATAAATCCTTCAGATTTGGTAAAAGCAGCTTTCTCAGAATGCTCCAAATGAAGTGGAAAGGGGACAATTTGACTTTCAGTCACTAGAGAATTTCTGGCCTCATAGATCCCACCCATCAGTTGTCCACAGGGCCAGAGGAGGTCTGCTGATTTGAATGAAGCAGGCTGATATTTTGATGCCTTATTATGAAAGGCAGCTGCCTATGCACTGTTAATGAAAATGGCCTGTTACATTGCAGTTTCAGTCTTCATGCAATCTACATTCATGTTTACATGTGCTGTCTTTCAGTAGTGAAATGAAGAACAGTTCCTTCTCTGTGAGATATTAAAATACGGTGGCTTGGACTTTAGTATTCTGTACAAGGATAGGTACACGGATTCAGTCACTGAGTTAAAATCTCATATTAGATTGTATCATTTCAAGGCAATAAGGCTGTTCACAGCATTTTAAACACTTACCATGCTGTTTGGCAACACAGAATACATCAATGTTATGTCTGCTGAGGTTAAGATTGCCAAACCACTAGAATTCACAAGGGGCATATATCTTCCCAGTAATAAAGACCATGGACCTAATTTAATCTCAGTTTTAAAGCATTAGCACTCAATAAACCAGTCACCACTAAATGGTAACAGTAGGCTTTGCTTGGGTAAAACAACAACAACAACAAAAAAATGTTTTGTACTCTCAGGTGCTGTACAGAGCCCATATTAAATAATGTCCCTCTTCCACTTTTGCTTTCTCAAAGTGTCTTTTGATAAAAAGAAGTGTAGCAAATGAAATCTGTCTTTAATCAGTCAGCACATTTTACACAATGATCTTGCCATGCACCACCATTCATCCTATTTTCTAGGAGCTTCTCAAGTGCTCTTTAAGGCTTGAGTGCACACTTGGCTGGAGAGGGAAGGAAAGTAGGAAAGATAAATGAAGAACTATCATTCCATCCAACGTTTTGTTAAAAGTTGCAAAGTAACAGGCTACTGACTATCAGTATTTCTAGTCATTTTGAGTTCTATCAGTAAAGAATACCTGGGCTATTAAGTCTCCGTTTGAAAGCAACTTCATCATACTGGCTGAAATTTGGGAATTTTATTTGTATCCAATTAGCTCTAATCTAAAATGCTGCAGTGTTTCTGTGCCATGTATACTTCTATTTAGTCCTCTAGATTGAGAACAGCTGAAGAAGGGAAGCAGCGCTGAACTTATCTATGAAGCTTTCCTACCATCCCCTCTACTGTGTATCTAGCAAAGTATGTCATGTTAATAGTAGACATTTGCCTTACCAATGAAGACATGGGGCTTTATGCCATATAAAGAGAGCTTTCCGCTGTTGCCATCCTCCTCTCTACCTCTCCTTCTCTTCTTTGTCTCCCTTCTACTCCTCCTCCTTCTTCACTGGATTTCAGCAGATCAAACTCACCCATATATGTGCATACCTAAACATACTCTTAACAAACTGAGTTGGAATAATTTGCTTTATATCTCAATAGCCTACAAATTAATTAACTATTGAAAACTTTGTGATTAGAAAATTGACTGTTTGGGAATATTCAAGTGCCACTTAAAAAGGAAAAAGCATGAGCATTTCTTCATTCCTTCCCTAACCCTTACCGTGAAAATGAACTTGCATCTGGCCAAGCACATCTTCCCTACTCTAAACGTTGCCAGCTATCTGAGCCTCTGGAGTATTTTCTGTTCAGCAGATATAATAATAACCTACCTCCCAAGGCTGTGGTAATTTTCAAACAACATCTAGGATGTAAAGCTCTAGTGCAGAGTAGATTCTTATTCAATGACAGCCATAGTATAAATAGAACTAACAATGATTATTAATGTGTTATTTTAATAATTATTAGGAATGAACAACTTTCAATATTCCCATGTGATGATGCAAAATATTTTTTTTCAGGGCAATGAAAAATAGGCAACAAATCCTGAGACATACATATTGTAATCTTGGCTCAGATATCTGCCTTTGCAATCTGTGAACACAAACTGGCAAGCCTGAATTAAGTTTTCAAAAAGTTAAATCTATAGCAGATTTTTTGGCAAGCAGTGCCCAAATCCCTTGGAATAAAAGATTCATTTTTGACCAGTGGATCTACTATTATGTTAATGCAATCAATACAGTTTGTACTGACCAGAGCAGGCGTTTGAGATTGAGTGACCTTGCAATCATTTCCGAAACATGTACAGGGCACTCCTCTCAGCCTTCTTAATGGCTTTTCAACTGAAAAAGATTCACTGAAGCTGGTTCATGGGAGTTCACTTGGTCTCGACTTGGAGTTTAACACAACTGGTACCCTCCTAGGGATGAGGGATTAATTCTTATATGTAAGAAGACTAGATAACAACAGATTTCCTATGAATAAACATAAAAATCCCATTTTATTTTGCTTTTTTATACAACCATGACCACCTGTCCACCCATCCCCACACCTACCCACCCACACAGCTCCTTGTCCACTGACTTGCCCTGCACACTCTAAGGAGCACGGTTGGAGCCTAAATGGTACTTCTGCTTGCATTTATACTTCTGGGGATGGCGTGGGACAGGCTCCTCCAAGGGTAAAGCAATGTTGACTGCTGGATACATTATATTGTATTTGTGTCCAGGTAGATTTGTCTTTGTTAATTTTTGAGCATTTACATTTTAACATTAAAACCACTGACTTGCTTTTTATAGCAGTTTCTGCTTCAGAAAGTGAATCTGTATACATTACCTTGTAATGCTCAGAAACTGTGATTTAAGTACCCAAATTGACAGGTTAAGAACTTACTGGAAAATGCTAAGAGCTCTATGGCCAGAGATTGGGACTTAGATAGTCTAAATCCAGATGCACACTTATTCCCTTATCACTTTGCTTCTCAATCTAAGGACTAGATTTCAGAACACTGTAAACAATTTCTTATGTAATCAGTCATTTATTTTTAATCAATGAAACTCTCCACAATACAAATTAAGGAAAATAACAATAATGGTAATAATGATAATAATAATGAAAATCGATTTATCCACTTAGTCCCTTGAAAATGTCAACTCCTTGTGGGAAACACTATGATTTAGATGTTTTCTTCTAAGATGAGAAGATTTTGCTATCATAGCTATACATTCAATAGTGACACATGACAAATCTGTGTCAGAAAAACAGACAGCATATAATTTTTAAAATAAGCTCATAAATAATGATCTTTCTAGGAACACAATTTGGTAATCTTTTATCTTTCTAAGTGGTTTTACAATTCAGGCGAAGTTTGCATATTTTTTTTCTGCTTCTTAAAAATCAAGAAAATAAAAGGCCAACTAAATTGCATTTCTTGACTTGTTATTTCATTCAGGGACATATTTTTTTTCCCCCTATTACAATAGATGTTCAAGATGCAAATTGTCACACTCTGCTTTTAAATAACACCTGCATTATAATTAAAATTCCCCTGTGTTTTTAAAAAATAATTAATTACTTGAGGAGTTGTTTCAGTGAATTCTCTTCTAGAATGCCTCCCATTTAAATGAGTTATGAAATAATTAGTGAAAGCATATTATGGTGAGAGAAGCTAGAATGAAGCATTTTGTGAAATGATAACCTGACCTTTATGTTCTTACTTAAAAGAACCTGAAAAAAAAACCTTAACTGAAGAGAAGGAAGAATAAACCACATTGCCTCAGGTCACTCAAATGTTATATAAAGGAAACACCAAGAAAAATGTTTATATTCCTTCTCTCTACAGGAGCAAATACAAGAATTTTGCCTAGAAGGTCAACTTCATCCTGTGCAACAGTCTGGAAAATGTATCCCAGGGCCCTTGAATAATACGCTCAGAATTCTATTTGGGAAGGTTTGGTTACAGTGCAGAGCTTTCCATTTTACATTTATAGAGATATTGTTTATTTTCAAATAATAAGCAGAAAATTAAATTGCTCTGACTCTGTAATTCTTAATGACTTAATGATCTTCATTTAGTTAAATGTTCCTATTGTTTTGTAGTTAAAGCATGAGAGAAAGAAAAAATAAGAAATAAATGTGGTCTTATAAGTAACTGTTGTATGTTTACTAGTCTTATCATTTTTCTTTAATTTTATTGCTAAATCAAATTGAGATACAGCCATCACCAATATTTCCCCAATGCCTATTCCATCACACAGCCCCCACACCCTCAACTTAAATAATTGCATTTTAAAGAGTAGGGTTTTAGTTGCCTCCTTCCTAAGTCAATTAACTCTGCAATAAAATTAAAATACAAATATATTCCTGAAAAATATGCAGAGTGAAAAGACATCTTCTACATTATAAAATTTACAATAGAAAACTTGACAAGGCTTTTTATAGTAGAAACATCAACAAAATAACCTAAAAAAAAATTTTCAACCTTTCATTTCCTTTTCTTTGTTATGAATTCTAATTCATGTGACAATGGAAATAGCTAATTATTCATTCTAAATTTAATCAGTATCTTAAGAGCTCTGTTCTTTTATTCAACTCTTAAGCTATCTACAGTTTGATTTTTGCTGGTACTGTAATGAAAATGCAAGAGAAACATCTAACACAACTCAGTAATAGTAACCAAAAACTCTTTTGAATTTTAGAAAACCTTTTTGGAATACAAAAATTTAACTTTCTTGAAAAATGTCGAGATAAAAAAGATTCAAATCATAGTAATGTGAGAGAAAATAATGTAATATCTGTTCCTTTACATCACAAGGAAAATATATTACACTGTTAATCTTGTTAATCTTTAACAAAACACAGATTAACAAGAAAAAAGCAAAACAAATTTATTTAAACAAAGTTATACACAAGTAACTTTCAGAAATGAAGACCCAAACCCCTAGGGAAAGCTTTATATTTTAATGCTAAGTCTTATAAGAGAAGTGGAGAATTGTGGAAAAACATGATTGGACAGAGAGCATAGACAAATGGAAATAAACTGGGGGAACTTGAGTAAGGTCTGGTTGTTCAAATAATTGTCTGCACCTCTGTATGATATTCCTTCCTGTATTAGTCTGTTCTCACACTGCTATAAAGAACTGCCCAAGACTGGGTAGTTTATAAAGGAAAGAGGTTTAATTGACTCACAGTTCTGCAGGGCTGGGGAAGCCTCAGGAAACTTGTAATCATGGTGGAAAGGGAAGCAAACATATCCTTCTTCACATGGCAGCAGGAAGGAGAAGAATGAGAGAAGTGCAGAGTGAAGCGGGGGAAAGCCACTCGTGAAACCATCAGATCCCATGAGAACTCACTATCATGAGAACAGCATTGGGGAACAACCCCCATGGCTCAATCACCTCCCACGAGGTCCCTCCCACAACACGTGGGGATTACAATTTGGGTTACAATTCAAGATGAGATTTGGGTGGGGACACAGAAGCAGACCATATCACTTCCCCTGGCTATGGGGCAGGACTCCTGTCACATGAGGGTTTCTTTTATGGACGGCTCTCACATAGAAAGGTGGGAGATAGTCAGAGAGTGACCTCCAAACCACCACATTTTGGTGTAGCATGTCCTGCACCCCATCATTAAGTAGAATAATTGTAGCATTACATTAGATAGCACAGTTATACAATTCTGATGAAATAATGATGGATAATAACTTTATGAACCTAATTCTGGTACTGATTTTTTTCCTATTTTTATGTGTATGGTAAAATATATTATTTAAACTCAATAACTGTATACAAACACATTTGAATTAAGATATTAATATTAGATACAAAGATTTTCTACAAAGTAAAGAGACATCAAAACCTAGAGTGTGTCCTGGAAGCCAAGTAAATTAATTAGAGGAAATCATGGAAAATCTCAGTGTATGGCACTTCAACCATCTTAAACGTGTACTGTCATAAGCAGTATATATAGATGAAAGTAATGAATACAGTTAGTGAACACAGTTACTTATCTCCCTGTAAAAAGTTATTAACAGTCTTTATATTTATAATCTATATCGGCATACTCTATAATAAGCAGTCTAATACATTGGTCATTGTATTAGTCCATTTTCACACTGCTGATAAAGACATACCAGAGACTGGGAAGAAAAAGTGGTTTATTACAGTCTACATGGCTGGGGAGGCCTCACAATCATGGCGGAAGGCAAGGAGGAGCAAGTCACATCTTACATGGATGGTGGCAGGCAAAGAGAGAGCTTGTGCAAGGTAACTCCCCTTTTTAAAACCATCAGATCTTGTGAGAGTTATTCACTACCATGAGAACAGTATGGGAAAGACCTGCCTCCATGATTCAATTACCTCCCATGGGGTCCCTCCCACAACATATGGTAATTCAAGATTAGATTTTGGTTGGGACACAGTCAAATCATATCAGTCATTATGCCTATCATTGCTAAATTTGCCTATTATTTGGTAGAGGTAAGATAATAAATCAGAAAAAGCCATTTGGATTCATGAAAGAGTGACATATTTTTGACCTAGCAAATCAGTTGTTTTGGACCTTGAATCATGAAGTTAACATACAACAATAACAATAAAACAACAATGATAAATATTTCTGATAGAAATTCAATAATCAGAGTAGGTCCCAAATTTCCAAATTTATCTCTTCATTCTGTGTTATACTGGGAATGAACAAACACAAACACATGCACACACACACACCTGTGACTCTTAGTGCTCTAGCCCAGAGTTCTTTGGAAGTTTCCTGTTAAAAGACAGAGCCTTAGCCTCAAAGGTCAAAGCACTTCCACTGAAAAACCTTGTTTGAAAAATTCCCTCTGTAGTCTCAGCTACTCGAGAGGCTGAGGTAGGAGAATGTCGTGCACCCAGGAGGCGGAGCTTGCAGTGAGCTGAGATAGCGCCACTGCAGTCTGGCCTGCGTGAAAGCGTGAGACTCTGTCTCAAAAAAAAAAAAAAGAAAAAAAAAAAGAAGGAAAAAAAAGAATTTCCACAGCATCTGAGGAGCAGCTTTTAGGTCCACAGAATTTATCACAGGTTCTTAACTAGCGCTTATTATGAAATGTAACTCAGGTATCTCTAATTGGGCCAGATGGAGCTATGGAGTTCTAATTTCTGGAGGGCAGTTAAGCCTCAAAGTTTGGTTTCTCAGAGTAGCATGTCTACCTTCAGAATCCCAATGAGCATGTGTCGGAAAAAAGTTACATTTAACTAGTTTGATAGGCTGGGCATGGTGGCTCATGCCTGTAATCCCAACATTTGGGAGGCTGAAATGGCAGGATTGCTTGAGCCCAGGAATTCAAGATCAGCATGGGCAACATAGTGAGACCACTGTCTCTACAAAAAAATAAAAAATTACCTGGCTGTGGTGGTGCATGCCTGTAGTCCCAGCTACTTGGGAGGCTGAGGCAGAAGGATCACTTGAGCCAGGAGGTCAAGGCTGCTGTAAGCTGTGACCATGCCACTGCACTGCAGTCTGAGTGACAGAGTGAGACCTTATCTCAAAAAAAAAAACAACATTTTTTAAACAAAAATTTAAAAAATATTTGATAGGTCTCAGTATATCTTGGGCTGGGAGTGGTGGCTTATGCCTGTCATCCCAACACTTTGGGAGGCTGAAGCAGGAGGATCACTTAAAGACAGGAGTTTGAGACCAGTCTGAGCAACATAGCAAAGTCCCATCTCTACATAAGATTTAAAAATTAGCCAGGTATGGTAGTACATGCCTGCAGTCCTAGCTACTTAGGAGGCTGAAGTGGGAGGTTGCTTGAGCCCAGGAGTTTGAGGCTGCAATGATCTATGATTGCACCACTGCACTCCAGCCTGGGCAACAGAGTGAGATCACAACTTAAAAAAAAGATGGTCATATATGTGGGATATAGTTTGTGTGACAGGATCTGTATTCTATCACATCTGCATATTTCCCATGATGATCTGTAAAGGAATGAGTTTACACTATTTATATCCTAACTTAGGTTACCCAGAGATATTTAGATATAAACACAGTACACAGACACATTCACACACCTTTCCATTTAGATGGCTCTTCCTAGATAAGCTTCTGTGTCTTCAATCTACTGATGAACACCACGGTCATAAAATCTGCTTGTCGATTTATAACTCCTGTTCTTTTCATACACATTTTAAAAATCTGCTTTAAAAAATCAGTTTCATTGTAACCCTGAGGCTTTATCACCCTTGAAACAGGCTGCTCATCAGGTTCATTTACTAAGATTTTACCTGGAACACTTCACCAACTAGAAACCTATTTAAGAAAGTATGTTAAAGATTAATAAAGCCTATATAGCTTCAACATTAAATTTCAGTGCTGGTTGGTTTTATTGGATTGGATTTTTGTGGTCCCTTTTGCAAAGGAATTCATCTCCAAAGGCTGAAACATGACATAAAAAATAATTAGTATTTCTTTGATGCAGAAGGCACAGGTTCCAGGAGCATCCTTTGAATCCCACAGTGCATTGGGCACTCCATGAGCCAAACTTGTGGCTATTTTTCTAAAGTTGTTTCCAGTTATGTCCCAGCCCAGGAGTGGCCAGGTTTGGAATATGTAATTGCAGATAAAATAAATGTTCTCTTCCACCTCAGTATACACATTGTGAATATCTGGGATTTGTTTATTTGTTTTTATTGGGAAATAGTTTATATACCATAACATTTACCCTTTAAAAGTATATAATCCAGTCACTATTAGAATATTCATAAAATCGTGCAACCATCACCACTATCTAATTCCATAACATTTTCATCACTCCTATCTCCCCTTCTGCTCCTGCTCTGGAAAACACTTATCTACTTCTGTCTTTGCTATTTAATATAAATGAGATTATCTGATTATCCTGTGGCTTGTTTTTTCACTTAATGATATATCTTGGGCATCTTCCTATATTTGTTCTTACAGATCAGTCTCATGATTTTTAATTCCTGCATAATATTTCATGGTTTATGATTCATATATTGAAAGCTATTCTATTTGTTTCTGAATTTTTACTTTTGCTAATAATTCATTAATGAATGTTCTCGTATTTAGTAAATGCTCTTCTATACATACCTTTGACAAGTCTTCTTCTTACCTAGTGATGTAATGACTTAATCAAAGTGTATGAACATTTTGATAGAAACTGGTATATTCAAGAGCATTTTATTAGCCTGGACCTAAACATTGTAAGCCATGATTTGTTTTACTGCTACTGACTGAGCATATAGAGCTGGCTTCTTCTTAACTTGTAAATATCATTGAAGCCTACTGCCTACTCTGATAAGAATAGTGACGAGTTGACACTGTTAATGAATAGCCATAGGCATTTTTCAGAGAGAATCTTATACATGGAAACCTAGAGGAATGCATCTCATCCATGTCCTGGGTTTCTGACTATGGTTTGGATATTCGTCCCCTCCAAACCTCGTGTTGAAATTTGATCCACAAGGTGGGGCCTAATGGGAGGTGTTTGTGTTATGACAGTGGATTTCTCAGAATGGCTCAGTGCCATCCTCACAGTGATAAATGAGCTCTTGCTTTATTAGTTCCCAGGAGAGCTGGTTGTTAAAAAAAGCCTGGTGTCTCCTCCCTCTCCCTCTTGTTTCCTCTCTTATCATGTGATGTCTGTACATGCTGGCTTCCCTTCACCTTCCGCCACAAATGGAAGCAGCTTGAGGCCCTTATCAGAAGTAGATGTTGGCACCATGTTTCTTGCACAGCTTTCAAAACCGAAAGCCAAATGAACGTTTTTTTCTTTATAAGTTATCCAACCTCAGACATTCCTTTATAGTAATACACATAGTCTAAGACAATTTTCCATGTACTGATTTGTGTCTCTTCTGCTGTCTGTTAAAAGAAGTTTCTAGTAGATATCACTCCATGAACTATCTTGGGATTCCTCTTAGGTCCAAAATAATAATTTTTCAGGCTCTGTATATAATGTCAGACCCCATAGAGTCACATCAGCATACCATAGAAGAATGAGAACTCTTTCTGGTGGCCTAAATGTCTTTTAGCATCTGAGTCCTGCCTATACCTCTAGCCTCATTTTCTTTTCTTTTTTTTCTTTTTTTTTTTTTTTTTTTTTTGAGACAGATCATTGCTCATGTTGCCCAGGCTGGAGTGCAGTGATGTGATCTCAGCTCACTGCAACCTCCACCTCCCAGGTTCAAGCCAAGCAATTCTCCTGCCTCAGGTACCTGAGTATCTGGGATTACAGGCATGTGCTGGCACGCCTGGCTAATTTTTTTTTTTTTTTTTTTTTTTTTTTTGTATTTTTAGTAGAGATGGGGTCACCATGTTGGCCAGGCTGGTTTTGAACTCCTGACCTCAAGTGATCCTCCTGCCTTGGCCTCCCAAAGTGCTAGGATTACAGGCATAAGCCACTGCACCCAGACTCTAGCCTCATTTGTAACCAAATCCATACTCATCTCTTCATGTTTTACAGCAATTTGATAAATGTGCATTCTGGTGCCATGGCTTTGCACTCTTTATTCTATATGCCTTATTCTCTCATACATCATGCTAGCTCTTGCCTTTTTTTCCTCAGACTCAGTTCTTGCAACCCACCTTCAGGAACCTTTAACTGGCCCCCTAGACTAGGAGAGGCTCCATCTTCTTTGTGCTCACCGTAATCTATCCTTCCCTCTGTCATTGCATGGAGCATATTACACTGTATCCTTACAAGGCTCCTAGACAAACACGACTCCTTCCCTGGCCAAAGATCTCATAAAGACACAGACCATGTCACATTTGTCTTAGCTTCCCTAGGCAGTGAGACTCCACAGAACCTTGCTAGTTGTGTGGGGTAACACGGTGGTTAGGGGCACAGGCTTCAGAGCTAGTCAGCCTCAGAATCTATCTCTTGGCCATTCACGAGTTCTGCAAACTTGGGACAACTGTGGAAACATTCTGGGCCTAGTTTTTTCATGTATTAATGGCTATGAGATAGTGTCTATCTTCTATGCTTATTGTGAAGATTACCAAATAATGCTGAACATAGGACCTAAAACATAGTGAAGCAGGACGTTTCCCTGACCCCTTCACTGGACTCACAACAGGGGTTCTTCCTTTACTCAGCCCACTGCTCTCAACTCCTTGTGGAGGGAGCGCACAAGTGAACAAGTCAGGAACTGGAGTGCACAAGTGCTAGAACCAGCCGGCCATTTTGGTGCCGGCAGGATCAAACTCTAATCACTAGACCTGCTGCACACCCTTCACAGGAGGGAGTGCACAAGCGAGCAGGTACAGGAGCCAGAGCAAGCACTTTTGGGCGCCAGCAGGAGCAAACTCTATGCAGGCCCCATGGCAGCATCCAGGTGGGGTGCCTGCAATTCCGGAAGGCCCAGAGGGTGTGTTACAGTGCTTTCAGCTCTGCCATCTGCAGACAGCTTAAGTGTTAACAGCTCAGTGGGCCCATGGCTACCCTCTGCCAACTAAGGCAAAGAGCCAGTGTGACAGCCTCCTGTATCCGCACTCATGGCTCCCAAGCTCTTGCCCAGCATCCAGGAAATATAAGGTTGCATGAATAAATTGAAGGATGGTAAATGTGGGGGATTTTATTGCCGATGAAAGTGGCTCTCGGTGGGAAGAGAAGCTGAAATAGTACAGTGTGGGGGAAGGGTAGGTCATCTTCCCTTGAAGTCTGGCCATCTCTGGCTGAATTCTTTTTTGAAGTTATGCCATCAAGCTGTTCCTCTGAAGTCAAGCCACTTCTCTCCAATCATCCGGCTGCTTCTCCCCTCTGCTGGCTGAGTATGGGGTCTTTACAGGCACATGATGAGATGCGGTGGGGCCATGGGTGGTTTAGGAAAAGGCAACATTTGAGCAGGAAAACAGGGATATAAGTTCTCATTTTAGGTGGTGATTTCAGGCTTTTTAGCTTGAGGGTGAGATTTTGTCAGGGACCCACCCTTTTCTGCCTAGAATTTCTCTGTTCCCTGTCCCCATCAATGGTAAAAGCTCAATAAGTGAGGCTTTATGAAAAACAGAAAATCAGGGTAGTATTAAAGATTCCCCAGGTACCTTGCAGCAAATACGAAGAGAGAATCCCCATGAAGAAGGCTTTTTCTATGTGGGGACACATATCCTGTGTCTTTGCTGCTCTATGAGTATTGGCCTGTTTCCCATGCAAAGGTTTGTTCTTCCCCATCTAGGTGGGCCCTCTGCAAACATATGAGATTATATTTATCTTTTTAAAGTTCTTAGCACCAATATTGTAGGATCAATACTTCTGCCTGAAGTAAATAGGATCAATCAAATAATGACTGTGCTAGAAAGTAGTTGGATAATACTCAGGGTTCATGATTTTTTTATTTGATGATATTGAAACACATCTCTTTAACCTCACTTAGCAAAAGTCAGAAGTAAAGTTTGTCATGGCTTTGAAGAACTTTCTATGGGTCAGCAAACCTTGGGACAATTTCACTACATTCTAGGAAGGCATGTAAACTACCTATTGGCCAGCTACTCCAGGCAGCCTTTAACATATCACAAAAGTAAATGGTCATTACAGACATAAAAATAATGGGGTCAAGAGACTCATGCTTATTATGACTTGAATTAACAACTATGTTTTCACACAAATCTTCATTATTTATAACTGGCTTAGAAAATTATCCCTCCTTTTACGCTTGTTGGTTTCCTGTGTTCAAAAACTGCAAGCAGTTACTTTATTTTGCCCGAAGGTCTAAATTTGTTTCTTCCAACAGTAAGCCATTTTTCCCAAGTCTTATTTTTCCCTTGAATTTGTGTAAATACCTGTAGTACAAACGTTTCACTTTAAAAAAGGGCTTTTTAAAAGCTGTTTTTCTAGGAAATATTTTAATAATCAGCATTATTTATGTTGCCTGTGTAGTTATGTAAATAATTTCAGCCTTTCCTCACAAACAACCCTTATAACTTAACATGCCTTCAGAAAATGTGAATAAGATTACCAGATAATGCCTCCCCAGTAAGCATGTTAGCACTTCAGAAAGAAAATGTGAGTGCTGAGTTGAGAATGTGTGTTAGGCACAATGACAATAACAAGGAGGATTACAAATGAAATAGCGCTACAAATAGCACCACAGTTTGGAGGAGGAAAGCAATTTGGTGAAGTGAAAGATGTTAAATGTTTTAATTTTCTTCTATGCCAGTAAAATCTTGTAAAACAAGGTGACATATTAAATTTTCTATACTACAGTCGCTCCAAGAGCCTGTCAGCATTTTCATTGTAAACTCTATTTTCAGAGCTTTATAACTCAGCATTAAGAATTCATTCTGGCTTGACATTTAGAGTGTAAGGTCTTACCTGGGGAACATGTGTTTCACATGTTTTAAAAATTACGAGTTTATCCATTTCTCAGTTTATAATGAGTAACCTTTTCACACTTTTTGCCTTGTCTGCTGTGCCTCAGAAATTGGAGGGAGAAGGCTTACCTATGGTAAATCGCCAATGGGGGAAGAATCTACAGATGTGGTCAACACAGGTCAGGGCTGCTGATTTTCATTACTGAAACTCACAGAGAACTTCTGTAGAAAGCAAAGAGCTCTGCTATGCTGCCCTCAACATTTCAGACTAGACTTTGTGCTATCCAAGGGGTATATTTTTACCACGACAAAAACCTGACTGATTGCAGATTTCTTAGTCACCAGTCTGTTTATTTCAACATTTGTATTATGTTGTGGCTGGCATAAGACCTTTTTCTAAAGCTTTACAACATTCACCCTAATCTTGCTTCTTTGTTTTTAAGTCTTCTTTGCATGTGTTTGTGTGCATGTGTGTGTGTGCATGTGTTTTATTTTCCACCTTTCTGTCATTATTTAGCATAGGGAGGTTTTCAGTCAATATTATTCAGTAATACAGCTACCCTCTTTATACCTTGAAATACCTACAGTTAAACCTCCGGAAGAATTAGTTTTTAGAAAGTTAGAATTAGAAAAGAGTGAGGGAGAAATAAACAAGGAAGCAACAGAAGAGAAAAATATCTGTGGCCATTTGATATCAGACCTTAAAATGTCTTGAGGACTGAGTAACTACTATGGCTTCCCAAAAGGATCATATGTCAGTTGTCCAGGAAAAAAATGGAATTCCTTCAATAAAAGAAATGGTAGCAAGTCTTCAGTTCTAGGTTATTTCAGGAGAATCCAAGAAAATCATCACTTCCTGATATGTATTGAGAATTATTTCACTCCCACCTAATTGCATTGTATTTTACATGGCTGACAAATTATCTTCCAAAGTGGATGTACCATTTTGCATTTCCACTAGCAATTAATGATAGTTTGTTGCTCCACATAACCTTCATCATTTGATGTCAGTGTTCTGACTTTTGGTCATTCTAATTAGACGCATAGTGGTATTTCACTGTTATTTTATCACTTCCTAATGACATATGATATAGAATATCTTTTCATATGCTTATGTGCCACCGGTGTGTCTTCTTTGGTCAGATATATGTGCAGGTCTTTTACCTGTTTTAAAATTGAATTATTCATTTTTTTCTGAGTGTTAAAAATTTTTGTATATTTGGTTTGACAGTCCTTTATCAGATACATCTTCTGTAAATAATTTCTCCTGTTCTGGAGCTTGTGTCTTCATTCTCTTGATGGCATCCTTCATGGAGCAGAAGTTTTTTATTTTAGTGCAATTCAGTCTATCAATTATTTCTTTCAAGGATCATGCCTTTACATATTGTTGTATCTCAAAAGTTGTCTAAAAGCCATCTCTATACCCAAGATCATTTAGACTTTCTTCTATGTTTTCTTCTAGGAGTTTTATAGTTTCATATTTTACATTTACATCTGTGATTCATTTTGAGTTAAGTTTGTGAAGTATGTAAGGTCTGTGTCTAGATTCTTTATTTTTCTTTTGCATGATGATATCCAGTTGTTTCAGCATCAATTGTTGAAAAAAACTGTCTTTCACCATAATACTGTCTTTGTTCCTTTATCAAAAACCAGTTGGCTATATTTTCAAAACATTTTTAGTGTGTTTATTTCTTTCCACGTCTGTTAACACCATCCAAACAGAAACTGCCATCATCTCTTGCCTGCTTCTCCTAAAACGGTCTATTAATTAGTTGACAATATATTTCATACACAGAGGAGAGTTCTCTTTTAAAGCATTTGAAGTTGGTGGATGATTTTCCACTGCTTTTAGGATCAAATATAAACCTTTAGTGAAATGTAAAGCCCTGTGGAATCTAGCTTCCTCCTGCCATCCCTTCTCTCTCTTTTCCTCTCCTTCCTCCTCAGCCAACTTCATTTCTGCCAATTTCTTCATAATGCTCCAGCCATTTTTTTTTTCACTTCTTTGAGCATGTCTCACTTCCTCCCACATCAAGTCTTGGACTATGGAGTAATTTCGTGGAGATCCTAAACGCAGCTGCCTTTGGTTTAGCTCATTGCTCTGTTCATTCTTTAGAGCTGTTTTGCTGTTTCTTTCTCTGAGCTATCTGTTGAGTGTTTAGGTATCACTGCTAACTACTGCCGCATACCATGCCCTCAATGTCCTTCATAACAATTGCCAATTATAATTTCATTATTATTTGTTTAGCACATGCCTTCCTCACTAGAGTGAAGACTTCCTGAGAGCAGTCAGAATCATATCTGTCATCTTTGCTGTTGTATTCACAGTGGGCACAGTATTACAGTGTCTGAATGTCCTACCAGAGTCATGGGCAGTGACTGAACTGGAATCATCAGAACTGCAGAGCCAAGGAGCTGAGGGTTAAGCTCATGATTACTGGAGCCCAGGACTTCTCTATTCATCTAGGAGTGAAGTAATCCAATGAAAAGTCAAAAGACTTTAGTTATCAGTGTACAGGGACAACCTAGAGAGCAAGGACTTGGTGAGTCATGGAATCTTGGACTTAGAAAAGATAAAAGTCTGCATGTAGAAGTCAGTAGTTTTAATAGTGATCTCACATTCAGAGCATTACATGATTCAGGGTTCATCTTCCTTCGCCATCCTTCAAGGCACATGGTCCAGAGATCATTTCATTTTCTATACATGGTTCCTCACATGCTGAGGAAGACGGGACAATGTTCTTGGCCTCTCCTTCCCATTGGGCCTCCACAGGGGAAAATTAGCAGCATTCATTTTTTCCATTTTAAAGAAATAATCTGCTTTTCTTTTCAGAAAGCAGTTTTCCAGTGCTCTGAAGTTTACGTTCATGCCTCACTGGGCCTGATTTACTCAGTGTCATCTGAGCAAAGAGGCGCCCTGGGGTGGCCCAGCATTAGAGCTGGTGCTTGAGCCCAGATGCACGCACAGAATGGTACATGAAGCAGGCAGAAGGTGGAGACCATATATTTCTTTTAATGCAGTAAAGAAAAAGTATTCACATAGAATGAATATTTAAATAAATGAGTAATGTAATTATTTTTCAGTTCCATTCAATTAAAAAATATTTATTCAAATTAAAAGGGAATATGCCTGAGCCCCTTACTAGCTGACATTGGTGATTTCTCTAGCGCTTTCTCCCTTAGAGAGCCACTAGCCTTCTTCTCCTTCCAGAGGCTGCGGATGCTCTCACTTTTCTTTCCTATACTCTATGGAGGGACAGATAAGCAGGAAACTTCCTCTACATAGAAACACTAGTGAGTCAATTTCCAAACCCAGAGACATTTTGGTGCATTACACTCACTAATATAAGATGGAGACATTGTTATCAGAGAGGTCTCTAACAAAGTTTTCTCTGTGCTATTTTATCTATGTGAGGGAGGTGGGAATTTCTTCAATATCAAAAACCTCCGTTAATATTGAGCAGTTTTTTGCACTTGATCTTAGCCAAAAGGCCAAGTAGCACTGAAATGTTTTTTGTTTGTTTGCCCCCTCCACACAGCTTCTCTCTCTAGTCACGTCTCTCATATTTTAATTAACTCGTAAGTTCAGTGCTTCTCAAATTTGGTGTGTAACAGAATCTTCTGTAGAAATTTGTAAAAAAAAAGAAAAGAAAAAGAAAGAACAAGACCCAGGTATTCTACCTCAGTGAGGCTGTTGTCTTTATTAGCTCCCCAGGTGATTCTAATATATACCAAAGTTTAATATGTCTGTGGTTTCATGTTTACACGAGATAACACTATGCTTTGTTACTCCATAATAACCTCTTTTTTTTCATAATGTGGTTGTTTACTCAATGATACATTCTTTTTACTTACTAGAGTTGAATCATTTTTGATTCTTGGAAGCTATTAACTATCAGATTCTCTTTATTAGAAGTTATTGTCATGACAAACACTTAGGTAAATGGCGATTTTGTCAATTTATGCTGAATATCTCTTGGTTTAGGAACTTTATGTTAACTGTTATTCTTTTAAGACTAGTCCATTGTACCATGATTAAAAACAGACAGTAAACCATGGATATCAAGAGAATAATAGCGAGAGGTTTGTAAGTGTGTATTGTGGGGCACCAGCAATTTATTTTTCAGAAAGCCTTATTAAATGCATCTCTACGGATTGCCATGGTTTATGGCTGAAGTGATGTGATGATTTGTATTAGAGTTTTAATAAGTTTAGAGTTAAAAAATTTATTCTGCTTTCAGTTCCTTCCCTCTGGCTGACAGTTAATGTCCAAGGTACTTAATCAGAGAAACTACCGTGGGAGGTCTAATAATACTGTGCAACCAAGGGAAAAGCACATCTCTAGGATCAATTTCAGAGCCAGCTGTATTTTCTCCTTAAAGAAATAATAACTCAAATGAGATAAGGTCCTGCCTTCAAGGAGATTTCAGTCCAGAAAAAGATCTGATCCGTCACAGTGCTTTTGTTTTTTATTATATTGGGTGGTGTTTTTTCTTTCTTTCTTTCTTTCTTTCATGGTAAGGACTCAATGGAAGCTGAAATTCCCCGAGGAGTGTTTTAGCATCTTATCTCTAGTTTCTTGCCTCTGAAGTTGAAGTTACAGTAGCACAGTACACGTGTTTCTCCTTCTTGCTTATCCTGGAGACTTCCTGCTTAAATATATATTGAAATGGTTGCAAATATTTTCATTGCCAAGAAAATAAACTTGAAATTGTTTGGTTGTTTGGCATTCAGAGTGCTATGGTCATAGATCCTTGATGGCAGATTGACTGTATGGCTATAGCTATTATATGATGACTCTTCAATCGCCTTATGACTTTTATGAGAGAACCCTACCACATCCTCCAGAGGCTGCTATAACGATTAACAGCAACTGCAAATAACTTTGCAAAAGGAAATTATACTTTGAGTGGAAGAGCCTAGATTTAAGGTAATTAAATCCCTGAAAACTATAGCCTATGTGTTAAGATTTATTCTTTCAGGTGGTTAGATATCAAACTAAGATTCTGGCCTTTGAACTCTTAATGGTGAAGATTTTTATCTTACATGATGAACACATTACAACAATTTTGTTATCTGAACATTGAGTAAGTTAGTAGCCACAACGAAGAGGTCAGCCTTATATTTTATATCCTTAACTATGAGTTCTATTTCTAGATGATATATTCATCAAGTCTTTATTAGTTTCCCCAACAATACTGTGGGCATTGATATAAAAAGTTTATAAGAATTGAAAAATTAACACCCCCAAATATATATCTCTATATCTCTATATATCTATATCTATCTATTTATCTATCTATCTATATATTTTGAGACGGAGTCTCACTGTGTCTCCCAGGCTGGAGTACAGTGGTGCAATCTCGGCTCACTGCAACCTCTCCCTCCTGGGTTCAAGCAATTCTCCTGTGTCAGCCTCCTAAGTAGCTAGGATTACAGGCATGTGCCACCACACCTGGCTAATTTGTTTGTATTTTTAGTAGAGACGGGGTTTCGCCATGATGGCCAGGCTGGTCTCAAACCCCTGACCTCAGGTGATCTGCCTGCCTCAGCCTCCCAAAGTGCTGGGATTACAGGCATGAGCCACTGTGCCCAGCCCATATATATATATACATATATATATATATTTTTAAAGGTGGGATTATATATACAAAAGACAACAACAATTTGTAGGAAAGGTAAGTCAGATACAGGGGGAAGACAGATGAATCAAGGCTGTTGAAGCTGCAGCCAACCAAATTTCCCCAATAATAATTTCCACAGGTGGTTGTTAAATTTACCAGTTTGTAATTACCAAATTGTTGTGGGGCCTGTTGTGGAAACCACTCTGTAACAGGGGCCCCAGACGCTTGTGATATTCAGAATGATTAGGTAAACTGTGGCCTGGAGCCATGGCTGTCAGAAAGTGTGGTCCCTGATCAGCTGCATCAGCATCATCTGGGAACTTGTTAAAAATGAAAATTGTTTAGCTTTATTCCAGATCTGTTGAATCAAAGATGATGGTAGTGGAGCCCAAACAATCCATGTTTTAACAAGCCCTTCAGGTGATGCTGATGCACACTCAAGTATAAAACCACTGGTTTAGACCAGGCCCAGTTTGATTGCAGTTGTTCTGGCCGGCTGAATGTCGAAGACGCTTCAGTACCAAGAAAAAACCCCAAGGTAGGAGTGAGGGAGAAAGGGCAGAATGAGGAAGTGGGATATTAATGAGATATCTAATTCTATTGCTATAGCTACATCTTCTTCCCTGTTTACTTTGTGCAGAATACTCAACAAGTAGCCATTACTCCCAAGGTAAAAGAAGCAGCATCTTCTTAAAAACTGAGTAGACTGGAGAGGTCAGAGCAGCAAAGAACTCTGCATTCTGTTGAAATGGCAAAGGTTCCCTTGTTCTCCTCGCAGAGTGTGTGATGGGGGTATGGCTTGCTTCTTCAGTGCCCCGCTGCTCACCCCTCTAGGGGAGCATACAGTCGGGTCCTGGTTACTGCCTGTTTTCTCCAGCCCCACTCATGGCTGCTGGACTAGCCTTTGCCTGCTGGGAAAGGTTAAGGAGAGGTGCCCTGAACCAGGAGTGTCTGCGGCTGTCGAGGTGAAGGCATATATGACACCTCTAGGAATAGTTAGTGTGATTTGCACCTTCGGCAGCTGAGCCAAATCCTCACTTTACTTAGTAACATTGCTGTAGCCTGTACCAAAACTCTTTACATTGTAAAGAAAGTGATAAGAGCCATTTCAAACCATGTGAGAGAAAAGAGAGAAAGTCTGGGGGTTTTGACCAGCCCAGTTAGAGTGGAGTTTTTTAAAACCCGGTGAAGGGAAACAGAGCCTCTTACCAGCAGGAAAAGGTGGCAGGGTTTTGGAGGAAAGGCAGACCTGACAGTTTCCCTTCGTCCACGCTCACCTTCCAGGATCCTGGGTGAGGCCCCAGTTGAAACGGGAAAGGTTCGCCTGTCCCCCTCGCAGGGTGTGTGACATGGGGAGTGGCTCGTTTCTTCACTGCCTCACTGCTCATACCTCTAGGGGAGCATACAGATGGGCAGGCTATGGGGTTCCAACCCCATGGCAGTGTCTAGGGGTGAATGTTTACAGCTCCTGAAGCCCCAGTGGCCGTGTGTGATACAGGGTGCTCTCTTAGTTTGCTGTCTACCGGAGGCTTGTGTTAAGCAGCTCAAGTAGACCCTCTACCTTGTCGCAAGGACAGGTCTTTCTGTATCCCGGGTTCTTGCCTTGGTGTACTGGAATAATCAGATCACACGTGAGCTTGGAGAATGAGTGCAAAGTTTTACTGAATGGAAGTAGCTCTCAGCCAATGGGGGAGCCAGAAGGGAGATGGTTTTCCCCCAGAGTTGGGCTGCTGGGTGGCCCCAGCTTTCCTCCAACTGCCGGGTCAAACTCTGCCTCGTCCCGCCGGTAGATGGCCTGCAGGCCTGCCACTACTAGTTGGTGTGCTCTTCTGCCAGAGTGCTCCCTCATGCCCTATTGCCATCCAGCCACTTGTGTCTTCTTCCGCTGATGTGCTCCTCTTGACGTCTGGCCGCCTGTGTGTCTGCCCACTAGGGTCTCAGGCTTTTACAGGCCCAGGATGGGAATGTGGTCTTGGAAAATGCAACATTTGGGTGTGAAAGTAGGAGTGCCCATCCTCACATAGGTCCGTGAGGGTGGAGCCCCAGCCAGGGACCCGCCTTTCTCTACCCAGCACTTCCCTGCCCCCTTCATTTAAAGGGTCTTCCCTTCCCAGCACTCCTGTATCACTGTCATCAAGATGTTCCCAGCACAAAAGGGAACTTCTTTCTCACTCACACTACAGCAGAGTTGGATACTGACTTTCTCCCCAATCAACAGACACAAGCAAATATTTCAATTGGCTCACACTTAATATAAATTTACAACAGTATCACCAGACATTTACAAAATTTTTGCAACACAACAGAGAAAGGCAAAAGTGAACAGTAGAAAAATAAAATAATCCCAAGATAGTTGAAGGAAACAATTTTATAATAAATACTAGTACTCTTAGAGGAAATTGATGAAACATTGTACATATTTATAAACCAATAAAAGAAACTCCAAAAAAAGAACAAAAATGAGCTCTTAAACATTTAATTTATTATATTTATAACTTAGTTTTAAAATGTATTAGGTTTGTTAAGAACTTAAAGATATTTTAGTAGAAATTTTAAAAGAAAAAGAAGGGTTCAAGGAATACAGGAAGTCTATAAGATCTGTTCTATTTTTTAAAAAGCTGGAAGAAAAAGTAGGATTAGGTCAAGAGTTCTAGAGTATCTGGGTAGCAAGAAAACCCGAAAAGATTAAATGGAGGGGAAGGACGTTTACAAATATATAAAATAACATCCCTGAGAGATCTTCTGATTGAAAGGGTCTACCAAGTGCTGAGCCAGGTTGCAGGAGGTGGGGATGGGCGGGGAAAGCTTATAGTGAATCTACTATACGATTTAAGAAAATGAAGGATAAATAAAAGTTTCAGAGAAAAACACACATACATACACAAAACATACTCAGTCTCCCTGTGAGTCCTCAACAAACTAAGTGTAAAATCATAAAACAATGTTCCTTATTACTTTGAGAAAAGTTTTCTGCAAACTACAGTTATTTAAACATTCAAACTATTAATCATGTGAGTATAAAATACATTGTCGGATGCACAAGGGCTCAGAAAGTGTCTCAAATCTTTGCTAGAAAGTTAATTTTTGTAACCACGTAGCCAAGAGGAGAAAGTCCTTGACTAGCAATAGGTTTGGGACTTGCGTGAGGCCAAAGGTGCAAGGTCAGAGCCTTTTTGTGTGTGTTTTGATTTTGTTTTTCCATTATGGGATTTTTTTTGCATTTATTTTTACTTTTTAAAAAATTACCTTATAAAATGTTATTTATCTTAAAATCGAGTGTTTTGGTGCCCTGTTAACTTTTATGTCCACACATCTGCCTCGCTAGTCTCATCTCAGTCCTGTCCTTAACTAGTGTATGAGTTTCCTGTGGCTGCCATAACAAACTGGATGGCTGAAAAACAGAAGTTTATTGTGATAGTTGTGGAGGCCAGAAGTCTCAAATCAAAGTGTCAGGAGGGACCACAGTGGCCCTGAAGGCCATGAGGAGAACTCAGGCCTTGCCTTCTCAGGCTTCTGTTGGCCCTATAAGTTATTTGGCTTGTGGCTGCTTCACTCCAATCTCAGCCTCCATAATCACACTAACTTCTCCTCCTCTGGGTGTCTTCCCCTCTGTATGTCCATCTCAAAATTCCCATCTGTGTCTCACTGGATTTAGAGCCCACCATGATAGCCCAGAATGATCATCTCATCTCAAGGTCCTTAATTACAAAAATCCTTTAAAAGAAATAAGGTAACATTTACAGGTTCTGGGGAGTAGGATGTAAATGTATTTTTTTGGTGGTGGGGGCAATATTCAGCCCATCAGAAGCAGCAAGCAGTGGATGCAAAATCAGGAAATAATAAAGGAACATTCCAGAAAGATACCTGTGCAGCTGACCTAAAGAGTATCTAGTCCAGACTAAAGTAGAAGAGAATCTAGGAGGCAGATCTCCAGGGAAAAAAAAAAAAAAAAAAAAAAAAAAGATTTGGTAGAATCAGTGGGATGTTTGAGGGAGCAAATGAGGCGATTATAAAGGCAAATTTTTTTAAGTAAGAAATGCCAAGTGTATCTATGGCAGAAGGTAGATGGAAAAATGGAAAGGAGAGCTAAAAGCAGTGGACAAGGACAGCAGTCTCTTCTTGCTGTGTATAAAATGAAAGATTATCTAATCTTGATAGAAGGAAAAACAAAGAGCTACAACAATTGTATTACTTACAAGGTTTTTTAATGGTAACCAATATAGATAATCCAAATAGCAATATACTAAGCGAAGCAAATCGTGGCAAAAGTGAACCAAATCCTCATCTATCATAGTAAGAAGTCAGTAAATAATGTCTAAAGTTGAAAAACTTAAGGAAGAAATACACGATGTAGAGACGTGAAAGAAGCTGCAAGTAAAGTTTTAAAAGTTTTCGATAGAGAGTGAAACTATTGTATACAAGTTTATTTCCTTTGGTGTTTTAAATGTGCACTAATACATAAAAGAACTTGTAACACTTTCTTCCGTTGCATGCCTTGGGAATGTCTTTTAATGAATCTTGGGGTGTCTTTAATAAACAGAATTTTTTTATTTTTTGCATTGTCTTATAATGCCTATTTCACTATTAAACTCTGTGAACCATTAACATTTTTTTCCAGGCATTGGCTGATACATTATTAAAATGCAGTGAAATGAAATAACATAAAAATAAAGACATTCTAAATCCAAACAATTTTAAAATCATACTCAATAGACCCTTTCCCCATCAAATTGTTGTTAAAGTTTCTAAAAGCTTCCTTTAGATATATATTTCCCATATCTCACACTGGTAACACAAAGCTCGCAGATTTTGATAATTTTGAGAGGCATAATTTGAGTAATTGCCTAGTTTTTTCTTTTTCTTTTCTCGTCATTAAAGTCTTTAGTAGTTTTGTTTTTACTGTCTTGTCTGAGAAAACCTTTCCTAAACCAAGGTTGTCAAGATATTCTGTTTTATTATCCTCTAAAAGTTTTGTCACTTTATTTTCCACACTTAGGCATCAAATACACATGGGCATTGTATACGATAGGAGATAGGGTTGTAATTTTATTTTACCTTATCAGTATCCAATTGTGCCCTGCTCATCAACTGATAGGATCATACTTTTCCAACTGCTTTCCAGTGACTTAAAAACATATATGACATATCAAGAGTCCATTAATGTATGATGTGTTTCAGGACTCAGCATTCTGCATCAGTGTTCTATATGCCTAGCATAAATCAAATGTCAATTTAATTGCTGTAGTGCTGAGATAAGTTGATGTTCTTGGAAAATTATCTTTCACCTTGTTCTTTTCAAGTATGTGTTGGCTTCTGATGGCCCTTTGCGTATCCATAAATCTTTTTTTTTTTATACTTTAAGTTCTGGGATACATGTGCAGAACGTGCAGGTTTGTTACATAGGTACACACGTGCCATGGTGGCTTGCTGCACCCATCAACCTGTCATCTACGTTAGGTATTTCTCCTAATCCTATCCCTCCCCAAGTGGCGCATACCCCAACAGGCCCCAGTGTGTGACGTTCCCCTCCCTGTGTCCATGTGTACTAATTGTTCAACTCCCATTTAGGAGTGAGAACATGCAGTGTTTGATTTCCTGTTCCTGTGTTAGTTTGCTGAGAATGATAGTTTCCAACTTCATCCACGTCCCTGCAAAGGACATGAACTCATCCTTTTTTATGGCTATATAGTATTCCATGGTATATATGTGTTGCATTTTCTTTATCCAGCTTATCATTGATTAACATTTGGGTTAGTTCCAAGTCTTTGCTATTGTGAATGGTGCCATAATAAACATACATGCGCATGTGTCTTTATAGTAGAATGATTTATAATCCTTTGGGTATATATCCAGTAATGGGATTGCTGGGCCAAATGGTATTTCTAGTTCTAGATCCTTGAGGAATCACCACACTGTCTTCCACAATGGTTGAACTAATTTACACTCCCACCAACAGTGTAAAATTCCTATTTCTTCATATCCTCTCCAGCATCTGTTGCTTCCTGGCTTCTTAATAATTGCCATTCTAACTGGCATGAGATGATATCTCTTTGTGGTTTTGATTTGCATTTCTCTAATGGCATGTCCATAAATCTTTAGTTGACTTTGATGCTTTCTCTATTAAACATGTTAAGATTTTGATTGAAATGCATTCAATTATAAATTTGGAAAGAGAAATTGACATCTTTACAGTTTTGGGATTTCCAATCTATGGATATAATTTACTATTTCATTTATCATGGCCTTTTATACCTTTATTTTAAGTGTTATTAATTAACCATCAAGGTTTTTCATAGCTTTCTGCAGGTTCATTTCTAGTACATCATATTTATTTTTGCCTGATACTTTACATAGTATTTTTAGTTGAATTTCATCTGTTTTTCCTTTATATGAGATTCAATAGATATGTACTTAGACAAATTGATACAACCCAGGAATCTAGCTCAATTCTTTGCAATTCTAATAACTTAGCTTGACATTCTTTTGAACTTTACAGTTTTGAGATTAATAAAATTTATGATTGTCTTGTAAAAAATTATTAATCTCAGTTTTTAGATATCTTTCAAAATGTATAGTCTCTAGAGGTATAGGGAAGAAAAAGTAATATTTTCCTCATCATAGCAAGGGTCATGGCTGTGACTTCTATTAATAAAAGATAATAAGAGAAAGGCATTCACATTTACTTAATCTAAGTTTTATATGACACAGGAACCTTTAGAACTGAAGACCCCCCAAAGCAGGGAAAACTGTGTATATTTATGCTTACATTTGATGAAAATTGGATAATTATACAGAAGAATTACAACTGGAAGAAAAAGGAGTATAAGCTAATGGTAAGAAATGGGAGAACTTAGCAAGTCCTGTTTGTTCAGGTTCTTGCTGGTGTCCTTGTGTGATATTACTTCCCTCCAAGTGTGAGGCAGACCACCTGTCACGTGAAGGTCTTCAGGGGAGAAGGGAGGGGGAAGGTCAGAGACCTTTCTGCTTTTGCTGTTTTCTCAGTTTCCAAGCTGCCATACTTTGGAGTAGCATTTCTTGTACCCCATGAGAGGGAAATATAAGGAGAGAAGTCTTAGGTGGTGAAAAGATTGGGATTGTAAGAGTGGAAAGATATGATTTCTTTCTTCCCTCATCATTAGAGTTCTGTATGACACTTCTACACAAAAGACAGATTAACAAGAAAAAAAGCAGAACAAATTTATTTCATCAAAGTTTTTATTAAATAAAGACTTAAAGACCCAGGGAAAGTGTCTATTTTTATGTTCAGGTTGGATGAAGAATGCTCAGCCATGTAGAAATACAACTGGACAAAAGGATCTGATCTAATGATAATAGGTTGAGAGAGGAAACCTAGCAGAACCTGGCTGTTTGAATTCTTCTTGGTTTCATTGTGTTGCATTCCTTCCCCGCAACCCCCGCAACTTCCTTGCAGGCAAAGGAAGTCATAGAATTATTTTATGGCCAGTTATCACACAGAATAGTGAGGGAAGATCAGAGTGACTTTCTTCCTTCTGAGCCTCTCCCAATCTATTTCAGTTCAAAGTACTTTGGGATAGCATTCTCTGAGCTCCAACAGGATCCACCAAACTGCTATCTGAGCTTGATGATTACAAGTCATCATAGACAGTTGAATTTTATAGTCAACGTGTGTTGAATACTTCTATGCAAGTGTCATTGTGACCGCTGAAAGGGAGTTTCTCGCTTAGAGGAGCTAACATAGTATCAAGATGAGTAAAAAGAGTGCCTCTAACATTGTATTAATATATATAGTATTAATATTTCATAGTCTGCCATCCACTTCATCCTCCAGTCTGATCAATAACAGAAGTTATTGATCATTTTTCAAAACAGCATGGGAAATTCATTTTATCTCTTATAAAGCTTAATAAAACAGCTATAGAGGTCTTTATGAAGAGGACTTTGTCTCTTGAAGGACAATATTCTATTTTAGTCTTAAAAGCATTAAATTTTTCAATTTTTAAACAAAATTCTCATCAATTGGATGTTATACCCATCTATTTATATGTGAGAAGAACAAAGCTTATATTACTTTGTTTTTTTTATACTACCAGGGCATATTTTAAAGTTTGAATGTTTAAACATACTTGGTCAGTTGAAGAGAATGACTTTCTTCATTGCTGATTGAATATACAAGGAGAAATTTTGGCAAGAAGAATGTATGACTTTTTTAAAGAAAATAATTTCTGAATGATAAAAAGGACCATTTTCCCATAAAGACAGTCAAGGTAAAATACAATTTGAGTAGAACTAAGAAAGGAAACAACCTCTTCAGTTAATGCATTTTCAGAGCTAAGCACAAAGGTGCTTCCTAAACAAAAGGATCTTTACAAATGAGGGTGCTCTTTAGAGAGAATATTTTCAAAGGACCCTTATATAGTTCAACAGGCTCCTTCAAATGCAGTGCATTTTAAAAGCTTAGAAAGTAATGATATGCCCTCTAGACTGCCAGGCAGGAGTTTTATTGTGAAAGTTTTGGCAACACAGTTCGGTTTGTAGCATCCACTTTGAACTAGCCTTTCATGATTCTGAGACAGGTGCTTATAATAAGTATTTACAAGTCAGGAGATGAAATTCAAGTTTCTATTTTTATTTCCCCCATCCTCTCATTTCCTACATTTTATATATTGGACCTACCCTAAGATTGCTTCTGACTCTGCACACTCTAGTGCCCCAAATCTATTCCTAAACTCTCTGCCTCTATCCTAACTTCTTGCATACATACTCACCCTTTCTAGCCAAGGACTTGCATTCAATCCCAAATACGCTGACCCCTGGAATCTCAGCCTTTCTCCATGTGCATCTTTCTTCCTCCATGTGTATTCACTTGAGGACCTTTCATGCTTGTGACTGGCTGAACTGGGATCAATTGCTCTCCTCCTGCTTGGCTTTATTCCAACCTCTCTTGTTCCTCTCTAGGTTAGTGTACAAGAAAAATAAGCATATCCCCAATAATCTGTTAAGTGAGTTGTGAATTTGAGAAGTTAAGGGGAATGTATTCCCCATTATACTCTTCATATAAACATTTTAATTTTAAAATCTGACACTCTACCTAGAAGAAATGGGTGGCAGATTTGCCCAGCAAGGTAAATCATCACTATTTGTTATATCATGTATACTGTTGAAAGGCCTAAATGTCTTTGGACGGATGGTGCCCTGTTAGAGTAAAGGAAGCTAAAAACAAGAGATCATACTGATTCCCAGTGTGTTAGATGTTTCTAAAAGTATGTGTATGTCATAATGAAAAACAGACCTACACTACCAATACTTTCAGAGGAAGCATAGTCTTAGACTCTATCATTTAAGTGAATAATAATTATACAAGAAATTCAATTTATATAAGCTGTCAATTAGAATGAGTTGGACATTCCTACTTGTTCTTTTTACAGCAACTGCTCTTAAAAGTGGTTTAACACCAATTTAAACTCCTTGAATACAGTAAGCATATGTTTATCCAGAACTAAAAATAATTTATTTTTATACTACTACTACTTTTTTTTTTACAACACAAATGTTGAAGTACATAAAAATGCTATTGCTTTACACAAGGCAGCAAAGTTTTAATCTTGGCATCCACAGGTGTGTAATGTGACTTGAGACCTAACAACACCCTCTAATTCTTTCTGAATCCTTATAAAAAGTAAGTTATGTCCACGATGTTGATAGTATTATTTTTTCTGTAAAAGACATTGTAGTGTTTAAAACGGATTTCTGATACAGTCCTTACTCTCAAGCATTTGGTAAATAGTCTGACTTAACAAGAGTCCTTATGTCTAATCCCTCTAAATACAGGCTTATACTTCACTGTATATACAAGTGTATATGTGTATGTATTATATATAGTGTGTATATATAGTATATATGTGTGTGTATGTACACACACACTTGTAAATACAAGTAGGTACAAGTTTATACTTCACTGTGCCTTACAGGGCAATACATACTTCATAAATTGATGCATAATGATTCTGCATATTTATGGGGTACATGTCATATTTTGATATATTTATACAATGTGGAGGAATGATCAAATCGGGGTATTTAGGATATCCATCACCTCAAATGTTTACCATTTCTTTGTGTTGGGGGCATTTTGACTCTTCTAACTTTAATGTAGTCTCATGTATTTTGAAATATACAATAAATTACATGTTTACTACCAAACACTAGAATTTATTCCAACTGCATATTTGTACCTATGGACTAACCTCTCTTCATCCTCCTCCTCCACCCTTCCTAGACTCTAGTAACTGTCATTCTAGTGTATAAGTCCATGAGATCAACTTTTTTTGCTCCCACATGTAATTGAGATCATGCAATATCTGTTTCTGTGCCTGCCTTATTTGACTTAACATAGCGACCTCCATTTCTATCTGTGTTGCTGCAAATAACAGAATTTCTTTCTTTTTTTATAGTGAATGATATTCTATTTTGTATTTTTATACCACATTTTCTTTATCCATTTACTCGATGGGTACTTAGATTCCTATCTGGGCTATTGTGAATAGTTCTGCAATAAACATAGGGGGTGAAGGTATCTCTTTGATGTACTGATTCCCTCTCCATTGGATAAATACCTAGTGGTGGGATTGCTGGATTGTATGATATTTCTACTTTTAGTCTTTTGAGAAACTTCTGTACTGTTTTCCATAATGTCTGTACTGATTTGCATTCCCATGAACAGTATATAAGGGTTCAATTTTTCTCTACATGTTTGCCAGCAGTTGTTATTTTTTGTCTTTTTGTTAATAGCCATTCTGACTGAGGTGAGAAGATCTTCTCATTGAGGTTCTCATTGTGATGACTGATGATGTTGATGTTGAAAAATTTTTAAATATGTTTTGGCCATTTGTATGTCTTCTTTTGAGAAATGTCTATTCAGATCGTTTACCCACTTTTTAATAGTGATATGGCTATGTTGCTTGGGATATGTACCCTGGGGTTCATTGTCTCGTGCTGAGAAAGAACTCAGGACCCAGACACATGTGAGTGGGTTAAGAAGTAGAAAATTTAATAGAATAAAGGAGAGAGGAGAGCAGGTCCTAGGGAGGTGGAGGAGGGGAGAGAGAGAGAAGAGAAGGGTGGAGAGAGAGAGAGAGACATGTCCAAAAAAGTGGGGAGGTGGTTGATTGCAGCAGATTTTATAGGAAGGCTGGAGAAGGTGGTGTCTGATTTACATAGGGCTCACAGATTGGTTGATCAGGCACGAGGTTTACATAGCGCACAGGGAAGGCTGGTCACCCCAACCTAGTATGTAAATGGACTTTCCAGTTAATCGACACCATCTTGATTCCTGTTGATTGACACCAGTAAGATTGGCACAATTTGCTCTTTACTGTGCACATGGCTGACAAAGGGAAGGGAAGATGGAGCTGCTATCTTTAACATGTCTAGTCCCTAGTTACTGCTGGCATTCACCTGTGCAAGCTCCCAGTTTGCTTGTCTGTCTGCAGCTCTACTTTATAGGCTGCTCTTTGTTAGAAAATGATTTGGGGCTGCTTTTCATTAAAGAGAAAAGCATTACCAAAGACTCCCATGCCCTTACTCTCTGCTTAAGTAATTTCTTAAGTCCTATATCATTCCACCCTCTGCAGTGGTAACCCTAACTGCTGTTAGAGAATGTTGGATGACAACTTTTTCTGGCTACTTCCTGCTGAAAGGGGTATCATGTGGGGAAAAGCAGCTAGGGCTCCTCCTGGGGTCAATCTAAGGGTCCTCAGAAGAAAGGTGTGTCCATGTTTGTTTGGTCTGCAGCACCATTTGCAGTTTGATTACTCTCAATCTTTCTATTGGGTTGTGATACTGGTTTGCCTCCACCAGATGCTGCTAAATATTAATATAAAAGTAACATTCTTTTTTGAATAAGTGGCATTGGATTTGGGTGGCTAGAGTAACTTTAGTGTTGACCTTGGCTAAATCTTTACTGCAATTATTAATCCCCTCATGACTTCTGCAGACCATCTAAGGCATGTTTAAACTTTCCAACTTCTCCTAAGCATTCTTCTTTTTAAACAACCAACTATTATTTTTAGGACAAGTATTTACCATCTTTATAATCCTTTCATACTTCCTTTTTGGTGAAACTATTATCCCTGCTATAAGGATAATAATTAAGCAAAATACTACAGCAATGGAAACTCTGTGTCCACTATTCCAGTTAGAAGGTGCTACTGTTTATAGCCCTACTGCAAATAGCAGAGTGAGTATAGCAAATCTTGCAAGTGTGGTGTAGTAGGTACATTCCACATAAAATCTTACTTGCCAAGATATAGAATTTATCTTTGGGAGTCTATGAAGTTCCTTGGTTTTATTTTCCTAAACAAAACTCCAGGTTATGGGCATCCTATTTACTTTCACTGCTTGGCAGGATTTGCAGGATAATTGCTCAGAACTAGCATATTAATCCAGATTTTTGTGTTACCCATCCCTTTTTGTTTCTTCTGAGCTGCAGGAAATCACCATTTGATTACAGGAATAAGCAGGATTAGTCTAAAATGTAGGCAAAAAAACTTAAAAACAATTAATGAGACAAGGATTTAATGACAAATGTATGATATGCTTTGGAGCATAACTTTTCTCTCTCCAGTCCTCATTTTTGGTAAAAAAACAAATTATGATAGGACCATGTTGTTTGTAGAAAAAACTTTAACCTTATACTTGGCCTGATTATTTGGAATAGAGTTCAGCAAGAATGGTTATTTCTACATAGCCCTTTTGGATTGGCTTAGATGGAACTCAGTTCCACAAGGAATCTTAGATAGGACCTTTTAAAGCTGAGCCCAGCCATAGGTTTATATTCTCTAATACCTGTGAGTTTGGTGATCCTTTTCTCTTAATGTTCCAAGATAAACTTGGAGTTCGTGGACCTGTTAGAAAGTGACATTCTTTACTGACCACAGGTTAGGAACCCTGTGTGGGGACTGTGTAGACAAGGTATGAGGCCAGTCTTCCCCAAGGGGCTTTTATCAGCTCTGCAAGTCGAGATTGACTCCTTAAAGGGAAGCATATACTTCCAGTCAAAGCCTTGATAAAATAACCAGTTTTCCAATAGTGTCCCGTTGCAAAAGAAAAATGGATTATTATTGCGATGATGCAAACAACTATATTGCCATAAGTTAAGAGTACTCACAGATAGTTTCCAATTTCTAGAGGAACTAGGCAGAGAGAAACATGCTCCAAATTTTGTTCACAGAAGTATACCTTACTCAATTATTAAAAGCTTTAAAAAGTTAAAAGTATGTTTCCTTGACTCTAAAAAACAAAACAAGGATCAGAAATACTTAAAGCAAAATATTCCAAAAAGTTTGCTTTAACTTTCTGAGTACAGTCCATTAGTTAACTCTTGTTTTGTTTGACACACAAACATTTCAGTTCTTCATAAGTCCCATACATTCTTTCTCTATTCCAATGTTACAATCTTCAAACTATTGAAAACCTGCATTTGCAATCACCTGTTAAGGTCCTTAATATGGCTTGATGATAAACCACATTTTGAGAAGGAACAAAGCAAGGTGACAATTGTCTGCAAATGATGACAAAGTTTCCAGGGTAGTAAGTTAAAAACATGACTGACAAAGAAGTTTAGTTATCTCCATGATTTACTATAATTTTACCCTTAATTATGATTGATAGCATATACTCAGACATTAGAATTTTAGAAATCCCATGCACTGTTGGAACATATATTAGTATTATTCACTAAAATACAACTTAAATAAAATTGTACATCATTTTGGCAATCCCATGCAACTAAACATGTCAAATAATCCTGTTTACCTCTTTTCTGAAAGTTTCAGGGGCCTTCTGAGCCATCCAGAAATCCCAGCTGAGGGAAGATAATTTGGATACTAGAAGTTTGATTTTTGGGATGCCTGTTAAATGTTAGAGGTTTAAAACACTTGATGTTATGAAATAGAATCCCAGATTACCATAAATTATTTATTTTGCCAAAATGATGACTCAAAAAGCAAAAATCTTTTATTAGCCTTTACTATTGCATGAAAATCCTGTTAAAAGCCAAATTTTTACCCTTGCATTAGTTTATTAATGTTAATCCCAATGTTTAATGAAACCTCGGACAATTTCATATAATCTTAACCAAGTTGAACATGAGGTGAAATCTGTACAAACCTTTTATAACTGCTTTTGCTAAAGAGGAGGTTAGTGTCTTAAGACAGTCTTGCTGTGCTTTTATTTCAATGCTCAATTTATAAAAAGACCATATAATACCCTTTGAATTTAGTTAATGTTTACACATTTTTGCAAGATTAATTTTTACAATCTTTTCACAACTTAAATGTGTTTAGCTTTATTATATCAAATTTAAGATAATCCGTCATCCCTGGGCAAAATTTACATTTCCATGCTTTCTTATAATCTTTTACTAAAAGACACCTTGCAAATAAAACTGTTTAGTGATCTTAAACACATGTTGCACTGTTAACTCTTTGCAACTTTTAATGAAAAACCTGGTTAGTAAGCAACTTTATGTATCAGGTGTGGAGCCTAGGACCCAGACAGAATTGCAGAGTAGGTCTGACTCCACATGTCCCAGGCCTTACCTATCTGTAAAGCATGCAGTATACAACCTTGGAACATTTAGCAAGCCTAGTATCTAAGTGGTATGATTAAGACCACCTTTTTGCATTTTGACGACACTTGCATTTTGCCAGTAATCCTTAAGGCTATTTTTATTTCTTAAAGATTATAGTCATGTGAGCTAAAAAATATTTTAAGTGCTTATTTTTCTTTAAGCTAATCAATTAGAGCTCTTTTTGTAGACATTACACATAACACATATATAGCAACACAGAATTCAGAACTAGTATGATTTTTCATTTGCCAGTTTCTTATTGGGATTATTGGCTTCAGGGCAGAGCCCTTGGAGGAACAGGGCCAGGACGGCATGCATTTCTAGGGCATAAAAAATAGGCACAGCTGAAGGCAAAGACAGACCCCCCAAAAATAATGGTGCCATTTTATAATGGATTTTGGATCCCCAAAAGGAGGGAGAGCCTATGGGAGAAGAGAGTATGGTGATTCTACCATGCATTTCATTGCAAGGCAGCCCAAATCCATTCAGCTTATTTTGTAATCAGCCCAACCCCCACATGATTCTTATCTCTTGGGGGAGTGGGGAAGTTTGTATGTTTCAGGTGACCAAGAGTATGCTTCTCTGATTCAAAAGTGCGAAGAGTTAAGTATCCTTCCGTAACTACTATTAGACATCCCTTAAAGTATGTTTTCTCTCTAGTTATTCCCCACACTAAAGCTCTATCATGATGCGAGGTAATTTGATACCTCTAAAACTCAAAACTGTCAGATAACACAATGAAAAACAGCAAAGCCTTTGATTTTGAGAGGGAATTATCTGCTTTTAATTCCTGGGGTTTTGTGAGAAAAACAGGTTTTTTCTCAAAAGAGAGTTTGTGGTGCCACCTCTGTTTTTTCCCAAGGAGTTCCAGGCTACCAGAAGTTGTCTTAGGGCCTCTCATGTGTACATTAAGAGTGGCAAGACAAAAAATGGAGAAAAATGATTCAGTTGACTGAGAAGAAAAGGCTTTTTCTAGGAAAGCAAGATTCAAGAAGAGAGAAACATAAAGGCCTTTTTAAAAAAATCTAGAACTTGGATATCTGCTTTTAATTAAGCTGAGCACTCTTTAAGAAAATTATTTTAAATCTCTTGTTACTCAACTTTAGCCATGCTAAGCAGTTAAGATTTTCAGCTTTTGAACTTTATAAAAAGTAACCTCACAGGTGAAACCAATAAGCCTGAGTTAGTTTGTGAGTTAACCATGAGTGTGCAAGGTATTTTCAAAGTGGTGATAAGCAGCTTTTGAAACTGTCATTGCAAAATTGTGACTGAGACAGTAAAGGAGATCTGACCCAAACAACTCCATTTTGTTTCCAGCCCCTAAGCTATCCTTGCCCATCCCTGAGTGTAGGCTGAACCAACTTTGGGAGGAGCCTGGTTTACAGTTTATAGTCCAAAACAAAGATAATAGCCCCTTCTTAAGATATACTTCCCTCTTGTCTGGGGACCAGACCAAGAAACTAGCCGCAAGATCAGGAACCATGGCTCAGGAGTCACGCAGCTGAAGGCTACAAAATTTTGACCCTCCCTTAACTGCTCTCAAGATCAGAGCTTAAGGTATTTTGTAAACACTGTCATTGATAGATCAGCTGGTACCACCTAGATCAACAAACTAGCTTACCTGATATTCTGGCCCTCACCCAGGAACTGACAGCACAGGAAGACACCCACCACTGTAAAATGGTGGAGACTAAAAGTATTTCCACGTGGTTACAGGTCATGCTCCCAAAGACATGAAACAATATGGAAGCCTGTAGCCAAGTTTGTTATAGACAGTTTTGTTGGGCTGGCATGAACAGGAGGCTTATGGGATCCTGGGTCTGCATCCTAGCCTAACATACGTTTTCTTTTGACAGAAAGACACACAAAGCACACCAGATTGGCTACAGCTTAAGACTAACCTCACAAATCCCTCTTCATTAATTTAAACTTTACAGATAATATAAACAATGATCCTCGTTACCTTTTTACCAGTTTGCATGGGAAAAGAGAGGCCAAAAGCCTGAATATTAAGAAATTTCTACCCTTTTGCTGGCATGTCAGGCTTCTGGGTTCCCTTCCCCCTAGCTCAACTAGAGAAGCATTTTAAGGTTTGGAAAATTAACATTTCCCAGGTTGGAAGAACATTATAAAAAAAGATAGCCATTTTATACCATAAAGGAAGGAACCACACCATACAAAAGTCTGGGATATCAGAGTTGTCAAAGAAGTAGTGCTTCCTTTCCTATCAACAGTGGTGATTCCCCTATTTCTTCACCTTCCCTATTTTCTCTTTTCCCTTTTTGCCTGTTATAGGAGACATATTGCTCATCTCCAAAATTCTCTGCTGCCTGCAGAGTTGCCTGTTTTTCACCTACTGTTGGGGTTAAGCTTTGGAGCAGCATAACATCCCTCCATGAGAAGTCAAATACCTGAGTTAAATTTTAGAAAGCTTCTATATACCTATCAGGGTCATTAGAAAATTGGCCTAAGTCTCCCTTTACTTGCCTAAGGTCCTGCAATGAGAATGGAAGTTGAACCCTCGTGGCATCACCTCCACTGGACATTTTCTGTAGAGTTAAGAGCTAAGGTAGGGGAATGGGAAATTTTGGAGATGGTGGAGATGGAAGAGCTGGTGGTGTGGTTGGAGCTGGCCCCAGATAATGGGGAATGAAAGGGCCAGGATGCCCAGTGGCTGCCTCAAATTGTTCCCCAGGAGTTGCTTTTCTAATTTTGGGGAATTGTCCTTGTGCCTGTCTGATATGATTGCTAAAAGAGCCGGGCTGATTTTGCAGTGCTTGCAAAGGTCTAGCAAAAAGGCAATGCCCTTATGTAGAAGAAAACAAGCCACTTTTTCTTTAAAATCTCAGGGTGAAAGGAGTTCCAGTGCTTCAGAATGCACCCCAGGGGAGTGCATGCTGAAGATGATACCCATCTAGAAAGAGAAGTGAGAAAAAGGCATCTGTTTAGTCTCCTTCCTTTTGATGTGACCCAGAGTGGAAAGGAAGGCAGTGGAGGCGTCCCCCCTGCTGTTGTTGTTTTTGTTTTGTTTTGTTTTGTTTTTTCCCTAAATGGTTCCTGGGTCCTGGCATCACCAACCGTGGCTGCAGGCGTGACCCTCAGTCATAGAACCAGAGGAACTAAGCCATTGGGGTTAGTAATGCTCACCCAAGTGGCTCTAGTCCTCTGCTTGTGATTTTGCTTTGACTTCCTGGACTTGTGTAACCTGCCTGACTCCTCAAAAAATGTATCTCAGGAGAGATTATGTGACAGTTGCATTTGAGCATCTGTTGCACTTTACTCCTTGATGGAGGAAATGTGCTGATTTGAGCTCTATATCCTGCTAGTATGGTTCATGTTAAAGCATCTACCCTTAGAGAATGGTTCCAGTTAACTTCCAAACTTAAAATACCCTTACTAATTAAGTACTATTCTAAATGGAAGCAGAATAGGTGCCTTAAAAGAAAGTAGGTATCAAATGGCCATTTTCCTGCTGATGGGATAGTATTGACACTAAAATCTGGCTTTGGAGGATATTTTGCTCTTAATTGTTGAAGGTAGAGTTTTCCCATTTGCAGAAGCAACATAAAGCCTGGTCTCTAGAAGAGGGGTGCAATAAGGGCAAAGAATTGGGAAGCCAGGGTGTTTTGATAAAGGACTGACAATGTGCCTCATGGAGAGAGTACCTATTCCACTAGTTGGTGCTGTTGACCTTGAAATGCCATGAACTCTCCAGACCAAGGGCAGAGAGTGATGCTCACTGTGGGGGGTGCGGGGCTGGGGGGCTCTGTTCCTAGAAAATCCCAAAGATGCCTACCTTTGAGCTATATCCACAGTTACTACAACATTCCCAGATCTTTCCAAACAAGATTATTTCCCTGAACTGTAAAACTTCCTGCACATTGCATACATAGAGAGATTAAGAGATGTGATGGTCATGGATGAGAAAGGAGGAAATTATGATAGGAAAGTTGGAGATCCTGTTGCCAACACCCCACCAGGGTGGTCAGAGGCCGAGGTCAGTCCAGAATCCTTTGGGTAACACTCAGGGGTAGCCCCAGCCAGAAGTTCTTAGTTGCCCCAGGACTTCTTCCAGCCCCATACAATGGCTACGTCTTCCATGAAAGGAGGCTGGTTCAAACATGGCCCATATGCCCAGAAACCCATAGGTATTGGGGGGATTCTCCATGTTCTCTCCAGTAGGTGTGACATCCGAGTCTTTAAGAATGGCAGGCATGCTAATAGTATTTTTGAATGGCTGGCAGATGCCTGTTATTGATTTAATTTGATTTTAAAATGGAGGCTGAGAGCCTTGCAATTAAAGGACAGATTTTGAGGTTTTTCTCCATATTTACCACTCACATGATTCTACCTTCTGTTCTGATCCCTTTCTTTTAGAAAGAATTCAGGACACAGACACATGTGGGTGGGTTAAGGAGTGGAAATTTTAATAGAAGAAAGGAGAGAGGAGTGCAGTTCCTTGTGTGTGAGAGACCTCTGAAAAAGAGGTGTGGTGGCAGACTGCAGCAGATTTTATAGGCAGGTTGGAGAAGGTGGTGTCTGATTTATGTAGGACCCACAGATTGGTTTGATCACATATGATGTTTACATAGCCCATGGGGAAGGATTCTCACCCCACCCTAATCTTATTATGCAAATGGACTTTCCGGTTGATTGGCACCATCTTGTCTGTTCTTTATTGTACAAGTGGCTGACAAAGAGAAGGGAAGATGGAGCCACCACCTTGAACATGTCTAGTCCTAGTTCCTGCTGGCATTCACTTCTGCAAGCTCCCAGCTTGCTTGCCTTTGTCTGAGGCTCAACTTTACAGGCTGCTATTTATTAGAAAATGATTTGAAGCTGCTTTTTATTAAAGAGAAAAGCCTTACTGAAGACTCCCATACCCTTACCATCTGCTTAAGTTATTTCTTAACTCCTTTATCAATAGTATTTGTTTTTTGGCTGTTGAGTTGTTTCAGTTCTTTGTATATTCTAGATATGAATCCCTAGTCAGATGAATATTTTACAAATATTTTTTCTCATTCTGCATGTTGTGTCTTCACTCTGTTGTTGCTTCCTTTGGTGTGCAGAAGCTTTTTAGCTTAATGTAGTCTCATGTATCTATTTTGGTTTTGTTGCCTGTATTATAAAGTCTTGGCTATAAAATCTTTGCCTAGACCAATTTCCTGAAGCATTTATCATATTTTCTTCCAGTAGTTTTATGTTTTTGAGTCTTATGTTTAACTCTTTAACCATTTTGAGTTGATTTTTGTATGTGGCAAGAGATACGGGTGTAGTTTCATTCTTCTGCCTGTGAACACTTAGTTTTCCCTCCATCATTATTGAAGAAGGTGTTCTTTCTCCAAGGTATTCTGTTTGTGCCTTTTTAAAAAAATCAGTTGGCTGTAAATAGAAGGATTAATTTCTGGGTTTTATATTCTATTAATCTATATTATTTTTAGATTTATTAAAATATATATTATAATATAAAATTATAATTATAGTAAATATATTAATATGATTGAATTTATATTTCTGGGTTTTATATTCTATTAATCTATATTTCTGGGTTTTATATTTTGTTCCATTGGTCTGTGTGTTTTATTCCAATACCATACTGTTTTGGTTATTATAGCTTTGTAGTATATGTTAGGTAGTATGATGCTTCTAGCTTTTTCCATTTTGCTCAGTATTGCTTTGGCTATTCAGAATCTTTTGTGTTTCCACACAAATTTTAGTTTTTTTAAATATTTCTCTTGAGAACATCATTGGTATTTTGATGGGGATTGCATTATGTCTCTTGAATCTGTAGTACTATGGTGGCGGCATTGGGTAGGATGGCTATTTTAAAATATTGATTCCTTCAATCTTTGAGCATGTGATGTGTTTACATTTGCTTGTGTCTTCAATTTCTTTCATCATTTTTTTTTTTGTAGTTGTAGAAGTCTTTTGCATCCTTGGTTAAATTTATTACTAGGTAGTGTTTTTGTAGCTATTATAAATGAGATCACGTCCTTCATTTTTAAAATCTAGTTTGTTATTGGTATATAGGAGTGCTGCTTTTTGTATGTTGATTTTGTATATTACAAGTTTACTGAATTTATCAGTTCTGAGTTTTTTGGTGGAGTTTTTAGGTTTTTCTATACATAAGATAATGTTGTCTGCAAAGAGGGACGATTGTTCTTCTTTTTCCAATTTGGACGCCTTTTATTTCTTTCCTGCTTGATTGCTGTGGTAGCACTTCCAGTACTATGCTGAATAAATGTGGTGAAAGTGGGCATCCTTGTCTTTTAGTTGTTAAAGGAAAGGCTTTCAACTTTTTTTCCATTAAGTATGATGTTAGCTGTGCTGTGGGTTTGTCATATATATGGTCTTTCTTTATTATTTTGAAATACCTTCTTTTTATTGAGAGTTTTTGTCATGAAGAGGTATTGAATTTTATCTTCTTGATGCCTGTTGAGAAGATCATATGGTTTTTGTCCCTCTTCTATTGATGTGATGTATCACATGTATTGATTTATGTACATGGAACCATCCTTGCATCCCTGAGACAAATCCCCCTTAATCATGATGTATTATCTTTTCAATGTGTTGTTGGATTAAGTTTGCTAATATTTTGTTAAAGATTTTTGCATCTGTATTCATCAGAAAAAATGGCCTGTAGGTTTTTGTGTTTTTTTTTAAATCTTTGTCTGGTGTTGGTATCAGCGTAATTCTGGCCTTGTAGAATGAGTTAGGGATAACTGTCTCGTCTTTAATCTTTGTAATAGTTTGAGAATAATCTGTGTTAGTTCTTCATACATTTGATAGAAAGCAGAATTAAAGCCATTCAGTCCTGAACTTTTCTTTATTGGGAGGCACCTGATTTCTGATTCAATTTTATTATTCATTATTAATTTGTTAGGTTTTCTATTTCTGTCTGGATCAATCTTAGTAGGTTGTATGTGTTCAGGAATGTTTCCTCTAGATTTTCTAATTTGTTTGCATAGAGTTATTAATAGTCTCTAATGATCCTTTCTATTTCTGTTGTATCAGTTGTAATGCCTTCTTTTTCATTTCTAACTTATGTGGGTCTTCTCTTTTTCTTGGTTAATCTAGCTAGCAGTTTAAAAATTTTACCTTCTCAGAAAAACAAGTTTTGTTTTATTGGTTCTTGGCAATGTTTTTCATTTAGTCTGTTTTTAGTTCTCTAATTTTTGTTATTTCATTTCTTCTGCTAATTTTGTTTTGTTTTTTCTTATTTTTTCTAGTTCCTTAAGGTGCATTGATAGGTTGTGTATTTGAAATCTGTCCACTTTTATGATGTCATTTATTGCTATAAACTTCCTTCTAGAACTGCTTTTGCTACATTCCATTGGTTTTGGCATACTGTTTTTCATTTTTATTTTTTTCAAGACATTTTATTTCCTTAATTTCTTCATTGATGCAATAGTTGCTCAGGACCATGTTTTTTAATTTCCATGTAATTGTACAGTTTTCAATATTCTTTCTATTAAATATTGTTCTTCAATAATGTTATTGAATCAATATAGAATAAAACTTATTCTATTGCTATATCCTCCTGCTAATATGATTTATTTTTCAATATATGACCTTGTCTCTTCAGTTTTTCACTTAAATTGTTTTCTATAGGTACAGTTACTTTTTTTTTTTGCTTTTGGTTTCTTTCCATTTACATGGAATATCTTTTTTTATCCCTTCACTTTAAATTTATATCGGTCTTTATAAGTGGAGTTAGTTTCTTATCAGTGGCATATAGTTGAGTCATTTTTTTAAATGCATTCATCTAGTCTACATCTCTTAAGTGGGGAATTCTGCTTACATTCAAGCTCATTAATGAGTGAGGACTTACTCTTGTCATTTTGTTTTCTGGGTGTTATATATATCATTTGTTATTTTCTTATGGTTTATCATCATGGTTTGGTGATTTTCAGAATGGTAACACTTGATTCGTTTCTCTTTCTCATTTGTGTATCTACTCTACCAGTGAGTTTTATACTTTCATGTATTTCCATGATGGTAGATATTATCCTTTCACTTCTGGATGTAGGACTATTTTAAACATTTTTTGTAGGAACCAGTCTATTGGTGACAAATTCCTTCAGCTTTTGCTTGTCTGGGAAAGACTTTATTTTTCCTTCATTTTTGAAAGATACCTTTGCTGGGTCTAGTATTTTTGGCTAAAGGGTTCTTGTTTTATAAAGCATTTTGAATATGTCATTCCATTTTCTCCTGACCTGCATGATTTCTGCTGAGAAGTACACTGTTAGTCTGATGGAGGTTCCCTTTTATGTGACTTGATGCTTTTTCTCTTGCTGTTTTTAGAATTCTGTCGTTGTCTCTGACAGTTTGACAATAATGTGGCTTGGAGAAGACCTTTTTGAATTGAACCTATTTGGGGATCTTTGAGCTTCCTCTATCTAGATGTCTATATGTTTTTCAAGACTTGGGAAGTTTTTAGCTATTTTTATTAAATAGGTTTTCTATGCCTTTGCCCATCTCTTCTCCTTTGGGAAATTCCAGAATTCAATTAAAATTTTGGTCATTTTATGGCATCCTACTGGTCATATAGGCTTTCTTCATTCATTTCTTTTTTTTTCTTCTGACTGCATTATTAGAAAAGAAATTCTTTTGCTTAGTCTATTGATGCTTGTATTTTTTTATTTCTTTGATTTCTTCAGTTCTAGGACTTTTGGTGCTCTTAACATATCTGTTTCTTTTTTGAATTTCTCATCTAGAGCATAAATTGTTTTTCTGATTTATTTGTATTGTTGGTGTTTTCTTATATTTCACTGAATTTCTCATTATAAAATAAGGAATTCAAGATAAAGTTCGTGTTTTGGGGATCTGTTATTGAAGAATTATTTTGTTCTTTTGGAGGCATCATGTTTCCTTTTTTTGTTTCTTGTGTCATTATGTTGATATCTGCGCATCTGGTGTAATAGCTGCTTCTTCCAATTTTATGGATAGGCCTTTGTAAGGAAAGATATTTTCCTACAGATGTATTATAGTATTGGTTAAGTAAGTTGCTTTGGCTTTGATTTTGGATGGGTGTAGCAGTGTAGTCTTTGTATGACTTCAGTTATATTCAGTGTCAGCGATATCTGGAAGTACCTAAATGGCTTAGACTGCAATTGTTAGTGGAGGTTGTGGTAAGACTTTGATGGGGGTGGGAACACCAGCTGCATTAGTTCTTGTGCACCAGTTTGGCAGCAGTACAAATGTTGGGTCTGACCTCAGGCCTCTGGATGGTGTGTGCAGGCACCAGCAGTGGCAGGTAGGTTGAACTTATACTCTGCCCTGTACAATTTGTATGGGTGCTGGCAGCAGTGGTGATGGGTGGTATGGACCCCCCAGTGGTGTATGTAGCTGCTGGCCGTGATGGATGGGTCCAGGTCCCCAGACTGTATATTCACATGCAGGTGGCAGTGGCAATGGGAAAGGCTGGCTGGTTCTCAAGCCGCATAAAACACATGTGGGCAATAGCAGTTGCAGTGGTGTGTGAGACAGGCCTGTTCTCAGGCACCACTGGTGGTGGTGGGTGCACTGGACCTGTTAGACCTCCATATGGTGCCTTTGGAGGGCAGGGAAGATTAATTCCCAGATGCCAGGTTGCTTGCACGAAGGTTGCTTGCACGAAGGTTGCTTGCACGAAGGTTGCTTGCACGAAGGTTGCTTGCACGAAGTTTGCGTGCACGAAGGTTGCTTGCACGAAGGTTGCTTGCACGAAGGCTACACATAGCAGCTTCTTCCTCTGGTACCTAATGAGATGTTGCATAGGGGAACCATCAGTATCAGATAGGGTCTGTCAATACCCAGGCCTCTGAACAATGTGTATGGTAAGGCAAGCTTTGCAATATATGATTTTTAAGTGACTTAATATCAGGCTATATCTTAAGATTTATATGCCTTTAATAGAGTAGAGAAAACAAAAATTTGGAAAACATTTCCTTGCTGAGTGGTAGAAGTAGCAGACTAGTCTTTGGCTGATCAGAGAGACTGCAGAGGAAGTTTTTTTCTTTTTAAAAATGTTTTAAAGACAGAGTCTCACTTTGTTGCTCAGGCTGCCCTCAGACTCCTGACTTCAGGTGATCCTCTTGCTTCAGCCTCCCAAAATGCTGGGATTACAGGCATGAGCCACTGCACCTGGCCCCCTGCAGAGGCACTTTCTAATACAATTAGAGGTGTTTTTCTTTGTTTAAAAAAAAAAAAATCCAAATACTTTCTGAGTTGAAAGGAAGCTACTCTAATTGGCCAAAGATTATTTATAACTGTGTCTGTGAGGCTAGTTAGGCTAGGAAAAAAACCTGAAAAGGGTGAGTAGGAAAAACAATAAGGCAAAGGAGAATGCAGTGAGGTGGAAAAGCTGTATTTAGAGCCCCAAACCATTCGTATGAAGTTTTGTATCTTTTTTTTTTTTAAGGCAGAGTTTTACTCTTGTTGCCCAGGCTGGAGTTCAATGGTGGGATCTTGTCTCCCTGCAACCTCCCCCTCCCAGGTTCCAGTAATTCTCCTGCCTCAGCCTCCCAAGTAGTTGGGAGGTGCCTGCCACCACGCCCAGCTAATTTTTTATATTTTTAGTAGAGATGAAGTTTCACTATGTTGGCCAGGCTGGTCTCAAACTCCTGACCTTAGGCAATCTACCCACCTCAGCCTCCCAAAATGCTGGGATTACAGGCGTGAGCCACCGTGGCCAGCCTTATGTGTGTTTTATTAATGTTTGAAATAAAACAGGAACTATTACAAACTCATATGAAATGTTCTTGTGATGCTTAATACATACAGACATATTTCTAAAGATTTTCTTCTGAAATTAGAAGCCATCTAATCCGTGGCTACTTGGGACTTTCATTAATTTATACACATTCAGCGGAGCTAACATTCTTATCCATGAAGTAGTTTATGTTGTCCTGCATTGAACTGCTTCAGATTGCTATAGTTTGAAGTTTGGGTATTTGGGGAGTAATATACTCCTCATTTTATAAAAAGGAAATAAACTTGATCAAAGGTAAGAGAATTTTTGTTTTGTGGCATGATATATTATTGCTCATGGGTATACATGTAACAAGGAAGCATGAAAATGAGAAGGTGAAAAAAAGGGAAGATCTGTGTCTTGCTTAATATTGCACACCTACAATTGGGCAAAATCAAAATTGAAAACCAGGTCAGTCTCATATCAAGTCACATGTTCATAATCATGATAGGCTCTATCCAGTAATTTCAGCAATTGTACCCAAATACCTAAAGTTAATTCCACTTTCAAAATACTTGTATGGAGCCCATCTGGCACCCATGAATCAGTATTTTAGAAGCTCTCTCAAATGGCTTGGTGTCCAAGTGCTAGGTTGGTTACTACAAAAAACCCAGCATAATTTATTTCTGAACAATTGCCAGGAAATAAAAGCCAATCTATTAATGCAACTTGATTTCTGATACTTTGTTTTATCTCTGTTAATAACTAGCAATATAATAATAATGCCTATTATAATTGAATCACTTATAGGATTAATGTCAAGTTTGGCTAGTTTGTTGTTGGGTGTGGATATTTTAAGCTCTAATTGTTCTTCAGTTACATCATTTTTTCCACTTGACAAGGAACTCTGTAAGGGCAGAGATGGTAGTTCTTCACTTTGAATCACTAATGGCTATCAAAATTTTAAGACCTAGTAGTTGTCAACAAACATTTGCTGAACTAGTTTAAATAATTTTTCTAAATTATACTTTTATTATGATAAATAGTGATAGTATTCACTTTCTTGTGGTGTTCAGTGAATTAATGAAATTAGTTACTGCAGAGTTCCTAGTGAGAAAAGGCATCCATGGGTCCTACTCAATATGTACCTTCAGCAAAATCTGTTCTGAAAGTCAAAGTGTTCTCCAGCTAATACTGTGATCAAAATGCCTGCAGAATCAAATGCAATATGACATTCAGTGTTTTAAATATGAGTCATTAAACAGAGAATATTCCAATATTATGAATCTTTTGTGAAGTTTTACAGACTGATGGAATAGAAAAGATAGTGTTCTATTTTTATAACAAGAAATACTAGGAGATGCACTACAAAATGACATTTCCAGTGAGATTTGAGCAGCATCTTATCTTTGCAATGTGTTCTTTATTCATTGATTCAGGGTATCATTCCTGGGGTATATAGGTGAATATGACAATGATAATATGTCTGGCAGTACATAGATTGCTATCCTTCTGAGTTGAAAATTGTGTTGACGGTGCGGTTAGATGCAGATAAAAAATAATCTTTGTGTGATAGCATTTTCAACACCAAACAGATGTTGCATACTTTTCTTATGAATCAGTGACTTCTCGTAAGTAGCAAAATGTACATTGTGTTAACGTATCACCTTGTTTTCATAAGTAAAATTGGTTCCTGAGAGGCTGCAGAGTATAGTAGAGTAAAAGCAAGAGAAGTTTTCTTTTTTCTCCCTGATGTATCAGTTACTCTTGCACAGCAAACTACCTTAGACCCTATGGCTTAAAACATCTATTTTATTCATAATTCATTGGGTAATTCTACTGGTCTGGGCCAGCTGGACTGGTATAATTATGCACCTACTATAAGCTGGCGTATTGGCAGGGTGCATCATTGACAATAGCCTTGTTAGAGAGATAGGAGCCTTTCTTCAGGTAGTCTCATCCTCTGGCAGGCTAGCTTGGAATTGTTTGCACTGAAATCCCATGAAGATTGCAGGGTTCCAAGAGTGAGAGTCTCAGTGTGCAAGGTCTGTCTCTTGAGTCCTGGGCTGGAACTTTCAGTGTGGCTTCTGCTACATTCTACCGGTCAAAACCCATCTCACATTCAGCTGAGGCTTAAGAATTATAGAAGTCCACTCTTCCCTATGATGAAAGTGGAAGAGGTTATTGCCATTTTTAGAATTTGCCACAGCTTCTATTGTAATTCTCAAACCAGCCTCTTCAAGAAGTCATGTCTTTTAGTGATAACCATAACCACAACTACAACAGTAACAACAGCTCACACGTATGGAGAACTTAATTGTAACAAAGCCTATTCTAATGTTTTATATGGATTAACTCAATTTTCACAATAACAATGAAGGATGAGTATTAGGTTTTCTTTATGGGTGAAAAAAAATTGCCTCACAAAGGGGTTAATCATTTTACAAAACAGTAAAAATTTCCAAAAGAAGATTGCCTTAGTCAAATAAATGCAGAAAATGCAAGACAAAATAATAATTAAACGTCTATCTATGTTTCTATCCATCCAACCATTTATCCTCTTGGACTTCTCAAAGTTTTGAATGCAGTAAAGTATATTTTGAATCTTACAGAAGGGAAAGAACGTTATAAGCCACATTCAAATTTGGAATCTAGGAACCCCTTCATTTTGCAGAGTATCTGTTAACATCTTACGTGACCGTGGTATTCTATGGAACTGTTTGTAAAATGCTGTAATTAGGCTTTAAACTAGATTCCAAATTGCCCTGATTTGTAGCACATGTATCTCTGTCACTGAGACTATAAAGAATATAAAACATGCAATATGCCTGCTTTTTTTCTCTATGTGCTTGTCTGTTCAAAAAATCAGTGACCCTTTAGACATGCAGAAGTTAAGCCAGGTGTGTCTATGAATCACCTCAAGGGTTTTAAGCCAAGTTATTTTGCATTGCATTATTCTATTCTTTTTTTTTTTTAACCGTTCCCCTCTTTTTGTATCAACATCCCTCTGAGCAGTAACACAGTATTACTGCTCTAAGGGATGACAGTTGGCAAATAGTACTATAGCATGACAATAAGATACAGAATGAAAATTATACCTGTGTCAAATTGCTTCTGAATCATTTACTTCAAGATAGTCAAATTAGGAAGACCACCCCTGAGCCATACAGATGAGGCAGTAGGTTGGAGAAAGTTAGCTCTTTAGGGTTTAGTATCTACCATTTAATATTGCTATTGCCAGAGTAGCAATCTTGAGGAGAGTTTTGGAATCAAGATTAGGCTACAGAAGGAATTTAAGGTGTGTGTTTTTGTGTATATACATATAGATGTATATATATAACTGTACATAATTGACCCTTGAACAAAACAGGGTTAGCCGTGCCAACCCCCACACAATCAAAAACCCATACATAACTTTTTACTCCCAGCAATTTTTTTTTTTGAGACAAGGTCTCACTCTCTTGTCCAGGCTGCAGGGCAATGGCATGAACAGGGCCGACTGACTGCAGCCTCAATCTCCTGAGCTCAAGTGGTCCTCCTGTTTCAGCTTTCTGAGTAATTGGAACCACAGGTACATATCACCAAGCCAAGCCTTTTTTTTTTTAAATGGAGACACAGGGTCTCACTGTGTTGTCTGGACTGGTCTTGAACTCCTGGGCTGAAGTCATCCTCTAGCCTCAGCCTCCCAAAGTGTAAGGATTACAGACAGGCGCCACTGTAGCCCAGCCCTGAAAATCTTAAGTACTGATGGCCTGTTATTGACCAGGAACCTTGCTAATAACTAGCATAGACAGTTGATGAACACATACTTTGCATATTTGTTATATATTGCATTCTTGCAACAGTGTAAGCCAGAGTAAAGAAAATGTTATAAAGAAAACCATAAGGAAGAGAAAATATATTTATTAAAGTACTGATTAATACTGTAGGTTTATATCATGTGTTGAAAAGATGAATCATCTGTCTGAAGTGGTGGGCAATGCAGCTGCAGAGGTCAATCTACAGTACATATCAAACAATTCGGCCTTTTCTTGTAATGTCATGACTTGTCTCTGCCTCTTGGGAACACTTTGAACATCACTAGTGGCACTTCGTGTGGGTCCCATGGTGTTATTCAAGGTTTACAATATTGCACTAAACACTATGAAAAATATACAAGAACTGCAAGAGATCACTTTTTCCATGATAAACAATTTATTGAAGAGATGAACTGCTCTGTGGAGATGATTAGCATCACACGGCATTTTAAGTGGATACTCACAACACTTGAACTCACTGCAGTAACAATGGGAGGTGGCTATGAAATTATCACAGTAGTACAGGATGTACTACAGTTAATTTTATGCATTTATTAGTTAATGTTGCATTCTGTTTACATTTCTCTCTACTGTGAACGGTGCCATGTACTGTCTGTGCACATTTTAACTGTTTTATACTAGATTTGTGTATATTTTATGGTAGTAAATGATAAAGTAGACTAGTATGTATATATTTTATACATTTAGAGTATAACTTAGTTTTACTTTATATTTAGGCTACACGGTTTGTCTGCAAGGTTTTCAAATTATTGCAAATCTCCAAAAAAGTTTCCAAAATATCTATTGAAAAAAATCTCTACATATAAGTGGAGCCACACAATTCACACCTAGGTTGCTCAAGAGTCAGTTCTTTATATAATTTGCCTTAGAGAAACAACACATTCATTCAATCCACACGCTCATGGACCTCTCCAGGAGTTTGTAAAAGAATAGGTAATGACCTAATATTAACTAAGTAAATGCCAGCATTTTATTTAATCATCAAAACAACACAATGAAATAGATATTTTTAATCCTCATTTTTACAGATGTGGTGACGTTTTGCTGGGGATGCAGCACCAAATGGGCCAGTCCTCAGGCACCAGCATGGTGGTGGTGGTGCAAAGGCTGCACCTGGACTCGGGCCTCTGGGTGATGTGTGTGGGTGCCAGTGGTGGCATGTAGGGGGGAATGATAACCTGGCCCCTGTACAATGTGTGTGGGCCACCTTGAAGAGGAAGAATCACAATTTTTACCTCCAATATTTTTCAAATGGCACCACTAAAACCAAAACAAATCATTAAATGTATTTGTATCTTACCATGTGTCAGATTCTGTTAAACACTTTACATTCTTCTTCTTATTTAGTGTATACAACTTTAGAAGTTAGTTCTCATGATTTCTTTTTAACGAAGGAAGAAACTGGGGCTTAGAGAGTACATAAATTGGTCAATATCATACCATTTGTAAATAACAGATGGTCCGTGATTTAAAGCCAGGCCACTCATGACCAAAATCTGTTGTTCTTCATTAAATAAAACTCCCACTTATGAAATAGTTTCATCTACATTGTATCGCTGAATCCTTACAACAGCTCAGCTGGGTGAGAAGTATCATAGGTTTATAGACAAAAAAAGATAAGAATCAAAAAAGTTTGGTAATTTCCCCCAAGGTCATAAGGCTACAGGTTTTTTGTTGTTGTTGTTAGTTTGTTTTGTTTTTGAGACGGAGTCTTGCTCTGTCACCAGGCCGAAGTGCAGTGGTGCGATCTCCGCTTACTGCAACCTCCAACTCCCTGGTTCAGGCGATTCCCCTGCTTGAACAGGAGAATTCTCTCAGCCTCCTGAGTCGCTGGGATTACAGGCATGTGCCACCACGCCCAGCTAATTTTTGTATTTTTAGTAGAGACGGGGTTTCACCATGTTGGCCAGGATGATGTTGATCTCCTGACCTCGTGATCCACCCACCTTGGCCTCCCAAAGTGCTGGGATTACGGACATGACCTACTGTGCCTGGCCCTAAAATTTCGTTTTAAAAAAATATGTCTGGTGTTTCTTCTAGTTGTCCATATTTCTTTCTTATGACAACAGATAAAATACACAAACTTTATATTTTCATCAGGATAGATTTTTTTCAAGTCTAGCCTCTGCCACTAAATGTGTAATTTTAAACAAATTTCTTAATCTCTGTGAGCCTTTGCTTCTTCATCTCTCAATTAAGGGTAGCAATTCTAGCTGCCTCACAGAGCTATTGCAAAGTTTACATGAAAATGCATACAAATATGTCTAGACAAGTGCCCAGTGTGCGGGAGAGACTCGATGTATAATCTCTGGCTTTCCTTCTCTCTATGTCTTTCAACGCAAATGGAATAGTTTCAGGATAAAGAATCGTCAGCTTACATAACCAAGTAAGATGTATATTAACAGCTAGCACCAAAAGTCATCTTAGGAACTTTGTCAGAATATCTTCGTAAGCCTTTGTGGAAGATGTGACTCTGACAGCAGAGATGTCAACAGACCAAGCTATAAAAGAAGGTTAGATGGTCTAGATAAAAATAAAAATATACGAATTTTTGTTTTGCTCACAAAAAGGAAGGAAATAAGAGATGAATGGAGAAGGTAGGGAGGAGAGAGAAGAGCCAGAGAGGTAGGATGAGGTGAGGATATATGTGCTGGACAGCCAGGTAAAATTCTTCCACAGGTTACAGAAAGATATTTTAAAAATGGGACATACATTGTTAATTTAAAATTGTTTACATTACCTTGATTTAAAGTCTACCAAAGAAACTACTTTCAGTAAAGTCTACCACAAATGAATACTAGAAATGAATGTTTCATATTCTATATGGATTACCATGACTTAAACCAGAAATACATAACTGGAAGTAGAAGGGAATTCAAGAATGTAAGCCACCCTAGCGTTCTCAGAAATCTGGGCAACTGGAGGATCTATGACAATTTTCAGGGGATCTCAAGAGATAGGCAGTACCAGCTGACATGTGGATTTTGTGTTTAGTTGAAATATCCTCTTTTTATTTGAAAGTCCACTTAAATTCACTGTACCAAGAAATCATTTTAATTTCAGCGTGATTTAGATACATTTGAAGGAGACAAACTGAAGATATCACCATGCTTGAGGTTTAAGGTGATGAAGGACTTTTAGGCATATTTGAAATATACCCCTTAACTGTTAACATTGACACCAGTGGTAAGAAGTTTCCTCCATTAGATAATACTGGCTTGAATAAATCAGAAGCTTGCTGTGATGGATCATTTCTGTATCTTATTTGCAGTTAATAGACATTATTTCTTAGAGCAGTTTTTGGTTCACTATAAAACCAGACAGAAAGTAAGAGACTTCCCATACACCCCAGTCCCCATACATGTAAACCTCGCTCCCGTCAACATCCCATGCTCTAGTAGTGATATTTTTGTTACAATAGATGAACTTACATTGATACATCATTATCACCCACATTCCATAGTTTACATTAGTGTTCACTGTTGGTGAGTCTTTGTTTTTATCTACAAACGTATTACATTGGTAGTGTTACCATCAAGCCAGTGCTCACCAAAATAGGGTCTTTACCTTTTTAGTGCCCTGAAGCTAATATGCAAAATTGAAAGTGAATGCATAGGCTTTATTTGATGGCCATGAAATTGAGAAGCAGAAGCTTGGATCACAAACTTCTCAGTCTGTAAGAGCCAGAACTTCACAGATAAAGGACATCTTTAATGAAGTGGTTGGGCATTAAAAGAAAGGAGAGGAATATTTGTCTTTTCTGGGAATGGACAGAGAACTTCTTGTAACCAATTGCCACCTTTCTTTCTGTCACTTTATGGCTTCTTCCGGTTGTCATGATTGTAAACTATCATGGCAGTGGTGGGAGTGTCATTTAGTATGAATATTAGATTATAATATGAAGTTAGAGGTTCTTCAGAAGTCAAGTGAGCCATCATCTTGGATCCTACCTGTCTTAGCCAGTTCGGTCATGAGGGGGAACTTTTGACCTCAGGCATCCTGTTTCCTAAAGATATGCAGAGTTGGCTAGGTGCAGTGGCTCACGCCTGTAATCCCAGCACTTGGGGAGGCTGAGACAGGTGGATCACGAGGTCAAGAAATCAAGAAGAAAAATTCTTCTGCCTTGGGATCCTGTTGATCTGTGACCTTGCCCCCAACCCTGTGCTCTCTGAAACATGTGCTGTATCCACTCAGGGTTGAATGGATTAAGGGCGGTGCAAGATGTGCTTTGTTGAACAGATGCTTGAAGGCAGCATGCTCGTTAAGAGTCATCACCACTCCCTGGTCTCAAGTACCCAGGGACACAAACACTGCGGAAGGCCGCAGGGTCCTCTGCCTAGGAAAACCAGAGAACTTTGTTCACTTGTTTATCTGCTGACCTTCCCTCCACTGTTGTCCTGTGACCCTGCCAAATCCCCCTCTGCGAGAAACACCCAAGAATGATCAATAAAAAAATAAAAACAAAAAACAAAAAACAAAAAACAAACAAACAAAAAAAAAAGAAATCAAGACCACCCTGGCCAATATGGTGAAACCCTATCTCTACTAAACACAAAAGTTAGTTAGCTGGGCTTGGTGGCGCGTGCCTGTAGTCCCAGCTACTCAGGAGGCTGAGGCAGGAGAATCGCTTGAACGCGGGAGGTGGAGGTTGCAGTGAGCCAAGGTCGCGCCACTGCACTCCAGCCTGGTGAGAGTGAGACTGTCTCAAAAAAATTCAGTTAAGGTGGAGTGGTACTTTACCTAGGTCACATAGGCATTACACTGGGTAATACTAGACGCACTGCGCCTCCTGCCTCTCTAGCACGGTGAGATGCCCCATCTGAGCACACATCTGTAGCTAGATTGCTGATGACTAAGCATAAAATACAACCATTTCCCAGACATGTGAACTGTATGGTTCACTGCAAAACTGATATGCTCCCTGTGATATTAATACACTCACTCATATTTCACACTTTGTCAAAGAGAAAGCTGCGTATATATAAATTCAAACATACATACTTGATTGTTTTAAAATAATGACAGCAATATTGAAAGCACAGCTATTAGTTTAGTAATGAATAGCAAAAAGAGGATGCTGGAGGCTTTAATGGAAGAAGAAACATTATTACAACTTTGTCCTCAGAATCTCGCTTTTCATTACATATCAGTCTGAAATAAATATCAGTCTAAAATAAATCAATTCCACCATATTCTTCTCTTTTGCCTCTGGACAGGTTTTTACCAGATCCGCATATAATACTTCATATTTTTACCAACTCTACTGCAAACAGGTGTTTATCCTCTTTGTGAAATGCTGCTTTAACATAGGTGCAGATTTAAAGAGTTTAATGTGATTTTACGTTTTCTTATTATGAGGGAGGGATCATCCAATTACACACCTCATCTCTCAATCTCTCTCGGATGCATATGGGAAATATTTCATTCACTGGTCGTTTGGTCCAGGGAACTGAAACTCATCCCCTTCCATGTGTTAATTCGGACTGATACCACATTAAATGGCTCAGGGGCCTTGGCTCTGGGGTTGCTGTGACTGCTAATGCTTTGTGTTGCTAAAACCCACACATCAAATGTGATGCCTTCATTTTGCAGTTATTCCCTAGCAAGTTTCCTTTTATGTATGAGATTCCACAAGCTTAGGTGCCTAATAAGAACTAGTAGAATCACGTGCACACATATACACACATATACAAGTTAGGAGGAAGTGTTTAGGCACTATCTACCTGAATCTATTGCTATGTCTAAAAGGTCTTGTTCTGGGTTTTTGAATCAGAATTATTAGTTTGATGTTGAGCCTTGTTCCTTCATGGTAGACTTTTGCCAAATGATGTGATTTGACATCTAAGCCACTAGGAAGCATTTCATAGGTGACATACCAGTAGACAGCCTGTAATTCTGACTAAGTGACTCAATCAAGATTTGGCTTTTTTTTTTTTCCTACATCTTCCCACCCATAAAAGTCTCAATATCCTAGATTGAAGTATAAATCTTGTCATGAAAAACAAAAGACAAAGTAGAAAACAATTTTATAAATGTAAAATGGATCACTATTAGAAAAGAAAAAATAAAAATTGGCATGGTCAGGAAAATACATAAATGGAAGCTCCCTATTTTGGAAGGGATAATGATGGAGAACACTGTTCCAAAATACAGTACATAAATCCAAGGGAGTGTCTCCTGCCACCTGCCAGTGGCAGGCAGAAGTTTCTCTGTTGTACGGACTCCTTGCTTTAATCATATTATGGAAATTCTTATGATTGATTCTGCTGGGTAAATAAGGGTGTCCTTAAGTTTAACCCCATTGTCTGTACTCACTTCTTCTTTTGATTGTCAGTTTTCTATATTCTTACTTTCCTCTCATGTTCTAAGCATTGGATGGTCTGGACCCATGAGATTTTAGAGCTTCTCAATGGACTTAATGACCAATTAAAGCTTTTTCTTAAACTGTAAATTTTTGGCATGGGGATCTTGACTAAAATGTTTCCACTTACTTTAACCCTAGGTTTATGTCTACAAAAGCGTATGCCTGGGTAATCCTGGTTTCTTGAGGATGCCATATGCCAAACAGTCAGGAATTGCATTTCTGTTGGTATTGTTGACCAATTCCCTCATATCTTACAGGTTTGGGTGCAGCAGGGATCCAGAAGGAACTGCCAAAAATGACAGCTAGGAATTTGAGGGCATCTTTAGAACATTCAAAGTTTGGCATTTTAGTACAAATATTGTTATTGTTGCTAGTTTTAAATTTTGCCAAGGACATACCCTAAAGTACAATTAAACAAGGAAAACTAGAGATACCATGTATTTCGTTACTGGCAGGTCTTTGTTCTTAGAGCTCCCAAGATGGTGGCAGGCCACTCCCAAGATGGCAGCAAGCCTTTTATTCTCTGACCTGGGGTTCTTGGCCTCATGGATTCCAAGGAATGGAACCTTGGGCCATGTGGTGAGTGTTATAGCTCTATTAGAAGCCGTGGGTCACAGAAGAGAAACCGTGGAACCCAGTGACTAGTGTTCAGCTTGATTAGGATGAACTCGGGCACTTAGCTGCTCAGGAACAATGGCGAGCCTTTAGCCAGATCGGGAGTGGCAATGGGCAACTCGCTGGATCAGGAGTGCAGCGAACACACTGCTGGATCTGGAGGGGTGGAAATCAGCAGTGGGTCTGTGACGGCGGCAAACAGCAGTGGGGGACGGCTAGCAGAAGCTCAACTTGTGCCCTAACAAACACAGACCAGAAGAGCGTGCAGTTGTAAGATTTCATAGAGTGAAAACACAGCTCCCATACAATGACAGGGGACCCAAAGGGGGTTCCCACTCCCAACTCGAATGCCTGGGGTTTATATCCCAATCATTGTCCCTCCCCCTGTGCTCTCAGATGATAGCTGTTTTGACTATTTCTTTACCTCCTGCTTTTAGCCTAATTTGTATTTTAGTGAGCCCTCTTTACCTGATTGGTTGGGTGTGAGCTGAGTTTTACAAGCCTCGTGTTTAAAGGTGGGTGCGGTCACCTTCCCCAGCTAGGCTTGGGAATTCTTAGTTGGCCTAGGAAATCCAGCTAGTCCTGTCTCTCAATTTCATAAGAGAAAAATCCTTCTAACAACCAAAAAAGTAAAATATATTCTCAAAAAGTTTATTGAAAGGAAACAAATTGGATATAGTTTACAAAAAGTCACCACATTTTAATTTTCTTAAGACAACAGGAGCTAATGAAAGCATCACCAATGACCCACTTCTAAAGACGGGAGGAAGAGATGTATGGGATGCAGATAGAGACATCTAAGGCAGGGAGGGGATCCAAACCAGCACAGAGATAGGAAATTCTGCTCATAAATGGGTGGGGAGTGAGAACGATGCAAGCCAGGGACCCCTGGCTGGTGATGCCCTACCTGGGCCTTGCTCAGCCATGCTATTATGCCCCAGCTCACCTATGTTATAGCTTATACCAATCTGGCAGTTCCTGAGCTATTGTACCATGCCCAAGAACAATAAGGATGTGCTGTATATTGAATGGTGAGGAGGGCAAAGAAGAATTTTAGTGCGTAATGAGACAGCTTTCAGTGGAGAGGGGACATGGGGATGTTCCCCCTACGCAAAGGTGGGAAAGTCCCCCATGTGGCTGGGTCTGAGGTCTGTTATGGACTCAATGGGGAGTGCGCACTGATTGGTTGGTGAGTATGCAAAAATGGTCAAAGCAATGATACCACTCAAAGGTGGGCATGACAGTGTAGAAAACCAATTAGGAAAGGGTAGGTATTTTTGAAATAGGTGAAGGGTAGGGATCAATCAGAGGAAAGCACACCAAATGGAAGACAAGTTCTCAATCTAGTCTGAGGATTTAACTTGTAACTTGGCTTTCAGGCTTCAAACTGTCTTCAGCTCGGAGGTAGGGTTTCACTGGGGGCCCACCTCAATCTGCCTAGGCATTTGGCTGACTCCTGTACTCTCAAGAGGGATGGCAAGATGGCACGTTGTTTCAGCCTCTGAAATATAATGTGGATGGGCAACTGGAAAGACAAAACAGCAGCAGTGGTATGAACAGAGCTTAGCACAGAGGGGACAACACACAAATCGTTGATGAATTTTTAAAATGTGGGAAATTGAACAATTCAAGCTATAGTCTGCATTTCAAAAAAGACATGTTTGCTTAAAAAAACAAAAAACAACAAAATGACCCCTTCACCACAAAGGATCAGCCTATATCACACACAGGTACATGCAAACTGGCAAATTGTCATTATCGTCTTTCACAGGTTTTATGAATAAAAATGACCTATGAATATTTATATGATACCCTTTTTCTTATCACTTTTGGTGGTATTATGTAATGAAAATACCAGCTCAGGTGTTGTTATGGGCGACATTCATTAGTGTGTTGGGTTAACTATGAGGATGAGCTAATTACTTTTAAAATGTGCTTTCATCCAGTGATTCAACAGAAAATACCCATGCTCAATAGCATTTGCTTGGTTAAGAAATGAAATCGGGCAAATAACTTATATAAATTAATGTTGGAAAATTATATTGAAGAGGGACTCATAACTTACTAAAAATCACTAAAGAAAACTAATTTGGGTTGAGTAAAATTTTCATACGTTAAATTGAGTAACTGGTGAAAGTTTTATTTTTTTACATTACAAAAGAAGTAAACAATTTTACTACTACCAGCACAGTCATAATCTTATTAAACATAAAAAGAATTGATATTATAAATTATAAGAAGAGATCATGCTTTGTAGCTTTTCATTATTTTTATCGAAGATCTGAATGGACGGATTTTCTTTTTAAAAAATGTTTTTTGCTTCAAACTTAGCTCTAATTCTCTTATATAATTGATATCAATCACACTTTTAATTATCTTTAGCGTATCAAATAAAGACATTTGGTAAATCTGAGGAAAGAATGAAATCCAGGCCATACAAAATTTCAGTTTATTCTGTTATTTTTTGAAATCTCAACTATGTTTTGTATTTTGAAAAATAAGCAAAGCCAAATTTCTTTCAAAAGGCAACTTTTAAGAATTTGCTGTTTTTAATTTGGATTAGGATTGAGAGCCAGCATGGTCCATGAAAGTGGTTTGAGAAGAAAAATAATCTGGTTTTCATAAGTAGAAGGCTTGTTGAGTTAGGAGAAAATCACTCAATATTTTAGAAATTGATTGAAAATGTTTGAATTTAGTTTGGAGCACTCTTTCTTTTCAATATGTAGGCTTACAAAATATAGCATTTATAATTCACCTCAGCTACCCTTCCTGATATTATTTTTGTTTTATATTTTTTGTGTGTTTCAATTAAATTTTGTAAGATCTTAGAATGTTATTTTCCCTTTCCAATGATCAATGTCTATGCCATGCTTCTAAAAATATATACTTATTTCTCTAAATTGAGGTTGACAAGTTAATTGTGATTTCAGTAGGAGGGAAGACAAGTATCTTCAGTACAACCAATAATTCACTTTATTAATGTTTGTCTTCAAGGAGAGCACAAAGGATGCATCAGAAAGGCAGAAACACACATATTGTGCTCATCAAAGGTCTTAAAGGCCAGAGAAGAGAACTTGGCAGGAAAGTTATCATCCAAGTTCAATTATTTAATCTTAAAAAACATAAGATTTAGTTAGATAGCCCAAAACCTGGGTAGAACTCAAATAGATACTATTTATTTTCAAAGCCTAAGGGCATGCATTTTCAGAAAACTCAGTAGCTTAAATAGTGCTTAAGAATTTACATTTAATTAAACTGGATGCAGGTAATGGGGGTCTGGGTTTCGGCTGTCTCACATTATGTACTTGCTGCTCATTGTGCCCAAAGGCAAAGCTCCATTAAAATTCAACAGATCTTAACAACTACTGAACACTGTTGGGCTGAGAATTTGATAGTGTATCAGGCTGGGAACTTACGCCTCTGGGTAAAGATAGGCCAGAATTCTGTGAGTGTTAGCAATGATCACCAGCAATCAGGCAGAAACCCTAGTCTCCCAAAATTGTAGAGTGGGGAGGGTATTCAGTGAGCTGATCCACTTAGTATTTACAGAAAAAGAAACACATGGCTTCTGAAACTCCAATGAAGAGAACACATGGGCTTAAGATAGCTATGTTTGAAAGAAAATAAAATGATGTGAACTTTCCTTGGTTCTGAAATAAAGTTGAACTTAATGATCCCTAATGATCTTTCTCTATAAAATATCACAATTCCAGGAAAAATCTTCTTAAATTTTCTGATACAATTAGAAACTGATCTCTAATCTTTGTGGTGGTTGCAGTTCACTAAAGACAGAGTTGTCTAGCCTTAAAGAACATTTAATGCCACATGAATATGAATCCACATTTTTGTAAAGAATTTGCTAGAATTTGCAGATGTTATAGGTGAAAACATCAATTGGAGTACAAATGTATTAGGGTAAATAAAGGGCAAAAAGATGGTAGTTTTTAGGGAGGTGGAACCGTACAGAATGGCGCATGAGATGACTCTTGACATTCTGTATGCAAAGTGGGTCTCATCTGGATTATCAACTGTCACAAACCAGGGATCATGGTGGATTCCACAGTATCACATGGTATGGATTAAGGATATACTTCACAGGGGACAGTGGAAACTTAAAAGTTAGATGTCGGGAAGAAAAGACAATGTGTGATGGTTAATTGTGTGTGTCAGTTTGACTGGTACACAGTGTGCCCAGATATTTGGCCAGACATCATTCTTGGTATATCTGTGAGGTTGTTTTTGGATGAGATTAACAGTTGAGTCAGTCAACTGAGTAAAGCAGATTGCCATCCCTAGTGTGGGTGGGCTTCATGTAATCAATTGAAAGCCTGAATAGAACAAAAAGGCTGAGTCAATGAAAACTCTGCCTGCCTAACTGCTTCAGCTGGATATTGGTCTTTTCTGGCCTTCAGACCAGACTGCAATGATGCTGCAACAATGACTCATCTTCTGTCTTGAGGCTGCTAGCTTTCAAATTGGAACTTTTACTATCATCTCTCCTGATATTCAGGCCTTCAGACTTGGACTGAAACTACACATAGGCTCTCCTGGGTCTCCAGCTTGCCCACTGCAGATCTTGGTACTTCATAACCATTATAATAGCATGAATGAATTCCTCATAAGAATAAATCCTATTGGATCTGTTTCTCTGGAGAACCCTGACTAATACACATAGGTGGTACCCTGTTCTTTCATTCTCCTAGAGGTGAGCCACAGCTAAGATATCATGGGTTTGTGTTGCAGTGCAGGGATCCTGCCTGCCATGCCTCTCCTGGCCCTGTGAGTCAAGCACAAGGTCAACCTCATCAGCAAAGGAACAAACAAAATATTGGGAGCCAGCCAGTCTGGAGTGGGATAGGGCCTATACATAGAATTTTCTGAGATACCAGTAGCCTGACTCCTGGAGACCTTGTGACCCATGACAAGTTTCCATCTTGACTGCTGTCGGGAGGAAGACACAAGCAGCTGAGCTTAGGTGCAGTCTCTCCTCTGGGAGAAAGAGACCTCTGACACCTCCTCTTTCAGGCAACCCAAAGAGAGCACCAGGGTCTCTTCCATACACTCTTGATCCTTGTATCACAAATTGATGATCTATGAATAGCACCATGAAAAATGTAGTCTTGCATACAAGAAAAGGTCAAGATAGAAAATAAAGATTGCTAAATAATAGACAAAAAACATTTAGTATTTGCTCAAATGTAATATCCTTCCTCCCAAAATTATAGTTTATAAATTTGTATTGAAAAGTAATTGGAAATATAAACTATTTAATAATTAGAATTCATAGGCTATGGAATATCAAAAAGCCTTTCTTAAACTCAGTTATGATGGGAAATGCATAGATTTTTCAGCAAGTAATAAAATGAAGATAGGATTATATTGGAAAGAGCAAATTGTGCATGATTCTCTGAATGGAGGAAAACAGAAGCAAGATTTGTTAAGACGTTGGTACAGTGAGTGAGTAGGACCCTGGAATGAGGTGGTGATGGTTAAAAAAAATGAGGCTATATTTCTGAGTTGCTTCAAAGACAATGGGTCAATCAAATGTGGTGACTCATTATAAATGGATGGAGAGAGATCAAATATAACTTCAACATTGCAAAAGTGGGCAACAAGAAAAAATAGGGTTAGGGACATCAAACGGGGTGGGCTGGGGGTATCTATTGTAGGCCAAATATAGTAAAAGACTTTATGATGAGAGATACCATCCAAATAAAATGAAATACAGGCTTAATAATTTTGGTGAAATATGGACTGATTAGCATTTGTTTAATGAGTAGAAAGTTAGGTAATTGACGTGAATTGTGTCCCCTCAAAATACATGTGTTGAAGCCCTATCCCTCAATGTGGCTGTATTTGGAAATAGGGCCTATAAGGAGTTGATAAATGTTACATGAGGTCATAAGAGCGGGTCCCTAATCCGATAGGTCCAGGGCCCTTATTAAAAGAGGAAGAGATAGTAGAGTGCTCACTTGCGCTTGCCTTCTCACACGTTCACACACACACACACACACACAGACACACACACATATTCTCTCTCCACGTCCCACCACCCCCCTGCCCCCCGTCCCCACCAATGTGAGGACACTGTGAGAAGGCAGCCACTTGCAAAGAGAATAGAGCCCTTACCAGGAACCAAGTTTGCTGACACCTTCAACTTGGACTTCCAGAGCTGTGAGAAATTAATTTCTGTTGTTTAAGCCACTCAGTTGCTAGTGTTTTGTTATGGCAGCCAGAGCTGATTAACACAGTAACTTTCATGTTTACAAAACAAAATAATTATGTTTTACCCTAATTATTGTATTTGAGGCATAAAAGCTAAAACATCAATAAATCGTAAGTAATAATGATTTATTAGATAACTATGGTATATCTACAATGATATAGGAGAACATGTTATATAAATATCTTGCAAAAGACATCGACAACTCCAGCTGGATTTGCTTTAGAAATGTTTAGCTTTGGAATTACATGGAATGACAGAATGTGTCCAAAGGCCACCAGTTTGCACATTTACAACAGAGAACAACTTTATTAGGCTACAGATAGTGACCTAACGTAACAAAAAAGAGAGAAACCAACCAATTAGTGAATAATAAGTAATAGCTACTGATAATTATTGTGCCCTTGCATTGTGTCAGATATTTTCTAAGCACCTCACATGTATCTATTTCGGAAACTTTTGTGCTAGGGAGATACTATTATTAATCCCATTTTTAAGATGAAAAACTAAGGCACAGTGAATCAGTAACTTGGTCACACTCACACAGCTGTGAAGGAAATGAGTATTAGTGAATGACAAAAATGCTGGCAATTCGTAAGTCCAGTCATTGTCATGCAGGAAAAAGGGGAAATTTTTATGAACTTTGGTTGAAAAGTTATACTGAACTGAAGGAACTTATAAGGCACAACATGGTCTAACTCTCCAGTCAACGAAAACATTCCTCTCTCAGCTGCTCTGGTGGGTCATCCAGGCTCACAGTGAATGTTCCCGGCAAGAAAGTGCCTTCCTGCTTTCCAAAGAAGTCCTTTTCAAGGTGGCAGAGCACTGAATAGTACAGAATTCATCAGTATATTGAGTTCAGATCCTATCTATAACTTAGGTACTTTTGTTTTCCTGTTTTTAAAGATAACATTAAGAACCTGTTTTTTCCTCTATAGAATCTGACATTTACAGCACTTTCTCATCGATCACACCATTGAGTGTTACCATTCCTATTTTACGGAGGGAAATGTGAGGCTGAGAAAGTTTGGACAACATAGCCATGGCAGTTTATAACTCAAAGTATATGGATGGATGACACTCGCTAGAGAGTTGCAACAGCCGATGCAGCTGTCCCCAGGCCCCAAACTCTACTTATATTTCCTGAAACACCAGGAAAAAGCATCTTTTATTTTTATATGAGAGCCCTAAAAGATTATTTTCATCTTATTTAAAAATGAAAAGATTTTATTTAATTAAAAAATCTATTTCTATTATCTTAGAACTTTTGCTTCTCAGTGTCAAATATTTTTGGTTACCTCAGTTACTTTTTGCAAGGTACAGTTTTCAAATCCCATTTCATCCTGATTGTCCTTCCCTGAATTATTTAAGTGTAGTTTAGCAACACTTAAAGCACAGTATTCGCTAAAATTGGAAATAATGTTCCAGACGTTATACTACATTGACCATTATATCCCTTGATCCAAATTATTTATTGTTGACAATTATTACTTAAGATAATAAGGAATAAACTTCTACCAGAAATACCAGAAAATCAATATATACATATGTAAGAATGGAAAAAGGAATAATATAAATTATTTACTATTCCATTGAGCAGGCCAATCACTTTTTGTGTAATATTTCTTGATTTGTTTTCTATGAATATTTTTATAATATCTGCCTTTATATTACATTGATTATTTTGAGTTCTGCTTTTCTTCCTTTGCCTCAATAGCATCAAAATTTTATAGATACTCATAAACTCTGAGAATATGATTTTAATGCCAGTCCTTCAGTAGTCATCTTTATAGAAAATGCTAAGTTAATTGTAAAATTATAAATGATTTGGTGATTAGTATCTTTGTAAATATTTTGCTATCTTCTCATATTTTAAATTATTAGGTACGTATTTTCAGAATTGAGATTTCTGGCTTGAAAAGTATTTGAGAATTATAGAATCTTTTAAGTCAGTCTCTCTTCCTCTTTCTAATATATATTTTCATCTTAATGAGTGATGACAATGATTTTTTTCAAAAAGAAAAAATGAAAATGTATTTGCCTAATGTGTATGTACATGCATGCATACATAGACACCCACATATTTTTTAACACTGCATTTTCAAAAAATTCAAACTTGGATATTTTCTTTAGGAAAACTCCCAATCTGAAATATAAAATGTTTGTATATATGTGTGTGTGTGTGTATAATTTATGTGAATACATATAAATATACACATATAATGAAATACAGTACTCAAGGAGACCAAAAAGAGAATGAGGGTAAAGCCAGCTTGTGGAATGCTTTGCATACTATGCTAAGTGGATTGTTATGCCATTGATAAATTTTAACCGTCACGGATAAATATGAAATGCTACATGTCATTGTTTTGAAGAGGTAGTGATGATAGTTTCCTAAGTCTAATTTTATGCTGCTGGAGAAAACAGAATGATTAGAATTCTTATTTATGCCTACAGAAAAGAAGCTGGGCACAGGGGCTCATGCCTGTAATCCCAGCAATTTGGGAAGCCAAGGCAGGAGGATTGCTTGAACCCAGGAGTTGGAGACTCACCTGGGCAACATATAGTAAGACCCTGTCTCTACAAAAAATTTAAAAATTAGCTGAGTATGGTGATAAAAAATTTAAAAATTAGCTGAGTGTAGTGGTGCATGCCTGTGATCCCAGCTACTCGGGAGGCTGAGAGAGGAGGATTGCTTGAGCCCAGGAGGTCAAGGCTGCAGTGAGCTATGTCTGTGCCACTGTACTCCAGCCTCGGCAACAGAACGAGACCCTGTCTCAAAAAGTAAAAAAAAAAAAAAAAATTTAAGAAGATGATGAAAAGCATATATATCAAATAGGCAGCATTTTGGCAATTAGAGCCATTTGTAAAATGGGTGAATCATGAATCCTATTCATAGTTTTATGCTTATTGAGCTTATTGATGCAAATGGCCTGCTCTGGGATACTAAAAGATATAAAATTGAATGAAATAAGGAACCCAAAACAGGTGAAGGAGAAAGATCATTAGATCAATGGTCACCAAACATTTTATTTAGGTAGCATCTGAGATTCTATTGGACTATCTGTACATTCCACTCTTCATGTGCTAAACACATACTTGGTCATCAAAACATTCAGGGAATAACATGCTAGGAAATGCATAACACAGCTAAATTGAAAGAGTAATGGGCATCAAAGCCATTTGGTGCAATAAAGAATCATTACCTCCATGACAGTGGCTAGTTAGAGAACAGATGCAAAAAGTTAGAGACTTGAATCATTCTATCAATTACATCTAAGACTTGCATTCTTAATTTTTTGTATTTTTCTAAGGTGATTTGTGGAGAGAATTAGCTTGTGACTTAACACTACAGAGTTAGGCAAATAAGCATTTAAGTGAGCATCATAAAACTGGAGGGGTTACAAAAGAGATAGGAGATATAATCTCTAACCTTAGAGAAGTTTACAGTCGTTTTATGGAAATATTTTGCATGTAGGTAACCCCTGATTAACCATACAATCAAGTGCTGTGTTGTGTGGGTCAATATGAGCTATAGTATTAAAATGAAAGTGAAGAAACCAACAAGACAAAAAAGAGCTAATAATTCTCCTCTTCCCAAATTAATCTTCCTCATTGGTTCTAAAATATGCTTTCACTGGTAAAATCCAGCAATGTCATTTTCCCAGCTTGCAGGGAAAAAAATAAATTAATAATTTTCTCAATTATAAAGATTGTGCCTAAAAGTTTTTCTTAAAGTTTTGTTGTCTACAACTTCCTGACTAGATTAGAATCAAATGTAAGATATTACATAAATTAGCTGAAAATTATATATCTGGTTATTTTAAGTTTATTATATTTTTATTTCATGATGTCTGCAAAGAACATAATGATTCATGTGGTCTTACACTTAAAGCTTAAATGGGACCACTTTGTATGGTGCAGTTTAAGAGACCATGTGTTTTTGTGTTTGAAAAAAGATAAAAGACCTGTTTATTAATCTCTTATAATCCAGATGTCAGTTGTTAGTGAGGTGTATTGTCTTATTTAGTATGTTTTTGAGTAAACCTAAACCTAATTCTCCTTTTATATAGCATGATTAACTTGTGAACTTTTTTTTGAGACTGAGTCTCGCTCTGTCGCCCAGGCTGGAGTGCAATGGCGCGATCTCTGCTCACTGCAAGCTCCACCTCCTGGGTTCATGCCATTCTCCTGCCTCAGCCTCCTGAGTAGCTGGGACTACAGGTGCCCACCACCATGCCCAGCTAATTTTTTTGTATTTTTAGTAGAGATGGGGTTTCACCGTATTAGCCAGGATGGTCTCAATCTCCTGACCTCGTGATCCACCTGCCTCGGCCTCCCAAAGTGCTGGGATTACAGGCGTGAGCCACCACGCCCGGCCAACTTGTGAACTTTCATATTATTTTTTCAACGTGGGAGTGAGCATGATTGTTGGGTCAATAATTTCCTGTGGACACATTTGGTTTCATTCACCCCACTTGACATTCCATTGCTAAAGTAGACTTAGATACAGCAGTCCTCCCATGAATTTAATATATGGGAAGGTTAACAAGCAGAGTAAATGACCAAGTATTTGTGGTGATTGAAGTTGCCAAGTTCCAAGAATACATAAGCCAGAAGCACCTTAATGAGTGATGAAACCGATGATGATTTTCCTCAAAAAGAAAAAACGATGAAAATGTCTTTGCCTAATGTGTATGTACATGCATGCATTTATAAAAGCACCCCCAAAGACGTTCCTAACAATGCATTTTTAGAAAATTTACACATGGATTTTTTTATTTAAAAAGGAAGACTCCAAATGTGAAATATAAAATGTTTTCAATGTTTTTGTAACCTAGCCATACATTCATGTTTTTTTCTCAATTTCTAGAGCTCGTGGGTCAATCCAAAATTATACTGAATTATACTGTTTAATTTAGCCCATTCAGATAGGCTGCAAAATTGAACAGGATGAAAAGAGCAGCAGTATGATGCATCCAACAAGGGGCCGACCAGAAATTCTGACCTCCAGATGCAGCATTAAGTTCAAGTAGGATCAGTAACCACATTAGGAGAGTCACCAAATAGAGAAGAGAGGTGACACATCCCAGAGTTGATTGTGAACATCTTAGCTCAGGCACACAGAAATCAACTTACTATCATTGTTCAAGTCTAACCTCAGAGACACTAGCAATTAGAAGTTAGGAATTCAGGGTAGAACACTGGAAAACGAAGAGCCTGGAACCTCCCTTCCAAAATCTTTTTGTTAGTGAACAGCCTATTCTCCACCTTCCCTGAACTCTGAACAGCTGAACTCACCTGGAGAAAAAAAATTGCAACATCTGGGACCCTTATCTCAAGGCAACCCTAAGAAGTGGGTTTACTCTGTTTTCGTGCTGAACTTGTTCTCTCATTTTATGATGTTATTTCATAGTTTCTCTTCTCTTCTCTAAACTCTAATACTCTTTCTTCTTTCCTCTTCCTTATCTACTATATTCATTTTCTAGTTACCAAGGAAAGTGAAGAAATCAGAAAAAAGAATGCTGTCATTCTTTCAACATCAAACCTACTATCCTATCTGCGTCTGTGCCAATGGCTCCACTTCCCCCTTGTTACCTGAGTGGCACCACGTTACTTCTATCTAAACAACCTCTCAACATACATTCCATATGCCCTCCCCTCTTTCCAACCAAGGTGTATTCCTCTCTTCCCCTCCTTCATCATTTCCTTCACTATATATTAGATTGTTCTCAACAGCCTAAAAACATTGTAATAGTTTCCATTAAAAATATATGCTGGCAGTATATTCCTTTCAGATATCATCTCATACCTGTGTTTATCTTTGTAGAAAACTTTTTTGAAAGAGTGTTTTATTGTGTTGACTTCATTCCATTCTTGTCTCCCTTCATGATTCATTCCGGCTTTAGCCCCCTTCAATGAGGCTTTTCTCTAATCCCTCCATTAAGACCAATCTCATGAAAGTCATCAGTGACCTGCATCTTGGGAAATCCAATGGTCTGTCTCAGTTCTTAATTAAACTTCTCAAACTTTCAACCTAGCTGAGTACTTCTTTACTGGAATGCTGTAAATATTTATTTCTGTATGTATCTGTTTACTTGTGTGTTGCCCTTCTCCATCACTAAAACATAAGAGCAAGTTCTGTTTTGTATACTCCTTGGTCTTGTATCTTGTTTTGTATTCCCAATGTCTAAAACAGTACTTGGCATTGACTAGGTGCTCAAAAATCACTTACAGAATCATTTAAACAGTCATGTATTTGAGTAACAGGCACATGAAGTTATAAACACAAACATAATTTATCAATAAGACAAATATTTTGGGAGTCAGATGTTTCTTACCTTTAGTCTGTCCAGAGCCAGTACAGCCTAAATTTAAATTGGTAATTGGGCTTTAGAATCTCTTCATTTGCATTTGAAATGAACCCATCCAATATGTCCACTGAACTACACAGCTTAGAGTGAACTCTCTCCAGTTGACTTAGGATAAGTAAGCATATTCACAGAAGCCATTAATCTGGATCCGTATCCCATGAAAATATAAGACTAAATCTTAACTGGTTTTGTAAAACTATGAGCAAAAAAGTGTAAGCCCTATATTTTCAGGTTATTCCAACAGGCAATACCACTGAAATGCAGTAGCTCCTCCCTAAGCTAAGTGCCAACAAGGAGTGAAATGTGCTAGGTGCCCAATTAGTATCTCTACCTACTGCTCATTCCAAAGGTCTCCAACCAGCTATTGACCTAAATAATCCACCTAGTTTCAGGCCACAACCAAGAAGTCTATTTATAGCTCAGAGTAAACTAATAGCTGAGCTGAGAGGCCTTTTTCTTATTTGTAATTCTTCTCCCTTCTAAAATGTAAGGAAACTAACATACCAGAAATACATGAAGATTATAAGCCCCTGCAACAGCCAAATTCCAGTTCTGTGTTTTCCCTCTAAACAAAAAGGAAACAAAATGTTGAGAGAATGTCAAGCTGCTACCAGCCACATTCAGCATACTTGGGATCCACAGTTTTAATGAAATCATTTAGCCTTTCAACCACATGGCACTTCTTTATCTGAAGATGAAAATCCTGTTTTTTAGTATTAAGGTTGTGAAATTAAGGTTGTCTTTAGGATTAAGGTTATGGTGGAGATACAATTTTTTTCCTTAAGTTGCTTTCTTCAAGGAATTTATCCACAAGAAGGTTAATTATGACATATTTTTATCGATGCCTAAGTGTGGGATTTGTTTTAGCATTAATGGACCATCTAGGCCATTACAGAAAGATGTTGGGATATTTAAGAAGTGGTATTTTTTAAGAAAGTAAGTCAAAACATGAGAAAATGAACTTAAATAGCTAGAATTTATAATCTTTTAATCTGGGTCTGTGTCCCATGAAAACATAAGACTAAATCTTAATTGGTTTTGTGAAACTATGAGCAAAAAAGTGTAAACCTTGTATTCTCAGGCTATTGCAACAGGCAATACCTCTGAGATGCAGTGGCCCCTCCCTAAACTTTTGTTTATAATTACAGTCAACATTTATTGAAAATTTTTGGACTCAGGCCAGGCGTTGTGGCTCACACCTATAAACCCAATACTTTGGGAGGCTGAGATGGGAAGATTACTTGAGGCCAGGAGTTTGAGACCAGCCTGGTCAACACAGACACTGTCTCTCAAAAGAAAACATCTGTACTCTACTGAATTCTGGGTAGATCTACAAGTGAATGCAATGGTCCTCACTCCTGAGGGTGTTTTACTTCATATGATGAAAAGATATATTAGAAATACATTTTTAAGAAATGTATTAATAGTGTGATCTATGATAAATATCTGGCCTAATTTCTTCTACTTTCTGAGCAGTTGTCTTTGCACGGTGAAGATTTTCTTGAGTTGGGGAATACTTGGAATGTCAAAGAATCTGTCTTGAGGCTACCTGCTATTTTACTAACTAAGGTGGGAGATGTAGGGGACTCACTCATTTCACCAGGATTTATTTTTTGGACAAGGACAAAATAAAAATGAGCTTTTATAAATTGTGTTATAAGAAAATTCATGGATCAGAATCATAGCTCTGATTATACTTCATGACTATAATATTTTCATACTTGGTGTCTGTGTTTAATAAGAATGAGCCCAACAACTAGGAAAGCATCCTGTTAGTATCTTCAGGGGGTGTCCTGTACGGGATACATAATGGGGTGCCTGAGTGAGATAAAGCAACATAAAACTTTTATGTCCAGGGAACAACATGTATGTGACAAAGCAAAGGGAATCTAGGACTAGAGAAGGTGTAATGCCTGCAGGTTGTTTATACAGCTTGTACTATCTGGGCAGTGAGTGGAAAACTTGGTGCAAAACGGAATAAGGAAACATGCTCGCTAAAACTGAGCATGGAGGTGAGAAAAAATAGTGAGATTATTTTCTCAGAAAGGGTGAATTGCAACTCCATGGCCAGTTGGTATCTTTCCATTTAAAAAGACCTCCCTGGTTGACTTGATTTATTCTCAAGATGGCTTCGACGCATGGAAAATTGGGTCACTTGATGAGAAATACGCTGGTTTTCAATAAAGGGGAAAGTGATGTCTTTTTCTTCAACTTAGTTCCAGTAGAAGTTCCAAAATAACTGGAAAGTTATTTTGTTTCTTTTACTCTCCTCGTGTCTTGTGAATGATGGCAGGTTTATTTCAAAATTGTGAGAAAAGAAAAACAGTGGTTGGAAAATATGAAGTGGTCTGTTTATCTTGGCCATTGGTGAGAAATGCTCTGGAAAAGCTATCTAAACTGAATTCCAGCTGTATGTCACTGGATGCCGGCAGGATTTATTGGTGGGAAGTTACAGCAAACATCTTGATGGCTTTAAATCTGTATTCATAGCTAGTATCTTTTGTGTGATTATACTTAAAAATCATTAATTTCAAAAAAAAATTAGAGAATTTCTCTAATGCTTGTACATTGAAAGGGGAAGGAAGAAAAACTAGAAGGTTAGTCTTTTGAACTGCTATAGTTTTAAAGACGACAGAACCCTTCATCTCAGCAAGAGCAGTGGAAGATTAAAAATATTAGACATGGCCAGGCATTGTGGTTCACTCCTGTAATCCCAGCACTTTGGGAGGCTGAAGCAGGCAGATCACCTGAGGTCAGGAGTTCAAGACCAACCTGGCCAACATAGCGAAACCCCGTCTCTACTAAAATACAAAAATTAGCCAGGCATGGTGACAGGTGCCTGTAATCCCAGCTACGTGGGAGGCTGAGGCAGGATAATCACTTGAACCCAGGACACAGAGGTTGCAGTGAGCCAAGATAGCGCCACTGCACCCTAGCCTGGGCAACAGAGCGAGACTCCCTCATATACATATATATATATATATATATATATATGTCTTGACTAAGACCAGGGATATCTCCCTTCTGTTATTCTGAAGGTCTGCCTATTGAATAGTCAATCCTGAAGATAAGCAAGATAAAGAATTAACAACAGGAAACCACACCAAGCTCTCTGTCTCCATTTACCCCTTAGACAGATGTTTCTTTAAGTTTTTTGAATGAGCAATTCATTATGGTAATGATATGACAAAGAGAATGGATGCTAACCATCCTATGATCCAAATTTATCAGCTACATGATATTGGTCAGCTTACATTCCTTTATCTCTTGGCTTCCTCACTGTTAAAATGCATGTGATTCTACCTAACTAATAAGGTACTTATAAAGATTACATTAGAATATGCATATCATACCTTGGTGTCTGAAAAAAGCTGCTGTATTACTCTTATTAAAAATAAAATTAAGCAACTCCTATTCGTCTTAAATTTCTGTTTTATATAAACCTGCACCTGACATGTGGAAATTGAGAGAAATAGCTTCAGTTTTGTTTGCCTTTTTTGTTATGGTATTGATTTCTATTATAGTTACATAATTATAGTATATAATGGAAATTACCTATTTTTTGTCTAAATCAGTGACAATGGATGCAAAAAGTACAACACTTCAAGGAAGTATCTCTGCCCTTGAAATTTCTGAGAAAGTTTCAACAACTACACTTCAGACTCATGGAAAATATGATCATAATTGTTTTGGTTTGTTTTAAAAAATCACCTTATGTTTAAAGAACATTATGAACAAGCCTCAAACTGTTCTGCTGCTCTACACACCTACAAGTGAAAATCAATATTTCTTTCAAAATTTCCATATATGTCTCAGATAAAAGTTGCGCTGTGCTCACATTTTTCTAATGTGACATATGGTTGGTTTCAAATGCATGCCCAGGAGCCAAAATACTGAAGAAACAGTGATGACTTATAGTTTAGAAGGTTTTCTCCTGAGGGGGGGGGAAAAACAGCAGATAATATTATTACAGGAAATCCATAAGCCAAAAAGAAGTTTCAAATAACTCTTTCTCCCAAGTCTTCCACAAGCTGTCCTTAAATTTTTAAAGAGCACTTGAATAATAAAATGTGTTGGTTATAGCCCCATTTTTCTTCGTGACTACCCTCAAAACATTTACTGAAGATGCTATTTTAAGCTGCCATTTCAAAATTTTTACCACCAGTTTGTAGATGATTTGTATTCAGTTGTACAACACAATAGCATACAATATTCCCTCCATTCATTCTGACATGGATCATCTATTTTTCTGCCCAAAGGATTGAAGTGAGAATGGCATTTGGAAGACATTTCAGGCACAGTTAGGGCAAGAGATAGGATTAGGTGTCCCTGTGCCTACACGGAGGAAAATAAGTCCCACTCCTCTACCAAAGAGAAAATTTAGCTTTATTCTGATGCTAGATGACTTAGTGATTAGCCGGCCATAGCTTGAAACATTTTGGAGTCTTATTTTTGGTAGAGAAGAGGGAACATTCTAAATTTCTTCCATTCTCTTTTGATTTTTTTTTTTTTTTTTTTTTTAGTGGGAATGAGTCTTTCCCCTTTGAAGGAAGGGGCTGGAGTGCAGTAGTGGGATCTCAGCTCACTGCAACTTCGGTCTCCCAGCCTCAAGCAACTCTCCCGCCTCAGCTTCCTGCGTAGCTGGGACTGGGCGTGAGCCACCACGCTCAGCTAATTTTTGTATTTTTAGTAGAGATGGGGTTTCACCATGTTGCCCAGGCTACTCTCGAACTCCTGACCTCAAATTATCTGCCCGCCTAAGCCTCCCAAAGTGCTGGGATTACAGGTGTGAGCCACCACACCCAGCCAAAAATGTTTATCATTTTACAGTCAGCCCTCTGTATCCGTGGAGTTTCCACATCCATGGATTCAGCCAACCCAGATAAAAATATTCAGAAATATATTGCTTCTGTACTGAACATGTAAAGACTTTTTTCTTGCCAAGATTACCTAAACATTACAGTATAGTAACTATTTACATAGGATTTACATTATATTAGGTATTACAAGCAATTTAGGGATGGTTTAGGGTATATGGGTGGATGCACATAGGTATATACAAATACTGCACCATTTTATAGCCAGGACTTGAGCATCCCCAGATTTTGGGTAACTGAGGGAGAGATGACTTTATACGTGAATGATCAGTCTAGCAAACCCAGACAGGGCCTGGAGGGGGCACTACTCAGTCTCAGGCTGAGAACACCTATTGAAGTTAGGTAGGTCCTTTAAGTTCATTGAACTCAAATAGTCTTTTAGTATTTAAATTCCTTCTAGATCAGAGGTTCCTAACCCCAATTGATAAGCAGAGTTTCCTAGTTAGAGAGCCTTTAATAGCTACATCCTGAGCCTCACCTTTGAGGGGAGGGGCAGAAAACAGCATTTTAAAATGGCTGAGGTGATTTTGATGTAGCATAGCTAGCATTAATTTGTGAATTTGCATTTGGGAAGTATATCCCTAGAGAATTCTTAAGCAACTTCTCTGGAGTCTTGTCAACCTTGATAACCACACGTATGTTTGAATATCTCATACTGCAAAACTATTATTTGCCTAGGCAGCACATGCTCTTTTCAGTAGACTTGACAGCAACAAAGAAAACAATATTAAATGAAAATGCACCTGCATAATTTCTCTATCAATTGGTATTAATTCTATTACTTGGGGGGCATAGAAAATCTAATTCCTAATCCACACAATAGCTCTTCTACTACTATTTGCAGACAATGGCAGGCACTTCCATTTCAGTCATTTCTTCTCTAGAAAAATATTTCTAGTTCATTTAGTCTTTATGTGACTTGATTTTAAAATGTATGTATTCCCCTTGCTTTTCTTTGAATTTACCCCTGAGGTTTCTCAAGTGAGGGCTTCAACTGAACACAAGTCCCAGTGGGGCTGGGTTGGTAGGTGTGTGAGCTGCATTATCTCAAAGGACCCTCCAACTCAGGTCTGTACTTGGTTTTGTGTTGTGCTGTCATTGAGTTGAAATTTAGAGTAGTAGTTTTTTTTTTTTCTTTTTTAAGCAAGGGCCTCCACATTTCCACTTTACACAGAGGTCACACAAATTAGGTAGCCTGTCCTGTGTCCCAGCTCTAGTATGATCTTGTATAAACGGTTCAATTCCCACATGCCCCATGCTAATGGAACATGGTATACATTATCTGTTTTAGTAGCCATGTTACTCCTCAGTTCATACTCTATATACTACGGGATGCAACTCCAAGATTGTTTTCTACTACACAGCCATGTCTCCTTCATGCTGGATTTTTGAGATTGTTGTGGGAAACAAATACAAGATGTTATATTGATTCCAGTTAAGCATAATCTTTAAAGATTTGGCTTGTGGTTCCAGACCTGTTGAGATCTGATTACGTTCTGATTGTATCATCCATCATGTTTGTTGTCCCTCTTAACTGCGTGCCACCAAAAGACACTTACAACCCCGTCTTATAAAGTGACGAAAAATATCATAGTAGGAAGCATTTAAAGAAATATGAGGAATAATGCTTTTGATCATGTGATCTAGTTGCTAATGTCTTAAAGATACCGAAAGTCTCCAATTTCAGTAGCCAGGGCATAATCTTTATTCTTCTTGCCTAAAAATACTTTGATAGTCTTTGTTGTCATTGTGAATAAGAATGTGAAAATATTTCAGTTGTAATGGGGGCTTCGGCCAACAGAAGACTCATTTCTGAAACTGTATGGTATGAAAAACTCACCTCAGAGGAGTTATAATTATTTAATGCAAATGTAGAAAATCTAGTGTTTCTGTCTACCTTGGCAATGACATCTTTTGGCTTGGATGCTTCGGGGAGCCAGTTACTTTAGTAAGTGCTTTGGTGCTGTATGAGAGAAGACATCCTCAAGTGAGAAAGGTACAAGAGATGTGTAAATGTTTTCCCACTTACAATAAGTGATTTCTGAATTATTTGCTTTTATTCCAAGTTAATCATGGAAAGTTTTAAGAAAAGTAAAATTGTTTATGTTGGATGATGAGAGTTTTGATTTCAGCTATGTATATGGTCAGGTAATGAAATATGATTTTGTTTGCTTATATAATTAAAATACAATTAGGTCAAATTAAATACTAGCCTGGCTAGCTGTTATGCTGTTAATTAGAATTTTAAACAGTATTTGGATACTTTAATCATTTCCCTATTTTATCTGAGTAATCATTCCCTCAGAAATACAGAAATGAACACCTCAGAAGCCCAGAAACATGACATTACATTTGAGCTAACTTTTCTTTTCCTACATAAAGCTGCATGCATTAGTGAAGGCTGATGCTCAGTTTCTTGTCTGAGATTTCTCATTGTACTATAACAGATTCAAGGGTGAACTTACAGTAAGATCCGTGTGCTGGTAGGAACACCTTAGTCCTAGTTGCAGTGCTGGAAGAACTTGTTAATTTGCTTTAGATCTATTATTTACCCATCATCTCTAAAGTGAAGGAGATATCATGGCACATCACTAAAGTCTCTTTAATCTCCAAGATTGTACACATCTGTAAATTTGTGAAATGCCTCCAGAGAGATAGGGCAGTATAAATGATTCATACTATTGATTCACTTGGCAAGTGGAAGGGCTGAGCTCAGAAATAAAAAGGCAATTCTATTACAGTTCAAGAGTCTGACAGGACCCCACTACTCAGACCTCAAGAAGTGCTTTGTAGCAGTTGAAAATGATACTTTAAAAAGCATGTGTGAGATCTGTGTTCACATGCATATATATTTATGTATTACTCACCAAAAATTACTGAGTATATGCTTTTTGCCAGGAACTGTTCTAGATGCTGGGGATATAGTAGAGAGCACAACGGACAAAGACTCTACCTTTATGGGCTTTTATTATGTGGCAAAATATACCAGGTGTTAAATAAGATAAGCAATTCTATTACATTAAAACTAGACTGAAAGTTTAGGCAGCAAATAAGTGGGAGGGATCTGCAAAAGAAAATTTCACTTTAAATATTGTGGTCAGGGAAGCACCCACTGAGAAGATGACATTTGAGTGAAGATCTGCAGGAAGTAAAGGTGCAAGCCTTAAAGATTTCTGGAGGGATGATGCCCAGAAAGAGCCAGCAGGTACAAAGTCCTAGAGGTGGGAGCCTGCCAGCTGTGTCTGAGAAATAACAAATAGACCAGCATGAAGGGAAGTAAGCAAGCCAGGAAGAGAGGAAGATGCAGTGGAGATGCAATAGGAAGCCAAATAGTATAAAGCAAGCTTGTCCAACTCGCGGCCCCATGGGCCACATGCAGCCCATGACCGGTTTGAATGTGGTCCAACACAAACTCACAAACTTTCTTAAAACATTTGAGATGCTTTTTGCAATTTAGTTTTTTAGCTCATCAGCTATCGTTAGTGTATTTTATGTGTGGCCCAAGACAATTCTTCCTCCAGTGTGTTCCAATGAAGCCAAAAGATTGGATAACCCTGGAAAGTTTTGTCAACTATTTTAAGGTCCTTTTCACTCAGAGTGAGGAAATGGATGTCTTACTATTTAATAGGATCCCTCTGGCTGCTGAGTTGAGAATAGTCTATGTGCAAAGGCAGAAGCAGCAGGCATGTTAGGAGGCTATTGGATGAAATTGCACAGTCACACATTATCTTTTTCTAACAGACTAATACCTATTACTAGACTATCTGTAGCCTGATCTTCTACTCTTGAATTAGTCACTCATTTATAGATATAATTGTTGACTGGTACAAAATGCTGTCATTGTTCTAGACTGAAGTTATTTAATTGTAACTGTTAATGTGAATGCCCCCGTTGGGACCCAAGAAACCTCTTTTATCTACCTTCATAGACCTAGGGTAATCCAATTCCATTAAATGTAGGTTTATCAAACCCCTACTTTATATCAGGCACTATTCCAATTACTTGGAATAAATCAGTGAGCAAAGGAGACTAATAGCCTTGTCCTCATGGAGTTGAATTTTAAAGGGAGAAGACAAAAATAATGGCTGCAATAAATAATTGATAGAGTTTATTAGATGGTTATGAGTGTAATGAAGAAACTACATATAGATCTCAGGGCATAGGGCAAGTCTCGGTATTAGTAGGACATTCTGATCAGGCTTTATTAGGAAAATGAGATTTAAATAAGACTTCAAGGAGGTCAGAAAGTTATCCACGGAGATTTCTTGGAGAAGAATATTTCAGGCAGAGGAAACAAGCAGTGGCAAGCAACTGACAGTGCGAAACCTCCAAGGCATAAACGTGACGGTCATTTTCAAAGCATAGCAAGATGATCAGTATGTCTAGAGTGAAGTGAGCAATGGAGAATTAGTAGGACATGAGCTATGATTAGAAGTGAGAGCCAGATCATGTAGTTGCTTGGAGGCTAGTGTAAGGACTTTGGATTTTGCTTTGTATGAAATGAAAAGCCAAAGAAGGAGAAATATGATCTGATCAAGCACATCGTTCTGGCTGCTGTGTTGCGCTGGAATATGGGAAGGCAGGCGTGAATGCAGGGAAGCCAGTTAAGCTGTTGCAACAATCCAGTTTAGAGAGGATGAAGGCTCACAGAAGGGTGGTGGCAGCAGAAGTGTTGAGACGTGGTAACAGTTACATTCTGGTTATATTCTGAGCTGAATCAAACAGAATTTGACGACAGATTAGATGTGGGGTCTGAGACAAAGAGAACTATTATGACAAGATTTTGGGGCCTGAGAAACTAGAGGGGTGGAATTGCTATCACCCAAGATGAGGAAGAGTATAGCAAAAGAGGATTTATTGATCTATCCATAGTTTTGCCTTGGACAAGACAAGTTTCAACATTTAAGTGAAGATGTTGCCTTGGCAGATAATATACAAATCTGGATTTAGGACGGAGAATTTGGGTTGAATATATAAACCAGGTAGTCATCCTAATGTGTTAGGATTATGGTTTACAGTGGGGTTTAAAGCCATGGGCAGCATGAGGTCTATAAAGGAGTATCTGAAGATAGAACAAAGGAGGCCAGTGCCCGAGCCCTGCATACTCCCAAATGAAATGATTTTAAAAGAATTTTTAAAAAATCCCTAAAACACCTCAGAATTCAGCTTCGTACCTTATTCTACATCAGTAAAGATCTGCAATGGAAATAGTTTAAACTTTTTTCGGACTGGTGGGTTATTCAGACATGCTTGCAGCATGATCGTTTCGGGAGGTACTCAAAGCATAGTGTTTCCCAAACAAAAAAGGGAATAGGTTTTCCTTTACATGATGGCACCAGCCACTTGGTAGTGACTGATTGGTATGCTATGCTGCAGCAGATGTGGAGGTTGGATGTGGGTTTCATAGGGGAAAGAGCCTCACAATGGCTTAGTGAGCCTTCCAAGGGAGCAAAATGGGCAAAGCCTGGTGCCATGGGTTTGCTTATATTTTGCAAATCTCATAAATGAAAACTCTATTGTGGGGGACTCTGACTTTTGGGGATCAAACTCCTTTTAAAGAATTAGGATTATAAATAATACCTGTCAAAACTCTGCATGTACCTGTGCACCCTCAAACAAAAACCCTGTGCACCCCAAAATTTATGCGTATAATTTTAGTAAGACTTCTGGGCGTCTTCCATGGACTTGTTTAAGAATCCCTGCTGTACTAACTCAAAAACAGTCTTAATAGCTTAACACAGTTTCTTTCCAAATGTAGTCAGTTTCAATATTAAGTTTGGTAGACTCTACTATTTAGCATAAGTAGCAAACAGACATGAGATAGTTATTCCACTATTATTGTTCTAATCACTTCATGGAGAAACTTGCCAAGAATAATTAAAAGTAATTTGCAACTTCATTGCCCTTTTATTGGCCATTGACTTTGCAAACAGAATGTAGCTATGGATCAAGTGGCACATGTTCATATAGTTTGCCAGTTTGGGGTACACTTATAAAATCTTTTCATTACTAAGGTAGTAAGCAAGGCTAACTGAATTGGTCCCCTGAAAGACAGATGGCAATTCCAGACATTACTAAATTTTGTTTTCCAAAATTTAAAATGTACATATTAATGATGTGGAACTACTCTTAGATTAGCCATATGCATAGCCCTCTGCCATAGCCAAATGAGAATATATAACCTCTTGTTTAATAACAATAGGGTTTTGCCATCAAAGAGGATTGAATAGATAGAGCATTCTGGCATTTAACCATTGCCAGAAATTGTACCTCAGCTTTAATTACACTGAAACAAAACTCACTGGCACATATCTTCTACATGCACCTAGTCCACGTTAATTACCTCCACTTAGCAAGTCCACCTGTCTGAGTGTTAGGGCCACATTTTCAATACAAGTTCTTCCAGCTGTTACACTGCTAACCCATGGTTCTCAAACCCAAAGATCCGTGGGAAGGCTAATACATCTCTTTTAGAGCCCTGGAGTTTGATTTGTAGCCAGCTGTTTTGGAAATTCCAACCCATAAACATTTCTGCCACACTTTATAGAGGGATTCTAAACACAAATGACCACTGGGATGAGGCAATTACAAGACCTGTGATAAATAGCAAGCACATCCCCTGCCCAATGACATTGAGTATTTTTTTTCTTTTGAGACAGTCTCATCCTGTCACCTAGGCTAGAGTGTAGGCTGAATCCCATCCCAGAGTCTCAGATTTAGTAAAATCTAAAGTAGAAACTGCTAGCAAGTTCCCAAACAATGCTAAGCTTTCTGGTCTGGAGCCACCACATTTTGAGAGCCACCACTACAATCCTTATTAAATGTTATATGTTTCTGTTGGGATATGAGGTGAAATGGACTTCAAACTGTTTAAAAACTTTACTTCCTGACAAGAGCTCACTGCAGCCTTAAATTCTCGGGCTTGAGCAGTCCTCCTGCCTCAGCCTCCCAAGTAACTGGGACTACAGGCGCGTGGAACCATGCCTAGCTAATTAAAAAAATTTTTTTTTGTAGAGATAGTGGCTCACTACATTGCCCAGGCTAGTCTTGAACTCCTGGGCTCAAGCAATTCTCCGGCTTCGGCCTCCCAAAGTACTGAGATTACACTGAAGATGGTTTTACCTCCTAGAAGCGGGTCAAGTCTGCCAAGCTCCAGCACAGAACTCCCAGGGCCTATGTGCTTGGGTACATACACAGCAGCTTCTGCAGAAAACAGGTCTCTCATCTGTGGCTTAGCACTGTGTGGAGGAGGGCAGAGCTTCCACACAGGTGGGAACACATCGGGCTTGGCAATTTTTGTAACTGAATATTAGCCTCATGCCTTCTTCTCTTTATAGCAGGTGGATCCATCTTCAATCAGCATCACAGAACACAAACTCTCCAGCTCTTGTCAGGAAGTAAAGTTTTTAAACAGTTTGAAGTCCAATTCATCTCATATCCCAACAGAAACATACAACATTTAATAAGGATTGTAGTGGTGGTTCTCAAAATGTGGTGGCTCCAGACCAGAAAACTTAGCATTGTTTGGGAACTTGCTAGAAGTTTCTACTTTAAATTTACTAAATCAGAGACTCTGGGATGGGACTCAGCAATCTGCTGTCACAAGTCCTCTGGGTGAGTCTGATATTCACTGAAACTTGAGAACCACTAATCCCAGGCAATGTTTCCGAACTTTTTGTGTGCCTAAGGATTGCATGGTGAGCTCGTCCGGGGTGTTACTGAACATCTTAATTTCTAACACTTATAAAAGCACACAAGCTAATGTGTGCCTTCTACACCAAAATGTTTGTAAAAAAATTTGAAAAATATATGACCTTATTTTACAAAACCATTTACTGCTTAGAATCAAAGCTTATCAAAATTATTTGAAAAATTAGAAAAGAAATATGTTTTCTTAGTGACACCATTTTTTTAATTATCTGTGGTCTTCCTTGTGATTAGATGAGTAATTTATAATTATCCAATGCATTTAATATACTTCAGAAAGGCAAAAAAGGTAAGTTTTCTTGTTGGAAAAAATGACTTGTACAATTAACTACTATATGTGTTTATGTGTGTGCATACACTATATATGTATATATGTATATGTATATTGGACGTATATGTATATATTTGATCTTTTCATGTTACTGCTCAATATTAAACTATTTCTTCTTTCGTAGGAATTCTATGAAGTTGAACAGTTTGCATTTTCTTAAATGTCTTATTTTACATTTTTTCATAGGCAAACAGCTTTTTAAATGCACTTTAGTAATTCACTGATATACATGATTGAATTTAGGTTATTTAACATTCCATGGGTGTTTTGTAATTCATAAAGTGAGAGTAGTGTGTTATTTAACACAATACCATGTATGGCCATGGATAAACTGGTTGTTGCCATAAATCCTGAAAGAAATTTCTGGGAGAAAAACAATTTATATTACAATCCTCTTTGTTTTCCAAACACAAGAATAATTCAATTTTAAAACACCACTCAAGATGCCCAACCATTACAAAGTAATTTACTTTCTATTTTTTTCCCTTGACTTTCAAACTCATTTTTTATACAAATTTTAAAGCATGGATTTTAAATAGGGAAAATATTGCTGATAGACATTTGTTTTGCTCAGGAGTTAAACTACTGCTGATTTCACTGCATTGAAAATGTTCAAGGAAATATGACTGAATATTTTCAGGAGACAGATTTTGTTTTGATTTTTGTTATATCATATGATCCTATTTCAGGTCTATAATTTTGACCACGCAACTAAAATTTACAGCTTCAAAGAATCTTCACTTTAACAAATTGAAATGGCTTCAGAGTAAATTCACTTAAAATAACTCTCAGTTTGTATAGAGATATCTATATATCCATATATAATGTGTATTTTAAGGTATATTTCCATTCCTTTAAATGAATTCAAAACTGATTTTTAATGAAAATGCTTCAAAAGTAACATTTATTGACAAAAACATCTTTGATACGCATTTTATTTTTAAAAAATCTTTTCACCTAGGCATAACATTTAAAAATATTTCGAAAAGATTCAGATGGCACCATGAGAAAAAATAAAATTTGTTATCCTTTTGTTTACTCCATTCTTATGCTGCTATGGAAAAATATCCAAGACTGAGTAATTTATAAAGGAAAAAGTTTTAAGTGACTCACAAGGGAGGCCTCAGGAAACTTACAATTATGGCAGAATGGGAAGCAAACATGTCCTTCTTCACATGGCAGATACCCTAAATTTCTTCTGCCAGATACCCTAAATCATCTCTCTGAAGTTCAAAACTCCACAGATCTCTAGGGCAGGGGCAAAATGCCACCAGTCTCTTTGCTTAACGTGAGTGACCTTTACTCCAGTTCCCAATAAGTTCTCCATCTCCATCTGAGACCACCTCAGCTTGGACTTCGTTGGTCCCTATCACTGTCAGCATTTTGGTCAAAGCCATTCAAAAAGTCTCTAGGAAGTTCCAAACTTTCCCATATTTTCCTGTCTTCTGAGCCCTCCAAACTGTTCCAATCTCTGCCTCTTACCCAGTTCTAACGTTACTTCCACATTTTCAGTATCATAATAGCTGCACCTTATTTATGGTACCAATTTACTGTATTAGTCCATTCTCATGCTTCTGTAAAGATCTGCCTGGGACTGGGTAATTTACTAAGGAAAGAGGTTTAATTGACTCACAGTTCTGCAGGACTGGGGAGGCTTTGGGAAACTTACAATCATGGCAGAAGAGGAAGCAAATACATCCTTCTTCACATGGTGGCAGGAAGGAAAAAAATGAATGCCCAGTGAAGGGGGAAGCCCTTTATAAAACCATCAGATCTCATGAGAGCAAACTCACTATCACGAGAACAGGGTGGGGAAACCACCCCCATGATTCAATTATCTCCACCTGGCTCCTCCCGTGACACACGGGGATTCTGGGAACTACAATTCAAACTAAGATTTGGGTGAGGACACAGCCAAACGATATCACTCTGTTTATTAAATTGTTCATCTACAATTTCGAAGGAGCACTCTCTATTTGTCCTTATTTTTAAACTTTATAAAATTTTTATTTGAGGCTTTAGAGGGGGTATTATACTTTTATATTAAGAATTTTTTCTTCTACCAAGAATATTTTATGTTGACATTTTTAATTGAAATATATGGCTCTATTTTCTTGTCTTAGAAAGTAAGATATACTGAACATATTTGAATCACATTCTGGTGACTAACAGATTTTTACAATTGTTCAGGATAATACTTGCATGTATTAGTAAGAAAAAAATTCTACAATTGTACACAATGTCAGTGATTGTATTGGCTGTGTCTTTCCCCCGGAAGATGCCGGGGTACGGTGGGGGAGGGGAAGAAGAAAAAGAAAACAATTTTTATGGTAAGAAATCGATTATTATTCTATCCTCATTTTAAATCATCAAGTAATAATAAGTATTAAACAATAATAAGTATTTACTCAATTCTTACTATGAACCAGATATTTGGAACATGAGAATGAAGCATAAATCATGTTCTTTAAAAGAACTTGGAGAAATGGTTGCAACAGCATGTGATAATGCAAATTATTTTTGGCTTTTATATTATTTTATAAATGGCCAATGAGCCAGAAAAACAGTGAATTTCATAGGAGTTTATAAAATGGAAACATGAACTAAAATAATTTACCAACACTTTGGGAGAAAATGGAAATTGAGTTAGAATTTGAAGAGGATCTTAGAAGATAGGTGATTTGGGGGGAAGTGAAAAGAAGGGATTTAAGCTGGTTCTGGGAAAAGAAAACAGCTTGAGTAAAGATGGAAATCAATGTTATTTTTATTTAGTAGAAGATAACAAATTTACCTTGACTGGAGCAGAGGACATGTGGAGCAATCACCGGAAAAAAAATAACTTTAAAGTTTAGGCCACATTGTAGAGCTGAAAGGCAAAAGAACTTGGACATTCACTTAACCATATTACAAGTCCTATAAAAACGTTTTACTTAGTAGGAGAAATTATACAAATGAACCTATTCAATAATACATGAAAATGAAATGACTTTGTTTTTAATTGACACAGAAGTTCTCTATTAAGGTGATGAAGTGTTTGCACGTGTATGTGTGCATGTTCAAGTATGTTTGTGTGCATGTGCGTGCTGGAGTCATCATTTATCACAATAAAAGGTTGCAGCTACCCACCTAATTAGGCATGAAGCGAGCAAAGACTGGATAAGGTGATCTTTGTCTCACTTTGCTTCTGAGACATCTTTGTCTCCAGTACTAATCAGCAGTGACGCGTCAAGTCATCGTGAGTGACAATTACAGTCCTCTCATTACAGGAAATGATTGCACAACTAGGCAGATTGATGAGTGTATTGGTGTTCCCTAAGAAACTGAGCTCCTCCCCACCAGCCCTCTTCTTGACAACATTGCTGAATATTATTAAATACATATTTAAGGCGATTCAGGTAAAGCTTCTTCACTTGGCAAAACAGGTTATGATTGCTTAGAAATTTATTCTAAGAGCAAAATTTAACATATCTCCCTGAATTGTATCTTCATTCCGAGAGTCTGTGCTTTTCTGCAGTGCTTTTTCACCTTCAGTTTGTGCAACAGTACCTGTGATGGTGTGGATTAGGTGTTACATTTTGTTTAGACATGGAAAATAAAATAGGTAGACATAGTATTTTGTTGAAGACTGGTTAGCTGGAAGCTGAGTGTCAGACTCATTTCATTTCATACCTTGCACTTCCAGTTGCAGTTACCTTCAAATAAAACATAGTTCATTTCTTCCCACTACAGGCCAATGGATTGGCTCTAGCCCAGTGGTCCTCAAACTTGAGTGAGCATAGGAATCACCTGCCCTATACACAAGGTTTCTCGTTCATTAGTTCTCCAGTGGGCCTCAGTTACTTAACATTTCTAGAAGGCTCCCAGGGGGTGCAGATGTTGATGCTGAAGCTGGGGGTCTGGAGACCAAGAACCACTGAAGCCTGTCTAAAGGGGTAACTTCTTATTGGTCACATTTCATTGCCCAACTGTTCAATTCCTTGATGTTCCCCAGAAGCTTTCTTGCATTCCAATCCTATATGATTTTGAATTCTTTCTGGACACAGTTTGCTCTGTTATCTGAACAAACATTTTATCTGATGCTTTCCTTTGATTTTTCCAATCATAGTCTCATGGTCTATCACCATGAGACAGGGATTGCTTTAACTAGAGAAATGATACCAATACTGTCTGCTTAGATTGATTTTCTGATTTACTAGCATTCAGGCATTAATATGATCTGGTGCCTGCATTCTCAGTAACACCAATATTTGTAGAACCGTTCTAAGTGTAACTTTGATCAAACTAATCAGCTTGGTATTTTTTTCATGGATGGTCCAGCTGTCAAAATACAGATGTATTCATTAACCTAATGAAACTGTCCCAGTATGAACTATGCTGATTACTTTGACTAAAGTCATCATCAGATTGGTTCTTGGGATCCTTCTAGTCCAAACTGCTCACGCAGGGCCTAAAATAAAATGACTAAAAATCTGGCTATCTGGCTATCGCAAGTAGAACAATTGGAGGCTAAAAAGTAAAATGTTATTCTTATTTAAACCATGTACATCATTAACATATTTATTCAAAAGTTCTTGTCCAACATCTACAATGTGCCAAACACATTCTTCCAGGTGCAGGAAACACAGCAGTGAACTACAAAATGAAGTCTGAATTTGTAGAACTCATATTCTCAGGAAGGAGAAATGATAAACAGGGAAACATAAATAAACCTGCTACCTTCTGAAAGGTTAAATGCTATGATGAAAATAAAGCAGGAAAATATGATACAATGACTGGGTGTGGAAGCTGATTTAGGTAGAATGATCTCTGCAGGTCTCTGTGAAAAAGGCATTCAGGCTGAGACTTGAATGATGAGAAGTAGTCATTCATCTGTATCTCAGAGTAGGAAAGGTAATGGTAAGACTTGGAGTGATGGTGGAGGAAAAGCTTTTAGGAAGAAGAAATAGAAAGTTGCAAATGCCTTCAGCCAGAAAAATCTGGGACCCTGTTGGCTGTGGAATCATGGTTTGATTTTCTTCTAAGTACATGGAGAATCAGAGAGGTGACATAACCTGTTTTCTGCTTCAAAAAAAAAAAAACAAACAACACTCTGACTAATGCATGTAGAGTGCATTGTAGGAGAGTAAGACTAGACCAGTTACGAGGCTATTTTATCAGGTCTGTTTTATACATTGACCTTGAACTTGCAGCTGAAACTTTTTAAACTAAAATGTCTCTAAGTTATTTCCACTTGCAGATCCTAAATTGAATACCAGGAATTTGGCTCCTGCTTTTAGATAAAACACTGTAAAAGGCATTCTCTCCGAGAAAGGAATAGCCATCTGCTGAGAAGTGACAATGAACTGGGATGGTAGCAGTACATGTAGTGAGAAGTAGTGAGATTCAGGACCTATTCTGGAATTGTATTTGAAAAGGCTGTCTGAAAAAAAATAGGTTCACTGGGTATAGTGGGTGCTATTGGTGACCTGTCCAGACCCACTTTGCTGGCTGGAGAGTCATCCTGTAGTTGTTGGGAGTGCTGGCTGGCAAAAGCTTACAGCTGCCTCTGTCAATCACTCGTTTCCATCTGAACAACATTTTTGCCATTCCCCCCTCCTCCCATCCATCTTCTTTCATCCCCTTTCTCCATAAGGCAGTGTTTCTGGAAGTGTGGTCCTGGAAAGAGTATCATCAATATCACTTAGTAACATGTTAATACTATAACTGACAACCGGAACAAATATGAGATATATCAAGCAGAAAAATACAAAGATTAAAGTTTGAGGATATTCCAGAAATGACAATTTTTGTGCGTATATAAATATACATATATATCAATGAAACTATTTTAATGACCATAAAAAGTATTGCACTGTAAAGAAAATTTAGTTTTATACAATCAAATTATCAAAACTTATCATTGAATGTGTACAGTAACTGTTAATGCCTTAAATACCATTGCTTCCTTTCAAACATAATTTCTTGTTTTTCCTTTAGTCATGAGTTTAGTAAGGGAAAGTAAATCTCACATGATTATTTTTAGAAACATATATACATAGTAGGAGAGCAGAGACAGAGCTTTACTATAAGGTATTGTTCACTTGATTACGGAGGCTGAGAAGTCCCATGACCCACTGTCTTCAAGTTGGAGACCTGGAAAGCTATTCATTTTGTCTGAAGTCCTGAGAATCAGGAACATTGAGGTAGGAGATTGATGTACCAACTTGTCAGTCAGGTAGAAAGAATCTTCAACCTTCTTCCTCCTTTTTGTTCTATTAAGGTCCTTAATGGATTAGATGATGCTAGCCCAATTGGGGAGGGTCATCTGCTCACTCTCTCCAATTCAAATGCTAAGCTCTTCTGCAAACACCCTCATAGACACCCTGAAATAATGTTTAACCAAGTTTGTGCACATCACATGGCCTAGTTGAGCTGACACATAAAATTAACCATCACTCTTACTTAATCAGAAATTCTGGAGATGGGGTCCAGGACTTTGTGTTCTAACAAGCCCTGCAGGTGATTCTGATGCATGCTCAAGTTGAGAACCATTGAAATAGAGTGGTCCCTAATAAGTTATTTGAACAAAAATCTCCTTTCATGCTTTCCTAACAGGGACCTGCAACCTAGGATCAGGAATGAAGGAAAAAAATAATTGAGGGTAATTGCTAGGTTTTTGTCTTTAGCATCTGGCTTAGTTTCACTAGCTGAGATGAGAAAATCTTGAAGAGAAGCAAGTTCGGAGAAATCGATCATTCTATTTTGAACTTGGTTACTAATTTAGGTGCTTTTTAGATTTCCCAGTGGGAATGTCAAGTAGCTAATCAGATGAAGTCTGGTATTCATGTGTAAGGTCAGGATTTGAGTTATAAATGTTACAGCCTTTACTGTATGGATAGTAAGACTTAGGAAGAGGTCCTAGAGAAAGAAAAGTGTATAGCAAGAACTTCTATCTGTTTTTGCATATATTTGAAACAAATTATTAGTTAAATGTATTAAAAATACAACTAGACTGTGTTTATGCAAATGATTAACAAGATTTTGCTAATTACTAAAGAATTCAAGGATGATTTAGCTTTAAGGGTATATGAATAATTTTTTTTACCTTTGTTACCTGCTAAGTAGAGAAGCCTTCTTACAGAAGATGACATCTATACCTACCTATATTTGGATGCTAGAGAAGCAGAACCTGGTGAAAGCTCAAGGCAGGTCTGATCCTTGCATCAAGCAGAGAAATACAAAGATTGAAGTTTAAAGATACCCTAGAAATGACCATTTTTGCACAAAATTATTTTAATATAAAAAGTACTGCACTGTAAAGAAAAACATAATTTTACACAAATTATTAAAACTCATAATTAAATGTGTGCAATAACTCTTAATGCCTTAAACCCCATTGTTTCCTTTCAAACATAATTTTGTATTTTTCCTTTACAAGTGAAAGTAAATCTCACATCATTATTTTTAAAAACATATATTGTATTCAGCATCTTTTCATCACTCACTGCCTATTAAAACCCCACTAACAATTAAACACATGCTGGTCATAATTGTGTCAACTGCTTATGATGCCAAATTTAACACAGTTGTCAGGAGCAGATTGCTAGAACACATATTAAATATTTTCCTATTATTTGAGGACTAGTACCAGAAAAGAACAGGAAATATGTAGGGAAGAGGGGACCCACTGTGGGCTGACTCATTTTTCAGGGGGTGAGTTTTTATATACAACTTTAATCCTCCTTAGAAAATTATTAGTATGATATAGTATGATGCTTATAAACATTGCTTTTTTGAAGTCAGATGTAATGACTTAGGTCTACTATCTACCAATTTTATGACCCTAGGCAAGAGAATTGATCTCTCTTTGCCCAATTTTCTTGTCAATAAAGTGAGCACCCCATAGGGTCTTTGTGAGAATTAATCCACATAACAGACACAAAGTACATAGAATATTGCTTGGAATATAGGACTGGTCAGATAACATCCTCACCTCCATATCTACTGTGCCCAATCTCCTCTGGGCTTCAGGAATGCCTAGTTAGGCAAATGCATCATTAGATGAACCAGTGTCTGTTAAGAAGGATGACTGATTGATTGATTGATTGATAGATAGATATATACATAGATAGATAGGCAGGCAGGCAGACAGACAGATAGATATAGATGTGAGCTGGGCCCTGGGTAAGCACTCTTTAAGAGGGTTAACCTCCATTTAGGAAAATCATCTTTACCTTGGTCTCATTAATACATGATCCTCTTGTATGTTTTCCACACACATAGTAATTGGCCTTGTAACTCCAGTATTACCATGTGTTAAATTCCAAAGGAGTTTGCAACCACTTCCTCAGTGACTCATCATTGTATCCATTATTTTATTCATTTATCTAATATATATTGAGGTCATACCATATGCTGGAAATCATGCTGGATTATGTAGATCAGTATTATCTGTGAGTTACAAAAAAAGAAGTGACACAAATACATATGAACTAGTACAAAGATAAAGAGATCTATGTAGAGTTAAAACTAAAAGTCATTCTCTAAAGACTGACTATATTGCTTCTTTTATTCATGACCAGTCTTGTGAACTTAGAGAAAGGTAGGGCTTCCTCTTTGATGTTTGTCACCCAGTGATGTCAATGAGTGAAGATCTGATTTTGACCATCAAAAGTCTCTGGACAAGAAGTACTGAATGAATGGCTCTGGATTTGTGCTTTATAGTCAGTATAGTCCATGAAACAACTATGGGAAATATTCTTTGGTAAAGGAAGGAGAAGAATTTGCCATTAAAGATAGGCAGTTTTCTGCCTAACACAATGCAAAGACCTGTCCAAGAGGTATTCATCTGTGCTAACATCTGACCTCCGTCTTGACAAGATGTCAGTGAAAAATGAACTCACTGAGATGCATTTCAGATCCCTTGGGAAAAGACAGACAGAGAGAGGACAAAACATAAGGTTTAAAAGCAGCCCTTGGGAGAGATCTGAGAACAATTTCCAAGAATATTTTCCCATGTGTTACCAGGAAAAGGCAATACATCTTAAAGAAGACTGAGCTGCCCGATCAGCTTACTTCACTTCAGTGAACTCCTCCCTGAGACCCCTGTAGCTACTCTCAAAGCTTTATATTGACACAATTTAAAATGTGAACGATAGTAAAAGTTAATGTAATTATCCCACTGGATGATCTCAGCAATTCTCGATCAAAGAGAAAAAGCCATCATAATGCAGTGCCTAGCAATGGCTCAAAAGCGCAGCCATGGCCCCCCTGAGAGGATAATAATGATCCCAATAGCAATACAGCCAGATCTCCTAGGAAAAAGACCATGTAAACCTCTAAACAATTAGAGGCTGAAAACCTGGCACCAGCATCAGGTAAGGCACAGCCTCCTGAAAACAGTGGGAGGCCTCAGGGATCATGCCCAAGTTCAAGGTACCATGTAAAAGATTGCTCCTCCATCATAGGGCATAGAATAGAGCCATGAACATTAACTCTTTAATAGAAGTTTTAGAAGAAAAACTTTAGGCAAGTTAAATTTAACAGCATTTATTTGAGTAAAGATCAAGTCATGGATCAGGGCACACTCAGAAACTGAACAAGGTTTAGAAAGCTCTGCTTCAGCAGCCTGAGAAGTCAAGTACAGACATTACTTGATTGGCTACTGCTGGGTATTTACCTTATTTGTGTGTGATCTGGGGGAAAGTCCCTCCTTAGAGGTTAGTTTGTTGTTTCTGATTGATTATACTTAAGTTTCCTTTTACTGTGTACATGGAGCTTCAGTGTGCTTATGTAAGGATCCAAGGCACTGGAGTTGCCTCAGTCTAATGTTCTTCCAGTTTTTTGTTTAATAGAAGCAATGGTAAATGGCATAGTTAACATCTATTTCAGTTGTCCTTTACAAGGATTTCATTGATTTCCAGCAGTTAATACATTCCTCTACACCATGAACTCCTCTCACAGGAAGCATGGACCAAAGAAAAGTACCGTTAAATTTCTCCTTATGGGCTACAGTACTATGAAAGGAAAAGAGTTTAATGAAGAAGCTCTGAGCCTCAAGGAATTCAGCTTCAGCCAGGCATGGTGGCACATGCCTGTAATCCCTGCACTTTGGGAGGCTGAGGCAGGCAGATTTCATGAGCTCAGGAGTTCCAGACGAGCCTGGGCAACATGGCGAATGCTCTCTCCACAAAAATACAGAAATTAGCCAGGCACGGTGGTGCCAAAATGTATTCTCAGCTACTGGGGAGGCTGAGGTAGGAGGATTGCTTGAGCCAGGAGGCTGAGGCTACAGTGAGCTGAAATTGAGTCACTACACTACAGCCTGGGCAAAAGATTGAGACCTTGTCTCAAAGAGAAAAAAAAAAAATTCAGCTTTAACTGCTTCCTCCTCTTCTATCTCCCCCTGCCCTGCCACTCCAAACACACACACACACACACCTGGGGATACTTTTCTTGGTGTCTCACGCAGAGATTGGGAGCTTTCAGAAATGGCGTGTCAGGTCTGACCCTATTCTTTTTAAACTGAGAAAAAGGAGAATGTTATGACTGAGCTTCAACTGGAAAAAGTAGTGGTGGAGAAAGACTTCCAACAGGAGTTCAATAACCTTGGAGATTATGTGATGGATATTCACCAGAAATCTGTGCAAGAAGTGGATGGTTCAGGCAGGGGGCGAGCACATGGAGCTGGGGCTGTCAGTGCAAATATAGGGAATATTTCATGGATTCAGACTCACTGTGCAGTAAGAAGTCAGCCTACCTGACTTCAATATGTAAATGTTATGTTGTGGAGTCCTGACCTTATAGGTAGAATGAATCCATTTTTATATGGAACACTTTCTACTGAGATGGGCTTTCAATTTGGAACCCGTTGTTATTCTCTTTTCATCTATTCCTTACGTAAAATCCCTTCCTGTAACATACACCTAGAAACATGTTTTATATTCTCAATTTAGACTTGGTTTGAAAGTTTTGCTACTTAGCCATTTTCTTCTTGTATTAATCTCTGTGTTTCACACTTATCTTTGAATTTATATACCCAGAAGTTAAGGTCAAAATGTTGTACTATCTGTAAAGCATAAGCACTGACCCATCAGAATCAACATCAGCCATTGTGTTGGAGTAGAATCTGGAAACCGCCTTGACCCATTGGTTGCTGGATTTTCAGGTGGCTCATGGAGGGATGAGTGTGCTTGAACATCACAACACTCAAGGGCTCAGAACTGTAGCTATCTGATCATCAGAACAAATATATTTCATTATTTTAGCAAACAGTATAATAATGATGCATTAAGTTACTCAGTTGGAAATCATAAAGCCATCAAACTTTGCATCTGCTAGCCAAACGACGGTCCTATGAGTATATAAAGATCCTACCATCACTTCATCTCTGTAACCACATTCCCTCCCTCCAAGACACATACTCCCAATTGGGTCAATTCTTCAACTGAGACTAAAAATACAAAAAGAAAAAGCTTGATACATCCTCTGACTGTTAGTTTCCCGGTTAGACCATTGGATCAAGGTTTATTACTCCAACTACAAAACAGTTCCTTCCACTGGCTAGTGTGAGGCAATCTGAAAGAGAAGTACCCTAGTTGAATGGTATAGCTTAAGGATTTATTAGCCTTGTAACTTTGAGTAGGTCACTTACCATTTCTCTCATCTGTAAAATATGAGTAGGATATAGTAATCTCTGGTTTCTCCAGTTTTGGTATTTTGAATCTAGTTGTATGAATTGACATCAGTTAGTGCCTGTTGATTATTTAAGTCTAATAAATTACCTGGACATAGTAAAACCAGGAAGGTAGCTTTTATTCTGTACTTCAGAGGAAAAACAGGAAAAGGTTCATTGATTTGACTTTTCTAATTTTTTTTTTTTTTTTGAGAAAGATTCTCACTCTGTTGCCCAGGCTGGAGTGCAGTGGTGCAATCTCAGCTCACTGCAACCTCCGCCTCCCAGGTTCGATAGATTCTCCTGCCTCAGCCTCCGGAGTGCTGAGATAACAGGCACCTGCCACCATGCCCAGCTATTTTATATATATATTTGGTAAAGATGGGGTTTTGCCATGTTGGCCAGGCTAGTCTCAAACTTCTGACCCCAGGTGATTCGCCCACCTCGGCCTCCCAAAGTGCTGGGATTACAGGCGTGTGCTACCATGCCCGGCCGACTTTTCTAATGTTTTTGATTTTTACTTCTCATCACCAAATTAATTTATGTCAGTAAGTAGTTACTTTGGGGACAAAGGACACACATTTTGGTGGTTTAAAATAATGCATTTTGGAATCATATCAAACTTTTGTATTTTTTTCCCATAGAATTATTTGGATTTTTATTTACTTATATTTACTTAATGTAAGTAATTGGAGTAATGGCTTTGGAGTTTCACATGTTTATTTACAGTTGTCTTCATATATTTTATCCATTAAAATTTATCCTGTCTTATTGATTGTAGTCAGGCTCTGACTTTACTAATATTTTTTCAGATAACTATCCAGTTGACCCAACAACATTTATGGAATTATCCATCTTTCTCTAATGGTTTAAGATAAGACATATTTTTCCATTTATGTTAAGTGATTTTTAGACTTTTAATTCAGTTCCATTTATCCATGTATTCATGTTCAAATACCTTGTTTGGCAACTTAGTGTAATCTCAGCACATTCAGCAACTTCTTTATGATTCAGTTTTCTTTTAAAAAGGCAGCATTGACAGTGTGTACCTCAGATGTTGCAAACATGAAATAAAATAATGCCCATCTAAACTCTCAGAAAATCTTAGATATTACTGAGCCTGAAACACTATTATTGTATTTTCTTCTTCCTGCTGCTGAATTCCTTTTATATTTTGCAGTTTCAACCTACTCTCTCTCTCTCTCTCTGTGTGTGTGTGTGTGTTCGTTCTAGGAGGTATGTAAACAGATTCACTAAGTTGAAAATCATATAGTTTGGAAAAGGCTTTCTCAGGTTTTTCTAATTCCCAGAATTAGTACCGTCCAGCAGGAACCTTTATTCTACATAGTATCCTTTCTACTGGACTGCTGTTTCCATCTGCCCTAGGTCATGCCTACCTCAGTTAATTATGTGTTGTTTCCCCTTGAAAATCAGCAGGAATGCCTTTCCTGCTTAAAACAAAGACTGATTCCCTGCCAGTCTCTTTCACAAACCTTGCCAACAGTGGGTGGAATTGGTCAGTTTGTTTCTCCTTCTCTAACTCTACAGGGAAAACTTTACTCATAATCAAGGATGGGAATAGTGCCCCTAGCTGAGCAGCTGAGATTAAATCCAGCAACTGTTAACCTGGTATAGGGCAAGAAGAGAGTATTGGAAACAACAAAACACAAAAATTCGCAGGCAATATAGCATCTTTTGTACCTATTTCCAAAACAGAATCTCAACTTTGTTTTCATAAAGAATCATTGGCAACAGAATATGCCCCGAGCGCCAAAGTTCATAAAAAGTAGCCTTTATAACATGATTATTTATTAGAATCCTTCTTCATTTTTTAGCACAGAAAATCTAGCATACAATTTCATAACAGACGAAGGAGCCAAAGGGACATAGATTTCTTATGTACTAGCTAGTGAAATGAACTTTTGATTTCAGTGTTCACATTTAGGAGGCTTAGCAGAGAGAGTACATGGGCTTTTCCACTTTACTGGATTTTGGAGGTAAAAAAGAAAAACACCCAAGCCCAGAAATAATGTCTTATAAGCCACGACAAAAATGCCCCAGGTCATGAGAGAAAACTATTGCTTCTGGGTAAAATAAAATTGGAAGCAAAGAGAACTAGAGGTTACAGCACCTTGATAGTTGGTGGGGTTCGTATGATTTTGAGTCTTCAAATCAGTTTTGGATGGTCAAGAAGTATTTTTTTACCATCCCGAGGCTGTTAAGCTACAGATTTATTTCTGCATTTCTACTTATACCCTATGAAAGTAGCTCTAACATCATGTGCCCAAGGGCAGAGCTTAAAGGAATATTTTCTGTGGAAGTAGAGTAATCAGTCCAAATTTGGAATCACTCCCAGTTCTTCGGAAGTAAAGTTAATTAATCTGGAAGCACATCGTTTGTGTATAAGAAATTCAAGAGCAGCATAATGAGTTCAGCAATTAGCTTTAACTTTTCAGAAACATTTCTCAGAAATATATGCATTGAAATCTCTCCCCCAACTGTATTTTTAAGTGGTGTATTACAGCTGATTTTTAAACATGCCATCCCATTGGTTGATCTTGTCATAGAGGGAAAAATCCATTATTAGCTCTGCTTGTACAGTAAAGTTCTGCTTTATTATGTAATCTCATTTCTCACTTACTGTTTGCTCTAAGTGAACATATGACTACAATGTGTAATGAACATTGTGTAGCATCTTGAATAGACAAAGATTAATGCCTCCTTGACAGTTTTTTTTCCCCACTTATTCCTTGGGGGAACACCTATTCTACTTGTCCTGTAACTGGAATTACACATTCACCCCCCAGTATTTTTTATAATGATTTCACCAAAGAACTTGAATAAAAGTAGTTCAATAAATGACACTGCAATACATATACATTTGGAGTCCTATTGTGTTTTTCTAAGAAAATGTAAAATCATATTTAGGGTCAGATTTTATTTTATGTTATTGAATGCATTGTAAATCTAGAGGGCTATTTAACCAGGTTCCATCAGGTAAATTAATTACCACCACAACTGGGTTTAATTTGTCTTTTTATCTTTTCTATATTAATAAAGTCAGTGTTTTATAGCTTCAATATTACCTTTTTGAAAGTTCTTATGTTTCTATTAAAGAACAATTAAACGGTATTTGTATTCTTATTTCAAAATTGCTAAAAAGTCAGTAAGTAGATAATTATAATTAATAATACATTCATAGTCTACCAGTATCTTACAATGTATACTTGTCTTTTTCTTCAAAGTGAGGTGACCTCACCAAAATATTCATCACAGTAGGTTGAGAATAGAATTTGAAACTTACAATATTTTTAGCTCTTTTAAGATTATGTTGCTCTATTTTATCCTATTTTTATATCTCATTCATGGATCATTCTTGGCGTTTACTCAATTTTAGTCAAATTTATTAACTATTATACACATTTTCTTAAAAGTGTTTAAGACTTACTCCAGAAAATATTATGTTTGTCATAAAGCGAAAGAGTTTTTCAGACAATAGAATTCCCAAACAGCCTACTTAATTCTGTTTGTGAATGACTTGAGGCATCACATGAAAACTGCAATAAACCACAGTCTCCAGCACTCCCTTTTCTTTCATACTGAGTTTGTAATCTCTGGCCTCCAGAAAAATACTTGGTTTAAAAATCTAGTCAAAAAGTTTGTATGTTGTTTCCCTTTGGGTTATTCCATTTATCATTTCCTGCAAACCAAAATTCCCTTAGCCCTCCTAGTTTGCTCTTCTTTTCCAAACAAATAGCAAATTGAGTTTAAGAAGGAGCCTGAAATGAACAATGTCAAGTCTAATTCTGAAGCTCAGCTAAAGCTAAATAGACATGCTAGAAGAGTAGCATCCATCTGAAATATAATTATTGAGCACCTTTTCCATGCTAGACCTTATTCTAGCTGCTGGATATTGAAAGAAATGTAAATTTCCAAATGATGGACAAGGATATGGGAACTGCTGTTTAAACAACCTTTACTGCAATTATGATCTTACCAGTGGGTTTTGACCAGACACCAGATAATCATCTTATAAGTTGAGACAGGTGATACTTTACTAACTTACTGTGGATGGAACATTGAATATAGCTTTATATACATAAAACATACATATCACACAAGCACACATCCTTCAGCTATTATATTCAAAATAGATTTTATTTTTCCAAATTTCAATAGCAATTCTAGTACAAGTATAATACAAGTTTAACTTAAAATTGGCATCCTATCTAAAAGGCTGAATTATAAAAATAAATTTTGGTAACATCTTCAGTTTATCTTACTAGGCTTAAAGGCATATCAAGAGAAGAAATAAAAATCAGTGTATTTTATTTCTAGGATTGGTACTATTATTGACACAAGGATATTGCATCAGTGTACTCTCTAGCTATCATTTTTATTTTTTGCATATTACTTTCTAAGGGTGGCCTGTGAAAGCAACACGAGATTCCCAAATTATAGACTTAAAGGTTTACTTTAAAAAGATGAGATGATTGTTATTTAACTTTCATCCATCTGTTTCTTTTTAAAAAACTGCATTTGCAGCAAATCAAGAGTAACAAGATTTTGAGAACTGAAAAACAAAAACAAAACAAAATATCTGAGCAGCCAATATACTTTAGGATAATTTTCTAATGTTCTATGAAAATAGATAAATCAATACAAGGTGAAAATGTTTTCTTTATTTCTAGAGATGTTGATTATGTATCAAACCCAGTTTGTTCATGAATGTTAAATAGACACTTGGTATACGCACAAATTTATTTTAACCAAAGAATTCAGGAGACATCGGGTTATTATTTTTATGTAGTTACAGTGTTTAGATGGGCATTTATTGAACACTGGAAACTTCTTATTCTCCAAGTCACATAAATAACAGGCATATGAACATTCAGATAATATGGATGATAGTTGCCATTGTTGAAAAATCAGCATTTATTAAATTCTTACTATGGAAATTATATATTTAATATCTCATTTGGTCTACCCAGCTGCAGTATGAAGCAGGTACTGTTAGTGGTTCCAGCTAATAAGTAAGTGATTATAGAAATGAGTAGAGGTTATTTTGGTGATTTTTCTATAGTTAAAATTTCTACCTCTTGACATAATCCATTCATTTTCCCCCAAAGTTTCTGCTTTGCTTTCCTCATTTGATAATATAATTTAGCTTGATTTTTATATTAATTGTTCAATTCCACTCCTAAGATCAAATGTTACGGTGGGACAACGAGACACAGTGACAGGGAGTTTGAATAGAGACAAAAGCCCCTGGAAGGGAGAGTATTTAATTTGTGAATCTCATGTTGCTTTCATGGGCCACAAAGCAGATGGTCAGGTTCAGAAGTTTAGTGCCTGGCACAGAGCTGGGCACAGGATAAATCTTCTGTAAGCCATTTCAAATGAAGAAGTGAATAACTAAATAGAAGAAGTCGTAAGACCATCCTGTCTCAAAATAGTTGGAAAGCAGGCTGAAGGAGGCAACATTAGTTTCTGTTCATTACATGTTTGTTACAATACAGCGTATTGACCAACTTTTCATACTACATTAAATTTCACAACCATTTTATGAAACAGTACACTTTTCAGGTGTGAAACTAGCAGAAAAACCAGATGTTCTGATTTCATCAGGAAAACCAAATAGATGGATTTAATTCATGGTAGAGGTGAGGTTGGGAGGTCTCCAGTGATGCTGTCACGATTTCTCTGTTCTCTGTTTACCTCCAGGAATCTGGATGATTGACACAGGAAACAAGTAATTTGCACACGATAAAGTGGCAGGACTCTGAGGTCCTGGAAACAGAGTGTCTGTCTAATGTTTCACTACTTCAGGCTCTCACTGTTCCTAGGTCAGGGACCAAGACCACATGTCTTGTGAGCAGATAGGGTAGAGATAACCCAACATGCAAAAATGATGATTTTTACAACTGATGAGCAAGATGACGCAGACAGAAGAAGCCTGCCTGCCTAACTTCAGGGTAGGAGTCCCAGCCTTCAGGGTTTTGTGTAAATGAGGAGAGGCAGGAGTCATAGTTGATATTCAAAGCACTACCAGCAAAGAATTTTGGTCTCAATTCCCACTCTACAGATCATTAGCCACTCAGTTTTTGGCAAATAGCTTTCCTTGACTTCAGTTTACTGGTTTCTTCAACTGTAAAGTAGGAATGTTGAACGTTAGGCTATATGGCAGAATGAATTTTAATAGATGTCGTTAAGTATAGATGAGGCTATTTTATCTGCTTGATGTCTGTAATGCCACATTCCAGACCACTGGAAAGCACAGTTAACACTGCAAATATACAAGCTGTTTTGACTTCTTTTGATTCTATTTTGCATCATGAAGGCAAACTATAACCTCTCATTTATTCAAGGCCCATTTATTTTTTTTTAATTTAGTGATTGGGTAAATGCAGATAGTTTCTAAAATGGCTTTCTAATTATTGGAGGAATTATTTGAAGGTTTGGCTGGGTATTTCTGTGAGACGAGATGGGGAAGATGGAGATAGAGGAATTAATATTTCTCAGGTTTATTAAAAATTCTAAATGAAGAGTAAACCTACCTTAAAGTAAACCTACCAGGAGTAAACCTACCATGAAGATTGTGTGGACTTCCCTCTCTCCATGTTTTCCTCTTAGATAAAAAAATATTTTGAAAGTAAGTATCAAATCATTTAATAATTAACCAGGCATCCTTCATCTAAAATAGTTGATTTACTTGCTAGACTCACATGCACCCTAGACATGCCACCGGTAACTATTATTTTCTGTTTTTAACTGACTGTGAGCTTGAGAAAATAGAATCGCCTTGTAAGCACTTGCTTGTACAGAAGTTGTTTATTAGTTATCCATCACAGAAAGCCCGCCAGCAGGGTTTGGGGCTATATGTAATTCCAGAAAAGAAATCTTTGGTGTCTTCATATCCAAAGGTGTTTCCACTGACCTATTAACGTTGGGCATGCCTTCAGAGAGGCCTCCCAAGGACTGACTGTGTCTGTGTTTGTCAGAGAAGAGATAATTGGCCCCCACAGGAATGAGAGCCATGACCTGAGCTTCCTAAGTGAAACTGTCAGAAAAGCTTCCAGGGTCAGACCTGCAGTCTAGGCAGACTCTACACTCTGTTGCTGTCAGTGGAATCAAGAGTTATTTTGCATAAAGTCCTTGAAATCAGGTGAACCACAAGTTCTGGGTGTCTTGGGCTTCTTGTAACACTATAGGGAGCTCTTGTGTGAATAGCCTAACCATCCTCATCTGTTCTCAGTTCTCCTGTCTCCTAGGTTCTAGTGCTTTCCAGCCTCCCGATCAGTCCCCATTTACTATTTCCAGTTTCTATTTACTTTTTCTCCTTATCCCAAGTTTTCATTTCTACTTAGAGCATCTTCAACAAAGTATGGCACTTCCAATAATTTGATCTGAATGAGGAGTAAGACTTAGGGTAAAAGAGTAGATTGTTTTGACATTACTTATTTTCTCCCTGTATTTTCTATATTCACAGATGTAATAGTAAACAAAATGTCTTAGGTTTCCGTATAGCTTTATAAGGTTTTAAAATGCTGTTTTAGTTAATAACATAATGCCGTATTTTGTCGATAAGGACATGACCGTGCTGTGGTACAAAGACTACACACATACTTTGGAAACAATAGTTGCAAGTTCACTTCTAGCTTTACCAAGTATTTGATACCAGAGAGCAAAGGCAAAATGCTCATGATCCACTCTAGCTTCAGTTTTCTTATTTGTAAAATAGAAATAATCAGTTGTACCTTGCAGAGTTGTTAATAACCCTGAGCAATGTGATATTGTTAGAGGGGCATCTACATAATCTGCCCAAATGGTCATAAGGATGGTGACAGGTGGCTTAAAACATTAGCGTCTAAATTCTTTTTTTTTTTTTTTTTTTTTTTTTTTTGAGATGGAGTTTTGCTCTTGTTGCCCAGACTGGAGTACAGTGGTGCGATTTCGGCTCACTGCAACCTCTGCTTCCTGGGTTCATGCAGTTCTCCTGCCTCAGCTTCCTAAGTAGCTGGGATTACAGGCACGTGCCACCATGCTCGGCTGATTTTTTATTTTTAGTAGAGACAGGGTTTTGCCATGTTGGCCAGGTTGGTTTTGAAACCCTGACCTCAGGTGATCCACCCGCCTCAGCCTCCCAAAGTGCTGGGATTACAGGCGTGAGCCACCGCGCCCCGCCATTAGAGTCTAAATTCTTATGGTGGCTTGTTTAATAATGAATAAAGGTGATTATGATTCAATTCAAATAACACAACTCCTTGTTTAAATAATTTAAGTCAATGTCTGTTAGAAATACAGTTGCATGCCTTGAATAAGTAAGTTAATTTAAATACGTGTGTGTATGTATATGTGAATATAGATAGATAATTTCATTATTCTATTTATGAAGATGTCTTTTTAAGATGTTTATGGAACTTAAGATGATAGAATTACTCTTCATAGCTAATTAAGAAAACAAGGCTGGGCGCGGTGGCTCACGCCTGTAATCTCAGCACTTTGGGAGGCCGAGGCGGGCGTTTCACGAGGTCAGGAGATCAAGACCATCCTGGCTAACACGGTGAAACACCGTCTCTACTAAAAAATACAAAAAAAAAGCCGGGCGTGGTGGCGGGCACCTGTAGTCCCAGCTACTCCGGAAGCTGAGGCTGGAGGATGGTGTGAACCCGGGAGGTGGAGCTTGCAGTGAGCCGAAATTGTGCCACTGCACTCCAGCCTGGGCGACAGAGCAAGACTCCATCTCAAAAAAAAAAAAAAAAAAAAGAAAAAGAAAACAAAATGGCAATATATATTATGAATTCACTACAACTTTTAATTAGAATTTTGTTAATCATAATGGAATCTTTATATTCTTGAAAAATGATCTGATCTGAAACGTCTGTTCTTTGAAAAGCATGTTAATAGCTTTGTTACATTAGTCAGCATGCATATTGATTTAAGGACTCCTTTGCATGACTCTAAAACATGCTCCACGTACGCACCAGAGTTCCCTCCTTGGCCCACAAATTAGAAGTAACTGTGATACAACAAATTAGGTATGAATTTTCAATATGAAATTCCAGTGCTCCTTGACAATTCTTTTTCTCTAGGCTATGAGTGTGGGTCTTAGCTTTAAGCTGATGGGTTAAATTCTATATGTATAAGCAGATCCACATCCTCTTGTTTTAGCTTTTCTGCTTCATAAGTATTTTGCTGTTTAACTGATCCATCACCATTACATGTGGTTTACTTTTCCATTTTGGAAAAAAATGGTAAAAAATAATATCATGTATATTCCTTCTTAAATAGATTCAATACTCTGGTAAAAACAAACACTAAGTAAATGCCTAATGGCGTGAATCTGAGAGGAGAGTGCTTTTAGTAAATTCAGGCTGCAGACATGTTTGAGTAACATTTTGCTATCCTTGCTCTAAAGATACATGCTAATGGATGGGCAAGAGTAGCATTAATGAGCTCACTCCATTAAATTGGTTCTTTTTTTCTTGTTAAATATCCAAAAGAGAAAGATGGTCCACTTAACTAGGGAAAAAAGTTTCATTTTAGTGCAGTAGAAGCATGATGCATATTTTCTTTCTAATTTAATTTCTAACCATTAAGATTCAATTGTACAAATGACCCACTGAAGCACTTGGAGAGATTAGAAAACTATAAACTGAATGTCATTTGAATTTGGCTGTCTAGACACCATGATGTTATATAGGGTAATTTGAATTTAACATCATATTTTTATGAGGCCACCAAGATAAGCCCAGTGACTTCTGTGAATAATCACTAATGAGGCCCTCAAATGGAATGTGAGAATTGATCTCTTCTCTGGTGGTGGTTTTTATTAAACACCGTATTGGCCAACCCTTCCAATCACTGTGATTTGAACTTTTGTTTGAATAGTCAAGTTTTCTCTTGGAATTGTAGAAAAAGGTCGCTGTCAGTCTGTGGGCTGAGGAAAAAGGATTACAGCTCTAATGAGCCAAATCTGTGCAAATGAGAAAATAATAATCTCCTCATAATTAGAACTCCCTTTTTAAACTAAATGTTGGTCGTGAGTTTTTCAAAAGAAGAAAATTCATTTCATTATTTGGTTAAAAGAATATTTGGAAATTAATGCCACTGGAAAGGGGGAATTAAAATGACTTCAGCTCGTTTACCCAAATATGTTCATTGCTGGAACCTCATCCTGATTTTCTAGTCAAAACAATTATTGTTGTTTTCCATGAAGTTTAGATAGCGAGAACTATGCATTGTCTGTTCATGCAGTAGTTGACATTTACTGCATACAGCAATCACTTTCAGTCTTTCTGAAGACTGCGCTGTAGGAAGGAGGGCTAGCATGCCCATTTTACAGATGGAGAAATGGAGTATTGCTTGCTCAAGGCTCAAAGAAATTCTTGAAATGGTATTAGAAATCAGGACTGTCAGCTCCCATGTTCAATTTGTAGATCATTGTAAGCAGCAGCAGCAGCAGTAACAGCAGTACTGGTAGAGTAAATCGAGAGAAGAAAGCATTTCAACAATTCCAGCAGTACTCAGTTAGGAGGAGACTTTATTTGGAACTCACAACACATAGAAGCATGTGTCTACTTGGTTGTGGGTGGGTGCTCAGGACTGCCCTAGGATATTAAGACATATTACTTAGTAGAGGCATACAATTCTCCCAGGCTTTCCTAGCTCCTTTTTTGAGCTTCTCCTGGCATTGAAGGGTCTTCTGGGTCCCCCGTGTATCTGCAACCTGACCTTTCTGAGGCTTGAAACCAAGAGAGTTTAGAAGCCAACTTGGAATTAAATAGCCATGTGGAAAACCGTGTTGGAAAAGGCAACCCCATGGGGGAGTTAAAACTGAAAGGAAAAACAGTGAAGGTATAGGATGTGAGCCTTCTTGTATCCCTTCTGTGGAATGTCACATCACAGTAGAGGAGGATTCCAGCTGAAGAGTGGGTCATTTGTGTGCAGGCCCCTGGAATGGGGCAGCAATGTTTGCTTGCTTTTCTGGAGTTTCAGGGAAGCCAAAGTTCAAAAGCCAAGGACTTTCCATGATTAAAGTTCCATTCTCAAGAAAGCACCACTATGCATTAATGTCAATAAGTCACCATGACAAACCAGTAAAATAGGGCAAATATAATCTTACTTTTCATATATTAGTGATGTTAAAAAAAATGGCCCATTGGCTCATGCCTGCCATCCCAGCACTTTGGGAGGCCAAGATGACAATTACTTGGACCCAGGAGTTTGAGAACAGCCTGGGCAACATAGACCCTGTCTCTGCAAAAAAATTAAAATTATAATTTAAAATAATGGCCCATAGTGGTAATGTGGCTGTCCCTAAGATCACAAAACTGGTTGTTATGAGAGCTTGACTTGCTAATCCTGTTATCTGATGCTTTGTTGAGGACTAATGGTGGATTGATCCTGTAGAGGCCAGGGGAAGACTTTCTCTTCACCTTCTGAAGTTTCACTGAGAAATCAACTGACAAAAAGAAGATTCATTGAAAAAAAGGCATACATATTTATGAACATACACATGCGGAGGACCACAGAGGGATTGCTTCTATTCCCCAGTAGGATTCAGAAGCTTATATACAATCTTGAGGTTACAGAAAGAATGGGTGCTTGGATCGTGGCAAAATAGGCTATAGTGGTAAAACACATGAGGGGACCAGGGAAGAGGAGGCCTGGATAGCAAAAGGTCTTGTTTTGCAGATGAGATCAAATAGATGGTGAATGTTTCTTTAAGACCTTTAAAGGTATCAGATATTCAGTTAATCTTTTCTAAATCTGGACTAGAGAAAGCCTGGCTCCATCAGTGCAGATTTTCTCTACATATGCTCTTCTGCCCCATGAAGACAATTTTCAAGGCTACTTCTGTTTGCAGGCCCTCTGAACAGCCATCTCAAAACAGGCCAAAGTATATTTTGGGGTAAATTATTTTGGTTTATTTCAGTTCCTACTCTGAAACTTCAAAAAATCACATACATAAAAAGGCAAATTGGTAGCTTTGGAGAAATATTAGATAGGCGAAGGAAGGGGAAGACAAACTAGGATAAGCAAAAAGATAAATAAATATATACATTATTCCATATCATCTTGAATCAGTTTTGTAGTCCAGAGAGTAGATCAGCTACAGCTGTTTTCCATTCTAGCAGGTGCATTGCCAATGGGCTAGACGTCTATATAGTATGCAGCAAATCCATCTCTAATAAGAGGTATTTCTATGGAAACTAAGAAAAACAAAGGTTAATATCTGGAGTGGTCTGTAGATTTGTTTTTCTAGAGTGTCTAATGCATCTTCAGATGGCAGTGGCAATGCTTCTGGATTGTAGTTTAAATCAGGTGTTCAAGTGAACTTTATGAGTAGTTCATACATCAGCTGGCACAAAAGCTGCTTATATATAAGTTGCTCCGGTGATTTCTCCCAACATTTATATCAAGTTGTGTAGCTTCAGTGTGCAGAGCTTCAAGAAAAGCACAGTTTTTGGTTTTAAGTGATTCTAAGGCAGAAAAATGGGAGAAAAATTTGAAAACATTAGTTTGGACACTTGTAGCCAGGAAGTAATTCAGGATTCAGTTCAAACTATAGACAAATAAAAAAACCTCCAAAACAATGGGCAGGGCTAGAATCTAAAAACATGTGTACTATAGTTTTCTTTTGAAACATAATTTCTCCTCCGGTTCCCCTTTTCTACCAAAGACGAATCATGTGTAGTAAGACCATTTGTTTGCAAAATAAATTTTAATCTTAGAATACTCAGCCTTATTATTTGCATAGAGTGTAGCAAGAATAGTGATTGGCCATATAGGTTCTTTAAAAGTTGGCTTTGCTAGCCGGGTGCTGTGCCTCATGTCTGTAATCCCAGCACTCTGGGAGGCTGAGGCAGGCAGATCACGAGGTCAGGAGATCAAGACCATCCTGGCTAACACGGTGAAACCCCATCTCTACTAAAAATACAGAAAGTGAGCCAGGTGTGGTGGCATGTGCCTGTAGTCCCAGCTGCTCAGGAGGCCGAGGCAGGAGATATACCTAGAACCTGTGGGCAGAGGTTGCAGTGAGCTGGGATCTCACCACTGCACTCCAGCCTAGGTGACAAAGCAAGAATCTCAATCCATCTCAAAGAAAAAAATTTTTGGCTTCACTGTGACTTTTTCATAACAAATCTCAGGTTAGACTTTTAAAAGCCTCTAAAGTCTATAAAGCCAAGCTAAGTATTTGGCATCAGACTGTGCCTATAACACTTACATGAACTGAGTGAATTTCTGTTTTCTAGAGGTTTCAAAATATCTTGAGGTTCCTGGGCCGGTCAGAAAGTGACATTCTTTCTTACTGCAAGGTCAGGAACCTTGTATGGAAACAATGTAGACAAGGTACCAGGCCAGCCTTTCCAAGGAGCTTTTTATTGGCTCTATAAAGTCAACTTCAATTCCTCAAAGCAGTCTGGTCGTATCTGAAAATAAGCCATTACGGTCAAAGCCATTACCAGTCAAAGCCTTGGTAAAATAACTAGTACCCACAAGTGTGTCCTCTTACAGAAGAAACTGATTCTTATGGAACCTATGTAAACAACAATATTACCATAAAATAGGAATATTCATGAATAGTTTCCAAATTTTGGAGAAATCATGTAGATAGGAGGGTAAATATTTCAGTTTTGCCCACAGGAGTATAGAGCACCCAATTGTTGTAAGCTATAAAGAAATAATTCTTGACTCTGGAAAACAAAATATAAAAAAGAATCATTAATATTCCAAACAAAAATCATTTTGAAGAAGTGTTTAAGTCCTATGTCAGTTCAGGACCATGTAATTAACTTATTCTGCTTGCTGTTGGGTTAGCAATATTTATGATTACATCAGCTTTTAAAATAGAGCCCTGGAAGGTTTTACATGGGTCTAATGACAAGATCTCCAAAGTTATCAGAAGCCTGTATTCAAGAGTATTTCAGGGTACATTCTATAAAATTTACTGAAGAAACAAATTTTGGACTGTAGCTGATTGTAAATGGAATTTTGAGAAAAATTAAAGCAATAATTTTCTGTGAATGATAAAAGACAGAATAGCCATGGGTAAAGATACAATTGGCAAGGAAACTTTGTTGTATCATGACATACAACAATTTAACATAATCATAATTGTGACTGATAACATATCAGAATTTTGGGAATCTCATACAGTTTTAGAACACATTAATAACATGTTTATAGAAATATAACTTGAATAAAGTTAACTCCATATTTTGACAATGCTTTCCATATGATTTTTACATACCAGATAAACCTCGTATGTCTCTCTTGGGCTTCCAGGAGTTCTTTTTGGAATTTCCAAAAGTTAATTCAAGGTCAAAAGGACAATTTTAGATTCGAAATTAAATTTGGAAGTTCATCAAATATCAAAGGTTTAAAACACTTCATATCAAAATAAGAAAAGTTTAAAATACTTGATGAAAATAGGATCACAGGTTGCTGTAAAATAATAGTTAATCATTTAGCAAAAGTGATAATTAAAAAAAATATATTCAGGCCAGGTGTTATGGCTCACACCTGTAATCCCAGCACTTTGGGAGGCTGAGGCAGGTGGATCACCTGAGGTCAGGAGTTGGAGACCAGCCTGTATGCTGAAACCCCGTCTCTACTAAAAATACAAAAACTAGCCGGGCATGGTGGCACGTGCCTGTAGTTCCAGCTACTTGGGAGGTTGAGGCAGGAGAATCACTTAAACCCAGGAGAGGGAGGTTGCAGTGAGTTGAGATTGCGCCACTGCACTTCAGCCTGGGCAACAGAGCAAGACTTGTCTCCAAAAAAAATATAACTAAAAAAATAAAAAAAAATTCAAAAATCAAAAACACTTACTCTTTTACAGAGAGGAGAATCAGGTTTCCAAATAATCAAAAGATGGAATAAAGAAAATATGAGATCAACGGAATCTTTCCCTTGAGTTCTTCCCTCTCTTTTTTTTCTTTAGTTTACTTAAAAGATAGATAGAAATATTTTACTATGTCTTGTTAATGCTACACAAATATCTTGTTCCAAGGAGAAACCTAAATTCTACCTTTCCATCAGTATATTATTAATACTAAGGCTAATTTTAATAAAATTTATTTCAATTAGCTTTGACCAGAGAAGATATTCATAAACATTTTATAACCTCTTACAATTTTTCCTATTTTCTTTCTTTCCCTTTTTATATTCATCCAGTTTCATCTATTCTTTATTTCTTAAATAAAATTTAGAACAACTTTTAAAAACCTTTAGCCAGAATTACTATTCCGTTAATGAAAACCACATTCTCATGCTTTCTTATAACATTTCTTACCAAAAATACATCTCACTTTTCTTATACACTTTGCATACAGAATTGTTTCTCTTGTATCTAGTAGTTTTAATCATACATATTAATCAGTGTTGACTCCCATAACCCTAATTTTCAGTGAAAACCTAGGAAATAAGTAATTTTAACTGTCAGTCATGTACTAACAATTTATAAATACATATCCTATAAGTTTTAAAAGCATAAGCTTTCTATAGAACAATTTTTCTATATGGAACAGGACACATTTACTAGCAGACCTACATGACTTGTGTTTTTAAGAAATAAGCCAAAAGCATATGAGCTTAAACTCATATTTAGTAATTAATATCTTAGCATTATATCTTATTTGGAAATGATCTAGATATTCAATGATTATTCATCATTTAATTTAGCTTAAACTCTAAGTGCATAGTTACCAAAAAATTTTGAGAAACCTTTTTAAGTAAATATATTAGAAAACATAACTTTTATTAAAAGTGTATTTATGAATGTTTATCTCATTTAATCTATTTTTAACAACTATGTTTGGAAAATTTCATAAGACAAATCTAGCCATCATCTCAAATTAAATTTTCTATTAATCATTTTTGTATTACTGTCTGTTAGGCAAGTATCTTAAAAGCAAGGACCTTAAAGGACCTTAAAGTTAGAAACATACATATTTCATTGACAACTCAGCAGACTTACTTTATTAAGCTAACAGTATTAAACTAGTATTATTTACCAGAAGATTGCTAAAGTGATGCGAACTTAAAAAGCATTTAGGTTTATTTACTTAAATTATGAGTGGTCATTTATAAGTCAATTTGCTACCATGTAGACAATATACAAACAGACATGTATATACAAAAATACAGACATAAAGATCTTATAGCTTTAATTTTTAAATTTTTAGCCATGAGTCAGGTAAAACTCACTAGTTTAAAAGGGCAGTTGGATTAAAACTGTATCTCTGTAAGTGGAACAACTTAAAATTTATTTCTTCCACATGTTCAAAGCCTTTACTAAATTTCAGAGAAAACAGGGTAGCAAAATTTACATTTGAAAGCATAGAGAGATTTTAAGCTTTTTCAAGAAGTCTGGGTGTGATAGAGGAAGATTAAAAATGGATGCTAAGGTAACATAAAATCATAAGAATTTATCACAGTATTTTACAAGGAAACACACAGATGAGCCTAGAGAAAGTTCAGAAACCTTCACAAAATAATGAGCTAAATGCAAGAAAGTCATATTTTGGAGACCAATCTAGTTTGATAGGTGGCTTTTTAATATAGTTTCCATTTTCTTTTTTTAATTTAATTTTTTATTAAATTTAACTTCTGGGATATATGTGCAGGTTTGTTACATAGGTATACACACGTTACATAGGTATACACATGTTACATAGGTATACATAGGTGCCATGGTGGTTTGCTGAACCCATCAACCTATCAACAACAACTACATTAGGTATTTCTCCTAATGCTATCCTTCCCCAGCCCCCAACCCCCCCGACAGGCCCCAGTGTGTGTTGTTCCCCTCCCTGTGTCCATGTGTTTTCATTGTTCAACTTATGAGTGAGAACATGTGGTGTTTGGTTTTCTCTTCTTGTGTTAGTTTGCTGAGAATGATGGTTTCCAGCTTCATCCATGTTCCTGCAAAGGATATGAACTCATCCTTTTTTTTTCATTTTTATTGAGACGGAGTCTTGCTCTGTGGCCCAGCCTGGAGTGCAGTGGCATGATCTTGGCTCACTGCCAGCTCTGCCTCCCAGGTTCACGCCATTCTCCTGCCTCAGCCTCCTGAGTAGCTGGGACTACAGGTGCCTGCCACCACGCCCGGCTAATTTTTTGTATTTTTAGTAGAGATGGGGTTTCATTGTGTTTGCCAGGATGGTCTTGATCTCCTGACCTCGTGATCCGCCCTCCTCGGCCTCCCAAAGTGCTGGGATTACAGGTGTGAGCCACCACACCTGCCTGAACTCACCCTTTCTTATGGCTGTATAGTATTCCATGGTATATATGTGCCACATTTTCTTTATCCAGTCTATCATTGATGGGCATTTGGGTTGGTTCCAAGTCTTTGCTATTGTGAATAGTGCCGCAATAAACATACCTGTGCATGTGTCTTTATAGTAGAATGATTTATAATCCTTTGGGTATATACCCAGTAATAGGATTGCTGGGTCAAATGGTATTTCTGGTTCTAGATCCTTGAGGAATCGCCACACTGTCTTCCACAATGGTTGAACTAATTTACACTCCCACCAACAGTGTAAAAGTGTTCCTACTTTTCCACATCCTCTCCAGCATCTGTTGTTTCCTGACTTTTTAATGATCTCCATTCTAACTGGCGTGAGATGGTATCTCATTGTGGTTTTGATTAGTATTTATTAGTATTTCTCTAATCACCAGTGATGATGAGCTTTTTTTTTTTATGTTAGCCGCATAAATGTTTTCTTTTGAGAAGGGTCTGTTCATATCCTTCACCCACTTTTTGATGGGGTTGTTTGTTTTTTTCTTGTAAATTTATTTAAGTTCCTTGTAGATTCTGGATATTAGAATCCTGGGTTTTCTTCTAGGGTTTTTAAGGTTTTAGGTCTTACATTTAGATATTTAATCCATCTTTGAGTTAATTTTTGTATAAGGTGTAAGGAAGGGGTCCAGTTTCAGTTTTCTGCATATGGCTAGCTGGTTTTCCCAATGCTATTTATTAAATAAGGAATCCTTTCCGCACTGCTTGTTTTTGTTAGGTTTCTTAAAGATCAGAAGGTTGTAGATGTGTGGTGTTATTTCTGAGGCCAGTGTTCCATTCCATTGATCTATATATCTGTTTTGGTATCAGTACCATGCTGTTTTGGTTACTGTAGCCTTACAGGATAATTTCAAGTCAGGTAGCATGATGTCTCCAGCTTTGTTCCTTTTGCTTAGGATTATCTTGGCTAAAGGGGTTCTTTTTTGGTTCCATATGAAATTCAAAGTTTGTTTCTAACTCTTTGAAGAAAGTCAATGGTTGCTTGATGGGGACAGCATTGAATCTATAAATTACTTTGGGCAGTATGGCCATTTTCACAATATTGATTCTTCCTATCCGTGAGCATCGAATGGTTTTCCGTTTGTGTCCTCTCTTATTTCCTTGAGCAGTGGTTTGTAGTCCTCCTTGAAGAGGTCCTTCACATCCCTTGTAAGTTGTATTACTAGGTATTTTACTCTCTTTGTAGCAATTGTGAATGAGAGTTCACTCATGATTTGGCTCTTCGTCTATTATTTGTGTATAGGAATGCTTATGTTTTTCGCACATTGATTTTGTATCCTGAGACTTTTCTGAAGTTGCTTATCAGCTTAAGGAGATTTTGGGCTGAGACGATGGGGTTTTCTAAATATACAATCATGTCATCTGCAAACAGAGACAATTTGGCTTCCTTTCTTCCTATTTGAATACCTTTATTTTTTTCTCTTGCCTGATTGCCCTGGCCAGCACTTCCAATACTATGTTGAATAAGAGTCGTGAGAGAAGGCATCCTTGTCTTGTGCCAGTTTTCAAAGGGAATGCTTCCAGCTTTTGCCCATTCAGTATGATATTGGCTGTGAGTCTGTCATAAATAGCTCTTATTATTTTGAGATACATTCCATCAATACCTAGTTTATTGAGAGTTTTTAGCATGAAGGGTATGGAATTTTATCAAAGGCCTTTTCAGCATCTATTGAGATAATCACATGGTTTTTGTCATTGGTTCTGTTTATGTGATGAATTATTTTTGTTGATTTGCATATGTTGAACCAGCCTTGCATCCCAGGGATGAAGCTGACTTGCATCCCAGGGATGAAGCTTATCCCAGGGATAAGCTTTTTGATGTGCTGCTGGATTTGGTTTGCCAATATTTTATTGAGGATTTTCATATCGATGTTCATCAGGGATATTGGCCTGCAATTTTCCTTTTTTGTTGTGTCTCTGTCAGGTTTTAGTATCAGGATGATGCTGGCCTCATAAAATGAGTTAGGGAAGATTCCCTCTTTTCAATTGTTTGGAATAGTTTCGGAAGAAATGGTACCAGCTCCTCTTTTTACTTCTGGTAGAATTTGGCTGTGAATCCTCCTGGTCTTGGGTTTTTTTTGGGTGGTAGGCTATTAATTACTGCCTCAATTTCAGAACTTGTTATTGGTTTATTCAGGGATTTGACTTTTTCCTGGTTTAGTCTTGGGAGGGCGTGTATGTCCAGGAATTCATCCATTTCTTCTAGATTTTCTAGTTTATTTGCATAGAGGTGTTTATAATATTCTCTGATGGTAGTTTGTATTTCTGTGGGATCGGTGGTGATATCTTGACTATCAGCTTTTAATTAAGCTGACTTATGACCCTATAGCGTTCTAAAAGAAATTCTTTCAAATCTACTGCAATGTGGAGAAGACTTCACTGTGAATCCTGCAGTAGATTCTAAGTAGGCTGTCTGAATATACAAAGGATTTTAACTTTGTTTTAGGTCAGATTTTTGCTCTTTAACTTGGTCCAGATAGTTTCTAAGGCTAACCATTACATTATTATGTGTCTTTCTTTTAATTTGATCTTCCCATAAATACAAATAAGGAAATTGTTTTGAATGAGATTGCTAATATGTGTATGTGTGTATATATATATATATATATGTGTGTGTGTGTGTATATATATATGTGTGTGTGTGTATATATATGTGTATATTTGTATATATATGTGTGTGTGTTTATTATATATAGTTTTAATTTAGGCTTCTTTTTAATTTAACAGATTCACCTTTTGGTCACTGATGATTAGGATTTTTACTGGTGTACTTGTTCTAATAGCAACCTAATAGCCTTTTCATGGAAAGCCCATGATGTAATTTTCCAGGTATAAAATAAGTTAAAACGGGTTTAATGGAGAGGGCATAGAGGGAATCCTAATGATTTTTCCCCCAAAAAATTACTCCCAGAAATAGGCTAAGATTGCCAAAGTCTTCTGTTGCCACAGACAGTTAAGTATGGCATTTGTATGCGTGTAGCATCTCTGATAACCTACAAATTTGTGGAGTGATGCCAGTAATGAAACCGCTGTTGCAAAAGTATGACAGTAAGAGAAATTTGACATGGCTGACTCCATCTTGCTTCTAGTACAGGGTGGCTGTCTTTCCTAATTCCTAGGCATGGACAAGCTAATTTGGGAAGAAATTTAGTTTATAGTTAAATAATAGTGTTATGGGATCTTTGGGGTGTCATTTTCATGACTGTGAAGCTCTGTGGCCAGTGGCACCTTTGCCCAAGTTTTGCTTAGGCCTGCTGGGCTCATTCTGTCCATTCAGCCTGGCAGACACTGCTCAGCTCACACTACTGGCCTGAATCCCCTGCCTCCATGGGAGACTGTGAGTCAGGTAGGGCGCACCAAGGGGTGTGGGAGTGAGCATGGGGTCCAGCCACTGCACACAGTCAGACACACCAGCTGCTGCCATGGGGCAGGAAGCTCCAGGTGCCAGCATGGGCACCGGTTCTCTGCAAGGCTGCATCTGGACCAGGTGCACCACAAGCAGCTTCCCCAGCTGGCACTGGGGAATGTGGTGTCACCTGGTATACTGGAGATGCCAGGAACTGCAGTGCCCCAAAGAGGGAGATACAGCCCTGGCTCTTGAAGCTCTCAGGTCTGGGATCCCCAAAGGGTCACAGCTCTTCTCTACTTCCCTTTGCCTGCAATGTGGCAAATGGGTCATGTTTCAACTGTTAGTGTTATAGCTCTTTTAGCCTCGCCATTTGTTGGTTCCCAAGTTCTCGTCCCACAACCAGGAAGAATAAGTTGTACAGACAAGTGGAGGGTGAGCAAGATGAAAAGGAGTTTTATTGACAATAGAAAAGCTCAGAGGAGACCCACAGTAGGCAGCTCCTCTTTGTAGCCAGGGTGTCCTGATAACTCTCAGCAGAGAGGGTAGCTCCTGTCTACAGCTGGTCATCCTGTTGTCTGCTCTGCTCTGGTTGAGCCCAGGGCTTTTATGATCCTCAGAGTGGAGGAAGTGTGCCTGCATTGGTCCATGGGTGGCCATAGGTGGGCCTGGAAAAGGCACCACAAGTTTCCACTCTGGTGGCAGGACTGGCAGCCTGGCCTCCAGCCTTCAGGCCCTTCCTGGCTTGAAGGTGGGGCCTCACCATGGACCCACTCCCTTCTGCCCAGGAGCCTGTCTGCCTCCTGCCACTGTCCATGGCACCCAGACTGCTCATGCCGAGGGGCACCAGCAGGCCAGCACCGAGCTGCCCTCAGCCCTCCCTTAGCTTCCTCCCATGCTCGTCAGCACCCAAAGTCTAGAGGAGGCCAAAGTCTGCTGGCATGTCAGCACTGCCCTGAGTGTACTCTTGGATGGGCTGTGACAGCCTGGGCTTGGCCCCAACCCTGTTCCAATATTGCAGTGGGTGCCAGGAGCTAGGAGAGGCCAGACAGAGGGAACAGACAGCCCCAAGCCTGGGGGGTAAAGGCGGCCTTCTCAGGCCCCCAAGGGTGCAGAGTGCAGAGACACCTGGGTCCTGCGACAGGGAGGGCAGGGCTAGAGCCCCAGCCATGACTCCTCTCAGCCTGGGGTGGAGGCTCCAGGTCCTCATTGGGCCCGTTTCTGTCTGCTCCTCCAAGCCCAACCACACTGTTCCCCTGCCAGTGGGTGACTCGGCCTAGCCCCATCACAGTAGCTTTCAGGGCAGCAGGCTCTTGGGGGTGGGGCTCCCACTATCTCCGGGGAGTGCTGCACCAGCTGCGGCCCAGATCTGCCTCCTCCTTGCACACTCCTTGCAGGTGGTGGGCAAGAGTGGTGACGCAGGGACAGAGTCTGGAGTGGTGGAGGCTCCAGGCCTGGTAGCAGGTCCCGTGGGGGTGGGGGCTGTGCAGTCAGCTGCCTTGGGGACATGGGGCACAGGGGACCCATCAGTGCCATTTCTGCTCCTGCAGTTGCTCCTGCCACCACCACTCGCACCTTCCCACAGCAGCTGGAGCGATGGCAGCTGCTGCTCTGGATTGCCCACCACTGCCATCTACAGCCCTTCCCAAAAACTAAACTGTTCTTGTGAAACGAATGAAAGGCCACTAAGTTAGAAGGGTGAGAACGGCTTTAATTCTAAATAATACCAACCATTATTCCGGAGGCCGTAGGATTCACAACCTCCCCAATCACTCTTGCAGATAAGATCACTGTTGTAGAATCTAAAATTGGCCTTTTGAGATATCTTTTCACATTTCTGCAGTTTTGACAACCAGATGGTCCCACCTTGACCTGCCAATCAGTCCCGTGCCCCACCCCCCACCCAGCAACTGACTCAGCAAAATAGGACAGCTTAGGTTCACTATGATTTCATCTCTGACCGAATCATCACGCTCCCTACCCTAGATCCCTACCCACCAAACTATCTTGGAAAAAATCCTAACCTCTGAGCCTTCAGGGAGATTGATTTGAGTAAAAACTTTGTCTCCCATGTTGCATAGCCAGCTTCATATCACTTAGGCTTGCTCTTTACTGCAATGCCATGGTCACAGTGAGTTGACTTTGTGCAGCAGGCAGGAAGAAACTTTTGGGCAGTTACAGTCACAGATCTGTTAATCTATGACATAGGATAGGCCTCCCGGGATTGGACTTTTCCAGCACTAACCAGACAACAAAAGTTGACATGACAAAAGCCCCATAGGGATGAGACTTCTTCAGATGAACACCTGCAAGAGGTTTACACATTCAGGACAAAAAGTGTGCTGCTTAAAATCTTATATATCTTGGGTTGTCAACCATTTTCAGACTGGCCACCTGACATGACCTCAAAATCATGCTTCAAGCCCAATCCCAACCCCTCCACGGTGGAAACTAAGAGAGAGTGCTCCCACTTGATCACCAGTCAACCTCTCAGTGACATAAAATAAGATAAGAGAGAACGGTGTCTTTTTTTTTTTTTTTTTGGCTGCCCACAGCAAAGTTTATAGATGCTGGTATGATCAGAACTGCGAAACTGAACAGTCTGTAGGACTGGTTTGAATAACAGACTTATGGGGGTTTTAGGCTCACATTCTACCCTATGCTACCCCTCTTTTTTTCCTTTAGAGATGGAATCTCACTTTCGTTTTGCTGCCCAGGCTGGAGCACAGTGACATGATCATAGTTCACTGCCACCTTGAATTCGTAGGCTCAAGCCATCCTCCTACCTTCATAGCTGGGACTACAGGTGCACACCAGTGTGCCCAGCTAATTTTTAAATTTTTTGTAGAGACAGGGTCTTGTCATCTTGCCCAGGCTGGTCTTAAACTCTTGGGCTCAAGCAATCATCCTACCTTGACCTCCCAAAGTGGTGCCCCTCTTTGTGACAAAACAACACAGAAAGACAAAGGACAAGACTATTTCTAGGAGGAAAGGGACCAAAAAAATTATGAATATTCATAGCAGAAGGTACACGAGTTGCTACATGCAAGATAATCACTCAAATTCTTTTCTCTCATTAATCAAGATTTTGCAGAGGAAAAAGAGACAATTATTTTTTCCCTCTGCTTGACTGAATCTCTGTCTACTGGTATGTCAGGTCCTGGGTTACCTTAACTGTGGCTTTCAGAAAAGCACAGCTTTGGTATCATGCTCTTAGTGCCAAAACTGTAGGGCCAAGGGAAAAACTTTTCCTTTGCCCTCTGAAGTTTCACTGAAAAATCAACTCATATAAGGCAGATTAATAAAAGGCATACATATTCACCTGCTCCCCAATTGGGTTCAGAAGCTTATATGCAATCTTGAGGTTACAGAAAGAATGGGGGCTTGGAATGGCAAAACAGGTTATGGGAGGGGAAGAAAAGGACACTTGGCTAGCAAAGGTGGGTGGTCTTATTATTTAGATGAAATCTCACAGGTAGCAGCCCTCAGAGAGAATCGACAACGGTGAATGTTTCTTTCAGACTTTTAAAGGTGTCAGAAGCTCAGTTAAACTTTTCTAAGTCTGGACAAGGGAAAGCCTCAGCGAAAGCCCAGCTCCATCAGTGCAAATTTTCCCTACGAATGCCGATCTACCACAGAGACAGTTTTCAGGGCTACTTCTGTTTGCTAGCCCTCTGAACAGCCGTCTCAAAATATGCCAAAGTATATTTTGGGGGGAAATATTTTTGTTTCCTTCAATCTGATGCCAAACCACTTTATAAAAAGAACAAGAGACTCATCTCTGTCTTTGTTATTTTACATGGTCTGTGATAGACATTACTGATAAAGTTGAACATGTCCAGGAAATGTGATAAAGTAAGAACCCTCAATGCAAAGACTTTGGTCATGCTGGCAGCTGTTTCTGGGGCTAAGAAAGCAATATTCATGCACTGATCTGCTGATTATATTTCATTATAAATAGGGGTTAGTGGCTCTAAAGAGAGGGCTTTGATCATTTGTAAGAGCTCAGTGATTATATAACACTTGAAAAAATCTTCACCACATTTTATTATTTCTTTGCCCTCCTCTGGTCACTTCAAGTTAGAAATACAAATTATAAAAAATAAGCTATTACATTTTCACAGACGAACTAATGAAAAAAGGCTTTTAGAAAATATTTAAATCATCCCAGATAAACTGTGTTAATCCTACTGACAGTCTATTTGTAATATAAGAATAATGCTGTCAATCTCACAATTTGAAATCAGTCACAGGCTGATTTTTTAAAAATACCTTAGAAAATATCCTACAAAATATCTTTATCTTCCCACAAGTCTCATCCAGAGTCACTCCCCGATAAACTGTAAGACAAGTCTCTCAGTGTTTATGGATCAAATTTCCCTCCAAGTCTTTCTTCTTCAACATTTGCTAGATTTGTCCTGCTTTCTACCTCCCAGTAAACAGTGTCCAGAGGTTGGGACAGAAGCATCTCTTTCATCCAGCAAAGAGCTTTATGGAACCTCAGCCATATGCTCAGGCATTATCCCAGCCTTGGAAATAGAGCCAATATGTAGGAAATACAGACACATCAGTCAGCAGATATATACACGAGCTTGCCTATGACATGAAAATGGACTGTTTTTGGCTATTCCATCCCTCTTCCATTCAACTTGGATTATAGCTTTAGCATTTAAAACCTTTTGGTCCTTCCAAACCATACGGACTTGAGTGGGTAGGTAAACCACAAGAGGTTTGATCATTTGTCAATAGTTTTATCAAAATTAATATATATAGTATTTATAGAACCCTGTGATTCACCAAGGGGGTAAATAGATCAGTCAACAGTGAATACAGCTGATTTGGCTTGGCTTGTTCTTCCTAAACTACGTTGCTGTTTTGTGGGTATGTGACAGTCGAAGTAACACAGAAGGTGGCATAAGTAGATTAGTACTTTCCAGATGGATGATATTGATATGAATGATATGAGTATAGATGAGGGAAGGAAAGGAAAGTTTTCCATGAGTAGAATATGAATATCGGCTAATGAGTGATTGTCCCTCAGTTCAAAATCCTATGAAAGCAAGTTGTGAAGATGAAGATTTTTCTATCCAGAGTGTTTTAGAAAGGAAGGTGTAAGGATTTGATCTAAAATTACTTTCCTTTTGTTCTCAGCTGTCTTACCCAGGCTTCATTCTAGTTTTTCTTTGTCTTCACGATCAAAAATCAGTGAGTACAGTACTTGTATTTTCATCCTTTGTTAGATAAAAATCCATATTTTGTTTGAGAGATGAAGTTAAATTCCTTATGGCTATCCCTGGGATTAAAACACTTACCATAAACTTAAACTGGCTAAAATGTTTTCAATAGATCAGGAGGTAAATACACTCCTGTAAAACACTAGTGTATGTTAATAATATTTTTAAAAATTAACCAAATCTTATAAGCCAAGTACTTTTAATGACAGACAAAGAAGAATTGTCTTTATGGCTTAAAAACATTATAAAGACCAATTTAACTTATTTAAAATGATTTTCGAAATGGCCATATTTTCTGCAAAATAATTAAGCTGTCATACGGACTTCTTTATAATCAAAATTGACCATTGCCAATGTTAGTTACCATAAAGATATTTAAATACAAAAATAAAATTGTTTTGAGTTATAATCAATTTTTAATTTATTATTCTTTATTCTCAGGCTTTATACTTAGGAAATGTTGAATATCCTTTGACAAAAAGTTTTCAGGTTTAATTTTTCATCTAGTTCTCCATCTTGTCTACATCATATCTCTTTTATGGGTCTCTATTGCTATCACACATGTTCTTTAATTTTTATCAACAATGGTGTGTTTTTGTTTTGGATTTTGAAAATATTTGGTATTTTGTTTAATGAAATGGCCATTGAGGTATAGCCACAAGAGGAGACACAGAGGAAAGGCTCAGGAATAAAACAAAGTTTATTATATTTAGAGGTCATAGAGACAGAAGGCAGGGCACACTACACAGGGCCACAGGGGAAAGAAACTAGATTGGTTAGGAAAGAGAAGACAGGAGTGAAGGGGAGGGTTAGTCTAGAGCCTTTACTGGTGTTTCTTTTGGAAAGGCAAGGCAGGGAAGGGTGAACAGTGTAGAACTGGCTAGGTATAATTTTGGTGGACTTTGGGCTGTGGGGCGGTTCCTGATTTTTTGGCATCTGACTTTGGGATGACTAAGGCAGAGGAATATTGCCTTCTGGGGTGTTTGGGCCAGATAGAGGAAGTATGGCTTTAGATTGGTTGATTTGTACATCAAAGCAATGTTCCAGGCGAGGTCCTTTGCTCTCTCTCGAGTTGACTAGCTCAAGGAACAGTAATTTCTCACCACCCAGAAAGGCTTTTCAGGATGTCAAAACAATATAATAAACAAAATTAAAACACACAACAGCGAAGCTTTTTTTTTTTTCTGAAAAAAAGCTACTGGCTGTTATATCTTGCCAGAATCAATAAAAATTCCTCCTAAAAGATAATTAAAAATTATCTTCTCTAATGTATTGCTGCAACCTGGCCATCAAACAGCACTAAATGTAACTTGTCTTAATTTTTACCAAAGAAAATTTGGTAGCATTACAATCTGTCTGTCTTCCTTCAAGAGATAGAGATGTGAAATGCAAACACTGAACATAATGTTCTGTGTGAGCTCTAAAAACACCAAGAAATAGATGCAGGAAGTTACGTAGAATGGTGATCTCAAGTATCATCCCCAACTGTTGATACAAACTAAACTTGCAGTCAGGGATGCTACAGCATAAAATATTCATGCTGTTATTGGTGCTGAAGGCGACTGCTGATTTATTTGCAATTGGTAGTAAAGAATTCATAACAATGCTAGATACTCAGCCCTCATAAACCCTGGGAGGCTTCTGTATTTTGCAGGCTTGCAGTTCTGTTGTCATTGCTATACTTTTTTAAAGAAGAAATGAGCTAAACCTTGTCAGAGCTGACAGCACTATCTTTTGGAGCTTTTCTTCTCCCAATTGAAGATAAAGGCAAGGAAACTGGCCTGCCACACAAAGGCTGGATGGTTCCTGGACCTTCTGGGATCTCTCATTCCTGTCAGTTTGCTTTATCAGGCCCCTGCCCAAGGATGAAGAAATCATAACTCATAATGACTTGTTTGAAATATTTTAGACCACGTGGGTGAGAAGAACACACTTTAAAATAAAAGGAATGTGTAGTCATCCTTCCTTACATTTGCTTTCCACATATGTCCTGCTGATCTAGTATTCTGATGCTCCTTAGTGAAACAACATTTATCCAGGGAAATTCTAAGGATATAGGAGTCCATCAACGCTAGATTTGTAAGCCAACAAGGAAACAATAGAGGGCAACTAAATCAATCATTTGTCATAAATACAAACGTCACTAATCCAAAGTTGGTGGCCACTTTTCTGTTTTTACATCAGAGCCTAGAGAATCTATTGTTTACTGATCTGACACTCTTGGTAGCTTTTTCCAGATTCCACTTTGGTGCTGATCTACATTCCTTTTCTCAGTGATAAATGCCATTTAGAGTTGTATTATTAATTATTAGGATTTAATTTTGACAGCCAGTTTTACCAAATTTGGCCTATAAAGGCATACATTCTTCATATGCATAGGCATACATTCTTTACTTGATGGCTACATCATTCAACTATTATATTATTAAGAAAGCCTTGTATTTACATTGGATGTCACAGTTTATAAAGAAAACATAGATGTATTTTCTCAAGCCATAGAACTGTGCTTTATAGTGACAATTTCCATATTATGGGCTCATAATGTTTAGGGTTAATTCTGCATTGTAATGGCTAACAGAAGGAATGGTCTGGATCAGTGCTTCTCAAATTGAACTGTACTTATGAAGCCCATAAATATCTTTGTAAATGCAGATTCTGACTGAGTAGTCTAGGATGAGGTCTGAGAGTCAAAAACATGAATGTGCGGAGCCTACATGCATTGTGCTCAGGAGCTGCCTTAGAGATTTTTGCCTTCCATATCTCCCCTTTAAAATTGCACCTGACATTTGCTTTTGGGCTGCTCCCTAAAATAACCACCTGCCAGTTTATCATCTCTTGTCGCAGACCCTCCATCTCCCTAGAATAGTGTTGCTAGATTTACCAAATAAAAATAGATGACACCAGTTAAATTTGAATTTCAGATAAACAATGAATATGTTTTTAGTATAATTGTGTCTAAAATATTGCATGGTACACATTTATACTAAAAATGTATTCATTGTTTACCTGAAATTCAAATTTAACTGGATGACCTGTATTTTATACTGTAATCGTACCCTGGAAACAAATGCCTTGGTGTGTATTGGTCTAGATCAATCTCAACACTGTTGACTTGCGGTCCAGATACTTGTATGTTGTGGTAGACCATCTTGTGCATTGTAGGAAGTCTAGCAGCGTCTATGGCTTCCACTTACCAAACACCTATTACAAGCCCGTCCCTTGTTGTCACAACTGAAAATGTCTTCAGACGTTGGCAATGTCCCTGGAGGAAAAAGAAAGCAGCCCCAGTTTCAAACTATTGGTCTAGAGGGAGGAGGGTGTGTGTGTGTGTTTCTAAATATGTAGGTTGAGAAAACAAAATATTAGTAAAGTTTTCGGCAAGGTGAAGTGGCTCACACTTGTAATCCTAGCACTTTGGGAGGCTGAGTTGGGTAGATCACTTCAGCCCAGGAGTTCGGGACCATCCTGGGCAACATGGTAAGACTGTCTCTATAAAAAATACAAAAATTAGCCAGGAATGGTGGTGTGCACCTTTAATCCCAGGTACTTTGGAGGTTGAGGTGGGAGGATCACCTGAGCCAGGGGAGGTTGAGGCTTCAGTGAGCCAAGATAGCACCACTGTACTATAGCCTGGGTGACAGAGTGAGACAATATAAAAAAAAAAATTAGTAAAGTTTTGGTAACGTGTCTTTCTTTGTCAAATATGATAGGAGAGATGTAATGGGAGTTTCTAAGTTAGGTTCTGTGGAAGTCATGAGATTAAAAAAAAAATTACAAGCAAATATTTTGTCATATTTTATCTATGTATGAATCTGCTTCCCTGTCCCCTATTCTCCTAAAACATGCACCAAGTAGCACTTAAAGCTATATTAATGATAATGTAAAGAGTATACTGTTTCCTGAGTATTTTGTTCCATTTCTATACCCATGAAATAAACATATTTCCTGTGTGTCTCTGGGGCTAAATATAAACTCTCTTCCCCAGCATTCATGGTCTTTCACTGGCTTCCTCCTCCCTCCCTAAAACTCCCCTCCCGACTTTGGGGTTTCCTCCGTATTTCCTAACGTTCCTCTCTCATCTGCTTCATCAGGCCATGTAAACCAAACTGACACAGTTCACACTTAACTGTGAATTCCAAGCAATTTCTGATCATGTGCTTTGCTAGTATTGCCCTCCATTCACACTGCCTCGTAGCCATCCTCAAATACATTCTATAAAACCTAACTTTCAAGAAACCCTACTTTATTTCCCTAACCCATAAGAATCACTCTCTTTTCTGGCACTGTCCATAACACAACTCACTTTCTCCCTTGGATAAGAAACAGTTACTAACAAGTTATCTCCCATACTAACCTTGAAAGACTTTAGAGTAGGTTTTGGGACTGCATTAGTGTTACATTGTCCAAATTACCATCTACCTGCAGTCCCCAAGGTATCCTCATATTTAGCTTTTGCACATGCGTTTAATTCTGCTTAGAATGTTTTAACCCCATAGCCTTTTCTGACCTCCCCATTTAAAATTATTATGACTCTGAGACAACACACACTAAACCTTCTTTCCTAATTTATTTTTCCCCATGAAGTCATTATTTTCTCTCACATGTTATTTTTACTTGTTTATTATCTGATTCTCCCTGAGAGTATATAATTTTTACTAGGACAGGTCACTTGTGTCTCTTTCCCTAGTGACTGGAGTAGTTTCTGGCGCACAGTAGGTGTTCAATAAACAATTGTTGAAAAAGTAATTAATGTGCTGGGATATCTGAAGGTATTTCAAAAGGTGTTGGTCTCAAATATATTTGATACTTGAGAATATCAGTAGAATAATTTTGAAGGGACAAAACTTTCATAGGTGTAGAACTTCTAAAACACACCCGGGCACAAAGTTATCACTTTATAATCCTATCTTGAGGTTATTTCACACAGAAGGCTTAGAGAGAAAAAGCTGAAAAGTTATATTGATTGCAATTTTGGGGGAAGTGTACTAAAAAGACTCCCATGCTTAAACTGCTCTAATACCAGGTGCAGGAAATACCACAATTGCTGATAGAACAAATACTATATTACTTCTTACTGGCTGAGTAGCTTTAGAAATCAAATTGGACCTAAAGGAAAGTGAAAGAAAGCTCTTTCATAAACCCTTGCTTCTTTTTCCTTTCCTCTTTTTTATTGTCTTCATAAAAATTTCATTTGAGGGAATAAAGTGCCCCCTGGGGCTGTGTCTACATGAAATCTTAAGGTATTAAGCATTCATTTTTGTGCAATTGATCACACAAGTCAAACATGCCAAATTGGGAAGTTATTCTCCCAACATGTTAACCAACTATACATGAAATTTCTAGCCCATATGTTGTTTGGTTTTTTTTTTTTTTTGAGATGGAGTTTCACTCTGCCGCGCAGGCTGGAGTGCAGTGGCACGATCTCAGCTCACTGCAACCTCCACTTCCTGGGTTCAAGCGATTCTTCTGCCTCAGCCTCCTCAGAGATGGTATTACAAGCATGTGCCATTATGCCCAGGTAATTTTTTTACTTTTAGTAGAGACGGGGTTTCACCATATTGGCCAGGATGGTCTCGAACTCCTGACCTCATGGTCTGCTCACCTCAGCCTCTCAAAGTGCTGGGACTACAGGCTTGAGCCACCATGCCCAGCCATGTTGTTTGGTCTTTGTCAGGACTACTGTCGCAGCTCAAGAGCAGCCATAGACAATAGGTAAACAAATGGGCATAACTGTGTCCCAATTACACTTTGTTTTATGATATTGAAATTAAATTTCATGTAATCTTCACATGTCAGGAAATATTTTTCATTTTAAATTTTTGTGGGTATATAGTAGGTATATATATTTATGGGGTGCATGAGGTGTTTTGATACAGGCATGTGGTATGTAATAATTATATCATGGAAAATGGGATATTCATCCCATCAAACATTTTTCCTTTGTGTTACAAACAATCCAGTTACATATTTTTAGTTATTTTTAAATGTACTATCAGATTATTATTGATTATAGTCACTCCGTTGTGATATCAAATACTAGGTCTTATTCATTCTTTTTTTTTCTTTCTTTTTGAGACAGGGTTTCACTCTGTCACCCAGGCTGGAGTGCAGTGGTGCATTTCAGCTTCAGCTCACTGCAACTTCTGCCTCCTGTGTTCAAACAATTCTTGTGTCTCAGCCTCTGGAGTAACTGGAATTATAGCCATTCACTACCACACCCAGCTATTTGTGTGTGTATGTGTGTATTTTTAGTAGAGATGGGGTTTCACCATGTTGGCCAGGTTGGTCTGGAACTCCTGGCCTCAAATGAGTTTGCCTGCCTCAGCCTCCCAAAGTGTTAGGATTACAGGCATTAGCCACCTTGCCTGGCCTTATTCATTCTTTCTAATTATGTTTTGTTTCCCGTAACCATCCCCACTTCCCCCTGAAACCGCTACTACCTTTCCCAGCCTCTGGTAACCATCCTTCTAATCTATTTCCTGAGGTCAATTGTTTTGATATTTTAGCTCCTACAAATAATTTAGAATATGTTAAGTTTGTATTTCTGTGTCTGAGTTATTTCACTTAACATAATGACCTCCAGCTCCATCAATGTTGTTGAAAATGATTAACTCTCATTCTTTTTTATGGCTGAATAGTACTCCATTATGCATATGTACCACATTCTCTTTATTCATTCATCTGTTCTTGGACACTCACGTTGCTTCCAAATCTTGGCTGTTGTGAACAGTGCTACAACAAACATGAGAGTGCAGACATCTCTTTGTTATATTGATTTCCTTTTTTTAGGTATATATGCAGCAGTGGGATTACTAGATTATACGATAGTTCTATTTTTAGTTTTTTGAGGAACCCACAAACTGTTCTCCATAGGGGTTGTCTAATTTACTTTCCCATCAACACTGTAGAAGGGCTCCCTTTTCTCCACATCCTCTCCAGCATTTTTATTACCTGTCTTTTGGATAAAAGCCATTTTAACTGAGGAGAGATGATATCTCATTGTGGCTTTGATTTGCATTTTTCTGATGATCGATGATGTTGAGCACTTTTTCATACGCCTGTTTGCCATTTTATTATCTTTTGAGAAATGTTTATTCAAATCTTTTGACCATTTAAAAAAATTGGATTAGACTTTTTCCTATAAGATGTTTAAGCTCCTTATATATTCTGGTTACTATTCCCTTGTCAGATGGGTAGTTTGCAAATATTTTCTTCCAGTCTGTGGGTTTCCTTTTCATGTTGACTGTTCTTTGCCAAGCAGAAGCTTTTTAACTTGATGTGACCCAGTTTATCTAATTTTGCTCTGGTTGCCTATGCTTATGGGATGTTACTCAAGAAATTTTTGCACAGACCAAGGTTCTAGAGAGTTCCCCAAAAGTTTTACTGTAGTAGTTTCATAGATTGAAGTCTTACATTTAAGTCTTCAATCCATTTTGATTTTTGTATATGGCAAGAGATAAGTGTCCCATTTCATTCTTCTGCCTATGAATATCCAGTTTCCCACCATCGTTCATTGTTGAAAATGATTTACTGTAAGTATATGGATTTATTGCTGGGTTCTGTATTCTGTTCCATTGGTCTATGTGTCTGGATTTATGCCAGTACCATGCTGTGTTGGTTACTATAGCTCTGTAGTATAATTTGAAGTCAGGTAATGTGATTATTTTAGTTTTTTTTCTTTTTGCTCAGGACAGATTTGGCTATTTGGGGTCTTTTGTGGTTCCATATAAATTTTAGGAATTTTTAATATTTCTGTGAAGAATGCCATTTGTGCTTTGATAGGGATTACATTGAATCTTTAGATTGCTTTGAGTAGTGTAGAAATTTTAAAAATTCTGATTCTTCCAATCCATGAACATGAAATATCTTTCCATTTTTGTATGTCTTCTTTAATTTCTTTCATTAGTTTTTAATAGTTTTCATTTTGCAATCTTTCACTTCTTTGGTTAACTTCAAAGTATTTAATTTTATGTGTGGCTATGGTAAATGGGATTACTTTTTATTTCTTTTTCAGATTGTTCAGTGTAGGTATATAGAAATGTTAATGATTTGTATGTTGATTTTATATCCTGCAACTTTACTGAATGTGTTTATCAGTTCTAATAGTTGTTTTAGGGATCCTTTAGGTTTTTACAAATATAAGATCATTTCATCTAGAAACAATTTTGGGTTTGACTTGCCCTTTCTTTTTTAGTTCTTTATAGGGATCCTTCAGGTTTTTACAAATATAAGATCATTTCATCTGGAAACAATTTTGGTTTGGACTTGCCTTTTCTTTTTTAGTTCTTTAAGATGCATTATTAGGTTATTTATTTGAAGTTTTTGTTTCTTTTTGATGTAGACACTTATAACTATGAATTTCCCTCTTGGTAGTGCTTTTACTGTATCTCACACATTTTGGAATGTTGTGTTTCCATTACTGTTTGTTTCAACAAATTTTTCAATTTTCTTCTTGATTCAGGAGCATACTGTTTAATTTCCATGTGTTTGTATAGTTTCCAAAATGCCTCTGGTTATTGATTTCTAGTTTGATTCCACTGGGGTCAGAAAAGATGCATGATATTAGTTTCATTTTTTGGAATGTTTTAAAACTTGTTTTGTGACCTAACCTATGGTCTGTCCTTGAGAATGGTTCATGTCCTGAGGAGAAGAATTTGTATTCTGCAATCATTGGATGAAATATACCGTAAGTAGCTATTAGGCTTATTTGGTCTCTAACACAGACTAAATCTGATGTTTCTTTGTTGATTTTCTGTCTGGAGGATCTGTCCAATGCTGAAAGTGGGGTATTGTCCAGCTGTTATCATATTGGTGTCTATCTCTTCCTTTAGCGCTAACAGTATTTGCTTTATATGTCTGGTTGCTCCCACATTAGATGTGTGTATATTTTCAATTGATGTATCCTCTGCTGAATTGACCCCTTATCATTATATAATAGACTTGTTTCTCTCCTGTTACAGTTTTGGTCTTTAAGTGTATTTTGTCTAATACAAATATAGCTACTTCTGCTCTTTTTTTGTCTTCCTTGGCATGGAGTAATTCTTTCTATCTTTTTGTTTTCAGTCCATGTTTATCTTTACAGGTGAGATGTGGTTCTTGTGGGCAACAGATCATTGGGTCTCATGTTTTAATCTATTAAGACATTCTATGGCTTTGGATTGGAGAGTTTAGACCACTTACATTCAATGTTATGATTAATAAGTAAGGACTTATTCCTGTCACTTTGTTATTTGTTTTCTGTTTTATTTTTATTTTATTATTTATTTATTTGTGTGTGTGTGTGTGTGTGTGTGTGTGTGTGTGTGTGATCTTCTCTTCCTGTCTTCCTTTTAGTGAAGGTGATTTTCTCTAGTGATATATTTTAATTTCTTTCTTTTTATTTTTTGTGTTTCCACTGTATATTTTTCAATTTGAGGTTACCATGAGGCTTGCAAAGACTATCTTATAACTCACTCTTTTAAATTGATGGCAACCTAATACTGATTGCATAAACAAACAAGCAAAATGCTAATAAAACGCTACACTTTGTCTCCTTGCTTTTTAATTTTTTGTTGTTTCTCTGTGATTTATTGTACTTATTGTACTCTTGAAAAGTTGTGGTAGTTACTGCTTTTGAGTTGTTCATTGTTTAGTCTTTCTATTTAAGAGTAGTTTATAGATTACAATTACAGGGTTATAATATCCTGTGTTTTTCTGTGTGCTATTATCAGTGAGATTTGTACTTTCAGATCATTTCATATTGCTTATTAACATCTTTTTCTTTCAGGTTGAAGAAATTCCTTTAGCATTTCTTGTAGGACATATCTGGTGTTGATGAAATCCCCTAACTTTTGTGTATCTAGGACGGGCTTTATTTCTCCTTCTTGCTTGAAATATATTTTCACTGGATATATCATTCTAGGGTAAAAGTTATTTTCCTTCAGCACTTTAAGTATATCATGCCACTCTCTCCCAGCCTGTAAGGTTCCCACTGAAAACTCTGCTGCCAGACATATTGGAGCTTCATTGTATGTTATTTGTTTCTTTTCTCTTGCTGCTTTTTTGATCCTTTCTTTATCCTTGATATTTGGGAGTTTGCTTCCTTGAGGTAGTCTTCTTCGGGTTAAATCTCCTTGGTGCTCAATAAACCTTCTTGTGCTTGAATATTGATATCTTTATCTAGGTTTTGGAACTTCTCTGATAGTATCCCTTTAAATAAACTTTCCTTTCCTATCTTTTTCTCTACTTCCTCTTTAAGACCATTGAAATATTTGCCATTAAAGTCTATTTTCTAGATCTTGTAAGTGTGCTTCATTGTTTTTTATTCCTTTTTCTTTTATTTCCTCCGTGTATTTTCAAATAGCCTGCCTTCAAGCTCACTAATTCTTTCTTCTGCTCGATCAGTTTTGCTATTAAGGGACTCTGATGCATTCTTCAATATGTCGATTGCATTTTTCATTTCCAGAATTTCTGCTTGATTCTGTCTTGTTATTTTAATCTCTTCGTGAAATTTCTGATAGAATTCTGAATTTCTTTGCTGTATTGTCTTTAATTTTGTTGAGTTTCTTCAAAACAACTATTTTGAATTCTCTGTCTGAAAGGTCACATATTTCTGTTTCTGCAGAATTGATCCCTGGTGCCTTATTTAGTTCATTTGGTAAAGTCATGTTTTCCTGGATGGTCCTGATGATTACAAATGTTTATCAATATCTGGGCATTGAAGAGTTAGGCATTTATTTTAGTCTTCACAGTCTGGGCTTGTTTGTGCCTGTTCTCCTTGGGAAGGCTTTCCAGGTATTTGAAGGAACTTGGGTGCAAAGCCTAATAATGCAGTGGTTCTTGCAGACTCATAGAGGTACCACTATGGTGGCCTTAGATTTAATCTGAAAAACTTCTCTGGGTTACCATGCAGAGACTCTCATTCATTTTCCTTACTTTGTCTCAAACGAAATCTCTCTTTCTGTGCAGAGTCACCTGGAACTGGGGTTGGGGGCACACAAGCACTCCTGTGGCTACCACCACTAGGAATGTGCTGGTTCAGATCTGAAGCAAACACAACACTGGGTCTTGTCTATGGCCTGCTGTAACCACTACCTGGCTACCACCTATGTTCACTCAAGGATGTAGGATTCTATGATCAGCAAGTGGGCAAGCCAGTCATGTTTGTTCTCCTCCCTTCAGAGTGTCAAGTTCCCTCAGGCCCTGGGTAGGTCCAGAGATGCTGTCTAGGAACCAGGGGTTGAAGTCAAAAACCTTAGAAATTTACTTGATGTTCTCTTCTACTATGGTTAAGCTGGCACTCAAACGACAAAAGAGTCATTCCCACTCTTCCCTCCCCCGTCCGTAGACAGAGGAGCCTCTCCCTGTGGCCACCACTACCACCAGCCCACACGGGATTCTTCCAGGCCACCACTGATATTCACTTAAAGCCCAAAGGCTCTTCTGTCAGCTTTTGGTAAATGCGTCAGGCCTGAGACCCACACTTCAGGGCAGTGGGTTCCCGTCTGGACAACGGCAGGTCCAGACATCCTATCCAAGATTATACGCCTGGACTCAGTGACTCCAAGTGTCCACTTGGTGTTTTACCCAACTGTGGCCAAAGCTAGTACCTAAAGTGCAAGACAAAGTCCCCTTTACTTTTCCCTCTGCTTTCCTCAAACAGAAGGAATCTTTCATCATAGCCACCACAGCTGGGAATGTGCTGGATCACATCTGAAGCCACGACATCTCAGGGCTCTAGGTCCTTGGCATACTAACTTGACATCACTGTTGGTTATTAAGGGCTTAAGGGCTCTTTAGTCAGCAGGTGATGAGCCCTGCTATGACTGGATTCTTCCTGTCCAGGCAGCAGTTCCCTCTTGGACCATGGTGTGTCTAAAATGTCATTTTTGAGATAGGCCCTAGAATGTGGCCTTACAACTCTGCCCAGTGCCCTTTTCTACTGTGGTTGAGCTGATATCCAAGATGCAAGACAAAGCCCTCTTTCCTCTTCTCTCTCCTCTCCTCAAGCAGAAGGAAGGAGTCACTTTTGTTGCTGCAAGCTGCACTTCCTGGGGTTGGGAGAAGAGGGCCGCAAGCACTCCTTTAGCCTCCCCATCTGGTATCTCCCTAGGTCACATGCCATCCGAATCTACTGGCTCTGAGCCCAGCCCAAGACTAGGAATTGCCTAGGAATTGAAGTCTTTGTGTCCTACAGTGCTTTTTGAGTTTACTTAGAACCCCAGAGCGCTTTGGCCCACGGCGGCAAGGCCTGCCAAGAAACTTGAGCTCTGACTGCTAGAATAGGTGATTCCCCTCTGGCTAGGCTCGTCCAAATTCTCTGTCCGTGAATGGGCACCAGCTGAGTCCAGCAGGGCTTTGCTGTGCACTGTGACAGGGCAGCACTGAGTTCAATGTAAAGTCCCCCAGTCTCTGTGCTGTCTGTCCCACAATTGCACAGACTCTCTCTGTGTGCATCTTCCATTACCTGGCAGGCTAAGAGCTCCCCTTCTAATGTCACTTGCCTAAGACAAGGTCCCATAGCTGTAGCGTATTCATTGTCTTTTTTCCTGTCTATTGGAGGAGAGGGGTCAGGCAAAACCTCTGTTTCCTCTGCTGGGAAAAGGGGGAGGGATGGTGTTGACGATTCAAGACTATCTCCTACCCTCTTCAGAGTCTCTTTAGCGATATGAAGTTAAAACCATGCAGTGTGAGTGCCCACCTGATTTTTGGTTCTTCTGATGGTGCTTTTTGGTGCATAGTTGGTTGTTAAAATTTGGTGTGTGTCAGCGGGGATGGCAAATGTAGCCTTCTATTCAGTCATCTTACTCTGCTCTCCTCTTCCTTTAAAAATTATTTTGCTTAGTTGTTCTTTGCTTGTAGGTCCCACAAAAACAGGCAGTGGACTAGATTTTGCCCTTTAGCTATAGTTTGCTGCCTTCTGCCACTGACTGCTTCAAGATGATAGCAGTGCCCTCCTAGGCTCTTCTAGGGTAATCTGAGCAGGAGCAGACTGGAGTGGAGTAGCCATGGTAAATGCATGTGAGAACACGGGCATGTTGAATGAAAGGCAAGATTTCAAGTCAGACAGAAGCTTGAAACAGTATTGCAAACTCAGTGCTGAATTTGATCACTAATTAAGACCTTGTAGATTCTTTGTGCTTTTATCTAAATCCTGTTATCACTCTGCAACTTTTAGGATTAATTAATGCAGGCTCATCTATCCTTGTACTACTTCTTCTAGCATTTAGAAAAAATCATCAATGGTTTTTTTTTAAACTATCATCAACATGTATTTGCAGAAAAGGAGAGCCAAATATATTATTTTCTATCCTTTGTGCTGCCTAACGCTTTATATTAGGTTTATTCCATCTGTGTCATCTTAGCTGCAAAAGGTAGTTCCAGCAAAAGGTGAAGGTGTTCAGAGATTGATACTATGCAATTAAGACTTAAGGATACTAATCTTAAACTTTTATTTTTAGATCTTGTCCACGATGATAGAATCAAGGGTCACTTCCCCTCTTATTCATTAACAAATGTTTTAAAAAGTTGCTTACAAATTATATAATCTTTAATGCTTTTATAATACAATCCCTGTGGATACCAGAGAATATCATTTCCAAGTCACAATTTTAGGCAATTGTTTATCTCAACTTCTAGATATTTTTTCCCTCAAAATGTCAAAATTTGGAATATCCAGTTTCATAGTATAGCTTATCCAACTCTTAATAGTAATTATTAATGTCATGGTTTTTTAAATCCAATTTTTCTCAGAATTAGTTTGCAGCCTCTGTATCAGCCCAAACCATCTGCTCTTAGATCTGTTGGTTTTTCCAAGCAGGAGACCTTTCTTATGATTTTCACTGAAGTAATACAGCACTTTCATTTTGGCAGGGGGAAACTGGGTTTAGCCTTTGAAAGAAAGTCTCTTAAGACACTGATAATGCACTTTCAATTAGTAAAATTAGCCTTTATCACTTAATAAATGAAGTGAGTCTCTTTATCCATTTTATATCACAAAGAATTAAAATCTCCTGTCCTTTGTTTTAATTGGTGATTGAAAATACGTTTTCATCTAAATGCATTAGCACTGAGCATGCCCTCCCCTGTTGTGCTTCCTGTTTGAAAAGCTAATTAAATGGTCTCATTGCTGATTGGCTGGAAGCCTATACAACTTCCTGGCTGCAGGCCATTAACACCCTGGCCAGAAGTGCTGACAAAAAGATGAAGAGATTTACACCCTCTGATTTCTGTATTAACAACAAGGACAAAACAGTATGTGGTCTTGTCAGTGGATAATACAATTTAAAGATAGGATTTCTTTTTCCACAGGTGCATTTGTCTCTGAAAATTAGCAGTTCAGCTTGGTGTGAATAATAAGGCATCTTCTCTGATGAGTTGGAATCATATTAAAAAATCTGTTATGGACAAGTTCAAGGTTTATAAGACTATTACCATTTCTCTAAATGAAAGAACCCAAGTCAGCTTATTTCTAGATCTATGTTCTGATTACTTAAAAAAAGTACTGGAAATAACAAGTACGAAAAGTGTTCTTATTCTATAAAGGCAAAATACATATATATATAAATATTGCAAAAAACATTTTTCTTAATTATGTCAGTTATTTAACATAAAATTACTTTTTAACAACAAAAAACAATGCCCTGTGATAAGATTGCTTTTCCCAATGAATTCACCACTGGTTTTAATAGTTTACCATATATTTTAGCAAGAAAACATGTGAAGCAAATGTGTATGTGTATATACAGAGGCCTGCATCAAAATAGAAGGATATATGTATATATTTGACAAGACTTTTGCATATGTAAGTATACATATACACACACCCCTCTTTACACAGATATCTATATACACACACATATATATACATACAAGCACATGTATGAATATTAATCATGCACATAAATACACATATGAACATGTCACAAAATAATACATAATATAACCAATTTAATTGGCTTTTCAAACAGGAAGCTCAACAGGGGAGGGAATGCTCAGCACTAATGCATTTAGATGGAAATGTGTTTTCAATCATCAATTAAAGATTAGATGTAGATAACCTCTAATATATAAGATATGGAACTAGGAATTGGCGATGGGGTAAAAATCCTTACTTTTTCATATTCATTATATATTCTTTCATAAAAGGAAATGATTGAATATATTTGATCAGTAAGGCCCTTTCTAGCTTTAAAGTGATAAATCTAAGATTTGTATATATTCAGATCCCTTTCATTAAACCACTAGGGAGTTCTGAAAATGATAGTAGATGAGTATGGAAGGACAGAAAGAAGTACAAATGAAATATCAGGCTTTCAATAATTAATCAGCCAATAGCCATTGACAACATACTACTCTAAAGGTGCTGTGCTAGGCTGAGACTACAAAAGAACTGAAGTCTCATTCTTACTTGTGAGAAGCTTATAGAATGATTTTGGAGAGATATGTAGCTATTGACATCAAAGCCATCAAGGTAAAGCAAGGATTGAGAAGTGGGGTAGAAAATTTATAATTGGATCCTATGTTTCAGAAACAGAAGTCACTTTACAAAATATAGAGTGTACTGTAAATCTTGTTTGTACAGTTAATTGGCTTACAAAACATTTTCTTATTAGTTGTTTCAAAGAGAATCCAACCCTTTAGGGTCGAAATTATTATAAGTTTTAAATTCTGAATTACCATAATGAATTTTTCATAAATTAAGGCCATCACAAAAATATTCTACAATGAAAAGGACCAGTCATCAGAACTTTAAGATGAAGTCATTCAATTGAAGCAGAATATTTTAGAGTTATCTTAATAGATGGTCCTTTTCCTAAATGGACAAAACAAAAATAATTCTTACTGTGATCAGACTTAAAACAAGGAGAGTGTTATTTGGTGTTTTTACCATGCAAGACAGTGTGAATATCCAAAGAAATATAGAGTACTATATCTGGCCTTGAGCAAGCTAAAATTTAATTGGATGAAAATATGGTATCTGTACCAATAAATAGCTGCTGATTTCCAAATGAGTGTCAATGAAACTAAGATCTATGCAATATCAACAAAGAAAATAGAAAAATAGATTTGATTTGGTTTTAGGAGTTTGAATTAAATTCCGATATTTTAGCTGTGCATTCAACAAATATTTACTGAGTGTCTGCTGTGTACCAGGCAAAGAGGATGCAATGTTGAGCAATTCCAACCAAGGCTCAACCCTCATGAATCGGGAAAGAGCAAACTAACTGAACACAGGGTTGGAGCCAGAGGAAGGCATAGCTGGTGAGGTATACAGGAAAATATAAAGCCATGCTTAGGAGCTCAATGAGAAGACTAGTGGGGATAGAACATATGGTTACTAATAAAGAAATATAGGAAACAAGAATTCCTAGTAAATGATTTCATAAAACCTCCTAAAACAGCTCACTATGGTACATATCAGGTAAGAAATTTGGAAAATATTGATGTGTTATGATATTCCCAGATTTAAGCTTAAAGTTAGGTTAACACTTTGTAAATTTACTAGTGAGAGATTACCTTGAAGACATACCTCACATATCACTCATAGGTGGCCCCAGATTGATGAACTCTGTTGGTATCTTAATAGATAGTTCTACAACTAAGACTCAGTTCCATAGCAATTTTCCAAAAGGGCAAACTACAATTACAATAAAATATCGATATGTGTCTCAAATACTGTTCTGATGTAGAAGTATCTATACAATATCGATATGTGTCTCAAATACTGTTCTGATGTAGAAGTATCTATACGTCACCTTAAATATCATCTCAAATCCCCAAATTCTGAGGCTAAGAGAAAAGTAAAATATATGAAAAGAGTTTGCCTCAAAGGACACAAACTTCGATTCAAAGCAAAGTCATAGAACCTGGCAAAATTTAACATAAATTCAGCTGTTTTAAATGTATGCTCTTGATCTTCTCTTCCTTGAAAAGCTGAATGACTTTAAAATAGCAATATTTAGACAACCTTTGGGAATCAGAGTTCTATCTACAGAACCAATTAAATCAGTGTAAATGATGTAAAATTAATAAGAAGTCTCAATAAATGACAAGATAACTTAGTTATAAGCAAAGGAAATAATAATTTCATGTTCAAATTAATGCTCAAATTAACTTGAGTCGGTCAGATTTCTGTAATATTGGGGTTTTCATTGACTTCTCTCTTACCATAAGTCCCTAGGCTTGTTTTTAAGCTCCTCTATTAAGAACCCTGATGATAAATGTTGCCTGGTGAACTCTGCATTTTCTACTAGACAGGCAGCTCCCTTAGGGCAATGATGGGGAATGTTTATAATTTGCTTCAGTAGCTTCAGTGTCTGGTGTGTCTGTTACATTAGTTTTGTTAAATTATGTCCTGAATGATTGACATAAATTATGTCATGAATGAATTACATGGATGAATGTAAAGTCTGACCACATATTAGGTTGTTTAAACATAGAATCAAAAAGTAATGTATTTTTATAAATGATAGAAACCTTGGGGGTCAACCTCTCTAACCTTTTTCATTTTTGAGATTCAGAGATTGACGTTGAATAATTAGCCTCTTACTCCTGTTTAATTTTTTAACCATATCTCTTGCTCACATGTATTTTTTTTTTTGCTGTCTTCCATACCACTGCATTTTTATACCTACATAACCTAAGCAAAACCACAGTCTAAATATTTTACTTGGAAACTGAGGTTCGTTCTTGACCCATCCCTTTTTCTCATAAACATACTCAATGTTCAATAGGTTCTGTTCATTACACATCAAAATATAGCTAGAGTTTCTCCTTTCTTCCATCCCACTGTTACCTTACTTGTCTATTTCCTTTTGCCTTGACTGCTGTTAAGTTTCTCTCCGAGATTCCTGCTTCCACTCTTGTATTCACCTCAAACTATTCTCTATACAGCAGCCAGAATGATTTTCCAGATATGTAAATCTGATCATGTCATTTCCTTGCTTAAAATCCCTTAATAACATCTCAGTGTGGTTGAAATAAAATTCAGACTTACTAAGGTGGTGGATGGCATCTGAATTATCCACACTGCTTACAGCCCCAGGTTAATCTTTTGCCATGTTCCTCTTGGCCCACTGAGCTTCAAAGCCCATGTCCTATTGAACCACACATCTTTTAAATAAATACTTCTTGATGCTTTAATACTTCTTTTTAAGTTCATAGATATTAACATCAGGAAAGGTCATAAACAAGCTTGGAAGCAATGTTGTTGCTGATTCTATAAAAACTGCATAAGTACCCTGACACTTGAGGTTTAAAGCTGTTCTGAAGCAATAATTTACTTCCTACCACACATACCTGCAGCCAGATAGTGGCCCCAAAGAAGCAGGGTAGAAATATATCTGACTTCCCAGGTGTGTCCTTTCCCCATCTTTCTTCTCAGACTAGGTGTCATGTGATATAACTGGACCCGGGAGAATGACCCCACAACTGAAAGATTTTTATGAAGGATGATTTACTATTCTCCAACGTACTGACATTTTTCTACAGCCCAATCATTGCTGGGGAGTAAGTACAGAACAAAATGTGTTGAGATAAAAGATCATTTCAGGCTTTTGTGGTGAGCTTTGATTCTGGTGAGTTTGAGACACATTTCAGACTATAAACTTTAGCGTCAAACATTGTCATTTTCACTTCGAGTGGCTATTATATCATGTTATTCTGGGTCAGGTTATCAAAAATTTGGTAATTCTTAAACAAGTTTTGATTTTTTCAGAGTCTCAGTATAGAAGGTTGAAAATCACACAAGTTACATAGTTAAGCAGAAATATTTTGGTTTTCCATTTTCATTGTGCAGATGCATGCACAGTATGAAAATGCATTTTATTAGCTCCAATTTTCCCCCAGTAGGTACTTCCAAATTTAAATTAAAATTATATAGATTTACCAGAAGTCTTTAATCTAAATTATTATTTCTGTTGGGATTTCTGGCTTCTTATTTTACAAAATGGATTTTATGGGTAGGAAAAATATATTAAAATTATAAGAGGAAAAAATTGACTCCTTTTGGTATATTTGATGTGAATCTTAGCTATTACCAAATTAACTTTAATGAATTATATAATATGGAATAAAGGCTTTGAGCAGACTACTCTCTCTACTGCATCTTTGTATTGAAAACTTGTTTCATTTAGGCTTCTCCTTTTTTTTGTCTTTCTCTACAGATTTTGAATATAGCACTCAGGCACATGTCTTTGGCAGGAAAAAAAATCACTTATATTGAGAAGAGGGTAGTCCTATGAAACAAATGTAGAGTAAAAAGTATTGCCAGAGAATCTCAGCAGGGCCATTTACAGCCATATGAAGGCAAAACCTTATAGTAATAAACCTAATACAGTGCCTGGTATGTATTCGATGACTGCCACTGGGAAGAAGAAAAATAGGAACTTGGGTTAATAGACGGTCAGATAGAAGATAATTTAATCCTTTAGGTAACATGCTCAATTAAAAGTTTGAAACAATTATAACCCAATAGATTCTTGTTTCAATGACCTTTGAAATGAATAGGGAAATGTCTTGCCAAATTTCTTTATGAAAATCCTTGTTGTTAGGGCTTTGTAATGTTTCCTTCAGAAAATATGCTGGATGTAAATTCTGTATTCCTACCTTGGAATTCTGAAATTCAGAAGGTTGAATCATTTTCTGAACAGTAACAGGACTTAACTATAACATAGCACAAGCTGTTACATAACATGATATAACATGTTAATATACCAGAAACATATGTTACTATTTGTTAATTAATTTGAGTATTAGTCAATATTTATTGAGTGCTACTGTGTACCTAGGGAATAATACCAAAACACAGGAGTCATAGATTCCCCTCTCATGAAGATCACAGTACTTCTGTAGTCAAAACACACAAGGCTTATAATACAATTAAAAAAAAAACAGTATCAGGCTCTCTTATGAAGGAGAAAAAACATAAGTTTTCGAACTCACTGCTTCCCATTATTTACTGACTTACTTGCCATCTCTAAAAACATGTGCAGTCTTTAGATTCACTGTTTTTTTTTTACACATGTTGCTTCTCTGTCTAGAATGTCCTTTTGTATCTTGGGCATCTGGTGAACTCCCATTCTTTATTCCAGACCCAGCCATAGTCCGCCATTTCTGAAGCTCTTTTCTGATTATTGATTTCCCAATAGGCATCACTGAGGATTACTCTATCTTTGCTCCACCAGCATCTTTCATTTTTGTCACAGTGCACTATGCTATATATTTGCCTTTCCTACTAGACTATGAACTCTTTGAGGAAAGAAACTGGTACTCATCATTGTATTCCTCAGGCAATTAGGATGATCCCTGGCACATATTAGATGTCCAATAAATGCTGACTGACTCTGGGTTCTCCAGAAACAGGACACACATACACACATACACACACACACACACACACACACGCATACACACAATATAAGTATGTATTTATATTATTTTTGTATATTAATATATGTTTATGTAATATATAAATATTTTATATAATATATAGGATCTATCCATCTATTTAGAAAGATAAATAGAGACAGAGAAAGATTGATCACAAGGAATTGGCTCACATGGTTCTGGAGGCTAAGAAGTCCTAGTATCTATAATTGGCAAGCTGGAGACCCAGGAGACCTGATGGTATAGTTCCAGTTAGAATCTGAAGGCCTCAGAACCAGGAGACTTGATGGTGAAAGTTCCAGTTCAAGTCTGAGTTCAAAGGCAAGAGAAGACTAATGCCCCAGCTCAAGCAGTCAGGCAGAAGATGAATTTTCTTTTATTCTGCTTCTTGTTCTATTTGGGCCTTTAACGGATTGGATAAAGCCCACCCACACTGGGGAAGACATTGTTTTATTCAGTCTATTGATTTAAATTTTAATTTTATCTAGAAACACCCTTATAGACACATCCAAAATAATGTTTGGCCAAAAGGCTGGGTGCCCCATGGCCCAGTCAAGGTGACACGTAGAATTAGTCACCACACTGACTGACTGAGTGAATGAGTGGGTGATCTGGGAATTCTCATTAAGTAATGCAATCAGTGCAGGTAGGGGTGCATGGAAGAAGAACCTTGATAAAGTAGGGAAAGGGTGGTGACAGTGACGTGATGAAAAACAGAAGATCATACCAACTTAAAGAGTTTGCTTTTCTGCTTTTGAAAGATTTGCCTATCCTGAATTGTGCATACTTCCAAGTAGGCCCAACAAATATCAGTCGTATTCACAATCAACTTTTATGAGTGTTGCAACCGTTCATTAGCAATGTGTAATGAGATTTTTAGCTTAATAGAAAGCCTCAGCCTGAATTATGTAAAACTATTCATTACTATTGATTATAAACCAATCTCAGGTTTTTGTATTAAGAATTTTATCTGCAGAAGAATTAAAATTATTGTCAAAGCTTGTGGAGGTAAACATGTCTTCATGAAATCAATATGCTCGTGAAGAGTTGCTTGCAAATTTCACTGAATATAATGCACTGAATAGAGTATTAGAAACATTAGGAAAGTTTCCTTTTGTATTTTTAAAGATATGCTTGTTTTAGAAAAAATGAGAAATATAATTTTCGCTCATTTAAAAAAAGTTTATTAACATAATTTTCTATGGATGTATAATGTTATGTACAGTGGATATACTATAATTTGCTTAACCAATTACCAATTGTGCAATTAGCCCATTTTATATTTTTTACTATTTTAAATAACAATGTTGAATACATATGTAACTTTTCTTTTTGTATACTTATGTATGGATTCCTAGAAGAAAAATTGAGTTAAATTGTTTTTTTTTTGTTTGTTTTGAGACAGACTGTTGCTGTGTTGCCCAGGCTGGAGTGCAGTGGCGCAATCTTGGCTTATGGCAATCTCGGCCTCCTGGGCTCAAGTGATTCTCATGCCTCAGCCTCCTGAGTAGCTGGAATTAAAGGCGCACACAACCACACTTGGCTCATTTTTGTACTTTTAGTTGAGTCGAGGTTTCACCTTGTTGGCCAGGCTGGTCTCAAACTCTTGACCTCAGGTGATTCGCCTGCTTAGGCCTCCCAAAGTGCTAGGATTACAGGTGTGAGCCACTGCACCCAGCCGTGGTTAAATTGCTATGATGCAAATTTTCAAATCACTTTACTGAGGTGGTGTATCAATTCACACTTTCACAGTATGGTTAATTATCATTTTAAGAGGTTTGCAACACTGATAGGCTAAGCTCCTATCTCATTTTTGTTATATTTTCAGTTTTAATTACTAGTGAATATTTGTCCACATTAGAAATTTAAAGAATTTCTATAGAAAATCTTACATTAAAGTAAAACAAGCAAATAATAAACTCCTAACTGATCTGCACATTAAGTATGAGTCTACATTTGGCTTAATGCATACTCACAGTTAAGTGACCTCTTTCAGTCACCAAAGATGCCAGCAGAGCTAAGATGAAAGATAGTTGCCGCTATTCATTATTTGCTATCTAGTACCTTCTGTAAGAAGGACTTCATTCTAACTTTCACATAAATAAATGGCATTGATGTTCAGTATAATTTGATTAGATTTTAAGAAGAATCTAGAAAGACAACACCATGTGAGTTTGAGGAAGAGGTGGTAAAACTATTATTTAATCTTGTGCTCAGAATAGATATTATAATATAGCTTGAATGGAGGAAATAGTTATTAAAATGCTACCTAGAACAATGCTTCCCAAAACTGCCTCTGTTGGCCCTATAATTAATCAAAGATATTGATGGGCCAAGCCAACTCATGCTTGTCTGATTGTTGATACTGAAATCAAGAGGAGCAGGACTGTTAGGACACGTTGTAGTTCATGTCTGATCACCACCTCCAGGGGAAAGCTGGGTAGGGGCTGAAATCCAGTTCTGGATTTACTGGGTGATTCTGTGCAGTGCCTTTATAAAATTCATTCCCTCAGAGACAGTATCCTTTCCTAATTATACAATGGGGCAAAGTATGAACCACCAGGGGTCCTGAGGATATTACTAAGAAGGATGATTCCGGAGAATCCTGAATTACTCCATGGCTTTGAAGGGCAGCTAAGAAATAACCTAGCAATGCTCTTAGGTGAGATTATGATAGACTAGGCTTTAAACTGACTCTTGGTCATGGGGATTATAGGAGTCCCCAAATGGCCATCTGTTTCTGGGTCTCATGTATAGTCAGGCTTTCATTGCTTCAAGGATCTGGAACAGTACCAACACTACAGAGGATGTTATATTGGACAAACCCCAAAGATGATTCTGAGAAAGACCTAGTTGATGGCCTTACTCCTTGCCTATTTTTGGCCTAGGGCAAGAGGTCATTGTGTGCTGCTAAGCTTGCAGAGCTGGACAAACTCCAGGTAATCTCATTATTCCAAACTGCTACAGACTATGTTGGAAAGTGACAGAGCCAAAGCTCAAATCCAACTTTCAAAATTTGGATGTCTGCAATACTCTATTCAAACATTTAGAGTCACATAGAACCTCAACCAATATTTGTGTATTTTTTTCTTTCAGTAAATATTTGATATACTTCACAGAAATAAAATACAGAAAACATCCACACGAATGTAGAAATACTTTTCAAGCTTTTATTTATCCACTCAACTTTTTAATAGTATCTGCCTATAGTATCTGGGTAATCTGCCTATACTGTTTTTCTTTCCCTTTGACATCCTTTAGAGGTTCAGTCATTTGGCCATGTGATTGCTTCTTATAAGATCACACATTGTGTGAACATGGCTGGCACTTACCAGACATGCTTACCAGGACTTCCTTTGCCATGTCCACCATAGAGCAATTGCTCTTCAGCCAACCACCTGGGAGTCTGTAATTTTGCCAGTGGAAATGAAGCAAAAATAAAAAGGAGTGGGAGAATAAAAAAAGGGAAATGATAGCTTGCAGAGGGATGTGGCAAGTACAGGCCAAAATGAGCTTCTACCAAATTCCCTGCATATTTTTTATTGGCCTTCTGGCTGCTTTTTGAAAAGGACTAATTCTAGAGAACTTCTCTTTGGCTTGCCTCTATTCTCTGCCTTTTGGCTAATTTGAGAATTAAAAAGGGCAAAGGAGGTCTGGCTTTGAAGGGATGTAACCTTCAGGCTTTAATTTGGAGCAAACAAAGCATTTACAGCAGCTCTCCTCTGGCAGTTGCAGAGTATTACCACACTGCTGAATATTTAAAAGCAAGGCGTGCTTCCAACCCCAAGGTCTGTCCCCCAATTGATAAGTCTCTTTTTATTAAATGAACTTTAATTACTTAATAATTAGACCTTCCACAGGAGAAGATGTGGATCCTGATAGTCTGCCGAGAAGGCTAGAGGGCAAATCGGAAGAATGTGCCATTTTCAGATTAGAATTTAAAAGAAGGAACAGGCCCATTCTGCGGGTGTGTGGGTGGAGGAGAGACCTCCCTAGAGGCGGCAAGTCTTGGCATAAACCTGGACTGTGAAATGCTTTATTTCCACTTTTGCTTGAAAACTAAAGTACTTTAGAATTAAATGAATGAGAGTACATGTCGAAAATATTCAAACTTTCTGACTGTCTGGATCTGATGGAAAGATTTCTTGTCGTCTATGCAGTGTGTGTATGCTTGGGTGGAAGGGTAGGGAGAGATTATTGTTCTCCTTATTTTAATTCTGAGAGCCTAACACTTTTGATGTCCCTACAGATTTAGCAGCTTTCCATTCATTGCCATGGTGATTTTTTACCTCATTTTTTTTTAGCATCACAAAGGAAAAGCCCAAATGAAAAATGTTTGCTTCTTTTGCTATTAACATTTCTACTGCCTGGTGACAGCAAATATTTGGGTTGTGCCTAGCTTCTGAGGAAATATGTATTGGTCTGAGGAGATTGATGGCTACAGCCATTGCCCAGGCTGTCCCAGCTGGGTGAAGGCTGGCCCTGAGACCACTGATAACTTTGTTCCTGGGGACAGTGATGTGAAGGGAGGATGAGGAAATCCCATTCAAAACGTCTACTGATTTACAATTGAACTGTTTGTGGCTTAGATAATATTTTCACAAATGCCTTATGGATAGCCTCTCCACACTTCACCACCTCTACACCAACCCATCTCTTCAAATGAAAGGATTTATTAGTCTCAGCTCTTTTCTGCTTTCCTGAAAAAAATCACTGCTTTTCCCTTCTCTTATTTTATTATTTATTTATTTTTTAAAGACAGGATCTCTCTCTGCCACCCAGGCTGGAGTGCAGAAGTGTGATCATAGCTTACTGCAGCCTGGAACTCCTGGGCTCAAGTGATCCTGCCACCTCAGCTTCCTGAGTAGCTGGGACTACAGGTGTGCACCTCCAGACCTGGCTAATTAAAACAATTGTTTTTCTTTCTTTCTTTCTTTCTTTTTCTTTTTTTTTTTTTTTTTTGAGACAGAGTTTCGCTCTTGTTGCCCAAGCCTGGAGTGCAATGGCACCATGTCGGCTCACAGCAACCTCCACCTCCTGGGTTCAAGTGATTCTCCTGCCTCAGCCTCCCAAGTAGCTGGGATTACAGACATGTGCCACCACGCCCATCTAATTTTTTGTATTTTTGGTAGAGACAGGGTTTCTCCATGTTGGTCAGGCTGGTCTCGAACTCCCGAAATCAGGTGATCTGCCTGCCTCAGCCTCACAAAGTGCTGGGATTACGGGCATGAGCCACCGTGCCCGGCCTTAAAAACAATTTTTTTTTTTTTATAGAGACAGAATCTCTCTATCGTGACCAAGTTGGTCTCAAACTCCTGGCCTTCAGTGATCCTCCCACCTTGGACTGCCAAAGTGTTGGGATTATAGGCATAAGCTACCACTCCAAGGCTCCTCCAACTAATTCTTTATGCTTTCCTAGTTATTGCTTGTGTTTCCTAAACTTTCCAATATTTAGGGTCTGAAACATTTGCTTAAACTGATTATCTTAACAATGATATATATTTTTCATTCAACATAGGTTTGATGGCCAAGTGTTTGCCATACACCATGCTAAGTGCTTACAGTATAGAATAACATAGACTCGGCTCTGATTTGTGGAATTTACAGATTAGTCTGGACGATGGCTATCAAATAAATTCCACAGTTAATCACAATTGAAGTAAGTGCTGGAGATAAAACCTGTAGGACGACTGGTTCTATCCGGACTTGGGGAAAGCTACTATGAGGAAGTGAGAATTCCGTTACTGCATTGACCTATTAAGTCTCAGGTATTCAAACACACTGTTACTGAAGAGCTGCAAATAGGGTAAAACCTTTACTCTTCCTTGCATGAATAGTTAATAAATGTTCTAGGAACAAATTGGGATTACGGCTGCTTAACAGGCATTGAGCAACACTTAACAAAGTAACATATAAGTAGACTCCTAACGAATCCTTTTAATGTTAAAATTAGTGTTATAGAACAATGGAAGATCCTTTTCAGGACTCAACGAGGTGAGACCCATTTCTCTATGGCAGTCTCATAATGGCTCTATATCTCTTGCTAATAGCACCCAATGCTTACTGTACAACTATAATTAGAATTGTTGACATCAATATAATTTTTGATGCTGAAGCCCAGGCACTTTTACTGTGTATTAATCACTTACAAAATTTGAATTAAAACTGTCTTTATCATTTCTAAGAAGATTAAACAGAGCTTCCATATGTGTCTGACTTTTCCATATGTAAAACAAATGTTCTTTCCTTTTTATAGTTTCTCACTAATAAGTTCTGATCTTTGTTAATGCGTGGAGATACAGATAATGTGGAAATCTGTAAGTTGGCTTGTGTGGGACACTTCCAACACCACCAGGTGCTCCTGTATTTAAAGCTGCCGTAGCATCTTGGGCCAGGCTAGGTGTGAAGGTAGGAACTTTGAAATTCATTCTGGGAAACAACATTTTCCTAGGCTAACAATGTAAGCCCTGCAAAATCACCAAAAATTGTTTGTGTGCTATTTTTAATAGTAAAGTACTTCAGGCTGAAATTTGTCTATAGGAATTCAATGTAAGGCAGAATGTACTTACTAAACAAAGTGTATTGAGTACAGTACTGCTACTTGAGGGTTGAGGAGTGAAGAGTATTGACATATAAACGAAAGTCCTCTTGAAATATTTTTGTTTATGTCAGGGAAATAAGGTATTTTAAGAAGTATAATAATTCAGTACTAAACCTTTAAAAATAATGATCATGGGCTGTGTACAGTGGCTCACACCTGTGATCCTAGCACTTCAGGATGCCAAGGCAGGTGGATCATTTGAAGTCAGGAGTTTGAGACAAGCCTGGCCAACATGGTGAAACCCTGTCTCTACTGAAAATACAAAAATTATCTGGGCATGGTGGCATACACCTGTGATCCTAGCTACATGGGAGACTGAGGTAGGAGAATCGCTTGAACCAGGAGACAGGTTGCTATGAGCTGAGACCGTGCCAACACACTCCATCCTGGGCGATAGTGTATAAGACTCAGGCTCAAAATAAATAAATAAATAAATAAAAATAACAATCATACTATAAACATTTGAAAGAGTTTGGTACCAGTTCCATCTAGAAAGTGGAGATAATAATATTTCCTTAAAGAGCCATTGTGAAGATTAAATAAGGTCATTTATAAAAGTGTTTAAAATGGCGTAAATGATAAAACAATCCGTTCCCAAAGTCCTCTAGCTTGTTAAATAATGAAGCAGGGAAGTGACTCCAGGTAATCTCATTATTCCAAACTGCTACACAGTATGCTGGAAAGTGACAGAGCCAAAGCTCAAATCCAACTTTCAAAATTTGGATGTGTGCAATACTCTATTTAAACATTTAGAGTCACATAGAACCTCAGCCAATATTTTGTATCTTTTTTCTTTCAGTAAATATTTGATTTACTTCACAGAAATAAAATACAGAAAACATCCACATGAATGTAGAAATACTTTTCAAGCTTTTATTTATACACTTAGCTTTTTATAGTATCTGCAAATTGTGAGTACTATAAAAATTTAAAAGGTGGAGTGATGATTTCCAGTAAGTACGACTAGGAAAAAGGGAGAGATTTTTGATTGAGTACCTAAAACATGACTAGAGATTTGATAGGTAGATGTTAGCAGAGAGGGTGTTCCTTTTTAGAGGAAGTTCCATAAGAAATACAGCCAAGAGGAAACCATGTTTATGACATCTACAAGTTCAATAGATCTGAGAATTGTTTTGCAGAAGTTGTGGAAAATGAGCCTGAAAGGGCATAGTGCTAGATACCTGGGCACATATTAAACAAAAAACTCCTTGCCTGGTTTTGGAGGCAAAAGACAATGCCAGAACATTTTGGGAACTTCAAGATTTCCTGAGTGAAGCAAAAACTTTAGTGATGTAGGAGCACTGATATTTTGACTATGTTTGCAATGCATTTGAGTGAGAAAATCAGAGAGATAGGAAGACCATTGCTGCTATGATTACAACGGATCAGATGTGGCCTAATGAGTCTGAACCAGGCTTTTTCCATGAATGGGCTATTGTTGAGCAGGTAACTATTTTTCACAAGGATCTAGTGAAAATTATACCTGTATCTCTCTCTGGATGAAGCTTGGGAATCATTTGTATTGCATTAGAACATTAAATGACTTTTACAAAAACATAGTATTTCATATGTATGCGTTATAGTGAGTTTATTGTTCATTACTAGATATTCATGCACATGCTTTGAAACTATAGTACTAAGTTGATAGTCTATAATTTCTTCTTCTTTTAAGACTGTTGCTGGGTTGTTACACCACCATGAGATGTAACTGCTAAAATTTAGCACAATATTGGGAACATTAAGTCAAGCCTTATAGAGCCTTATAAACTTAGAATTGCTTTTGAATGTGTAGAGTTTCCCATTTAGAGACAAAAAGAAAAGACTATGCATCATGTTTATAATTTCTCACTATGACAAATAATCAACTCTGTGAAATTTTCAAACATTGCATTGTTAACTTTTAAACAGGATGCAGTTCTGGCCCTGGCTTGTTAAGATCTGAAATCATCATAGAGTGCATACAATTCTATTAGCCAATTCTGTTAAGTCTAATTATATTAATATGCAATCCCAGCCTTTGTATCGAATTCTTCCAAGTAGATGAAGTTTATATAGGAAACCAATTGTTGAGTATCAGTTTGAATTACTATTTCATTTTATGTATTCCAGGCTCTAGAACCTACTTGCAAATACATTTTTGAATGCAATAGACATTCGGATGTAAAATAGATGTTTAATTTTCATATATTATTATTTCTTTTTTTGAGACAGTTTCTCACTCTCTTGGCCAGGCTACAGTGCAGTGGCACAGTCTTAGCTCACTGCAACCTCTGCCTCTGGGCTCAAGCAATCCTCCCACTTCAGCCTCCTGAGTAGCTGGGACCACAGGTGTGTGCCACCACACCTGGGTAATTTTTAAAAATTTCTTGTAGCGACAGCATTTCATCATGTTGCCCAGGCTGCTCTCAAACTCCTGGGCTCAAGTGATTCTCTCACCTTTGCCTCCTAAAATGCTGGGATTACAGGTGTGAACCACCATGGATAAATGGTTCAAATGCTTTAAATTTATCCAATGTGTATGACTTCTAAAGAGCCATAAATCTGAATATATAAATGTCCAGATTATTAAAATCAACTTAAAATTTTATTCTCACCTACATGTATTAAAGACATAACTTGTATATATTGGAAAATTATTCCTGACTATATTTCCTTAACTACAAAATAAAATACTAGGGATGACAACCAAGAAGAAAACTATTAAATAAAAATCAAATTTGTTTGAAACTCATTGCCCTACATAAGCCTCGTATCTATCACTACTCATTGCAGCTTTGCTTTGTGTGGTAGATACAGATCATGCTCTGTTTAAGTACATGCCTTAAATCTATACCTGAGCCAATCTGTAGTAGATTAACGTACTTCTTTGGAATAGACACAAGACTATATAATGCAGACAGTCTGGAAACTGGATTTTGAGCAATAAGCCTGGGTACAAGTTAACTAATTCCTTTTGTTCTTCACCCAGTGGTAGATGCAGCACAGACCCAGATTAGTTCTAACTGAAAAAGAATAAAATTAGGCAAGTGGCTGGCGCCCCCTGTAGGCAATCTGTAGTGTTTATCCTGGCATCCCCATGGATCCAGATTTCAGAGCCTTAGTTTAAGAATCAGATGAGTAATTTTAGAATATATATGTGAGGGATAAATTAATATTTGCATCAATATTAAGGTTTTTGCATGATACAGCATTAATCATTCTTACAAAGAACAATCTTAATATTGCATCTCTAGGATTGCAGGTCTATTTCTGTGGATGTAGCTATAATGAGTGATATCCTTCAGCAGCTTGTACCTAACCCACATATAATTTTGGTCTAATTTTATATTTCATAGATTCAGTTATTTTGTGATCCAAAAACTCTAATCCCTAAAAGAGACGTAAAATTTCACCTTCACTTAGGGAAGGAAAGTGAAATAGCATCGCTTATTGTCTCTCATATTAAATTATGATTTGACCCAGGTCATTTTACCTTTGCCCTTTTGGCCACAGCAAAATTTTTATCAGGTTGTGGGGAAAATTAGGATCATGAAAATTAATAGACCCAAATTAAAACTAAGGGTAATTAAAACTGAACACAGTAGAATTTTGTTTACTGAAGATTAATGAGACAATCAAGCTTTCTTGACAAAATTTAAACCTGGACCTGGGGAATGTTGACTTAAATCTATAAAATAAAAATCACAGTAACATAAAATATGATTAGTAAAACTTGACATGAACCCCAGACTGATGAATGGATCAAAGTTTATTGTGACATGTGCATAAAATTAAAACAATTCTGGAATGAGTTAAATGAAAATAGAAATATCAGAATTTAACTGGGATGAATAGCAAACATAAATAATTACTAAAATTTAGTTGAATTTTCTCTAAAAATTTGCCAGTAGTCTTTCAATGATGGCACAATTGATACCAATAGATTTCTTTGTAATAATTTAAAAAAACACAAGAATTTCCTGGTCAAAACTTAGGATCACAAATACCCACTTGTTCATATAAGGGGGTTCAAGATGGCAAGGTGAAAACACCTACCCCTCTCATGTACAACATCATGGTAGAGAAGGCTTCTCTCTCACCATGCTTATGCTTGTATGCATGGTGATGCATACAAGCATGTATATGCATGCTTATGCTTGTATGTAATGGCCAGTTTATTTCTTTTATTTTTTCATGCATGCTTATGCTTGTATGTGATGGCCAGTTTATTTCTTTTATTTTTTCCTTATATTGGTCATTCATATGAATGAATCATTTTCACATGTTATTTCATATGAACATTGAAGTGACTATGTGAATTAGATATTACCCCATTTCATGGCCCAAAGAAATGAAACAAGTTTCCAAAGTATTCATATGTAATAGGTGGCTCAACTAGTCTAGAAACACAAGCTATTCTAATTCCAGCTTTTAAATCTTTTCACTACACCACAGCCATACCTGGCAAATGTGGATGAACATTTACCTTAAGCAGTAAACCCTGAAAGACAATCCTTTGTTACTATAATTGGTGGTTCCTATCATCCCTGTTTCTCGAAGCTGCTCTAGGTCATGCCGTATGACGAGTCCTTCATGAATCTTCATGACTTCATAATCCTTTGCCCAAAGTGGGGTAACAGGAATTCTGTCCATAGGACCAGGATTCGGAAGAACAAGTTTCTGTCTGTAGGACTGTCATCTAAAAACTGAACTCGGATGTGGGATTTCACTTCTCTGAACCTCAATTTCCTTATCTGTAAAATTAGGCTGATCTTATCTACTTTGTTTATTTTACAGGGCTGTTTTATTTACCAATAAATAAGCTTCTAGAGATGAATGACAACATCTTCATTACTTTTTAGCCTCTGAGCATACTGTAGTGCCAGATAGAAAATGTGGTAAAGTGTGAAGAGCAAATGAGATGATATTTGAGAAAACAGCTTGTAAAATATAATTTTCTATAAAGAATACAAAGTGTGATTATTTTTATTGGCGATTATTGTGCTTTATTTGGAAGACTTATTCTTCCTTCTTTGTTTTTCTCCTAGGACCACTGAGGTTCCTTTCACAGACAGAATCTGTCACAGCCTTCATGGGAGACACAGTGCTACTCAAGTGTGAAGTCATCGGGGAGCCCATGCCAACAATCCACTGGCAGAAGAACCAACAAGACCTGACTCCAATCCCAGGCGACTCCCGAGTGGTGGTCTTGCCCTCTGGAGCATTGCAGATCAGCCGACTCCAACCGGGGGACATTGGAATTTACCGATGCTCAGCTCGAAATCCAGCCAGCTCAAGAACAGGAAATGAAGCAGAAGTCAGAATTTTATCAGGTATTGCAATGCTCTTTGTTGCCTTCAGAATGATATTCTCTGGAATAAGTTGAAAAACAATTTTTTCTTTAACAGATATTTGTAATTGTTGTAAGTTCTGTATTGTTCATTGCGTTTTGTTTTTTATTATTTCTTTCTTCCTTGCCGAAGCATTCAATCAGGTTGTACCAAAAGCTGTTCTTTTTTTTTTTTTTTTTCATGTCTTGTTGAAGTTTCTGGAAAAACAGTTATCTCTCCTTTATTCATTCACTTGTTCTATTAATATTTAGTGAGTGTTTCTTTGTGTAAGGCCCATTGATAAGCATTTCTCACATATTATTTCATTTTCCTCTCATAACAGTCTAAGAGGTAGTTTTGATTCATTTCAAAGGATGAAGGTGAAAATTTGCAACGTTAAGAACATTCCCTAAGTTAGTATTGAACTATAGATATATGATACATATAGATATATATATGTATCATATATCTATAGTTCAATATTAAAATTAGGCTGATCTTATCTACTTTGTTTATTTTACAGGGCTGTTTTATTTACCAATAAATAAGTGTCTAGAGATGGATGGCAACATCTTCATTACTTTTTAGGCTCTGAGCATACTGTAGTGCCAGACAGAAAATGTGGTAAAGTGTGAAGAGTTCTCTTTTGTATATTCTGTACTCCATTAGTCACAGGGATACTGACTTAAATGTATCAATAACCATTGAAAACACTTACATTTCATCTACCAGGCAATAACAGAAGCAAAGCTAGCATTTATTCCCAACACATACATGCATCTATTTACATTTCCATTACATACACAAAATTTTAAATATATCATACATATGATATATCATATATATCATATATACATGATATGTATTTTATATATACCCTATATACATGATATATACTTGATAGATATCATATATACATGATATGTCATGGATATATACATGATATGTCATGGATATATACATATATCATGTATATATGATTGATATATATCATATATACATGATATATGTCATGTATATATACATCATATCATTCATATATACATATTTTTTTTAGACTAGGGTCTTACTCTGTTGGCCAGGCTGAATGCCGTGGTGCGATCACAGCTCACTGCTGCCTCAACTTCCCAGTCTCAGGTGTTCCTCCCACCTCAGCCTCAGTAGCTGGGACCACAGAACTGTGGCACCACACCCGGCTAATTTTTTGTATTTTTTTGTAAAGAAGAGGTTTCATCCTATTGCCCAGGCTGGTCTCAAACTCCTGGGCTCCAGCAATCTGCCTGTCTCGGCCTCCGCCTCCCAAATTGCTGGGATTACAGGCGTGAGCCGCTGTGTCCAGCCTGAACAATCATTTACTTGTCCATTCACATGCTTATTTCTGAGAAGCACTGTGCTAAGTACTAGGAATCCAGCAGTGGCAAAGACTGTCCCAGAGCCTGGCCCATTAGAGTTCTGGGTGGATGCACACATGTAAGTAATTACAATAGGGTGTGATTGATATGATGATTTAAAAAAAGTCATTTCTCTCCAACTCTTATTTTACTTTCTCTTCTCTGGGAAATCCCTAGGACACTGGCCTCATTTTGCGATTCTAAATAGGGTTGAATTGGATGTTCCCTAAGATCTCTTCTCTTCCAATAACCTCTACTGTAGTATACCCATGTAATGCCTACTTTCTCTTTTAGCCGAACTTGTAAGACTGACTTAGACGCTCTTGTGAGAATCCCAAAAAAGGCACACACTGGAGAAATTGGAACTGACTACATCTCAAAGTATGGATGTTGGCTTCGGTCTCTGCGATCTTAACTGTGTATAGTTATCACAAGTACTTCAGCTATGCAGAGAGTAGCATTCCTGTAATTCTAAAAGCAAATTGGCAATTCAATTGAAAGTTTCCAGGTGCTTTAATGAGGGCATCTCTAAAACCTCTCTTTTGTAGATTCTCTACTCCATTAGTCACAGGGATACTGACTTAAATGTATCAATAACCATTGGTAACACATTTCATCCGCCAGGCAATGACAGAAGCAAAGCTAGCATTTATTCCCAAAACATACATGCATCTATTTACGTATCCATTACATACACAAAGTTTTAAATATTTATATTCACATATTGTTAATAATGCATCTGTTGAGTATATAAGATGGGAAGCCAAGGTAAGCTGCATGGAAAATTGGCAAGCATATGTTTATCTTAATATGACAGGAAAATCTGTTTTCCAGTGGTATGAAGGAATCAAGTTGAACTAATGAAATATTAAATTTGAAATGTAAAGTTTTAAAAGACACAGAGACATTATAATCAAATCCCCATTTACCTTTGTTTGTTCACCTTGCAACAGCCATTTGCATTGTCAACCATGGAGATTTATTTTAAGCCAAATTTTGTTTTGTTAATTTGCCTAAAATAGAGAACATGTTGTACTTTTGAGATGTGTGAGCATTTCTTAGCTGAATTGAAACTGATATTTTTGTAAAGGCATCACATCAAATGAGGATTTTTATCTAAATTATATGAATTCAAATATAAACTTTAGAAAAAATTGAGTTAAGATAGTACATGCACGTGTGCACACATGCATGCGCACACACACACAGGTTATTGTCATACTTGGCTAAGCCTGTCTCATATGCTAGCTGCCAAATAAAGAACCTGCTAAAGCAGAATGCTTTTAACACATTCTCAAGTTTGCAAGTTGGTTTAGAGGTCAAATTCACATATGCGTAATAAGTACAAGATTGAGTGAGAGCATGAATGAATGAATGAATGAATGGCAAATCTCTGCTTCTCTTAGTTGCCGCTTAGCATTCTCTCATTTCAAAAATCATCGTAATCCTTTATGAATCAATTTTCACTCTCTGTAAGTACCAATGTGAGGCAGTAATAAATTACATATATGATACATATGTGTGTATACATGTTAATGCATACATGCACATATACAAACATCATATTATTAGCATGACTTAGGACTATTCAACACGGTACCAGAATGGTTAGAACTCTTGAAAGGTATATCTTTTTCTGGAGTCACTAAATTACCATGTTGACTGATGAAGTAATTTATATCTTGCTTTAGTTTGAGACGTAGATGTTAATGAGAAATTTTGCAACTTTCCCCAACATTAATTTTTACCATAGTTGATAAGAAGTGTTTGAATTTATGTGTGTTTATAGTTATATAATTCTAAATAATATTTAATGTAATATACTTATTCAAGTCTATGTGAAACTTATTTCAGGTTGCCTCTTTTATATATCAGGTGTCTTCTATCACCACGTAACTGAGGTCTATTAAATTCAGAGTTTAACAAACAGTGGTTTTAAAGTGCTGTCTTTCAGCAACCAGTTTCACTTTATTCATTAAGTAAATACTTTATTCAATTAACTTCTGAATGAATCTTACATACCTGGCATCTTGATGGTTGCTAGGAATGAAATGTTGGAATACCATGCCATACAAAAGCTTATAGTCCAATGGGAGAAATAGACAAAGCAAGTAGGCTGTGCTGTGAAAGAAGAAAACACAGAGCACCATTACCCTCATAAGAGCAATACCAACAAGTACTAGCTAGGCAAAGAGAAGTATACACCATGGAAAAAGAGCAGTATGTGAAAAGCATAAAGAAAATAGAGATCAAAAGCTTTTCAGGCGAACTGTATATATTCTGTTTGACTGGCTCATAAGCAGGAAGTGATAAAGGGGAAGAAGCTGGAAGGAAGGGAGTTAAATGGTAAGGAGGATGAGGTGGAATGCTACAGCGCTCATCCTGGAGAGAACTGACCAAAAGCAGCTACTAAGGCAACATCAGAGAAGATACAGATATGATGTTTGGTTTGGTCCTGGAAACATATCACATGCGGCTTATGGGTGAAGGGATGGAATCCAGACTCTGACAAAAGCTGGTTGGTAGCATTTTTCATTGAGACTGGAAGTGGGAGAGTAGTGTTACTGTGTTTAAAACAAACTATAGATTTTTTAGAAGATATTTTCCCATAAAGTTTTATCTCTTCGAGATTAAGATAATTATTTGTTTCATTAAAGGTAGGAAAATTAGTACCTAGTTTCATTTGTTGATTAATGTTTTAAGACAAATTGAATTTTTGCTATGGAAATTATACATGTGTAACAGAATCAGTAATACATTGTTCTAAAGCATTTTTTTAAAATATCAATAACAAAACACTAAGAGTTGAGATGTTTTACAATGTCTGATTGTGTGTGATGGCGAACATATGATGAATGGAAGCAGCCATTGTGGTTGTCAAGTTCACTTTATTCATGTCGCATCATGTCTGAGTGCCAAGCAGGAGACTGAATTGCAGAATTATAAATCTGCTTTGGGCACTAGACTGACTACAATTACTGGCCTATACAATGGAATTCTTTAGTTTGCCTAATGGCCTAATTGAATTGATCAATTGGTAATTCAATCTATTATTTGTTTAACTACAGTTAGATGACTCTGAGTCCTGTATAGACCTTAACTAAATATTTATCTAATTAGAGACCTTGGCTTTTAAAGAAATAAATTGGACTAAAATATACATGATTTTTGTCTATATTTTTATCAAAATAAATATTAGCAGAAACCATTCTAAAATCCATCTTATTTGAAAGGAAAATCCTGTCTTCAGTTTTAAAACAAATAGTTTTAGATTTTTCTTCATCACTAAGAATTTATTACTCAATGGTGCATTAAACTTTTCAGTTTTGCTAAATATTACTTACATTTCAAAACTAATCTATTTTCTATGTTTTCTATAAAAATAGAATGTAGTTACATTATAGAAAATAGATTCCATTTCTGTGGAATAATGTTCTGTATAACAAAGAGGACACTTTCTTCACTTTTAAAATTTATTAAGCCAGGTAGTTAATTTGTGTAGCCCTATGACTAACATAAGGCAGAGAAGGGCAAATTCAGGTACACAATTCTAGTTCTAAATGAACATAGACAAGGAACTAGTTGGGAAATTTGGAAGGTTTGTATAGATTATTACTTTTATAGGTCATAAGGGAAGAACTGTCTGTACAATGATTCCAGTGGATGATAAATGCAGAATGAGAAATTGAGCTCACTTTATTTATAAGATAAATAAAGATTCAGATTAAGTAACATGCCCTAAATTTTACAATTACCAGGTGGTGAAACCAAGATTTGTACTTAATCATTCTGTGTCAGACCCCATGATATTAACCACTTATTATAACAGTTCAAGTTGGGAATTTATGCCTAGGAATTTAGACTTGATTCAATTAACTTTGTTGATGATTGGGCATCGCTGAAGGTTTTTGAGCAACCTTGAATACACTGACATAAACATACACCCAAAAAACGGAAGTGAACAGCACATTAGGTTAATGCATTACCTGATATTTTTGTCTCATATTTAACGTTTTTTTTTTGCTGCATTGTAGGAGTTTCTCATACTGTGTTTTCTTTTAAAAATCTGGTTTGAAGAAAACTTTCTCTTATACCAGGGTATAAACAGGGTGCACTTAGCCTTTCATAGATTTAAGATGGATAAAATGATTTCTTGTGCTCCTCTCATATATACTGGAAAAAAATGAAGTAGATGATCATATTGTATTTAAGCCAGATGAAGTCCATGTTTTCTAGATATATCAGATTTAATTCGGATGGCATGAAAAGGTCTGCATATGGACTCTCACAGTCTATTTCCATGGATTCTGCTAACATTGACTTAACATTGACCAGTTAATAAATATTAAAAGTTCCCAACTTGAACTGTTATAGTAAGTGGTTAATATCATGGGGTCTGACACAGAATGATTAAGTTCTTGGTTTCACCACCTGGTTATTGTACAATTTAGGGCATGTTACTTAATCTGAATCTTTATCTTATAAAATGTAGCAAGTAATACCACATATTTCATAGGGTGGTTGTGAGGCTTGAGTTTGACAAGACAAGCACAATGCCTGTAACTTCAATGTCCTCAGTAGCTATTATAATTATCTTAGCATTTTAGAGTTTCCAGTTTTAAATAATTCTATTTTCATGTCAAGATTATTTCTCTGGTAATAAATTACCTGATTTTGGATTCTGGGTCTCATAAGTATTAATTTGTCTACTGGTAGTTTACTACACATGCTTTAAGCTATTTATCTGTAGTCCTAGCACATTTCTGCATTTTATTTTCACATCTAAGAGAAGTCAGAGTTTTCTGCATCTTCTTCCTCTCTAGTAACTTATTGCTACATGATTTTACCTTTCTTTACCTCTCCAGTAACATTATTTTCCTTTGCTGTATGATATGGTATAAGAGGAACTGGTTTAGAAATAGGAGTCAGGAGATAAATAAGCTTGATAGTGTTTGATCTTCATTACCCATGAACAATTCTAATCCTCTCAAACCCTTAGTTTCCTTATCTGTTAAGATAAAAGGGTGGACGACGTCAGCGTTTTCAAATCTTTTCACTATAAAGGATCTCATTTATTATTTCACTCCATATTCACCCTCAACTCTGCCTTTATAATCCTAGAGTTCAACAATTCAGGTTAGCAAGACAAAATCTAATCCTTAAAAGCCACAAGGCCATGCTATAACACAATAATTAATGGTCAAAAATCAATTTTATGAAATATGAGATTGTTCTATTTTTAGATTAATAAAAAATAGTTTTAAGTCAGTTTATGCTGTCACACAAATCACACCAAAAGAAGATAGGATACCTTTTATTGTGTACAACTAAGTTCCACGTCATTCTGTGCCCTTCTCCACACCAGATGATAACTTTAGCCTGCCTTCCTTGGTAACTAGGGCTAGGCAGAGCACAGGAGTAAATTGACAATCCTATTGTAGTGGAATTAGTTATAGTAGGTCAGGTCATTTAACCAATGTGCGATAACCAAGGTAACCAGTCTTTCACATGGAGCCGATGACATTCCATTCAGATGTAACAAAGCCTAATATGTTGATAAGCCTAACCTGACTTACTGTGGATACATAAACCATTTCTGTTTGATTCTGAATTAAAACGTAATTTTTTATTTCCCAATGCTATTTGGATGGACATCAACAAGGCTCAGGATTCCAAGTTGAACATTTAAAAACTTGGGGACTGATTACATTTTTCTAGTCATGTCTATCATTCTAAAATTAGTGATCTCCCCCTCAGCAAATCAACCAGTTTTTTTTTCTATTTTTATTGTTGACCTTGAGTGATGTTAGATATGGATTATATTATATGCTCTTAGCTACTATTCCCTGAAAAGTTACTATTTCCTGTAAGTTAGAAAGCAAAAACAATGTATTTGAGATTGTCCTCCACGTAAAGGAATGAATATGTCTTGGAAAGGAGAGAACCTGTTTTTTCCCAAGAGTCTCATGAGGCCAAAATATGGTCATTTCTGCATTTACTTATGAATGTGATATTTAACAGCCTTAGGTGGGTCATCTTAAGGGTCAGGCAATCATCCGTGACTCTCACATGAACAAGAAAACCTCCCTGAGGGTGTGTAGAATCCAGACTTATAACCCATGAAGCAAAAGTCACAAAAAAATAGTGAAAAGACCTGTAGAGCTTGCTTCCTTCTTTGGCCTCATTTGCCATCTATTTATTCCTGGAACATAAAAAAAGACAAATTTAGTCATAAATTATAGGCACACCTTTATTGATTCAACACTGGCAAAATGGGAAATAGTCCAAATGCTTTGGTTCATTATCAAACAACAAGAGCCAAAATCACAAACCCATTGCTTTTCTGGAAAGTTTTTAATGCTGCTTTATGCATGTATCTATACATCATGAAGATTTTTGGATTCTCCAAACTAACTTTGACACATCATAATGGCAACATTTGTTTTCTGGGATTCTACTGTCAGCTGCAAAATTAAAAAAAAAAAATCTAAAAATAAAAAAAAATCACTTCCTTCAGACTTGCTACAAAATGAATCTGATAGACTTAAAATTTGCTGTGAGACAAGGGATAGAAGCCATACGCCAGTGATAAGAATAGATGATTTCCTTTCTTCCGCCAGACTCTAACTAGAAATAGCAATATGTATGTGTACATAGAGAAAGAAAGAGGAAATACGAACAGATGTAGGAATATTTACAGAGAGGGAATGTCATTTTTAGTACTGAATTGGTGTAAATGAGGAAGGAAAATAATAGAATCCTAGAGTGGTGAATAATAGCTCCGGAGAAATGGCTCCTTTCTCCCTCCATGTTCAAAGCTCCTTGGCTTACAGCCAGATGGAGTTTTTCATTTTTTTATTAAATAAATTTGGATTCCCGTGATCAGTTTGGATTAGGCTGGTTTTTCAATAAAGAATATTCTAAACGCAGAGTTAGAAGGAGTTTCATGGAATTTTTCACTCAGAGCACATAGTAGAGTGCCTACTGGTGTTTGAAGGCTCACGGTACCTGCTGAATATTCTAAAACAGAACTAGATGCGGGATGGCTAAGCAGCCAGCAGGTGAACAGTAGGTTAGCTTGAAATTGAGGATGCAGACAGAGCAAAGTAGCTCTCTGAAGTTAAATTAATTTGTAGCTTTTATGCCTGGGAAGAAATCAAAGAGAATACCCCACAGTAGCTTGCGGTGCCCTTTCATTTCCATTTGGAAATGTGTTTGATATTCCATGGAGGCAGGAATTTCATAAAGAAAACCAAGGAGTACACAATGAGGGAAAAAAGGCTTTTGCATTCAGAAAGCATAAAAATTAAAAGCAACTACTGGTTATTTTGAGGAAGACAGTTATTAAGTTGTGAAAACTGGTATTTTTTTCTTGCCAACGCAGATGTCAACAGTCCATAATTTAATTTCTCTGTGTCTCAGTTATTCTTTAGATTCAGTGCCATAAATTTCATGTTGAGGTTCCTAAATAACTGTTTAGGGAAATGGCCCTGTTAAAGGAAAGCCGTAGTCATCACTGCATTAGCATAAATTCTTGTTTACTCAGGATACATTTGATCATACCCAGTGTCCTAAAATAATTGTAAGGAGTGTTTAGGGTCCCAGGTTGGATAATTTATATGACCAACCTAGTCATCTACCATGAGGGAAGATAAAATAGTGTGGCCCCAAAGACATTTGGGAAAATCTGTGAATATGGACAGTGAATATGCCCCTCAGTAGGTCACACACACTCAATTAATTTGACCATTGTAATGTTTTAACCTTTTTAAAAACAATTCTTTAAAAAGGAAATATTCTCTTCCTTTAATACATCTTCCCTTCTTTAGGGGATGGGGCCTGATGATAGTCGACTTTTTGTTTCTGAATATATTAAGTGTAAGTAAATGTGTCAGGTTATATGATCCATGATGCTATTTGACTTTTAACAAACTATTGCTGAAATATAGTAATTGAACATATTTAATTTTGCACTATCTTCTCAAAGGCAAAATAAGAGGGGCAAGAGAGGCAGAAAAGAGGAAGGAAGGAAAAGGGGACTGAAAGAGGGAAAAAGAAGAAATATATTTATCAATTTCTATTTGAAAGATACAAAACCATTTCTATGTTGAAGGAAAATGGGCTTCTTGAGTATTTCAGAAACATGATTAATTTTATGAGACTGTGTCTGCATTTGTTCTCAAAGTATGGTAGATACCTAGAATTTTGGAATTTCTTGAGATGCTTTCAGGGGATCTGCAAGGTCAAACATTTATTATAATAATAATACTAATATATGTTTTGAGTTTTTTACCATGTTGGCTTAAGAATGTCCATGATAAAGCAGTGAAAATTATTAATTTTATTGTCTCGATCCTTAAAGTACACATCTTTTTAGTATTCCAAATGTGTCAACATAGGAAAATACATACACAAAAATAAAAGTGTAATGGGTTTTGCATGGTAAACACTTCTGAGGTCATTTGTGTTTCAAGTTGAATTAGCTACCTTTTTTTTTTTTTCTTCATGAAACACCATTTTTACTTGAAAGGACAGTCAATAGAAAAACTTGCTATTCAGACTTGGATACTTGTTACACATTTCTCAAAAATGAACAAAGTGAGCCAGCTACTTCAAGGAAGATAATATTTACCGCCAAGAATGAAATTCAAGTTTTTAAGTTAGAAATTTGCAAAACATGTATCTGCCACTGGGAGCTTGACAGCTTCCCAACATTCAAGCACCTTTCTGATGGGATTGGTGGTGAGAGTAGCAAATGAGACTTTTGGCTAATCTATAAATGTTTCAACATTTGGAAGATGTGTCTAATACAATGTACCAATCCAAATAACCAGTGATTGATGTGACAGAATCATGCATGGGTAAAAGATCTATTCAAAATACCAGCTAGATCAGTAGATTTTTACATAACATAGCACAAAACGTTTATAAATATGGTGCTAGATTTCACATTACAACTAATTTTCAAAACCCTGCTTATTGAGTTTTGCTGAAGTGTTCAAGGATATCTCTACAATTATGTGAGAAGGCTATCAAAGTACACCTCCCTTTTCCAACTACATGTTTGTTTGAGATCAGATTGTTTCTATGTAATTCAACCAAAACAACGTAACAGAACAATGTCAATGCAGAAAGTATTTTTAAATTAAACCAATAATTTTTAAGATTTATAAAAATGGAAAGAACTACCACTATACTCAATAATTTGTTTTGGCCGATATAGGTGTTTTTTTAAAAATATTATTTTTGATGGGGTAAAAATAAATATTTAATAGACTGGGCACAGTGGCTCATGCCCATAATCCCAGCAACTTGGGAGGCTGAGACAGGCAGATTGCTTGAGCTCAAGAGTTTGAGACCAGCCTGGGCAGTCTGGCGAAACCCTGTCTCAAAAAAAAAAAAAAAGAAAAGAAAAAAAAAACCAAGAAAACAAAAATAAAAAATATTGGCTGGGCGTAGTGATATGTGCCTGTAGTCCCAGCTATTCGGGAGGCTGAGGTGGAAGATGGCTTGAGCCAGGGAGGTGGAGGTTGCAGCGAGCTGAGATCATGCCACTGCACCCCAGCCTGGGCAACAGAGCGAGACAGACTGTTTCAAAAAGAATAAATATTTAATAAACAAATATTTCAAAAATCTGTTTTGATTTTTAGTATGGAATGTATTTGTTGCTACATCCTGTATAACCAAAAGCTAAAGAGCTTCTAGGGGATATTCAGTAATTTTCAAAAGCACAAAAGTTCCTGAGACCCAACAGTTTGGGATTCACTGTCTGCATCGTTGTTCTTTGTTGTAATGATTGTAGACTGGTCATCCTCAACTCAGATAACAGATTAAGCTAAAGTAGGTCAATATTTCTATTTAGAAAAAAGTGAAGAGGAAAGAGAGAAAGGAAAGAATAGCAAAGGCAACGTATTGCCATAGGGTGGTTCCACATTTTAAGGCACTCTGTGTAGCCTGAGATCAGTATCACTGTAATGACTGTGTTCTCTTTATTTCCATACCACCCTCTTGCTGTCTGGGAGGATTATCTATACTGCCACCAGGATAACAAACAGACCAGTTCAAAGAATCAGGTTAACATTTTCTCCCCAATAGGAAAATGCTAAACTAGGCTTGAGTTCAAGTAAAGCATTACTGCTTTTAATCGATTTAGAAAAATAGTTACATAATTTTGTACATTTACGTTCATGAGCCTCACATTAAAGAGGTATGCTTTTGTAGATTTTAATACCAAAATTTCACATTAGAAAAAAATCCATTTTTTCTGCTGGCTTGAATAAAGCTATTGTCAAATATGTTTTCTAGGACCCACGCTTATATTTTTCTCTGTTTTATTTTAAAATATGTCATAGATACATATAAGTATATGAAATGTATGTATATCTTAGAGAATAAAATGGAAAATGACCATGTATGTGATAACCAATTTATGAAATAGAACATTACAAATTTGCATTCTGATACCCTCTCCTGTAATTGAACTATGTTCATTAATTTACTGGAAAAGTCTTTATATTCTATTAGCTGAATAATTGCATTTGGATATGAATAGTGGTGCCCATATAACGAGAACACAAATGATTTTTAATCAGTAATTACTAATTTCATCATGGTTCCATTAAAATCAATTTAGTCAACAAGACTCACAACCTAGAATTTTAAGTTCACATCTCCCAGGGCCTTTTAATCTATTCTTACAGAGCTTAGAGGAAAAATTTTCCTTTGCTCTTAAATATGTGCCTTGAATGTTAGTCATTAACTTTTATAATTGTTTGCTCCTGGTACAATTTCTACACACTTTGCAATACTAGAGTTTAAGATAACTCTGTACTCTAAGAATACTACATGTTATTTAAAAACCTTTAGAAAATACGCAAGAATCCAAAGATGAAAAAACCACCCATAATTCCGTCACACAACATTAACCTTGAAAATTGCATCTTTATCCTCCTCATTTAAAAATATAAATATACTTTCTTAATCCTCCTCTCTAAAACTCATATTGTAAATAAAGGAGAAAAATAAGGCAGATATCAAGTTTAATAATGTTTCTGTAGAACATTTCAGCAGTGCAAAAACTAAAAATCAAACTGAAATAACAAAGTTACTTAGTATTTTAAGTTTCTGAGATCTTGGTTTCATTTTTATGTATATATTTCAGTTATTTTTTGCAGCATAATAAACTAAAAAATTTAATGACTCAAAACAGTAATGATTTATGATTTCTTATGATTCTATAGTTTATATGAACAGTTTCTCTGCTGGTTTCACTTGGCCTCACTTATGTGCATTTGGCTGAGAGAGAGGTTTCAAGATGGCCTCACTCACATGCCTGACAGCTAGTGCTGGCTGTTGACTGAGGGCCTCAGTTATTCTCCACATGACTTTCTGTCTTCCATTTGGGTAGACTTACATGGTAGTGTCAGAGACAGCAATGGCAAAAGCTGTAAGGCCTTTTGAGACTGTGGCTGCAGAGCTCATGCAGCGTGACTTTCACCATAATCTACCAGTCAAAGCAAGATACAAGGCCAGGCCAGACTTACAACAAGAGTAAAAGGCCTCCCTTTTGGATTAGAGAATATTAAAACATTTTTTGATCATTAATCTAGCACAAAGTTGTAAAATGTATGAACTACTTACTATTAATGAAAAATTGCGTTCCTTTTGGGGGAACTTTCTTACTATTTGAACTTATCAAATGACATAAAGAAATACCAAACTTATTGGGGAAATAAGATCATGTTTTTCTGACAAAAGCTGACATTTTCATATAATGAATGTCACAAATTCCAATGCCTATGAAGCTACGATGGTAACAAACATCACTGAAATGAGCCAAGTCAAGATTGGAGTAATCTGGACCATATATGCTCTATCTGAAAATGGAAAAGTAGATGGTTCTTTTTTTTTTTGGCTGAATAAGTCCGGTGATGTCTGGACCACTGATATTTTAAAACAAAGATTAAATATTGGTAAGTAATTTTGTTAAACAACATGAATCTAAAAGTTACATGGAAAGACAAGAGACCCAGAATAGAGAGCACAATACTGAATAAGAAGAACAAAGTCAAAGGATGGACACTACCTGACTTCAAGACTTAATATAAAGTTACAACAGTCATGATAGTGTGGTATTGGCAAAATAATAGATCAGTGGAACAGAGGAGAGCTCCCTAAAATAGACCCAGACAAATACAGTCAACTGATCTTTGAGCAAAATCAAGTCAGTGGAGAAAAAAATCGCCTTTTGAACAAGTGGTACTGGAACAATAGAATGTCCATATGCAAAAAAAAAAATAAAAAATAAAAAATAAAGAATCCAGACATACCTTTCACAAAGATTAACTCAAAATGGACCGTAAACCTAAATTCAAACACAAAATTATGAAACTTCTAGAGGATAATGTAGGTAAAAATATAGGTAAGCAAATTTGGCAATGCATTTCTAGGTATAATGTCTAAATAATAATCCATGAAATGAGAAGTTGATAAGTTGGACTTTATTAAAATTAAAAACTTATCTTCTACAAAAGACACTGTTAAAAGAGTAAAAAACAACCCACAGATTGAAAAAAAATTTGCGAAACACACTTGTGATCAAGGGCTTCAATCCGAAACACACAACAAATTATTAAAAGGAGAGAAATTTAAAAATAGATAAAAGATCTGAACAGACACCTCACCAAGGAATATATAAAAATGGAGAGTAAACATAAGAATATGTTTAACATCATATGTCATTAGGCATTTGCAAGTTAAAACATCTATTATATACCATTACACGTGTATTAGAATGGCTAAAATACAAAAAAGGCAATAGCAAATGCTGACAAGGATGTAGAACTTTTTTTGCTGGTGGCAATGAAAAATTGTACAGCCACTTCAGAGGACAGTTTGGCAGTTTCTCACAAAGCTAAACAGTTTTACCATACAATCTAGCTATTGCACTCCAATATATTTAATTGAGTTGAAAATTTATGTCCTGATAAAAATGTATGCTTGAATGTTTATAGCAGATTTGTTTATAATCACCAAAAACTGGAAGCCACCAAGGTATTCTTCAATAGATGAATGGATAAACTGGTACATCTAGACAATGGATTATTACCCAGCAATAAATATAAGTAACTTATCAAGCCACGAAAATGCATGAAGGAATCTTAAATGTATATTGCTATGAGAAAAAAGCCAGTCTGCAAAGGCTATGTACTTTATGATTCTAGTGATATGACATCCTGGAAAAGGTACAACTATAGAAATAGTAAAATGATCAGTGGTTGCCTGGAGTTTGGTAGGGATGGCAGGAGTGTAATGAATAGGTGAAGCTCAGGGATTTTTAGGATGCTGAGATTATTCCAAATGATATGGTAATACATATATATGACATGCATTTGTCAAACCCATAGGATTATGAAAAGTAAAGGGTAAACCATAATGTCAGCTATGGACTTCAGTTAATGATAATGTATCAATATTGGTTCATGAATTAAAACAACCATACCACATTAGTGTAAGATGTTTGTAATAGGAGAAACTGCATTGCAAGGGATGGGGACCTGATATATGAGAATACTCTGAACTATCTATCTGTTCAACTGTTTGGTAAATAAAAATTTTTAAATAAAATATTAAATAACCATTTTGTGTTGTGTGATTTTGTTTTCTGATAAAGTAAAATAGTTTGAGTGGAAAACCTCAGCTGGGCTTGGTGGCTCACGCCTGTAGTCCCAGCACTTTGGGAGGCTTAGGTGGGCAGATCACCTGAGATGAGGAGTTCGAGACCAGTCTGGTCAACATGGTGAAACTCCATCTCTACTAAAAATACCAAAATGAGCCAGGTGTGGTGGTACATGACTGTAATCCCAGCTATTTGAGAGGCTGAGGCAGGAGAATCCCTTGAACCTAGGAGGTGGAGGTTGCAGTGAGCTGAGATGGCGCCACTGCACTCCAGCCTGGGTGACAGAGAGGCTCCATCTCAAAAAAAAATAATAATAATAATAATATAAATAAATAAAAGGAAAAAGTGTCCCTTCCATAGGTAAATTAGTAGCATCGTTGATAGGTCCTAGGTAATTTTTTTTTTCTTTTTTAGCTAGAAGATTAAGTAGATCTTGATGTTTTTCACAGGGGATATTGTAGAACACTATTGTATAGTGTAAGTTGTAGAAACATTTCTACTGAGGAGCAGATGGTGAAAGTAAAATATTCAAATGCATAGGCCTCTAATATCAAGGCAACTATTTGTAAATACATATTTTGGGAACTTTCCTGTTCAGGGAATTTATCGTTAAGCAGTATTGTCTTTCAAACCATATTTGCGAGATTTGAAAAGTCACTTTGAAGAAAGGAAATGAAGCATACCATCAGCAATTTTCAAAAGTTCTGAGACATTTTTCTACAATATTGATATAATAAAGATGAACACATTTGGAAAATGCTCTTAATATTTTCGTTGTGAAGAGTATTTATTTTTGTTGCTGGAACAACCGGAAGCAAATGTGGGAAGACTGAGAAAGTGTGAAATTTTATTTCTCCACGCAAAGAATACTTTAGATAACAATTACTGTCCCAACTACTAGCTTGAGAACTGGTGTCCTTTTTATTACACTGTGATCTACCTGTGTGGAGTTGGGTCAGTCTAATGAAGACTAAAGATAATGTCAAATATGTCCTATGTCCCCTCCCACTTTATATTCTCTCTGACCACCAGCAGCTCATGCTATGACCCAATTGGGTCTGTCCTCCCTCAGCGATTCTCCTCACCCCTGTCCTAGTTTAAAAGATTTCATTGCCTCATTTTCTTTGCATCCAGATTTTGCTTTGAGTCTGCAAAATGACAGATTATCGGCTAATCCCACTGAATGAATTAGGTTGAAGATGGCTTCAATTAAGTCTTCCTCAGGAGATGTGGATTTTAATGGGTACTTGAAAACAGAGCATCTTGTCTCAAATAAACTTTGAGTGACATAATTTTAGTCAACAGGTCTGGTCAGAGGATGTTGCCGTGGGTAGAACACCCTCCTCCAAGGACTGGTTTTGGTGTGTCCCCAGGCATTATCAGTAGAGCTTATATAGGAAGGTAAATAGAAGCTCTTAACTGTCAGCAAGCCTACTTGAGCATTGCATTTGGGGCTTAGAACTTTGTGAATTTTTTGCTTATTCCACCTGATATAATCTTAGCAACTTTGGATGAAATGCATTTAAGGATTGAATCAAAAGACTTCCTAAGTTGCATAAAGACTGTTTCAGTTATCTGCTAGTAAAAGTGAATAGTGTTCCATATATAGAACTAGTAAATGCGTCAGATGAAGTAGAAGGATGCAGAGCCCTTCATTGACCCAGGGTTTCAGCTCTAGGGGCAAACTCACTCTTTGAAATGTTGTTAAAATTAAAAATAAAAAGCCAGACACAGACTAGTTATAAAATAAACCAACTTAAGTTATATAAATCTGACTTCCTTTTCTAAGAAAGCAGTTATTTTCTCAGCACCTGTGTATTCTACTCCTCAGTACCTGTATGCTATTTAATACAATTTGAATATGTCAAATTCTAATATATTTGTTTCTCTTATTTTCCAAGCCACAGAAGCAATAAACAATGTTGAAGAAAGTAGAATAGATATTGGTGGTAGGCAAACTGAACATATCAATAAGTTTTGGAAAATAACATTTAGAAAAGCTATTGACATTTTTCTGTTCTCTAATGCTGATAAGTAAACAATTCCTGCTTGCTTATGGGTAGCCTCAGATACGTGAATAGCCTCAAGCTGATGCCCTATACCATGATGTCATCAACAGCTAAGAATATTTCAATATCATAATCCTATACACTTGGGATGAAAAAAACTATTTTAGGAGTTTACAAATTTCATTGGCATCTTTCCATTTTTCTTTCCATCTTTTGTTAGGAAAAAAAATCAAAATATATCATTTATCTTTGCAATGTTTTTCATACATCATATGATACTGTGTTTTCCCCTCATAGATCCAGGACTGCATAGACAGCTGTATTTTCTGCAAAGACCATCCAATGTAGTAGCCATTGAAGGAAAAGATGCTGTCCTGGAATGTTGTGTTTCTGGCTATCCTCCGCCAAGTTTTACCTGGTTACGAGGCGAGGAAGTCATCCAACTCAGGTATTTCACATTTAAGACTTTTTTGTAAAGTGTACTTTTGTATGGTATATGCTGCTATTTATATTTCTCTAATTTGATATAAGTACCTACAGTACTAGGGTTTTTCATAATAATTGAATATTTTTCCACATTTCTTGGCATGATACAGTTATATGAAAGATATTTAGCCACTGGGATGAGAAGATGAGGAAAAGATCAAAATCCATGAGATCAATTCTGAAAGGAAACTGAGGACGTCAGGGCTGCCTTTGAGATGGTCCTGCCCAAAGAGTCTTCAGCAGAGAAATTTTGGTGGATTCCATTATAAGAAAGTGGTATATAGAGAGGTTTGATCCTTAATATTCTGTGTCACACACAAAAGATAACTATGTGAAGTGATATGATCATCAGTTCAATTGTGATAATCATTTCACAATGTATACATATACCAAAACATTGTCTACACTGTTATTATATGCAATTTTTGTCAACTGTACTTCAATAAAGCTAAGGGGAAAAATGAAACTAAATTTTTCTGAGTTCAAATATGTAGCATGTCATTATAGAGTTTGAGCAATTTTTTTTAGCTTCAACTATATCGCTCATATTCCCAGCTATAACAAATATTTAAGGGAAGACAGAATAACTTGGCTGGCTTTGAATTGCTGGAACATTAATATTAAGATACAGTTAGAAAGTAAACTCTCAATAGAATGGAATACTTAGTCTTTCTGATGAAATGGATCTTACTTAATTTCATCGATTTTTGGGGACTGGTATTCTCCTTTTTAACATATTTATTTTTAAAGAGAAGGTAAGTCCATCAATCATAAATTAATCTTTAAATTTCATTTACCTTAAATATTTAGGTAACAACAAGGCGTGGCATATGATATTACAATATTTTTGAGAACATTAGAACACACAAGAAATCCGGTTACCATTTCAGCACATCAAGGTGTGTTCTCTGCGTATAGCCGAGCACTCTTAGTGCGGTATCAAATATGGTTTTGTACAAAGGTCATTAGATTGGATTTCAGGACACAGGACATTGATTTTCACTTCAGAGTACCACTTCGCTAGACCTCGAGGTTCTCAAATCCAAAATGAGAGATTTGGACTAGATTGTCTATCATTTTTTTTTTTAGCACTAAAGTTACTTCCTAGTTTAATCTGCTTCATTTATTTGATCGCTACACACAATCTTCCAATGGGAGTAGTTTACCTTGAGTGAATTTTTGGATCAATAAGTGAGACTTTAATCAAGCCCTTATGATACACAGTTTCTTTCCAGTGTCTTAATTTGAGCTTTGGTGGAGGTCATTTAAAGCTCTGAGTATCTTGCTTAATATATACATATGTTAATTTACTCTGCACCTACCCTATGTCTTGCAGGTCTAAAAAGTATTCTTTATTGGGTGGAAGCAACTTGCTTATCTCCAATGTGACAGATGATGACAGTGGAATGTATACCTGTGTTGTCACCTATAAAAATGAGAATATTAGTGCCTCTGCAGAGCTCACAGTCTTGGGTAAGTTAGTGGCTGGAGATGAGTTTATATTGTACCTTTCAAAGTATATCACCGCGACATTTTAATGCTCATCACTGAATTGATTCCTATGTTTATTAGTGTGAAATTGCAAAGTCCCAATACTCCACACATGTCCTTGCTTTGCTCTGATTAATTGCATAGGGGTTATATGCAATGTTTGAATACTTATTAATTAAAATCCAGATATATTATGCTTTAGTCTAATTATTCCAGTGATACAGCTGAAAAGTACCAAAAATTATTAATGGCAGATGTGTTGAATAATAAATATGATATTCCAAAATATCTGGGAAAATAAACGATGGAAAATTGTACAAAATATTTATCCTTGAGGGGAAAAAGGCAGATGTTATTTGAGATGACAGGGTTTCTGACATTAAATTCAGTATGTTGGTAAGATTGTTTTATTAACATGGGAATACTGTGAGTGTTGAAAGTGAACCATTAAAATAAGGTATATGTAAGGAAAAGCTGCATAGCAAGAATATAATTTAAGGAGATTTAAGGAGCATTGAGGGGTTCATTATATTCCAAAAGGCAGGGTTACCCATGTGTCATTGCAAACGAATAATTCTTATACATGGCAGATATTCAGACAAACACATATTTTTATCACTTACTCCAGATTTATTTTAACCAGTTTTATTTGAATTATGTAGTTTGGAGAAAGTGCCTTAACATTTGGATTTCAGTTGCTTTTTTTCTGTAACAGCAACCAAACATTGAATCTTAGGAATTTTTCCTCCGGAATAAATCTTTTTGCCTTTTAAAGAATCTGAGAAAAATCATAGTCTATTTAAAAGTTATTAAGTAAAAATGAAAACATATCATATGCTGATTATATTTGCTAAGTTATACCATGATATTCCATCCATTTTGCTTTTTGTCTTCAAAGGTTATTCAGAAAACACTTTCGTCTGTGGACATGGTGATAATGTATATCATGGGTTAGATAATGACGTTGCTTGTTCTTTGATCAAATCATAAACATTAAACCAGGAATGGGCAAAAGACTTAAACTCTGGATTTAGAGGTAGTATTATACTAACTAAAATATTAGCTGCCTTTAAAATGGCACAATTTAGTTGAGTCATATTTTATATTTTGGTGAAACAAAGAATAGAGAACTTTCACATTTGTAGTATCAGAATTCAGTAACACAAAATGGTTATGATGGAAATTGTATTGTGCTGTATATTACTGATTATAAGGCAGATTTGGTTATGGAATACGCTAGAATTTACACTGGTCGTAGGTAAACCATTACTTGCATGAGGCCAAATTTTATTTCAAATTAATGCACATTATTTTGACATGTAATGGTTCATTGATATCTGAGATAAACATATGCAAATACTGATTTCTGGGGATAAACTAAATTAGCCTATATATATACACACATATATATGTGTATATATACATATACATATATACACACATATATATGTATATATACACATATATATGTATATATACACATATATATGGATATATATATTTTGTAATTTACACAATTCACAAAGAAAAAATGCCAGTATGAGTATGCCAATACATATATATACACATATATGTGTATATATACGTATATATGTGTGTATATACGTATATATGTGTGTATATACGTATATATGTGTGTATATACGTATATATGTGTGTATATACGTATATATGTGTATATACGTATATATGTGTGTATATACGTATATATGTGTATATACGTATATATGTGTGTATATACGTATATATGTGTGTATATACGTATATAGGTGTATATATATGTATATATGTGTATATATACGTATATATAGGTGTATGTATACACATATATGTACATATATACATATATGTACATATATACATGTATGTACATATATACATATATGTGTGTATATATGTATTGGCATACTCATACTGGCATTTTTTCTTTGTGAATTGTGTAAATTACAAAATAGATGCTGTTTGATACATATGAAACTATCCAAAGATGCACAAGAAAATATTTAATTATTTCCACTATAGGCAGTGCATTTCTATACCTCTGAAGTGAATACTTTTGGTATCTTGGCATGTTTTATTCCATAAAGTTCTCATGTTTCATTGATGCACATACGCCCACCTAAAGTTTGGTAGTAGCATGACACTTGGATGCTTCTTTGATTTTTCCTTAGGCCAGATGATTAGTCTCTATTACAATACCTCTAGTGAACCTTGACTAGTGTTATTATGTAAAAAATATTGAAAATAAGCATCCAAAAAATGCTCCACATTACTAATCATTAGAGAAATGCAAATGAGAACCACAATGAGAACCACCATCTCACATCAGTCAGAATGTCTATTACTAAAAGGTCAAAAAATAACAGATATTGGCGGGGTTGTGGAGAAAAGAGAAAGAGAATGTTTATACACTGTTTGTGGGAATGTGACTTAGTTCAGCCATTGTGGAAAGCAGTGTGGTGATTCCTCAAATAACTTAAAGTAGAATTACTATTTGACCCAACAATCCTGTTATTAGGTATATACCCAACGGAATGTAAATCATTCTACCATAAAGATACATACATGCGTATGTTCATTGCAGCACTATTCACAATAGCAAAGGTATGGAATCAACCTAAATGCCAATCAGTGGTAGACTGAATAAAGAAAATATGGTAAATATACACCATGGAATACTATGCAGCCAAATAAATAACAAGATCATGGCCTTTGCTGCAACATGGATGGAGCCATTACCTTAAGTAAACTAATACAGGAGCAGAAGATCAAATATGGCATTTTCCTATTTATAAGTGGAAGCTAAACATTGAGTACACATGGACACAAAGATGTAAAGTGTGTCCTTATGTACTTGATGTTTAGTTTCCAACGTGGGACACTGGGGCCTACTGAGAGTGGAGGGTGGGAGAAGGAAAAGAATCAAAAAACTATCGAGCACTATGCTTATTACCTGGATGACAAAATAATCTGTACACCAAGCCCCAGTGAGATGCAACTTATCTATATAACAAACCTGTACTTATACCCCTGAATCTAAAATAAAAGTTAAAAAAATTGACAACATAAATTAACGTAATATAATACAGTTAATATGCATTAGTAATTTAATCTATGTGTACACACACGTATGTAAAACATGTACATATGCACACATGTGCGTGCATATTTGTATTTGTATATATGTACATGTATGTGGATAGATATACACATAGATATATTAGAAACAGCATTTACTGAGTTCAAACCATGTGAGGCATTTATTTGTTACAGTATCCACTGTGGGAAGTACGTAGGTCGAGCCCATTAGATAACAACCCTCTTGCCTTCTGTACTTCTGTACCAAGTGAGAAACAAGAACAGCAGTAAGGCATAGGGTAAGTCAAACATCACCTTAATTTGTTGAAGAAGCTGCCGTTGAGCATGGTTTGCATCTGCATGGGAGGCACATGCCCATCTGGACATGGGCAGTGTCTGTATTGGCAGGATGTCACTCAGGTGTCAGCTTGTCCCACTGCTTGGTGGCTGGTGGCAATGGAGAGCACTTGCTCTCTTTGGTCAGGCCTGTTCCCAAGAGAGAATTGTAGGCGAAAGGAGTCTCTTCAAAATTCCAGGCTTATTAAGTTATCTGTCATGTATCCTGATCCAGGCTCCCCTCAAACCAAGAAAAAGTGGGTACTGGAGAGTGGTGAGGTCAGAAGTCATTCCCTCGAGGAGCTGCCTCTCTAGGGAAGAAAATATCAGTGTTGAGGCAGAAGTATTCAACATCCACACCCCAACCTTAGGTGTTACTTTCAATCCCGTTTTACAAACGAAGGCATTTTAGCACAGAAAGATAAGTGGCTATCCCAAGGGGGGATCCAGATCCAAATCCAGGCATCCGACCAAAGAGTCTCAGGCATATGCTTTACTATCTGCCCTGTCCACTCCACACATTCGTATTCATTGTTTTTTATTATTTATTTTTAATCTTACTGAAACAGCTATAAAAAGAAGCAGGTTTATGTGATGTAAATAAGAACAATCTGAAATTTTAGTTTGGTTAATAATTAGTCACTTACATAAAATAAAATATGTGACCGTAATGTAATGATCTTGACAAAGCAGAGAGGCTGACAGGGGAGCAGGGAAGAAAGGAATACAAGCTGTTCTTTGAAAATGAGGTTAAAACAACTGCCATACTTCGAATCTGTAGACACAGAGGCAGGTGAAAAGTGTACTCAGTATCGGGTATTGCTTATTTTTTTTACTGTAACTTCTTGTTTATTCAAAGTGGTGTGCCGTTTGTATAATCAGAAAAATAAATGTGGAGGTATAAAAGTTGACATGTTTATGGTTTAAAAATGAGATAAATAAAAATGTTAAAACTCAGAAAATATTGAGATTATTCTAACATACACATAATCCAAAGACCTGGACTTTGCAAACACACACACACACACACACACACACACACACTCACGTTTGTTTTCTCCATATAAGTGAAATGTATGCTATATTGTATCCTCATTTTCACTTCAGGATAAATCATGGCATCTTTCTTTGTGTGTGCCTGTGCACATGTCTATGTTCTCCAGTTCTAATTTTTTTCCTTTTTGAGACAGGGTCTTGCTCTGTTGTGGCCTTGAGTTCGTGGGGTCAGATGATCCTCCATTCTCAGCCTCCCAAGTATCTAGGACCAAATTTGGCTATTTATTTTTTCTTTCTTTTCTTTTTCTTTTCTTTTTTTCTTCTTTTTTGTGGAGACAGGGTCTGGTTATATTGCCCAGGCTGATCTCAAACTCCTGGGCTGAAGTGATCCTGCCACCTTGGCCTCCCAAGGTTCTGGGATTACAGGCATGAGCCATCGCACCCAACCTTCAGCTTTATATTGTGGAACATTATCATGTTTCTTAGTTTTAATTAAGCGAGGTGTGGTGGCTTGCACCTGTAGTCCCAGCTACTCAGGAATCTGAAGGAAAGGATCTCTTGAGCCTAGGAGCTCTAGTCCATCCTGGGGAACATAGCAAGATCCTGTATCTACAAAAACAAAAACAACCCACTAAGTTAATTATCCTTAAGTATCTTTGTCATTTATTTGCGAATATCTGAAGGAAAAGTATCCCAGAAATACTTAAACCCTCACTGGCAGAGCAAAACTTTGCCTCCCTTCAGAGTGCATTTTCCCCCACAATTTTGAATATCTAAACATTTTATAAAATGGAGTCTCATTGTTAAGTATTTATATTCCTATTAAATTAAGATTTCATTTTATAGTTTTCTTGGACTGTTGCATTTTACATTTTGTGAATTTGCTGTCTTTTTTGACCTTCATACATTTATTGAAACATTTATCCTTATTTTATTGATTACAGGAACTCTTTATATAAGAATAATATTGACTATGTTGTGTATGCCTTTGCATTTTTACATTTTGCATATGGCACCAAATCTTTTTCTTCATGGTTGCTAGCATTGTCATTAGACTTACACTTTTATTCTATGAACCATGCTATCTCTAAAAATCTGGTTATGGATTACATGTTGAATGTTTAAATTAGAAGCATGATTAATTTCTAAAAAATAGTGATGTTTATATTTTGAGTTTTCATGGTCTTGGTGCTTTTTGTCTGTTTTTAAGGAATTTTTTTGGTAATTGGACATATTTTAAAGGTCTCTCATGGACTTTATATCACTTATAACTACTCTAGAAGGCATAATTTACTTCAGGATTTGGTTGATATGCTGTTTTAATTATTCTAAAAGGCTCCAAAAATGAATATTTGTATAATGTTTGAAATAATCTTTGACTACTCTGATATAAAGTTAGGATTATCCTGCAGGACTGAGTTTATATGAAAAATTGGATTTATTGCCTTCTTAAAATGGATGATAAGAAAAGAACTTTATTATCAATGTTATTTAAATTTATTTTTCATGATTTTTAAGAATTTAATCATATTTGTATTCTTCATAAGATAAAATCCCACAAGAAATCCAAGCTTCGGCTTATAAAACTTTAATCATGCATTTTATTAGACTCTTGTTTTGCCTTTCAACTTGCAGTCCTTTCTTGTACTTCACTGTCTGTGAATGTGAACCTTCATGAGCTAACAGACTTTTCAAGTAGAATATAATTTTATAGACTAGAAGAAAAGACATTTTGTTGCCCTCAGTAATTTTACAGAGTGAATATACTTTAAATATGATTTGAAGCTTAGCATTTTGTTTCCTTCTTATAAAATAAGAATGGAAAATTCCATAATCATTAAGCTTTTTGGAGATATCTTTATTAGACAAGATTAATGACAACCTTATTTAAAATAAATAAAATATAAATAAGTTTATAGATATTTTCTTTATCATAGCCATTTATGGTAGCATTTCTGACTTACAGTAATCATCGATAAATTATTGGTGGACACCTTTTGGGTACAAGGATTGCACTAGGTTCTGGGAAGACTACAGAAACATCTGAAACCTGGCTTCAGTGGGCTTCATATAATTACAATTCATAAAATCAGTTGGCCTAATACTGTCTGAATAAACTTTTATTTAAAAAAAGAAAAAACGAAAACGTTATATGTAAACAGGGACTCTGGGAAGATGTGAAGAGTTGGTAGTCTCCACTCTCATAGAAAACAAAGCCCGAAGCGGCAGGGGTGGGAGGAGTCCTAAAGAAGAAAATGTGGAAGGAGGCTCTTGGAATATTGTTGTCGACTTTTTAATTTAATTTTAGCCATGACTGCTTGTATTATTTATTTTAAAACCTAACTTTTATAAAAGAAGTCAAAAGTGGTATTTTTCCATTCTTATGTTCAATACGTCCAGCTTTCTGGCTCAAGGATTTTAATCTGACTATAATTGTGTACATATCCTTTTCTGTATCTGCCCATCCCCAACTTTCACCCAGCTCCACACAGGAAGAAAGACAGCCCTCCATAAATGTTCTAGAGATTTGCCACTGCTTTGGGTCTAGATTGATCCCATGTCTGAATCAGTGCAGAAATGCATAATTTAAAAAGTGATTTGATCTTTTACAAAGTGCCAGGCTTTGGACAAACCTTGTGAACTGTCCTTACACACACAGGTGGAGATGAGTGGGAACTTTACTGAGGATGGTCTCTTCAGTAGGAGCCATTAAGTTGAACATCAGCGAGAAAATAAAAATATCTTTGAACTTTCCAGAAATGGTTCTAGAATTCCCTTTAAAGCAGTTGTGTAGCAACACAAAAAACTTGTAATTGCCCTCTAGGAATGTGTTAAGTAGGGTTCTCTCTATAGAGCTGAGCATGTCCACCTTACACAGATGTGTTCAATAAGCCTGAAGATGATAGACTCAGAATATTTATGTATAGATATAGATATACACACGTATATTTTTGTATATGTGCATTCATATACATAAACATAGTATATACATATATATGCAATACATGCACTTACTCTCTATTTCTAAAGTTTCCCTTTAAACTTATTATTTTCTTTCAAATGCATATGATTATCTCGACCATTAAATGAGGTTCTGATTCTGCAAATAGATAATAGACTAAGCTATTCAGAAACGTCTAGAAAAATCATCTTAAAAGTGATTTAAGAAGAGGCCAAATAAAGATATATGGGTGAAGTTAAACACCCCTGTTAAACATTACTGTTTTGTAAGATAGCTGGAAAAGTCCACCTTAATAGCTCATTGCTCAAAATGCTTTAGAAATTTTGAAACATATGGCTGGATATACGGTGAACTAATGAATATGGTTTCTAGTCCTAGATATGCAGCTGAACCACAGTGTGAGTAGAAAACTAGCAACCAACTGTTGAGTGCCTCTTGTGTACTAAGCATTCCGCCAAGTAGTCTTTGGGCATAAGAAGATATGACACAGATCCAGGCCTCAAGGATAGGTAGGGAAAAAGACAAGAAGCAGGTGATTGCTATCAAGGCCAAAGAGCTGCTGAGAAAGAGGAAGACAAGGGGCCCTGAATAAAGAATGCAACAAAGATGAGAGAATGGGGGAGGGAGTGGTGAGGGGAGAGTATGAGAATGGGGGAGGGAGTGGTGAGGCGAGAGTATCTGACAGGAGGTAGTAAATGTGCAAAGGTCTGGAAATAAGCAGGATGGGGAACGGGAAGTGAATTATGTGACTAAAGATTGTGGGTACAAAGGAATCTGATGCTGGATGGGAGAATCCATATAGGTCTTGAGTATTTTGCTCATGTGGTTAGATTTATCTTAAGGGCAATGGAAACATATGGAAAGATTTCTGATTGTGGCTTGTGAGCTATTTAATCTTAGCCAGCTATGTAAACCTCTAATCTTCAATTCCTTCATTATTTTCTTCATATTTGTAGAGCTTTAGGAGGTACAAGTGCAGTTTTTTTACCTGGATATTTCCCATCATGGTGAAGTCTGGGCTTTTAGTATAACATCACCTGGATAGTGTACATCGCACCTATTAAGTAATTTCTTATTTGTTTGTAAAACAATGATAATTACTTTATCATAGGATTTGGTATCTGTTTGAGTGTGAAAAGTAGAGGAGAGAGATTCCAGAATAATCAGGCACAGCTTTGGGTGTTCTGGGAAATAATATAAGATCCCCTCCTAGCCTTCATGAGAAGCCTAAAGCCAGTTGGAAAGATTAAGCTAGCTAAACAAACCAAGACATCCCAAATGTCACAAATATTAAAATATTCTATGTACTTTTTCATATCCAATTTTCATTATCTATAAAATGTACGTAACAGCAACTAGTCCCTACATAGTTCTCATGAATTATGGCGCGATTGATATAACAATATCTAGTGTTCAATATAACAATATCTAGTGATCAATATAACAATATCTAGTGATACATTGAAATTTCTTTGGCAGTAATCTCTAGAAACATAGACATCCCTCTGTGGGAAAAAGATGATGTCCATTTGTGATGTGTTTTATGTATTTCACTTTTTTCTGCGCTTCTACACCTTGCTGTTCATGCTTTCTTCACAGCTAGATAGGGAGAAACTTAAAAACAGAAGCCATGTCTTCTACATTTTGATCACTCAAACCCTTAGATTTTTATCTATGTTATCTGAGTTTTAAGAATAAGAAATGCAATTGAATGTGCATAAAATATAAATTATCTAACTTCCTATCGAAATGTTTTATAAGCTTTCCATTGAGATTTATGATTTTTTCATTGACCACTGCAATGGACAGAATGATGTCCTTTCAAAATTCATATGTTGAAATCCTAACCCCCAGTGTGACTGTATTTGGAGAAAGGCCTTTCTTTAAATGAGTAACTAAAATTAAATGATGTCATAATGAGGGGATGCCTATCCAATAGGAATAATGCCCTTTTAAGAAGAAGAGTTACTGGAGCACTCTCTCCACCCTTGCACAGAGAGAAAAGGCCATGTGAGAACACAGAAGGTGTTGTCTGGAAGCCAGGGAGAGAACCCTTACTAGAAGCCAACTTTGCTGGTACCTTGATCTTGAACTTCCTAATCTCCAGAGCTATGAGAAAGTGCATTTGTGTGTCTAAGCCACCCAGTCTGTTGTATTTTGTTATGGCAGTCTAAGAAGACTAACACAACCACAGAAAAAGTAGATGCTGTATGCGTTACAGAACAATCACTAAAAATAGAACAACTGCTAAAAAGATTCTTTGGTCTCTTTTATCAAAAATGAGCAACAATGAAGACTTATATTATCAACATTGCTTACATATTGGTAGCACAAATAATCTTAGATTTCTAGGAGTGTAAAAAATTCCCATTTACAATAGCAGTGGATCAAAAAGAATTTCTCATTTACATAATAGGTCTTGTGTAGTTCTTAGATCCTTATAAATTTGATGTCCTTTCATCTTATTTTTGTTCACTATCATCCCTTTATTTAATAATTACTAAGTGTAAGGTATGATATATATTTTAGGTCTTATATTTATAAATGACCTATATCAATTTTAATAGTAAATATATCATTAACTGTGATGAAATTGTATTCTTTTTTAAATCAATTCTCAGACATGCTCTATGAATTCAATTTACTACAAACAAGCATGTGTATCTTCACATACCATCAATTCAGATTTATTTGGAAATGGAAGAAAACATATACTTCAAAATTGATATGGCTTTTTTCCTTTTATTTTTTGCGTAGGCTTTAATTTTATTTTTTATGGAATAACATGTGATATTAGCTGCTATTTTTTGAGCATGTATTATTGGCCAAATTATACCTATCCATTTGTTTGCGGTTAGTGGCTCATCTACCTCAGACTTGGGTGTTCAGTCTCTTCCTACTTTAGCTTGCTGGTAGATCAGCCATGTTGAGTTTTAGGTTTAGGCTCTTTGCCATAAATGGAAAGTAGTTATAATGAAATATGTTAAGATAATATTTATCTTTTTATTGCAATGTGTAATTCTTATTTTGAATGGAGTTCTTTTGAATTTACAACATCATTGCCTCTGCCTACGTAGCAGTCCTTAAATTTTACATATATCTGTAATTGCCCTTATTAACAGGACTCCTCAGTCATACACATTTAATGATAATAGTCATAAAAGAAGTGCCTTAGGTATGTTTGTATTGATTATCCTCTACAATGTAATTACCAAATGAATCATACTGAAATGAGTTAAGAGAGTTTTTTGTATGTAGGGTTTTGATCCTAAATGTAGGATACAGGTGTGTAATATAAGGCAGAATTAAATCAAGAAAACTATTAAATCCCACCTATTAGGTGCTTCTTCCCATTGCTATGCAGATTTCTTATCTTAGTTATTTTCCTCAGCTGAAACTCTGGTTGTCAAAAGGTATGCAAAATTATGTGCAAAATATGTTTAAAAGATTCTGTTGAATATTTATATGAATTAGAAGAAGAGACAATGTAAGTTCAGGCTGTTTGTTGGTAGCAAAATGATTCGTTATTTCAGTTGGGAGTTAGAACTGGTAATGGAAATACAAGTTGGATTGGTGGTAGGATAGGTTTATTTATTACACAAATATTTATTTGAGAGTCTACTGTGTGCTAGGCCCTCCCTTTCCTTTCTCCCTTCCACTGGAGAAAATAATGTGAGCATTGCTTTGCATATGTTATTGAGAAGATGATGAGTCTAATTTTTTCTTTCTTGGACAAATGAAGTAGAGGCCCCCGAGGGAAAAGCAAAGTCTATGTACTAATACAGACCATTAAAAAGTCAATCTAAGAATATAATTTTAATTATCCCTAACAATCTAAGCAAGGTGAATTGACAATCTGTGGCTCACAAGGCGGAAAACTGCTGACAGTGGTGGAAAGCTGCCCAAGAGGGCATTTTATGCTAAAGTTGTCCTGAAGTAACAGAAGTAGACATCATCCCAGAAGGAGTTTGACTCTGTGATAAGACTCAAACCACATTAGACAGAAGTGTTTTAAACAAAGTCAGCAAGAGTTAGGATCAGTTATGCTTGCCAATTTTCAAAGACTAGGGAGCAATGTATGCCATTTCTTCATACATGTATAAATAAATGTTTTTCTGATTTTTTATTCAATATATCTTGGTGCAATCATTTCAGTAACTTCATGTAGTAAGGTATGGACTCATTTTTATTTTAAGTCTAGTGTATTTGAGCAGGGAATCACTAAAGGAGTAGAATTGTTGGATTACCAAACAATGCTTGGTAATTTGAGGAACTACCAGATGGTGTTTTAAAACAGTGACACAATTTTACGTTCCACCCATGGTATATGAGTGTTTATATTTCTCTGAGATTACAGTGAGTCATTATGTATATATGTGCAGGCAGGTAGAATGCAAAGAGGGAGATTTTTCTTATTTTTAAAACAATAAAATAATATATGACATTCTTGACTCAGAAGAAGATAGCAGTGAATGAGATTTTCTTCCTGTTAGGTTGGTGCAAAAGTAATTGTGGTTTTTGCCCTTAAAAGCAATGGCAAAAACACAATTATTTTTGTACCAACCTACTACCTCCTCATTCCCTTCCATGTAAATGGAGGAACAATTCAGTTCCCATTTTCCACTGTAAGCCTTTTTGTTTAATGGACAATTTATGCTTATCAGTTATCTCCCCTAAAATCAAGAGCATTTGTATGATTGTGACTTTATTTGGTGAGACAAGGTCTCTCTGTTTCCCAGGCTGGGGTGCAGTGGTGTGATCTCTGCTCACTGCTATCTCTGCCTCAGTCTCTCAAGTAGCTGGGGCTACAGGTGCACACTACCACACCTGGCTAATTTAAAAAAATTTTTTTGTAGAGTTGAGGTCTCACTATATTGCCCAGGCTGGTTTCGAACCCCTGGAGTCAGTAATCCTCAGCCAGGACAAAGTGCTGGGATTACAGGCATGAGTTACCACACCCAGCCAATGTGACTTTTGTCTTAAATTCTATCCATACCTCTTCCTTCTGCCACTTGTGACTTTTTTTAACTCCTCCAACCTACTCCAGTGTACACTCGAGGGTGTTACTGGGTAAGCAGCCATGACATATCATTCGGACTCTAAACTTTGTACAGTGAGCGAGTGACACCTAACCTGCAGAGTTGTTACCAAGATTAGACCCGGTGAAATAGTGCATGTTCAAGGCAACTCCAGCTCAGTGCCTAGATACACAAATAATTTATAAGTGGCATCATAATCATTGTTTTTTAATACATTGTTATGACACGCATTCTCCGTGATTACTCAAACTCAGAATAGCAAGTCTCATTCAGATCATGTGTCATAAGTTTGATGCTTGGCTGAGGTCAGTGACTCTTCACGTCTGCTAATATTTTAGAAAAACTCAAGGTGGAGGAAAAAATCTGTGATAAATATTCATACCATAGGTATTGTAATTCTAAAGACAGACATTAGAACTTAATTAAGCAAGACAGTAAGATTTATCATAGCATATGTGATCATGAACCAAATTGTGGAAGTGGGAGTAGAGCAATAGTAGTGAGAGAAGATGAGTGATGTCTGGTAGTGGCAATAAGCTGTACAGCCTAGTTGTTTGGGTTTGAACCAGGGTCTGGAACATGTGAAGCATTCTAGAAATATACACTATTATTATTTAAGAAAAATAATTTGAGCTAAAAATACTACAGACTTTCTTGAGGGGAGCTCAAGAATCATAGTATCATTATTTATACCTTGCCAAATACTAAGAAAAATATCAACATTGTAAGTTATTAAGAAAATAACCCAGAAAATAAGCATTCACAATTAAGTTAGCTTTGGATAAGAAGGAATATTAATCACTCACATATATAATACATATGAGAACTGTCAAAATAAGTAAATAGGATTTGGTTTAATGAATATGGCCTCAGTGTTGCAATATATTAAACCTAGTCATCAGCCTTAAGCCCTCTTTTTCTTATACCTTACATTAAATCCATAACAGTTCAATCTCCAAAATATATTTCAAATCTGTCCACTTGTCTTCATTCTGACTTCCCCCACCTTATCTCTTCCCCCATCCAGCTGCTCTTATTCATAACCTGGACCAGTCCTAAAACCTCCTAACTTGTCTCTCTTCCATTCTTGCCTTTCTATAACCCATTTTCATCCAGTATGATCTTGTGAAGTGGTTAATCATGGGATGCACCTTCGTAGAAACTCAAGGGACTTCCATTTTTTTCTTAGACTAAACTACAATCTCTCTATCACATCCTACAAACCACTGTGGGATTTGGTTTGTCTTCACCTTTCTAACTTCGTCACATTCTACCATTATTCACTAGGCTCTATCAATATAGCTCCTGCTTTCTCCTTAAATGCACTAAACAATTCCCAGTCTCAGGATATTTGGGAAGCTCCCCATATGTCTAGAATTCTCTTCTCTCGGCTCTTCTTGTGGCTGACTCTTCAACTGGATCATAGCCCAAATGCTACCTTTTTATGGGGGTTGTCCTTGTCCATTCTGATTAAGACCATCTCTCATAGTTATTGTTACACAGTTATTTATTTTCCTTTGTATAACTTATCACAGTCTGTTATTATCTACTTGTTCATTAACTGTTGTTTTTCTGTCTCCCCAGTGAAATATAAACCCCACTGGAATGAAGTCCTTATTTTATGTACTATTTTACTTACTATGTCCCCAAAAACATATAAATAAATAAACTTTGAATGATTTGTTACCATCATCATCCACATTGATGTTCTCATAACAGATATTTATTGGGCACCTATTATGTGCCAGGCACTTTGCACAATGCCTTGATTTCTCTTTTCATAGTCTCAATATATTATGGAGATACTGTTTTTAATATTTATTTTTCTCCCCACTTTAAAGATGAAGAAATTGAGGCTCCTCATTATCATCATTTTCATCATCATCATCATCATGCCAGAAAGTAGAACTTGAATTGACATTGTTTTCCTTTCTCATACCATGGTCAGAGGAAAGAATAGGGGGCCCTTGGGTGCAGAAAAGAATACCAGGATAACCCAAATGAGCTGGTCAAACAAGTAGATTATCAGGGATTCTTCTGTCAAACAAAAAATGGAACATTGTGCAATTTTGTGTAATCTTTGTGTAATGTGTATTTCTCAATGTGTGGTCTTCAGACCAGCAGCATTGACATCATCCATGAGCCTCTTAGAAATGAAAATTCACTGGCCTCACCTCAGCCTGCTGAAACAGAATCTGTAGGGTTGGGGCCCAGGAAACTGTGCCTTAGTAAGTCTTCCAAGTGATTCTTAAACACTGCTTTGAGAAAAGGAAGACCATCTGGTGGTAAATAAAGGAAATGGAATGTTAACAAGAGTAAGGCAAGACATTTATATTCAGAAACCAAACCAACCAACAAAAGTAGGTTTAGTAGGCCTTGTATAAAATGATGGATCTGTTATTAAAATTGGAGTATAAGGGAGGGGCATCACGATAAGGAAGAACAGTCAAGGCAGAGAACAGAGTAAGAAGTCAGAGTAGGGGTAGATAGCCTTCAGGCAGACTAGATCTTCTTGTCTCGACCACTTTCACTCAAATTCTTAAAATATCCCTTGTGTACATAAGATTAGTGACAGAACATGAAATTGGACTAAGCCCAAAGTAGAACAAAAGTAGCTCCACCATGATTCTATTTACGCTGATTGGTAGAATGTGCTCCCCTGGAGGATGGGCCATGATGACTGCACTGAGACAGATCTTTAAGTTTGCAGATGACTCTGAAGCTGTTCTAGCTGGGGAGACAAGAATATTTGGTAAAGCTGTGTGAATGGGCAAAATAATAGCAGATAAATTTCAGCTGTGGAAAGTGTAATTTAATATATCTAGGGAAATATAATCCAAACTATGCTGATATGATGATGTACTCTTTCTGCTATCACTTATTTCTAGAAGAAAAGAGATCTTAATTGATGTTAGCTATCCCTTGAAGACAGTCCAATGGAGTGTGGCAGTTCAAAAGGTCAATCAAATGCCAGAGATCACCAGGATAAAACTGGAGAAAAGCAGAATTACAAGATGTTGTTATATGTTTGAACAGAGTAGTATTTTAGTACTTGGAGTAGAGTTCAAAGTTCTACTCAGTACATTCTGGTAAGGCCATAAGGCAGTTGGAAAGGCCTGAAAGGTTAACTGAAATGATCAAAGGAATGAAATATTATAGTAAGACCAGATGAGAAATTTTCAGCACAGAAAAATGATGGGGGAAAAGGGACACAATCAAATTCCTGACCATGAAGGATATTAGTAACTGAAACATGGACTTGTTCAGCAAATTCAAGAATACTGTATCTAGGAGAACTCTCTTGAAGCTTGAAGGTAATTTTAGGACAAAGAAAAAAAGTTTAAGTCTTTTTAATATAGCCTATAGTAAATTTACGGATGCTGTTCCCTTCTAGAGGGTTCATGAACTGGAAAGATAATCAGGAACAAAAAAATATATATTTTTGGAAGATGAGATTCCAAATGGTTTATAAAAGGGAAGCTGTAGATTATTATGGATATTTTAGTGTGTAATAAAGATAGTACTCAGGGCAATATGAAAAAATTATGCATCTTTATAAAAAACGAAGTCCAGGAATTGATGACTAATACCATATTATAGTTTTTAAATATTCTTTAACATACATATATACATATTTGTGTATGTGTGTGTATATATATATACACACTTGTATGCATATATGTAAAAATGCGCTCATACACACACATATATGAATATACATGTATACATTTATATTTGCTTTCCTTTTAAAAGGAAATATTTTGTCATTAAAAAAACATGTAAGCATTATAGGTAAATTTGAAAATACAGAAAAGTAGACAAAAATTACATGTAGCTTCATTCACCAAAGAGTCTACTATTAATATTTCACTGTACTACTTACATGTAGTTTATATATTTCATATTTTTTGATGTTTATTTTTTTATTTTATTTTATTTTTTTCTTTTGAGATGGAGTCTTGCTCTGTCACCCAGGCTGGAGTGCAGTGGTGTCATCTTGGCTCACTGCAATCTCTGCCTGCCAGGTTCAAGCAATTCTCCTGCCTCAGCCTCCCAAGTAGCTTGGATTACAGGCACCTGCCACCATGCCTGGCTAATTTTTGTATTTTTAGTAGAGACAAGGTTTCACCATGTTAGCCAGGGTGGTCTAGAACTTCTGACCTCAGGTGGTGTGCCCACCTTGGCTTCCCAAAGTGCTGGGATTACAAGTGTGAGCCACTGCGCCTGGCCCATTTTCTGATTTTTAAAAGTAATTACTGCCTGCAGGATTTTGCCACTACTTACGTAGACTGTTGGTTTGAGATAGGTATTTTTTAATCAAAAATAATATGAAAATACTAATATAATGTAAAATTCAGTTTATCCATGTTTAGGGTTTTTATATATTAAAATTAATTTAGTCTATACATCTTTTGTTTTCTGTCTTAATCTGGTTTAATACTCAAGTTTGTTAAACTCATGAAGTAACCACTTTTCTAATACATTATTTCTGTAAATATCCCATTTTATTTCTAATGCCTTTTGTTTTATATTTTAATACTATTCAGTATGGAAAGACTGTTTTAGGTGTGTCTTTTAATAGCATGTGGGTGCCTCCTATGTTTGTTCATATGTAACTATATTAGTCCATTATCATGCTGCTGATAAAGACATAACCGGGACTGGGAAGAAAAAGAGGTTTAATTGGACTTACAGTTCCACATGGCTGGGAAGGCTCAGAATCATGGTGGGGCAAAAGGCACTTCTTACATGGCAGCGGCAAAAGAGAAAGGGAGATGCAAAAGCGCAAACCCCTGATAAAACCATCAGATCTTGTAAGACTTATTCACTACCGCGAAAACAGCATGGGGGAACCTCCCCCATGATTCAAATTATCTCCCGCCAGGTCCCTCCCGCAACACGTAGGAATTATGGAAGTACAATTCAACATGAGATTTAGGTGGGGACACAGAGCCAAACCATATCACTAACCAATTTGAAATATTTTGCCTTTTCCAAGGAGGGTTTGGCTTGTTCATATTTGTTGTCACATACAAAATAATTATCATGAGATATTTGAAGCAAACAGGGTCTGACTTTGAATATTGATAGTGTTTATTAGCTATATTACAAAGTTGTATGAAGATTTTAATTTAATGGTAGATATAAAATACTTAATAAAATGCCTGCCACAGAGTATGCATTCAAATTATTGTGATTATTTCCTCTTTGTTATTTATACCTCTTTCGTTTTAATACCATTTTGATGTTTGTTTGTATCTTTTACTATATAGTTTTTGTTTTAATTTTAGTGGCAACTCAGAAGATAGAAGCACTATTATAAATTTTACAAGCAATTAACTTTAGACTGATAGAAATAGGTATTTAAATGTATGAAAGGCTGATAGAGAATTTAGAATGCCATTACTTCTGCTGCCTCTTTCTCCTTTGGATTTCATTAACAATAGTACTTTCATGCCAGGTACATTTTCTTTATGTAGAATTGTTTTTGAAATTTTCCTTTGATTTTTCATCCTATCTGCTGTCATTACTGTGCATATTTAATCATGTCCATATAAGCATGTTAATTGTTCAGTGACAGAAGTAGAAGGTGACATGCCAAGAGAATGACTGATGTTTAGTGAACTATTTGAAGAGTACCTCTGAGAGTTCAAGGGTACAAACAGTAAAAATGTTTTGTAATCTCTATATCACTGTGTTTTTTTAACTGATGCATGAAAGCACTTTCTGCATCATTTACACAAGGACCATATGTATTTACAGTTAAAATTTAAATATTTTAAGACAAGAATGAATGTTTCACATTTATTTTTATTTTCTGGCGTTCATAAAACCTGTAGAGGATATTCTGAGTTTATGTTGTAAATTGTAATTTTCCAAAGGACTGGCAGTTGATGGTTTTTTTGGTTTGTTTTGTTTTGTTTGAGATGGAGTCTCACTCTGTCACCCAGACTGAAATGCAGTGGTGTGATCTTGGCTCATTGTAGCTTCCGCCTCCTGGGTTCAAGTGATTCTCCTGCCTCAGCCTCCTGAGCAGCTGGGGCTGCAGGTGCCTGCCACCACACCCGGCTAACTACTTTTTTTCTGTATTTTTAATAGAGGCAGAGTTTTGCCATGTTGGTCAAGTTGGTCTCGAACTCCTAACCTCAAGTGATCTGCCTTCCTCAGCCTCTCAAAGTGCTAGGATTACAGGCATCAGACACCACCTCTGGCTTGACAACTAGTGGTTAATGAAAATATCAAAGTCTGACAACTAACTTGGGTTTTAAATAGTAAAATAAAAAATCATTCTAATAACATTTCTCAGTCTCACTTTACCCAAGGAATAAGAAAAGTGATGGAAGAAGAGACGCTTCCCTGGTAATGTGATGCTTAAAATTCATGTTTGCCTATTATGATGAGAACAATATTTTGGCAATCTGAGAAGATAACTTAGGATGTTAGATCTTGAGGGATTGTCTATACTTTGTAGGAAATGATACTTCGAATTCCAGAGTTCAGCTAAGGCTGAAAGTTAAAGGCAGGATCACTCAGGACCTGGAACTGCAGCACCGTTTCTGCATCCGAAACTGACCGTGCAATTGCTGCAAATAAAATCTGAGCCTAAAGGCGCAATATTTGTCCGAAGAAGCCAGAGAAGTCCCAGTTTTTTTGTAAGAGTTTTACAAGCAAAAGCATATAGAAAGGCCTGATAAGTGACAGGAGAAGGAGTGGGAGGTAAAGAATGTATTAAAAAGCAAAAGAAGTCTATAGCACTGGAGCTTTAAGAGTAGTCTCCAGACCAGAAACAGGATCACATGGGAATATGTTAGAAATGCAAAATTTTGGATATCTTCCCCCTTCTACCCCAGAGCTACTGAAAATAAACTATACAGGAAGAGAATCAGCAATCTGTTTCATCTGGGTGATTCTGATACAGGAGAACCACTGGACTGTAGACTTGATCAAGGGTCGTTTAGTGTGTGGATCAACAACCTCATCTCCCACTGAAGGCTCTGTTTTATTACATCATAAGTTGGTATTTATGATAATAAGAAAAGAGTATCCAAAGTTTTAGTTGTCTATTTATTTTAGTCTAGTCTGTTTATGAAGGCAGATAAATCATATATCTCAAATAGCTTCTCATCAGCTTTCTTGGGGGCATTTGAAGTGGTAACCTTCAGCTGTGAAATCCAGTTGTGTTCTAAAATACTCAATTTCTCCACAATATGGGATAAATATCATGTTACCATATTGTGACATGCCATTTATAAATGAAGACCAGTCACACATTCCAGCTAGATTTGGCAATTATTCTCCAAAGTAACCTCTAAAAATAATTTGACAATTATCCCCCAACCTCTGTTGCTGGTGCTATTGTTTCCTTTAAAAATATGAACTTAGGTTTTAACAAGAAAAAATACCTTTCTAAGATTTATATGAACAATGCTTAAGATAGATGATTTTCATAGAAAGGTAAATGTGTTATGTTTTTTCTAAACACATTTTTCTACACTACACAAATTTAATAGTGAAAATATATGAACACAGTCTGCTTTCTGAAAGAATATTATAAATTATTCCTAGACTTAAATTTGCATAGTTGTTAGAGGAAATAAATATGCTATCTGGCATATTAGAGAGGATATCTAAAATTACAGATAACTAGAAGTTCATTTCTAGGTCATTAGACATTTTCATTATTTCTATTATTGCTTTATTGTTGTTGCTCTTAAGATATGAAATGAATTTTTAGAATGCCCCTAAATGCCTTTAATCAAATTACAAATTTTAATCAAATTACAAAAAAGAGCACCAATTCTTCTGAGTTGATGCTGGCACTGCCAGTGTGCACTGGCTTAGAGAGCTGAGCTGAAGGCTGGATGTCAGCTCCACTTGTCCCTGGGCAGAGACCTCTGTGCAGTGCACAAACTGACACAGCCTCCCCCCAGCTGTCCACTACTTGTGGACATATGGGTCCATGGGTCACAAACTGACAACCTAACGTCCAAATGTAGCCTACAGGCTTTGTTTGTTTTGGCCTAGTCAGTAGAAATAGCTTCAATTCGTGGCCAGTAGTTCTGAATTAGAAAATTTTGCAGAATCATCTGAATTCCTCTGGAAAACTAGAAGACATGGCAACCTGGAACTTCCATTCCTGACTAGTAACAATTGGCCGGGGCTAACGGGCAACTTCCCTGCTAGAGGAACATGTGCTCTTCAGGTCACAGTTCCCCTGACTTCCTTTGTATTCATCTAGCATCTGTGAACATCTAGGTTTACAATTTGGTATGACTCAGTATAGTAATCACCTCTTCCATTTTTCTCTCCAGGTAGGTTTAACAACTTTTAAACTCTGTGTCCACTGAATCAAGTACAGATTTACATAGCAGCATCTGTAACAACTAATTGTACCTCTTTGTTTACAGCCTTTTCCCTACAAGACAGTAAACTTCCGACGACCAGAGATCAGCCTATTAATCCATCTCTGTAATTCCAGTGCTTATTACATTGAGTTGCATGATAAACATTTGTTGATAAGTGAAATGAACTGTATTTTAGAAAAATGTGTGGTGGAGGTAGAGAAGCATACTTCCTATTTCCCTTCTGTACTACGTAGGTATTGCCGCAATAATACTGTCTAACACACTACCTGAAACTCAGCAACTTAAAATGACATTTTTTTTTTCTCAAGATGATGGGTCTTTGGGTTGGTGGCAGTTCATCTGGGCTATGGGATTTAGATCGTAGATTGGGTTCAAGTCTGCCCTGTGTGCTTCTTCTGGGTCATAGGCAGAAGGGACTACAGCTACCTGAGGCATTTTCTTTCCATGGTGATAGCAGAAGTTCAAGGGAGAAAGCTCCACAATGCAAACACATTTCAGCTCTTCTTACATTCCATCTGCAAACATCCACCTTGGCCAAGCCCAAAGTCCAGGGGTGGAAAGTAACTTCCACTCACCTTGAAAACTTGGCAAGAATGTTAATGAAGGCATATGAAGAATTGTGATCAATAATTTAATCCAGGGCCAAAATTAGGGTAAGGCAGGTGAGGTGCAAAATTTAAGAGGTGCCAAAAATCTCGTAATAAAGATACATATTTTAATACTTAATTTTTGAAAAGCAAAATTAATGCAAACATCCATAATAAACAAAATATACAAATATTAAAGATAGAATCTGACCACCCATCTGCATGGCTCACCTCACTCACCTCACCTGCTTCATTGCCCTGTTGGGTCTTATCTCAATATCGATCCCATCTAAAACACTCCTCTGAGTGGCAGTTAACAAACTGCTCTTGCTTGTATCTTGAGTCTCTGCATTGGTGTGAGTATTTGTATCAAAACATTAAGAATTCAAGTTTCTGGGAGTTTTATTAATATATAATTAAGCTATCCTTAGAAAAACAGGGTTTAGGGCAAGTAGTTTTTAACACAAAACATCTTTAATTTGTAAAAACTAAATTATGTAAAAATAACATATTCCACTAGAAGCCTTTTAGAAAAGTTTGCATTTTTTCTTATACAATGCAAACTGTCTATATATTTGTACTAGTCAACTCCTTATATTGTCCAAATCCTGAATTTCATCATGTAAGCAAGACCACTTTGGCATCAGATTTAAGCAAGATATCCATGACTACGAAATTCCCTATAGTTGGACTTGAGGGGTAGTAGGAGAGCTGATATAGCAAGAACTTTCCAGTCCACTTGAGGGTGTTTCTATAAACTTTTTCAATGTATCTGACCTCATTACACTCTGTGAAGGTGTAACTACAGGTATCCCACTGCCTCTTGGGTCAGTCAGGCAAATGAAAAGCAATCACATCACTCTTTAAATGTTTTAGCACTTTCCAGCTTGGACTTTGGGAAGTGGGATCCAGTCTGCTCATGGGATATGTGTTGACTACCTCTCATGGAAGGGGTCGTTCCATGCCATGCATGCTGCCAGACAGTTGTGCTACTCCTGGCTGCCTGGGTTCCATGAAGTCCATTCCCAGTGCAGGACAACCTCACGGCAACATATTGACATTGCACGTTCAAGAATCTTAAAGGATTCTTACTGAATTTCAAACCTAGAGGAGAGGACACTGTGGTGGTATCAGTAAGGATAGCTGGGACATATTTAAGAAGGACTGAGATGAAGTAAGACCTGAAAGACAAGCGTCCACAATTTCTACCTCTAAAAGGTAGAAAGACATCTAACCATTTTAAAAATACATTATCATGAACAAAACACAGAAAGATGTATATCTCTGTTGGTGTTCTAGCTAAATAAAATAATATTAGCAGTATGAAAAATTTTTAAAGGGAGATAGTAACTGGAAAAATCTAAAAGAATGTTGTTACTGATTCAGGATATATATTTTCAGTGTGCTGTTCCATGTGATATCATGGGTATTTTATTTTTGTGTACAATAGCTTCATAGGGACTCTGCAGAAGTTATTCCTGAGTCCTATCTTTTACCAATATCATTATGTTTAATGAAATCATAAGTTAGTTTCTTATCCATAATTCTATCACAGTGTTGGGGTGTGGGTGTGTGTGTGTGTGTGTGTCTTATTTCCCAAAATTGGAAAATGTAATGAGACAAGAGCTTCTCTCATTATGAATGATATTGAACAATGATATTGAATAATGATCAATATCTTTCAAAGCTATAATTTATTGAACATTAGCTATATACCAGATATTGTGCAATATATTTCATGTGAATTTATGCTTCTCTTCATTACAACCCAGTATACATCTGTCTCCCTATTTTACAAATTAGAAGACTTAGATTGAGAAAGGGTTAAATGGCATGCCTACATCACTGATAGATGTCCAAGTTAGGATTCATGTTCACCTTATTTCTTCTCCCCCAAAACTGAATCCCAATGGGGCACCCCTGCTTTGGCATTCAGCCTTGAGACTATGTTTCAGCTGCTGTGTAGTTTCCCTTCTCATCACACTAATAAACACTACATTCATGAAGGGTTGTTTTACAGCAGACTTTATTCTTAACATTTGCATATATCATTTCCTTTAATCCTCATATGTTATATGTTGTTGTTGTTGTTCACCATTCTACAGGTAAGAAAACTAAGTCTCTGAGAGCTTAAGTGTGTTGCCTTGGTCACACAGCTAGGGAATGGCTAAATCAAGGTTCAAACCCAGATCAGTGCAACTCTAGATGTCATGCTCGTAACCCTTATGCAAAGCTGTCTCCAGTCATGCCATGCTTCCTCTGTGATACAGCAGGAAACTCACTGAATTAATAGTCAGAGATATCAGGTTTTTATCCCAGATGTGGCTATTGCCAAGTCCTGTTTCTTTATCTGTAAAACTGTGATTAATAGTCCCTGCCCTGCACAAGTCATATCATTGCTGTGAGACTTCAACCAGAAACAAGGACAGGGAAGCTTGAACTGCAAGCTCTTGTTAAAGTACTGTCAGCAACTTGAGAGGCTGAGACTGCTGTAACAATTTGCTTTGTATCTCACATAAGCCTAGAAGAGTTCTTGACTCTGAAGCTTATCAGGACCCAGCCGGAAAGCAAATACATATAAACTGCTGGTAAAAGAAAAGTGAAGGGCATTTCTTGGAAATGGGAAAAGGCTCCTCCTCCTTCCCCTACTTAGGGGCAGAACCATCCCAAAATGTAATCAAGAAGAACAGTTTGAATACTCAAGATTTTATCCTTCCTCATTAATATGTTTTCCATTATTTGTATTTCCATTATTTGTTCAGTTCTATTTTCCCCTAATTTGTTGCTTCTTGGAGTCAGCAGTGAGTAGGAAATGCCAATGGCTGATGATTCCTCAGATAGCCCTGAAGATTTAATCCGAAGTTCTGATGACCCAAGTATGTGTAGTAAAGAGATGACTGCTTTCCTCTTGCCTTCGGAGTGGTTTTCAGCAGTGCTGGTCTCAGCTCTCTTGAACCTGCAGGGCAGACAGTGGCAACACTCTTGCAAGGAGCCAGAGTCTCAGATTATAACATCTTGGTGATAATAGATTTTGCCTGTTGCCAAAGCATTTCATTTAAAGGTTTGGGAACATGTAAATATATTTCTGGCTTTCCTTTTCTAAGCTCCCTCCTCTAACCTCTTTAGTCTCAATTTGAGTTTATTTCCATCTTAGAAAAAAGAATGTAGAAGGCTAAAGCCCCATTAGTAATACAGTAGTCAGGGACATCTCACCTATTTGACAATTATTTATTGAGGACCTACGTACACAGGCACTCTGCTAGGTACCAGGGGCATGGTTGGCGCTGGAGACATGGTTGGCTGTTTTCTGCCATTTAGAAGCTTAAACTTTCCATTTCTATATCGTTTGGAGGCTGTGATTATCTTCCTGATAATCTACGTGCTCTTTTTATACTTCTCTCCATCAAATTTTTGTATCTGTCTCCTGATTCATCAAGTTATGCCCCAGAATAGAGGTTTTTAGGGAAATTCCACAGAAACCTGAATTTCCTACTCTCTTTTAATTGAAAACAAACTCTAATTTCTGGACTTACTCTCTCTGTGTCTATACAAACCTGTCCATGGCCATTTTCCCATCCTGGGTGTGTCATGCAGCCAGGCTGACTCATCTTTCCTTGTAATAAATCAACTCTTTAAAAACCATCACCACATTATAACACATCTGAGCATCAGCACTCTGACAATAGAACATAATCTGATAGCAGAAGGCTCTAAACAAATTCCTTTGGACAAGAGAGATATAGATTATATAACTCACACCCAAAGATATTTAAGTCAAATCAATGTGGCCATGCCAGTTAACTCACCAAGAGAGAAGGGTTACAGTCGGTTACTTAAAAGCCTCCCTATCTTTTACCTTATGGATATGGGCATATCAAGACTGAATATAGGCTGGGCGCGGTGGCTCATGCCTGTAATTCCAGCACTTTGGGAGGCCGAGGGGGGTGGATCACGAGGTCAGGAGATTAAGACCATGCTGGCTAACACGGTGAAACCCCGTCTCTACTAAAAATACAACAAAATTAGCTGGGCGTGGTGTCGGGCGCCTGTAGTCCCAGCTACTCGGGAGGCTGTGGCAGGAGAATGGCATGAACCCGGGAGGCGGAGCTTGCAGTGAGCCTAGATGAGATCGCTCCACTGCACTCCAGCCTGGGCGACAGAGTGAGACTCCGTCTCCAAAAAAAAAAAAAAAAAAAAGTCTGAATATATCTCTTTAGCTATGACCACCTTGAAATGGATAATCAGCATTTTCCCCTAAAATTCCAGATTTTTATTCCAAAGCATCTCCTGGCTTGTTGCTCAGTCCTGCATTGCCAGCAAGCTAGAAGCCACTGTTCGGTAATGTTTCAGCTGAGAATGCATAGACCTTGAGGGTTAGTTTGCCCTCAATCACAGTGGGCAGGAGTGGCACTGACATGAGAATCTCTATTTTCAGAGTTCTAGTCCAGAATTTCTGTTATACTAACCCGCCTCCGTAGGGCATATGTACTTTACAAATCTTTTTTTTTTTTTTAACTTTAAAATCTGGTATGCATGTGCAGAATGTGCAGGTTTGTTATGTAGGTATACATGTGCCATGGTGGTTTGCTGCACCTATCAACCCATCATCTAGGTTTAAAGCCCTGCATGCATTAGGTATTTGTCCTAATGCTCTCCTTCCTCTTGCCTCCCACCCCCCGACAGGCCCCGGTGTGTGATATTCTCCTCCTTGTGTCCCTGTGTTCTCATTGCTCAACTCTCACTTAGGAGTGAGAACATGTGGTGTTTGGTTTTCTGTTCCTGTGTTAGTTTGCTGAGAATGATGGCTTCCAGCTTCATCCATGTCCCTGCAAAGGGCATGAACTCATTCTTTTTTATGGCTGCATACAAGTCTTTTCAAAATAAATTTATATTTGGAAAGCAGTATGTAGACTCCTAGGGGAAAAGTATCATTTCAACTTGATGATAGCTAAGTATTCTGAACATGTTAATTAATGTTTTATTCTCCAGATATGTAGTTAGATCTCCAATAGCATTAGGGTCAACATTGTGTCATTTTGCATAAATTGCAAACACATTACAATTTGTGTTATTATTACTAATAGTTGGATAGGCACCTATGCTTATTTCCATGATAAGGAGAATATAGGCAAGTGTAGAAATTTGCAGTGAATTGTTCAAGGATGTCCAACTACTATGTATGATATGGGGCAGTATTTTCAATGAAGATGTGCACATTTGCTGGGTCTATAGATGTAGATAAAATTATTGTGAGGAAGTTTATATGATTTTGTATTAGGGCTGATCTAGCCTTGAAAAAGATCAATCTATATATTATGATCACTTCTTCTCTAACCTGACACACTGTTCATAAAATGTGATCTTTCATATTCCAAATGAAATGCCTTTTTTCCCTTTCTCTATGCCTTAAATTGTCCGTGTCCTTATTTTCCTTATTTTAATGTTTTCTTTTTCTGAATATTTTCTCAAGTATTTTCAACTTGAAAAGGAGTATATGAACACTAAAAATAACTTCAAACAGTTCAGCAGTCTCTAAAATGAAATGTAAACATCCCCTCTACTAATGTCTTCCTCTCATATGCACATCACATCTTTAAGTGTTTCTCACATATTTAACAATCTACACTTGGAACCTGCTTGATCAAGAAAAAATGTGTGGAGGGAGAAGACCCCAATTCAAATTTTGATTTTCCTACCATAATGTTAAGACAGTAATTAGATATCTTAGGAATCTTATTTTTCAGTTGTGACATTGATTACTATTTTCTTATCTACTTATATTCCAGGACTGTTGTGATGATTACGTAAAATAGGGTATATAAAAGTGATGAGGAAGTTAGAAAGGCCATACCAATTTAAGTTACTGCATTCATTATATGAAAAGCTTTCTACTCAGCTCAAGTACCGCCTTTTGTCTGTATAGCTTTGGCTTTTGTAGTGCTTAGCGTCATTTCCGTAAACAGAGCTAATTTACTTGTTTATATGTTGACAATCATTTAAATAATTTCTCACTTATTTAAATCCTATAATAGGCTGGGCATGGTGGTTCGTGCCTATAATCCCAGTGCTTTGGGAGATCGAAGTGGGAAGATTCCTTGAGGCCAGGAGTTCAAGACTATCCTTGGCAACATAGTGAGATCCTGTCTTACAAATATTTAAAAATTAGCTGAGCACAGTCACACATGCCTGTAGTCCCAGCTACTCAAGAGGCTGAGGTGGGAGAATTGATTGATCCCAGGAAGTCAAGGCTGCAGTTAGCTATGATTTGCACTACTGCACTCCAGCCTGGGCACCACAGTAAGACTCTCCTGTCTCCAAAAAAAAAAAAAAAAAAATACCTCTCTAATATTCCTTACATCATTCTATGGTATTTTTATCTGTTGTGAAGTCAAATATGTCTCTGGCTCAATCCCCAAGCAGTAACCAACATCCCTATTCAAAGAAGATATGCTTATCAAATATTTACGTTTTAAATGAATTAATAAACAGGTGAGTTACAGAAATATTTCAAAGTCATTGTGAACTTTCATTCTCAGCGCTTAGATAACAAGTCTTACCAAGACATACAGAAGTGTCCATACATCCTCACCCCTTCTCTGTGGTTGCCCCACTGCTGTTAGAGCAGTCCCAGACATGAGACATCAATGCACAGCATCGACTGATGTCTTCTCCAGGGCTTTCCGCCTCTGTGACCCAGTCCAAATTTTCCCACAGGATATATTGAGTGATTCCTGCTGAGTTCAACCTGTATCTGCCTGATCCATTTGCTAGTGGAGTCCTTTGGACCTTCCAGAACAGTGGCCTGTCCCTACCCACTGAGTCATTCTAATGTAGCACTAAGGCGAGAACATGCAGCTTATCCATTTGTATCAGTGACTTTCAAAGCTGCCTGAACAAATGGTTCTGGCTGGATTTATTTCAAAGCATTGACTATGGCAGGCAGAAAGCTTCCTGCCAGGCGGTTATATTTACCGCACAAATTTGTCAGCTTAACCAAACATTTCAGTGTGTTAGGAGCAGGAATTTGAATTGATTGATCTAAAGGGCTCAAACACTATGAAAGAGATGAAGGTGCATCAGCTGACATCACAGTGTCTGCACGAGTCCAAAATGATCACTAAATAAATGTTACTTTTCAGAAAGACTGTGCTGTTATCTTATCTCCCTCCCATACTGGGTTTGCAAAAGCAATCGGAGTTTCATGAGTGTTGGAATGTTTAGGCTAAAACACCATGGTGATGTTAGCAGCAATTTTGAGGTGCCCTGATATGTTTAAATTATATAGCAAAAATACTATTATAAACTCTGAGCAAAATTGTGGGACACAGGGATCTTTGAATTCTTACTACAGCTTTCACATCACCTCCATTTATATGTACCTGTGTTCAACTTCCCTTTCATTAAAATAGGAATTATTCGTTTTCATCGTATTGCTGGCATACTCTCTTCATAATCCAACCTTAGGCTTGCAATAAAAATCTTCACAACCCAAATACCATGAGAATACCTGTGGTTAAGCCTAGAAAATATTAACTGATCACTCAAGAATATATATAACAATTTTCAGTATACTGGAAAAATATCACTAGTTTTTTTTCAGTATTTTTTGGAGATGAAATAATCATACTGTTTGTAATTGTCTTAACTATTACCAGCTTTATGTAATTTGTCATTTTACTATATTCTACATATGTACTCTAATTTAGTCTGACTTATTTTATTCTGCCAATAGTCATTTGGGGAAAAATTATAGTAGTAAGACAGAATTTTCTGGACATTTAAGATCACATTCAGGCAAGAAACAACATATTTTGCAAATGGGTCTTAGGAATACCCTCAGAGAAGCATAGGGAAATATTTGAGAAAGGTTTTATGGTTCTGCAAGGATCTTGGAATCTACAAGGCAGATTAAAAGCCCAATTATTTCCACAAAGCTATTGCCAAATTTCATACAACTGATTATTTAAGAAGCAATTTTTAAAAGCCACATTATTTAAATTAATTGAATAACAATATAAATGGAGCAAATGGAGTTGATTCGTTCCTCAGTCTCTTGTAAGTCTATTGTGGTAAATTCATTATAGAGAAGAGTTGTATAAATATTCTAATTTCAATTTCTCTAAGTCATAACTGAATACCAGCTTAAGTTATGTCTGTATGTTTTAAATATTTTTTAAGGTAATAAACTTTTTACGAATAGGTTTAGGTTCACAGCACAGTTGAGCAGAAAGTACGGAGTTCCCATAACATTCCCTATTTTCATACATGCACATCATTCCTCACTATGACCATCCCACGCCTCAGTGTTGCATTCGTAATAATCAATAAACCTATATTGAGACATGATTATCACCCAAGGTCCATAATTTACACTAGGTTTCACTCTTGGTGTTGTACATTTGTGTTATATGGGTTTTGGCAAAGATATAATGACAAGTATCCATTATTATAGCATCATGCATGATAGTTTCATTGTCTAAAGAATCCTTTGTGCTCTCCCTATTCATCCCTTCCTGCATGCTATGCCCTGGCAACCACTCGTCTTTTTACTGTCTCCGTAATTTTACCTTTTTCAGAGTACCATGTAGTTCACATCATACAGTATGTAGCCTTTTAAACTTGGCTTCTTTCACTTAGTAATATGCATTTAAATTGCTGTATGAGCTTAGTAGACCTTTTTTTTTTTTGGCACGAAATAATATTCCACTGTCAAGATTTACCAGTTGATTTATTCATTTACCTATCGAGGGGCATCTTGGTTGTTTCCAAATTTTGGCAATTGTGAATAGAGTTTCTATAAACAACTATGTGTAGATTTTTGTGGGCATACATTGTCAATTAAGTTGGGTAAATATCAAAGAGCATAATTGCTGGATCATACGTGAAGAGTATGTTTGGTTTTGTAAAAATCTGCCAAACTGTCCTTCAAAGTGGTTGCACCATTTTGCATTCCCACCAATAATGAATAAGAGTTCCTCTTGCTCCACAACCTGGCCAGCATTTGATATTGTCAGTGTTTGGGATTTTGGCTATTCCAATAGGTTTGTAATGGTACCACATTTTTTATTTTTATTTTTAATTCTCAAATAACATAACATATGATATTGAATACATGTTATTAATGTATACTTGCTTGCCACCTGTATATTTACCTTCTGTGATGAGGTGTCTGTTTATGTCTGTTGCCCATTTTAAAAATCAGGTTGCTTGTTATTGTTGAGTTTTTAAAAGGTTTTTGCATATTTGGGCTATCATTTTTTTTTTAAATCAGTTGCATGTCTTACAAAGGTTTTCTCCCAGTTGGTGACTTGTCTTATTCTCTAATCTTGTCTTTCACAGAACAGAGGTTTTTAATTTTAATGAAGTCCAACTTATCAATGATCTCTTTCATGGATTTTGCCTTTAGTGGTGTATCTAAAAAATAAAAAAAACCTAAGTCATTTAGGTTTTCTCCTGTGTTATCTTCCAGGAGTTTTATAGTTTAGCATTTTAAATTTAGATCTATGATCTATTTTGAGTAAATTCTTGGGAAGAGTGTAAGGTCTGTGTCTAGATTTTTTTTTACATGTAGATATCCAGTTGTTTCAGTATCATTTGTTGAAAAGACTGTCTTTGCTCCATTTTATTGCCTTTGCTAATTTGTCAATGATCAATTGACTACATTTATTAACTATATTTGAAAATAGCTTTCTATTTCTGAGCTCTCTATCCTGTTCCATTGATCTATTTATTTATTCTTTTTACCAATACCATACTGTCTTGATTACTATAACCTCATTTAATTATAGATTTATAGTAGTAAATCTTGAAATTGAACAGTGTCAGTCCTCCAGCTTTGTTCTTACCCTTCAATATTGGGTTTTCTATTCTGGGTCTTTTGCCTTTCCATATAAACTTTAGACTAAGTTTGTTGATAGCCACAAAGTAACTTACTGAAATTTTGATTCAGATTCACATGGGCTCTATAGATCAAGTTGGGGAGAAATGACATCTTCACACAATCAGTCATATCAATGACCATGGAATATTTCTCAATTTATTTAGTTTTTCTTTAACACCTTTCATCAGATTTTAACTACATTTTCATGCTTAATGGTTTAAAATTTGTAAACATGTTTTAATTAAGAGGAAATATTTTTCTCTATAAAGCTCAAATTTGATTTTAAAATGACCAAAGTTAGAATGGACTTCAATGAAACAGGCAGCTACACTTTTTCCAGTTGAGTTCAATTTGTCAATAGCAAGGCCGAAAACAGGCATATTGCTTTGAATCTCTTGCGACTTCAGTGCCCTAGGATTGATGTAAATACTTAATTATTTCTGAGTACAGCAGACAATTCTCTCAACACTAGGATAGACTATTTCCTGAAACTTTGATAGAAAGAACAATCAGATGGTGAAGATATGTGAAAGGATATGTGGTTCAAATCAAAAGGTTTGCTAGTTCAGTAAAATTGAAAAAATGTAATATTTATGATCATTTATGATCTTTATGGAACCTTAATGACCTATCATTTGGTGTTTTCCAGCCATTAGTTCATATATTCATTCATTAGAAGTGTATGGAAAACTCATAAAATACAACCAATGTAGTAGATTATAACTTTGCTGGAAAAATAGACATTTATAAATATAATATAAGGGAACTGAAAGTAGAGCAATCGATATTTCAAAAATAAGTGATAATTTGAGCTAGTCCTTAAAATATTAGTAGAATTTTTTTCAACAGAACAAAGGAACTAAAGAGATGCAAGAGAAGAGTGTTTTTGACAAATATTTGTAGAACATCTGCTAAATACCATCCACATAATTAATATTAATAGGACCATTATCTCCTGCATTTTATAGACATATTTTCTTTTGATCACGTATCTCACAAATATTGTAAATGTGATTTTAAGAGAAGAGCATAAAGTATGTGTGAACAGAGGAAGGCTCTCTCACTCCACTGTGGGTTTTCAGGAAGGACCATGAGAAACTAGTGTCCAGGGCAAGATCTGTGGGAATAGCAAGAACAAAGGCCAGGAGGTATAGAGAGTACCTTGTGCTCCACGTGCGAAGAACTCAATAGGATGTGAGAGTGGTAAATGATAGAAAATGAGGTTTAAGAGGCAAGCAAGAACACACCCACAGAGCCTTGCAAACTACCTTAAGAACACCAAGATGTCATGGATAGTTATTATCAAGGAAGTAATATGTTCAGATGAGCATTTTACATGACTGTGCCTGCTTTAGCACAGATTGGGAGAAGAGGCAATATTAGAAGCTGGAACACCAATAAGGCTATTGCATTGATTCAAGATACTATAATCTCCTGAATTAGAACAGTGGTATGGAAAATGGAGTGCAGCAGGAAAGCACACAAAAAAAATGTAGTGGCACATGCTCTGGTGTGAGGAAGCTTTGTTTATTTCTTTGTCAAATCAGCTTGTTCTTTTTTCATATTCTTTCTTTTTAAATTATAGTTTCTATTTCTTCTATCCTTTTATTATTTTGTATGATTTATTTTATAGCATCTTTTAGTTTTTTTATAATCTGCATTTTTGTGGTAATAATCTATCAAAAATAGATAATCTATCAAAAAATAGATTTAGAAATCTATCCAAAAATGTATTCAATACTTGTAACCTGTAATTATTAATAATATTGATCTGTGAATGGTGTAAGTTGGAAATTTGTACTTGGATATGAGAGAGAAGCCTAAGGTGGGGAAATTATCCTCATAAAGCAGAATAAAAAATAGCTTTTAATAATTCCATATTTTCAAAAGATAATTTTGAAGGGTGGTTAAGACACAGGTTGGTATTAGGATACAAGAGACAGGAAAAGAAGTGAGGAAATATTTCAAAACTCTAGGAATCAGCAGTTGATGACCTAAACTGGGGAACGGACAATGAAAATGGAGACACGGAAACACATCAGAGACAGAAAGAACAGGACTTGGTGGCCATAGGCATTTAGGATAAAGAAGGATGTAAATTTAAAGATAACTCACCTGAGTGACAGATGAGGAGGTGATATACTCAGCTGGAGAATATTGAAGGCGGAGAGACATGTTGTTGGAAGGGGGCAGGAATGAGTTCATTTGTGGATACTCTGCTTGAAGTGGCTCAAGGAAGCTCTGAAAGTGGTTGAAGCTAGAAAGTCAGGATTTAGAGCAAGCTTGTCCAACCCACAGCCCGCGGGCCATATGCAGCCCAGGATGGCTTTGAATGTGGCCCAGCACAAATTTATAAACGTTCTTAAAACACTATGAAATTTTTTGTAATTTTGTTTTTTAGCTCATCAGCTATCATTAGTGTTAGTGTATTTTTTGTGTGGCCCAAGACAGTTCTTCTAATGTGGCCCAGGGAAGCCAAAGGACTGGACACCCCTGATTTAGAGGTCATCAATTTGGTTTAGTTTTTGTGAATAAATAACATTTCAGGGGGGTGAGGGCAGAAACTATAATTATAAATGGGTCAAGAATGGAATCTTGTGAATGAAAGAGAGTAAAAACAGAGTTTTAAATGAGTTCAGTTGGCTGGATTTGCACTGATAAAACATGAGGAAGTAACTAGGTAGAAACTGGTTTGCTTTTCAGAGCATTCATGTTTAAGCCATTCCCAGAAAATTATTCATGTTAACTCAAATTTATAAGTGATGGAAGACTACTTAAAACCAACTGATTTACTAGCTGTGTGGTCTTGGATGAGTTATTGAACCCTCTAAACGCAGGCATATACATTTCTGATTCAGGGGCTACATTTGTATGTTTGTTACATGGATATATTGTGTGATGCTGAGGTTTGGGCTTCGATGGAACCCGTCACCCAGATAGTGTACATTGTATTCAATAAGTAGTTTTTCAGGCTTTGCTCCCCTCCCTTCCTCCCCACTTTTTGAGTCCCCAGTGTCTGTCATTCCCAAACTTAAGTTTATTTAAATTTTAAGTATTGAAAATAAAATTTTGTCTATAATTTTATCAAGCACTAGATGCAGTTTTAAAAATCATCACACATGGGAGGCACACAATAAATAATATTTATTCATAATGGTTCCAATGATAAAATGACTGCCAAGCAGACCAAGATATATCTGTTGTTTTTGCTATGCATCTGGTTTACAAAATAAATCAATATACTATTCAAAGATTTTCATGGGATACTAGTATGTTTTCAGAGTCTGCTGGTGAGCACTGAGTGACAGAAAGGTTAGCTGGGGGAATTAGGCAGTGATTCTGTATCATAATTGTAGCTCTGAACCTTCTTCGAAACTTTGATTTTTTATGTGTATACATTCCTGAGCCCTACTGACTTCATGCTAGACACTGAAATTACCAGAAAACAACAGCAAAATGAAAAGGTATAGTTTCTACTAACACGGACTTTAAGTAGGCTTGGAGATACACGCACACACGCACGCACGCACACATGCACACACACAATATAGCTACTCAAAATTTTCCTGGAGCTCGAAATTTCCCTGGGTTTCAAATCTATAGATTTTAAAAAATTTCTAGGTTTTGTATATATTACAAACCTTGTAGTGTTAGAGAATGACAGATTAAGGAGGGAAAACTTTTATCAAGTAAATATCCCTGAAGCTTTTTCCTGTAATTAAATTTTTTTAACATTTGTAATAAATTACATAAATCACTACAGTTTACATTGCTAGCAGAAATGAGTTTAGACTTTTACATCTTTCAACTTCTGGGTCTGTCACTCATTTCTTTTAACGTCTACATTTTTAATGTTGCTTTAGGCCTGCTGTCTCTACTTTACTAATTGGCATACTTTCTTTTTCTTTTTATTCTATCCATTTGGGAAACTCATTTATTTTTCTTCAGTCATCTTTAAAAAATTGACCATGGTTCATCACAGTTTATTACCCAGTGACTCCAAAATCAAGATGACATATTCGATATAAATGTGATCATGTTCAGCCACCATTGCACAGCATTCATAGAGGATCAAAGCGTACCCAACATTATGATATTTCTTTATACTCTTTACTGACCTCATTAGCAAACTGAGCTTTGTAATTTGGCTTCCTTTCCCTCTTTAATCCCTCCAACACGGTTACTCTCATAAAACAAGTCAAATTCACTTTCTGTGAACTCCAAGGGATTGTTCAAAATCAAGACCTTATTGATGGATTGATGTTTGAAGTAAGTAAATAACAGGATTAAAAATATTTTTGCCATGTAGTGATTTTATTTTATATTTATATTTTTGTAGTAAGACTAAAGTAGGTCACACGCTGAATTTTGATGGCTCTTTAGAGAGCCGTACAATTTCATTGCTTCCTATAATCAGGACCAATAGTACCCATAAACACATGCTTATGTTAATTGAGGGAACTTAAAGATTTTTAAAAACTCTATGATACAGCATTTACTAAATATTTGAAATTCTATGTTGTATGCTAAGAAGTTATTTCTAAAGAAAGTCCTGGTGTGGGGGCCTGTTGTGTGGTGGGGGGAGGGGGGAGGGATAGCATTAGGAGATATACCTAATGTTAAATGAAGAGTTAATGGGTGCAGCACACCAACATGACACATGTATACATATGTAACAAACCTGCACATTGTGCACATGTACCCTAAAACTTAAAGTATAATAAAAATATAAAATAAAAATAAAATGCATAGGACATTGTGCACTAAGACACAATGATAGCACTGATTCTGAGACCTGGCAAAACTTTGTCATGACCTATTACTGGATGAAACAGCAATGATGATCTATCTTTATATGAAAAGTTCAGTGCTACCTTTCTTTACCACAGTAATGGATATTGGGGTCCTTGTCTGACAGCTTATTTCAGAACTGAGCCAGGAGGAGTGTATACACTTCCCTGATCACTGCTGAAGGAAAGCAAAGGCTCATGCTGAAAGCCACCATCTGCATGATACCAAACACCACAAAGTTGGCTATGCCTCCCTGTACAAATACATTGATGCATTTGTATGGCTTAAGTCATTGAGTTAGTTTCAAAAATGTTTGTAAACTTTGTTTGACTTTTGACTTCAAACTATACTACAAGGCTACAGTAACCAAAACAGCATGGTACTGGTACCAGAACACAGATATAGATCAATGGAACAGAACAGAGCCCTCAGAAATAATGCCACATATCTACAACCATCTTATCTTTGACAAACCTGAGAAAAACAAGCAATGGGGAAAGGATTCCCTATTTAATAAATGGTGCTGGGAAAACTGGCTAGCCATATGTAGAAAGCTGAAACTGGATCCCTTCCTTACACCTTATATAAAAATTAATTCAAGATGGATTAAAGACTTAAATGTTAGACCTAAAGCCGTAAAAACCCTAGAAGAAACCCTGGGCAATACCATTCAGGACATAGGCATGGGCAACGACTTCATATCTAAAACACCAAAAGCAATGGCAACAAAAGCCAAAATTGACAAATGGGATCTAATTAAACTAAAGAGCTTCTGCACAGCAAAAGAAACTACCATCAGAGTGAACAGGCAACCTACAAAATGGGAGAAAATTTTCACAACCTACTTATCTGACAAAGGGCTAGTATCCAGAATCTACAATGAACTCAAACAAATTTACAAGAAAAAAACAACCCCATCAAAAAATGGGCAAAGGATATGAACAGATACTTCTCAAAAGAAGACATTTATGCAGCCAAAAAACACATGAAAAAATGCTCATCATCACTGGCCATCAGAGAAATGCAAATCAAAACAACAGTGAGATACCATCTCACAGCAGTTAGAATGGCAATCATTAAAAAGTCAGGAAACAACAGGCACTGGAGAGGATGTGGAGAAATAGGAACACTTTTACACTGTTGGTGGGACTGTAAACTAGTTCAACCAATGTGGAAGTCAGTGTGGTGATTCCTCAGGGATCTAGAACTAGAAATACCATTTGACCCAGCCATCCCATTACTGGGTATATACCCAAAGGACTATAAATCATGCTGTTATAAAGACACATGCACATGTATGTTTATTGCAGCACTATTCACAGTAGCAAAGACTTGGAACCAACCCAAATGTCCAACAATGATAGACTGGATTAAGAAAATGTGGCACATATACACCATGGAATACTATGCAGCCATAAAAAATGATGAGTTCATGTCCTTTGTAGGGACATGGATGAAACTGGGAACCATCATTTTCAGCAAACTATGGCAAGGACAGAAAACCAAACACCACATGTTCTCACTCATAGGTAGGAATTGAACAGTGAGACCACATGGACACAGGAAGGGGAACATCACACTCTAGGGACTGTTGTGGGGTGGGGGGAGGGGGGAAGGATAGCATTTGGAGACATACCTAATGCTAAATGACGAGTTAATAGGTGCAGCACACCAAAATGGCACATGTATACATATGTAACAAACCTGCACATTGTGCACTTGTACCCTAAAACTTAAAGTATAATTATAATAAAATTAAAAAAAAGAAAAATGAATTAAGACTCCAGTAAAAATTTGGAGCCAATTTGAGTAGACAGCTCTCAATTCCATTTTTAAAATATCAAGGGGTATAGATTTTTTTAAAAATTTTTATCTGAAGATCTTTAAGTATTTTTATTTCTTTATATCTTATTTTCCATAATAAACATGCCTACATGATTTATGTGGGAAAAAAAGGCCCGGTGTGAAAAATGTTTTCTAGGAGAATGATATTAAATTGATATATAAATATATATTATGTATACATTACCGAGTGAGCACATATTTCCTTAATGATAAATGATACTTCTAAAGCAGAAAGCAAGACTGTGAAGCAAAGACCTGCAAATGGATGCACTTTAGTGAACACAAGAGGGATGCAACTGCCTGAACATGCACAGGAGTCTGAAGTAGTCAGGTCTGGGGCACACTGAGCATGTGTCCTGGGAAATAGTGAAGCAGGATGAAGGTGGAGGGCATTTTTGAGTGGGAAGGTGTTGTGGAGGCCAGGTTAAAGGGAAAGTATGGAAATGCACACGGAAAAATACCTTGAATTCTTAACCATTTGGCCCAGGGTGAACACTTGGTGCAAAGAGAATTCTAACACTTCCAGGAATGTTTTAAACAATGCTATTTTTGCTTTGGAGCAGTTACTTATATTATCTGGTATACCTTGTTCAATATTGAAAGCTATTTCTGATTATCTCTAGTTTTTTTTTTTATCCAAACTCTCAGAGCATGATCAAGTGTATTATAATCTTAGCCTTTGTAAGAATTGGTAAGTTCACAAAACATTTTATTTAGTGCTTACCTTGCACAAGGCTTGAGAGATTTCAAAAAGGTGCATAAAGAAAATTCCTAACCTTAAAACATGCATATTACAATCACTAGACTTTAATGGATAGAGACAGCCTTGTAAATAAATAATTCTCTTGATATAATATGGTAAGTACTGTTAGAGACAGGCATATTCAGAGGCTACAGAGCATAGAGAGAATAAATAGTTGGTTTCATCAATAGTAAATTTCACTCTGCTCTTTTTAGGAATTCACCTAAGGAGACTTGGAAAGAAGACAAAAACTGTCTTTTAATCTGTTATGATTGTAATTTAATTCAGAAAAATACTCCTTCCAAAAAGGGAAATTCTGAAATAGTTTACCAACATTATAGTTCAGAAAAAGACATTTAATGATGTTGAATCTAAAGGCTAACTTTTCAAATTGTCCATTATTTGTTAATAAAAAACATGAAATGATATAAATTCCAAAGGAAAAGATAAGGCATTTTTATTAATTCATCCATGAGGGAGCCTGAGAGAAACTTTGTGATTGTGACTTTTTTAATCTCAATTTTTTTTTAAAGAATCATGGATTAGGGCTATAGTTGGGTTTATTGCCATGTATGTCAATCGATCGTAATTGATTTAGTAGTGTTTGAGGGACTGTGGGTACTATTTTCTAGTTTAAAAAGTCTCTATAACTTTCTGTCATAGGATCTGAAATCACCAGAGATTTATTAAATTTTTAGGTCATTCCAGAAGTCCCTACTTAAAATTTGCTTAGAATTTCTACTAGTTTCCTATTACTGCTGTTTTTAAAAAACTACCACAAACGTAGTGGCTGAAAACAATGTAAATGTATTATTTCACAATTCTGGAGGCCAGAAGTTGGAAATCGGTTTCAGTTTGCAGAAATCAGCGTGTTGGCAAGGCTGCAGTCTTCTAGGTGCTCTAGGGAAAAATCTATTTTTTGCTTTTTTCAGTTTCCAGAGGCTGCCTAAATTCCTTGATTAATGGCCTATTATGCCATCTTCCAAGCCAACAGCCTAGCATCATCTTTCCTCTCTGATCCCTGCTTCTGTTCCTACTTCTTCACTCTCTGATCTTACCCTTTTGCACCTCTCTTTTGAGGATCCTTGTGTTTACATTGAGGCCACCCAGATAATCCAGGATATTCTACTCATCTCAAGATCCTTAACTTCACAGCTACAAAGTTCCTTTCACCAGGTAAGGTAATATATGTGCAGATTCCAGGGATTAAGATGAGGATATCTTTTCAGGGCCATTATTCAGGCTATCATAAAGGTAATACTTTAAATGTTGCTGTGATCCATAAATGTTATCTCAGAGAAGACTGTAAGGACAAGGTTCTTGAAGAAACAGACTAAGTACTAGAAGTCAAGGCTAGATTGACAAAACAGGCTAGAAAGGACATGATTGATTTTTTTTTCTTAAAAGGAAAACTACCACAAAACGGTAAAAGGAAGATTCCTCCTCCTCCAAACTATACTGTGTAATTTTTTTTTTTTTTTTTTTTTTTTTTTTTTTTTTTTTTGAGACGGAGTCTGGCTCTGTCGCCCAGGCTGGAGTGCAGTGGCGCAATCTCAGCTCACTGCAAGCTCCGCCTCCCGGGTTCACGCCATTCTCCTGCCTCAGCCTCCCGAGTAGCTGGGACTACAGGCGCCCACCACCACGCCCGGCTAATTTTTTGTATTTTTAGTAGAGACGGGGTTTCACCATGTTAGCCAGGATGGTCTCGATCTCCTGACCTTGATCCGCCCGCCTCGGCCTCTGTAATTTTTTAAAGTACAAATTTCTAAGCAACAAGAAGGTCATAATTTTATCCTCTTTTCTTTAGCTGATGCTATTGCCATGCACCTTATATATTTAATGACCTTGCAAACGTGAATTCCAAAAATAGGGTTAAAACTATGGCAGAGAAAAGTAATAATAATTTTTGGTTTTTTTTCTTTCTGCATTGCTTATTCTTCAGAAAGGTATTTGGTTATTTCAATAAATGACTTTAGAATTTAAAGCTTAATTTTTTTAAGTTATTCTGAAAAGGACACTGGAAATAAACTATCCCACACACACATTTTTACTGAGAAAGTACAGTGTGTCATAAGTAATTTATATCTGTGGTCTAAGATCATACTTGGTGGCAAACCCAAACCTGGTACACAGGTTTCCTGTCTTCCAAATGAGTTCTCTTTCCACTGGATCCATTAGCTCAATGCTTTGCACTTGAGTTAGATCTCAGTGCAAATATACAAACTACCCATGGGCATCTTCCTTTCATAAACCCATTAATATGAGAGCCAGGAAACATTTTCTCAGTACATTCAATAAACTCCACTGATGTACTTGGCTCTGTGGGGACCCATAAAGGAATATCATGCTTGTCTTCCAGAAGTGCTTCTCTCCATTGCTAAGAACTTGAAAATACCTGAGATAGACTGCTAGGAATTCTTCCCAAAAAATCCATAGATCATTTCCCATAGTAAACAAGCAATCCTATCTAACCTTTTTCCCTTGCTATTTTGAAGCCAAGATTTACCCTGAAGCAAAAAGTTGTCTGAGCAGGGGGTTATGGCATGGTCATGAATAAAGAGACATTGCTTATAAACTCTGCTAACTTGAATGATTCACTTTCCAAAAATGAGCAGCATAAGGAGAGTACTTATTTATTTATGCTTTATAATATCCAAGCAAACAAAAATAATTTTTGTACTGTTTTTGAATTGCTCAGGCATTCCATACACTTTTGAAAGCTAATACCCTGAACATTCTCAATTTTTTTCTGTATACCCTCCACCCCTAAACCCTACTTTGTCCATCTCTGCTGTGCAGTATCCCCCAGGAGACTGACACAGGCTCTTGGGACAGCTGGCTTCTAGTGGATTGCGAGGCACCAACAGGAGAAAATAGATAGGACAGTGAAAAGCAAGGGTTCAAAAGCAAGGATTCTTGGGGGCTTTTCTCCATTCTCTATTGGTCTGTACCCTCCTTGAGTACAGCTATGTTAGGCGACACCTCTTCCATGGCTCCTACTGTTTGTGATCTCACGATGGGAATCACTGTTTCTCCCTTTGCCCCTTCAGGCCTATCAGTGGTCATGACTTTCTCTGTTGCAAATCTCTGGGTGTATCCCTTAATCCAGCCCACTCATCTGTAACCAGTCTGTTTATTAAGCTTTGCCTTAATTAATTTGAACCACTTGAATTGAATTTTGCTTTGTAATAGGCTTAAGTCATTGACATGCATCTTTCCTGCTATGTAAGAGGAAACTCAACAGCGATTTGAACGTCTTTGGAGCCCCTGTGCTCTGTTATCTGCCTATTCTACTCCTCCCTCTGGTTGGCTCACCCCATACTAATGGTGAGGCAGGGAAAGGTGCTCAGAAGCAGCATGCTTAAATCCCTCTGAAATGAATTGACACATTTCCTTTTCCCAGTCCAGTATCCCATGTTTCTGTGGGTCTTAAGCCCTGGTAAGTAGAATAGCCCAGAAAATGTGGATAAGAAACCACACAATTTATTACTTTGGCTGTCCTGGCCTTGTTTTAACCATTTTATATATAAGTCCTATTGTTTTACTTCATGGCCTCATTCTTTTTCGTGGAGCAAATCCAACCCAAACGCCTCTGTAGACCTTCTCCCAAGGTAGAGTTAACTGAGTATGGTTGGCCCTGCCTAGCAATACTATTTATTTGATTTGCAGGTCTCTTTCTTAATGACAATGTAATTACTCAAATGTCAAAAGTTCTCTGCCAAGGCAACCAAGTGTATAATATGTACTGTATAGTTTTGACCAGGACCTTGAATTCAAGTGGGTCATTTTATTTCTGTATTCTTGGTAATAATGCTTGTGCTAATAGGAATTTGCACCATTCTAAGACTTTGTCTTCTGAAATTTTTCTTTCCTGTTTTGTGTCTCTCTTTCTACAGTGTCTGACTCTCTCTTCAAGTTCTGGTTAATCTATACTTTCTTCTAGATTTACCACCTTAATTTTCTGTTGCTTTCTTCTCTTCAGATATATTAGATCTCTCTCTAGATGAGCTTTCACATTCAATATGTTTGCCTCCTGATAACTTCAAAAATATATTCGGTATATTTATTTAGGGAAAATGAAAATGTAACCTGTATGTAACAATAGAAAATGAAATACGGGGAAAAGATTTTTTGGCAATATAATTGTGGCACTTTATGCAAGTAAAAATTAGATAATGTTGTATGGATAATGGATGATGTAATATGTGCCTATGTAGTTATTTAATGCATCTTAACTTGAGATTTTAGACGCATTAAAATACACACATTTTACTTTGTTCAATGGTCATCAGATTCTTGAAATTTCTCTCTTTGTAGTTGTTAGAGCCAACAGAATAAAGGGATCTTGGAAAGGTGTATATTATTCTTCTAGCATTTATTAACCATCTACACTGGTCCAAGAATTAGAATAGATTTTGGTATTACGAAATTTAATAACACAAAGTTCCATCCTCCAGCTACCCTCTGAGGAGTCAGAGATTTTTAATGGATCACAAGACTGAGTTTATAGCATCTTGGTAGACGTTGTTAGGGTAACAGAGGGAAAGAGTTAATAACTCTGAGGAGGGTCACCAGGCACATTTTCTACTAATAGTGAGGGTGTTGAAGGATGAATTGCAATGCATCAGGCAGGGACTAAGGAAAAGTATTATATAGAGGAGAGCTGCATGTGTGACAAGACATACAGACAGGAAAGAGGCTTGTCACAGGGCTTGGTGGTGGGTGGATGCAGAGGGAGCAGCTGTGTCCCTTATTCAGCATCCCACCCTCTCTCGTTATCTTGGCTCTATCCTTTCCCTCTGTTACTAGTTCAGGAGGCTCGGAGTCCCACTCTAGCTATTGCCCTACATTGCCCTCTTCATATCACAGCACAGACCTCAAGATAATGTTTGGAATTTACCTCTTAACCATCCACTCATCAGCAGTGGAAACTAGATTCAAACAACCAGCAAAATTATTCTGTAAATAATGGCCAATAAAGGTTGTGCTTACAGACGCAGTGGAATCTTTTTAGTTCTCATGTAATTTAGCTAGGGATACCAGATAAATACAAAATAATTTGCATCTTAAATGGTAAATTTAAATTTAATTAGTAAAATCTAAATTTCCGATAAAATAGCTACTTTTTAGTGTAAGCAGTTTTTGTGATATACTAAAAATTATTTGCTGTTTATCTGAAATTCTAATTTAGTTAGGAGTCCTGTATTTTTCCACATTAAATCTGGCAACCCTAAATTTCCCCCTTCAGATGAGACTCTTTGAACCTCTCACATTCTCTCTCCCTTAGCCTGTAAGTTACATTAAAAAACAACAACAACAACAACAAAAAACGGTTCTCCTGGTCTCACTTTTCCTCTTCCTCTAGTAGCCCATCTCTAGTTATTCTTGTTCTCTAGGGCTCTGCTCTTTGTTCATTTCTTTATGCCAACATGCTTTTCCTGGACAATTTAATTCCCTTTCTTGGTTTTTACTACTGTTCACCTATGACTTCCAAATCTCTCCCACCATCCAAGATCTTGCCTTTGACTTCCAGACCTGTCTATCCAGTGCCTATTGGATGTTTTCCTCTGGTTGTCCTATAGGCATCTAAAGCACCAAATAGCTGAAATGAACAAACATTCTTTGTCTCCAAATTGCCTCTCCCTTGAACTCCTTATGTTAGCAAATAACACTACCACCAACCAAATTACCGAAGTAGAAACCTGGGTAACATCTCAGTGTCATTCTTTCCCCTCACTTCCATTGACCATTGCCTCAATCAGCCAACAATGATTCTTTATAATCCTCCTTTACGAAATGCTATAAATTCCCTAGAACCTACTTAGTTGACTTACTTATCTCAACCAGATTAGCCTCTAATGCAATTTCCTTATTTGCCCCGCCCCCACTCTCTCTCTCTCTCTCTCTCTCTCTCTCTCTCTCTCTGTCTGTGTCTCTCTCTCTTTCTCATCAGTCCTCTCCAACATTCTAAAGCTTCTAATTTGAATATATTTCTTAATTGCTTAATGTTTTCATAAAGTATATTTTTCAGGATAGGCTGAAAAGTTTAAATTAGATGAATTATATTCTCCACAATCAGATCCCTGCCAGCCTTCCTAGCCTTATCTCTGAGGATTAAAGAAGACATATGACTGGTTTCATTGTTTCTTGCCTTGTGTGTAGCAGGTATTCAATAAGTATTTGTTGTACGAATGAGAGAATGACAGAGATCATTTTTACAGAGTGAAAGCTGTTCGCAATATTGTCAGAGAAGAGAACATTCAAAGTACAATGATAAGAGTTCTTACATTTGGAAGACTTGATTTGACACATAATATTTAAAAAATTACTTAATAAAGAATTATGATTTTATAGGATTTCTGTATGAATGTCATACATAGAAATATTTAAATACATATAAATCTTAAATGCTCGTAGGAAGATATATATTTACATACCTACTTAAATACACTGAATCTGTTTTACTATTAGGAATAGCCAATAAATATTGACATTCTGATTGTTTAAATCTTCTGAATAATTAATCACTATTTTTCTAACATTTAGAATATATTAAAATACAATCCACACTGTAATTACAGGTGGCATAATTAAACCTTTGTCACGTGTAAAGATAGTTCAGAAGACTGTAACATTTAATTTATCTGTTATAATCATTTTAATTTATCAGAAAGTGGAGAAGCCTATTTTCAGAAGATATGTACTTTTCAGTTTTCCAAAACTCAAAATTATCACATAATATATAAAATGATTTCTAAGTATGTATATATATCAACATTACTCTCCAGTGATTTTAAGTAATGGAGATTTTTCTAAGTGTAAACCTAAAGACATATTGTTTAGAATACGGTATAAATAAATGTGTCTTTTAAAGGTTAAAGACTACTCAAAGCATTTTTATCTACTAAATAAGTGTGGGAAATTTAATTTAACCTTCCAGATAATGTGTGTGAATGAAAAGAAATTATAAATATAGCATGGGGTGGGGAGGTACTTGCCATTCATAAAATAATTCCCTTTGGTATGCAATAGACTAAGCATTGGGAGAATTCATGATGAATAACACAATTCCATTTGAAGCCTCTGTAGAATTATTTCTATATAGTTAGTAACAAGTGGAGCTTGGGGTATTATTAGGCAAAATTACAACAGCAGCACACCGCTGTGCAGAGAAAGATCAGGGCATTTTGTCTAAGCAGCATCTTCATAACTCTGGCTCCTAAAACTAATGTTGTGAAGCTTCAGTTCTTTTGAATTGAAACTCTGGGGAATAAGAGAGGGTCATAATTATTAGCTAGGAATTGATGCTAAATTTGTTTATTCACTGATTTTTCCACCACTTTCTATAGTATGTAAATGAGATTTTTACTTAGAAAAAACATTCTGACTCTGAGACAGATGACAGCTGTTCAACCCCAGGGGGAGAAAAAAAAACACAGCTTTTTTCTTGGCCTTTTCTTTTTCGTTAGTGCAGCTTCTAGAGCCTCATTGAATTTTCCCAGAATTCCCTGTCCAGGAGCTTTCAAATTCTGATTGATTAGTCATCATATCAGAGCTTACCGCTTTGTAGCTCCCCTGCTACCAATTGAACATTATGAACAGGGCCCAGAAAATTAGCTTGCTCAGCACCATTGGGATTGTGGCCTGTTTAGCAATGGATGTGTAATTCCCTATGACTCTAGTTAGTAGAATTGGCATCAGAGTGGTATGAATAGAATGTCTTCAGAAAGGAGTCTGAACATCTTTTCCAAGTTGATAATATTGCCTTGAGATACAGGGAGAGGTGTGCATGTGTGTGTGTGTGTGTGCGCGCACACACACAAACACACACACACACAAACATATCTTCCCAGACCTCTTGGCAGAGGAGATTATAGACTGAAGTAGGGAATGAGAGAAGCAAGAAAAAGGAAATCATTCTGGTGGGAGATGGGGGAGAGGTGGTTTTCAATGGTTAATTCTTCTACCTCTGCCACTTTTAGCCTGTTACAGTCTGCAATATCCCCTTAGAAATGACTCAGTGATCACATTATTGGATCTCACTCTTGTGAAAACCTCCTAAGGCAGAGAGAAGTCAAGTTGTGCAGAAAGTTATCACCTGGCACTGATGATTGATCTTAGGTGTAACATTTTGTTCCTCTTTTCTTATCCCTGGATCTCTTTCCTGCTATGTAGTCTCCATACACAACAAACTTTAACATCACATTGAGGCATGAATTCATCAAGTATCCTGTGCTCCCTTATGGCATCAGAACACCACTGCCCCCTGTCTCCTGACAGTGAGCTCAGAAATTAACTCACAATAAGGTGCTGATGGCTAATTTGAAGTTAATATGTAACCTCTCTCAAAATGATGTGGATTTGAAGCAGAGATGTGAACAGAAAGGCAATACATGAACATGAAAGAAACAAATCACCTCCACTGGTCAAATATCCTGGTAGATGTCTGGAGACAAACCGTAGGGCAGAGGATGTATTTATATTTCCTTCAAATTCTAAACATAGGCTGGTCCTAGTGAGAGTAAACAAAAACACATTTATCATACTTATCAATTGAGTTATTATTTTAAAATATGCCTTCCACAATTAAGTTGCCTTGGGTGGATTTGTGTAACATGCCACTAAAAATACCGTGAAATAAACATAAATAAGCTAAAATTTTCTTAGCCTTAAATTGCTGTTCTGTTTTAGAATAATACGGGCAGATAAGCTCCACAGCCTCCAAATCAGGAAGTAGATGTGTTAACAGCTGTTTTTAAAATATTTTTATGTTAAGGGAAATACACATAAGTGTACACAAAAATTTCTTGTTTTTTTTTTGTCTCGCTATAGGTTTTACTCCATGTACATATCAAGATGGATATGTCTATGTAGTAAAATATATCATATATTTACATATATGAATACATGTATACTGGGCCAAAAGCAATGCAAAACTAAGGAATTAAAGTCTGCCTTATCTACACTTTCCTCTTCTTTGCTATGTTAGCACAAATGTACTTCTCATTTGAGGGAACATGGTAGAGGAGCTGCCATCCCATCTTAATGGTACTTGATGATGCCATTGAAGAGAAGACGTACTATTTATTTGGTGCTTAGCATTTAGCTTTCTTGATATCCATCACTGCTTTACATTACCCTCAGAGACACATCACTGAATACAGTTTTGAATGGTTCCATGCTATGCATGATTTTTATGGGGGTGCACTGAGCTGTGCAGTCTGCAGCCACTGCATTCCAAACAAAAGAAGTAATCATCTAGACACAGAGAAATGGGTTCATTGCCAACATGGAACAGGAAAGATTCAATATTCATGTTTCGATAGACCACTTAACCAGTGTTTTCCTGATAACACGGTGCTAGAACCTAGTAGATATTCAATCAATGTTTGTTGAGTGGGTAAATGAGTGATTGAATAGATGCATTAGGTATCTTCAATTGGGTCATTCTTTATCCAGATCTTTAATATAATGCAGTCTATGGAAGATGGGGTTATAGCAATGTATTTTTAAATTGACAAGTATTCATGTTTAATAACTTTAGTTAAAGGAATCATAAAATCCTCAAATTTATACAAATGATAAAGTTTTTTTTAACTTATACCTAGTGTGAATTTTTAAATCACTTAATAAACTGTAAAGGTTTATTAAGTTGTACTAAATAATATGATGCTCATTTTATAGATTTTTCAAATTGCGGCATGTAAAAATACTGGTTACATAACTTGCTTACCCACTGGCCAAGTAGGTTTTTGCTCTCCCTTTCTCATATTTCTGCTCCCTAAGTAAAATGTTACATCCTTGCATCTTTCATTTCCAGAGCTCCAACTCTGTGCCTCCTTATTTCTGATTAGACTAGCATGAGATTTCCTTTCTTCCCATATTTTGTGTTCCATGCATTCACAGAGAGACTGATCTTAGCACCTGAAGAGACCTTAGTGATCTGCAGACTGGCTTGCTTCTTGTGGTGAGAAAGGTACCATCTTTACTATGTTACAGAAGAAATATCCCAAGAGGCCTAGAGTATGTAGGATTCACAAGCTGGTGTGAATGGAGAAGAGGATGCTAAACCTTCAGGATACTTTTTTCTTCTTTTCTTAACCAACACATTTTCACTGGAGGCTTATTTATCTTTCATTTCTATAGGAGTGATAAAACTGAATGTTTTACAATTTCATTCGGTAGATCAAAGAAGATTCTTTGAATGTTTTCTCCTATGCTTTGTTTGGGCACACTCATGTCCTGTTGTATGTGTGGCGGAGGTGTGTGTGTTTAAATAACAGATGCCCCTTTATAATGGGTACAGAAGATAGATACAAATTGTTAGTGTATCAGTACTTTTTATGCCAATGCTTATTTTTAATTGAAAAATATACAATGAAGAATATATTATACATGTATATAATATTGGTTTTATTTTTATGATAAAGCAAGAAATGTAGATACTAAGGTGTGTTCAATTAAGGACAGGCCAGATACAAATTTTCCTGCAGCTTGAAAATCTTGTCTACATATCCTAAGAAAGCATCTTCTAATATTGTTCACGTAGGTAGCATAATGTCCTGAAAGTCAAGATGCCTGGGTCTTTTATCTGGTGCTAGTATTGCCGGGTGGGAGATTGAGGCATGAAATAGGTCGTCATTAAGGTCCATTCCAGCTTTAAAAAGCTATTAATGAAATGTTGATTGTCAAACAGAAAATGTGCATTTTGTTGGTTGACGGAGCCACATTTGCATAAGGCTGCCCCAAACCACTCTGACTGTTAATAAATGCCAGAGGACTTGCAGCAAATCAAAACACAAGTGCTGCTAAAATGAATTTATAAAAAAAGAGTGATTATTTTGCTTGAAAAGCCACAGGGTGGCCTGTAGAATCTAATGCAGGGAGGCTCTGAGAATATATAAGAATAAATAGTAACAGTGTTTTCTGAGCCCACGTTGTAAGGAGAATCTAAATGATCCAATATGTTACCCTGTCATTTTCCACTTGCAATGTAGACAGCTAATTTTTATTTTTCAGTTTTCATTTTAAAACAAAACCAAGAGATGATGACTGCAGTGTAAGACTTACTTTCCTGTTAGGAGGAAATTGCACTGTGGGCATGATGTCTTTAACTTTAACCTTTAAAAGGTATAATTGACTTGTAGTAATTTTAGGTTAAATTATATTGTGCTGTGAGTTAGGTCACATACAAAACACTCCAGACATTTATTACGGATATGTTAAAATTTGTTAGATTTTATTTCCAGAGGATTTCATTTAACAGATTTCTACTCTATATTACACTCGATCTCCTGAACAATATTAGAAACAGAGGACAGACCTTGTTTCTCTTTTGAATTATCTGCTTCCTTCAAGCCATCATTGTTGACCGTAAAGAAAAAAGTCCACTTCATATTAGCCTTCTTGGTCTACCACAATAGAACATCACAAACTCAGTAACCTCGACCACAGATAATTATTTTTTTACAGTTCTGTAGGCTAGAGATCCAAGATCAAGGTGCTGGCAAGGTTGGTCTTGGTGGGGGCTTTCTTCTTGGCTTGCAGATGGCTGCCTTCTCACTGTGTCTTCACAGGGAAGAGAGAGAGAGCTCTGGTGTTTCTTTCTTTTCTTATAAGGATACAGTCCTGTTGAATTAGGACTCTACTCTTTTTTTAACTTTCATTTTAAGTTCAGGGGTACTCGTGCGGGTTTGTTGCATAGGTAAACTTGTGTCATGGAGGGTTGTTGTACTGATTATTTCATCACAGCTATTAAGCCTGATAACCATTAGTTGCTTTTCCTGATCCTCTCCCTCCTCCCACCTTCCACCCTCTGATAGGCCCCAGTGTGTGTTTTCCCTTTGATGTGTCTATGTGTTCTCATCATTTAGCTCCCACTTATAGGTGACAACATGTGGTATTTGGTTTTCTGTTCCTGTGTTAGTTTGCTAAGGATAATGGCTTCCAAATCCATCCATGTTTGTGCAAAGGATATGATCTCATTCTTTTTATGGCTGCATAGTATTCCGTGGTATATATGTGCCACATGTTCTTTATCCAGTCTATCATTGATGGACATTTAGGTTGATTCCATGTGTTTGCTATTATGAATAGTGCTGCAATAAACACATTTGTGCATGTGTGTTTATAATATAATGATTTTTATTTCTTTGGGTATATACGCAGTAATAGGATTGCTGGGTCAAATGGTATTTCTGCTCTTGGGTCTTTAAGGAATCACCACACTGTCCTTCACAATGGCTGAACTAATTTACACTCCTACCAACAGTGTATAAACATTCCTTTTTCTCTACAACCTTGCCAGCACCTGTTATTTTTTGACTTTTCACTAGTAGCCATTCTGATTGTTATTGAATGGTATATCATTGTTGTTTTGATTTCCATTTCTCTAATGATCAGTGATGAGCCTTTTATCATATGATTGTTGGCTGCATGTATATCTTCTTTTGAAAAGTGTTCATGTCCTTTGCCCACATTTTTATAGGGTCATGTTTATTTTTTTGTAAATTTGTTTTTCTTTATAGATGCTGGATATTAGACCTCTGTCAGATGCATCATTTGCACAAGTTTTCTCCCATTCTGTAGGTTGTCTGTTTGCTCTGTTGATAGTTTCTCTTGCTGTGTAGAACTTCTTTGGTTTAATTTGATCCTACTTGTCAATTTTTGCTTTTGTTGCAATTGCTTGTGGTGTCTTTGTCATGAAATATTTTCCTGTATCTGTGTCTTGAATGGTATTGCCTAGGTTGTAGGACCCCACTCATTATCCTTCATTTAACTTTAACTAGCTACTGAAAGGCTCTATCCACAAATGCAGTCATATATGGGGTTAAGACTTCAATATATGAACTTTGCAGGATGACACAATTCCATCCATGACAACATTTAAAGCTCATTTACAAATGTAATCTCTCCCTTTCACAAATATCTTAATTCAAAAGCTGAAGATAACTTCACATTTTATTTTCCAGTCTGACTCCAGTTGTAAAATAAAACGTTAGCCCAATGGTTTCTTCCCCCTGAGGATATTCTATTCTGATATCTAACTTTTAAATATATGTTCACTTCTTAAAGTAGAGGGATAATAGCCACCATCTGTTTTCACTATCTTACATATGCAAACACAGAGAGCTTACCTCTGCATCTATTTGTGAAGGGTACACAGTTCTTCAAATGAAACCTATAAAATGGGATATAATGTTTTACATTATTCTGGAATGTCCTCTTAAGTTTGTAAAGCTTAACTCATTAGTTCATGCGATAAATTGTTAATAAACACTCTGTGTCAATCACTATTCTAGTCATTGGTGTGACAACAGAGAACAAAGTTTCTCCCCTCAAGGTGCTCAAAATGCCCTAGTCTAGGTAATAAAATATATGGTCACACTTCTCGTGCAGAAAAATCTCCTTTTCTATGTTTATTGTTTCATGTCATCTTTTTTTTTTCTTAGCCCTCATAACTAAGCTCAGTCATTTTTGCTGGGAAAAATATTGAGAGGAAAATGAAATGAAGTGTCTTATAATGTGCTCATCTGTAAACTGATGGATAGACTAGAACAGTGGTCTTCAGTCCTAGCTATCCATTAGAATTACCTGGGGAGCTCTAAAAATATACCCTACCTGGGCCCCAGGGATTCTGATTTATTTGGTCTGTGACATGTCCTGCCCATAAGGACATTTAAAAAGATCCCAGGGTCATGCCAATGCACAGCCTGAATTGAGACATGGAATGAGGTGATCACCAAGATTCTTCATTGATCTCAGTGTGTGAATTCTTTGGTTTTCTGCCCAGATGTAAAATTGTGTTCTAGAATAAGTTGGAAAAGTTATTCTTGTTCCTCTGTATGTGTGTATCCTAGGGGCTATTAGTGATGCTTTCAAGAAAAGCATATCTGGGCCAGGCGCAGTGGCTCATGCCTGTAGTCCCAGCACTTTGGGAGGCCGAGGCGGGTGGATCATGAGGTCAGGAGATTGAGACCATCCTGGCTAACATGGTGAAACCCCGTCACTACTAAAAATACAAAAAATTAGCCAGACGTGGTGGCAGGCACCCGTAGTCCCAGCTACTCGTGAGGCTGAGGCAGGAGAATGGCATGAACCCAGGAGGCAGAGCTTGCAGTGAGCCAAGTTCACACCACTGCACTCCAGCCTGGGCGACAGAGCAAGACTCCATCTAAAAAAAAAAAAAAAAAAAAAAGAAAAGAAAAAAGAAAAAGAAAAAAAAAGCATATCTGCTTGGCTCTAATTTAGGACAACTCTTTCGTCTTTTGATTTAAATAAAAATCACAAAGATCAAATCAAATTAAATTTGTATAAAAGTCAAGTAGTTTACATGTAGCATGAAGTGAGGGGAGTGCAGAGAAGGGTGGGGGTGGCATGATACTGAACTGTACAGCTAAAGAGGCGCTTGTATATCACTCTAAGTGCTTCCGAGTTTATCTTAATGATGATGGTTTTGCCTTTGAAAAAGTATTAAGAAGTGGAAAACATAAAGAGATCTATGTTTTGGAAATATCACACGAGAAAGACAGTGGAAAATTGCTGGAAGAGGGGCAAAACCAAAGACAAATAGAGTTCAGGAGAGAGACAATGCTAGAGCCTTAGTTTAAGGAAAGTAAAGAAAAAAAAATAGGAGGGGGGAGGAGCCAAGATGGCTGAATAGGAACAGCTCCGGTCTACAGCTCCCAGCGTGAGCGACGCAGAAGACGGGTGATTTCTGCATTTCCATCTGAGGTACCGGGTTCATCTCACTAGGGAGTGCCAGACAGTGGGCGCAGGCCAGTGGGTGCGCGCACCGTGCGCGAGCCGAAGCAGGGCGAGGCACTGCCTCCCCTGGGAAGCGCAAGGGGTCAGGGAGTTCCCTTTCCGAGTCAAAGAAAGGGGTGACGGACGCACCTGGAAAATCGGGTCACTCCCACCCGAATATTGCGCTTTTCAGACCGGCTTAAAAAACGGCGCACCACGAGACTATATCCCACACCTGACTCGGAGGGTCCTACGCCCACGGAATCTCGCTGATTGCTAGCACAGCAGTCTGAGATGAAACTGCAAGGCGGCATTGAGGCTGGCGCCATTGCCCAGGCTTGCTTAGGTAAACAAAGCAGCCGGGAAGCTCGAACTGGGTGGAGCCCACCACAGCTCAAGGAGGCTTGCCTGCCTCTGTAGGCTCCACCTCTGGGGGCAGGGCACAGACAAACAAAAAGACAGCAGTAACCTCTGCAGACTTAAATGTCCCTGTCTGACAGCTTTGAAGAGAGTAGTGGTTCTCCCAGCACGCAGCTGGAGATCTGAGAACGGGCAGACTGCCTCCTCAAGTGGGTCCCTGACCCCCGAGCAGCCTAACTGGGAGGCACCCCCCAGCAGGGGCACACTGACATCTCACACGGCAGAGTATTCCAACAGACCTGCAGCTGAGGGTCCTGTCTGTTAGAAGGAAAACTAACAAACAGAAAGGACATCCACACCGAAAACCCATCTGTACATCACCATCATCAAAGACCAAAAGTAGATAAAACCACAAAGATGGGGAAAAAACAGAACAGAAAAACTGGAAACTCTAAAACGCAGAGCACCTCTCCTCCTCCAAAGGAACGCAGTTCCTCACCAGCAACGGAACAAAGCTGGATGGAGAATGATTTTGACGAGCTGAGAGAAGAAGGCTTCAGACGATCAAAGTACTCTGAGCTATGGGACGACATTCAAACCAAAGGCAAAGAAGTTGAAAACTTTGAAAAAAATTTAGACGAATGTATAACTAGAATAACCAATACAGAGAAGTGCTTAAAGGAGCTGATGGAGCTGAAAACCAAGGCTCGAGAACTACGTGAAGAATGCAGAAGCCTCAGGAGCCGATGCGATCAACTGGAAGAAAGGGTATCAGCAATGGAAGATGAAATGAATGAAATGAAGCGAGAAGGGAAGTCTAGAGAAAAAAGAATAAAAAGAAATGAGCAAAGCCTCCAAGAAATATGGGACTATGTGAAAAGACCAAATCTACGTCTGATTGGTGTACCTGAAAGTGATGGGGAGAATGGAACCAAGTTGGAAAACACTCTGCAGGATATTATCCAGGAGAACTTCCCCAATCTAGCAAGGCAGGCCAACATTCAGATTCAGGAAATACAGAGAACGCCACAAAGATACTCCTCGAGAAGAGCAACTCCAAGACACATAATTGTCAGATTCACAAAAGTTGAAATGAAGGAAAAAATGTTAAGGGCAGCCAGAGAGAAAGGTCGGGTTACCCTCAAAGGGAAACCCATCAGACTAACAGCGGATTTCTCGGCAGAAACCCTACAAGCCAGAAGAGAGTGGGGGCCAATATTCAACATCCTTAAAGAAAAGATTTTTCAACCCAGAATTTCATATCCAGCCAAACTAAGCTTCATAAGTGAAGGAGGAATAAAATACTTTACAGACAAGCAAATGCTGAGAGATTTTGTCACCACCAGGCCTGCCCTAAAAGAGCTCCTGAAGGAAGCGCTAAACATGGAAAGGAACAACCGGTACCAGCCGCTGCAAAATCATGCCAAAATGTAAAGACCATCGAGACTAGGAAGAAACTGCATCATCTAATGAGCAAAATCACCAGCTAACATCATAATGACAGGATCAAATTCACACATAACAATATTGACTTTAAATGTAAATGGACTAAATTCTCCAATTAAAAGACACAGACTGGCAAGTTGGATAAAGAGTCAAGACCCATCAGTGTGCTGTATTCAGGAAACCCATCTCACGTGCAGAGACACACATAGGCTCAAAATAAAAGGATGGAGGAAGATCTACCAAGCAAATGGAAAACAAAAAAAGGCAGGGGTTGCAATCCTAGTCTCTGATAAAACAGACTTTAAACCAACAAAGGTCAAAAGAGACAAAGAAGGCCATTACATAATGGTAAAGGGATCAATTCAACAAGAGGAGCTAACTATCCTAAATATATATGCACCCAATACAGGAGCACCCAGATTCATAAAGCAAGTCCTGAGTGACCTACAAAGAGACTTAGACTCCCACACATTAATAATGGGAGACTTTAACACCCCACTGTCAACGTTAGACAGATCAATGAGACAGAAAGTCAACAAGGATACCCAGGAATTGAACTCAGCTCTGCACCAAGCGGACCTAATAGACATCTACAGAACTCTCCACCCCAAATCAACAGAATATACATTTTTTTCAGCACCACACCACACCTATTCCAAAATTGACCACATAGTTGGAAGTAAAGCTCTCCTCAGCAAATGTAAAAGAACAGAAATTATAACAAACTATCTCTCAGACCACAGTGCAATCAAACTAGAACTCAGGATTAAAAATCTCACTCAAAGCCGCTCAACTACATGGAAACTGAACAACCTGCTCCTGAATGACTACTGGGTACATAACGAAATGAAGGCAGAAATAAAGATGTTCTTTGAAACCAATGAGAACAAAGACACAACATACCAGAATCTCTGGGATGCATTCAAAACAGTGTGTAGAGGGAAATTTATAGCACTAAATGCCCACAAGAGAAAGCAGGAAAGATCCAAAATTGACACCCTAACATCACAATTAAAAGAACTAGAAAAGCAAGAGCAAACACATTCAAAAGCTAGCAGAAGGCAAGAAATAACTAAAATCAGAGCAGAACTGAAGGAAATAGAGACACAAAAAACCCTTCAAAAAATCAATGAATCCAGGAGCTGATTTTTTGAAAGGATCAACAAAATTGATAGACCGCTAGCAAGACTAATAAAGAAAAAAAGAGAGAAGAATCAAATAGACACAATAAAAAATGATAAAGGGGATATCACCACCGATCCCACAGAAATACAAACTACCATCAGAGAATACTACAAACACCTCTACGCAAATAAACTAGAAAATCTAGAAGAAATGGATACATTCCTCGACACATACACTCTCCCAAGACTAAACCAGGAAGAAGTTGAATCTCTGAATAGACCAATAACAGGAGCTGAAATTGTGGCAATAATCAATAGTTTACCAACCAAAAAGAGTCCAGGACCAGATGGATTCACAGCCGAATTCTACCAGAGGTACAAGGAGGAACTGGTACCATTGCTTCTGAAACTATTCCAATCAATAGAAAAAGAGGGAATCCTCCCTAACTCATTTTATGAGGCCAGCATCATTCTGATACCAAAGCCGGGCAGAGACACAACCAAAAAAGAGAATTTTAGACCAATATCCTTGATGAACATTGATGCAAAAATCCTCAATAAATTACTGGCAAACCGAATCCAGCAGCACATCAAAAAGCTTATCCACCATGATCAAGTGGGCTTCATCCCTGGGATGCAAGGCTGGTTCAATATACGCAAATCAATAAATGTAATCCAGCATATAAACAGAGCCAAAGACAAAAACCACATGATTATCTCAATAGATGCAGAAAAAGCCTTTGACAAAATTCAACAACCCTTCATGCTAAAAACTCTCAATAAATTAGGTATTGATGGGACGTATTTCAAAATAATAGCTATCTATGACAAACCCACAGCCAATATCATACTGAATGGGCAAAAACTGGAAGCATTCCCTTTGAAAACGGGCACAAGACAGGGATGCCCTCTCTCACTGCTCCTATTCAACATAGTGTTGGAAGTTCTGGCCAGGGCAATCAGGCAGGAGAAGGAAATAAAGGGTATTCAATTAGGAAAAGAGGAAGTCAAATTGTCCCTGTTTGCAGACGACATGATTGTTTATCTAGAAAACCCCATTGTCTCAGCCCAAAATCTCCTTAAGCTGATAAGCAACTTCAGCAAAGTCTCAGGATACAAAATCAATGTACAAAAATCACAAGCATTCTTATACACCAACAACAGACAAACAGAGAGCCAAATCATGAGTGAACTCCCATTCACAATTGCTTCAAAGAGAATAAAATACCTAGGAATCCAACTTACAAGGGATGTGAAGGACCTCTTCAAGGAGAACTACAAACCACTGCTCAAGGAAATAAAAGAGGATACAAACAAATGGAAGAACATTCCATGCTCATGGGTAGGAAGAATCAATATCGTGAAAATGGCCATACTGCCCAAGGTCATTTACAGATTCAATGCCATCCCCATCAAGCTACCAATGACTTTCTTCACAGAATTGGAAAAAACTACTTTAAAGTTCATATGGAACCAAAAAAGAGCCCGCATCGCCAAGTCAATCCTAAGCCAAAAGAACAAAGCTGGAGGCATCACACTACCTGACTTCAAACTATACTACAAGGCTACAGTAACAAAAACAGCATGGTACTGGTACCAAAACAGAGATATAGATCAATGGAACAGAACAGAGCCCTCAGAAATAACGCCGCATACCTACAACTATCTGATCTTTGACAAACCTGACAAAAACAAGCAATGGGGAAAGGATTCCCTATTTAATAAATGGTGCTGGGAAAACTGGCTAGCCATATGTAGAAAGCTGAAACTGGATCCCTTCTTTACACCTTATACAAAAATCAATTCAAGATGGATTAAAGATTTAAACGTTAGACCTAAAACCATAAAAACCCTAGAAGAAAACCTAGGCATTACCATTCAGGACATAGGCGTGGGCAAGGACTTCATGTCCAAAACACCAAAAGCAATGGCAACAAAAGACAAAATTGACAAATGGGATCTAATTAAACTAAAGAGCTTCTGCACAGCAAAAGAAACTACCATCAGAGTGAACAGGCAACCTACAACATGGGAGAAAATTTTCGCAACCTACTCATCTGACAAAGGGCTAATATCCAGAATCTACAATGAACTCAAACAAATTTACAAGAAAAAAACAAACAACCCCATCAAAAAGTGGGTGAAGGATATGAACAGACACTTCTCAAAAGAAGACATTTATGCAGCCAAAAAACACATGAAAAAATGCTCATCATCACTGGCCATCAGAGAAATGCAAATCAAAACCACTATGAGATATCATCTCACAGCAGTTAGAATGGCAATCATTAAAAAGTCAGGAAACAACAGGTGCTGGAGAGGATGTGGAGAAATAGGAACACTTTTACACTGTTGGTGGGACTGTAAACTAGTTCAACCATTGTGGAAGTCAGTGTGGCGATTCCTCAGGGATCTAGAACTAGAAATACCATTTGACCCAGCCATCCCATTACTGGGTATATACCCAAAGGACTATAAATCATGCTGCTATAAAGACACATGCACACGTATGTTTATTGCGGCATTATTCACAATATCAAAGACTTGGAACCAACCCAAATGTCCAACAATGATAGACTGGATTAAGAAAATGTGGCACATATACACCATGGAATACTATGCAGCCATAAAAAATGATGAGTTCATGTCCTTTGTAGGGACATGGATGAAATTGGAAACCATCATTCTCAGTAAACTATCGCAAGAACAAAAAACCAAACACCGCATATTCTCACTCATAGGTGGGAATTGAACAATGAGATCACATGGACACAGGAAGGGGAATATCACACTCTGGGGACTGTTGTGGGGTGGGGGGAGGGGGGAGGGATAGCATTGGGAGATATACCTAATGCTAGATGACGAGTTAGTGGGTGCAGCGCACCAGCATGGCACATGTATACATATGTAACTAACCTGCACAATGTGCACATGTACCCTAAAACTTAAAGTATAATAATAAAAAAAAAACAAAAACAAAAACATGCCCTTTTTCAAAATGTCAGATCGGTTTAATCACACTATAAAATTATTTACCCAAAGTTAAGGAAAAATAGCATGCTGTCATATAAGTAGAAAATTTAAATGCACAATTGATATTTAACGTTCTCTAAGGAATGTAAAGATTGCTTTTAAGCCATCTAACAGAGTTGTATTTATTATTAGGGATCAAAAAGTGTGTAAATTAGCACAATATATTTTATATAAAATGAATCTGATTGTGTTTTCTCTTATAAGAGTATACAATTATAATTCTGAATTTTGAGTTTATTCTTAAACAAATAAAAACAACTGCTATATCTGAAAAAATAAAAAAATAAAAAAAAATAAAGTCAAAAAAAAAAATAAAAATAAATAAAAAATAAAGCAAACAGAGAAGTGGGCAACACCTTGAACAAACTGACACTCTGCAGGTCAATGGAGAAGAGAATTTCAACAAGAAAGGGGTGGTCGGCAGCGTCAAACTGCATAGAGGCCGAGTAAAAATTGCTACATGTATTGAGTACCGAACAATTTTCTAATTGCTTTATGTGTATTAAGTCACTTAATTTGTATAAGAACTCTGGAAGGTAGCTATTATTATCAACTCATTTTATACAGGAGGAAACCAAAGTACAGGTAGTATTGTGCCAAAGACCACACAGTTCGTAAATAGCACAGTGAGAGTGTGAATCTGCAGGACTCAATTCCAGAAGCCATGCCCTTAATGACCTGCGAAATGCCTGTTAGGACAAAGAACGAGGAGTATATCCACCCTTCCCGCTTTACAGTCTCCTATCCATTGTATCACTCTGTATGCCTTTGCATACCTATGGCTTATTTCTCAAAGTGAGAACATACAGTATTTGGTTTTCCATTTTTGACTTATTTCACTTAGAGTAATGACTTCCAGCTCTATGCAATTTGCTGCAAAAGACATTTCATTCTTTTTTATGGCTGAGTAGTATTCTATGGTATATATGTATCACATTTTTAAAAATCCACTCCATGGGTCGATAGGCATTTAGGTTGGTTCCATATCTTTGCAATTGTGAATTGTGCTGTAATAACATGCAGGTGCCTTTTTGATAGGACTTTTGGAAATGTGCTTTTTTAAAAAATATCTCATGTGTGAAGGAAGGGTACACAATAAGGTGGTACTTGAGGGTGACTTAGCACAAAAGTATAATTATATTTGAAGTTGGAAGAGATGGAACACACTTATAGTCTGTTAAAAAATAGCCAAGAGGAATGCAAAAGATGGAGGTACAGGAGATTAGTCATTAAGGTAGTTTCCTATGAAGATGGAGGAGAGGGGAAGCAATCAGTTTGACTATCTTTTCCTGGGAGATAGGAGGAAAGGAAGGGAGGTGGGAAATAACAGCATTTAGGAGTCAGAAAGCTGTGAAGGAGCATTTACCCAAGACCACTTTTATTCCTCCCTATGAAATGAGTGGTGCAGGGCCTGCCGAGAGGATAGGTTAGCCTTCCAGTCATATACATGACACTGATCCAGCTTTCTCAAAAGGCATGGATGTTGCTAACTCACTCAGGTTGCAGCTGTCTTTCTCAGTCAGAATATTCTTCAAGTTGTATTCGTCGAATTCAGTTAATATTCCCTCTCCCAAGTAAGGAGAAAGTAGGTTCCAAGCAAAAACACCCCTCAGTCAAAGAATAGCAAATAACAACCTTTTGCATAGCTTGTGTTCAGAGTTACCCATGAGGAGTCTGAGATTGATTTGCCATTTACTGCTACCTCTCAGTGTACTGAATGAGAAGAGCACCAATGGGTAACATATCCAGTCAGACTGGCAGTGATCAGCCCGTTTGTGGAAAGGATGTGAACTGAATTAATAATACTTTGAACTGAAGCATAAAGAACTTTGGAGGGAAGATGTCTTCAAATGAAATCCCAAGTGTACACTTTCTCCACCTCTTACTTAACAGGCGGAGTGGTTGCAAAGGGCAACTTCAACAACTTTCCACAGCAGCCCAGTCACTGTCAGTGTTAGTTGAAAAGGAGAGGGGATGTGAGTTCTACAGACAGCACTTATCCCCTGAGACATAGGCACGGCTTTCGTGTTCAATCACTGTATTTAATTCAATTATCTGCCCCCGCCACCCCCAACTGTCTGCCTTACAGGGGAGGTTGGGAGGAGAGTGATGCTTGATGCTTCTGCAAGTCCCAAAAGATATGCATTCTTTATTAGGGAATTCAATGAAGGATGAGCTCTTACTCACCCAGCTGCTTCCTCTGGGAAGTCGTCATGCAGCTCCAGCTGCCTGCAGCAGGAGGATGACATGGTCTGTGCAATGCATTAAATTTTATTTTATTTTTTTAGATTGAATTCAGGTAGTTGCTTGTTTTAAAGAGGGCTTATTTTAATTCATCTTTAAATATCATATTTTTGAAGGTGAAAACCATCACAAAGTCCTGTTCACCTCTAGAAATTTCAGGGTCCGGTTATCTAGACAGTTATAGTCAGGTCTAATGATTTTCCCTCTTTTCTTTCTTTGTTTTATCTATTCACTTGTTGGCTTGTTTCAAGGGATGATTAGGACTACTTCTATACAACAATTGAGGTAGAGAAGAAATAGATTACTGTTCAACTAACTGTGTTAAATTTTTAAAATTGTGACATTTTCATAGCAAAAAAATTTTATAACATAAAATAAGTACTAAATATTATGAAAACTTATATTATCTTAGACTAATAAATGCTCACTCTGTCAATAAATGAGTCATTTAGTGGCTAAAGTTCTCTTAAATAATCAAAACTTGTTGGTTGGTGAAGAAAACTATCTAATTTATCTCAATAAATAGTTAAGTCATAAAGTGAAAGAAAAGAATAGGCCATATCAGAGAACTTCAATTGAATAAATCTAGGCTAATCTGATTTTTTCATCAATAAGTCACAAACCTTGTAATTGTTTCAGAAAACAAACATACTGTTATTTTTTTTTTTTTTTTTTACTAAATAGAACAATAATGCCAGGAAGTTATATTATAAGCCGGTATTTTCCAAATTTGAGCCTATACATTTTTCTTTAAGAAAAATTCCCAGACCCAGTAATATACACTCTCTGGATTTTGAGAAATACTGGCTAAGACTTTCAAACATTCCTTGAAAATATCTTTTAGCTTCAGATAATCACAACAAAATATAAAATTTATCTTTATATGGTCAAGATTGTTTTATATTCTGATTTTGGTAAAAGCTAAGAGGCAAAACAACCAAAACCTGTAGAACCTGTGGACCTATGAGTTTATATCCGTAGACTCAGTTTGAAAAACACTACTTGATGGCTATTTAACCAACACTAGAAACTTTTGACAGTTCTTTTCTTTTTCATACATGTGTTAAATTGCCTCTCTCTGAGCCTTATATTCAATTCAGTTCCTGCATCCTCCTCCTCTCAAGTTTTCTTCACCCTTGTAGAATCTGAACAATAATGAAAGGATTGATGACAATGAGTATCTTCTGAAACTCTTTACCTAAGGGATTGGCAGGCCTGTTTTCTTTTCCATTCTGATTGGAAAAAAAAAATTGTCCTTTGAAAATTGGTCTCATTAAGAGCTTATTTAATCACAGATATGTCTCTATGGGTGTTGCCAACAATATATATTTATTGAGCATCAGTTAAATGTGAGACTGGTACAATTAATGTTCTACGCAATCAATAATATTTTTGATTAGAAGTAGTATACATCTTTATGTGTAACTTAATATAAGTTTACTGAAGAGGACATTTAAAACATGTAAATTTATATTTTTCTTGGCATGTTGAGTATGTTGATGGAAACATTAGGATGATTCACATCAAAAGATAATTATCAATACAAGTAAATGAGTAATGAAAAATAAACAGTTATAGATGAATAATGGAGAGAAGAGTTTGGGGAAGTGAAATTTAAGCAGGGTCTTGAAAGAAAAATAGAATTAGGATAGAAGAAATCGAGGCAAGAAGGCATTCCAGGCAGGAAACCCAAAGAGTTAGAGATGGGAAATTTTATTTGGAGGACAGAGGTTAGAACAGAAGGCTGAAACCAGATGCTTACATAAAGAGCTTTCTAAGATAGCTCCAAAGACACTGATTGCTAAGGACTTTGGACTCAGTTGATGGAGGTGTTGAGAAGGGGACCAAAATGAAGAAAGCCATGCTTCTAGATGATTAAATTTACAGAGGGAGGATAGAGGGGCAGGATTTTAAAAAGTACGGAACTTGAAAACTTAATTCAGGGTATTGTTTATTTTTGTTGTCTACAGTGGTATACTCACAAGAGGGTATAGACAGAGTTGTTTTTCATTTCGAGCCATTTCCCCAGTGACAAGTATTGAGGGCAATGCAGCAGATGACAAATTGAGGATGGTTATGACACTAAGAGTTTCTCTTCTAAGGCCTGCTTCTCCCACAGGACTGCAGAGTTGAGCCAGGGAAGCTAAACACTGTATATCTTTCCTACCTTTGTTCATTGCCTTCTTGCCTGCTCCTCATATTTCCTGCTTAGGGCAGCATTTCTCAGACTCAGCAATAGTAACATTTGGGCCTGGATAATTCTTTGTTCTGGGAGGCTGTACTGTGCATGGGAGTACGTTTAGAATCACCCCTGCCTCTACCTACTAGATGCCACTAGCATCCTCCTTACCTTCCCAAGTTGTAACAACCAAACATGTTTTGAGATATTGCCAGATGTCCCCAAGAACACCAAATCACCCTCTGTAGAGAACCACTAGGTTCTTATAGATTATTCCGTTGAATGTTAAGCATTTGGGGTAGAAGAGGGATAATTTCCCTTCCTGATGGTAGGATCGTGACTAGGCTTTCAACTTTATGAGGACTGTAGGCATCGGAGAACCACAAATGTCAAACATGCAGTTTCAGATGCTTTCTCCAATGACACATCCAACTTTCACCCTCTTCTTCTACATTATTGTATTGCCTGATAATAATGTCAACTCTCTAGTTAACTAATAATGGATCATCAGTATCTCCTGGTTTGCCTGGGAGAGTGCTGGTTTACATCTGTTTTCCCCATTTCTATCTTGTTAGTAACTCCTTTTACTCTATAAAGTGTCTGGGGTTGGAAGGTAAATTATATGATGATTCTAATATGGGAAATTACTAGAATCATGAGAAGGCAACGAGTGAATACTAGGAAAATAAGAGGTGAAGGGGCAATGTGCCCTCTAGCTTCCCCGGGTAATTTTTCCTAGAGGAGACACCAGAGTTAAGACTTGAAAGAACATTAGGAGTTAACCAGGAAAAGGGGCAAAGACATTTACAAGACAAAGGGAACATTGGATGCTTTGCAGGGTGAGACGCAGAAATGGACAAATTGAAGAGGCAGACCAACATGCTAATATAAAAATCCAAAAGTTGTTTTTGCAAACTTGACTTCAATTTTTAATCTACCTATCAAATTTTTATCCTATCTGGGAAAATGGGCAGTGACATTTTTAGGCTATAAATTCTAAATGTGAATAACATTTATCTTTTGTAAAAGAAATAGGATTGATTGCTATAAATTGTCCAAAAGAGAAGAGGGTCAGTTCCCTAGCTTTGGGTTTGTGTATGTGGTGATATTGAAATGCACCCGTCACCTTCTTTTCCTTTTATCTGAATGTTTGTAACTAAGACGTAACTAGAGAAGATCCAGCATACCATTACACATATAGATTTCAAAGACTTGGGAAGAAATCTTATTTCAGCATCTGTAGCTGGTTTTATTAAAAGCAGTTTAAATTCCCCTGCCTAGAGCAGTCTGGAATTATAGAGATGGGCTGCAGAAATTTACATTTTAATTGAGGCAGAAGACAAAATAGGGCACAGTGCAGCATTCACACATTACAAGGAAGAATAAATAAGATATGTATCAGCTGGGAGAAAAAAATGACTCGTCGTTTTTCATTGCCTCCTGCACTTAATTTTTTCATATGGCACTGAGCTGAGTTAGGCCTGCTAAGCAAAGACGATTTTTCCAGTCAAAATGTTTACTATTTCAGAAAGTTCTTGCGTTGAAATATTTTCACACTATGGAACAAATACACAAATACTCAAATAGGCCTGCATTTAGTTGTCAAAGTGTGTATGGCAGTGTTTATAATGTCTCAAATGTCTATAAATATAAATAACATGTCCCAATGAGCTATATAGAAAATGATTTAAAGTATGAGGTATAACAGAATGATTGATAGACATAATCTATCTGTTAAACACTGTAATTTGAGCTATTTTATAGCTTCATAGAAATAGAATAAAATTTTATAGAAATAGAATTTTTCTCTATAGATAAATTTCATCCTTTGATTAGTGTGGAAGTCCCTCCAAAGAGTGGGAAGGACTTAGGTTTTCAAACTTGAGGATTTACCTGTGTTTGGTAATCACTTTGAGAAACCACCCATTGGATTTTTCTTTTCTATTTTTTGTTATATGTTTGGTCATTAATAGAAAATTAAGTTGAAAATTCATTTCCTCATAAGGGAAAAATAATAAACATAAAAAGTGTATCATGATAATGGCTTTTAAAAGTAAGTCTTTGTATTAGTGTAAATATGTTTTGTAGAAATCCACTGTAATTGTGTTTATCCATTTATTTAAGCCTTCAACTTTTATTATATCTTCTTTCAGCTGTACATATATTTTTACATTCATGCATGCTCTTTGCCAATCATAATTATTTTGTTAGATTAATTATAGAATTTAAAACCAATAAACAACACATTACTATAGTATGATTATCCAATTATGATTCCCTGCAGAGCTAAGTACTATAATTGGACCCATAGTAAGAAAATGTAATTCTTTTTCCCCAAGTATGTGCCTCTCAAGCATGACGGTCAAATAGATTATCTACTTTTAGCCACCAAAACATATCTTAATTTTCTTAATTATTTGACTATGACTTTCCATTTTGCTTTTTCTAGAATTTTAAAATGACATTTTATTGTCTTTAAAAAGTAATAACATGCCTTTACCTTATCACTAACATTACATATTTCTTAATCACTTAATCACCACTTAATGTCCTATTATTAAAGTGAAAATACATTTTTCTTAAATATCATTTTTTCCCTTGGAGCTCTCTGGTTCTAATTCGTGTTGATGATTGTTCGGCTCTACCATGTAACTGTCATTTCAGGATATTTTTCCTTTTTACTCCTAGTCCATTCTTGTTAGGCTATGCTTACTGTTTTTCTCTCTGCTTCCTCCATGCTCGGGTTTCCTTTTTGGTTTTTGTCTTTCATTTTTGATATTCATAAGCAATGTTTCAGAAAGGTATTTGAAAAAATGTTTGAGTCCTTGTAAATATCAAGCATCATTATTTTCATCATACTTACTTAATAGTACAGCTGAAAGTTCAAAATAATTTTCCCTCAGAACTCTGAAGACATTGCTTTATTGTCCTATAGCATTCAATACTGCTGATGAGAAAGATAATGGCAATTTAATTCTCCTTCCTTTGTAGATAGGCAGTGTTTCATTTTGGAAGCTTTTACAATATTCTAGGAATCTTTGGAGACCTGATATTATCGGTAGGTATTGGTCTTGCTGGCCACTTAACCGCATAACAACCACTGTATTCTAATGAGTGCTGTCAATTTTTCAGTCACAGGGTATCTTTTGACTCATTTTCTCTTTTACTTTTTTCAGCCATCTTATTTACTATGTCTTTTTTTTTCCCTTAAAACCATTATTAGATAGATGTTGGCATCCTAGATTCTCTATGTCTGTTAATCTTTTCTTATTGTTTCTATTTATTTATCTTTTGGCTCAATGCAAAATGAGATTCTTCAACTATTTAAGCTTTTCTACTAGTTTCTTACTGATTTTTAAGCTTCAAGAACCCTTTCTTCTTGGACTTCTCCCTAAAACTCTGTTCTGGTTTTATAGTTACAGCAGTTTCTTAAATCATCAATGGGACTATTATAAGCTTATTTCCTGTTCCTTGCATTATCTTAATGCCTTTTAGGGTTGACTGTTCTCTTGGGTTACCCTAGTTCCTTTGGGCTTTGTTATTTTCTCAAGGTTTTTGGTAATCATTGATAGTTCATTCATATGTATGAAATAGGATGTTAAGTAATGTCTCTGTCACCATGGAAAATTTTATCCCCAAATTTCTCTCTGCTCCAAAGTGGGGCTGACCAACTAGGTTGGTGACCTGGCTGGTTTCACTATGGAGTGCTAGGAGGACTAGCAGTATGTTGGAAGCTTACAGAATGAGAATGACTTAAGTCTCATTCCTACCTGTGAAAATCATTAAGTTTCTTTAGAGAGTAGTATCATAATTTTAGGAATTAGGAGAAATTTTATTGGTAATGATGCTTCAGCAGGGACCAGAGAGTAGTGGGCAGCAAATGGCCCAGATATTTCTTAGACAGACTTTCCTGTTTTCCTGCCTCACTTTCTATATTTACTTTAAATCTCTGAGTCTTAGTCATAAAGAGTAGCTCCCACCTCCTAAGAGGCTTTGTCCTCTGAAAGTTTTAAGTCTTAGTTTTGCCTGCTTTGTTTTAAACAGAAATATGTTCTTCTTCTTCTTCTCTCTTCCATGTATCTATCCAAAAAGCTGCTCCATTGAGGCCTAGTTATCTTCTCAACCCAGTCTTTTTTCAGAACTGTTATAAGTTTATTGGTTTTTATTTTTCTCTTCTAATTTCAGTAGGATTTTTAGAAGAAGGCAAAAAAAAATCCTGTCTGATATTTTGTAGCAGAAGCTATATATATATACACACACATATATATACACACACACGTGTAGTATATATATACACATACATATGCATATATATACACACACGCGTAGTATATATATACACACACATATACATACACACACACACAGACATATATATGTGCAGTGGTGTGATCTCAGCTCACTGCAACCTCCGCCTCCCAGGCTCAAGTGATTTTCCTGCCTCAGCCTCCCAAGTAACTGGGATTACAGGCACACACCACTAACACCTGGCTATTTTTTGTGTCTTCAGTAGAGAAGGCTTCACCATGTTGGCCAGGCTGGCCTTGAACTCCTGACCTCAAATGATCCACCTGCCTCGGCCTCCCAAAATGCTGGGATTACAGACGTGAGACTCCGCGCCTGGCCCAGAAGCAATAATTTTAAGATTAAAAACAAAACCCAAATATGGTTTCCTCCCCCTTTCTATCTATACTCACACTCTGGGTAAGAAGTAGCAAAAGCAATCAGGTTTTCACCAGACAAGGAGCTCTATGATTCTCAGCTCTGTCCCAACAGCCCATGCACAATGGCTACCAAAAACAAAAACAAACAAACAAACAAAAAACCCCAACAACAAAACACAGGTAAGACAAAATGCCAAAATGCAAAGCACTGCAGATTTCCAAGAAACTCTTTGGTTTGCAGGCCTAGTACGAGCAAATTTTTTTACAACGTAAGACCATCCCCTTGTGACTTCATTTGATGACCACACAACTGCTGCCAAACCCTAACTCAAATATTCTCCAAGGTAAAACTTGGAAAAATACTTGGGTTTTGGTCCATGATTAATCTTCATCTATTTCTACATAGGTTATCTCATTATATCACCATTAATATAAAGCAGGTGGGTTACATATCTGAGGAAATGGGCAGGGGGACCCAAATGGTTGAGTTCCAACAGAGCCCACCACTGTAGTTGATTCACTTCATCTGTGTATGTAGCTTACCACATTCCTGGGACCACAAGCATGGAAACTTGGAGCAATGGTCATTGACTTTTTTCTCCTCTATTATTCTCAGTGTTGCTCCTGAATTCTCTGGCTTACCACACTGTTTCAACTCACATAACACAAAAATTATTTCCAAACTGTCTGCACAAATATATTTCATATACTTATTCCTTAACCTAATGCATTTCATTCTACTGAAATAATAGTTTTCCCTTCTTATCAATATTGCCCAGCAAGAAACTCAAGCTATTTAAACAGCAAAGCTGCCAATATTTACAACCTTTTAAGTCAGTAAAGGAATTTAGGTAATTTGTTTTTTAGTGTTTACTGGTTGGTTAATGAATATTGTGCTTGGGGTTTTATTTATTTATACAGCACCTCATTCCAAAAGTAATCTGAAGTGTCTTGGATATTACAGAATATAGTATGCAAGGAATTAGAATCTGAATATTGTGTAATAAAAGCACATTTTTAGCAAATTAGCTTGCCAGGTTGGAAAACATCAGAGGTTTATCTGATGTAAGCATATTTTAAATTTCTGGGTGTTTCTGTAAAAAAAAAAAATCAGTCTTTCCTCTTACTTTATACAATTATTAAACAGATAAAACAAAGTCCATGTACTGCAGACCTTTGTATTTTATACTGAAACATCCAAATGATTGACAGATTTTAAAATTCTATTTATAAAAGGATTGCTCCTCTGTAGACATAAGAAAAATCATTTCAAAGAAAGATGCTCTATAAGAGAAATTCTTACATATTTAAAAAATGAGAGACTCCTCTATTGTGTACCTTAATCTGGCTCTTATTCAGTTTTCTCTTGTTATACATTCTGTTATAAAATCTATAATAAATTAAGACTCCATTGTTTTAAAAAAACATGGTAATATAAGCATCGTAGATAAGGCATTTTGCTCTCAAATGTTTGTTTCTATTAGCTTATTTTAATTCTGTTTATGTGTTGTGCATATAAAACTTTAATCTTTCTATTAAGAAGGAAAAAGATGTGACTTATGTATGATGAAATTTGCAGTAACCTTTATATATGTTCTTAAAGTAGCCTTGGTTGAAAAAAAATCACACACATGTAATTTTTTGTGGGCTATGCGCCATCCTTATACATACTAAATATTGCATTGCAATATTTACTATTAGCTATGAATTGACTTGTAAATGGCAAAACACTCCAGGTTTTTTACATGGTATTATTTTGAAAAATCCAAGCGATATCCCTTTATCATTACTACAATGTTCTAACTTTGACAACCTAGAAAATAGATTTTTTTTTCAAAAGATACATAACAGAGAACATCCCTTCTATTTGAAATCTCTTTAAATGCTGTGATTTTAAATTCTTATAAATATTTTTCTTTAATTACAGTGAGTGGAGGGATAGAGAGAATAGTTTAATTCATACAATATCCACCTCTCAAAATAATAATACTTCAGATTATAGTTTTTTAATCTTCAGAATTTTGACCACAATTTTATTTATTAAAAAAATATTTTATAGGATTGTTTCCTTGGCTGGGTGTGGTGGCTCACACCTGTAATCCCAGCACTTTGGGAGGCCAAGGCGGGTGGTTCACTTGAGGTCAGGAGTTCAAGACCAGTCTGGTCAACGTGGTGAAACCCTGTCTCTACTAAAAATATAAAAATTAGCCAGGCATGGTAGCAGGTGCCTTTAATCCTAGCTACTCAGGAGATGGAGGCAGGAGAATCACTTGAACCTGGGATGTGGTCATTGCAGTGAACCGAGATCACACCATGGCACTACAGCCTGAGCGACAAGAGGGAGACTCCATCTCAAAGAAAAAAAAATGTTTCCTTGCTGTGATTTTGGTGAAGTTAGTCACTGAACATTGGAAATAAATTGCACCTTGCCTCATTTTCTTTTCTTGAAAATAGAATAAATATAGATAAGATATGAATCTAGAGAACACACACATATACTCACACAACAACACACCATTTCTACCTTCCCTGGCAAGTCAGGTTTCTTTTACAGGAATGATAAAAGTTCTAATGACATAATGGGAATTCTCCATCAGTTAATAAATTAGATGATGAAACTAATTCTGACTGCTACTAGGACTGGAGTAGCAGAAAGCAATTTCAATCTATCAAAGCCATGTAGGGACCAGAGATGGGGGCTATGGCTACAGCTCCAGTACCCACGTGTCCACTCACTGACAGGTAGAGACAGAGGTCTGCAGTCACTTGTCTATATCAGGCAGCATCTGAGATGTAAAAAGATACTGCCTCGATTTTGGTTAATACCACTTCAGAATATGAAATAATTACTGGATCTCCAGCACATGTCTTCTGGGCAAGAAGGAAAGACACTATATTCTCTCATTTTACAGTGACAAAATTAAAGCTGAGATGTTACCTTATTCTTTCAAGCAACCATAGTAAGTTAGTGGTATACGCCAGAGTAGAACCCAGAGATGCTAATTCCTAAGCAGTGATCTTTTCTCAATACTAGATTATTCTCTTGTATCCTAGATAAGATAGTTAACATTTAAAAAATAAGCAAAGTGGCCAGGCGCAGTGGCTCACGCCTGTAATCCCAGCACTTTGGGAGGCAGAGGCAGGCAGATCACCTGAGGTCAGGAGTTTGAGATCAGCCTGACCAACATGCAGAAACCCCGTCTCTACTAAAAATACAAAGTCAGCCAGGCATGGTGGTCCATGCCTGTAATCCCAGCTACTTGGGAGGCTGAGGCAGGAGAATTGCTTGTACCTGAGAACCGGGGGTTATGGTGAACCGAGATTGCAACATTGCACTCCACCCTGGGCAACAAGAGCAAAACTCCATCACAAAAAAAAAAAAAAGAAAAAAAGCAAAGCTCCTTTTTTGCCACAATTACAAAAATGATCAAAGAGATTGTATAAATAAATTATCAGTTTTTTTCTTGCACACAATTCTCTTACCTACATGCAATACCTAGTTTCTATCCAATCCCCCTAAGCATGTATCGATATTTTGAAGATCACAATTGGAAGAATAGCTTATTTGTGTTAAATTGTGTAAAAGAAACAATTTTCATAGAAATACACATAGAACAAAGATGAAACAGACCACAATGTGCCAGATTCATAGCAAAATATTATTTTAAGCCAATAGAAGAAATAGTAGGTTTAACAAACATCTTTACATATTTCAGTGTGCCATGCGTGAGCCAATCAATTAATTTAATCCTTATGAAAACTCTTTGATAAGTATTAATTTTCCTAGTTTATTGACGAGGACATTGAGCCAAGACAGGTTACATAAATCGCCTAAGTTCATACAGCTAGTAAGCGGAGGAGACACAATTCAAGCCCAAGGATTTACATTGGTGCAGATAAAATTTGTCAAAGCTTACCTATATATGGCTCGATTGTGGACCCATCTCATTCATAACACCTTATCGATGTATCAGATCCACACTATTCTGTTGTTTATATTGCAATTGTAGAACCTGTGGCATATAGCAGCACAGTTTAAACTCACAGTCATGCAATTGGTCTACCCTAGTCTAATTTTTTTTAATTTATCTTTTTTTTGTTTTAAGTAAGTGTCGTCTAGGAGTCTGCAAACTTTTTAGAAGTATAGATCTTATTTGATTTTTCTTTGATATAGCATAAAATCCAAGTTATGTTGGACAGAGAATAGATATTACCACATACTTATTGGCAGATCGAAGGGCGTATTAGGAGAGTAAATAAAGTGTGAGTAATAGCAGATTTGGTTGAATAAGGCTGTACATTCTGGCTTTCTCTCTAAGTGGTTTATTCTGCCAACCCCAATGCCTAGTATTGTCTCAGCTCTTAGGCTGAACTTCTGCTCTTTCCTCTGTGAATCCCTCTTCAGTTTCTCTCTCTACATGATTTCACCCATTCCCTCTTTGTGAAAACTTCTAAAACTTGTCATCCCATCTTATTCCCTCATTTACCCTCTCGATTGGTACTGCAGGATGCTTCCTGCTTAAACTAATCATATCTAAAGTGCGCTAGTTATTTTATCTTTATGGTAACAGTCCTGCTTCTAATCTATAATGCTATTCAGTCTAACATCACCATTTGTGAGAATCCTGGATGAGTGGTCATTTGGATGAATTCGGCAGATCTTTATGAACATTTATGGTATGCCAGGAACTGTAGTAAGTGTTCAGTACAAAAGGGACAATATGTTACCATTTCTTCTATAGCTAGCAGCTAAACAAATCACTTATTATAACGCAAGGTGGGATATTTTACCATAGAAGTCTGCAAGGGATGCTGTGAAAATTAGCATTTGCACTTGCGCAGCTCTCACCATTTAAGCAATTTTGAATGCAAGTTTAATACAACCTCATGAGGTGTTATTATTATAGTCTACAGGTTCTGGAAACCAACTGACTTGCCTAAGTGCTCCCCGCCTTGTCCGCCCCTTATGTGAATGGTGGAAGCATGACGCTTAGTCATTCTCTGTTTCCTTCCCCATGGGAGAAGAAGAAAGCGGTTTTGCAGATGTCCTTGAATCCCACCACCCTACTCAGTATAGGGCTGAATGCACAGGAGCTCCCCCAAGTGTTTGCTATTTGATAAGCAGAATTAAATGCAATGTGTTGTGAAGACAGATTGCAGCTCACTGTGAGAATTTTCAGCTAGCCTATTTAGAATAGGGTGGATTTGCCTCATCCTCTAGAAGTGCTCAAGCAGTTTCTGTATAAACCGTTTTGGGGAGATGAACAGGTTTTATGCGTATGATAGGATACTTGTATAAGTGACCTCTGAGTCTCCTTCCAACTACACGTTTCTCTGGTTAATTTCTTTATCCGGTTCTTCTACTGCTATAGACTGAGAGCTTATCTTTCCTTAAAAGATGCCAGATACCACCTCCTTAAGCCACTGATTCTTAATAGATAAAGAGTTGCTATTTATGACAATTGTGCAAACTCATAATCAATCAGTACAACACAAGGTACGTGATTTTATTGAACCCTCCCCCTGATGACTTAAGACATCTGTGGCTCATGCCTCTAATCCCAGCACTCAAGGAGGCTAAGGTGGGTGGATTGCTTCAGGGCAGGAGTTTGAGACCGCCCTGGCCAACATGGCGAAATCACCTCTCTACCAAAATTACAAAATTAGCTGGGTGTGGTGGTACATGCCTATTGTAATCCCAGCTATGTCGGGAGGCTGAGGCAGGAGAATTGCTTGAACCCGGGAGGCAGAGGTTGCAGTGAGCCAAGATCACACCACTGCACTACAGCCTGGGTGACACAGTGAGACTCTGTCTCAAATTAAAAAAATCTTATGTGAAATGAGTTTATTACAATCTTCAGCATGGTGCAATATCTAGTTAGAGGACTGAATCCAGTAATCAGTCTTTTTTTTCTAAATGATTGTTCTAGTTGCCATAAAGGTAAGTTAAATAAAGTTAGAAAATATCTCTGACAAGGAAAGGACAATTATTTTGTAACGTCTATTGAGACCCACGAAACTTGTTGAAAAGTGGCTGCAAGGCATGATGAGTTAGTCAAAGGCAGAGGGATAAGAAAAGTTCTTAACTGGTTATAGCCAGTTTCATTTTGTGTAGAGATTTTTATGTAGGATGTAACTCCAACTTACAAGAACATTTGGCAAAGGTACAATGATGTGCTTGGCAGTGGAAGAAAGTATAAGAGGAGCACATTATAATTCTAGAATATTCTAACTCCTGTATAAAACACAGTGAAAATATTCCCTCTCACAACACCACACTGTTCACCTCTAATATTAATGGAATGTCTCTTACCATCAACATTTAAATGAGAGACTCGGGTTCTATTATTGCCTCATGTGGTTGTGAGTATTGGCTAAGGAGACTGTATTGTCAAAAGAAATTTGGGATAGAAAAGGCTGTAGAGTTATGATCTTGCATGGTTCGAGTTCAGACTTGGACAGAGACATAAAAATGAATTAGGTGAGTTTTTTGAATTCCCAGAAAGTAATATGGATTGGGGACACATAGTTCTATTTTCCTGGGTGCATATTTCTGCTGTTTCAGTGATAAAGCTTCTACTTTGTGGGAATAAGTAACTAATAGTTCTCATTTTTATAAGTTCCGAGAATTTTCTATGATTTTTTTTCATGTTACATATCTGAGGGACATACTCTCCACTCTCTCTCTCTCTCTGTAATGTGGATTAAGATAAGTAAGGAGTTTTCTTAGAATTAGGGCAAGTTTTTAAGCACCATAGTTTATTTTGCCTTGAAAGATCAGGCATTGCACCATGAGACCTTCTTATAGGTATAGCTAAGTTGAGAGTTGCCCACACTGACAAAACTATCCAGCTCAGTTATGTTAACAAAAAAATGAATCTCAACTTAGGTAAGAGTAGCCACTATGTCTCAGGAATAGTCCTATTGCTTAACTCTCTTACAAAATGCTAAAATTAACATTGCCCATAAGATTTTCTATAAAAAGCAGCCATCTAGATCCTTTGAGTTGCATTGCTTTTTCTCCTTACCAGTTGAATTTATTGACAGAATACTCTTTTTAAAGACCATCCTTGAGAGTGAATTAAGTAACAGATTCTTGGCAAATCTTTCTCAAGATTTCCACCAATTTAGGAATGTGAGGGAAGTTGGGGGTTGGGGGAGGCAGGGGGTAAAGTGGCAATTTTTATTCCAATTACTTGCTTTCCTGAGAATAGAAAGTTGCCTTAAATTAAATAAGGAAAAGAAAAACCCATCCATCAAATAAATTGAGGATTTCATTTCATACCAGGCTTATATTTTATGCTCAGTTTCTGGTAGGATATGAACGTACGATTCTCAAACTTCAGTGGATCAGTGTGTTATGTAAACATGGCCTTAGTGGCAATTACTATTATAAAATTGGTGATAGATGTAGCTTTTGCTTTACAGACTGCAAATTAAATTTAGTTGGAAAGATAATTCTAGTTAAATGTTTTAATTAACAACCTTTTTTGACTATTCTATTTAATAATGAAGATACTTCTGGTAGCCCAGTATGCCAAATTTATTTTATGAACTCTTATAATGGATCAAATTTCACATTGCAAAGAGATCTGACAAACCTGATTGTCCCATGATGTTTTAATTTTTTTGGACATTCGTAGGCAATTAAGTTTCTTCTTGGAGAATGGGCATACGTATGGTTAAAGACATCTTGAGATTGATTTTTTTCTCTAAATTTGTCATTTATTCAGTAATAGTCATGCCAATAACAAGTAATAAGATTCTCATAACAAATACTAACTTCTCTAGCAAACATAATTCTCAATTGTATTTTAAAGAAACAGCATTTTAAGATATTAAACTCCTCTATTCAAAGAGATGTTAAAGCAGTGCCTAAATTAACATGAATTTAATAGGTTATTAAACCCAGCAAACTGGTGTTAAAGTGGTGCCTAAATTAACATGAATTTAATAGGTTATCTTTCAAAAGATTTAAGAAAACAAATGCCTCTGTTATCAGCTATTTATTGCTTGGTCAACATCTAATATGGACCTAGAACTACATAAGTGACTCTAGAGCCGAAAATTCCTTAGTGTTTTGTGGCACGTGTCAGGCTTCTTCTTATCCAAAGGTTAAGTCAGCAGATTTAAAGTCAGCAGCAAGAAGCAAACTCGGATCTGACTTTTATGCCAAATCAACTACTTACTAGCAGCCCCATAATCTTGAGAAGTAAATTCATTTTGAGGCAGTTTGGTTTTCTCTTTTCTAAAGTTTTGAAAGTAATATTTACTATTGCTTGATTGCAGAAAGTTTTTTTTTTTTTTCTAGGCCTCTAACAGCGATTGTATTTGGTTAATATTTCTTCCATTTTCTGGCTCTTCCCCTTCCATTTCCTCTCCTTACTACCTTGTGAAGGTCAGAAGAAGACCTAGGTGAACAGAGCATACTTTCTAACAGCTCAAGGCTGTGGCCCTAGAATGGTGTCTCCAGCCTCCTTAAGTTCTCAGTTGGAAAAGCTTAAAGCTGCCAAAGATATTTACTATCGTAAATTCCAGCTAACATCTGAACATAAGGCACCTTTCTTTCAGTCTCTGTGGGAGGAGAGGAGCCTAACTTCAGTAAGTATCAGTTAGCAAACCCAAATGGCCCAGTCACCTGGACTGAACCCCCTTTTTGCCCTTGAGTGCCTTTTCCCTAGCACTCCCCAGCTTTTTGTTTCTGTCTCCTGCTTTTTTTTTTTCCAGTGAAGTTGCATTCAGTTCAAATGGACTCTTTCCTCTATTTTTCAATAGTTATTGCTGAGTAAAGACTGTTCATACCACTCTAGTGTCCAGCTTTGTTTATCTTTGACACCATTCAGAAGTGTCTCCATATTTGTCATCATGTTAAATGGGAGCTTGGCTGTGGCAGGGAGATGGACAAGAAGACTATGTCATTAGGAGAGCATGTTTAGTACTGCATAGCGATGTGTAATAGCGTAAAATTATGAAGTGCATACAGTGCATACACCATACAGTGCCACTCAACCTTTAGTATTTTAAATCTTCACTTTAAGAAGCTTTATTTTATATAATTATATATTTTTCTCTAATTATATTCTAATTATATTGTTGTTTAAAAGAATGATTCTAACAATTCTCACCATAATTGCATGTCTGAGGAAAAGCTACATTAATCTTTTGAGGCCTTCTATTTTGGTTTAGGGGAATTATGATTGCTTTCAAAGTAGGATAACAATCTTTTAGGGGACTGATTTTTGGATATATTTATCAACACAGCCTAACTTCACATTCATTAAATATTTTTGAGAGATTGTATGCAAGCAGTATTCTTCACTGATAATTTATTTCAAATTCCAGAAATTTTTCACCCTAAATCTACCATTGTTTTTCTCAATACTTTTATGTTGTTTTGTGTTGCAGTCACTGATAATTGCTATCAGAACCATGTATAAATTGATCAAATATTGTATGAGTAAAATATTTAAAAAGTAAAACAAAATGTTTCTAATAATCATGCTTTGAAAAAATAAGTTCATCCCACCTTGCCACACACTCTACTTGATTTATTTCTCTTCTCAAACACATCACCTTTTTCTTTTTCTTTTTTTTTTGCCTCTCTCTGAAGTTAGAAACACACACACACACATCTCCCTCTCTCCCTGTCTTTCTCTATCTCTTTCCCTACCCTGATGAAATCTAATTTGACTAATGATGTCCTAAGCTGTGAACATTTTGTTAGATAGCTATTTTGATAAAGACACACAGCAATCAAGTATTAACTGGTCCGTCAATTTATCTCTTGATACAAGTCTCAGACTCCAGAAAAGGAGCTAATGCTCATCCTTACACGTTTGTATCCCTTCTGCCTAGAATATTGCCTAATTAGAAAACAAACAAAAACAAAAGCCAAACCATTAAGACAATATTTGTTTTGCTGAACAGAACAAATATACAATGTATCCACTGAGTTAAACAGGGAAGGTACAGACACATCTGCATCTGGAGAAGGAAATTGAGGAATTTCAGTCCTGGGGACCCACCTTGATCTTCACCTAGGAGCTGTCTCTGACAGATATTTACAAGCCTCCATCCCTTCCTATTCTACTTAGAATTTTGTTCTTTAACACAGATGTAGATAGATTTTTGGACTTCTAAATATGTGAATAGCACAAATCTGGGTAAAAGAGTTTGTCCAAGGAAGACTTATTCAACATTTTCAAAGATCGTAGAAGGCTAAAATATGGTTTGAAATTACCTAGATGAAGTGTAATAGACACATAAAAACCTAAGTCTCCGTTCAGGATTCACATTTGCCAAAATATGATAGGACAGACTTGACTTATTAGCAGTTAGTGTGAGAACTTGAAGAATTCTTTTAATTAAATGTAAATTGTAGATGAGCCATTTTCTGCCGCGATTGTGGATTTGAATCTAAGATGTGCATTGTGCAGTATAGTAGTCCAGGTAAGAAATAGTCTCATATTGTTTGTTCTACAGGTAAAAACAAAACGTTAACATAGAAGTGCCTTGAAAACTAATTTTACAAAGGTCAGAACAATGGCATTTATACCAAGTGCCTCACAGCTAGATTTTGTGTCCAAACGAGTATTCGCAGTTTTTTGTTTTCAATAGGTTCATTTGCTCCTGTGTGTCTTTATGATATTCTTTCTAGGACCCTTTCTCCCCTTTGTCACCTGGCAAATTTCAACATCAAGACGCAGCTCAGACATCACCTCCTCAGAGCAACTCTCTGTAACCTCAGAGCCACTCAGCCATAACCTCATCTCTCAGGTTCAACCCTTCTGTGCTGGAAACTCTATATTTATTATTCTATTTATCACCATATAGGCCTGTCTATTCCATCAGACCTGTGCTGTCCAATGCAGTAGCCGTTATCTGCACATGGCAATTAAAACTAAATTAAAAGTTGAGTTTTTCATTTAGCTTGCCACATTTCATATGCTCAGCAGCCATATGTGGCTAGTGGCTATCATAATGGGCAGTGCGGGAATAGAATATTTCCATCACTGTGGAAAGTTCTATTAGCAGGAATTGTGCTATAGTGAGATCCATACATAAGACTTTCTCTACCTGATCTCTCCATCCTCATCATCTGGGGTTGTTCTTAGCATATGGAAGACAGCGACTAACTAGGTACTGAACACAACTGAACTAAGAAATAGTGGGCAAGCTTATATGGAAACAGCATCACACTCAGAATGCGTCGCTCTAGACACGAGCATAAAATTTCTGATTCACGAAGGTAGATTTCTCTTAATAGACTTACTGGGAAATAAAACAGGCTTCTTTTTAGATATTGAGCTCAGGCCCCAGAATCTTTCCATTAAAGCCAAGTAATCACCTGCCAGGACTCCAGTATAAGGGATCCCTTCATGGGGTTGGAAATTGCAACTAGAAGAGAATAATTGAGATTCAGTCATTCTCGTGACCAATGTTTGAGCAACTTTTATGAAACTCTTGAGAAAATTTTGACTACTTGTCACATGTCAGCCCCTGACTGTCAACAATGATCCTTGCTTTGCTGAGAATATCTCGAATGTGTACATTTTTTTTCCCTAGGATCACTTTTACTGAAACTAATGTAGCTCTAAAATTTTATATTAGTTTTTAGGTTTGTGTGTGTGTGTGTGTGTGTTTGTTTTACAAGAAAACCTGTCTGGAGTACAAAACTGAATTAGCAATTAAATCGTTGTCAGGAAGCAAGAACTAGCCTTAATAAAGTATAATTGAGAAAACAATGTCATATCAGATTTTGGCATCATTGACTAAAAGGGAGTGTGGACAAATCACACTAATTTTTCAGACATCTGTCTTTCCAATAACTGAACTCAGCTGTATTTGGGGCTATGGACACAGTGAGTATTCAACAGCTACTGAATGCAAAGGGACTGAATGTAAATAGGTCTGCTTTTTAAACCACTTCTGCTTTGTGCAGTGAAAGCCCTAAAGAGCTATTGGACCAATTAAATAATTTGTTTTTTCTTTTGGGGCAACAATATTTTTTTTTTGTATTTTTATCTCTATGTCCAAAGACAGCATGCTTCTAACTGTAAAACAGCACAAGCTCTACAAACATTAAAAAGTAGCTCAGAAACGGGTGTTTTTGTAGACACAGAGCTGTTTTTGTCAATGAAGACATCAGGCAAAAATGCTCTTTTTTATACATGAAGTTAAATAACCCTTGGGATAGAATATTTTACTTCATTTGTGGAGGGATTTGTGCATCCTTTCCTGTTTAGAAGGGGGCTTCTGTGTGGATGGAGCATGCCCAGAGGAGGCTCAGAGCAAAGCCTGAGAAAGGGCTTCAGTGAGTAAGAAAGTGAATTTCGGCTTTAATAAAAACACTGGCCTTATATCTGACAAAATCTGTTGCTACACTAGATGATGTGGGCAGTTGTTTTTCTATAAGTGAGAGAGCTTCTAGCTCTGCTAAATAGGAAAATAAGTATCTTCCCTTTCAAAACCATAAGAGAAATAATGATATTGACCAAACAATTCTATTTAGGAGAGAGACTTCATACACTGGACCAATTATTATCATCCATAATTTATGAAATTATTGGCTTAACACCTGTTATTTTTTGAGCTGTGTTATCTGAAAAGATATGTTGAAGTCCTGACCCCTAGTGGTTCTGTGACCTTAGTTGAAAATAGGGTTCTTACAGATTTTATTAGTTAAGATAAGGTAATACTGGAGTAGGATAGGCCTTTAATACTGGTGTCTTTATAAGGGAATACATAGCCATGCAGGGAGAAGGCCATGTGATGAAAGAAGCAGAGACTGAAGTGATACAACTACAGGCCAAGGAACACCAAACATCAACCACCACCAATTAAGAGCTAGGAAGAGGCAAGGGAGGATTCTACCCAGGGTCTCAGAGCAAGCATAGCCCTGCTGACATCTTGTTTTCAGACTTCTGGTCTCTAGAACCGAGACAAGAAGTCTACTATTTTAAGCCGCCCAGTTTGTGGTACTTTGCAATGGCAGTCCTTGGAAACTAATAGAATACCTGAAAGGGTTAATCAGTTCAGGTTCTTATTTCTAGGTAAGATATTTGATAAATGAAATGAATTGAAATTGATTTTGTAGGATCATATAGTAAGCGGTGCCCCTTGATGATGCTTCTTCAGCCCCCTTCACATTATCCTTTATTGACTACGTCAGTCTTCCCTCATTACTTGCCTTGAAATGGCGGGGGTTGTAAGGAGGGATTGGGAAACAACTCCCTGCAATTATACGTAAAACTTGGTGTCTGCATATGTACAATTTTCTGAGGCCAAAGTTCTATAGGTTTTTTCGGTCTCTCCAAAGAGAGTCTAAGACCTAGGAATGATCCTGTTTTTAATGCTGAGGGGTCACCATGTTTAGGATATCAGCTTACATTCTTATTTTTTTATTTTTATTTTTTTTAACATCCAGAATCCAACAGGCCAACAAGTCAGGGACAGGAACTCAGTCAGAGCCAGTCAGAGCCAGTAATGTGTCACAGCCAGACACAAGTCAGGGACAGGAACTCAGTCAGAGCCAGTCAGAGCCAGTAATATGTCACAGCCAGATGATAACAGCTCATGAAAACCCATTGATAAATGATGATGATTTTTCAAGGTGGTAGTTAAGCACAACCTGTATTAAAATTAAATTATATAAACTTACACTTGAATGCATTATATTAAAAACAAGGTAAGAAATGCTTATTACTCATCACTTCCTAATTACTTTTAGTACTTTTCTCTTACCTACATTCTGAGGGTTTTTTTCCCATCAACTGCATCTGCATGATAGGCGTGAGGATGTGTTACTGTGCATCTCTTCCCAACTTTATGTTCAGTGACATCAAGTTGGTCGGTAGCTTGAAATCAATTGTGGGAAATCAGATCACAAAGGCAATTTGCAAAACGACTCCCGCCAACCCCTAAGCAAGATAGTTGGTAGTATTTCCAGGCTACCACTGATTCAGACTTGACTGATTAATCACGCTTTTATCCCTGGGGTTTCTATTATTTTGGACATTACATAAGAATATTGGACTAGACTCAAAAGATGGCCATTGAATAATGTTAAATAGGGCCTTCTCTTATAGGAGAGTTCACAAGTTTGTCGTAACAGTGCTTTATGTCTAGATGTGAACTTTAAGAATATAAAGGAGTTGTCAGTCCTCCAATTACAAAATGTTCAGGGAATAAGGTGCCATCACCTTTCTTATAACTTAGCATTACCGATTATTATTTTAAAATGAATCTAAATAAAAACGTTCATAACCTCATCAAGACCTTTTCTGTATCCCAGATTTTGCATGATTGAGTAGCAATTTATGAGAACAGTAAGTCACTTTTGCATTTGAAAATAAAACGTTTTCTCTTGGATAACTTTCTGAAAAGTTTCAGTGTTATCTATAAGCTGCAAGAGACTGTTTCCTGTTTGATTACCTTAAACTGATAAATTTCTCTGGGTTATTTGAAATAAATCATACACATGTTTTGTTTTCTTTATTGCCTTTCTTTTTTCTCTTAGAAACAATGATGAATTTTATCTGGATGAGATATGGGAAAAGTCCCCCTTTAATCTTAATTTTTCTTTGGTTATGTTTTCTAGGATTGGTCATGTGAGTGTGACCATATGATGAGAAACTTATTCTGGTCACCTAATGCAAATGTTTCTGAAATTTTTCTGTAGTTTAATCAACCTCCATTGTATAAAAACTGTGTTTACAACCTGAGCAAATTACTGGAGTAGTAAAAGAAACATTGCTAGCCTTTACCCCATGAAAAACACAATAAAAAATACTTACTTTCATGGTTCTGTAACTCAAATAGAAAAGGAGATGAGAAGATTTTTCCAAACTGCAATTACTTTATTGTTAACACTTAGTGTCTAGAGTTGGAAGAATTAAGTAATGACACTAATATTGTTCATCTAGCCATGTGTAAATGTGCTTTAGTTTCCCAGCTTATGCACGTCTTAACACTATGTTTGTGCTTAAGCCTTTTGCATTGTGAAATACAGCAAAAAGTTTTCTGGGCAGTGTGAATGAGAGCTACCATGTGATAGACTGGCCCAAATGAAGCTGTCTTCTCTGGGAGGGAAAAAGTAATCCTCATCATCATGAAATGTCAAATTTCAAAATGAAATACTTTTGATACATATTCACCTGACAATACAGAAATTATAAATGCCCCCTTTAGATAATTCAGCTTGCCGCCTCTTGTGGTTAAGGTGACACTGCTGTACCACCTTTGCTTATCATAGGGAAAGTGACCCAGAATATCAAGGATAGTGAGATAATTCACAATAGACTGATGACTACTATTTGACATTTTGTAGATTCAAAATCAACTCATTTCTGATTAAACACCACAACTCTGTTCATGATTCCTTTTTTTCTCTCAGAATTTTGATAATAAGCACATGCCAGATATTTATTTATTTATTTATTTTATTATACTTTAAGTTTTAGGGTACATGTGCACAACGTGCAGGTTTGTTACATATGTATACATGAGCCAGATATTTAAAAGAAGCATTTATTTTTGAAGGAGTGTTAGCCTTGAAAAGACAAATGGGAGAGGTCGAAATGATGGAGGAAAGATGGATTTGCCCCTGCTATATTCATAGGCAAGGCTGAATGGCTCTCCAGTGAGGACCTGTATCAGCACAGGGTCTTTATAAAAGCTGGGAGTGGAAGTGGCAAGTTCCTTTGTGTTTCTTTTTTTGATCCCAACATATTAGGAGGCTGCCTGTCAAGACTGCTTGAAAAAGAAAGGAACCTCTACCCTTAGGACATATATTTTGTTTTGTAGGAGCCAAGGGTACATAGCTTTAGGGGGAAAAGTTGGTAATGTGTTGAAAACAAACCTCTATAACCAGATTCTAACTAAGCAAAAGGAATGCTGTCAGGGGTGCAGAGGCGGAAAGTGACGTGACGTCCTCTCCAGTGTCTCTTCTTCCGTTTCCTCAGCAATTTGGCTTCTCAATGGTCAGATCTTGAATGACTAATTAGAATGCTGCAAGAAATTACCATCCTTTAATTAAATAATGGATTATTGAAGGCAAATCATTCGATACATAATTGAAAATGCTGTTAAACTAAGAGGTCCCTTCCTCTTGGATCTGTAATACACATTGAACTTAGTAACATGGCCCTGGGGTCAGTGGCGGAGCCTGTGTGGATCTAAGGGGAGAGATTTTGGTTGGGACCACACAGATGTGGGAAAATAGGTCAAATACTCCCTCTCTCTCATCATCTGTGTGCTCTATTTGTAATTTCTCAGTGGTGTTCATGGATTTTAGATGTTATTAATCATGAAAGTTGTAAGGTGCTTGTCGATGGTCCCCTTTGTTATTTTAGAAAGAGAAAGAAGAGAGTGGCTGTCCAAAGACTTTCTATACCTATCTCAGTGCCTGTTGTAGAGATAGGAGCCTCAGACTCCAATTTATGGTGAAGGTTTTAGGTAGGGAGGAAAAGGAGATTTTTCCTCCCTTTTTTCATGCATGGCTTAGGAAAACTGGAAGAGACGAATCTCAAAAACAATTTTTTCATAATGTCACAGAAATACCATACACAGAGACACACCGCTTTAATATTCACCTTCTGCTAAGGCACGCATGAGTGATTAGTGTTCATATTTAACCCATTCTGTGTCTGGCTTCATTCCAATGTTTGTGACAGTCAAAGGTCTACAAGGTGTATCGGGCTTTTAATTTTTTTGTATATACATGCTACATACATATATTTTATATACAACTCTCATCAATATTTCACTCAGTTATTCACCACTACTTGGAAATGTCACTTAACCTCATTGAATGCCAGTTTTCTCATTAACAAAATGGGACAAATCATTTATTATGTTGTATAAAAGTGAAATTATTTGCCATGAAGTGTTTAGAAATGTGTTTGGTTCCTTTTCAGTGCTGGTTTTAAGGGATCTTTCTTATGGTTTAGGGAGTCTGTGAAATCCCTGAAAATGTGTGAATGATTTTCTGTGTATGTCCAAAACTACTTTTTATATGGAGCTTTTATCAGATTTTGAAAGGGCCTTGGCCCTCTATAATTTCACATATCAGTTACCATTTGAAGGTAATCCATTGTCAAATAGGAAACATCTGCATGTTAATCTTTAATAAATTAATCTCTCTGTGTGTATGTGTATGTGTTTCTCTATTTTTTCCTCAAAGTAGCTTTTGAATTGGTAAGGAATTATTTATTCAGTTTATCACAGTTATCCTGTGTAAACCACTTCTTTGGGTGGCAGAATAATTTCTTAAGCATCGTCTTTTGTGTGTGATTATGAAAGATTTCAAAAATGCAAGAATATACAGAATCAGAGACCCCAGTGTACTCCCCACACAACAATAATACCTCCTAATTTAGAAATGGGGTGAGGTAAGATGGTTTCTGTTGCAGATGAACTTTTATAGCTTGGCTTCTCAAAGTTGTTCCTCAAGATCTGTTTTGTTTGTTTGTTTGTTTGTTTGTTTTTCTTGCCTTCCTTCCATTAAGTGTGATTCCCTGTGCCAGTGCCCAGAAATGCCTGTGTGTGCAGGATCTGGCTATTCCTCCTTGGATCAAATGAGAAGAAACACACTTTAGAGAAGTTTCTATTTTATCATTGCTGTGGTGTCAATGTACTCTCCAAAGTTCCTATGTTGGAAACTTAGTCTCCAATGCACCAGTGTTGACAGGTGGGGCCTAGTAAGAAGTGATTAGGTCATGAGGGCTCTGCCCTAACGAATGAATAAATGTTGCCCTCTTGAGACTAGGTTTGTTATAACAGTGAATTTAGCCTCTTCTTGCTCTCTTGCTTTTGTGCTCTCTTGCCCTTCCACTTTTCACCGTAGGATGACATAGCATGAAAGCCCTAGCCAGACGGGGGCCCCTCAATCTTGGACTTCCCAGTCTCTAGAACTGTAAGAAATAAACCTCTGTTTTGCATAACTTACCCAGTCTCAGGTATTCTGTTATAGTAACAGGAAACAAACTATGACCATAGTAAAAAATAATTGAAGCAGTTATCTATTTAACTGAAGAATTCAATTCTGTTGACATTGGAATATTTTAGGAATAACTCATTCCCACTCCCATCTTTTTCACTTTATATTGTAGGTAAGTAAGCCAGCCATCTCCAAATTTTCCTATATGGATATTACGTCAGGTAACACACTGATAAACACACAAAGACTGTGTTTGAAATGCCTACTTATAAAGAATCTTGTCGCTGAGCATGGTGGCTTACACCTGTAATCCCAACACTTTGGGAGGCCAAGTTGGGCAGATTCTTGAGGTTAGGAGTTCAAGGCCAGCCTGGCCAACATGACGAAACCCCATCTCTACTAAAAAAAAGTTAGCTGGGCAAAGTGGTGCGTGCCTATAGTCCCAGCTACTCGGGAGGCTGAGCCAGGAGAATCGATTGAACCCCAGAGGTGGAGCTTGCAGTGAGCTGAGATCATGCCACTGCACTCCAGCCTGGGTGACAGAGTGAGATTCTGTCTCAAAAACAGATAAGAAAAGAAAGAATCTTTACTTAATGTGTGTTATAATTGTTTGTTGGTTATTTTTCATCCCTATCATCATTTGGGTGTGGTGAATATAAATATGCATGTAATATACTATACCTTTGCTTTGCTTATGTTTTCTCTCTGGTCTTCCCTCATTAACAAAGCCCTGTGTACCTACAATGTTGGAACATGGGTTGGAACTATGGGATCAATGGGATTCCTATAGTATCTTCTATGTTGGCAGTTCATTAAAGAAGAGTCAGGGGTTGCTGGATGAGACAATGACAAAATCAGTCAAGAGAACTCAGATAGGATTATCTCTGTGGTTGCTATTTTAGCATTTTTGCAGTCCACATATATGTGTGTCTTCAGTCATTATGCTTTCATGTTCTTTTTCTTTATGTTAATACAGGAACATACAAATACTTTTGCTGACATAAAGATCACAGAAAATTCAAACTGGCTTTGTGTCTCATGACAAACAAATAGAATTTATCTTCTGAACCTGCTAAAGTGAGATTTGTAAATGATATGAGCCGTAACTAAAGCATCCAGTCAGGTGTCTCCTACCTAGATTGATTAGAGCAATTATTCTTAAGCATGGCAATGCTCATCTCAAACCCATTCCTCTCCTCTGGGTCAATGATAACTATAAGACAAGGGTATACATTCTTAACTAGGGAAAATGCAACCTAATAAAATGAAAAATGATGGCAAAAATAGAAGAACTAGCAAAAGAGAAACTAGAGATGTATTTTTGTGATAGAAATATTTCCTGGGAAAATGTAAACTTGGGGTAAATATACATATTCTGCTCTAACACAGAGATGTGGAACTGAAGAATCCCACGTGAATGCTAAACTGTAGATAGATAAGGTTGATAACAATCTGATAAAATGAAACTATTGCATGTTATGCTGTTAGTTTTGACTTATATAATGAGGTTGGTCATTCATATAAGCTAGCCAGGAAACAGGTAGATGTCAAACTATCATGTAAGCACAGCTGTTTAAATTAGTTTCATCATTACCTATGAGCTGCTCTGACCTTGTCAGTTCTGGTGAGTAGAGTACTTAAGTTCTGAGACCTGTCAATAAATATGTGGCTGCTGATCCACTTCCAACAGGGCATAACATGGTCATAACGTTTTGCAGCCTCCCCTTTCTACAAATGGTAATGACCATGGATTCCAAAGAGATTGCTTTATAGCATGTGTTGTACCATCAGAAATGGTATATTCAACAGAAGCTTAGTAATCACTATAGGCTGATTTGAAGTAGATGGTGAACCAAATCTGTAAGAATGCCATGAAGATTTAAAAAACAAATGAACAAACAAAAAGCAGAAAACAAAACTGTAAAAACCCCTGGCTGAAGTTTGTATACACTCCAAGCTTTATACATAGAACAAAATTATTTGCATCTGGCCTTATTGGACTTAAATATCTAGTCTTTGTTGGAAAAGCATTGAGGTTGAATTATAATGGCTATGATAATTTAGGGCTATGTGGTTGGTTACTTGTAGAGAAACCCAAGATGACAATGATAAATTTTATAGTAAATTTATGGTAGGTTTAGATGTGAATGTCAGCCAATTAAATGAGCAATCAAACCACAAATATAATTAGTTTCCTTTGAAATGCCAGCTCCATGGAGAGCCCCATTACTTGACAAAAACAGACAACTTATAGAAGAAATCCATCAAAATATATTGTCTGGAACTAAATAAGAGCTGAGGTAGCAACTGTGTTTATTAAGGAGGGAAACCTAATTTGGAATCACAATGAACAATTAAATTTTAAGTAAAATATACTGAGAGTCAGTGACAAGTTACAGGCTTGAGAATAAAAACTAAACTTCCTGTAATTTTTTTCTCTGTATGTATATATACACACACATACATATAAAATAATATATAATTACACACACATACATATAAAATAATATATAATTACACACACACACACACACACATTTATTTGTTCCAATATGCGAACCAACATTTGGGAAATTTATGTTCCCAAAATTTCCATTAAGTAGCTACAAGCTCAGAGGCTTAAGGACCAGGAAATTAATATGAACATTAACATGAAGTGCTCAGTGTTATCAAATATAGTAGCAAATGATGGGTGATAGGGCCATTTGGGAGCTCAAGACATAAAGTCATTCCCATTCAACTTTGTGACCTAAAAACCGCCTTTGGGCTCATTCAAATGCTGGTGATTTGACCAGCTGACTTTCAGATTTGGGAACTCAGAATGAAACCATTGAATAATCACTTGAGCCAAATTCACCTGCAAATATGCTATGTAAGGATGAGAGAGATTTTACTATTCCAAGATTGAAAATATGAAGCAACACCAGAATTTGTGCATAATATTACTAAATAATGCTTCTGAATCACATAGATAGAAATATTTTTAGGACTCTCTCCTAAGAAATCTGACTATAATAAGAAAATATCTTTTTGTGATCTGTTTTGAATATCTGTTGAAATTGCTCTGCTAATGAATTTCATTCAATAGACTTAGATCACACTTTCATGTTTATTGATAGCACTTTGCTTAGTTATTTCGCTGACTTGTGGACCATTTTTACCATTGGTCATTAGTATCTATTCTACTTAATTATAGTTCTGTTGGTATCTCAGTAATTTCCATTTAATTTGCTTCCATGGACGTGATTGGAAACTGAAACTTTTAAACATTTCCATTACTCCAAGATATGTTTCTGTCTGGTAGAATTTATCTGTTTTCAAAAAAGAATATATTCTCTGGGGAAACTAATTAGAAACCTTTTTTGTTCTACGTAACGGGTTCTTGCAATGTAAAACTTGAGTTGTAAGTGAATTATCAGGATTTCAAATATATCCATATTAAATATTACATAAGTGTAAAATATCTTAAGCTATGTAACTTTTTTTGAAATGAGCCGATTTAGTACCATTGGCCACATTTCTGAAATATGCCATTATTACTCAAAAACTTTGTAAATAAATGAATGGATGAATGCACTATACATACAGCTCTTAATAGAAATTGTAAAATATACATTTAGAAAAAAATTCTCAATACATGCTTTATCAGTACTGAAAAAAGGTACTAATTTTGATTTATTCAGAAAGCAAAGCAATAGTAAGTAGCACTGGTTTTTAAACAGGTTACAAATGAATTTCTTCTTGCATCAATAATGTCAGAATCACTAATTGAAATAGTGTATATTAAAACTCACAACCCGTATTTCTAACCTGAGAAGTTTAGGTTATATTAAAGAAGGAAACATATCTTTCAACATACCTGTAAAAAGTAGACCTGAACATTTAGGTTAAGATGATGAGAGTAGAATACTCTAATCATCATCATTAATCATCCTCATGCCGCTCTGTGGATTCCTCATCTCACAGTACTACAATATCCTAATTTCACAATATTTGTGAGTGCTGGGAGGAATTTTATATATCTGAGTTGACCATATGTTGATCCTATGTATTGAAGCATGATGTCTTTCTTACTTATTTAAAACTCAGCCTGAAAAACATAAGATGATATCCTATGAATGTATTTATAAGCTTTTATTATTTTCTGATGCTTGAAACCCATTGTTTCAATAAAAGATGGATATAACATGATAAAAATCAGGAATGTTCCTCAAAGTCCAGAATCCTTAGTAACTTTATTAAATTTTCCCTGGCATTACCATTGGAAGCCTGGGATTTACTCCACATATGATGGTGTCAATAAGATACTAAAACCGTGTCACTAAGTTGGTTATGCTGAAATGGTGTCAGTGGTTCTAGATTTAGGGTAAAAACAAAAAAGAGAGAAAGTAAAGGAAAGAAATTGTTAAAACTCTGAATTCAGGTTTGGAAGTTAGGTGACTTTTTTTTTAGGCCATATATTGGAGTTTTGTACCAATGCATGTTTCTCTATCTGTATACGTCATGGATGGCGGCATAAGTTTGTCTGTTCTTCATATATGTTAATAACAAGACAAACAACATTTTTGGCATTTAGTGGTTGTGTTAAAATTTCATGATTAGATATGTTGTAAATTTTAAAACAGCAACCACATTTTCAGATACTCTGAACCAGATGCTCAGCATTAAAAGTCTAACTTTCCCATATACTTCACCTGCAGGCTAACTCAATTGGAAAACATCTGCCCTATTGGTTCTCCAAGACAATGGCATTGTCACCAATCTAATCATGTCTTGAACTATATTGTTGAATACCCAGAGTGATTTCTCTAGGTAGATGCGATGAAGCAGCAGGAGTAACTCTGGGAAATGCATGTGACAGATGTTTTTAAAATCAAATCCATCAAATATTACTACTTTAAATTCACTCAAAATTGATTAGACCCACTCCTGTGATCTTGCCTCATACTGGTTTTGTTTAGTTTAGTTAATGTTGCAATTAATCTCTGCAAAAATCTAATTCATCCCCAAGCTTATTTCATGCCATGATCTGTTTGTGTAAATCTTCTGAAGCAAAATACCCTGTCTAATTTGATCTGTTGTCATGATTGAAAATACTAAGTTGATATCGCTTTGTTTCTACACTGATATAATTAAAATGCCCACGCTTTTCTAATTAATCTAATCTAAAATTGCTTTGGCTATTAGATATCCTAATAGAATATAATGCATTGTTTTTTTTCTTATCTTTGTCATTAGTCAAGATAATTAATTTTGCCAAGTTTGAAACACACCCAATATTTATTTGCACATTTAGATTTCAATCTAAGCCTGACTTCTTTGTCGAATATGATCCATTACTATTAAATAGAATTACTCTAAAAAGCCATGTTAACAACGTTCAAAGTAGAATATATAATAAGTAATGTGTTATTTGCATACATACTGTTTACATTTAAATATATATGTACATAGGTGTGCATATTCAAATTAATATATTTAGAGTTAGGCATAATATAATAAATATATTTAATACAAGATATTAAGTAAGACACATTATATGTAATACTATATTTAGGTATATACATAATATATTTATATACCCAAATAATTATTTATAATGTTTATGATATACTTTCTGTTATATTTCAGTAAACAAATTAAATACTCTTTACATTACACACTGTAAGTAAGAAACATAAAAAAGTAAATAAACACTTATAAATTCAGTAAATGGCCAGTCCATTTTGGACATATTGATTGTCATTATGGTTCATGTTTAGTTTTTAGAAATAAGAAATGTGAATATTTTATCATAATTATTTTAGGGTATAAGAACATAAACAAAGTGGTGGATACTCTTCATTTTAATTGCTTATTTTCAAAAATGATATTAAATAGTAGCACTTACATTACAAATGCAAATTTAAATGGCATAATATATTAAATTTATACAAGGTATTAAATATGCTGATGAAGCTACTCTTTAAAAACATCCCTAAACTCATTTTACAAATACTCTGACTGAAAGCAAAAACAACAGTATGTAAATAATAATGAACTTGATAATGTCGGTTGTAAGATATTTTGATAAATTGTTGTGTTTAAGTGTGATTAAAAGCAGCTAATATACTCAAAGATATCTGCATCTCACAAAAATCTTTTAAAAATGTTCTATTTGGAAAAATAATTCCTTTTTTAATTGCTTCATTGAATATTTTATAATGTATTTTATTATTTAAAACAGTCTTTTGAAAAAATATAACCCCATATTTTTTAGCTTTGACTATATTTTCCTCCTCATATTTAAATTCAGTACTTTAATTTTATTTTTCAAAGGGATATTTTTACTGATTTTGCAAAGAGGGTTACGACTTCAGTTCAGAAATATGCCTTGTATAGCTTAAAGACTTAAAAAGTCAACTTTTTCCAAAAACCATTTTTAAAGAAATTTTTATTGATAATAAAATAAATGAATGGGAAGACTTACAACATTGAGATAAAATTGCTATGCAAAAGCATTTTTAATGGAGAAATTCATTTTGTGTTTGCATATATTTAGAGAAACATGCAGTTTAATTTGAATTCATAGGGATTCTGCAACTAAACGACACTTAGGTTTCTACTTATTAAGTTCATGGGCCCTACCTCAATTTTTTTTCTACCAACGTATTTCATCTCCTTCCCATATTTTTCATATTAACCTATATGGCACGGGTTTATCCAGTCCTTCATCCTGTCACATATTCATATTATAATGATTATATAAGCTATAACTTTATAAATACGTTACAAAATGTGGATTGTTTTGATGTAGTGATTAAGAAGACAAAATATATGGAAAACCACTCAGTATCGCTAGGCATCATGGAAATGCAAATTAAACAATGCTGAAATACCCTTAGGCACCCACCAGATTATTTAAATTAAAAAGACTAATAATGCAAAATGTTGGCAAGGATATGGAAGAGCTGGTGTGCACGTATATTATTGGTGGAATGTAAAGATGAAGTTATCACTTTGGAAAACTATTTGACAATTTCCTGTAAATATATGTCTTCCTTATAACCCAGCAATTCTACTTATAGGTATATATCCTAGAGATACAAGTGCATCGGTATATAAAATTGCCAAAAGAAGGTATTCATAGGAGCTTTATTCATAGTAGCAAAAATCTGGAAACAACCCTAGTATACATCAACAATAAAACAATTTTGATGAGTCAAAAATAGAATACTGAACAGTAATTAATGCACAAATTGATGTACACTACAATATGAATAAATCTTAAAAACATTCTGAGGGAACAAAATTAAAATAGTTCCTACTCTAAAAATATATTTAAGTGAAGCTCAAGAAAAGGCAAACCTATCCATTATGCTAGAACTCAGAATAGAGGTTATTCCAGTGGGAAGATTTTAACCATAATAGGGCACAAAAGTTTAGCAGAGATGGAGATGTTTTATCTCTTGATTTTGTTGGTGTAGACATATACACAAATATACACACACATACACATATGAATATTAATCATGTGATACAGTTAAGATTTATAGATTTTGCCAAATGTAAATTATGTCAATAAATAAAAGAAATACAGTGAGTTGTTACATTAATTAAAATTAGACGGTTTTTATCAGCATTGATGAGACTAAAACATAAAATACATAAAGACCTTAAAATCACAGGAAACCTACAGAATGGGAGAAAATTTTTGCAATCTCTCCATCTGACAAAGGTCTAATATCCAGCATCTATAAGGAACTTAAACAAATTTACATGAAAAAAATGCCCCATCAAAAAGTGGGCAAAGGATATGAACAGACACTTCTCAAAAGAAGACATCTGCAGCCAACAAATATGTGAAAAATAGTTCATCATCACTGGTCTTTAGAGAAATGCAAATCAAAACCACAATGAGATACCATTTCATACCGTTAGAATGGCGATCATTAAAAAGTCTGTAAATAACAGATGCTGGCAACGACGCAGAGAAATAAGAATACATTTACAGTGTTGTTGGGAGTAGAAATTAGTTCAACCATTGTGGAAGACAGTGTGGTGATTCCTCAAGGATCTGGAACCAGAAATACCATTTGATCCAGCAATCCCCAAAGGATTATGAATCTATAAAGACACATGCACACGTATGTTTATTGCAGCACTATTTACAATAGTAAAGACTTGGAACCAACCCAAATGTCCATAATTCATAGACTAGATAAAGAAAATGTGGCACATGTATACCACGGAATACTACAGAGCCATAAAAAAGAATGCGTTCATGTCCTTTGCAGAGACATGGGTGAAGCTGGAAACCATCATCCTCAGCAAACTAACACAGAAACAGAAAACCAAATGCCACATGTTCTCACTCATAACTAGGAATTGAACACTGAGAACACATGGACAAAGGGGAACAACACACAACAGGGCATTATGGGGGGGTGGGGAGCGAAGGGAGTGAGAGCCTTAGGACAAATACCTAATGCATGTGGGGCTTAAATCCTAGATGATGGGTTGATAGGTGCAGCAAACCACCATGACACATGTATACTTGTATAACAAACCTGCACATTCTGCACATGCATCCCAGAACTTAAAAAATCTGAGTCTAATTCTTCTTCAGCCTGACTACCCCTGCTTTTCTCAAGAAATATGTGTCATATAGCACACTTCCAATCAGCACTCAAAAACTCTTATTTCCTTGGGAATAAAGAAGCAGATTTCAAATTATAGATTATTGTGCACAGTGTCTACTTCTAAAACTGAGTTACTGTATTTGAAGACTGGTGAAAGTTTCAATGAACACAACAATAACCATAGATAGATACTTATACATGGTGAAGACTGTACCATTACATGGATTATTTCACTGTTCCTCATGGCAATATTAATGAAATGGATACTATTTTGTAACCTTAGTGAGCCATGGAGCTGTACCTCAAACCCAGTCACACTGCCTTTAGAAGACCTGTCCTTAACAATATATTATTTTTGTGCTAGATATTCTGATTGTAATGATCATATGACCAAAACAGTTGGCCCATTTTGAATCAATCTACATTTAGATGATTGATTGTAAGTAATTAGATGAATCACTTGCTTATTGGCAGGTAAGCTATTGTGATTTCTTAAGCATATATTTGAAGTTAAACTGTTCTTTGGAGCATATGGATAATTTTTTTTTATTACATTTTAAGTTTTAGGGTACATGTGCACAACGTGCAGGTTAGTTACATATGTATACATGTGCCATGTTGGTGTGTTGCACCCAGTAACTCATCATTTAACATTAGGTATGTCTCCTAATGCTATCCCTCCCCCCTCCCCCCACCCCACAACAGGCCCCGGTGTGTGATGTTCCCCTTCCTGTGTCCATGTGTTCTCATTGTTCAATTCCCACCTATGAGTGAGAACATGCAGTGTTTGGTTTTTTGTCCTTGCGATAGTTCGCTGAGAATGATGGGGGATAATTATTTATGTTCTTCCAATGTAGGTACTTAAAGTAGAATGTTTTTCTACTTTAAAATGAAGTGTATTAGCTTTATGAAATTTAAAGAGAAGATACAGGAAGGCACCTATGAGAAGGCTCACGTGTTCAAGTCTGAAGAAAAGATCGTTGGTTTTAAGTTTGGAATCCCTAAGTTACCTTTAGAGAGAATGGCTGAATTGCTGCGTAAACATCTGAAGCTGGCAGGAGGAAATTTGGAAGACCAAAATTAGGCCATCCCAGAAACCTACTTTATGATGATATCTGTATGATGGAGTAATGTAGAGGAATTGACATCTCCATTTAATTTAATTCCCAAGGGAGTTCAAGAAAAATCCTTTATGTATCTTATTTAATATGTGTTCTTCCCCTACACAATTAAAATTAGAATGCAACTAAGACTCTACTAAGGGAAGGAAAATACAAATGTAAAATGATCGTTCTTTCAATTCCCTTAGAGGTTTGATAAGTGAGAGAAGGAATGTCAACAATTATGCTCAGATTCTAGACTATCACTAGATTTTGCCTCTCGAAAATTCTTCTGCTTCTTGGGAAAATAATTGCTAATAAGCCGTTTAACAAAGATAATCCCTATCTGACTTTAATTCATTCAAAAATTATATATAGCAAGTTTAAAATATGAAAAGAACTGAAACCTTTCTGATCTGACCAGCTGGCTAAAATCTTGGAACAGAGAGTTTTAGAATGAACATGAGCTTTATGCGTTTAGCCAAATTAAACATCATTTAATTTGTATGACTCTGATTAATCATAGTCACTCTTAAATACAAATGCAATTTTAGATTTCCTCTAGCTCAAGTTTATTGAACATTTTATTTCTAATGTAGACTAACCTTCAGTTGGTTGTGTTTAGTTGCTAGTGGCTTTAGATGCCCTTTATGTGACAGTAATATTTAGAGGGTACATGCATGTGAAGGGAAAATCTTGAAATATTTATGTTCTACCGTAAGGAAATCTCTTTTTTTCTTCAGCTTAGAAGAGGTTATATCCTTATGTACAAACATTATGTTTACAATATTTTTTAAATAAAATGGTGGTTTTTTATTGCAACTCTTCATCTACAATAGAGATCCATAGACTTGCTTTACCATACGATGAACAAAACCTAAAAAATATTACTTGTGAACTTAACCACAGGTTTAGACAAACAAATGCACTGAACTGAATTTTGAGTAAACGTATGTATAGCCAAGGATTAAGAAAATTCCATTACAGTCTATAGATAAACTCTTACTATCATTAATATATTTTTCAAAAACTTGTGCATTATGAAGTTCATGTCTCTTTAACCAAAACATATAAAAATATATGGTGAATACTTTGTCAAAACTTGTGGAATTCATTAAGTATAAGAATCCACATAATCCAAGTTTACTACTATTTAATTTTAATCCATAGCTGAATAATGAAAGTAAATGAACAGGGCCAAAAACATGTCACTTTTGAGAATACATATGTCCTCCAAATCAACTACATTTATTTGTATTATTCTTTGTCCATCTTCTCAAGCTCCATTAAAAAAGAAAATATATGGAAGTGGGTGAAAGCTTGAGGACTAAATGTGTAGCTGCAAGTACATTCTTAATTCAGAACTTAAAAATTTCTAGGTAGTGTTTAAACCTCTTCAACCAGAAAGGGAAACATATTCCACTAAAACCATTGATAAAAAATTATATGATGGTTACATTCAAAGGCATGTCCTATTTTGCTCTCAAACACGGCAAAATAGCAAAATAGAACATGCCTTTGAACATAAGCATCATGCATTTAGCTGAAATAAACAATGCATTTGCAAATTTTTGCCTTGGCTGTTGCTATAACTTTAAATGATACATGTCCTTGAGAATTATGGTCAAATTTTAAATGAAAATAAAAACTGAAAACATCTGTTATGTGAGTTTCCATTTCATTATTCACTAGAAATAATGAAACTAAAATGTTACCTAACATATTTGAAACTCATGACATACCAAATTAAAGCTAAATATATATTAAAATTTTAATTATTTTGTTTATTTAATTTTATAATGGGAGTGAGAGTACTTTGTCTTTTGAGACTAGAGAAATATATAAGAGGAAATGGTACAGAATCAAACATTTTTGCATATGTGTCAAGTTATAGAAGAAATTAGCAAAGAATATCTAACTATATTTGTTTTCAAAAGATTTTTTACGTCTGTCCTTTAATGTTTACAGCTTATCAGCAACTAGAAAATTGAGTCAAGCATTTATGGTAAGCTGTTTTTACTGAAGTATGTTTGCTGGTTGATAAAGATGTCATCTGTGAGAAGATAGAAGTAGCTAGTTATCTTCAGCCAGAGGAATATTTTGTATTAACGTGTAGCAGAGTACTTTGAAAAGTGGTTTATTGAAGTTCTTACTCACTTTAGTTTTATAAAAGGCAATGTGACATAAATCATGGTATTTTTTTTTTGCTTTTTTTTTTTTTTTTTTTTTTTTGGAGACGGAGTCTCGCTGTCGCCCAGGCTGGAGTGCAGTAGCGCCATCTCGGCTCACTGCAAGCTCCGCCTCCCGGGTTCACGCCATTCTCCTGCCTCAGCCTCCCGCGTAGCTGGGACTACAGGCGCCCGCCAAAGTTGGGTGAAGGGTTTACAAATGTTAATTTTCTTATGCTTCATAACATGCAAATATAATTTTACTTATATGTGATATTTTTGCATAACAACTTCCAGTAAAAATTAAAATTAATATGCCACTAGTCATTCTAAAGGAACATATAATTTAAGCAAGAAATGTCTTTCTTTTCAGTCTTTATTAAAGTGGGTTATTTTTAGTGGTTTCTATCTCTAGGTATCTAATTGTCATTTTCATTAACGATAGTTTATAAACAGGTATGTCCAGTTTTAGAAGTTTGTTAATTTCTTCAATAACCGTACTAAATTCTAAGTCTGTAGTTACTGGGTACAGTATGCAGTCTTAAACTGGGATTTATATTCATGATATTCAAGGGTTATTCTTAGGAACAATGGTCCATAAACTTATGGGGAAATGATAAAACTAGGAATTATCACTCCTCCTAGAAAAATGTATACATGCTCATAGATGTAATTTTCTAAAATAAAATCTAATATAATAGTCTCAGATCTCCTAAAATTCATCCATTGCTAGCAGCAGTAACATCATTTACTTTCACTATGCCAAAAATTTGTAGTATTTTCTTTTTATATATACTACTGCAGGTTCCGTAAAGTTGTTTCTAATGTAGATTTCGCCTGAGTTTCCCCATTTCAATTTCTGCATGGTGGCAATGTTTCAGTTTTCATTGCCTGTTCTTAATTCCTAAGTTTAGAACATTTGGGTTGCAACAGCATTTATCAATGCACCAACACAATCTGCATTCCACTGACATGTACATAATCTTGTCTTGATGTTTGATGTTAAATGTGAGTTTTACATGTTAATACAATTGCTTAAGAAATTCCTTGATGGGTGCAGCAAACCACCATGGCACGTGTATACCTATGTAACAAACATGCACATTCTGCACATGTACCCCATAACTTAAAAGTTTAATAATAAGAAATTCCAAAAGATTGGAAGCTAGCATCATATTGTTTCTACTTAGGCAACATGACACCAACTCCTGTATGTAAAACAAATTTGTAGAAATAAATACTGACATTATAGAGTGGTGTATGCTACAGCATCAAGCTGTCAACTGCATTGATTTTACCTAAATTCTGAATACAAGAATTTACCCAGTTGCTCCCAAACTGGCTTTAAGGAAGATACATTCTTCACTAACCTCGTTGCCTACGTCTCCTCTTTTTTTGTGCAAAAGTGTTTACATATTCCATTCTCTTTATCAGAAACACTTATGCCCTACTAACTATACTTTTGATTGGATTGCTTCAATTTATTTTTGATACTTCAATTTAAATATCTCTTTCTCAGGGATGATTTTTCTATACATGTCCTTTCTCTATCAAAGCATGCAATTCGTTTTGTTTTCTGAAATTAAAAAGACCAGGGTTTATTATGTTGCATAGAATATGGTATGTGCTCAAGGAGCATTTCGTGTTGAAAATTAAATGTACAAATGAATGGATGAAAGAACAAGTGAATGCTCTAACATAGTGCATACTGAGGATACACCTGTTTGATGAATAAAACATGCTCTTTGCCTTCAGTTTTAGAGATGCTCATGACAGAAACTGAAATAATTGCATTTGGACTTTCCTACATATACTATCTTTATATATAATCTTGTTTTATACCAAAATCATGATTCTCTATTTTTCATACAATGTTTTTTCAATGTCTTCTTCATGTAGTCTCCTACATTCTTTAAGAGCATTAAGACTAGATTTCAGAACCAAGGAGAGTTCCAAGTTGATGTCAACCAACGAAAAACTTGGTGCCTGAATTTTGTAGGAGAAAACTAGTAATGTACTTTAATCAGTGGTTAAAATTGGCCGCTGACTGGGGCCAATGCTGTCTAGCACAATTATTTTAACAATTATCATTTTTACAAACAAGATAGCTGAGAGCTTTCACGTAATTCAATAGCTGACTTTAAAAATTCAGGATCATTTTTCACAACTCAATGTTACTTCAACATCACTTGAACCTATGGCTCTGATAATTGATATCAAGGCTGAATTTCTCTTTTTTGCCTATATGGTTCATAGACATTTAAAAAGTCAACACCTTTTATTTTTACAGAAGACATTGGAACTACCCCTGTTACTTGTGAAAAGTTTTCAGATAGGAAATGACACTTTCAAAATGAAGAACAGCTTAAGCCTCTGTCATGAGCTACTCTTCCTAGGGTTGGTACCTTAAGAAAACTCGCTGGTACTCATATCACCAATCCAGGCAAACTTTTTATTCCCAGGATTTACATACTCTTAATAGTTCATCACACCAGCCTTATGCTGGATTCTGCCACCTCACTTATCCTTAAGCCTTCCCACTTCCTTTTCATAAAATGTTAAATCTATAAATGAAAATTCTAGGATATATATCACATTATCTTTTGCTGCGATATATTCCAGTTTATCTGATTTTTTAGACCGGGAATTGGCAAATTAAGGACCATGGATCAAATTCAGCTGACCATGCATCATTTTTTTAAATAAAGTTTTATTGAATTACAGCTAGGGTCATTTGTTTACTTATTATGTATGGTTGCTTTTGTGCTGCAATACCAAAGCAGACAGCATGTAACCTACAAAGCCTAACATGTTTATTATCTGACCCTTTAGAAAAAGGACCTTCATTGACTCCTGGATGTAGACATTAGGAATTATAAACGTGGTTTTAAGGAATATATTAGAGAAAATGACATTTCCTGGAGTCACAAACTAAAGTGATTGTAGCCACATGCAGATAAACTAAAAGTGATCAGACTTGGTATAAGAAATGGGAAATGATGGACACTGTGGGAACTTCGAAGGAGCATGCTTAGTTTCAAAACTACATCTACAACCCAGCCCCAGGTCAATTTCCCTTACTAGATTGTAGACCATGTATTGCTAACCCTTCTACCTTTTAAAGAAAAGCCAGATATTTATATTTTAATGTGACACTTTCAAATAAAAAAAAAAGACCCAAATGTTTTAGGGCAATTTATGCCCAAAACATACTTTTGGCTTGATTTGGCCATAGATCATCTTGTTATAATCCCAGCTTTTATTAAAAATAGTTCTTTTCATGAAAATTTAAAATTGCAACATTTTGCAGAGCCAAAGAGAGATCAACAAATTATACTTTCTTAGATTTCTCTGAAAATATTTATAATAGAATTCCTAACACCTATATTAACATGTTCCTAAAAATGTCACTGTTCAAGTCTCTGAATGTTTTGCTCAAAATTGAACCTGCACCAAAAGTTATTCAGAACCAGCAATAATCAAAACGAAAAAGGTCTCATACTGTATTTCCTAACAATGTGGCATGTTTCACACTCATTAGTTCCTAGCCCTAGTGTACATGTAAAAGTCATCCAATTAGCCTTGGATGAACAGTATCTATTGAGGCAAAGAGTAAACTGTAACTAATACTATAATAGCATCTTCTCATATATTTGTGTTAAAATACCTCTCAGGTCAACATATTACCCATTTAGAAGGGTGTGAGATCTGTAGGGTATGGTGGATAAGTCAGAGTCCCTGTCCCCCTTAGCTAGGGAATTAGATAGAATTTAATAAAGTGGCTTGTTTTTAAATGAGGGGGAAAATTCAGGGAACAAGAGAGAGTGCAGAGCCCACGGATTAATGATAGTTCCAATAGCTCATTACCACCTCTAGACCAATAGAAGAAAAGCAGTTTCCAAGTTATGAAACCTGGAGTGAGAAGCTAATGGCTACCTGACAAGACCTTTTACTAGACTGATGCAACCAACCAGCTGTGGCTTAGAAGCCAGGGAGCAGAGAGGAAAATATCCTGACCATCCTCTCACCTTCTACTGATTTCTCCCAGTGTTGAACCCACTGACAGCCTGAGGGAAAGGGCACTTGCTGAGACAGTCCACAATGGTCGGCTTCCTCACACACACAGCAGGGTATGGCGAAGACAGAGGTTGGCTCTGAAGGGGCGAAGAGAGAATACCTGGCCCCCATGTTCATTCTTTCTTGTGGCTTGTAGGTCAGTGTTCTAACCTCTGAAATCTGTATGGTTTTCTGAAGCTGAAAACATAGTAATGGAGAGCATGAATTGGAAGATTTTTCTATAAAGCTATTGAAGTGAATGAGCTGTGAGTGAATACTTGAGCAGAGAGTATCACATGTGTCTGTTAATGACTGTTATTATATCGTGTTCTATTATGAGTCTGGCAAGCTGAGAAGTCAAGTGAGGGTGACAGGCACAGTGGAAACTGTGAAATACCATACCTCTTCTAGCATCCTCTGAGAGGAAGTATTGAACAGAGAATTGCTATTCTATATAAACTTACGTGTGTGTGTGTGTGTGCATGTGTATGTGTATGTGTGCCTAGAAGGAAGAATTCTCATGAAGAAAAGGATAAATTGTACGCTTATATATTGGAGTATTCCCCAGCACTGAACTCAACTACTTAATTTTGAAGTTCAATTGATTGCTTTAATCAGACCATGCTCCTGCAGATGTACTGTAACAGAGAGAAAGAAAGCACGTCACTGTTAATTCTAGCTGTAGGCTGGCCTAATAAGAAAAATAACTTGGATGACTTGATGGATTTTGCACAATTCTGGAAAACCTTAATTAGTATTTTGGGAAAAGCAGGCAGTTGGTTAATGGCTGCATTTGGTTTTATTTGGACTTTATTCAAAAGTTCTGGTTTCACCTACAAATAACTACATCAAATGTTGCTTTTTGGGTTAAAATTTGCAAAATTGAGTTTGATAGTTTAGTTGCAATTAAAATGTTGGGAAAGCTATATTTTGTCAGCTGTTTCCAGGTTATATTAATATTCTGTTTCTTCATGTTTACATAATTTATGTCAGCATATTAATTGATCTAAATATTTTTAGTGCAAAATCTATATTATAATGTGTATGTTTGAAAATATCTTTTTAGGAAAATAAATGCAATTAAATATTCAGGATTTAGCATGAATATAAATTTGTAATAACCTATTTTAAAAAGGGTTAACCTCAAATTAGATATTCTTATTTTAAGATGGGTTGAGAACATATGCTTTAGGGTCATAATATCTGGGCTTGATCCCACATCTGCCATGTATTATCTCTGTGGATTTGGGCCGGTTGTGTTACTTTCTGTGTCACTTTTCATACCAGTAAAATGAGGATAATAATACTATCTTATGAGATAGTTGGAAGCACTAAGGGTTAATTGCAAAGTAGTTAAAACAATGGCAGGAACATAGCACTTAATAAGTCTTAATTATTATGCTTTCACTAAAAAAGATACATACATATATATGTTCAGTGTTTTATATATATATATGTGTGTGTGTGTGTGTGTGTGTGTATGTGTGTGTGTATCTCACTAATGGAACACCATGGGAAAACTAGGAAATGTAAATTTATTTAAAAATTATTACCATATTGAGATGGGTGAAGAGATCATAATGTGTCACTAGTATGCAGATTATTTTTCTCCTTTTGCCCTGTTGGTAGAACTACTAACTCTATGATGCAGAGAATTGTCAAAAGCATCAATACACTGGATACTTCTTGATAAGCCTTTCTTTTCTGGGTGACTTAGTTTCTGAAATTTAAATGTGATGACTGTAAAAAATCCTGAAAATGAAAAAAAATCAAACAATAATAAGTTTTGTATTATTGGATTTTTCCAGTACATGAGAGCTCATCATTCAGGTCTCTTCCTAAGTCTATGTCGATGATATCCCCTTGAAAGTTTGAAGTAGGCAATGAAGGGAGTATTAATACCACACAAATATGTTAACGCTATAAATCTCGACTTTTTGGAAAGCTGGTTGTTAAAAACTTATCAACATGCTGCTATGTAATCCCTACATTTGAAGAGTCCAATTGAATTATTCTGTGCTTTGATGCACTTTTTCTAGTTTTGTAATAATAAATGTACCATAGTAATTAGTACTACTTAACAGTATAGAAGTATTTACCAGTCTATAATAAAGCTGTTTATATAACCACAAAAATTGTTTAAGAAATAATTTCAAGATTCTTCTAAGAATATACAGTTTTGTGACAAGGTTGACCTTTAGTAGTAGATTGTTTCTAAAGGAATGTTTTCTTATAAGATTCTGCTTATGCAGCCCAGATTTTGGTAGTACGTCTTCAATGTTAAAAAGCTGGAACCTGTGACGAAATAATTTGTGTACTAAACCCCAGCACCACAGAATTTACCCATTTTACAAACCTGCACATGGACCCCCTGAACCTAAAATAAAAGCTGGAGGAAAAACAAAATCTGGACCCTGCCGCCAGGCAAAACTATATTTGAGAGATGCTTCGTCATTTACTAGCTAAGTGATTTTAAGCAACTTGTTTGTCCTTTATGATACTGTGATCTTTAAAATGGTTGTTTATAATAACAATATGGAGTTTTTTAGAGGCTTTAAAGAAATGTCTGTGAAATTGAACGCAGTGCCTCACTTCAAAAGCCTCACTTATGTGTGGATTGATTTGATAGCTGCTGTATGATCTGCTTTCCAGGATTGTACATAGAAAGCATGCTATCCTGCCTGCAGATGCCCCAAATTCCACTTGATCGTCTAGTTAGTGGAATTATTTTATTTCTATTATCTGGAAAATTTAGTCTAAAATGTGTATCTATATGTTATGGTTCAGTTATGGTTCAGATGAATAAATTTCAAGAGATGTTTTTCCTATTAGATGGGTAGAATCAACAACTCTGTAACTTGAGCGTGGAGAAGATAGACAGTGGGTAAAAATGTGTTTAGAATGGAGAAAATTGACTTGAAGAAAATATACTAAGAGCAAAATGTATCCTATTTGCCTTTAGCTCAGGACGTTTAACTTTAAATAAGAAACACGCTAAATTTTCTCTTAAAATAGTTTACTCTGAAGTGTTAGATAAAAGATATGATATAAAACACATGTAAAAGATAAGAATCAACATAGGGACAAAACTTTTGGGAACAGGGACAAATGGACCTGATGTTCTTTTGAGTATAATCTTAGGCAGGCCAATTCTCCACTAAGGACTTTTGTTTGCCTCCCTTGCAATCTCTAAAATTTCACAGGATCCTCCTCTGAGCTTGATTTGTGAGGTTACTGTAAATATGTTACATTTGCATAGCTCTGAATAGTATTCAAATGCTTTTTACACTCATTAGCTGAGGGAAACTTCCCATGAGCCAAAGAGCCCATCAAAGTAATGAGGGAAGAACAGAGGTTTCATCCACTGAATCACAGCGAATGGGAAACAGAAATGTAATTCCACACAGGAGAGCCAATAGTTCCTAGTAAGGAAGCCAAGGACTATTCTCTGATGACTGCTTTCTTGTGGGGTTCTAGTCCTTTGATCCACTTTTAAGTAATAGCAACATTCTAATTACCAATTCAATTTAAAATTCCTAAGCCTTGTAAAATAGGTAAGTATTAGCAAATGTTAAATTTTTATGAGCAATGGGCAAAGGGATTGTAGTTGTTGTTTCTTAATAGATATAAATTATGTCTTTTATAGTTAATAGCACTAACAATTTGCTGTAGCTTAGCATGTTAAAAATAAAACACTCTACCTGTGTATACCTCTTTGACCTACCATCTTCATAGAAACAAGATAAAAATTATCATTGTAAATTTTCCCCTATCAAAATGCATTTTTATTTACATAAGTAATACAGGAACACATGCAAATTGTATTAAAAATTAAAATATAATGGAGAAGGCTGATTCTTGAAAATGCTTGAATTTCACAAAAAGATGAAAAGCTTTAATCTATGACCCATGAGCTTGCCCTTAAATCTGGTTAAAAATTTTGGAAAATTATAAGCAATCAAATGATGTATCAGGATTTACTGACGAGTCACTGGAAGCAGACGAGAATTCGTGAAAAATAGCTATTTAAAACCAGTATCCTGCCATTTTTAAAATGATATCACTAAGCTGGAAGATCGAAAAGATTTGGTAGGAATAAAAAAATAAATTTGTGCTATCCTTAAGGAAAATATTAAGGACTGTAGGTTAACGGGGTAGATTTCTAGTGATGTAGGAGTATACCTAAAATGGAAGAGAGATGAATGGGTATCAGTTAACAGGATTGTTTGCCTTAGGGTTTGTACCTTGGCCCTTCCCTGTTCAACATATTTGTTAAAGGCTGATGTAATCTGACTTGAGGCGCAGCCCACTAGTAAACATAAGATTCAACTGTGATATGGAAGTCTAGCTCCCAACAGTAGTTCAATGCCAATCCTTATTATAGCATCACTATTCCAGAATAAGACTCTAATATCTGACTCTGATGCCTAATTTTATGATGTTTTACCCAAAACTTATATTTATCATGCTTTGCCTAGCATGTTGGATGGAAATGAAAACCATACTACTTGAGGGACATTTAAAGTAACTGAAGATGTTTAGACTGGAGAATATAAGATTAAATGGGTAGAGAATGGCAGATTTAATGGGCAAAAATTATGATATATACACACACACACACACACACACATTAAACTTCCATATCTGAGGGTATTAAACTATAAAATAGGTCTTGGTGGAATAAATTAAGATGTGGTGTAAAATAAATATAATTTATTTTTTATTTAATCTAAGAAAAAATGTTTATACTGTTTATAGATTTTCATAATTAGAATAATTCCCTGTGAAGGAATAGCTTTCTCAACACAGAAAATGTTCCAATTCAGCTTGGAGGATGACTTTTCAGGGTGATTGGTCATGGGACTCATGTGAGTTAATAAAATAATATCCAAGAACATTTAAAAACTGAAGTCCTCCCCTACTCCATAAGTCTATGGAGAATTTTTATTAGTGTAATTTTTTTGGAAGATATTGATATTTAATTATCTTTATTTTAATGTGTACTTATTAAACTTAATTTACAAAATTGGGTGAAAAAAGAAAATTAAATGCTCTGTCACATTGGTACAATGTTGTTTCTTTCTTTTGTAATATGTAATGATCTCTCTTTATTTGTCTTTTATGTCTTATCTATGTTTCCTCCAAGTCTTTTTAGCCATCACTTAAAAGTTATGTTATAGAGCATTGTCAACTTCTCAACTTTTTACTAGGAAGCAGTGATTTTTTGATTCAACATTCTAATGGCTGGCTTTCCTTCATTGAATTTTCTGCTTTCCCTTTAGAAAATGTAGTCTGAATTAATAACTCACACCTAGGAAATCCTCATTACTTGCTACCACAACCTGTCTTTAAATTTTATTATTTTATTTTATAGACAGGGTATCTCTCTGTCACCTAGGTTGAAGTACAGTGGTGCAATCATAGCTCACTGCATCCTTGAACTTCTGGGCTCAATTGAGCCTCCTTCCTTTGCCTCCCAAGTAGCTGGAACTACAGGTGCATGCTGCCATACCTGACTAAAATTTTTACTTTTTTTTTTTTTTTTTTTTTAATAGAAACAGTCTTACTATGTTGTCCAGGCTGGTCTTGAACTCCTGGCCTCAGGAGATCCTCCTACCTTGACCTCTCAAAATGCTGGGATTACAAGCATAGCCACTATGCCTGGCCTGACCCCCTCTTTCTTTAAAAAAAAAATTTGAAGAAGTCTATGAAGATCTAGAAGGGTATTTCCAATTTCTGTCTAATGACATCCCATCTTTGAAAGAATTTGTCTCATCTTTCTCATTCATCACAGATTATCCAAAAAATTATTTGTAATTATTGAACCCCTTTTATTATTCACTTAAAAAATACAACATAAATGCTAACTTCCTGGGCATTCTTAAGCTGACAGAGTGCTCTATTTCTTTCTCATGTCTCTTATTCCTCACCATAACAGCCTGGAAAAGCATACCCTCCTTAGGACAATTGGGTTCTCGACTTCTACTACACTGTAGTAGAATAGCAATGCTGCTACTTTCCTTGGAGGAGTAGAGATATCTGATTCCTGTTTTATAGGGACACTGGAGTAAAATCCACTGTTTATGATGAATGTGGAAAGGGTTGATACAGATCAGCAATGAATAAGCCTCAGAGAATCCATCCTTATGAGAGATATTGTAGAGGCAAATCTAGTCAAATAACGTTAATATTAGCATCAACAAACATTAATATAGTTCATCACAGTTTATAAAGTTAATAAAGAACTCTAAATGTCATTCGGAGAGCCATTTTGAAATTGTGTATAACTGAATAATTTTCAGGCACGGAAGCTGATGTTCAGGAAATGTCAGTGCTCTGACAAAAATAGAGCTTCAGGTCCTCTGTAGGAGAAAACCCAGGTAAATCAATGCTTTGTACAAACATTTAGGTATGTCCATACTTGGACACATCTGAGATGTCACTCATAGCAGCAGTCATTTCCATTTTCTTTTTTTCTCTCTTCTTTATCTGTCAACTTTTCTTCTCACTCCTCCTTTCCTTTCTTTTACTTTCCCTCACTTCCAGCCTCCAACTTCTTTTACAGCTTTACTCTCCTACTGATGTTAGCAATAACTTGCGTATAGTTTTGATGCACGTCAAGAGCAGTTATTTTTTTTTTCTGTTCTAATCTCTGAGAATCTGGCCAAGGGGAGACAGTGGCATTATAAAGGGAGGAAGTACTGGATTCATATGAGCGAGTAAGGTGGTCTTAGAGCAAAGAAGTGAAGGCAGGTTAGCATGAATAAAGATAACCATGGAGACCTGAACAGTGATATATTTAAGAATACTGACAAAGAAATATTAAGGAACATTTAACAGTAATCGCATAATGACAGGCATATGGACATTTTTATTAAAGCCTAGGTAGCCAGTCTAAAATACACTGTGTCCAAGTTAATAGCGTTGCAGAAAACACACTCTCATGTTGCCTACATGGGCACGTTCAACTCAGACAAATAATGCTATCAATGGTAATTGGAAATGCTATTATCCATATCTGAATGTGCCTCAGGTACCATTAACAGCAGCACTCTTTTTGTTTTGTTTTGATTTTTGCTTTCTCAACTGTAGAATTCACATTATTTTTATTAAAATTAGTCTTGCATTAAAAATTGTATTTAATAATCATCTTTCTCTCAGTCAATTAATGAAGCCCCTGTCCCCCCAGCTAAACAGACTTGCCTCTTTTCACCACTTAATTTCTAAAAGTGAAGAAAAATTATATAAATAGCTAACTGCACAAAATTACCTACGCATAATATTCAAAGTATTTTACCAGAAATTATATAGTTATACCATTATCAGTCATATTAGGTAGTTGTTAAAATCCTTAAATTATTATTCTAATTCAGGCTAGTTTAAATCTTTTATAACTTCTTAACCTAATAGTTCTTTTATTAATTATTTGCAAAATTGACTGTTTAACCATTTCTCATTGCAGTTTAATATGAAAACTCTGAACAAGGACAATAGTCTCAATGTTAAACAGTAGCCTCTACAATACTTCCACTGGACTTTTTATGACATGCAAATATGCCAAATGTCCCACCCAACCAGTGTTACTACAGCTATGATTGCAATGTATGACCATGAAGGAAACAATTAGTATACCACAAATAAATTCAGAAATGTCTCTCATTATATTCAGCTTATATTCAGCTATGTGGCCGAGAATTCTTGGAATGAAGAAAATTACCTTCTTAGAAAGTTTCCCAGTTTTTTCTTTTTCCATTTGAGCTATAGTTTTAAGAGGGAGAAATGCATATGAGCCATATTTTGTCTTTACAACTAATTCACAAAGAAGTGAACTAAAAATTACCCAAATGTGGATTTTTAGCCAGTTATAACTCATTAGAAAATATTAGTAGTTGGTTGAACAAGGAAACACAGATATATGGGGGATTAATAATTTTGCTATGTGGGTTAAGAATAGCCTAAAATAAACTTCTATTGTTGCTTCATTAGAACAACAATATTGTTGTTCTATTGTTGCTTCATTGTGCCTGAATGTAATGCAATGGCATACAATAAATGTTTATTATTTGCCTATCATATGTAAGTTATTCTGCTGGGACTTTTCCAAGGTACATTTAGGGTAGAAATAATCACTGGGCAGAGTCAGTTATACCTTCTCCATGATCCCACAGCAAACTGGAAATGCCTGGTTTGTAGCCTTTAGCATACTTCATGGAAATTATCTACTTCTATATTCTAATTGCTGTCACTAGGCTTTGAATAACTTGAAGGCAGATTCTATGTGTCTTTTTTTAATCTTTGTATAGCTACACAAACTCAGAGGTGCATCATATATCATATTGTTTTATTTGATTTTGATTGAAGTAACCGCAAAACCCTATCCTATCATTTTGAGGGGTTATTCAGCCTATGCCCCTCCTCCACTTACTCAACAGTCCCCTGTGGCTTGGTAAGGCTGTGTGTGGAGAGAGCCTATTTGTCTTAGATCAGTCCTCATCATCACTCGTCATCATCTAAGCTTGCCTGGTCTCTTAAAGATAGTTGACTCGATTGTTTTTGTGCTGAGTTTGAGTACTGGGGTATTTGTTGAAGTTGGGAGCCCTGGGCTCTAGAATCTAGCCTACCTAGATATTTTATGCAACCATTCACTTCTCAGATTCTACCGTCTTCTCAGAGCAGAAGAGGGACTCTTTCTGGTTTAGACGAATGTTAAGTCTTTCCCCTAGTTTAACCTTTTAAGAACTTCCTTTTCTTCCTCAACCCTCCTGGAATGTCTAGCACAATGCACTTTGTTTTAGGTTATAAAACAAAAGACAAGAATGGAGATGGTCTCCAGGAAACTTAGGCTTTCAGCCAATTATTATCCCCCCATTGCACCCCGGTAAAGTAGGACCACTAACTTCCGGCTACCTTGCTAGAATAAGAGAGATAAAAGTACAGGAGATATATGCACACATTGACATCTCAGAACATTTTCTGACCATAATTATATATCTAGTGCAGGGAAGATTCTGCCACATAATAGATACTCAATAAAGTGTGTGGAATGACTGAATAAATGAATGGGACTCTTCAACATAAAGAACAGGGTCTATTCCATTTTCATTTCTATTTTAGTATTCTATCTAGTATTCAGGATTAGCATTGTACATGACAGGAAGCACTCTTCTTTAAGCTGGAAATATGTTCCCTACCAATTTATGAAAATTTAGCTGTTCTAGGATCTATTGCTATAGGTCTCTGTGCTATCTTGAGTAATAACCAGAGGCTATGCTGTAACAAGGCCCCCAAATTAGTATGTGCCTTTGCTTTCTAGATGAGGATTAGTGGATACCACATTCTAACTCAAAGGAAAGAGGTTTCTGATTGAAATTCTGGGCATCATCCTGGTGGGAGAAATATTTTAGAACAGAGCACAGTGTTAGTTGCATTCCGTCACTTCACTGGGGCCTAGGCCTACTAACAGTAACTCTGTTGAAATGCATTCTTAGGAGAAGCAGTTAAATGAAATACATATACCCGCACACTAGGAGGCAGGTGACCTGGAATTTTATCTATCACCTTCTTGAGCAGTGATGTCCACATCCACAAATGGGGCCACATTACCTATATATTAGACTATGAATCTCTCTTGAAATATTTTTCTGGCTGGGTGGGGTGGCTCACGCCTATAATCCCAGCGCTTTGAGAGGCCGAGGCAGATGGATCACGTGAGGTCAAGAGTTCGAGACCAGCCTGGCTGACATGGTGAAACCCTATCTCTACTAAAAATACAAAAATTAGCCAGGTTTTGTGGTGGGCATCTGTAATCCCAGCTACTTGGGAGGCTGAGGCAGGAGAATTGCATGAACCTGGGAGGCAGAGGTTGCAGTGAGCTGAGATTGTGCCACTGCACTCCAGCCTAGGCAACAGAGCAAAACTCTCTCTCAATAAAATAAAATATTCTTTTCTGTCTTGTGATCCCTTAGAATCTTGATAAAATTATTTCATAGACTAGATATATTGCAGTCTTGTTGCATTGTAAATTAGAGTTCCTCATCTTTTCTGATTAAAATCAACTTTTTTTCACTCTAAAATATTATGTGGGCAGTTGGAAGTTGCTAAAAGTACAGATCTTTAGAGTGCTGGAGATGAGGGTCCAATTCTTTTCTGTTGTAAGAGTGATAACTGATTTGGATCAGACAGAAATGACTTTCCTGTATATCTGCAGGACTTAGTTATGTGGCTTATTCAAATTTTGAATACAAAATAAAATTTGAGTGGAAAGAAAGGAAAGAAAGATTAACAGAATTAAAAAAAAATTTCAAGGAAATATAAGACAAAAATAAATATAATATTAGGGTTCATCAAAATTATATACACTGGACATCAATCTAAAATTATGTTTAAATAATTTCTTCAGTTGGCTAAAGTATTTCAATGATACTTTCTTGGGAAGGACTCCTAAGGTTTTGTAACATACTCTTTGTAGCATATGTTTTTAATTATATTGAAAATTAAAAATCATTTTATAGATGTGGGAGTGTGTATGTGTGTGTGTGTACATTGTATGTATGCAGGTTTAACTAATTTTAATTTTCTGTTAATGCATTTTTCAAAAAGGGGCATTTTGATGTTCTTGGTTGAACTGGTCCAGCAATATAAGAATGTGATATTTTAGCAAATATGCAAGCTGACTAGCAGATGGTGTGATTTTGTGAAATATGTATATTGTACTCAGGAGGTCAGCCACAGATTTTCCTGTTGTCTGGGTACAGAAGACAATGTCATCACCTAGAAATAATACAAAACATACTTTCATCTTTTTGAATCAATTTATTTTTTCCTGCCATGAAGATTTAGAATCTCCTCAAATAAAAAAATACAAAACTTGTCTAGTAGAATGTGAGAAAGAGAATTGATTCTAATTTTCTCTATATAAAGTCTTATTTGGGAGGAAAAGGAAGAAAATATATTAAAAGCCCTTTTACCTGAAAGAAAGATAATTTTCTGGAAAATAGGTAGACCAAGTGTATGTATTTCTCGTTTGATTTCTTTGTTGTCAGCTCTTTGCATGGAATACAGAAGCTTATTGAGTTAACCTTTTTCTTGTGATATATGAGGGTGCTTGTGTTTTGACAAACATATTTTGCATGCATAGCATGAATTTTGAATAAATGTCTAATTTTAGGTGCATTGTCTTTCATGTAAAAATTCTTTTAGGATTTAGGAATCTTTGGTCCTATGCATTGTATCTGTGGATTCACTACCTATTGTCATAGTTCCTGAAATAAGAAAATCTCAAGTTTCCACATTTAATAATTTTGCATTTATATGGAAAAAATGAATAAGAAAAATGCCCACGTGGTAACCCCTTGGAGATGAAGAGCTAGTGTACTCTGAGCTACTGTGAGAGCTTTAGGGTACAGAGTGCATGAGCACATAGGGATTCTTTTCTGAGCAGAGTTTGGAGCCCTGTAGCTGACTGCTGGGGAAATAAGTTTCTAATAAAAAGAAAAACCTGCAGTTCAAGTCAGACTAGCACTTGAGGTGGAAATGGTGACTCTCCCAGAAAACTCCCTTTGGCTTTAAGTCTGAGTTTTCTCAGCAACCCACATAAAATCTTTAAAAGTGTAATGGCATACCTAGTTGTTCACATAAAGACTCTTAATGAGTTGAGAATTCTCCGCTTTAGTGTGCTTTACATTCAGGTTAAATAGAGTTAGTCTCCATGAAAGTTAGCGCTGGTTCTGTGACAAGTGACTGAAGACTCCTAAACGGGGTAAAGTCAAAAGGGAATACAATGACTTATAGAAATAAGAATGTTGTGGGTGAGGCATACTTCAGTTGGAGTGTAATGAAGGAACTCAACTGGCAAAACCCCAAGCATGCCATGGTTAGCTCTTATTTTTACTCAGTCTGCAACTAGACTCCTGAAGCCAAACATGGGTGGAAGACAACCCAAGACCTTGCCGGCTGGTCTCCCTAAATTATGTTGATTCCCAGCTTCAAGTGAGACTTAATGGTGTTTGGTGATCTAACACCACTTGATTTCCCAAGCACTGTGAGATGGGTGACTCTTTCGCAATGTTTCCTTTCTCCTCATTCCTTCACTGCGTCTTGCATATGTTGCTCTCAATTGATGACTTTGCTTTCCATTTCACTGAGAAAATAGAAGTCATCAGAAGGGAATGTCCATGTATTCTAAATATATCCAATCTATGTTTGCGTCCTACATGCTGTCTCAGCCTCTCTATCAATGCACTGGTTCCCATTCCTCCTTGAGAAGCTAACAGCATTGTTGCAGCATCGGTCTTCTGTCTCTCCTGCATCATCTATTTTTCCCTCTGTGCTAGATCATTCTCAACCACATACAAATATGCCATAATACTCTCCTATCTTAAAAGAATGCACTTTTTGAACTCCCTTTCCTTTTAGATATCACCTTATCCTTTTAGTTGCTTTTACTATAAAACTTCTCTATAATGTAGTCTTATACAGTCTGTCTTCACTTTCTTTTCTGACAATCCAACAAAACTTTGCTTATTAAGGTCTCCAATGACCTGTATGGTTATTTCTCAGGCCCTAACTTACTTAACTTATTAGCGATATTTGGCATGGTTGTCATACCCTCCTTCATGAAACCCAATCTTCATTTTTCTTTTGGGATACCTCACTGGCCACTCCTTTCAGTCTGATTTGCTAGTTTCATCTCATCCTCCTGATGCCAAATGTTGGATTTCTCCCACCTCTTAGTTCTCACTTCTCTCTTTTTGAGAGAGAAGATGATATTCTTCAGTCTCTTAGCTTTAAATACTGTCTGTGTGTTGATAGCTTTCAAATTGTTTATTTATATCCCAAAATTCTGCCCCGAGCTTTAGAGTCATATACACTCTGCTTAGATATCTAATAGATATCTTACGTATAACATGATATCTATTCATACATTCATGTATGTTCCATACACATTTGCCTAGTTGTTTCCAAATTTCTCATTTCCCTTCACAGCCTCCTTATGTCATCATACCTCTCCAGAAACATTTCCCATCTTAGTATTACATCAAATGCATTATTTCTTTGTTCAGGCCCAAACAAAATAATACAAAGTCACTTTCAACATCTTTCTTTCTCCTCCCTCACAATTTACCTCTAGTCCATCTACAAATCCCATTGACTCTAATTTCAAAATATAATCAAAATACAGAACCTTCACTACTACCATGCCATGCTGGCTCAAACTACCATTATGTCTCCCCTAGTCTGTGGCAGAAGCCTCTCAGCTGATCTCCTTATTTTTATCCCTGTTCTTCTACATTCTGTCCTTGACACAAGCAACCAGAGTGATCCTGATCAATCTGTCATATTAAGTCACTTATCTGCTCCAACTTTTTTTTATGGTTTTCTCTATCAGAATAGAGGCCAAAGCTCTGGAAATAGTCCATAAGGCCTGAAAGATCTGGCATTGGTGTGCTCATCTGCTCTTCTCCCTCTTGCTCTTGCTGCACCAGCCATGCTGGCCAACTTTTCTGTTGCTTGGACATTTCAAACACATTCCTGACTTGAGATTTGCTGTTCTCCCTGCCTCAGATGTTCTTACTCTCTAAATAGCCCATTCACACTACCCTAGCTAGTCCTTCCCACTTTCCTGCACAATTCTTCACATCCTCTCTTCTCCTTTATGTACTTTTTGCGTCACTTGTTATCACTTACTGTTTTAAAAATTTATTGATATATAATAGTTGTACATATTTTGAGGATACATGTGATATTTTGATACATGCATGTAATATGTAATGACCAAGTCAGGGTAATTGGGATATCCATCACCTCAAACATTTATCTGTGTGTGTGTGTGTGTGTGTGTGTGTGTGTGTGTGTGTGTGTGTGTGAATTTTGGGAACATTACAGATCTTCTGTTTAAGATACTTTGAAATATACAATAAAGTAGCCTATGGCCATACCACCCTAAATGCACATGATCTCATCTTACTATTTTCTACCTCACTAAAGTACAATATGTGCTCCCTGAGAATGGGAATTTCTTTTATTTTCTGTTGAATCCTCAGTGCCTAAAACAGTGCTGAAAGCAAAGTTTTAAGGTCAAGATTTTAGTTATGGTCTAAAGATTCTGGATTTCACTATCTGCAGTATTACCTGGTCAAACTGATATAATTAGACTTTCCAGTGCTATGTGGAAAATGAAATAAAGCGTATTTTATAAAATTTCAATATAATTGTTATTTGAGAAGAATATAAAAGTTAATGTGAAAACTTAATAATATTTGTCTCTCAAATATTATGAGCATATTGCTCAAAGCCGCTTGCTTAAAGAGGAACATTATAGCAGCGTAGGGAAAACTTGGAAGCAGCCTAAATGAACGCAGCAAGGGCTGGCTCCATTCTTTGGTATGATCATGTAATGGGGTAGTTGGCAGCCTTTATAGACTGCACTATCATTTTTATTGGCTTCATATTAATGTATAATTAGTTTAAATAAACCAGTCATTGTAGTGTATATTTGATCCAGTTTTTCTCCTTTAGAAACGGTAATGGACATCCTTATACACACTTCCATACATATTTGCATACTTGTTGTCATATTATTCTTAGAGCATTTAGTATTTCACTATTACAAATAATACTTCAGTGAATATCCATATTCATTCGTCATTGTCGCCAACTCTACTTATTTTTATAGACTGTATTCCTAGATGTTGGACACTTGGTAAGAGGGAATACACATTTCGAGGGCTCTTTATACATCTTACAGAATTGCTTTAGAGAGTATCAATTTGTCTTTCTTTCAGATTTATATTATAGTGCCTGATTCATTTCAAGCTTAAAAACACTTGGTATTAGGTTTACAAAAAATTAAGACGATATTAAAGATTCTAAAAATCTTTTCCCAAGTAGATTAGGATGTGTACCTACACAATTTATGGTATAGTCAGTTCTACTATAATGCTTGTTTTGAAAACTTGGACTTGTTCCAAGATTGATCTATTAGGGCACAATTTGAGTATCATGCAAAATTTGCACTTTTCTATATGTGATTTTATCTGCAAGCAACACTAGGTAAATAGAGAAAACTGCACCCAGCTGAACCAACAAGTGAAGGAATACAAAATTCAAATACCTACCGGTTACATTAATTCACCACTTGTTTATGAATCACACCTATGTATATCTGATTTTGCAACTTTCTGTCTGATTTCAGATAACGTTCCTTCTGCTACTTCACTGTAACGTTGTGATGTTTTGGAACATGTGTGTCTCAATACAGTAAAACTGACTTCATATGATTTCAACATAAATCATAGGTTACGTCTACACCGGGTATTATTTCTGTGCATTTGTTAACAGCTTAGATAGGTAGCATAGGTAGCTGAATGTTACTCAATATGCACCCCTAATCCTATCTGCTTTTTAATTGTGCATGGAGAAGGCAAATGAGAAAGCAGAAATTGAAGTGGAAAAGGAAGTGTTCAGAGTAGTTGGTGTAAGCAATATTGCAACACATCTGTTTGCAAAATATGCTTTAGAGGCTTGGAGATGTGTTCTTTCAGGCATTGCTTTCCATCCTGGGTACAATTGAATCCTTCAGCCCCTTAGAAAGATAAAGATTAATCTGAAGCTGATATACATTTTCAAGGTAGCAGGGACATGAGTATTTTTCAAGCAGGTGGTAGAGCAGGATCCATATCAATCCTTAAAACTCTGCAAACATATAATTATTTTCATCAGTTTCAGGCAAGAGAGCTGACTTCTCTTTACACAAAGTAAACCATTACGAGGACATCAGGAAAGACCCTTTCCTCAAAGAGGCATTGTCAACTCAATCAATGATGCCTAAAGAGTCCCATCCCACAGCCAGAGATTAAACTGCAAGTGAAGCCATTCTGGATTTCGTTTCTTTGTGTTCTAATTTAGATTCAGGTGCAAATGGCGTCAAGTCCACCTATGAAAATTTGGAGGATAAATGAACTGGCAATGTGTAGTTGAAGAAGATAGCTTAAAGGGAAACAACTGGAAGTAAACATAGTCACAGAAAATGACATATATTGCCTACTTAACAGGAAGACAGTGGTCTGACCTCTTAATAAGGCACAATGTCTACAAGTGAGGGTAGACATTGAAAGAAACAGAACCTGAGATGATTTTATTGTTCATGGTCATTTGTACAGCCTCACTCTGTTATCCATTTGCATCTTTGCCTCTTGGTCCCACAAGAACCTCTCTCATAAACTTTGAGTAGAAGATCATAAAAAAATGTTATTTAAAAAAATTGAAGTCCTAAAATTTACCAGCTCTGAAGGAATATACCATACTGATATAGAAAGTTCAATGAATAGATAGCAACAGAAATAGGCTTTGATAAACAAAGAAAACAAAATGATGCTATCTGAAAGCCCGGTCTTTGAAATCAGGTGGACTTGGCCTCATTCTCACATTCCATTTATGGGTTCACAACGTGGAGGATGTCACTCAGCTGTCACAAGCCTCGCTTCTTCTGTAAAAGCACAACTGATGAAAACACTTGAAAGGATTTTTTTTTTAAATATTGAATGAGATAAAATACTGTGAAAATGTTCTATAATGTTCGACATTGGAAAGGGTAGGAAATGAAGGTTAACAGAAGAGTAAAAATAAGCAAATGAAAAAACGTAAGAACATTATGTCAAAGCTCTACCTTTGGAAATAGATCTCACCCTAGAGATGGACAGATGATACAGTCTCAAATGCAAAACCAACAGGTACATTTGAGATTATTACCAATATTTAGTGCTGTTATCTTTTGATTTATTCATGTATTCATTTAGCCCTCAACAAATACTGAGTAACTATTTATAAGACATTAAGCTAGGTTCCAGAGATAAAGCAACAGACCAGTCCCTGAACTTACTTGTACAGTAAATTAGAACAGGTAAACAGCTAGTTCTGTTTGATATTTGATACCTTAGAATTCTGACTATTACTGGCAATAATAATACATACGTAATAATTACTATTGTGTTAGATTGGGCTGCTGTAATAAAATATCATAAACGGAGTGGCTTAAACAACAGACGTTTATTTCCCAGAGACAGCACTATTCTTATCATCGCCTTCCCTCAGGACCTAATCTAAACCTACTTACCTCACAAAAGGCATACCTCCAAATACCATTACTTTGGAAGTTAGGGCTTCAACATGCAAAGTTTAAGAGTACATATTCAGCCCGTAACACCTATACACTATCATTAAGGTAGACGCTCCACAGAACTTTCTCTCTCTTATCCTCAAAATCATCTCCTTTAGATAGCTATTATATCCTCACTTTACAGATGAAAGCTGAGACTCAGAATAGGTGAATTCATTGCCCCCAAATTCCATAACCACTAAGTGTTTATAAATCAGAATGAATTAATTGGCCAAAAATTCCATAGGAGCAGATATTGAGACACAGGCTGGTCTGTGATTACTCAGCCTGGGCTCTTTTAACACTGTGCCTTTTAATACCATTAGAGTAGTATTCACAGAATATCATTCAGATAGGATGACAGAGGATGGTCAATTGGTGAAGCCAGGACTATTCCTTGGATTAGTAGAAATGCATTTAAAAAAAAACTCAAACATGTAAGGGAAGGACACTTGACATTAGAAAAGATGAAATTTCTGGAGACACAATTGTTTGTCACCTAATCAGCTGTCACATCAGGGAAAAAATATCTTGGAGAAATGTTGAGGTCACCAAACCCAGGGAGCTTTTTAACTGATTCATTTCATCTTGCATGCATCCCAATAGTTTTAGAAGCTGCTGGATAGATTTATTACAGAAAGTCTGTGTCTCTAGCTTTCAGCAATATGGGATTTCTTTTTCTCAGAGCCCATTGATCAAACCAAACCCTGCATTCACACTTTTACTGATGTGTCATATTTTAACATCCAGGTCTCTGCACAATGCCAAGATTATGCAATTCTATGGAGTTAACTTAGAAATTTTGTCCTCACACAGTATTCTATAGCTGTTAATTTTCCATGCAAATGAAAACATTTATATAATTTCTGCTGTTTTTATGTGGTCTCATAAAATGTGAATTACAAAACTCCATCTTTGAATTTCCTGTGCTGCTCCACTTTCATTCTCTGTAAGGAATATTTGGAGAGGAAGGTCTATGTTGTACTTTCCTAGCCAACTAGAATGTTAAAAGGATTGGAGAGGAGATTTACTGCATATTTGTGATTATTGTTTTTTGGGAGTGAGCTGAGGTCCCAAAGCACCTATTCCAAGCCCACGCTGTGATAGAGGTTGGAAAGAGGCTTCTTGACTCTACTTGTCCTCTAGCCAAGAGGGAGGCTCTCCCTAGCATGACCCTTAGGCCTCACCTCCACATCTCTCTGTCTCTGGCATAGGTTATTGGTCATTATGTCACCTCTTTCTTGGTAGGACCCCAGAGAATTTTACATCCTAATCACAAGGGATATAAAAACTGTCAAGTTCTATGGATCCTTTTCACTTTTCCTTCATGTTTTAATGTACTTGTTCCTCTTCTGTAATAGCAATGATCACACCATATAGGTATTAAAAATATGTTCCTTCTTTTTCCTACTGGAATGTCCATTCCTTGAGGGCATATCTATTGTCTGTGCAGCTGCAGTGCCCAACACAATGCCTAACATGTGGGTGCTCAGTGGGTGTTTGCTAAATTAATTTAAACTGTATTGCCCTTAGTAATGGCAGTCGGAGTAGAAACAGCAAAATAAATAGGTATTACAGAGGCTGAATGTCAAAGCTTGACACTGATTAAATGCAGGGTGTGAAAAAAAGAAAAAGTCAAGTGTGAAAAATATAGATAACAAACTGAGTGACATGGATAAAATGTGGAAATTCTTCTGATAAAATAAAAATAGTAGCTAAAATTTATTGAACAGTTACTATGTGCTAGGCACTGTGCTATGTGCTTTGCATGTATTCTCTCTTTAAATCCCAACCCAATAACCTGTTTTACTAATGAGAGACTAATCAAAATGCCAAGTAATTGATAATGCCAGGATTTGGAGTAAGCCCTATTTCTCTGTATTCTATAAAACTAGAATTTCTCAAAGTGTAATTTAGGAGCTACATAAACCGAAAAGCATATGGAAGTGGTGGTTAAAATGTGTATTCCTGAGTTTCATCTCAAACCTGTCACTGAATCAGAAGCTCTGGGTGTGAATCCAAGGATTCTGCATGTTTAAAACATGCCAAGCAAGTCTGTTGTCAGCTAAATCTTTAGAAGCAGTGGATATAATTAGATTTAGTAAACTTTTATGAAGCTTCTACAAGATTGCAGAATTTGGCCCAGGTGTGGGAGTTATAGGAATACACATAATTCCTTTTCCCAAGAACTATTGAATTAATAGGAGGAAAAAACAAACCATCATAGCACACTGTAATAAGTACTTGAGTAGCTTTGGGATCTGGCAAACTAATCAAGGAACTAGTAACTCTGGACATGAGCAAATTTGAAGTGAGAAAGGAGACAGAGTCTGAAAAACCCACCAGGGAGCTGCAAATGTGGAACTACTGAGACAGGTCAGGATTGAATATAATGGTCATCCATGTAGAGATAAAAGTTGAAGGGTGCAGGCAGTAAGAATGCCAAGGATAAGATTTAAAAATAAGAGGATCAATAGATTGCAAAAAATTTCTTCCATTGTGTAGGTTGCCTGTTCACTCTGATTATAGCTTCTTTTGCTGTGCAGAAGCTCTTTAGTTTAATTAGATCCCATGTATTAATCTTGGCTTTTGTTGCAATTGCTTTTGGTGTTTTAGTCATAAAGTCTTTGCCCATGCCTGTGTCCTGAATGGTATTGCCTAGGTTTTCTTTTAGAGTTTTTATTGTTTTAGGTCTTACATTTAAGTCTTTAATCCAACTTGAATTAATTTTTGTGTAAGATGTAAGGAAGGGGTCCGGTTTCAGTTTTCTGCATATGGCTCGCCAGTTTTCCCAAAACCACTTATTAAATAGGGAATCATTTCCCCATTGCTTGTTTTTGTCAGATTTGTCAAAGATCAGATGATTGTAGATGTCGTGTTATTTCTGAAGCCTCTGTTTTAAAGTTCCATCCATTTATATATCTGTTTTGGTACCAGTACCATGCTGTTTTGGTTACTGTAGCCTTGTAATACAGTTTGAAGTCAGGTAGCATGATGCCTCCAGCTTTGTTCTTTTTTCTTAGGATTGTCTTGGCTATCCAGGTTTTTTTTGGTTCCATAAGAAATTAAAAGTAGTTTTTTTCTAATTCTTTGAAGAAAGTCAATGGTAGCTTGATGTGAATAGTATTAAATCTGTAATTACTTTGGGCAGTATGGCCATTTTTATGATATTGAGTCTTTCTATCCATGAGCATGGACTATTTTTCCATTTGTTTGTATCCTGTCTGATTTCCTTCAGCAGTGGTAGATAGTTCTCCTTGAAGAGGTCCTTCACATCCTTTGTAAGTTGTATTCCTAGTTGTATTTTATTCTCTTTGTAGCATTTGTGAATGGGAGTTTGTTCATGATTTGGCTGTCTACTATTTGTGTATAGCAATGCTTGTGATTTTTCCACATTGATTTTGTATCCTGAGACTTTCCCGAAGTTGCTTATCAGCTTTAGGAGTTTTGGGGCTGAGATGAGATTTTCTAAATATATGATCATGTCATCTGCAAACAGAGATAATTTGACTCCTCTCTTCCTACTTGAATACCCTTTATTTCTTTTTCTTGCCAGATTGTCCTGGCCAGAACTTGCAATACTGTGTTGAATGGGAGTGGTGAGAGAGGGCCTCCTTGTCTTGTGCCAGTTTTCAAAGAGAATGCTTCCAGCTTTTGCCCATTCTGTATGATATTGGCTGTGGGTTTGTCATAAATAGATCTTATTATTTTGAGATATGTTCCATCAATACCTAGTTTATTGAGTGTTTTTAGCATGAAGGGGTGTTGAATTTTATCAAAGGCCTTTTCAGCATCTATTGAGATAATCATGTGGTTTTTGTTATTGGTTCTGTTTGTGTGATGGATTACGTTTATTGATTTGCATATGTTGAACCAGCCTTGCATCCCAGGTATGAAGTCAACTTGATCATGGTGGATAAGCTTTTTGATGTGCTGCTGGATTCAGTTTGCCAGTATTTTATTGAGGATTTTCACATCAATGTTCGTCAGGCATATTGGCCTGAAATTTTCTCTTTTTGTTGTATCTTTGCCAGGTTTTGGTATCAGGATGATGCTGGCCTCATAAAATGAGTTAGGGAGGAATCCCTCTTTTTCTATTGTTTGGAATAGTTTCAGAGAGCTAATATCCAGAATCTACAAAGAACTTAAGCAAATTTACAAGAAAAAAAAACCCTCTCAAAAAGTGGGTGAAGTATATGAACAGACACTTTTCAAAAGAAGACATTTATGCAGCCAACAAACACATGAAAAAAAGCCCATCATCTCTGGTCATTACGGAAATGCAAATCAAAACTAAAATGAGATACTATCTCATGCCAGTTAGAATGGTGATCACTAAAAAGTCAGGAAACAACATATGCTGGAGAAGATGTGGAGAAATAGGGACACTTTTACACTGTTGGTGGTAGTGTAAATTAGTTCAACCATTGTTGAAGTCAGTGTGGGGATTCTTCAAGGATCTAGAATTAGAAATACCATTTGACCCAGCAACCCAGCAATTCCATTACTGGGCATATACCCAAAGGATTATAAATCATTCTTCTATAAAGACATATGCACACATATGTTTATTGCAGCAGTATTCACAATAGCAAAGACTTGGAACCAACCCAAATGTCCATCAATGTTAGACTGGATAAAAAAAATGTGGCACATATACACCATGGAATACTATGCCTCCATAAAAAAGAATGAGTTCATGTCCTTTACAAGGACATGGATGAAGCTGGAAACCATCATTCTCAACAAACTAACCCAAGAACAGAAAACTAAACAGCGCATGTTCTCCTAAGTGGGAGTTGAACAATGAGAACACATGAACACAGGGAGGGGAATATCACACAGTGGGGCCTGCTGGGGGTTGGGGGGCAAGGGGAGAGATAGCATTAGGAGAAATACCTAATGTAGATGACATGTGGATGGGTGCAGCAAACCACCATGACACATGTATACCTATGTAACAAACCACATTCTGCACATATATCCCAGAACTTAAAATATAATGAAAAATTAAATAATTAAAAACAAGAGGATCAAGAAGAAATCCTTGGAGATTACTTCTCATGTGACATTTTATTCTCCAAAGCCTAGTTCCCTGAATAAGCAAACCACCATAAGCAATTAAATTGCCCTTTTATTTTTTTTTATTATACTTTAAGTTTTAGGGTACATGTGCACATTGTGCAGGATAGTTACATATGTATACATGTGCCATGCTGGTGCGCTGCACCCACTAACTCATCATCTAGCATTAGGTATATCTCCCAATGCTATCCCTCCCCCCTCCCCCCACCCCACAACAGTCCCCAGAGTGTGATATTCCCCTTCCTGTATCCACGAGATCTCATTGTCCAATTCCCACCTATGAGTGAGAATATGCGGTGTTTGGTTTTTTGTTCTTGCGATATTTTACTGAGAATGATGGTTTCCAATTTCATCCATGTCCCTACAAAGGACATGAACTCATCATTTTTTATGGCTGCATAGTATTCCATGGTGTATATGTGCCACATTTTCTTAATCCAGTCTATCATTGTTGGACATTTGGGTTGGTTCCAAGTCTTTGCTATTGTGAATAATGCCGCAATAAACATACGTGTGCATGTGTCTTTATAGCAGCATGATTTATAGTCCTTTGGGTATATACCCAGTAATGGGATGGCTGGGTCAAATGGTATTTCTAGTTCTAGATCCCTGAGGAATCGCCACACTGACTTCCACAATGGTTGAACTAGTTTACAGTCCCACCAACAGTGTAAAAGTGTTCCTGTTTCTCCACATCCTCTCCAGCACCTGTTGTTTCCTGACTTTTTAATGATTGCCATTCTAACTGGTGTGAGATGATATCTCATAGTGGTTTTGATTTGCATTTCTCTGATGGCCAGTGATGATGAGCATTTTTTCATGTGTTTTTTGGCAGCATAAATGTCTTCTTTTGAGAAGTGTCTGTTCATATCCTTCTCCCACTTTTTGATGGGGTTGTTTGTTTTTTTCTTGTAAATTTGTTTGAGTTCATTGTAGATTCTGGATATTAGCCCTTTGTCAGATGAGTAGGTTGCGAAAATTTTCTCCCATGTTGTAGGTTGCCTGTTCACTCTGATGGTAGTTTCTTTTGCTGTGCAGAAGCTCTTTAGTTTAATTAGATCCCATTTGTCAATTTTGGCTTTTGTTGCCATTGCTTTTGGTGTTTTGGACATGAAGTCCTTGCCCACGCCTATGTCCTGAATGGTAATGCCTAGGTTTTCTTCTAGGGTTTTTATGGTTTTAGGTCTAACGTTTAAATCTTTAATCCATCTTGAGTTAATTTTTGTATAAGGTGTAAGGAAGGGATCCAGTTTCAGCTTTCTACCTATGGCCAGCCAGTTTTCCCAGCACCATTTATTAAATAGGGAATCCTTTCCCCATTGCTTGTTTTTCTCAGGTTTGTCAAAGATCAGATAGTTGTAGGTATGCGGCGTTATTTCTGAGGGCTCTGTTCTGTTCCATTGATCTATATCTCTGTTTTGGTACCAGTACCATGCTGTTTTTGTTACTGTAGTCTTGTAGTATAGTTTGAAGTCAGGTAGTGTGATGCCTCCAGCTTTGTTCTTTTGGCTTAGGATTGACTTGGCAATGCGGGCTCTTTTTTGGTTCCATATGAACTTTAAAGTAGTTTTTTCCAATTCTGTGAAGAAAGGCATTGGTAGCTTGATGGGGATGGCATTGAATCTGTAAATGACCTTGGGCAGTATGGCCATTTTCACGATATTGATTCTTCCTACCCATGAGCATGGAATGTTCTTCCATTTGTTTGTATCCTCTTTTATTTCCTTGAGCAGTGGTTTGTAGTTCTCCTTGAAGAGGTCCTTCACATCCCTTGTAAGCTGGATTCCTAGGTATTTTATTCTCTTTGAAGCAATTGTGAATGGGAGTTCACTCATGATTTGGCTCTCTGTTTGTCTGTTGTTGGTGTATAAGAATGCTTGTGATTTTTGTACATTGATTTTGTATCCTGAGACTTTGCTGAAGTTGCTTATCAGCTTAAGGAGATTTTGGGCTGAGACAATGGGGTTTTCTAGATAAACAATCATGTCGTCTGCAAACAGGGACAATTTGACTTCCTCTTTTCCCAATTGAATACCCTTTATTTCCTTCTCCTGCCTGATTGCCCTGGCCAGAACTTCCAACACTATGTTGAATAGGAGCAGTGAGAGAGGGCATCCCTGTCTTGTGCCAGTTTTCAAAGGGAATGCTTCCAGTTTTTGCCCATTCAGTATGATATTGGCTGTGGGTTTGTCATAGATAGCTCTTATTATTTTGAAATACGTCCCATCAATACCTAATTTATTGAGAGTTTTTAGCATGAAGGGTTGTTGAATTTTGTCAAAGGCTTTTTCTGCATCTATTGAGATAATCATGTGGTTTTTGTCTTTGGCTCTGTTTATATGCTGGATTACATTTATTGATTTGCGTATATTGAACCAGCCTTGCATCCCAGGGATGAAGCCCACTTGATCATGGTGGATAAGCTTTTTGATGTGCTGCTGGATTCGGTTTGCCAGTATTTTATTGAGGATTTTTGCATCAATGTTCATCAAGGATATTGGTCTAAAATTCTCTTTTTTGGTTGTGTCTCTGCCCGGCTTTGGTATCAGAATGATGCTGGCCTCATAAAATGAGTTAGGGAGGATTCCCTCTTTTTCTATTGATTGGAATAATTTCAGAAGCAATGGTACCAGTTCCTCCTTGTACCTCTGGTAGAATTCGGCTGTGAATCCATCTGGTCCTGGACTCTTTCTGGTTGGTAAACTATTGATTATTGCCACAATTTCAGCTCCAGTTATTGGTCTATTCAGAGATTCAACTTCTTCCTGGTTTAGTCTTGGGAGAGTGTATGTGTCGAGGAATGTATCCATTTCTTCTAGATTTTCTAGTTTATTTGCGTAGAGGTGTTTGTAGTATTTTCTGATGGTAGTTTGTATTTCTGTGGGATCGGTGGTGGTATCCCCTTTATCATTTTTTATTGTGTCTATTTGATTCTTCTCTCTTTTTTTCTTTATTAGTCTTGCTAGCGGTCTATCAATTTTGTTGATCCTTTCAAAAAACCGGCTCCTGGATTCATTGATTTTTTGAAGGGTTTTTTGTGTCTCTATTTTCTTCAGTTCTGCTCTGATTTTAGTTATTTATTGCCTTCTGCTAGCTTTTGAATGTGTTTGTTCTTGCTTTTCTAGTTCTTTTAATTGTGATGTTAGGGTGTCAATTTTGGATCTTTCCTGCTTTGTCTTGTGGGCATTTAGTGCTATAAATTTCCCTTTACACACTGCTTTGAATGCATCCCAGAGATTCTGGTATGTTGTGTCTTTGTTCTCGTTGGTTTCAAAGAACATCTTTATTTCTGCCTTCATTTCGTTATGTACCCAGTAGTCATTCAGGAGCAGGTTGTTCAGTTTCCATGTAGTTGAGCGGCTTTGAGTGAGATTTTTAATCCTGAGTTCTAGTTTGATTGCACTGTGGTCTGAGAGATAGTTTGTTATAATTTCTGTTCTTTTACATTTGCTGAGGAGAGCTTTACTTCCAACTATGTGGTCAATTTTGGAATAGGTGTGGTGTGGTGCTGAAAAAAATGTATATTCTGTTGATTTGGGGTGGAGAGTTCTGTAGATGTCTATTAGGTCCGCTTGGTGCAGAGCTGAGTTCAATTCCTGGGTATCCTTGTTGACTTTCTGTCTCATTGATCTGTCTAACGTTGACAGTGGGGTGTTAAAGTCTCCCATTATTAATGTGTGGGAGTCTAAGTCTCTTTGTAGGTCACTCAGGACTTGCTTTATGAATCTGGGTGCTCCTGTATTGGGTGCATATATATTTAGGATAGTTAGCTCCTCTTGTTGAATTGATCCCTTTACCATTATGTAATGGCCTTCTTTGTCTCTTTTGACCTTTGTTGGTTTCAAGTCTGTTTTATCAGAGACTAGGATTGCAACCCCTGCCTTTTTTTGTTTTCCATTTGCTTGGTAGATCTTCCTCCATCCTTTTATTTTGAGCCTATGTGTGTCTCTGCACGTGAGATGGGTTTCCTGAATACAGCACACTGATGGGTCTTGACTCTTTATCCAACTTGCCAGTCTGTGTCTTTTAATTGGAGAATTTAGTCCATTTACATTTAAAGTCAATATTGTTATGTGTGAATTTGATCCTGTCATTATGATGTTAGCTGGTGATTTTGCTCATTAGATGATGCAGTTTCTTCCTAGTCTCGATGGTCTTTACATTTTGGCATGATTTTGCAGCGGCTGGTACCGGTTGTTCCTTTCCATGTTTAGCGCTTCCTTCAGGAGCTCTTTTAGGGCAGGCCTGGTGGTGACAAAATCTCTCAGCATTTGCTTGTCTGTAAAGTATTTTATTCCTCCTTCACTTATGAAGCTTAGTTTGGCTGGATATGAAATTCTGGGTTGAAAAATCTTTTCTTTAAGAATGTTGAATATTGGCCCCCACTCTCTTCTGGCTTGTAGGGTTTCTGCCGAGAAATCCGCTGTTAGTCTGATGGGCTTCCCTTTGAGGGTAACCCGACCTTTCTCTCTGGCTGCCCTTAACATTTTTTCCTTCATTTCAACTTTGGTGAATCTGACAATTATGTGTCTTGGAGTTGCTCTTTTCGAGGAGTATCTTTGTGGCGTTCTCTGTATTTCCTGAATCTGAATGTTGGCCTGCCTTGCTAGATTGGGGAAGTTCTCCTGGATAATATCCTGCAGAGTGTTTTCCAACTTGGTTCCATTCTCCCCATCACTTTCAGGTACACCAATCAGACGTAGATTTGGTCTTTTCACATAGTCCCATATTTCTTGGAGGCTTTGCTCATTTCTTTTTATTCTTTTTTCTCTAGACTTCCCTTCTCACTTCATTTCATTCATTTCATCTTCCATTGCTGATACCCTTTCTTCCAGTTGATCGCATCGGCTCCTGAGGCTTCTGCATTCTTCACGTAGTTCTCGAGCCTTGGTTTTCAGCTCCATCAGCTCCTTTAAGCACTTCTCTGTATTGGTTATTCTAGTTATACATTCGTCTAAATTTTTTTCAAAGTTTTCAACTTCTTTGCCTTTGGTTTGAATGTCCTCCCGTAGCTCAGAGTAATTTGATCGTCTGAAGCCTTCTTCTCTCAGCTCGTCAAAATCATTCTCCATCCAGCTTTGTTCCGTTGCTGGTGAGGAACTGCGTTTCTTTGGAGGAGGAGAGGTGCTCTGCGTTTTAGAGTTTCCAGTTTTTCCTGTTCTGTTTTTTCCCCATCTTTGTGGTTTTATCTACTTTTGGTCTTTGATGATGGTGATGTACAGATGGGTTTTCGGTGTGGATGTCCTTTCTGTTTGTTAGTTTTCCTTCTAACAGACAGGACCCTCAGCTGCAGGTCTGTTGGAATACCCTGCCGTGTGAGATGTCAGTGTGCCCCTGCTGGGGGGTGCCTCCCAGTTAGGCTGCTCGGGGGTCAGGGGTCAGGGACCCACTTGAGGAGGCAGTCTGCCCGTTCTCAGATCTCCAGCTGCGTGCTGGGAGAACCACTGCTCTCTTCAAAGCTGTCAGACAGGGACATTTAAGTCTGCAGAGGTTACTGCTGTCTTTTTGTTTGTCTGTGCCCTGCCCCCAGAGGTGGAGCCTACAGAGGCAGGCAAGCCTCCTTGAGCTGTGGTGGGCTCCACCCAGTTCGAGCTTCCCGGCTGCTTTGTTTACCTAAGCAAGCCTTGGCAATGGCGGGCGCCCCTCCCCCAGCCTCGCTGCCGCCTTGCAGTTTGATCTCAGACTGCTGTGCTAGCAATCAGCGAGACTCCGTGGGCGTAGGACCCTCCGAGTCAGGTGTGGGATAGTCTCGTGGTGCGCCGTTTTTTAAGCCGGTCTGAAAAGCGCAATATTCGGGTGGGAGTGACCCGATTTTCCAGGTGCGTCCATCACCCCTTTCTTTGACTCGGAAAGGGAACTCCCTGACCCCTTGCGCTTCCGGAGTGAGGCAATGCCTCGCCCTGCCTCGGCTCGCGCACCGCGCGCGCACCCACTGACCTGCGCCCACTGTCTGGCACTCCCTAGTGAGATGAACCCGGTACCTCAGATGGAAATGCAGAAATCACCCGTCTTCTGCGTCGCTCACGCTGGGAGCTGTAGACCGGAGCTGTTCCTATTCGGCCATCTTGTCCTGAACCCCCTCCTAAATTGCCCTTTTAAACGGCCAAGAACTTCAGATCACTTTATGAGTTTTCTTTGCCAAAGGAGAGTTTCGGAAGTGATTTGGCTAACATGTTACATTTCAAAGATGACTTTAAGAGGGAAATGTGACATCACTGAATGGCAAAGTTTTGTTTTAGATAGTTTCTTCCTAAAGTGTATGCTTTAACAATCTCATTACTCTGAGTTAGATACTTTCGCACTATTAAATCCTAGTATACTATTAATTCTTTGGATAAATAAAAACCTAGCCCTGCTATCCTCACACACCACACTCACTATTCTGTGATGCCATTTAACTCTTCCATTAAAGTACTGTTACTGTGCCTGTGAATGCCAAGAAAAAAGAAGGATCAATTTAAATTGCCTAAAAATGCTAGAATGTATTTCCCTAGATCGAATGGGTAATGGCACTGACAGCTTCAAATATGTTTCATAAAGAGTTCGATATTACTGTTCTTGCCTACTAATATCCAGATTATTGAAGAATTAATAAGGAGGTATTGCCTTTGAGAACAAGAAACATATCTTCTCCTTTCAAAGAGACAATAACAAGATAGTCTGCTGGGAAGCATCTTCAAAACATGAAAGAAGAGAATTTGGAGTCGGTGCCATTTTGCCTTCCATGTTTGCTTGATGTATAAAGCAAAGGCAAGATAGTCTCTTTTTTGGTTGGGAAAAAAGAGAATAATGAATATTTCCTTGTTCAGGAATCGTGAAGTGACTGCACATGCCATTGAAATGCTTTGATAACTTGCATAGTATGTATTTTAAAATGTAGTTTGGTAGAAGAGAAATGCCACTGACTGAAATTCAGGAAGCTTGAGTTCTAATATTGCTGCTGATATGTATGAAGTGTGTGATGCCATAGAAATAAGCCATTTATCCTTCACTTTTTAGTACATAAAATATAAGGCATGGACTAGATATCTAAGACTCTTAATAGCTCCCAGTTGATTAATCAAATTAGCATTTACTTAGGGCTCATTACTTTAGGATATAAAGTAACAAATACTTAAGTAGGGTTCTCTTCTCAAAGTACTTACAGCCTACATTTCTCCCCCACCTGAAATTCAGGCTTACTAAGAAAGAAAAAATAACCAAACAGAAAACAACTCCTTATGTAACTCATAACTTGACTTCTAACTTAATAAATTTATTTTTCTTTTCACACTGCAGAAAATTTATACCAGCTTTAAAAATATGCATGCAATAGTAGAAAGAGTATTCATATTTCAGGTACATTTTTGTTAAAGGCATGTCAACGAGTGCAAAAGCATTCAAGGGCATAAGTATGGCTATAGAATATAGATGTTTATAGCTATATATATGTATGCATGATTCACAAAGTAAAGTCTTGTGTTGATTAATGTGAATGCTTATGTTTGACATATGAACAGATATAAAATGTATATACAGAAACAAACAAGGTAAATATGAATGATAAGTATGAAAATATACCAGGGATATTTTAGAAGCTTCTGAGAAGCACATGTTTTTTAATCAGAATCAATGGATGGATTATAAGCTTTCTAACAAGCTTTCCTTTAATTGATGAATAATATGTTAAGTACAATTATGCAAATACTTTGGAGAATGAGAAGGTATAGAAAAGATTCTGTAAAACAGGAAGAATTACATAAAACATTTCCTCGAGCTTTTCTTTCCAACCCTTTCCAATGAGATTTTAAGCATAAGAGGATTTCAGTCTGAAATGCAAGGACAAAAATGTAAGATCACAGCAATTCTTAGTTAGCCTTACTTTTGGCCCTTGTAGTTCATGGATATAGAGGAGAGGAAGAAGTGTTTCCTTGAGGCTTGAAGAGTATTAGTCACAGGAGAAGATGTTTAGGGTTACGAATTATTTTGTGTCTGAGTTGACTGCCTTATCCCAAATGACAAAGGTGGCCATCTATAGCTTAATGCACACATGTGCACATACATACAGGCACACACACACATACATATGCTGCATATGTTTGTTTATAATATGCAAGGTCCTCTAAAGTGCAAGACCGATGGCGGGGATTTAAGAGTAGAAATCTTAATAGTCAATGAAAATCCCTAGACTTCTTTTGATTTGCCCTGCTGTTAAACATGCACTAGATTTCGCTATTTTGTAAAAGTCTAATGTATGCCTTTGTCATTTCCCATTAATACATTCCATTTTAAAGTTCGATGAGAGTTCTTCCCGACTAAAATAAACTTTATGAAGTAGAAATGTTTTATTCCGAATTACCACTATGAATTACACATGAATTTTATAATCATTCCTCCTTGGCTTTTAAATATTCAGCAAATGGTCAAAGACTGTTTTCATCGACTGGGCAGGAAACCATTCAAGTTTGTAGATGGCTCATGTGGTGAGATTTTATAAATCTAACCTGTCCCTTTCACACATACAAATGCTTTTTCCATGATTTTTGAAATCCTCACTTATAAAGCAGTGAAATTACTATGAAGTCTCGTGTTATCTTCAGGTAGATAACTAAACACTCTTTGGGCCAAAATATAGGAATGAAAAGGCAAATAGAGTCTCAAAGCTGGAATATAATCAATGCTGGAATTAGACTTTCACCAAGTAATCCTAAAAATACATCATAGTAAGTGTTGATTTGAAAGAAATACTGTCATTTCTCAATAAGGTGTTGAACTAATTACCCTTAAACTGCCTTTGAGTCACTTTCTGTGATTTTCATGAGATGGTAATGTTGGTATATATTGTTTTAAGCAATGCATTAATGCTTGCCAAATATTAAGTGGAAAAATAAAAAGCAAAGTGAAAATTTTATCTATTCTTTCAAGATCAACCTTATGTAAACTGTTCAAGCTGAATAGCATTGAACTACCCATACGTACTTCCATGTTAGACTCAGAATTTTAAAACTGGAAAAAAAAAAGCCTGCAGATAATTTACTTCTTTTAGCAGCAGAAAATGTTCTGATAGAACTTTATATTAATGTGGAAGGTCAGTACATAGAAGAGATCAACACAACACTAATTTGCTGGAAGGTGTTAAAAAGTCGGGAATGGCAATACAAGAACCACTCCACCCACAGGAACACTTGAAGGAATTCCACATAACTTGAAAACACAGATTACAGTTCAGACTTCTCAATTTACAAAGTAAGAAACTGAAGTCAAGAAAAGTTCAGTGACTTGACACAGTAATGTTTGAGTTTGCATACATGAGAAGTTACAGAAGGTATTCTGGACCTTCTAGATGTTCAAAATAGGAAACCGAAATCCAGGACAGTTCAGTGACTTACTCTAAAGAGTCCGTGACTCTCTCTACAACACAGCCAGAGCTGGGAGTCAGAGCTCCTGTCTTTCATTTTTTTAAAGCAGTGGTTTTTCCCAGGTCTTCCTGTGTTTATTCTCCGTTCACCGAATTTGAGGTAGAAAACATTTTGTTGTTCTTTTCTCCACATGATCTCCCTGAAGGGTTTATATGCTTGTCACCAGCAACTACAGTTTCTCTGAATTGTTTTCAAGCCCCAGTGGACAAGTATGATAAAAGAAAAAGAAAAGGAAGGTAAATATATTTATCAACTATTTATAACTCATGTGCTGTTTACACAAGCTCTTACAATTTCCAATGAATTCTCCTGCTCCTTAAGGCTATCCTGGTGAGCCATCCCTGCAGGTAGGTTATATATATATATATATTATTTTATATATATAAAATAATATGAAATACATATTATATATAAAATAATATATATATTATATATTATATAAAATATGTTATATATTTTATGTATTATATATTTTACATATATATATACGCACATATATACCATTTTTGCTATTGAGGAATCTTTTTTTTGTTAAACTGAGAAGTCACATATACTTGCGTGTCTGGAAATACATCTGTAATAACTGACCCTACCCTTCGTTGCCTTCAATTGTAAAATCATATTTGTTAATGGATTTCACTTTGCAAGTCTCAAGCTTTTACATAGACATATTGCTTTTTTCAGCTCACCACAAAGCCTATAGAGATAGGAACCTATTGCTTTAATTACAGCAGAGAGATAATCTTTACCTCTCTGAGGCATAGTCCAGGTAACAGACGCCTGGAGTCTGCTTACCACTAAAGACTTTGTGACCTTGGGCAATGTACTTAACCTCTCTACGCCTTATTTTTCTCTTGTGAAAAATGAACATGGGACTAATACATAATTGAATACATGAATGGATAGATCTACTATTTTCTTTTGTGTTTTCCTTCGAGGTGTGTGTGTGTGTGTGTGTGTGTGTGTATAGTTTATGTATTTAAAATTGTTTTTAATGTTATAATAATATGCCACTCTTAGCTTGCTCATTTATAATTAGGAAAATGACATTTCCCCACACTATTGAAGGCATATTTTAAAAATCTTTGTTTAAATAGCCCTTTTCTTTTGAGTTATGTTTTGAGAATACTGAGTCTCTTTTTGTTAATGTTTTAAGCCTTTATTTTAGGTTCAGGGGTACATGTGCAGGTTTGTTATATAGGTAAACTGCATCACAGGAGTTTGTTTTACAGGTTATTTCATCACCCAGGTTATAAGGACAGTACCCAATAGGTATTTTTTTTTCTGATCTTCTCCCTCCTCCCACCCTCCGCTCAGAAAAAGGCCCAAGCGTCTGTGGTTCCGTTTTTTCTGTCCATCTATTCTTGTTGTTTAGCTCCCACTTATAAGTGAGAACATGTGGTATTTGGTTTTCTGTTTCTGCGTTAGTTTGCTAAGGATGATGGCCTTCGGCTCCATCCACGTTGCTTTAGAGGACATGATCTCATTATTTTATGGCTGCGTAATACTCCATGGTTTGTGTGTGTGTGTGTGTGTATACATATATATATACACACACACACATATATATGTATATGTGTATATATATACATATATACATACATGTATAAAGAAAATGTGATATATGATAAAGAAAATGTGATATATATACACATTCTTTTATATATGTATATATATGATATATATATACATATTCTTTTGTATATATACTCAATAATGGGATTGCTAGGTCAAACGGCAATTCTCTTTTCAGCTCTTTGAGGAATCTTCATAATGGCTGAACTAACTTACATTTCCACCAGCAGGGTATAAGGATTTTCTTCTCTCCACAACCTCACCAGCACCTGTTATTTTTTGACTTTTTAATAATAGTCATTCTGATTATTGTGAGATGGTATCTCATTGTGGTTTTGATTTGCATTCTCTAATGATTAGTGATATTGAGCATTGTTTCATATTCTTGTTGACTGTATGTATGTCTTCTTTTGAACAGTGTCTGTTCAAGTCCTTTGCCTAGTTTTTAATGGGGTTGTTTAGTATTTTTTTTGTAAATTTAAGTTCGTTATAGATTCTGGATATTATGCCTTTGTCAGATATTATGCCTTTGTCAAATATTTTATCCCATTCTCTAGGTTGTCTGTTTATTCTGTTGATAGTTTCTTTTCACACAGAGGCTCTTTAGTTTAATTAGGTTCCCATTTCTCAATTTTTGTTTCTATTGCAATTGTTTTTGGCTTCTTCATCCTGAAATCTTTGCCAGGTCCTATGTTTAGAATGGTATTTCCTAGCCTATCTTCCAAGGTTTTTAAATAGTTTTAGGTTTAATATTTAAGTCTTTAATCCATCTTGAGTTGATTTTTGTATATGGCTTCAGGAAGGGGTCCAGTTTCAATCTTCTGCATATGGCTAGGCAGTTATTCCAGGACCATTTATTAAATAGGGAGTCTTTTCCCCTTTGCTTGTCATGTTGTTTTGTAGTAGTAGTAACTGGTGGTAAGTATGCAGCATTATTTCTGGGCTCTCTATTCTATTTTATTGGTCTAAGTGTCTGCTTTTGTACCAGTACCATGCTGCTGTGGTTACTGTAGCCTTGTAGTATAGTTAGAAATTGGGTAATGTGATGCCTCCAGCTTTGTTCTTTCTGCTTAGGATTGCCTTGGCTATTTAGGCTCTTTTTCTTTTTTGGTTCCATGTAAATTTTAAAATAGTTTTTTTTTTCTAAGTCTGTGAAAAATATGATTAGTGGTTTGATAGAAATAGCATTGAGTCTATAAATTGCTTTGCACAATGCAGTAGTCAGGGTTCTCTAGAGGGACGAAATGAATAGGTCAGATGTGTATATGAAAGGGAGTTTATTAAAAATAACTGACTCACATGATCACTAGGTGAAGTCCCACAACAGGCCATCTGCAAACTGAGGAGCAAGGAAACCAGCAGTGGCTCAGTCCAAGTCCAGAAACCTCAAAAGTAGGGAAACCAACTTTGTAGCCTTCAGTCTGTGGCCAAAGGCCTGAGAGCCCCTGACAAGTTACTGGTGTAAGTCCAAGAGTAAAAAAGCTGAAAAACTTAGAGTCTGATGTTCAAGGGCAGGAAGCATCCAGCACAGGAGAAAGATGAAGGCCAGAAGACTCAGCAAGTCAGCTTCTTCCACCTTCTTCTGCCTGCTTTATCTAGCCACGCTGGCAGCAGAGTGGATGGTGCCCACCCACATTGTGGATGGGTATTCCTGAGGGTGGGTCTTCCTCTCCCAGTACACTGACTCAAATGTTAATTTCTTCTGGTAACACCCAGAAACACCCAGATACACCCGGAAACAATATTTTTTGCATCCTTCAATCCAATCAAGTTGACACTTATCCATCGTGGGCAATATGGCCATTTTAATGATATTGATTCTTCCTATCCATGACCATGGAATGTTTTCCATTTTTTGTGTCATATTTAATTTCTTTCAGCAGCGATTTGTAATTCTTGTTGTAGAGATCTTTCACCTTCCTGGTTAGGTGTATTCCTGGGAATTTTATTCTTTTTGTGGCAATTCTGAATGGGATTGTGTTCCTAATTTGACTCTCAGCCTGGATGTTGTTGGTGTATAGGAATACTACTGATTTTTGTACATTGATTTTGTATCTTGAAACTTTGCTGAAGTTGTTTATCAGATCAAGGAGCTTTTGGACAGAGACGTTGGGGTTCTCTAAATATAGAATCATGTTATCCGCAAATAGGGACAGCTTGAATTCTTCTCTTCCTATTTGGATACATTTTATTTTATCCTTCTACCTGATTGCTCCAGCCAGGACCTCCAGTACTATGTTGAATAGGAATGGCTTGGAAATTTTTTAAATGCAAAAAGGAAAAGACATATATCTATACTTGCATAACCATTGAACACTTTCACCTTGGCATGTTTACTTCCAGAGACAGTTTTCCAAAGAAACAAAAACTTTCAGACCAGGTATAGTGGCTTATGCCTGTAATTTCAGCACTTTAGGAGGCTGAGGCAGGAGGATTGCTTGAGCCCAGAAGTTCAAGACAAACTTGGGCAACATAGTAGATGACATCTCTAAAACAAAATAAATAAATTTGCCAAGCATGGTGGCGTGCGCCTGTAATCTCAGCTACTCAGGAGAGTGACATGGGAGGATCACTTGAGCCTGGGAGGTCGAGGCTGCAGTGAGCCATGATTATACCATTGCACTCCAGCCTGGGCAACAGAGAGACATTGTGTCTAAATAAATAAATACATACATGTTCATGTTTTTATTCAAGGGCATAATTGATGTAGTCCCTGCTGAAAAAGATAAGAATGATTAGAACATCTCTCATAGCACATTTACCTTCTCATTCCTCCTCTCATTTGCCCACCTTTGGATCTTTAGTATCTAAAGTATTTGTTTCACCCTGTTCAGGTTTATAATGATGGAATTCTTTTCAGTAACCATTATTTCCATTGTGTTTACTTTTATTTCTATATATAACCATATTCAAAACATACCACCAATTATTTTACTACAATGCCTAACTGGGGGGCTGATGTTCTTAATTGCTTAGATTTTGTTGTTAGGTTTATTCTAGAAAGTGCTATATTTCCTGAGCACTTTTCATAACTGACAAAGTGGATTTGTATATAAAAGATTCTGTATAATATTCTTGGGTGACATTACTCCATTGTATTCCGATATTGGATATTATCATATGGAAATCTGATTCCCTTTCACTTCTTGTAGATGTGTTTTGATTTTGGTTTTTCTTTCTGGATCTTCAAATAATTTACTCTTCATCTTATATCTTATATATCTTTACTCCTCATCTTGTATCTTAAATAAGATATATCTCTATCTTTTGAGATTTATGTACTCAGTTTCCTGGAAACACAGTCTTTCAATCTGAAAATTTATTTTCCCAGAAAAGTATCCTATTCTTTAACTTTGAGTATATATTCTGTCCCATTTGTGGGCTTATGGCATCAGGAATGCCAGTTATTTTAATACTGCATCATCTTTCTTTGTACTCTATTTTTTTGTACAAACTCAGCCCTAATTACTTTAATTCCTTCACCCTTCTCATTTACATTCACTCTGATGATATCGAGTCTGATATATGTTGGTAATTTGATATTTGGTGGCATCTATTATGAGACTTGTACTTTCTAATTTATGTGTTAGTTATATAATGATGTTGTTTTGGTCCTTGATTCATTTTCTTAGGTCCACTAACTCCCCTTTCATTTAATTCTGTTGTTTTATCCTCCAGTCTTTGACCTCTAGCTTTATTGAATTTATTTTCATTTTAAATGAATCCATTGTGTGAAGCAACTTGAAAAATTTCTTTGTGTCTCTACCCTATATTTTCTTCTGGATTAAGTGCTTTGTTTCTTAAATTAAATCTCTCTCTTCTCTTCCTCCCTCCCCATCCCCCTTTTTCTTTCACTCTTTTGCATTATTGTTGGCTGTATTATGTTTCTATGTTTACTATGCTTGTCTTTTATCTTGATCATGTGGGAGTGGCACTGTCCAGACATTCTACTTGCTCTAATGTAGTATAGGTTACTTCTAGACTTACTTGCCATCCTTCTTGGGATCCCTTAAGCTCCAGTTTGAAGTCTGGATGTTTCACATTTTGTGTACTTTTAAATAACCAGGCATGGTAGGGGGATGAATTTAGTTGAAGCAGCATTCAAACTCATTTAGGATACCTAGCTTTGCTGGCTAGTACTGTCTCCTACTCTTGTTTGTGGGAGAAGGGGCTGTTCTCAAGTTTCCAATTAGCTGTTCATTTCATTGATGGTCCACAAGCCTTACCTTACTCAAACCAACCTCCGTCCCCTGTGTGTCTCCTCAACAGTAATTGCAACTTCTTCTCAATCAGAAAAGGAAATGCCAGGCACGATGGCTCATGCCTAATCCCAGCACTTTGGGAGGCTGAGGTGCGAAGATCACTTGAGGTCAGGAGTCTGAGACCAGCTCGGCCAATGTGGCAAAACCATGTCTCCACTAAAAATACAAAAATTAGTAGAGCGTGATGGTGTGCACCTGTAATCCCAGCTACTCGGGAGGCTGAGGCAGGAGAAGCACTTGAACCTGGGAGGTGGAGGTTGTAGTGAGCCGAGATCGAACCACTGCACTCCAGCCTGGGAAACAGAGCAAGACTCCATCTCAAACAAAATCAAAAACAAACAAACAAACAAAACAAAACAACAGAAAAGAAAAGGAAAACTTGGGGCTATTCATAATTTTGCATTCATTGATGTTCGGCGGTGTTAGTGAGAATTCTTAGACTTTCCCCCAAATTTCAGGAAAATTTCTGGGGTTTAAGGAAAGATAAGAAAGTAAATCCTTTTTCTGTTTTATTCCAGAAACACTTGTTTTGATTTTGTTGTTGTTATTTGCTATTGCTATGCTTTCTTTTCATTCTTTGACTGCTGTGGGTGATTTTTATGTGTCGATGTATATACTAGGATTTACTTTTCTATTTCATTAGGAATTAAGAGAGGGAAATTAAGTTATGTGTTATAATCTACCATTCCCTCATAGAAAATCTACTAATAAGAAATGAGAAAAACAAATTTTCTATTGTGTTTTAGTGTACTTCTGTAATGCGGTTAAAAATACAGAGAAATAGTTCTCATGCATGACAGAAACATTTATTCTACACTTTTAGAATAGCCACATCTTTTCCTCTCAAATACCAACAGGGAATACTAGAAAATATTTGACTGAGGAAAAATAATAGCTCTCAAATTTCTGTCAGTATGCATTGTTTGGGAACAGGATAATTTATTTTAGATATTTATTATTTGTGGCATCAAACAACACACGTGATTTAACACTTACATCTTGTTTTCCTTAATATGGTCTCATTTAGTTCACAGCTAAAACAGAAAATTGGACAAAGAAAGACGTTTATCAATTGTATATGTATGGATATATATTTGTGTGAGTCTATGTGTGTGCAGGACACTTTATTCTGTGTGATCATATATTTTATACAGAAGAAGAGTGGTCCCTCAGTATTTGTGGGGGATAGGATCTAGGTCTAGGATCTCCTGCAGATATCATAATCTGTGAATGCTCAAATTCCTGATATATAATGTTGTAATATTTGCATATAACCTATGCAAATCCTCCCATATATTTTAAATCATCTCTAGATTACTCATACTTAATGCAGTGTAAATGCTGTGTAAATAGTTATTAAGCTGCATTTACATATTTTATTTTTTATAGTTGTATTGTTATTTTTTTATCTGCAGTCGGTTGAATCCTTGACTGTAGAACCCACAGATATATATGAAGGACCAGCTATATAAAATCTTAATTCTCATTAGAGAATGTATAAAATTATCTCATATGAGAATATATAGAAATATAAATACGTGTGTATATGTAGGCTCACACACACACTCAAGCTTAATTGTTGGAGAGTTTCCAATAACTATCAAAAACCATCACTAGCACATGAATTATTTCCAGCCACTATATTAACAAAAGCATAGCAATAATGTCAGTAAGTATATAGAATTTGGACGCAGAGATAATCCTCCCATTATTATTATCGCTGGCTTGAACCTCACAAAATTGTGCTCTCAGTTTGATCCTAGGCTCCACAATTAGAGAGATGGAAAGCTTAGTCTGGATTTAGAAAGAAGCAACTCTGATTACAGGAAGAGCTGGAACTAAGGAAGGGTAATGGGATTATTTGTCTGGCTAAAGACAATTGTGTGGAGAGATCTAGAATCGTTTCCTAGCATATATGAAGGACACTAAATGTTCTTCATTCCCATAGCACATACAGCTGAATTTTTAGATAGAAGTGTTTCTCAGCAAATTGTGCTCACAAGAAGTATACTATTAGGGTGTGAAAATGAAATTCAAAGGTCTAACATTTTATTTCTCTAGGATTATTAAAATATTGTCATTGCCAGTGATAGCAGAACAGCTTACTATTTGTCCTAATATCCTATAGATGCAATTGGTATTAACTTTAGAATAAAAGAATCCCCTTATATCTTAAATGTTGTTCCCTGCTTAGATTTTCCAAAGCGATTACTCATCTGCAGCCAGAAGATGACTGATTGCCAAGGGATTTGCCTTTGAGGACTGAACTACACTTATGCCTGGTCATCTATAAATATTTATTAAGCACCTATCCCATGCTTGGCCTTGGGGACACAAAGATAAATAAGACAATCCATGTTCTTAAGGCGTTAGTAGCTTAGTGAATTCATATCCAGATTGATGCCACAATGGGATGAATTGCTGTAGAACCAACTGCTTTTCTGTCATGTAGTTTTCAGTAATAATATATTTACTTTCATTTGAGAAAACATGTATAAAAGTAAATATCCCACTTGGGCTTACACCTGTGTCAGGAAAAAAGTTAATACATATTCCAGAAATTGTCAGAGCACCCAAGCACATTCCCCTCATCATGGAAATAATCACTGTCAGATGAGATTGAAACATCTTTTGGAATAGAAAATGCTTAGAATGAAATCCATACCTTGAAATCCATTTTTCTAGTACAGTAGAAGTGCCATTCATTATTAATAGAATGTAACTTAAGTATGCTTTTATTTCCAACGTGTAATACATTCTACTCTCTTAAGGCTAGAAACCAACTTAACCTAAATGTTTAGACAGTATAGTCAGGTATGTGTGAGAGACACTCGTATGGAGAATCAAATGCAAATCTCAACAACCAATCCTATGAGAGAGTACGGATATGTAGGTAGGAGAAAGTAAACTAGAGAGAAATATTAAGCAGATGTCAACTCACTTGTCACGTAAGAAAAGGCCGGGAGAGAAGCTCTGAATAGGACAGAAGATGCATCATCACAGCACCTTCCTTAAAAAAGAGGGGAAGGAAGGAGTATGCATTTAAAGATCAAGTTAGCCGAATACAAGTTACTTTGGCAACAAAAGTTGGTGCAGGAAGAATAGAAACTATCGGGTTGCATTTCTCATCTCACACTTGAGAAGTCTCTTAGAAATACTATTACCTAGAATGAGGATTTTGTTAAGGTATGTTTAACATGGAAGCTTGTATTTATAAAGAATATTTTTCCTCTTAGGTGTATTAGTCCATTCTCACACTGCTATAAAGGTACTACCTGAGACTGAGTAATTTATAAAGAAAAGAGATTTAATTGACTCAGTTCTGCATGGCTGGGGAAGCCTTTGGAAACTCACAATCACGGCGGAAGGCAAAGGGGAAGTTAGATACATGTCTTCACAAAGCGGCAGCAGACAGGAAGTGCCACACTTTAAAACCATCAGCTCTCCTGAGAACTCACTATCATGAGAACAGCATGGGGGAACTGCCCCTATGATCCAGTCATCTCCCACCAGATCCCTCTCTCAACACACAGGGATTACAATTCGAGATGAGATTTGGGTGGGCACACAGAGCTAAACCATACCAATATGTTATCTCCAAACCTGCATTCAATGCCAGATGGCTTCCTTCGTAGTAATCTGAATGTGGTTGCATGTGAAACAATGGCTCCTTAAAGTGAAATTATCTGTTTATACTATTTTGTTACTGCACTTGAAATAACCCATTTGTTTTGGATATAGAGGTAGCCCAATTTGGCAGCAAACTCATCCTAGACATTTGTTGTGATTAGTCTTTTCAAATATATGCATTCCAGAGAAGATTAATGGGCTTATTATGTCCAGTATTTCAACAAAAAATGAACAAATGAAGTCCAAAGGCACATGGCTCCAGGGAAACTAGCTGGCTTTCCACTGTTCTCAGGGCAGAATCACAGCCACTCAAAGATTATGGTTATTTTTTTTTCTCCTAATAAAATCTGTTCATCGATCTGGTTTTTTACTCAGTTTGTGTTGTTCAGTGACCAGAATGGTTTGTGCTGCCTATTGTTAATTTAAACCAACTGCATGGTTTTAAAAATGCATTCTTTGTCATTTCAAAGAGCTGTGGTAATTCTTTGGAATATAGTGTTTTCAAAGTTCAGATAATGCAGAGAATACTATATATATTACAGTGATATTTTAAAATTGACCCATATTTATTACATACCGAAGTAACTGGAAAAGAATAGCTAAGTAACTTCTAAAAGTAAAAAAAAAAAAAAAAAAAGCAAGTCTTCACCAATATGGGGTGTTGCTGAAAATACTTATGGGCATTTATTATGTGAAATAAAACCCATAATACTATTTAAGCTGTTGATGATGACTTTGTTTGGAGCTCAAATCACAGAAGAAATTTCATTGTACAGAATTCAAATGGGTAGTCATGGCATAGAAACGTTTAAAAAGAAAAACAGATAAATTTAAAGAAAACTTTTACCCAAATTTAAGGTTTGCCTGTACAACTCTTTACAATTGCAGTCTGGAAGTCTCCCTTATGTATTATACCTTTCTAAATATGACAAACACTTTTAAAAAACAGAATTATATTTTTTCTACATTTCTATCACTTATTAGTTTTGGTTGGGATTCCTTGTCTCAGCCCCACATAAAAATGATTCTTTATGTATATACTAGAAGTACTTGCAAAGGTCCTAGGAAACCCAGATCTGATGGAAATGTGGACAATTTATTTCTAGCCATGGATTTTATTTTATTCCAGAGAAGGAAAGTACAATTGAAATCAATATCTTGCCTGAAATTCTTGGAACATCGTACATGTGTATTAAGCTTTTCTCTGAAATGGACTAATACTATGTAAATGGAACAATTTGATAAACTTAAAAATTCATGGTACTTTTATTAGTCATTAGGAAATTGCTGCCAACCAAAAAGCCTAAAGTAGTGAAATGAGTCCTTCCACAGAAGTGGGAGAAAGCGTAATGTGCAAAGGGATTTAAAAAACAAACAAACATATGCTTCAGGATCCATCTTTAAGAACCTTAATCTGGTTGGTAAATAGTGATATATGTGAAAGATAACTTATATAATAAGTAGTGTAAAAATTGACCACAGAGATAGACCACTGCAAGAAGCAGAAGAAAGCTACTCTCAGCTTCATGGAACGTTGTGGAAAAGGGATATGTGAGCTGCCTCTTGGAGAATAAATAAAACATATAATATCTGAGGAATGCAATTCTAGACAGAAATCCATGGCCAGAAATATGCTGAAGAAATATATCCATGGCCATTGATGAATCATATTCACTCTTTAGTCAGTTTTTCTATCTGTAAAATAAAGCAATTATATTAAATCATCCTAAAGAGCCATTTTAACTATTATATCCTGTTTTAATAGCAAGTAGAATTAGTTTAAGTAGATTAAATGATTTCTACAGAAAAGGAATGAAAAAAATTAGATTTGAGCAGGGAAGTTTTTAACCTCTGAGTTATTAAATATAAAGTTACAAGCTTGGTCTTTATTCTGTGGACATTGAAAGCTCATTGACAACATTTTGAGAACAGAAGTGGTATAATGAAAGTTTTCTCATAATTTTTTAAAATGGTACTTCCCATTACCCTTTAATTAGAGATGACTTTATCAATTTGTGTTGAGAATATAGGACTCCAGAGCTGTGAATAGTATAATGTGATTATACTTTGATCCTAAATTCTAGGAAGCAATCCCAAAATGGGACAAATAGATCCTAGATCCTAGTCTGATCATCACTGAGAAAAAAAACAGAGATCAAAAAAGAAGGGAAAATTGGGTAAACTTTATTTGTCTGCTGCCTTGCAGAATAGTGTAATCATCAAAAATATATTCAGTTACATATTGATTTCATGTTAGCGTGATAGAGCCACTTCCACTGAGAAGTCACATACTAGTGTCAAGATAAAGCACATGCACAAATAAATACAGTGCAGAAGAAACCAAGTCTTAAAATAAATACCACAGGGTTTCCAAAAGGAAAGAAAATTTTTCAAGAAAAAATCAGGACATCCTTCTTGGAGAAGTAGCCTCATGAAGGATGGGTAGGGTGTCTGTATTAGTCCATTCTCATGCTGCTGATAAATACATACCTGAGACTGGGCAATTTATAAAGGAAAGAGGTTTAATTGACTCACAGTTCAGCATGGCTGGGGAGGCCTCAGGAAACTTACAGTCTTGGTGGAAGGGGAAGCAAACATGTCTTTCTTCACATGGTGGCAGCAAGGAGAAGTGTCGAGCCAAAGGGGGAAAAGCCTCTTATAAAACCATCAGATCTTGTGAGAACTCACTCACTGTCATGAGAACAGCACGAGGGTAACCGTCTCCATGATTAAATTACCTCCTACTGGGTCCCTCCCATGACATGTGAAGATTATGGGAACTATAATTCAAGATGAGATTTGGGTGGAGACATAGCCAAACTGTATCAGTGTATGTATTATAGAGTGAAACAGTAAACATTTCAGGATGAGAAAATAGAATTTACAAAGACTTAGAATTAGAAAAGGGTCATTTGTTTCATTGAGCCATGGGGTATATGTAAGTCACGTGTGGATGGTAAGTTTAAGAAGTAAGCAGTAATTTGGTCATGTATTATTTAAAAGAAAGGCAGAAGAGCTTTAACCTAATTCCTAATCCAACCCAAGCCTGTATGTTTAGACCTTTTTAAGACCCTCTCCCATGTTATGTAAGTATTTTAATTCCTTTTGCTCAGCGAACTTGGAAGATATGCTTTAATATTTCTGAAAAGTATTCTAAAATAATCAATACCCGTTATTTTCTCTAAATAGTCATGGTACCTCATTCTTCACTCTTTATTTTTTCTTATCATTAATTGACTTTTTTATGACAAGAAAATAATATTATTTTGTAGATATATCATTTCCATGGCATTATCCGAACTTCTTCTACTCATCTTCTACCAATATTGCCACAGCAAAGGATGAAAATATGCATTTTGTTGCTTGAGTTTTTTATTGGCATCAGTAGCAAATCTTTGTTGAGCACGTACTAAGGATGAGGCATTGTACTAGGCATTGAGATATGGAGAAAAATCCTTAGCCCTTGTCTTTATGGTATAGTCCACTGACGACTGATAGCACTGCCTAATAGACAGTATATTTCAGAAAACATGAGACTTAGACTCTTTTTTTTTTTTTTTTTTTTGAGACAGAGCCTTGCTCTGTCACCCAGGCTGGAGTGCAGTGGCACAATAGCGGCTCACTGCAAACTCTACCTCCCAGATTCCAGCGATTCTCATGCCTCAGCCTCCCAAATACCTGGGATTACAGGCATGTGCCACCACACCTGGCTTATTTTTGTTTGTTGCTGTTGTTGTTGTTGTTGTTGTTGTTGTTTAGTGGAGATGGGGTTTCACTATGTTGGCCAGGCTGGTCTCGAACTCCTGGCCTCTAGGCATCTGCCCACCTCTGCTTCCCAAAGTGTGGCTGAGCCACAGTACCTGGTTAGACTTAGACTCATTTCTGATTCACAATATTGCTGTTTGGTACTTCAACTCCCCATTTAAGTGAGAAAAGTTATTTTTTTTCCCTTGCCTGTTGTCTGATATACTGTGAAAGTTAGAGAATCTGAATAGAAATAAAGATATCAAGATAGCCAGAGAAGACAAGGTGTCCAATGTGATGATGGAAGCCTAAGAAATATGAGAAAATTACAAAATATAGATTGGAACTCACATATACATTTGTAATCAGGAAATAATTGTTGAGGCACCCCTGTGGTACTTAACGGTATTACAACTATAATTATACGGTTAAATCAGATTATTTTCCCCTTGGTTAATCAGAAATCACTCTATTTTATTAATCAATGTAAGAGAAGGTTTTAGGGATTCACTACGTGATCAGCTTTGCTTTATTTAGTTCCATTGAGAGATAATAAACAGGAAAATGAGTCCTACAACCCCAAGTTGGAAAAACAGTGAATCTGTGTGAAACTGTTAGAAAACAGCAATCACTTAAACTCGATCATTTGTTTTTTGAGAAATTCTATTACGTAAAGCACACTATTTTTTGACATTGAGAATATAGAAAACTACTCTAATTGGAGAATAAGGAAATAACAAAATTGAAAAAAAGCAAGAGGATACACACATACACATAAACAGACATACCACATTTATGTATTTAAGTATACTTACATACAATAATTATGTTTGCTACCAGTGATGTATTGTAGTATATTTTTGCATTTATTTATCGCAATTATGCACTGTTATTTGCAAACATTAACTGTCATTATTCTCAATTCTTATCTCGAGGTTATAGATGAGGATAGTAACAGAGGCACTCGTAGTGAGAGAAGGACTTGAGATTTAAACCCAGCCCAGTCTGGCTCCATTATTTGGGCTCTTGAAACTTCTCTTTTCTCTTCTTCAATATAAATTTGGTGTTCTCTTCTCTCCCTTTCTCTTCTCCCTCTATATTCCTAATCCTTTCTATTCCTACTCTCTCTTTCTGTGTGTGTGTGTGTGTGTGTGTGTTTGTATACATACGTAAACATATATATTTAAATTTTAGTCTCAACCCAGTCAATTGATTTCAAGTTCTAATGGATGTGACCCAAATTTTGAAAAACTCTAATGTAGACATAATGATTTCAGGAACAGTAAGGATGGATAGATTCAGGTAACTTTTATGGCACCAGGAAAGAAGAACTTAAATAATAAAGGGAAAGGAGGGTTAGAAAGGTGATTTTATTTAATGACTCTAATTGCTTATCACAATTATCTCTCAGGCTCTGGAAGTATTATTGCAGTATCTTTCTACTAGAAGTTTCAAGTGGCAAAAGAGACAGTTACAGCAAATCACTTTAGTACATAGGCAGGGAATCAGACTGTCTGGCTTCATAATTTACAAGCTGTGTAATTTGGGGAAAGTTATTTAAACACCTTGTACTTCAATCTCTTCATTTGTAAAGTGGGGATAATAGAACCTGCTTCAGGTAGTGGGAGTGAGAATAATAAATATAAAGGGCTTAGGATAATAAACTCTGCATTGTCAGCTCTCAATAAATGTTGGGCATTGGGTAGTAAATGAACCCTTGACCAAAGTCTTTGGGAAAACAGACAGCAGAATGGAACTGTTTCCATATATTCAACTAATACATCTGCACAGAGGTATTCAAGTAATATTTCTGACATCTTTTGGTTTATTGTCAGTGAATTTGACTAAGGAATCAAAAAGCCTTATACTAATATCATCAATAATTAATAAATAATTTTAGCCAAGTTGTTTAGAGGTCCAAATATTATTTAGTTACTAATCAGGGAAATAATAAAGAGAGAGATCATTAAGTAGGAAAAATCAGGACTTAAATCCTGAGAGTTTTTACCAGCTCTTTTATTTTTCTAGAAGGCAATGGCCATCAAAGATTGGACATTAACTTTGGTGTCAGGAGAAAGTTTTTCTGATGGCTGTTAGAAAGAGCAAAATACAGCAGCTACTTAGGCAAAAAATTAGCACTCATCACTCATTGAGCATGACAAAAATGACAAAAACACAGTCTACCTTTGGTAACAGCTACTAAAAATACATATCCATTTTCTATGTGAAACAGATCATGGCTGCTACTTCACTGTGAATTTAATCTGGCTTCTCAGTCAGTATAATATTTAAATATGATGTCACTCTTAAGTTTTCCCACAGAAGAGAATAAACATAAATTTTTAGAATTTCTTTCTCCTAGGCAAGGTTTTGAGGGCTAAGCCTGAGCTGATTCATTAGCAAAGATGTGTTATATTTGTAATTTTCATTCAATTGCAAATTTCCATCATAGAGTAACTAGTGTTATGATAATTAAGAAATGGAATTAAATTAGTATATCACATGCCATGCTGTGAAAATTATAATACAGTATAGTAATACACTACAATAGATAATTGCTAAGACAATAAGAATGTGGCCACAGTAAAGATGATATAGGCATTGTGTAGTTCCCTATCACCATAGCCAGTTTCAACAGAAAATGAGTCCATCACATTAATCCTAATGAAACTCTAGAATTACAGGACAACTGAACTTTCTTATGTTATCCTCTGGGTTGTCTCAGTTCCACCAGCTTCCCTTTCTTTACTTTATCAGAATAGTTTCCAAAGACTTATGTACTTTTCAGTGTGTAAGTCAATTGGATATATAACACATGGATATTCAGAATGTTTATTATGTATGTTTTTTTTTCCAAAAAGTGTTTCCTTTTTTCTTTCCTTGTGGCAGAACACCACTAACTGCAACTGTTTAACTGCATTTGGGGGAACAAAAGATTTGTTTTATAATAGTTCCTGTATAATAAGCTAAGAACTTAGGGAATGATTTGAATTACAAATATTTTCTATCCCAGAGCAGTGTTTTAAACTCAGTGAAGACCTCAGCAGCATGCAAGTTCACATCCCCACCCACTCACTCACTTTTTTTTTTTCCTGTCTTTGCAGTTCCGCCATGGTTTTTAAATCATCCTTCCAACCTCTATGCCTATGAAAGCATGGATATTGAGTTTGAATGTACAGTCTCTGGAAAGCCTGTGCCCACTGTGAATTGGATGAAGAATGGAGATGTGGTCATTCCTAGTGATTATTTTCAGATAGTGGTAATTATTTTGTTTCATATTTGTTTTATAATCCCATTCATTGTTTTCTATTTTTTTCACTTGTTTTTATTTCTTCAAAAAAAAAAGTTTCCTGTTGGAGATTTTTTGTGATGTGTTAAAAAAGTTATTCAAATAAAGCAAATGATTTTCTAGACATAAGAATATTCGAACTGAGAAAGAGTGATCAAAGAGTTCAGCCCCCTGGTTTTACAGACAAGACTTTAAAACATATAAACAAACAAAAATAAATGAAATACAGACAGCCTAAGTATTTCTGAGTAGTTTCACAGTTTCACTGCTGGTTTATCAAAGAGAGTTTAGAACCTAGTTCTAGACTTAAGTCAAGAATCCCTTACTTCTTTGACTTTTACCCATTTTAATACAGTTTTATAAGATATGATACTTATGATTATGGAAGTCTTCACTTGGTAATACAGACAGCTTTTTTTTCCTACCCTGCCCTGTAGGACCAGCTTATCCTACATGAGCCATTGAGAAAGGCAGTGGTGATATGGTGATGAGGACAGTGGGTGCTGGTGGCATTGGTGGCTGCAGTGATAGGCCATGAAGAACCAGAGTACACATTGCTCAATGCTTTGTAATTTCCAATACTGGAATGAATTGAAGCTAAGAGGAATAACTTTTATGGTTTACTATAAGTTTTAGTTCATTTTCTATCCCTATTGTGGGAGATAATAGGGATAATGGTACTCTATTCACTGAGTTGTTGCCCTGGTACACACGGAGTGCTCAATACCTTCCATTATTGTAGCTTTTGCTGTTACTGGCAGAATGCTTGTCTCATTTGCAAATGCTCTATGAAATCTCACTTATAGGTATAGGTTAGCATTGGAGGTTCTGATTTTAGGTATATGAATATATGAGAGCGATATAAAGTTCTTTTCAAATAGCAAAGAACTTGCAGCTAAAGAAGAGGGTTTTAGGCCTACTTATGTTTAAGATGCAGACATGACACTTTCAAAGAGCTGTAATCTAGCCAGGTCTCCTGGGCAGAATGAGAGTAGAGCATAGTCATCCTATGAGTCCAGACACAAGCTCTCTCCATCGTATTACAATGGCCTTTGTTGCAAAGTGCCTCTTCCACAATCAGTCGACTTTCAGAAACTTTCATAATATCTGTGTGCATGCATGTTGGCCTACTATAAAGGTTCTTAAGGAATACATCCATAAAGGACATTTTATCACTTTTATTACCACTTATTATTTTTCACTTTTAGTTGCATTTGTTTAATTGGTTAGAAATAGTAAGATAAAATTTTAACTTTTAAATGCCACAGTGATCCATTATTTCCTTTAAAGGCGATGTTATTTCCACTACCACTGAATTAAAAATGATCTGCCAATGCGCACCTTAAGAAGTGTTGTATATGCCTAAAATATATGCTACTTACACTTAAAGGACATTTTTCAGTGCCCTTAAGGACGTATTGTAAAAGGCAACATTTATTTTTTTCTACATTTTGAATATAATCTTTCTCCCAGCATGATTCATTACAGCCAACCTATTTAAATTCTTCTTTTATAGGTGAAAGAAAATGTAAGGTATTGCCCGATTTGCATTAAATTGTGCTTAAAAATATTTCCTCAACAGCTCCAGAAATTTGAGAGCCATTTTCTGTCACACACTTAACACTGAGCACAAATAGTAAGTTATATGAAAATTCTGAATTAGAAGTTAGCCAGCTTTATCAAAGAATTTTACATCAGCTAGGAACTGATTACAAGACACTAAAAACAATTAAGAATTCCCCATGAGGTAATATTTATCTCTTAATGACTTCAGGGGAGGTGATTTAACACGTTTCACTTACTTAACTAATTCTTACACTAATATCGAAGATAAACTGAATTAGTATAATTAAATGCTATCTCTAGATCATTTTATCATCCATCCTTGAAAAAGATGGTGGCTCAATTTCTAAATAAAAGGAGTTAATGTTGCTGTATTTAATCTATAAAGGTGAAACATTTCCGCCATACAATAAGAACCACATGGGTATAAAATATTCACCATACTCCCCTCTCCAAACCCCAAAAGCTTATATGTCAAAGCCATCACAATATTTAAAGAATTTTTAGATATTTTTCTGGGCAAACACTTCCAGAAAATACCCAACTTTGATTTCTTGTCCTTTAGAATTCACAAATACCAGTATTTATACCCTTTCTTTTTTTTCCTGAGCAGCTACTAAACCTGAACTTCCTTCAATAACAAGTAAAAGAATGAGATTTCTTTTCATGCTAATCTTTGTTTCTTCTATAATTAATAAAATACTTGTCTGTTGACTGCTCATTTAGATATTGAGGATGGTGCATATTTTTGTCAGCATATTATTTAATGCAGATCTAGGTTAAACTGATGCCTGTGAATTCAGAAAAGAAAATTGGGAAGGTATGACATTTCCCAGGTGGCATAGGACACGTCTGTGAGGCTGAGACCCCTCATGGCCTCTCCTCTTGTTTCTTCTGTGGTGTTTTATTAAACTTTGGTCTCGTCTAAGTTCATTTTGTCACCTTGAGTTTTTTGCTTTCTAAAATACTTTACCTGCTTTTTCTTTTCCTTAGGGAGGAAGCAACTTACGGATACTTGGGGTAGTGAAGTCAGATGAAGGCTTTTATCAATGTGTGGCTGAAAATGAGGCTGGAAATGCCCAGACCAGTGCACAGCTCATTGTCCCTAAGCCTGGTAAGACAATGGGAACCTTGCTTTGGTACCTGGAATGAAAATTATTCATAGTCTGTTGGTAAAATCCATATTGTTTTTCCTACCCCTCAAGGGCAATATGGCAATATGAAATTATTTAGTTAATTAAGGTGTATACTTGTGTATTGATGACATTTTCCCTCTAGAAAATTGTGTGTGTACATGTGTATATATATATATATATGTGCATGTGTGTATGCGTGTGTGTGTGTGTGTATATATATATATATATATAAAATCTCCAATGAGGTAAAGTCATCATGAATAATAGGGCCTCTGCTTTTCAAGGCAATAACCACTAAATTATTACCTTCCCCCTCTTTTGTGGCCTGCCTTTCTTCCCAGCATTCCATTTAAATATAAAATATATAATATATACCTTGCATATATGTTAGGTGTATATTTTAGTTATATATGTGCATATATACATACACACATATCTATAAATATATATACATAAGGACTATACATATTTTCTTATATGTAATATTGAATCAATGGAAGTTAATTAGTGTATTAGTCTGTTCTCCACTGCTGTAGAGAAATATCTGAGACTGGGTAATTTATAAAGAAAAGAGGTTTAATTGGCTCATGGTTCCACAGGCTGTATAGGAAGCATGATGCTGGCCATCTGCTGGGCTTCTTGGGAGGCCTCAGGAAACTTGAGATCATGGCGGAAGGCGAAGGGGAAGCAAGTGCATCTTATGTGGCTGGTGCAGGAGAAAGCTGGTGCAGGAGAAAGAGGGGGAAGTGCTACACACTTTTAAACAACCAGATCTCATGAGAACTCAGTCACTATCGGGAGAACAGTACCAGCACGGAAATCTACCCCTGTGATCTAATCACCCCTGACTAGGCCCCACCTCCAACACTGGGGATTACAATTAGACATGAGAGTTTGGTGGGGACACAGATTCAGACCATATCAAATAGATCTTGAAAAATTACGCTTTTTAATTATAATTGCAAAAAATGTCATTTTGTTTTATAGTCTTTTGGAAGTTTAATATATTGCTGAATTACAGAATTCTAGAATAAGTCCGGGCACAGTGGCTCATGCCTGTAATTCCAGCTTTTTGGGAGGCCAAGGGGTGAGGATGGCTTGAGACCAGGAATTTGAGACCAATCTGGACAACATGGCAAGACTTTGTCTCTACTGAAAATAAAAAATATATATATTTAAAAACAGGCAGCCATCTGTAGTCCAGCTGCTTGGGAGGCTGAAGCAGGACAATCGTTTGAGCCCAGGGTGTTGAGGCTGCAGTGAGCTATGATCACACTACTGCACTACAACCTGGGCAACAGAGCAAGACTCTGTCACAAAAAACAAAACAAAACAAAAACTAGAATAAATTGATATTAGACCTGTCATGTAACAGCTCTATAACAACACAATTTCTTGGGAGGAGAGACAAAAATAAAAACAAAAGAACCATCCTGCTGCTCTGAAATGATTAAAGAAGTTTAAAACAGGGACAAGACAGTTGTTAATACAGATCCAAATACTTCAAAATGTTAATATCTCCCATAAAGAGTTATCTATCATGTTACATACATTTCAACTCTTTTGGACCAGTTTTCTTCCTTTTGACATGGCTCACTTTTGTGTTAATCCTTTCCTGAAGTAAGTTTAATAGAAAGTAGGAAAAACATATAAGACATAGTCTTTCTTTGGCTTTTATCATTTAAAATGTGCCTATTAAGTCCTTATATTTTATGCACCCCAGCCAGTCAGCTGAAGATTCATAGCAATGCTCACAAAGATGACTTTCTCCTATTTCCTTGATTGAAATAAAAATAAAATAACTATAGAACAACAATACCAGATGAGTAAAGAAGCTAAAGGAACTATGTAGGAATTAAAAGGAGCAATTAACTCTTGCTCAAGATCACCAGTTTCTCTGACGGACTTCTTTTCCCTCCATTTGATGTGCTTAAGTGTCAGTGTAACTTCATTGGTGTGACAAAGTATATTATTTTCTGCTGAACTAGTAATGGATAAGTAGGAGAAAAGGAACCTTTAAAATCAGGGTCTCTAATGTGAGCCACATTTTTTTTCTTTTAATTTTATTATTATTATACTTTAAGTTTTAGGGTACATGTGCACAATATGCAGGTTAGTTACATATGTATACATGTGCCATGCTGGTGTGCTGCACCCATTAACTCGTCATTTAGCATTAGATATATCTCCTAATGCTATCCCTCTCCCTCCCCCCACCCCACAAACTGTACCATATCATTAGTAACAAAAGTATGGGTGCCTTTAAGCTGATATTGGCTGCTACGCCAGTCATAGAACAGGAGAATTGTAGGTGAGTTTGATTTTTCAGCTAAGGCCATAAAGCTGATGACAATGCAAGATAAGTGACTTCGTGTTTCTAAAGGAGGTGTAAGATGTATCCTCCTAGCACTTGGCACTGACCAAAGAAGACCAGTGAGCATCCCTGTACCTGCTCACAGGGAGGGAGGATTCTTTGAAGTGCTAGAATTCATAGGATGAGAGGTTGTCATGGTATTTTCTCTCCTGTACCAGCCAAGTTATACAGACTCCAAGAAAACCTTTTAGACTGTGTGTGTGTGTGTGTGTGTGTGTGTGTGTGTGTGTGTGTGTGTGTGTGTGTGTGTGTGTATGTGTGTGTGTGTTGCTGGGGACTGATTGCAAAAATGGGAAATGGCCAACTTTATTCTGCTATTTCATGGTCTATACAAACCTGCCCCCAGTGTCTGAGGAAGCTGAGAGACCAAAGAAAGAGGCTGACAAATCTAGTTTCTTAGAAATACTTAATAGGGACTTATGAACAGGAGCCATATCTGTGTCTCTGGCAGTGCTGAGACAACATGGTGGCATGAGGATGCCACTAGCCCCCAGACCCAGGGCTTATATACCATGGGGAGAAGTGGTTTCGAAGGGAAGTGTGAGATGATGGAAATACAGTAACACCAAAGTTTTCTGACCTAATGGCAGGATTTATGGTAAGTACCTGCTGTTACACAAGGAAAATTGATAAACAGGAAATCTTAGAGGCCTTCCCAGAAGAAGAGTTAATCAGAAGCCAACAAACATGGTGGATTAGCTTCCAAGATGGAGTTGCTTTCGCCTCCACACTGGCTGGAAACCACCTGGAGCTGTCCACAATGCAGGGAAGAGAAAGGAGAGGACAACATTAAGAAGAAGCTCTATTTCGACCCTTGAGAAGAACAAGGGCGTCAGTTCCACTTGAAGAAGGCAAGGCTGAAGGTTTCTTGAAAGGACTTTTCCCAAGAGGTCCTGTCTGCTGAGGCTGTGCCAACCAAGACACTAGAGTGATGCCGCCTGGATGGAGCTGAGCTAGGAGGGTGGCGCAGGTCAGCCAGAGAGTGCTTTGCCAACTCCAGCGGGGGTCCAGTGACTGCATTTCTAAGGTGGGGATTTTCTGAAGAACTCACAGAACTGCTCCACAAAAAAAAAAAAAAAAAAAAAAAAAAAGAAGAAGAAGAAGCTTGCAGAAACCTTCCATGAGTGTGGACTTTTGAAAGGACAAGCTGAGAAAAACAGTCTTTGTCTCTTTATTCCAAATCCATCCTCCCCTCTCTGACCCTGAGGAAGCCCTAAATAGAAGGGAGAAGCGACCTGAGAGACTGAAACACAGATGATAGGCAGTCCTACTGCCCCCTTCCCTATTTACAATCTACGCTTGCTTTGAGAGATGGAAAGAAATTTTAAATTATTAGTTGAATATTTTAATTTAGATCTCATTGAGGTGTTTGTGTGTTGTGGGGAGGGGGGGGTTGTTATTGTGTGGAGTTCTGTTTGTTTTGTTTTTGAATACCTGAAGATAAAGCTTTTTTTTTTTTTTTTTTTGAGACAGAATCTCACTCTGTCTCCCATGCTGGAGTGCAATGGCACAATCCTGGCTCACTGCAACCTCCGCCTCCCAGGTTCAAGTGATTCTCCTGTCTCAGCCTCCCGAGTAGCTGGGATTACAGGCGTCCACCACCAAGCCCAGCTAATTTTATTTATTTATTTATTTTTGGTATTTTTTAATACAGACAGGGTTTCACCAGGTTAGCCAGGCTGGTCTCCAACTCCTGACCTCAGGTGATCCACCCGCCTCGGCCTCACAAAGTGCTGGGATTACAGGCCTGAGCCACTGCTCCCAGCCAATAAGGGTTTTTAAATACTTACCTCGCCCCGGGGCCAGAGGATGGACCCAAGTTACAATCAGGGTTGGGAAGACAGAGCTGACAGTGTGTGTTTGAAGACGGATGACAGCAGAAAAATAAAAGGCTATTTCCTTCTAATTTCCAATAGTTGAGCTTATTCAGTCAACCCATTATAGATGTTCAATTTCACTTCTCCCAGGAACTCTACAGGTAGCCTTTAATTCATGGTATCTTGCATTCCACTTGGGCCCCGATTTGTTTAGGTCTATGTGACCATAAATAGTCAAGGCTCTGCTGAGCAGAAATGGCGTTTAACTCCTCACTAGAGCCCAGGAAAATCTTGAAAATTCATTTATTTTCCATCTAGATGGTAGAGTGTTGTCAGTGGCATCTACACTCTTGGTCGTTGTTTATTGTATTTGGCATTGGATTCAAAAGAAAGTAAAAGAAAATGAAGATAAAAATCCGAAAGCGTGACAGGACACCGTTGTGACTGTCTTATATTTCCCCCTTACACATGATGGATTGCTTTTTCCTGGCTATTTAATCAGGTCTTCAAAGAATGCCACTCCAATTCCTCAGAGATGCAGCACAGGCCGCGTGCACAGATGGTAGAGAGGCCAGCTATAAATTAAGCAATGAGGCTGACCATGGTGGGAAGAACATAGCCCTCTCTGTTTAAGTTTTGACAATAAACGGTCACCATATATTTTGAAGTACATTGTGGGCGTGCATTACCCAGCTGTTCAGCTTTAGCCTGTCCACAGGGGCTTGTGGCTGAGAGTTACTCTTGGCAACCGTAACAATCTGCTTCTCGCTGAAGTACAGACAATGACCTATTTGAGCCAGTGTCTGTAGTTGTTGGATATTTACATAAGCCTAATGAAGTTTCAACATAGTCTTTTATATATAGTTACCTATTCCCTCTTTAGCAATTAGTAACTTAGGAAATAAAATGAACATAATCTGCTGAATTAAATTGAGTGAATGACTTGTTTTTCTCTCCAGAAAATGCTAGGGAAAAATATTTGAAATGTATGCATTTTCAAATGTGAAATATACACACGGTTTCCTCTAGATAAAGATCAAGATTAAAATCAAGAAGATCAATGGTGTTTTTAAAAATCCTTATACTATAGGAGGTTCTATCAATAATGGTACATAAGTAACATAATGCCATACACACAGTGCTATCTATACAATTATTTATTTTCTGTCTCTCTCTATAGAACACATGCACAAATAGAGGATGGATTCCTGCACACATGAGACTTTGCATATATTACATTAAAAATATGGAGCCATATTATGTAAGCAGTGTGATGGCAAGTTAATTCAGTTTAGTTGATTTATATGATGTGTATTGTTTATTAATCTCTCCTTAGATCTGGGGACAGAGTTTTATTGTTGTTTGTTATAATTAATTTTTGAAGGGGACGGCAGGATGTTGGCTAAGAAGTCTCCTTTCTAAATAAGACATTATTACTGCAAGTATACTATTCAGTGAATAGTCTAGCAAAAAATGTGTTAAGAATCAATGTGTTAGGACCGGGTGCAGTGGCTCACGCCTGTAATCCCAGCAACTTGGGAGGACGAGGTGGGCAGATCACCTGAGGTCAGGAGTTTGAGACCAAACTGGCCAGCATGGCGAAACCCCATCTCTACTAAAAATACAAAATTAGTTGGGCATGGTGACACATGCCTGTAATCCCAGCTACTTGGGAGGCTGAGGCAGGAGAATCAGTTGAACCCGGAGGGCAGAGATTACAGTGAGCCAAGATCAAGCTACTGAACTCCAGCCTGGGCAGCAGAGTGAGACTCCATCTCAAGAAGAAAAAAAAAAGAGTCAATGTGTTGGGTGTTACAAGAATAAGAAGTTTCAGTAGCCAGAGTTGTGAACAGGTAAGCAGTAAGTTAGGATCCCATTGGCATACTGGATGGTGATAAATTAATTACTCCCATGTTACCATCCAGTAAATTGTAGTGCAGGTAGGTGGTAATTAAATTAAGGACACTATTTGGTAGCTGAGTGGAGAAGTTAGCAATTATCTGGAGCTGGGGAGCGGGAGATGGGGAGCAAGGCAGGAACAAATAATAAGATGAATTTAAGATATTAGTTATCTCTGAGTTTCTTATCCTGGTTCTAGCTGTTGCATGGCATTCCATTTTCTGACAGTGTCTGCAGCGGAAGGTTGTTGGAAGTACCTGACTGCTGAGCAGGGAAGTGGAAGGCCGTGGAACTGGGAATGCACCTACAATAGGGGCATACGTAGTCTGGGATGTGTTTAATATAGTGGCATAAATGCGTGAAGACAGAATAAAGTTGCCATGGGAAGAAATAATGTATTCATTATATTCTACCATGCACAAAATGGCTGTGGGAAAAATCCATATAATCATAACAAGAATAAATACTATTATAGATATTTCCCAAAATGTTGGTTTGCTTGGGCAAGATATAGAGTCTATGTCTCATGTTAATATTGCATATTTGGCTGTGTGGTGGAGTAGACAGAGCACAGACTTTGGAGTCAATTTAAGTACAAATCACAGCTCTATCATATATTAGCTGTGTGACGTTAGGCCAGACACTTAACTCTAAGCCTTAATATTATATCCTGCAAAATGTGGATAGTACTATCTATGCCATCAGTTTGATGGGAGAATTAAATCAGGATAGTGTAAGCAAGACACATATCACATCTACCACATAGTAACTGCTCAATAAATGTAATCTGCACATTTGATCTTCCTTCATCTAAGATATACACCTACTTTTAAGCAAGCATGGTTTCTTTTATTCATTTGCCAAATATTTTTGTAGGCCTACTATCTGCTATTGGGGAAAGTAAATTGAAAATAGAAAAAGAGATAAATTTCCCACTTTAAAAAATAATCACGTTTTTATTGGAAGAGGAAGACAAATAAAAAAAATAAAAATAGGCCAGGCGTGATGGCTAAGGCCTGTAATGCTAGCACTTTGGGAGGCCAAGGCAGGCAGATCACTAGGTCAGGAGATCGAGACCATCCTGGCTAACACGGTGAAACCTCACCTCTACTAAAAATACAAAAAATTAGCCGGGCGTGGTGGCGGGTGCCTATAGTCCCAGCTACTTGGGAGGCTGAGGCAGGAGAATGGTGTGAAACCTGGGAGGCGGAGCTTGCAGTGAGCCCAGATAGCACCACTGCACTCCAGCCTGAGTGACAGAGCAAGACTCCGTCTCAAAAATAATAATAATAATAATAATAAATAAAAATAAAAAAATAAATGCTGGTTTTATTTTTTTCCCTCTAACATTGGTTAAAAAAAATAGTTCCACTGTAGTAGGGGAAATATATTGGTTAGACATTTACAAAAATGAGAAGCATTATCAATTATCTGTCCTCCCCTGGAAAAGGTTACTGATTACAAATGATGTTTAATTTTAAACATTTTATTAAGTCAGTATATCATATAGCTTGGAATTCAGAAGAGTCAATCGTGAACATCAAGACATAAAACCAGAAGTATTTTTTATCTGTTTTCATGAGTTGTTCCTTATCAATATAAGAAGAATACCTGGAAATCCAAATGGACAAAAGGAATATACTAATAAAATTGTATATATATTATAATTACATTATAATTATAGTGTTTCCTACTACATGTTGATTCTGACATACTAACTTCACTGAGATTCAGTGTGAAGCAATGAACATTGAATAATTAGTTCAATTATTAAGATCTATTATAATTTACTTTTTCAGTGTAGTAGCACCTAAGCAACTACGTATGAGAGATTGAATCTAAAGGGCTGTACTTCTTACTTTGATATTAACGACTGGCGGAGAATTAAGTTAAATTTTGTCTCTTAGTATGAGAAAAGTTACTATGATTTAAATGTTTAATTGTGTTTAGTGTAGGATCAAATTGTTCCTGGAGTTCTGTAACTAATTTAGAAGAGCCAATTTCATGTGCCATACTACAATGTTAATGGACCCAAGCAGGTAAATGGGTCCTTATAGTTTCCTCACACAAACAGAGATGCTCGTTAACACTACAAAATTCCTCTTTAAAGTTCCATCATTGGTCCAAATGCATAAAAATGCAACTTAATATTTTTGAAACATATTACAATGATATTATAGCTCGTAAGCTTCCCTAGAATGTTTTCCTTTATAAGCCTTGGTAATTAATTGTAGCTAAGAAGATACAGAGCCAAGTTTTTTCAAAGTGGCTTTGTTAACTTCAGCATATCTGACCGTACATTTATTCAATAAATTGTAAAATTATTTTTGCTTATGAAGTTAAAAATAATAGTAATGTATTTTTTTTATTTTCTACTTCAAAGTCTCCCTCCCATTAGAGAAATGTTGACACCCATGCTAACATTTTCCCTGAGTGATTCATTGATAATCTAAGTTTGGCATAAAGCAGTCATTTGATCTTTGACCATATAATACTCACCTAGTGTATGAGATGTGTCCACATCTCATTTATACACTCTTATCCAGTTTACTTGTAGAGATTTAAAAATGTATTGGAATATAGTGTATATTTATGAGAGATTCTTAGGCAATATTGCCTAACCTTTCCAAGTCTCTATTTCTTCAGCTGTAAAATTCAGTAGATAATTGTCTCAAAGATTTAGTGCAATAAATGTATGTAAAAGGGATTTGTGGGCTGTAAATTGCCACACAAATGTTAGCTATTATGAAGTCTTTTGTTGGTTTTGTTTAGTCTCAAGAAAAATAGCAGGCATTTATTGGGATGAATAAAATGATAGCTTTCTTCTAGCATATTTTTCTACCCTACAAGAAAATAATTAGTAAACACATATTTTAATGACAATGTCCATTCAAAACTTAGGTTTTTAGCCTAGTGGACAAGGTTAAGGGAAAAGTCCTTTTTCAAAATGACTGCTAGTTGAAAGATTTGCAGCACGGTTTGCAGTATCAGTTTAATAATGACTTGCTCATGCCAGTTTTATGTAGGCAGAGGTTTCTCAGCAAATAAAGGCTTGTCATTCACCTTGTCCTTCATTCAGCACGTGCTTCAGGTAGGAAGCCAGCTCAGTGCTAATCAAGAGGATATGGCTGTATGGCAGACTTTGAAATTAGAAATGAATTCTGCAGTAATATGAATGTACTGAGACCAGTGATAACAATAAATCCATACAATATGGAAAACTTGATAAATTCATAAATATTGATCACATCATACTTCAGTGGTAAATATACCAGAGTGTTATCCCATTTTTTTTTTTTTTTTAGCTCTCTAGAGTAGAAAAAGCGGAAGAGAAGAATGCTGGTTTTTATATTGAATCCAAATGATTTTGACTTTGAATTTGTTATATTTTTATCTTTCACCTGTATATCACCATTTGATGAAAGATGTGTGAGTGCACACAAAACATACATACATATAGATTATATAGTATGTAGATGCTGTGCGTATATGTATACACAGAAAGAGATATATATTCCTTTTGATTAGAGAAGTCTTATTTCCTGGGGAAAAGAAGAAGGTTAATGAGATGAACTATAACCCCCACCAGTGCAACTGCAACTGGTCTCAAGGCTGCAATTGGTACTATTTCCCTCCTGCTACCTGCTGTAAATTCCTCTTACTCTCAGCTAACATCTCTGCTAGTTTCTGTGGCTTACCCAAATTCCTGTCCCTTTACTGGTCATATATGCTGTACTAGCCAATACATGATCAAAATTGGGGAAGGGAGTATCAAGAGATACTCCAGTAGATCATCAGAATGCCAATCATATTTTCCTTCTTTCCCAACTCCTCTTAATGACCTGGGTAATTATTTTGCCAGGATAGTATCCTGCCTTGCCTGCTTGTATTTTGGCACAAGACGTATGATACAACAAGGCAGCAGCAATAGCTCAAATTTCAATGATAGAAGCATTCCTCCTTTGTGAATTAGGACTTCTAAGTCTACAAGCCTAGAGTCATAGGGATGGTAAACAGAGATTCTCCAAATGGGTCACTGGGAGTCACGGTAAGCAGTTTCATACCTACTTTAATCTCTTGTGTTTGTTTAGTCTACCTATTGAGGACATGGTACCATATACTGGCCATTGATCTAGACATATACTAGACCCTAGAAGAAGGTATCCCTTTTGCTTAGGGTATGGTCTCCAGCCTGGCTCCTTAATTCCACCTCTGAAGGCTTTACTTTGGCTGTATCAAGTCAGCAGCTGTTGTTGATATGTGATAGGATTAGCAGATCCCGTGGCAATGCATTTATGCCTATACCTCCTTTTCTATAGAGTAAGTTATTTGATTCTTTTCAATATAATGAGGGATTCCATGTTGGTCTCAAATACTTTGTGAGCTCTGAGATGGTGGTGCAGGTAGAAACCCTGAGAATAGGAAAAGCAACGCATTTCCAGAATATGTGTTTATTTCAATCAAGATGAATTTCTAACCTTTCCAGAAGAGAAGTCATCCAAGTAAATATGTCACCCAGAGACTAGTTGGTTTTCTTAAGGAAGAGTGATTTGTTGGGAGCTCAGCATGTGTCTCTGTTGCTAGGAGATTGGGCATACAGCAGTGGTGGCAGCTTCTGGTGAGTAGCAGAAACCATGTAGGATTAGAGCCCATGCCAGTGAGCAATGCATAGGCTCCATTCTTGCCTCTGTAGCCTTATCATTTGTGCACCTTTATGCTACCATTGGAGGCTGGCTGATGTCAACTGGGTGAATTGTTCCATCTACATAATTGCTTAGTGACTCTTCCATAAATTATACAATCTGGTGTTTACAGGGGATTCAAAGATTTTTTTTAACTTGGTGTTCATTCCTGTGGGCCTATCCACATGCCTTTTCCCCAAACCTTTTTGCTCCTGATCTTTCCATCATTGGCCAATCAGCCAAGCTATTTGACCTTGTTCATATGTATATATATATATAGTCCTACCTTGAGCCATTTATAATTTCATATAAAGTAGGTGGTGTGGTATGTTCAACATTCTACCTTGGGAAAGGTTCTCTTTACCACTTTCACTTTCTTTTGGGGCTATCCCTCACTGAGCTGCAGTGTAGCAGCCATCCAATTTGGGGTGTACCCACATACCCACAGACCAAGCTGACCACCTGGTCATAAGTGTGAGTTAAAGGGGAAGATAGTTGTACAGTAGTGATTGAAAACATGGAGGTCTGGGCCCTCCTGTTATGTCCTCTGGTCCCGTTTTTCCCTGATGCCAAATGTAATTCACCCCATGAAATGATGATGGTCCTGTCTGACCTTATAACTTGGTGCATCTCAGAGAACCCAGCATATGATGAGCAGTTCTGGTCAGTGGACTCTCCCATGGTTATTTTTCTCTTACTTTGTGAGTAGGGAAACTGCTGCACAGAAAAGTGAACTAACTTGTCCAAGGTCACACAGCTAGCAAAACATCTGACTTCTCAGCCTACTTTCTCAGCCATTGTGTTATAATGGGTCTGTCTACCCAGGCTTTGTCCACACATGGAGGCTTCTCAGATAAATGGGTGGTATTTCAGATTTATTTGAGTCTAATCAGACTAGTTTTAGAATTACTAATAAAGGTTAAACACTGGAAATTAATTTTTAAAGTCTGGGATTCTGCCACTCAAATGATCTCTGTTCAACTTTCCAATATGATAGGGCCCATTGCTAAGTGTGGGTTAAATGTGTGAACCGTCTTGAGTCTTAAAGGTGAATATCACATAATTCTTGCTATCCAGAAATCCATAGTTTAACAAAGAGTAAATTCGATATAACTAATCTTAATTATTAAATGCAATTAAAGCATAGTGATTTGCAATGCTATATTCATTATTCAATATTTATCGAGTACTCAGAAATATATAAAGAATCACAAATTAGAGTGTTGTGATATGCACTTGCAGTCCCAGCTACTTGGGAGATTGAGATGGGAGGAGCACTTGATCTCAGAAGTTTGAGACTGCAGTGAAATATGATGGGGCCACTGCACTCCAGCCTGGGCAACAGAGCAAGACCCTGTCTCATAAGCAAGTAAGTAAATACATAAATAAATTTTACCTAGATATTGATTTTTTTAACAAAGAATCACAAATTAGAGATGTTAGATACAATTCAAAGAAACGTTAAGTCTTTAAAGTTAGTCTTAATACTCCTCAAACATAACACAGCCAGTGCCTGACATACTATTTTTTGGGTTTGACCCTATCTTACGAGGTTGGTAGTGTCATTTGCCACACAGAATGACAAAGCTTCTATTGTATTGAAAAGCTCCTTCACTTATTGTTCTGTTTTGTTTAAGTGAAAAGGTCTAGGTTACAATCTAGGTAAAAAAAAAGAAATAATATTTTTTTATTTAAAGTATCTATTCAGAGTTCTTTAGCTTATAATGTAGTTCCATCAAACAATAATTAATCAGCCTAAATAGTATAGGCAATGCACAGCTGTCTTTGTTATTTTGTGTTGACAAATATATACCAAGAATCTATAGGTGACCCTAACTTTCCCTGAAACATTGACAAAATAAATTTTTTCATCTAGATGATCGTCTATGACGAATGTAAGAAAATTCACTTGAAATTAAAATGCCCCATCCTGAAATTAAAACACACGTCATTATAAAGCAAGAAAAGTCCAACAGAAAAGCCAGTTTCCCATATTTCTTGGTATTCTTCAGGTCCAGTTCCTATTTAAGTTGACCTACCTGCTAATCAGAACTGATGTCTTCAGTTCTGGCAGACATCGACTGAGTGTATGAAAATGTACCAAAGCAGAACAAATTTTGAACAAGGAAGACTGATTCTTTCTCTAAGTGATTTTCTCCTAACAGTATGGCACTTAGTTGTAAGGAAAAGGGAATAAAAGTACTATGTAGCTTATTTCATATTCTTCCCTTGCCTTGTCTTCTTGATCTCATAAATGGAAAAAAGAATGAAGAAGAGAATTGGTAGCCTATACATAAGTCTTTTGATCTCATGAATTCCATGTCCAATTTTTGACACGTAGACCACCTGCTTTCTTGTTATACTTGAGCCTTACTTCTCATTATTTAATGTGAGGCTTTGAGCCCAATTTTGATAAAATATTTTAGATCTTCTTTAATATGCTTGCTTATATAGAAACAGATGACCCTTGGGGAAATTCAACTGATAAAAATGGTAAATATATTTTTGCTTTTCTAGATCAAGAAAAATAACAACACTAAAACCTCATACTAATGATGTAGTTACTTTGCACATGAAACATCCTAGAAAAAGTTATTTCTACTTTCTGAATGCAGGTGTTAAGTGGATGCTTAAGCTCTTATTCTAATAGGGAAGTTTGGCATAGAAAAAAATTTATTTTGAATCCCAGGAGTATTTAAGTGCAAGATATAGGGGTAAGAAAAAGGAGATAGCACAAAGGAGAACTTAAACAACTCTTTCAATGGGAAAAGGAATTCATTGCTGAAGATGTGACATCTGAGTTGAAATGGACTTTGAAGTAGGGATGTGGTTTGGCCAAGCTGCCAAGAAGGGCAAAGAAATTGCTGGTAGAAGAAACATTACACACAACACATGGGAGCATAGAGCAGAAGCAAAAGTATGTATTCAGTGAATTATGTGTGGTTCTGTAAGGCTGTAGAGATATGCAGGGGCTGGATCACGGAGTATCTTTTAGAATATACAAAGAAAATTGGACTTTTTGTCTGGACTATGTGGGATAGGGATGGCTAAATGTAAAAGATAGGCTTGCTTCTATTTCTGTTTTTTAAAGATAACTTTGGAAGCTGCGTGAGTTGGCAGTGGTAGAAAGAGGGACTAGAAATATTGAAACTAGTTGGAAAGCTGTATCATCAGTAGGCTAAGCAAGAGAGAATGAGGTCATTGACCGCAACTGTGCAAGAAGAGTGAGTTAATGTATTAGAAGGTCCTGACAGCTTGGAGATTGCAATGAATATGTACAGATGGATTAGGAATTGGGGCTGATTCCTAAATTCTTGACTTAACTGAATGGATGGTAAAGCCATCACTTAAGAAAGAGGAAGAATGACTTAAGTCCATCTCCACAGAAAGAGCCTGGGTTGTGAGTCCTTTGAAGGCCCATGTCTTGATCATCTTTGTATTTCCAGCATGAGTAAAGGGCCTGACAATGACAGACTCTCAATGACTCATTAGGAAGCCTAAAAGGCAAATACTTTGTTTTACTGATTAATTGATAATGCCAGGTATAAACTATGATATTGTAAAAGGTGAGGCAAAGGAAGTAAATATCCCAAAGACTCCAAAACATGTAATTGAGAAATTTATAATCAAAATAGGCAAAACTAGTAGGCTTACTGAAAAGCATATTTTGCTTTGTGTGTTAGAGAGATCAGAGCAGGAGGACAGATGAATGCAGAATATTTTGTAGTATCTCCAGAGGGAAATAATTATGGCCTAAACCGAGTGGCAACTCTGCTCATGGAGAGAATGATGAATTCAAAGAATTATATGGAAGAGGAAATGGTTAGCAGTTTGCATTTGAATTGAAAAAGAGCTTTTGATGCTGACTGGGAATTCTGTAAGTTATTGGCATTGCTGATGGTAATGAAAAGCTTAAGGGAGAGTGTGACAGGGCCTTATCATGCATCTTTAGTTCCTTGATAGGGTATAAATGAGTCATTCTCCTACTGATGTGATGATTCCTCGTTGCTGGACATATTTTACCCAGCTTTGAGAAAGGAACTCATTGCACTGCCATCTTGGAATAATGAGTTAAAGGGTTATGCATTAACATAAGATAACCACTGAGCACTATTGCTGCCAGGACTGGAATATATTGATTTGATTAACCCTTAAATATCAGAAGGTAAAAACTATCACTTTTCCCCCACCTCCCCTCTTTATTTCCTCTGTCTGTGGCAGACACAGATTAGAACTGAGAAATAAATTAGAAGGACTAACTTTGGCTTTCTGCCACCTAGAAATAAAATCCATTTAATTTACCCTGACTATGCTTGTTATAGTGTTAAATATAGACTAAATAGTTTAATATGGATTTATGTAATGAGTTCACAAATTGATTTTGCAGAGGAAGCTTGCTTTAGGAAATAAACACCTGTGTACTGTGGTTTGAATGGCCTACTTCTATGTGCACTCATGTTGATATAAATGAATTTTCTTAAAAAAAAATCTTACAGTCACTTCATCATTCCAATATTTTTGAAATCCACAAATCAAAAACCAAACAATGATTTAGAAGCTCTAGATATCACCTAGGGAAAGCAGTCTCTATTGGGTATCAGTGATAATGTCTTATCTTTGAGTGACAGGATTAAAAAGAAAAAAAAAAGACCTCCTCCACTCTCTGTGAAACCTCCACTTCTCCTTTTCCCTTGTTTAAGAACGTCACATGTGCCTCATTTAAACATTAATTATTTAGCTTGAACTGTACACAGCTAATGTGTAAAATAAAATTCCTTGCAAGTTTGAAGATGAATCCAGAGGTACCGCTTCTAAGCAGGCCCCCGCTTTTTCTATCTCGGGTGGCCAAATTATGTGTAATTGTAATTGGTGACAGATGGTGACTGTTGTGTCAGCCAATCATTCTAGGAATGGCTACTAAGATTTGTAATTATAATGTCCCTTATTCCTATTTAAATTAAACAGTCTTCACATAACTATTCTTTCCCTTGAAACATGGAAATTTGTGTGTGGGAATTGGGGACAGTTAAGGGTCAGGGTTTTACCTCTTAAAATCTACACTTTTTCACAGTCTGTCCCACTTCTCTAAGGCACCGTATATGGGGGAGGCCAGCGATCAAGAATGGTAATTTACAATCTAAGAGTGCTTAATCTAAAATCTGTCCTTGTCAAAGTAGAATGCGTTGGTCCCCATGCAGCAGTAATGGAAATTTTATTTCAGCATAAGCTTCAATGGGGGCTTTCACTGTATTCTTTAAACTACCCTCGTCCTTATCAATTTATGCCATGTACAGGTCTTGTGGGTTTTTAACATCATTCTACTTTAAAAGAGAAAGCATTAAATATAATAAATAATCAAATCCACATTTGGAAACCTGTAAACTCACCTTGCAAGCATAATAACAAAAATTGTTATATGGTTATGGCTGAATCTAGCTTTATTATTAATCATTTTTCCTGGGGATTAAAACTTAATTTTTCAAAGAGATCCTTTTCTCTAACACACTAGTTTCTCTTTTAGGGTAACACTTTTATAATAAAAAATTATTTTCCTTAATTTTCACTGTCATATACAAAGAGCTTTTCCTGTTAAGAAAATAGATAGTTAAGAAATATAATACTCCAGGGCAAAAATTGGACCAGATTAATTAAAATAAATATATGAAGACTTTATAATTGTTTTTGTTCAGTAACAAATTAGTAAGTACCATGCTAAATGAAGACAATAGCAATGACATTTATACATTGTAAATTAGTAATTATGGGTATTTTGTTTTAAATCTATTTACTAGCTCTTGCTTACTAAAAACCTCTAAGTATGTCTCTTTCTTATAGTTTCCGCGTGGTATGTATAAATCTGTTTTATTTTCCTTCAGAAAACACACATGCTAACTTTATTATATCTTCTTTTCTGGCCTGGGATTAGTTAACTAGGATTTATATTTATCTTCTATGTTCTACCTCATTAATATCTATCTCCTATGTTCTACCTCCACTCCCTCATTCCTAGACTCTTCAGTTTGTGCCTCCTTTTGTGGATCCTGAAATTCTACACCTCACTGAATTTTATATATGCCTACCACTGTAACACTGGCCCACTTTGTTCTTCATGCTAGATTGTACTAGAGAGCAATTCTAAGGTCATATTTTTTACCTTTGCTATTTCTCCCACAAATTTTCCCAAGTCATTATTGGCCAAAACAAACAAAAAACAACATAATCATCAAAACATCTATTATTCTCTGCTATCTATTTTAATACAATTTTCTGTTCCCAAAGCTCAGATTCTTTGTTTTTCGATTGTTCCAAATAGGAGTGACAATTGTTGTGCTAGAGATGGCATATTGATGACCACGAATGAGATATACATAGAAGATTCTATATATTATTGCCAAAAGAAATGTGAGGTATCCAGGTATCCTTGGGAAAGACTCAATTGGCTATATGTAAAATTTTTGATGTCTAAGGCATCAGGTATGGCTTGGATGATTAGCAACATAAAAGAACACAGGCAATATTAAAAGTGCACACTGTATGTTGTCAGTTTCCCCTACATTTTATACAGCTGTCAAGAATACTAAAAGAATTTGTGAGACCCCTTTTTGTTGACTGTTTGTTAGATTCATCTAAGGAACAGTTAACATTCTGAAAAATATTACTGAGTCAAATGTCTTCCTGTAACTGCAACATTACTTGCACATTAGTTTTTAGAAAGAGTACATTTTAACACTCTTGGCTGTTCAAAATAAATTTCAAGACCTACAAATACAAAAAAAAATATGATGGCATACTGCTCTTTAGAGAGCATCATGTGAAAAAATCTAGCTCTTTGTTTACATGTGCATAGAGACCTGATTAAAATTTGGGGGTTGTCATATCAAATTTCCTTACTGTGTTTCCAGATAGTCAAAGTTTTGGGGATAAAATGAAGAGCTATAAGGAACAACAAAAATAATTGTTTACAGCCTTCTTTTGTAGCAGAGACATGTGAATATCAAAGGATAAACATGGATGTGGTGGATTTTTACTGTATCAACTTAGTCAAGCTGTAACAACCTTTCTCCGAATTTCCCTCTCTTTGTGGTTCTGAGTTAGTGTGGGCCAGAAACGGCAAATAGATGTAAGGGAGTAGTGTCTTAGTCCACTTTCTGTTACTTGTAACAGAATACTTGAAACTGGGTAATTTATTTTTAAAAAGGAATTCAATTCTTACAGTTATGGAGGCTGAGAAGTGCAACGTTTAGGAGCTGGCTCTGGTAAAGGCTTTCTTTCTGGTGAAGGCTCTCTACAGAGTCCCGAGGTGGCTCAGGGCATCACATGACAAGGAGGCTAAGTGTGCTAGCTCAGGTGTTTCTTCCTGTTCTTACAAAGCCACCAGCCTTACTCCTATAATAACCCATTAATCCATTAACCTATTATTCCATTAATCTGTAAATGAGTTAATAAATTGATGATGGCTCTGTCCTCATGACCCAATCATCTCTCAAAGGACCCTCCCTTATAAAACTTCCAAATTGGAGATTAAACTTCAGCATGAGTTTTGGAGGAAATAAATATTAAATACACTGCAAGTACCTATACTTTTTTATTTTTGGGAGGTTTGTGCAGGATATGAGTTGGTGCCCTCTGGTGGCTCACTTGTTGGGACAGGGCAATACCTCAGCCAGTTGCTCCTCCAGGCCCTGCCAGATCTTCTGTTTCAGCTTTTCTAACTGGTTCCCGGCTTTGAAGACAGAGCAAGGGCTCACAAGCCAAGCACTGTGGGTGGACAGCCTCTTTAAGTAGGAAAAGGCAAGGAGATGAATTCATCTTTAGAGCCTGCAAAAAGGAATACAGCTTTGCCTAGAGGACATGCAAGACCTCTAACCCAAAGACTATACAATAACAAACATATGTAATTTGAAGACACTGAGTTTGCAGTGATTTGTTATAGCAGCTGTAGGAAACAAAATTTGAATTCAAGATTCTTCCACTAATTTTGCATCTACATTCTGATCATTTTGGAAAATTCTTACAGAAATTGGACAACCTTGAACAAATAGTGATTTTTAAAATTATATCTAGGACTATCATTGCCAAGGGACTTTGTCTTGATATTTCACAAGAAGAATTTTGGAACTATGAAAATAGGGGATCCCATAGTTGTTACTACAAGCATAGAATGCCCACCAAACAATTTAAAGCCAAGCCTATTATCCAGGTACCCAGAGAATCCAGCCTCCAGAACAGAAGGAAACAGTCGCCACTGAAAGAACACAAAAGCCAGGAAGCCACAAGGAATTGCCCTCAGGTTCTGAAGGACAAGAGATTGTGCATTCAATAGCTTTTGCAGGAATTAATAAGTGAAGGCCAAGGGTTATAATAAACATCTAAAGGAAGAATTTAGCACAAACAAGACCACATAGAAGAAGAAAAATGTATGCAAGAAAACCAGTATGAACCACACCTAGAAACCTAGTCAGCGATTTTTTTTTCCATCTAAAATAATTAAGGATCTTTACCAGTTCCTTAGCACAGAGAAATGTCAGGACCTACTGCCTTGTCCTCATTATTCTTTATATGTAAGAAACTGGAGTAAACAATGCCAAATTATTATTCCAATTTGTAGGTTAAATAAGCTCCCCAAATCACCTAGTCACCGTCTTAAATTTTTACCTTAAAAATCCTACAGGGTATTATTATAATGGATTTCCTGAATTGCTGAAATACTACTTAATCAAAGGGAGAAGCCATTAAAACATAGAACATGCTATGTTATAGGGCTTACTTCTATTTCCTTGTGCACATTTTTTTTTTTAATAGGAATATAAAGCTAACTTCTCAGGTGGGAAGATGGTAGAATCATCACTGCCATCTCCAAAACTATACTTTTGTGATGCTGGCTTGAACTTAGACCATACAAAGTTACTCATTTTCACATGTTTGTCAAAATGATCCTCCATCAAAAAAAAAATTCAGTTATTATGGTCTCAGTAATTATGAAATGCAAACAGAATCATTTAAGAAGGATAAAATTGAGTATTTTGTTTCTTACATAAAATCCAGACCTCTGTCATTTCAGCTTTGGTAGAGTATTTTCTTTTATTATTATTATTATTATACTTTAAGTTTTAGGGTACATGTGCATAATGTGCAGGTTAGTTACATATGTATACATGTGCCATGCTAGTGCGCTGCCCCCACTAACTCGTCATCTAGCATTAGGTATATCTCCCAATGCCATCCCTCCCCCCTCCCCCCACCCCACAACAGTCCCCAGAGTGTGATATTCCCCTTCCTGTGTCCATGTGTTCTTATTGTTCAATTCCCACCTATGAGTGAGAATATGTGATGTTTGGTTTTTTGTTCTTGCAATAGTTTACTGACAATGATGATTTCCAATTTCATCCATGTCCCTACAAAGGACATGAACTCATCATTTTTTATGGCTGCATAGTATTCCATGGTGTATATGTGCCACATTTTCTTAATCCAGTCTATCATTGTTGGACATTTGCGTTGGTTCCAAGTCTTTGCTATTGTGAATAGTGCCGCAGTAAACATACGTGTGCATGTGTCTTTATAGCAGCATGATTTATAGTCCTTTGGGTATATACCCAGTAATGGGATGGCTGGGTCAAATGGTATTTCTAGTCCTAGATCCCTGAAGAATCGCCACACTGACTTCCATCATGGTTGAACTAGTTAACAGTCCCACCAACAGTGTAAAAGTGTTCCTCTTTCTCCACACCCTCTCCAGCACCTGTTGTTTCCTGACTTTTTAATGATTGCCATTCTAACTGCTGTGAGATGGTATCTCATTGTGGTTTTGATTTGCATTTCTCTGATGGCCAGTGATGGTGAGCAGTTTTTCATGTGTTTTTTGGCTGCATAAATGTCTTCTTTTGAGAAGTGTCTGTTCATGTCCTTTGCCCACTTTTTGATGGGGTTGGTTTTTTCTTGTAAATTTGTTTGAGTTCATTGTAGATTCTGGATATTAGCCCTTTGTCAGATGAGTACGTTGTGAAAATTTTCTCCCATGTTGTAGGATGCCTGTTCACTCTGATGGTAGTTTCTTTTGCTGTGCAGAAGCTCTTTAGTTTAATTAGATCCCATTTGTCAATTTTGTCTTTTGATGCCATTGCTTTTGGTGTTTTAGACATGAAGTCCTTGCCCATGCCTATGTCCTGAATGGTAATGCCTAGGTTTTCTTCTAGGGTTTTTATGGTTTTAGGTCTAACGTTTAAGTCTTTAATCCATCTTGAATTAATTTTTATATAAGGTGTAAGGAAGGGATCCAGTTTCAGCTTTCTCCATATGGCTAGCCAGTTTTCCCAGAACCATTTATTAAATAGGGAATCTTTTCCCCATTGCTTGTTTTTGTCAGGTTTGTCAAAGATCAGATAGTTGTAGGTATGCGGCGTTATTTCTGAGGGCTCTGTTCTGTTCCATTGATCTATATATCTGTTTTGGTACAAGTACCATGCTGTTTTTGTTACTGTAGCCTTGTAGTATAGTTTGAAGTCAGGTAGCGTGATGCCTCCAGCTTTGTTCTTTTGGCTTAGGATTGCCTTGGCGATGCGGGCTCTTTTTTGGTTCCATATGAACTTTAAAGTAGTTTTTTCCAATTCTGTGAAGAAAGTCATTGGTAGCTTGATGGGGATGGCATTGAATCTATAAATTACCTTGGGCAGTATGGCCATTTTCACGATATTGATTCCTCCTACCCATAAGCATGGAATGTTCTTCCATTTGTTTGTATCCTCTTTGATTTCCTTGAGCAGTGGTTTGTAGTTCTCCTTGAAGAGGTCCTTCACATCCCTTGTAAGTTGGAATCCTAGGTATTTTATTCTCTTTGAAGCAATTGTGAATGGGAGTTCACTCATGATTTGGCTCTCTGTTTGTCTGTTATTGGTGTATAGGAATGCTTGTGATTTTTTCACATTGATTTTGTATCCTGAGACTCTGCTGAAGTTGCTTATCAGCTTAAGGAGATTTTGGGCTGAGACAATGGGGTTTTCTAGATATACAATCATGTCATCTGCAAACAGGGACACTAAAATCAGAGCAGAACTGAAGGAAATAGAGACACAAAAAACCCTTCAAAAATTAATGAATCCAGTAGCTGGTTTTTTGAAAGGATCAACAAAATTGATAGACCGCTAGCAAGACTAATAAAGAAAAAAAGAGAGAAGAATCAAATAGACGCAATAAAAAATGGTAGAGTATTTTCTTAAACCATTGCTACCTGGAGTTTCTCCATAATGATGCCCTTTTTACTCCCAGCAATGATTTTCTATTATTTTGTGTTACATTTAAGTTAGCTTTCTTATTAACAAAGTTAATGATCATATAGTTCTCCTTGTGAATATTTAAAAAAGATTAGCCAGAAACGAGCATTAATCCAAAACACTTGATAAGTTTGTGATACTTGATAATATGAATATGCTCTAGTAAGTAACTCTATGCAGTTGTGTATTACTTAAAATAAATATGACCAGACATTCTTCATGGTAATGTGACTAGCTTAGTTATTAGTTTTATAAAGCAATGCAATGCCTGTACTCACTTTTTTGTTGTTGTTGTTGTTGTTTGTTTTGAGACAGAGTCTCGCTCTGCCTCCCAGGCTGGAGTGCAGTGGTGTGATATCTGCTCACTGCAACCTCTGCCTCCCGAGCTCAAGTGATTCTCCTGCCTCAGCCTACCAAGTAGCTGGAATTACAGGTGCCTGCCACCACACCCGGCTAATTTTTGTAATTTTAGTAGAGACAGGGTTTCACCTTGTTGGCCAGGCTGGCTTTGAATTCCTGACCTCAAATGATCTTCCCACCTCGGCCTCCCAAAATGCTGGGATTACAGGTGTGAGCCACTGCGCCTGGCCGTACTCATGTATTTTTAAGCAATTCCTCTTTCATGCCTTGTGTCTACTTCTGCCTCATTGTCTATGGAAAAAGAAGGCATTTATGCTTTTGCAGGCCTCTTTCTTCATGAAAAAGTTACAAATTTTATAACTGCTTTGGAATAAAGATGAATGTAATCCAGGATGGACTTATTTTTTCCTCCTAACTAAAATAAATAAATAAATAAATAAAAACTTAAACCTTCTTTATGGGCACCTAAAACTACTGTGGCCCTTGACACAGTGCCTACTGTGCTGATTGGACAAGTCATCCCTATTATATAGCCATATCATGGTTATACTTTAAGAACATTGGGCCTAACTTTCTAAGTGCTTTGAAGTCATGTGACGCATAAAGCAGTGAATTCTTTCATTATCTCAATTTTCTTATGATGTAATAAATTGTTTTTAGTTTAAAATCATTTTTATGTCACAGGTATATTGTATAAGCTGTCAATTAAATTTTTAATCAATAGAATTGTTATTTTTCATTAACTTGTGTTACTGCCACAAAGGAATTGAATATTTTATACCAATTTCCAGTACAAATAGCATCTAACATTTAAGCTTTGAGAATCTTTGGCTCTACTTTCTCCCCACTCCCCTCGCTAGTTGGCACACTATTTTGTCCTCAAGTTCATGTTCTGACACATACATGTGTGTCTACTAGTTGCTAAAATTTTAGGAAAGTTGTTTTCTAATGAAAGTCATTATCCCTAACTTACTTGCATTATCGCTTGGTATATTAAAATGTCTTTTGTTTCTTAAAGGAAGAAATACAAGAAAATGTTCTTAATAGCAACTGTATTTCTTTAAAGGCAAATAGTTATCTACATTAAGTAGCAAATACAACTCTTAACAGTCCATGAGGCCAGTACATTCTCTCACTTTCTGATAGTGAAAAATATCTTTTCTGGGTGCTAGAGGTTGTCTCAATACTATGGGCTATGCAGAAAAATTTGGAAGAACTAGTATTTTGAGGGGTGACATAAAGAATGTATTGGTGGCTCACGCCTGTAATTCCAGCACTTTGGGAGGCCGAGGTGGGCGGATCACGAGGTCAGGAGATTGAGACCATCCTGGCTAACACGGTGAAATTCCGTCTCTACTAACGATACAGAAAAATTAGCCAGGTGTGGTGGCGGGCACCTGTGGTCCCAGCTACTCGGCAGGCTGAGGCAGGAGAATGGCGTGAACCCGGGAGGCAGAGCTTGCAGTGAGCCGAGATCACACCACTGCACTCCAGCCTGGGTGACAGAGCGAAACTCCGTCCCCCTACCAAAAAAAAAAAAACAAGAATGTATCGTGTTTCTTGATGCTAAAACTATCCTAAGCAGTTCAATTGAGTTACAAAGCTTAATAATTTTTCAAAGTTTAACTAGAATGTCTTAGGACGTAGGACAATTTGGGGGAAGTATTTCCACCTTAAAGGAGGAAATGGTGGTGGCATGCTCTACAGTTATTTTATACCCTTGTTCTATAGAAGCATGTGTCCTGGGGTTCCTGAGTGTCTCCATCCTGTTAACAGCTCCTCTGGCAACTACATCGTAACAGAGTGTCAGGAGTTGGTGCAGAATTCCAGCATCAGTTCCAAATGCTGAACCAGTAATCGATTTCCCAAGGAAATCAATCCCAGCAAAAGTTGAGCCCCAACTGTCTATAGCATGTGAATAAAACAGAAAACGGCTATCTTAGATAATACATGGTAAGCTGAAGAACGTAAATCAAAGACTTCCAATAAATTTGATGCTTTGTGTACTTAGAACTCATATAGGCATTATAGATCCAAGCAGTTTCAGCTAGCTTTTCATCTCTCTCAAACCCTGGGCGAATGATAAACATCCAAGAGAATAACATGAAAAGAAATATTTACTTTGACCGTTCTACCAAATATATATATATAAATATATATAAAATATATATACAAATATATATGTAAATTATATATAAATATATATGTATATACACACAAGCACACGCACAATTCAAGCATAATAATATGCTTTAGACTGAGTGGCTTATGCACAACATAAATTTATTTCTCATGGTTCTGGTGACCGGCTGAGCTTCCCTAGTCTGAGATTAGGGTGCCAGCATGATGGTTGGGTTTCTGGTGAGGACCCTTTTCTGGGCTGCAGACTGATGGCTTCTTGTATCCTCGTATGGTGCAGAGAGAGAGAGATAATTCCGTGGGGTCTCTTTTATAAGAGCACAAATTATATTTATAAGGGCTCCATCTTCATGATCTACTAACCTCCCAAAAGCCTCACCTCCTAATATGATCACTTTGGAGGTTAGGATTTCAACATCTGAATTTTGGGGAATATGAATGTTACGTTCAGTCCACTGCATATACTGTACATATATATGTATATATATATATATGTATATCTACATAAATATATGTCTTTAAATTTGATATATTTATCTTTAAAATATTGAATTCTGAATACCATTGGCTAGCAAAACTATGGGACTGAAAATAATCTGCTGATTTCTCATCTTAGCCTTTGAGATCATTAAGAACCCTGTGAACTATCTTTATATGACAATTATTTTTAATTCTAGGAAATTCAATACAGTAGTAGAATGCTATAGAATAACATGTTCATTTTTTGTAAATTCATTTTCGTCGCATAAATTGACTTCTTAGGCTTCAAAATTTGGAGAGAGTTTTAATGTTAATCCTAACATCAAAGGTACCTTAAATTTTTTAAATATTATCCATTATTAGAGTAGCTGGTAGGTTTATAAAGAATTTAGTGTGATCTGAGCTCTGTATTTTTAACAAGCAACTCAGGTGACTCTTAAGCAGATTTGGGAACCAAAGTCGTAAGCAAGTGAACTATGTAAATATTGTACCCTCTTGTCTTTCTTTCTATTTTGCCTGTCACTCTCTCCTCCAGAGATAATAATGCATAATAAATTAATAGAGGAATCAATGACTAGTCTATGGTTAGACATGGACTTTATAAAGCAAGCACTCCATCATTTATTAAAGCATATAAAATATATGTCATATGTTTTAACTTTATTGCAACAATCCATTTTATGAATAAAAATCTCCTAGATAGATATTTTGACACAGTCAAGAAGGAAACTGAATCTGTGACTGTTCTATGAGCCTGTTAGAATTGATGAAATTCAAGATCTAACATGCATGAAAGCATTTTAGATGTGGAGTTAGCTGATATTATTTGGGTGGCTTTTCTCTCACATGTTTATTTTGCTATTTTGCTTATAGTCATCAGTCTACTTGTCCATCTACCCTTGCTGTAAGAGGTCTTATTTTTCCTTCCATATACCAATCCAGTCCCCATCACAGACCCTGATGTATCATAGACCCCAAAACAACTTGTTAAGGAAATGAATTTCTATTCAAACGTGTACACACACACACACACACACACAATCTAGGTGATTTTAATGCTAGCAACTGAATCACAAGAATGGAATAAAAGATACATTCTATCTCTGATATGAACAACTGCATTACTATTTAAAAAAAAAGTGGGCCAGGTGTAATGGCTTATGCTTATAATCCCAGCACTTTGGGAGGCCAAGGCAGGCAGATCACAGGCAGATCACTTGAGACCAGGAGTTTGAGGCCAGCCTGGCCAACATGGTGAAACCCCATCTCTACTGAAAATATAAAAATTAGCTGGGCGTGGGGGTGCATGCCTGTAATCCCAGTGGGTGGCTGAGACAGGAGAATCACTTGAACTTTGGAGGCGGAGGTTGCAGTGAGCTAAGATCACACCACTGCACTCCAGCCTGGGCGACAGAGTGAGACTCTATCTCAAAAAACTAATATTAATATAAAATAAATAATGTGCTTACATAGACTTAATATTGATGATAAAAATTTTGAATAACATGTTACTATTGCATAGCACATCTTATTGCTCGAAATGAGACCTAGGTATATGACATTTGTCAACATATATCAAAAGATTGTTGATTTGGGAAAATGATCATAAGAATGCTGATAAAAGTTTTCTCAGTTCAATACATTTGATCTCATGACATGTTTTGAACTCTGACCCCCTAAAAAGGAAGCGTTAGGCATGCTAATGGGATAAATCAGCCAAATCCCATCTATCTGACCTTATTAGTGTAACTCTAGGATTTAGATTCTGACCTTCCATAATTATTGACAGCTATTTAATTTATCTTCTCATCAATAGTGAAGCCTAGTACAGCTGCTATGGCACATGTAAATACATCACTGTTGCCAGCACAGGCTGATTGGCATTCATGCTTGAGTGTCTTTTTTATTTTCTCCTTGGCTGCTGGGAGTAGCCTGAGCAGCGCAGACGCTAAAGAGCTTCATCTATTAGGCATGACAGATTTGTATTCAGCGATAAACGCCTGACCTTGCTCTACTCTCTCATCCATTCCCATCATCCCCTCGCCAGATGAAAGAGTCTGCTTAACTCCTGTTTCCTGGCTGTTTCCTTGGCAACAATAACTGAGTCAGTCTGACAGAATAACTAATAGAATACCTTGGTAGTGAGATTAAAGTGCTTTAAGAAAAGTCTCACCCACAGAATTATAAATGAGAAATGTTTAAAATCGGAATTTTAAGATGATAACAATCAGTGACATTATGATTTCCTTATTAACCCATTTCATTTTGTGGTAATATTTACAGACTTTTCCCAAGGTATTTTAGCCCGGGACCAGAGTATTTAAGCTTTTAGGATCCATTTGTGTTATATGATGAAAACAGATTGGTTTTGTAATAAAACTTGTATTGCTTTAGATGTTGAATTAGTGGGTAGAAGATATGTACAGACAGTGTCCCAACTGGGAAGAAGGACTTTGTAATGAAATATGTACTATCTATTTTTCTCATTCCTCTTCTGAAGGAGATGTACCTTTTTAAGGCATTATAACTAGAAGATCATAAAGCTACAAGTATCATTTCCCTTTAGGATTCTGTCACTTTTAGCCCACTTCTTACTATCTGAAAGATTCATCAGCATTCTTGTTTCATATTGTTTTTTGACAACACATCACGAGGTTGTCAAAAGTCTCAGAATCCCTGTGGAATTCTTAAATTTGCAGTGCAAATTATAGCATAAGCTGAAAACTAAACTTCTGAATTTTTCAGTGAAACTTTGATGGAATTTTATAGAATAATTTTAGATTACTTTATATCTTCATAAGAATGCATGCAGCTAATAGATACAATATAGAGAGATGGAGCAGAGAGACCATTTGGGTAAAGTGTTTTCTACTCTGGATGTCTCCAATGATTGCATCATGATTTATTAGTTTTGCCTTGGGCTCAAATAAATTTTAAATGATTTCTAAATATCTATTTTTTCTATTATTCTAATTATATTTTTCTAATCTCATTTAATATTTTCTGAGGCCACCTAATATTTGGATGTGCTCAACAGGGTCTAATAAATAACAGAGGACAGAAATAATAACATTAATTTAGATAATCTACTCTAGAACTCTATATTAAATGAAAGCTTATCATTTATGATTATGTCTTGCTATTACTACACATTTTGAGAGTGCAATTAACTTCTATTATCACAAATGATAATTACAGTTGGCAACAGAAGTCAACAAAGCCTATTTATCTGTTTTGCAATTTAAAAAATTTAGACATTTCCACTCACATTTTGTACCTCTGATTAGAATGGACATTTTCTGCTTTGCAGTCTTTTTATAGAGGTTTAATATAAATTTATTCCAATTGTTATTGCCAGTGCTCATTTCAGGAAATCTGCTTAACCACAGAATGAAGTCTGAAGGAGGTGAGCACATCAAAATGTAGAGATGACTGTTCACCAGTCTTCAGATGACTGGATGGTCTGTTTCTGTCCCCATGGATATCAGAGGAAGCAGTTGTCTTTGCTAATAGATTTGACAGGGAAAAATCTTTCACATAGTGTGTTTGACTTGCTCTAAGAACATGAAACAAAACTATATTAGCATCCAATTGCTGCTGTAACATATTACCAATAATTTAGTAGCTTACACCAACATAAATGTATTATTTTAAATTCTAAAGGCTAGAAGTCTAAATTCAGTCTAACCGGCTAAAGTGAAAGCATCAATGAATTTCTTGGCTCATGGCCCCTTCCTTATATTCCTTCAAACTCCTGCTCCTCCTTCTATCCTGATTCAGACCCTCCTGAATCCACTCATAAGACCTTTGTTATTGCATTGGGCTTATTTAGATAAACCAGGATAATCTCCTCATTTTAAAAATCCTTAATTTATTTATATCCGTAATGTCTTTTTTTTACCATGTAAATTAACAATTTCTAGGGATTTGGATATGGATATCTTTTTTTTGGGGGGGGGGGGTATGGGGGTTTTATTCATCCTACCACAAAAACACTTCTAAAATGTGTGCATGCAGAGTAGGCAGTCGGTAACTATTCCTCAAATGTATAAATGAGCACGAATACACAGAAATGTGCAAGAAATATGTGGAAAAACACCAGTGGCCAGGCACAGTGGCTGAAGCCTGTAATCCCAGTGATTTCAGAGGTCAGGATGGGGGATGATTGCTAGAGGCCAGGAGTTTGGAGACATGACAAGACCCTGAGATATACCTAATGCTAAATGACGAGTTAATGGGTGCAGCACACCAGCATGGCACATGTATACATATGTAACTAACCGGCACATTATGCACATGTACCCTAAAACTTAAAGTATAGTAATAATAAATAAATAAATACATTTTAAAAAATAATTAGCCACGTATGGTCCTGCAAGTCTATAGTCCTAGCTACTCAGGAGTCTGAGGCAGGAAGATCGCTTGAGCCTGAGGGCCCAAGGTTACAGCGAGCTATGATTGCACCCCTGCACTTTAGCCTAGATGACAGTGAGGCCTTGTAGCTAAAAAAGAATAAAAAAGAAGAGAAAATTAACAAGAGCTTATAAAAATAAGAAGTGTAACTTTCAGTAAATCATTCAAGAGTAACCTAACAACTGCGTGGTCAGATCTCTAGTTGAGTAAAATAGAGAAAAGGGGATGAAAAGTAGAGTTTGAATTTGCAGTTGAATGGTTAGTTGTGTTGGCCTCTAGTTTTTGTTTGTGTGATTCCATGGGAGACTCAAAATTAAGGAGTGGAGAAGATATAAGCTAAGAAAAATAAGGCAATTAAAGACATCAAAATAAATATAATGAAGGGGCTATGCTTTAGATTGAAGTTTATAGCCTCATAGTGAATTCTAGATCTTCTTTAGCTTTATTCTACTAGATACCACTAGGGAGAGAGAAGCAAAATAGAAGGAAAAGAAGCATTAAGCAGAGAGCCCAAGCAATTGTTTAAAAATCAGCTTGCAGTTTGTGATATGATAATTATTATTATGATCCTCGTCTGTGATAGCATTACCATAATTACTATGCTAAAAATATCATAACTACTTTATAATGAAGTAAAATGTATTAATATTTAGAGTGCTAAATTTTACACAAAATACATTCTCAAAGGGTTTACAAAGCTAGATAATGTAGTTAAAAATACACACCAAAAGAAAGAAAGAAGAAAGGAAGAAAAGATGAAACAAAAAGTGGAGGTGGACTTCACTGTACTTGAAGATAAGTCTTTAGGGTGTGATATTAAGAAGGTTGAAAGTACTAAAACCTAGTGAGACAAAAAGTTGTATTACTGTGCCCGTGCAATAATAAATTGTTTAATACATTTAATTTTCTATCCAACTGTTTAATGAGCTAATGTAGACAATCTTTTGTTCACATTCATATATCTTCTGTTTTTAGTTTTCTCCATCTTTAAAGCATTGAAAGGTGTAAATTGAGTCAGTTATTGTTGATTTATGAAGAAATGGGCTGATCACTTCCCTATTGCCCTTCTATGTCTGGGACACACCTAGGCCATTATCCTGCTAACACTACATCCTGTTGCCACCTATATGGTTTTTCTCTACTCATCTTAAAATATCATAAAGGCATTTATTTATAAAATTATGTGCCTAACTTCTATATGCTGGACCTGATGTCATTTTAAAATAATATATGTCTTGAAGTAGCTTAAACATGATTGGGGAAGCTAGATGAGTATAGCAATAAATTAGACCAGATTGAAGCATACATATTTGATTTTCATACATCTTTTAAGGCTCAAAACATATCTGGTCTTTATTATAATGCTGTACTAGTCAGCTAGGGCTTCCATCGAAAATAGCATGGACTGGGTAACTTTAACAACAGACACTTATTGGCTCACAGTTCTGGAGGTTAGAAGTCCATGATTAATATGCAGGCAAATTCATTTACTGGTAAGGGCTCTCTTCCTCTTCTGCAGAAGGCCACCTTCTTACTGTGTCTTCGCATGACTTTCTTTTGTTTGCATACTGAAACAGAGAGAGAGAGATTTGATGTCTCTTCCTCATCTTATAAGGATACCAGTCTTATTGGATTAGAGTCTCACTGTTGTGCCCTCACTTAACCTTAATTACCTCCTTAAAAGCCCTGTCTCTAAATACAGTCACATTGGGGGTTAGAGCTTCAACGTATCAATTTTGAGGCTACACAACTCAGTCAGCTGAAGGCATCAGCTGATGCCTTCTCAGATTACATCAGTATCCTAAAATGCCCCTGTTCTCTGACTTCCTACAGAGTACATTGTCTAAATTTCCCAACTAGAAATTGATTTTAGAATTGTTATTTGAATACTTTGACTTATATCATCTCAAAATTGTTAGCTCAGTGTAGAATGGTACTATGTTTCATTTTCAGAATAGAGTTTTTTTTTTAATTCTGAAACAATTCCAAGCAATGAAAAGTTGCAAGAATACTACAAAAGTTGTAAAAATAGTAGAAAGAATCCTTATGTTCTCTTTTTACAGAGACCTTACTAAGATTTTGCTGATTATCCCAATAGTATCCTTTAAAGTAAAGGGTAAGATCCAGGATCATTCATTGTACATAGTTTTCCTATTTTCTAGTTTCTTTCAATCTGTAACACTTTTTCCACTTTTCTTTGACCTTCATGACCTTGAGACTTTTGAAGATTACAAGCCAGTCACTTCATAGAATGTCCATCAACATGAATTTATCCAGTGTTTCGTGATGATTAGACCTAAGTTATGCATTTTGAGTTGGGCTAGCACAGAACTGATGCTGTTGTTCTCATTGCATCACATTGGGTGGCATATGACATCAATTTGTCCCATTATTGATGGTGATAACTTAGACATTTATTAATATGGTTACTGCCAGATTTCCCTACTTTAAAGTTACTTTGTCCCCCTTTATAATTTGTTTTCTGGCTGGGAACAGTGCTCACACATGTAATCCAAGCACTTTGGGAGGCTATGGCATGAGAATTGTTTGAGCCTAGTAGTTTGAGACCAGCCTCAGTCACATACGGGAGACCCCATCCCTATAAAACATTTTAAAAAATAAGCCCAGCTGTGGTGGTATGTGCCTGTGGTCCCAGCTAGTCTGGAGGCTGAGACAGAGAGGATTGCTTGAGCCCACGAATTCAAGGCTGCAGTTAGCTGTGATGGCGCCATGCTCCAGCCTGTGTGCCATAGCAAGACCTCTTCTCAATAATAATAATAGTAATAGTAATTTGTATTCTGTAGAGAGGTATTTTGTTGCAGAATAATGGCCTATTCCTCATGTTCCTTTTCTCCATTAGTTTTAATAGCCACTTATGTTTCTTGCCTAAATCAGTTATTACTAGTAAGTTGCCAAATGATAAGTTTCAACTCCTATAGTTCCTTCCGCTTGTATTGGTTTGTCTCCTGAAAGAAGAACATTTTCTTCCCCCTATGTATTTATTTATTCATTTATATTCATGTGGGCTCATGATCTTAATTTTATTCAATGGGTTATTACCTGTTATTATCATTCCTTATTTTGATATTCGAATTGTCCCAGATTCAAGCAGTAGGAGTCCTTCTAGCTTCCTACTATGCCCTTTGACATGTTTTAATTACATTGTAATCTGAATCTTTCCTGAAATACTTTACCACAAAGCTCTAAATGATGCAAGCACATGGAGATCCACAGAATATAGTTTCAATTCTGCCGTTGCTAGTTTCTTCCTAGCTGTGCAGTTTCAACAAGTAAAACCTGAGCCTTAATTTCCTATTCTATGAAATGGAATGGGAATTAACTTGCCCAGTTCTTTAATAATAATAATAGCTAATATTTGTTGAGCACTATATATTTGTCCTCTAATGATTGACAACAGGTAGGGATTAATCTGTTTTTAGCTGAATAATTAGTAAGTTCCCAAAGGAGGTTTGAACCCCAAAAAAGGGGCTTTAGGGTCATAGCAAGAAGATAATAAGGGTAAATTCTATTACTATTACATGTTATTTATATTGTAATGAGAGTTGTACTAAATAAGAGCTGTCAACATTGTTGCCTTGGAGTCTGAACTAGCAGAGGATTCACCTAATTTCAGCTAGAAGTTAGAGGTATATGAGTTTCACTCACTTAAGAGACTTTTCTTTTCTTTCTTTCTTTCTTTTTTTTTTTTTTTTTTTTGAGACAGAGTCTTGCTTTGTTGCACAGGCTGGAGTGCAGTGGCACGATCTCAGCTCACTGCAAACTCCACCTCCCAGGTTCCAGCAATTCTCCTGCATCAGCCTCCTGAGTAGCTGGGATTATAGGCAGGCACCACCACGCCTGGTTAATTTTTGTATTATTAGTAGAGACGGGGGTTTTGCCATGTTGAGCAGGCTGGTCTCCAACTCCTGACCTCATGTGATCCACCTACCTCAGCCTCCCAAAGTGCTGAGATTACAGTGTGAGCCACCGTGCCCAGCCACTTAGGAGACTTTCCATTTCCCTTATACCCTTAGCATGAAATGAGAAAAGAGTGAGGGGAGTTTTTGTGATTTACTCTGAGTATCAGGAGAGACATATATAAATTTACTTGTTCTAAGATATTAGTTCTAATTAAAGAAGAATTTTTAGCAACCTCTTAGTTTCAAACACTATAATGTTCACAGCAAATAAATAGAAAGGAGAAAGAAACTGTTTCAGTGTTGAAGTAAAGTCAGAGAAAAGAGAGAGACAGAAAAAGGAGAACGAGGACAAAAGGTACAAGGGAGGGAGGGAAAGAAGAAAGGGAAGAAAGGGAGTAGAGTCAGAGAAAAGAAAGAAGAAGCAGGACAAAAGGGACAAAGGAAGGGAGGTGGGGAAGAAAGAAGAAAGGGAAGAAAGGGAGTAGAGTCAGAGAAAAGAAAGAAGAAGCAGGACAAAAGGGACAAAGGAAGGGAGGTGGGGAAGAAAGGAGAAAGGGAAGAAAGAAAGGGAAAGCAGGAGGGAGGGAGGGAAAGAAACACGGAGCCACCTGTGTAGCAGAGGTCTCGGGGATCAGATGTCTAGTTGTGCTGGTCCCATCTCTTGATAAGCCCCGAGCACTCAGATATCTTGTGTAGTAAATAACCTAATTCTAATAGCTTCCAAGGAAAGCTTGCAAAAAAATGGCCAGAGGAATGGAGAGGGCCTGTTTTAAGATAGAGAGAGGGCTACCATCCTTGTATGTGGCATCTGAAAGATAACCACACAGAGCATATTTTGGAGATTCAATTTTTATGTAATGGGTGTCGTTACTATCCAGACCATGGGGGTGGAAGACATGCACCCTTTAATCCTTTAGCACCTTCACCTTCATCTTGTTCCACACAATTAACATTTATTTGGATGGCTGTCTTTTTTGCTTTCCTAATAACAGTGCAATTTTACTTTACATGTGAGATATAGCATAACAAATCGAATAGGAAATAATTATAATCATGAAATACTCTCACAGAGGCATCTCCTTCCAGCTAGTTCCAGGTGGCCCAAGGTCGATTGTGAACACTCAGGATGGCTGGCGTGTCTGTCCTTTCTCTGGAGGTGTCTTGGGCACACAGACCTATATGTGCACTTGGCAATGTGCTTGTTCACAATGTTAAAGTTGTGAGGTTACCAAGTCAGAGATGAGTAGCGGCCTGCAGAAAGAGCTAGTTAGATTAATCCTTAAGGAGTGAGCCATGAAATATTTCATGGGGTGAAATGAGAGGCATGACCAGTACTAAATCAGCAGACCTTGGGACCCTTTAACAGCGGTGCTAACCCAAAATATTTTTAGGCCTGAAAAAAATGGGCAAAGTGATCTTTACATAAATTATTCTCTGGGCTGCTAGTCACACACCAGCATGCTGGGAACAATAAGCTCACAGAGGTATTTGTTCAAAATATTTGATTTCCCATAAGGCTACTTAGCCAAGAAAACGTAGAGGACAATTTACTTTTCACTGACACGTTTGTTGTGCTTTCTTCTACAGCCATTCTCCCAGGATGAGGATAAAATATGGAGTCTTGATTCTGAGACACAGTTTGTCTTTACTAGAGATGCCATCAAGGTTCTGGTGATTCCCTAGGACAAGTGGCAGTGCTTCCTGACTACCACTGGGCTGTGTGTGTGTGTGTGTGTATGTGTGTGTGTGTGTGCGTGTGAGTGTTGACATTGATTTCTCTCCTCTTGGCATGTAGAAGTCCCAAGTGCCCCACTGACCCATTACCTGAGCCTGTAATTACTTCAGGAGCAGGGAATGAAAAGGGCATATCTCTTCTGCTTTCAGGGAATGACAGACTCGGAAAAATAAGCAGGCCCTGCATTAAGGCAAATCTCTCAGGAGAGCTTAAAGACTCAAGTCTTGACTCGGATGCATTTTTGCATCAGTAGAGGCCATGCTCATTACCAGTGAAGACTGCTGAAGTTGTGGAGTTGGCATATGACCCTGAAACTGCCTCACCATAAAGACAGATTTTAATGCCCATATGTGACATGCAGGCACAAAAATGTAATCGCTATAATTAGCCAGCATCCCTTTTTCATAGTGCTACTATTTCGTGACTACTTGCCTACTTCATTTTGTTAAAGATAAAATGTTCGTCCTATTTTTAAAAAGTAAGTTGTTTCTTCACAAACCATTTTTAGGGATACATTCATTTTTAAAGGTATTTTATAGGGAGATAAGCGATCATTCCGTGTATTTTTATTCTTTTGATTGTCTAGAATCTAGATTTTGCAATTTTGTGAATCCGCTTCCAAACTCTGCAAGGGTGTCTATATTATAAGTTATATAAAAGCCCTCTGCCTAATTTTTTGATGTATATGTATTTCCAGCCTAATATCCAAGCTGTATTGCTGTGGGTGAGTGAGCATTGCTCCCTCAGACAGTCTGCTTAGCTGATTTTTGAAGTTAATTATGGTGCAGTGAAATCTAAAGGTCAGACCACATCTATTTTCCTGGCTTGTTCAATGCTATGGGCGTACGGGCACCAGATAAATCCCTTAACTGCTGACCTAACTAATAACTTTCCTGTACACTTTAACCTATTTCCTGTTCCAGGTTTTCAGACTCTTTAGTGTGCTGTAGGGTCTTCAGAATGGATTATTACAGAGCACATCACCCAAAGGCTACCATGAAGACCCCCTTAGGAATTTCAAATCATAATGTGTAAGGTAGCCTTTCTGCAATACACCCCCAAATTATCAGTGTATTTCACCGATTGCCTGGATTATTTCATTTTATCCTTGCCACTCAAGGAGAAAATTAAATTTCAGAGAGAATTTTGAAAAACATGTAATGCTTAGGGTTAGTTACTAAGGGATGGTTAGCTCACAGTTTTGCAAATTGTCTTGTTATTTATATGTTCATACATTTACCCCATTCATTTATGAATTCATTCATTCAGTGATTTCTTATTGAGCACTACCCTAGGATATATCACCATGCAAAATTCCATGGTATACAAAAACTCAAGAATCATAGAACCTGATATAATTACATGATCATAACACGAACTACAAATCCAGGCCCAGCTTCTATCAGTGAGAGACAGAACCAGGGTACACACTCTGTGCAGTGCATGGTAGCAGAAACTTGAGGAGGTTCAAAAGAATAGGGGAACACAAAGCAATGGGAACCCAGGGTAGTAATAAAGCAGCATGTTTTCTATTTGTTTAGGGTGTTTTTAATTTTAAGTTTTATTTTTTTCTTGAAGACTATGCTGGAGTTCAGTGGCATGATCATGACTCAGTGCAGCCTTGACACTTGATCCTGGGCTCAAGTGATCCCTTTTGCCTCAGCTTCCAAGTAGCTAGAACTTATGGTGCCTTCTTTAAAATAACCCAAAATGTTCATCCATGATTAAAATAATGTGCTATGATTCTCAATGAAAATTTAAAGCCAGTAGTTGTCATTTGTATTTGCTTATCTAATCCTAAATCAGCTGTCCCCAGAACACTTCTGTTGTGCTTTCATGAAATGCTTGATCCTTTTAGGATTATTGTTCCTCTAATTTAAAGTTCTATTTCTTAATATTGTTAGAACAGTATTAAATTTATTAAGACATTAGGTTCTGAATGGATTCTTCTGCCACAGTTTGAATCTAAATATTCTCAGTAGGAAAAGGTTAAGCATGTGAGTGTCCTCATTCATTATTTGCCTTTATATTAACTGGACCAATACATGGGGGTTTAGAGGAAGAATCTAAAAACACAGCTGGACTAGGGAGAGGCGAGTGAAGCACTTGCTTGGGGTATACAATTTAAGGGGATTCCAAAGCACTCTGTAATCAAGATAATATTTTAACACAATAATTTTTAAAAATTAAAATTAATGCTAAAATGCCAAAATTCACAAACAACATACCAAAATCTTAAATTCAGACAGAATTGGTAATACTGATTTTCCTCTTGCTGCAGGCTTCAGTGTGGCGCAGCATGGCAGTGATCTAGAATAGGTGGCTCTTGCATTCTATAACAGTTACAGAGCTTTAACTCTGGGCTACATCATTTCTCAGAATCTTTTAAGACCTGGTGATATGGTTTGGCTCTGTGTCCCCACCCAAATCTTATCTTGAATACTCACGTGTTGTGGGAGGGAGCCTGTAGGAGTGGAAGATAATTGAATCATGGGGCAGGTCTTTCCTGTGCTGTTCTCTTGATAGTGAATAAGCCTCATGAGATCTGATGGTTTTAAAAATGGGAGTTTCCCTGCACAAGCTCTCTCTCTTTGCCTACTGCCATCCATGTAAGATGTGACTTGCTCCTCTTTGCCTTCCACCATGATTGGGAGGCCTCCCCAGCCATGTGGAACTGTAAGTCCATTAAAACTTCTTCTTCTTCTTCTTCTTCTCAGTCTCAGGTTTGTCTTTATCACAGTGTGAAAATGGACAAGTACACCTAGCTATTTGATTTTCTGGTAATTCAAAAAAAAATGCAATTGTTTATCACTGGAACAGTTTTACAAATAGGCAATGAGCTTGAGTATGTCTGGATTATCTTTAAAGGTCAAACTATAGCCAGGAAATTAATATGGATTAATTAACCAATGAGTAAGCTTCAGAGTTTGGCCTTGAACTTTCCCTTCTGACTTCTGGTTCAGTGCTCTTGTTAAGTCATCATACTACTTGGGTCCTAAATGCTCAAGAGGTAGAAGTAGGTTATTTATCGTTTAGATCTCCTGTCTGTGCAGTCTCCTAGAGAGGTTCTATGCAAATTCAATTTCACCCTTAACACAAAATGAATACACCACATGGGAGCAGACAGAGAAGAAAAGTAAGTTAATTCCCATCTGTGATTATGTAAATGCATTCTAGTTTTCATGCATGCATTTAATGGGTTGGCAATCATAATTTTAATACTACTGGAAATGGTACTATTTGGAGATTTGTAGATTAAATGTGCATGTATTAATTGGCATTCTTAGATTTCCAGATCTTGGAAAAACAGGGTGAGAAGATGCTGTGACTAAAAGGTTCTATGCATGGAGGAAATGTGTTCTTTCTGGTGCTATTTCTTGTCACAGAAGTTCCTTAGCAGGCAGTTTAGATTTCCTTAATAAAGAAAGCCAAGCATCTTCTTGGGATACCTGAATAATATTCTGAAAGTGGCAGACTACTCTTGTTGGCAACCGAAAATGTACAAGGGCCACAAGGGCTGTTAAATTCAAGCCCATTTATTTCCTGAGCTTATCTGTCTCAGAAAGATCTTAGTCACAGAGTGTTTAGCCCCAAATTTACAAACATTATTTTTCTCTCATGGCCTTTGCTTTATAATGGGCTCTAGTACAAGGAAATGATGTGTATTTTTATTTATTTGTATCTTGTTAAGAAATCAGATTTCAGACTACACAAGTAGGATCTAACACAAAAGAGTTAAATACATGTATTTGCAGAACACAAATTGTTTTCAAAAGGATTGTGATTTTATTCACACACTGGCTTCATTAACACCGTGACGAGCTGTTCACATTATAAGCTAAGTTACCTGATGTCATTTATGCTTTGCTGTCCCCTCCCACCTGCATATCCCATTTTTAGAAGGTGCTTTCTGTGCCTGGGAAGTAGAATGCATTTTTTGCAGCTAATAGGTTATCTTCTTATCAGTCTCTGACAATTTGTAGTCTCATACCCTCACTTTCTGCCATCATGCCTGCCTGGAAGAATCATTCTAGTGTGACCAACTTTTGAATGTCCTCTTCAGTATATTTGTGAGTGATGCCTGAGGCATTTTGTCTGTTCACCTTCTTTCACACCTCCCCGTGACCCAAGATGAGAGAGTAATCTGACAAGCAGAGGCGGCAGGCTGTTTGAAACCCTAGCTTGGCTTTACTCGATCTCTGTCATTTTTTATTTTATTTGACTGTGGCAGTTTCATGGGTATATCAGAGCCCCCCAGATATCAGTTAGGGGAAGCTAATAAAATCCCTGACAGATCAGATTGTTTTCTGTTTCTTTCTATTGAACTCTTTGGCAGTTGGGCTTGATGGGTTAAGACTCAAAGGAGGCGTCTTATTTCCCATTGCTGCCTAACCTAGATTGTTAGCTAAGGACAGCTAGCTTCTTAGCACATTTTGCCATCTGCCAAATGCAGAGTGGAATGTCCTGTTCCCAGCTTTCTGCCATGTGCTTGGTTCTTGCTCGCATTTGGGACACATTTGCTTATTTGCCTGCCTGGTACTGGGAGGGTATATGTGGTGCTTCCTTGCAAGCTGAAACTCTGGGCGCGTTATTCTCTCCAGGTCCGGAATTCACGTTTCTTCACCTCAAGGACCTGTTCAGCGGGTGCTGACTTGGATGTGTGTATTATGGCTTGGCCACATGGTACTCAAGATGTAATAAGAGGAGATAATTCACTCTGAGACTTCTAATTAAGGTTCAACAATTGAAGATCTAACAACAGATTTTAAGTCCTCATTTTGTTACTGGAAAGGGATCCTGATCTAGACCCCAAGAGAGGGTTGTTGGATCTAGAACAATAAAGAACTCAGGAAGAGTCCACAGAGTAAAGTGAAAGCAAGTTTATTGAGAGTGTAAAGGAATAAAAGAATGACTACTCCATAGACAGAGCAGAGTGTTTCCAAAAGCAATAGAAAGAATGTGCCCACCTTAGGTACAATACTTGTTTCAATATAAGGTAACAAAAGCAAAAAATCATGGGGTAGATGTGCTCTACTACAAGAACGCCTGATAAAGGATTGTTAATCTTTGTGTAATTACTGTTTTCCACAAGAATCTGTATTGTTATCTTTTTAAAGCGAAGCTTATTCTTAAAATAGGAATGCTTTTGTCCTTAAGACATAGGGACATCAGGACATTTCATGAGTCTGTTAAGTCCTGGGTCTGGTAAACTCTGGATCTGTTTGGTAAACATTATTAATGTGTTTTCTTAACCATAAACATCCTCTAAGAATGCCTAACTTCCTGGGAATGCAGCCCAGTAGATCTCAGCCTCATTTTACCCAGCCCCTCTTCAAGATGGAGTCACTCTGGCTCCAACGCCTCTGACAATTTAAATGTAGAAGAAAAAGTCTAAGATTGAGTAGAGATCAAAGTTGTGTCAAGAACAGAAGGAAACAGTGAGACGTGTTGCAGAATAACCACAGAGAGTCATTTTACCTACTGCATGTCTTATGTGATAGAAGTAGATCCTTCTATTACCCTTCTACTGTCTTTTATGTTCTTAAATTGGGCCCATTTTTCTGGCCTTTCAAAAGAGAATTTCTGTTTGACAGTGAACTCTAAATTGAAAAACTTTAAATGACTATCCTATAGAAGAGAATTGTATTTGATGCTCTCTTACGTTTATAATTTTTGCTTCAAACTTTGATCCAAAAAAAAAAAAAAAGAAGGAAAAAAAAAAAAAAGAGGAAGATGTGGTTCCTAACCTCAAACAGCTTATACTAAAGTTTGTTTTTCTCCCTCAATCAGAACTTAGAAAGAGTCTCCAGGGAGATAACCTGATTAAGAAATTAAACTGTTCATAGGTGACCATGTGTTACTTGCCACAGATAGCATATTCATATCTAAAGAGAGGCTTTCTACCTCATGATGCTGTAAAGTTTTAAATGGTGGCTTCTGTTTGCCATCCTATAATAGCTAGACTTAGAGGACAATAATCTAGGTGAGAGTAAGGGCTATGATTTTCCTGTGCCTTATGTAAGCTCAAAATACATTTACTTATCCATTGTTTTCTATTACGTTTTATTTCTGGGTTTTATCTTTTTTCCTTGCTTGTTTATATTTATCTCACTGTTCTCTTTCACTTCTTATCTTTTTTCTCTTTACTACCCTCAAATAGATAATCACTGGAAGAGCAATGCATCCGAGAAAAGTAAATTAACTTTAATCCAAGAGTAAAACTCAACATATTTTTCAGAAATTTAGAAACTTTCAGTTTATATCAGTGGCTTTTTGTGTGTTTGCTTTCTTTTATATATTTTCTATTATGAAACATAAGACTTATATGGAAGAATGCACATAAACACATACACAGACACACACACACACACACACACAATGGAGGCAGCTCCATCAATTCTCACTTAATTCCTTTGAGTCAAGAAACAGAACATTGACAGCTCCCAAAGAAACTCCTTCAAGACCTTTCTAATTGCTTGCCTATGTTTCACACCAAAGGAAGACACTGTCCTGAATTGTATTGAAACTTCTTTCTAAGTGATATATGGTCTAGGAAGTATGTATCCACACATTTCTACAGCTACTTAGTACCAATAGATTTTGTGAAAAGATTAGTTATAAATAATCAATGTTGATTTTGTTAGTATAATGTAATTTAATTACTTTCTAGTTTGAACTTTTAAAATCCTATTGGTTGTCATATGTTACAAATTTTGCATATGTTCATAAAAATAAATTTCTTTGATAGATCGAAAAGAAAAACCAAAAAACTTTTTTCTAACTTTTATGAGAGTTGTACTTCCCAAGCACCCATCCAGAAACACTCTAATTCAGTAGTTGTTGAATTATATATGAATGGAATCCCACCATGTATATTCTTTTGTGTCTAGCCTTTTTTTCTGGGCATTCTTTTGGGAGAGTCGTCCATGTTGCACAGCTATAGTTTGCTCAATGAATTGCTATTGAGTGTTTCATGGTATCAATATACCATAATTTACTTATCCGTTCTACCAATGATGGGTGTTTGGATTGTATCTGATTTGTGGCTGTTTTGCTAGAATGAACATGCTTGGACATGGCTTTCCTATGCAGCAAGCACGTGCCTTTCTGTTGGTGTACATCTAAGTGTGGGACTGCACATTTTCAAACTCATTAGATAATGTCCATCTAGTGGCCAAAGTGGTTGTATCAATTTATATTTTCACCTAGTACTTATAAGAGTTGCAATTACTCTATATTCTCATAAACACTGTCATTTTAATTTTAGCCATTTTATGGGCAGGTATAGAATCTCATTGTAGCTTTAATATGTACTTCCCTGATGACTAATGAGGGTAATCAGCTTTTTGTATATTTATTGACCATTTGGGTGTCTTTTGTGAAATGCCTACTCAGGTATCTTGTCTATTTTTAGATTGCTAGGTTTTCCATGTGTATTGAATCTACTGATCAGTTTATAGAGACAGAGTACAATTTTAATAGTATTTTAATATTTTATAATATTTAATAATTCAATCTTCCAATACTGGATATCTGGTATGGTGATTCTTTGCAATTTTGACTAAGTGTTCTAAAACTTCAATATTTATTAAATCCTCTTTATTATTTTTTAAAAATATTTTATAGTTTTCTGTGTGCAAGCCTTGCCAATCTTGTATTAGATTTATGTTAGAATTTCTGGTCTCTGTCTCTGTGTGTGTGTGTCTGTCTCTGTCTTTCTCTGTCTTTCTCCTCTTCCCTCCCTCCCTCCCTCCCTCCCTCCTTCCTTCCTTCCTTCCTTCTTTCCTTCTTTCCTTAGCTGGTTCTTCCAGTAGAGTAGTGGTTCTTAACCCCAGGCAATTTTGGTCTGCTGGGAAGGTTTGGTAATGAGAAGACATTTTTGACTGTCATTAACTGAGAAAGCACTGCTGATATCTAGTAAGTAGAGGCCAGAGATGCCTTTGAAAACTTGTTTTTAAATGTTGTCCTTTTTTTTCCTTCCAGTAGTTCTCAATGGAAAGGTGCTTCTGAGTTTTCTGGTCTACCATTACAGGAAGCAGAATTCTTGTTTTATTTGTCTGTGCATTTGTTAATTTATTTCTAGGTAGGAATCTAAGAAAATCAGCATTGAAAACTCTGAAAGTATTTTTTTTTCTGGGAAATAGTGCATATTCAACTGTAAACTATTGAAAATGATGATGTATTTAACAAGATATGCTCATTTCATAGAAGTCCTAATTTGAATGAAAACCATTTTTTCTTTAATTTCTATAATCATAGTTCGAAGAATGTCCAACTCATACTTATGCAGAAGAGATGTCCACTTGCTCTCACTGTCCCTGAGTTAGAAACGAAATATTTAAGTGATTAAAAAGTAATTCTGGAATAAAGTGAGATGACTTGTTGCTCCTCAGTTTTTCAGCTGAATGAACACAGCTTCATTAATTGTGACATTAATATCATCAATAGTTAAATGTGTTGACAGGCAAAGCCTGTAGTTGGGATTTCTCTCTTCTCAGTGTTATGTGGGTATATTAAACGACTGTTCCATATCATAGAAGTAGATTGGAGGTTAAGCAAAATAAGATAATTTAGTAATCAGCAAGTATTAAACTTTTAAGAACTTCCAAACCCAACCAAGAAAACAAAAGAGGGTTTTTGCCACTTTGGTCTAAGTTTAAGAGGAAGATCTAAATCCAGCAGAGATGTCTAAGTCTAAAGAGACCACCAACTTAAATTTACAAGAAAAAAACAAACAACCCCATCAAAAATTGGGCGAAGGACATGAACAGACACTTCTCAAAAGAAGACATTTATGCAGCCAAAAAACACATGAAAAAATGCTCACCATCACTGGCATCAGAGAAATGCAAATCAAAACCACAATGAGATACCATCTCATGCCAGTTAGAATGGCGATCATTAAAAAGTCAGGAAACAACAGGTGCTGGAGAGGATGTGGAGAAATAGGAACACTTTTACACTGTTGGTGGGACTGTAAACCAGTTCAACCATTGTGGAAGTCAGTGTGGCAATTCCTCAGGGATCTAGAACTAGAAATACCATTTGACCCAGCCATCCCATTACTGGGTATATACCCAAAGGACTATAAATCATGCTGCTATAAAGACACATGCACACGTATGTTTATTGCAGCACTATTCACAATAGCAAAGACTTGGAACCAACCCAAATGTCCAACAATGATAGACTGGATTAAGAAAATGTGGCACATATACACCATGGAATACTATGCAGCCATAAAAAATGATGAGTTCATGTCCTTTGTAGGGACATGGATGAAATTGGAAATCATCATTGTCAGTAAACTATCGCAAGGACAAAAAACCAAACACCACATGTTCTCATTCATAGGTGGGAATTGAACAATGAGAACACATGGACACAGGAAGGGGAACATCACACTCTGGGGCCTGTCGTGGGGTGGGGGGAGGGGGGAGGGATAGCATTAGGAGATATACCTAATGCTAAATGACAAGTTAATGGGTGTAGCACACCAGCATGGCACATGTATACATATGTAACTAACCTGCACACTGTGCACATGTACCCTAAAACTTAAAGTATAATAATAATAAAATAAAAAAAGACAAAAAAAAAGAAAGAAAGAAAGATTAAAAAAAAAAAAGAGAGACCACCATCTTTGGGTTTGAATTCTCTTCCCTGCTTGTTAGTTGCAGCAACTCAGAAAAATGTCCACTCTGATATCCCTGCTTCCCTCATAAACAAGGATTTTTACAATTTTAGGTTATCAGTCTGCCTTTCAACAATACAAAGACTTGTTTAAATTGCTTTAAAAGAGGAAGAAAAAAAATTCTCTCATCATGTTTAGATCCTCAGTCTTGATTCTGAGCATTTATGCTAATGGGATACATATATGTCCATCTTGTACATTTTCCCTGGAAACCTCCAACCCTGTTGGAATTAATTGAATAACTGCATATGCAATAGAACCTCTAAGTATAATGAATCTGAAAAGAAATGAGAACTTGGAGATTCAGCCAAGCACAAGTCATGTTAGATATTTTAGTTGTTTTGCGATTTGCAGTTTCAATTGCTGAAAATTCTCTTGAATGCTTCATTGTCTCACTGATCTACCAGGAAATGAGAGTTGTGTTAAGAGTGAATAAAAGAGAAGAAAACACCCATTTCATCGTGGCCTGAATGTTGATCTGAGTGGATACTGGAGATTGTTTTCACGATTGCTTTTGAGCTGCATTGAGTGACTCTAGGCATGCATTTAGAAGCCACTACAGGGGTAAAAAAACAAATCAAAACCAAAAAGCCTTCTGAATAAGTAAAATCTTGTCTTATATTTAGGAGATGTTATACCAAAAATGAATTTAATGCATTTTGGGACATAAAAACACCGCTAACATTGAATGAAGAAAAATACTTAGCCTTTATATTAATAGCCCATTTTTCTATAGCAGTCTCTTCTTATAATACTAAAAAAAAGTCAATAACTATGAAAATTAAGTGAATATATACTCTGCTAAGTACTTTTTATTCACTTTGTACCCCATAAAATCCTCACAACACTATCATGAGAAATGTTCTGTTGTACAGTTGACACAAATAAATAGAATTTAAAGTGGTGAAGAAACTTGCCACTCACTCATATAATAAATGGCAGCTTCTGGATTTGAACCCAGATCTGCCTTTATTAAGTGCAGTGCTGCTGCATTGAGTGTGGGTGACTTTACAGTGATCAAATTATGGGTGTATGAATAATGTAATGGATTTATGAGAGTAATCCATAAGCTATAACGTTTCAGCTGCCCTCAGATAAGCTGTATGTAAGGAGCTTGAGACATGTTTTTTAGACTCTTAAAGGGCCTCCTTAAAATGATGGGAAGAAAATCTATTTTACTTCCCACCATAGATTCCATATTGGCAGGATTCTTGGGGTAGAACTGGATATTATTCACACTCAAAAGATCACTGGGCAGTGAAACATAATAAGGCCACAGAATATGGTGAAGTACTCTGTACTACCTTGAAACATTTTTAGCTTTCAGCATCCAATTGTGTAACTGCAATGCGTGTTATTTGTCATTAGTACTTATAAGCCTTGTTGCTTAATTTTAAAATTGGAATTAAAATACTGACTTACATTTTGAAAATTCCCTAAAAACATCATCCTCTTTCCTTTGGATTCTTGCTCATGACTGATTCATAGAATCAATAATATGCAGGGCCAGTATTGTGAGAGATTTTCTTTTAAATGAGTTTCTAGGGCTCCAATGATTCAAAAAATCCCATTAAAGTATATTTTAAAAATTAAACTGAATCCACCAAATAACACATCCATGAATGCTTATTTGAAAACAATGTAAAAGAGAAGGTTAAAGAAGTTGATGTATATTTTATTGTTTTTAAAATATTTATATGGGATGAAAATTCAGTGAATCAGAATCTTTTATTCAGAGGCTGCTCGGTAAATAAACTATAGAACACGTAAGATTGATTTTTATGTAGTTGGATATAATTTATTAATTCGATTTCAATACAGTGAGAGACTTAGAGTGATTTAATGATTGACATGATAATTTATAAGACATATTTACCCTCATTCATGTCCCTTCTGGAAATCTCATAGTCTTACCTGTATATATTGATTTTCATTAGTTCAGATATTTTTCCTTTAAAAAAAACAGATTCTATTTTTCTTTATTTGCTTTTATTTGTTTATTTTGGCTTTTTTGGTAACAGCTTTATTAAGATATAATTCATATAGTATAAATCCTATTATTCTTTAGTCACATGGAAATAAAAGTTGACCTTATACCAGATCAACAGGTATTTAGTTAGAAAAGATTACCTTTCAGAATTATTAAAGTGAAAGCTTTTATTTTTGTCAAAAACCTGCTTTTTTTTTTTAAGAAATAGTATATGCATTTCTTGTCTTAACAAACTGATGGTAAATCCCAGGTGTTAAACGGACTCAATCCCGTTAAATAGCCATATTTTCTTTCATTTTTAACTGATAAATTTCAGAACCATACTGCTTCACTTTCTGTCATTTTATTATGTAATCTTAACTAAGTCTTGCCAATGATGTTTTAATTGTACCTTTACTATATTACAGTCATATTTGTTCTATTGCTCTAAATTTCTGAATTTTCTGAAGCTTTCATTCTCTCTAAATTTCAAGCAGAATTTTACAGTTCTGAAGATTTAAATTGTGAACATGAAGATAGACTATAAATTACTAATTGAAAAAAGACAAGTCAAATAGCCCTCTGGAAATTGCTATCCCATAGCCCTTTGCAATCATAACTTGTGCATAATGCACTCATGTTTATGTAAATGACATCCTACCAAACAGTCATTTATAATACCAGCTAGCATTTGTATTGAATCCTGGCAGTGCTTTATTTCTAAATTGTACCCATTTTTAATGAACACCCCCCCCCCCACCCCAAGTAATGTCTTAAAAAGTAATGTCAGGTGCAAATTATTTTTAAATAGTTGGGTTTTGTTTCTGTATAAGATATTTAGCTTTGAAAAGAAAAGTGACAGCCTGCCAAGTGCATAATGCACTCTCCTGAGTATCAGTACTTGCATATTTTAAGAGAAATCACATAAAAAAGTAATAGAGTATCTCAGTATAAAGCAAACTCAAAAAGTGTTTTTCTTTCACGTTAGCTTCAGCATATTTTAAAATCTGGTGGGCCATTGAGAAAACAGTTGTGATGTTATTTTTAAAATGTGGAAGCCACAATTTTTTTTTAAATCAGGCATGTTGTGTAGTGTACATACCAAGCCCATGAGCCCACAAAAAGGAACAGAAAAATATATTCTCTTTGCAAAGTAGAGTGGTGGGTTATTGACATGCAGATCAGCCACGTTGGACTGAATTGCTCCTACACAGAATAACTGAGGACTTCAAATCACTTTGAAAAGACCAGGCCAGGGCTATAGATTTCTGTGGGCCCTGGCTCCTTGATTACATTTATGGTTGGATTCACAAATTTATAAAAATAAGCCAGTTCGTTTATTTGGGGACAAATGGAATACAGATGAAGAAATTTTTATACACTTGATGAAAGAAATGTGTCCAAGTGCAATTATTATTTTGAACGTTGAAAGCAAGGCCCACTGCCATCAATGCTAACACATAAACTGTTGCATTCTCTGCGTTGAAAGCTAAGCCCTTGTTTGAAATGAACCCTTAAGGTTTTTCCCTTTCTTCAAGAAGGCCTTCCAATTTTCAGGTTTTTCTCCTTAAAAAAATACTTAATATTTATTAGCTAACCAATGATTTGGAGAAAATAGACTTTTCAAGAGGAAAGGGAAAAAAATCACACTCATGGATTATTGGTGGTGATTTGTTGTATGGCATAGCAGTTCACTGGTTGTATGCCAATGATGGTTTTCTGAGGTGTGGGAGATGAACTAAAATCTTTCTTAACAGAAAGAGAATTAGCATTACAAGAAATACACAAAAAATAAAAGACATTTCCATGATGATATCTAATATATTTTCATGGAGACTTGAGTATCTATGTCATCTTTGAAAATTAGTTTTTCTTGTCTTACCTAGCATATTAAAGTTGGGGTGTGTGTGTGTGTGGTTAGTGGCAGATACGGGTGGGGGCAGGGTAGTATAGAAACTATTAGTGACTTAACTGAATGAAATGACTAGAAGATAGCTTTCTAAATCCTATTTCAAAACTGGACCATCCAATTTCACTCTTAGATTTGATTCCCCCATCCCAATGCTAGAATTCGCCCAGTAGTTGTAAAAAATACCAGCACTGTGGTGGTTGCATTTTCTTAATGAAGGTAACATTTGAGTTACCAAACAGTTTACCTAACTGTTTTGTATATAAAAGTACGAGATATTCTTTTATGATAAAAATCCATTTTAGGATTCTCATTCATTTAATGTGTACATTTAGTTATTTGGCATTAAAAGTAAACTCAACTTGAACAAACAAAAATTATTTTGTATTTGCTAAAAGATAATTATGAGATGTTTTAATGGGAAGATTAAAAATTTTCCTTAAGACGAATATTTTTCTTACTATACTGTATTCTGTGGCAACTTTATGATTTTTTACCAATAATCTCGAGAATATATGCAATGGACCAGGGACAAATCCTTACCCAGGATGTGGGAGCGGGGTTGAAGGGGGGGGGTGCTGTGGGGAATGGTTCAAAGTAGATTAGATAAATTTATGGGTCTGCCAAATCCTCATAATGGGTTCAAGGATCGTGACACACAATGTTACATTTTGCTGACCTGTTACTTAGTAAAATTTCAAAATGGAGCCAGATTTGCAACACATGATGTTAATGGTGGAGAGTGTCCAGGTTCTTGGCCACTTGAACAAAGAATTGGACAAAACGCACAAACAAAGCAAGAAAGGCACAAAGGGATTTCTTGAAAATGAAAGTACAGTCCACAGTGTGGGAGCTAGCCAGAGCACAGGAGCTCAAAAAGCTCCGTTACAGAATTTTTGGGAGTTTAAATACCCCCTAGAGGATTCCATTGTTTATTTGGGATACGCCTTATGGAAATGGAGAGGAAGAAGTAAAGGACAAAGTCATCTGGTTGACCTGCGCCCTATGGAGAGGATATTTCCTGTCATAGCTGAATCAGCCTTATGTTCCCTGTCTCCAGACCCTGTTTTCCTGCTTCAATGGAATGACTTCAACTTTAGTTACATGGTTTTGTTTTCCTGATGTTTGCAAAGTTACCTCTGTCTTAACTAGGATAGGTTCATCTTTTTTTGATGTGTTACACAGTTGCAGCTATTCATTATTGCAACTTTCAAATAAACATGAAAGTACTCCTGGGTTTCAGATCAGGAATTATTAAAAATGATTTGTAGCAAAGGAGGTTGCTTTAAATCCAGTTCAATATCATACACTTCTTCTACTTCATTCTTTGTAAAAATTAATCTTTCTAAAGTTTTCCTTCGATTTCAATTCAGTATTTCTCACCTTTTCTTGGTATATAATATATATTGCTAACCTTTTAAAAAACAGTACACATTTATCTCACCCATTTCCCTAATTCCTATGTCTAGACTAAAGGGCAGATCCTCCATATTAAGTTAGTTTTGAAAAAGTAAAATAAATTTATTTTCTCTTGTGACCAAAATAGTTTAGATTTTCAACCAGTCCATCAAGTGAACTTTCAAATAACCAAATTCACATTGAACTATTTTTTAGATGGAAAGTTATAATCAATGAAAATCCAGTAAAATGCATATATAAGTCTTTCAAATGTCAAAAGAAAATACCTGAACTAAGCTTTGGAATACTAAGCATTTAAAACATTCTCCATTGAAGGCATCCAACCTTTATTAAAATTTGCTTATGTGAGATCATTTAATCCATTTCTACATTGGGAGTTATTTTGGCTGGATTGCATTGGTCAATATTACGTTTATAATATTGCACTGTAAGAAAGTTTACTTGATCCGTATGAAATTTCCAATATTTGATGGTTTTTGACCTACAAAAGCAGCAAGTTTCACTTGCTTCAAACTAAAAATGCTTTTCTTGAGCTCCTTTGAGGATTAAAGCATAGGAGAATAGGACAGAAGGAAGCTTCAGAATCCAGACCAAATTTTACTACTCATCCTCCACCCTTTCTTTTGTCATCTTCTCCCAAACTTTTATTTGCTTCCAATCTTTGTGTTGCTGAATGTTTGGGGCTCTTTAGTTGTTGAATTTGTATTGCTGTTTCAAAATCAATGGTTTTCCATCTGCTGCTTATATGCAGACAACTATGAGAGAATCATGGAACCTTTGCGCTAAACCTGAAGATTGAATTAAGGGCATTCAGATTTAACCGCTTTTTCAATTAAAGAATTCCTCTACAGCAGAGGTCAGCAAACTTTTTTTTGTAAAGACCAGGAAGTAAATATTTCAGGCTTTGCAGGCCACGTGATCTCTGTTGCAACTCCTGGACTCTACAGTTTTCAGGCAAATGCAGCCATAGAAATCATGTAAATATATAGACACGCCTGTGTTCCAATAAAACACTATTTATGGACACTGAAATTTGAATTTCACATATTTGTCACGTCATGAACTGTTCTTCTTTTGATTTTTCCCCCATTCATTTAAAAATATAAACATTCTTCTTGTCTCATGGGCCACACAAAATAGGCAGCCAGATGGATTTGGTCTTCAGGTCATCTTTACCAGCCTCTACGTCACAGCATCACTGACATGGGTCATCTGACGTCATCATAAACACCTCTGTTGATGGGGAGTTGATTACACACAAGTCAGCAAATTCCCAATGCTTCATTTGCATTTGTTAGAAATGTAGTAGAACCATATTATATGTGTTATTTTTTATCAAACAAAAGAAAAAGAAGGCCCCCAATAATATTTTTGCAGTGACATGATTATTATTACTTTTTTCTAAACCAGCTCTTATAGGCAATATTATCTTCCAAACCACTATGTATAATTTTCGATTATCTGCACTGCAATTGTAATATATATTTTGACTACTACCTTTGTCAAATAATACTGCATCATAGTGTTTTGTATATAAAGCGTGTAGTTTTATAACTAGAATTTTAGATGTCACACATAAAGAAACCTCATTTGAGTGATTATTCCATGTCATTCTTGGCTTTTACGAAATTTTAGACATTTAGGTTGCTTTCACTTGTTTCACTGACGATTGCCCTTGTGCATATTGTTAAATTTCCAACACTTAAATTCATTCCTTTGGGAAGAATTCCAGAAGTGGAATTACTAATTCTGAGTATATAATCATCATAATCTTTGTTGAATTTACTAAAATATTATGGTCCCTGTATAACTGGGGACAATATACATTAAGTCCTTTATGTGGGACAGGCAATGCGTTAAACACTTTAAATACATTATTACATCGAAACCCCACAATAGTTATGTAAAAATATAGGTCATTATCCCTGCTTGTAGAGGTAGAAACATGACTGACATTAACAGTTCAAATTAGAACTTAGGTCTATCTGACTCCAAAGCCTGTCGGGAGACGTTTTATCACCTCTTACCATTTATAAATTTGCATTGCTAATACACCCATAAGGTAGAACGCTACTTTAATTTTTTTTCCTTGTCTCTTTCTTTATCAGGTGAAATTCAACTTAAGTTTTAAGTCTTATTTTAACATTAAATCTGCCACAAATTATTCCTCAAACCCAACAAGGCAGAATCTACTGGTCATTCCTCTGTGCTCCCACCTATTAGAAGTAAAGGCTTATTCCAGTGTATTATTTTTGGCATCTTGAGGAAGGTACTGTGGTACATTTATGCTGTGTCCCCCTGAGGTATCACAAAGCTTTGTACAAAGTCAGAGACCAATGCATGTCCACCCAATATTACTACAGTGGGTCAAGATCTGCTTCTGGAAGCTTCGTTTCATTGGCGTACATTCTTTATCTCTGCTATAAGTCCAGTAAATCAAACACTTCGGTCTTGTCCTTATTTTATCATCTTTGTTCTCTTTTCTGGTATTTATCTCACCTCTCGCCACCCTACTGCCCTGAAAGTATCATTTTTGTGTACTTAGCCTCCCTCAGAATGTGTTCCTGGCTCAACTCTCTCACCAGCAGATAGCATGAGGCTGACCAAGGCCTCCATCCTCACATATTAGACTCTGTCTACTTAGGAAAACTAGAGACTGAAAATGAGATCAGGGCCACTCTTGTAGAAATTAGAAACCTTAGCAAACCACAAATGGCACAGATTTTAACTGGCAGATTATTTCTTATTAAAACATTTTAAAAGAGTTCTAGTTGTAAGCTGACTCAGATCTGGAAAGGTATGTGATAAAGCTATTTTCTTTGGGGGTTCTAAGTCTAAACATGTGGCTCTGTGGAGAATTAATCTGCTCTGCTGTCATTGTCTTAGCATCATTATCATCATGATCATCACATTGTTGTAGTTTCCAGTCGCCTCTTAGGCACTAATTGAACAGTAAGGTTGCATCACCGTTGTTGGTGCTGCTTAGGTAGTATTTTCACCTCTTTACATATTGTGGATCATTTTCTTACTGACTCTCTCTGGCCTCTATATTCTACACATCTTGGATAGGATGTGATTTGTAAAAAGGAATATACAAATTATGCCCCCAAAATGTAGAAATTTAACAATCTGATGTTATATAAAAACTGTTGATAATTCAACTTTGTCCTAGAAAAATTATATTCAAGTTATAGTCTCACTACCGTGAAATTTTTTATTGAGTTTTGCCAGAAATATAAACAGTGTACAAGTCATGGTATATATCCAGCTATATTTCAACCATCACTATGTTCTGCAAATTCTAGAAATCTCTATGGGTAAATATCAATAATTTTTATATGAGGCATTTATTACAATTCTGAAATTAAAATATATTGTGTCTGAAACTTCATGGTTTGTTAATCATGTATGTATTATGTGGGGAAGATATTTGTATAAAATACTATTCATTTGCTTCAATTAGTATAGAATAAAAACATTTATAGAATTGCGTTTTAAATTTAGAATATAACCTTAGAGAATGTTATTTTTATTTGGCATAGGTTTTTTTCATATATTAGACAATTTGTAATTGGATAAGACAATCTTCAGTTGAATAAAATACTATAGCTGTATTCTTTACCACATATAGGAATCAACTCTTACTTAATAACAAGAAGCTGTATGTTTGCTAATGAGAAGATTACATAATGCAATTTAACTTTGTGTTCTGCTTACCTTTATGCTGAACAAAACTGTTTGAATTTACAAAAAAATCAGAGGAAAAATTGCTCTGCTAATAAGCCCAGTAAAGATGATGAATAATGAATGTTGGAATGTTATTATAGAATAAAGCCACAAGCTATGATATATCTTGCTGCTAAATTATGTTAAATGCTGTCTGATAATTATATACTTGTTTTAAGTCTACATCTGTACATGTTAAAATTGAAATCAGAGTTTCTAATCAATACTAATTTTTCCTTCTTGGTTGGGTGGGAGGAGAATGTTCATGATAGAGAATATGTTTTACAGTTAGAATGTTAAAAGAAAATCATATTTAAATTAATAGATGTTTGTTTAGGGCAAGTGTTACTCCAGGGCAGGGATTACTGAGGAAATTTTTGAAGAACATTGAAGTAAGACTATGATGATTAATGGAATTATTACCCTGATGTATTCTGTGGAAAGAATTAAGGGGGAAAATACATTTTATCATTAAGGAAACAAAATATGAATTGCATATTTAACACTTCATTAAATATGTAGATTGCTGTGAAATCTGGTGAGAAAGTTAAGGATAGTGAGATGCCATAAAGCCATCATCCAACACACGTTCATTTGTTCTATCCATGATAAAGTGAGAAAAATTAGAAAAGAGCCGGAGAGCCAGAGTTAGTTAGACATGAAAAATGGGACATTGGAAACAAAAGCAAATCGCTGGGGATACGTATTTCCAAAGGTAAACTAGGGACCATTGTAACCACTCTGAAATACAAAATATCATTTCTGTAAACTGTGAAATACTGTAAGCTGCATTTAATAGTGAAAATTATGTTAAATATTATAGCAATGCCAAATGAAGTGATTGGCCACTGCTTGTTTCTTGCATTTTTGATCCAAGTGCACATTTCTTATTGTTGTCTTCCCATTCAGATTCACAAGTGGTCAGACAACCTCTGTCTCAGATATATTACGTAAACTTCCAATCATACGCATGTCTTTGGTGGTTTTGATTTGAATTCATGATTCTACAGTCTCTGTTCCCCAGGATTATTTAACTTATTAAAACGATACTTGTAAATCTATTTTTAATATTTGTGAAAGTCAAAACTCTCCTTTGTAATTTGCATATTAACTCTTTTTTCAAATATAATACAATGTAATACTAACGGAGCAGCTATTAGGTGCTTGACACTGTGGTTAATAGTTTTACATGTATTTTTTTAAATATTAATAATAAATCTGTTTGGGGTACATATTTTATGATTAAAAAATTACAAACCAGAGAAGTTAAGTAACTTCCCTTGAGTTTTATACCTACTGCTCACAGTTCTATAAATCTTACTCTGTACTTAATTCTACTATTAGTGAAAAGACATTCAGTTTTTGTAAAATGATTTATTGGAGGGTTTGAGGATCCACTCAGTGATAAATACCCTGAGGCTCTATGCAAACCCTATTTTGAGAAAGAACGCAATTTAAAGATTCTCTTCTAAGTGCCTAACAGCAACGTTGTATTTTGGAAGTTATAAGTGAATTTATTCAATTATTTCTTCTCTAGTTGTTGTTATCCAATTGCTGCATGAGTTTTAACCAACTGAGTGACTGATTTTAAAATTTTCAGTTTTCAGGTTGGCTTGCATATAAACTAAATCTAAGAGATTGCTTGAGAAACTGAACGCCAATGGCCTAAATGCCCTTAGCTGGTACAGTTGTGATGCTCAGTGCTAATTTTACTGTAATAGATATAGAAATAGAAATAAAAATACTTTTAACCATTATATTTTGGTTAACTCATTAACCAATTGGCTTTTCTTTTCTTACGGAATTGTGGTATCTGATAGCAATGTAAGCAAATATAATTTTTCAAAAGGGGAACCAGAATTTATGTAGATGCATAGATAACCCCATAATCACCACTTCTCACAATCACAATCTTCTTGCCTGAGAAAAACTGTTGTTTTAATGGAGAACATAAAGTTTCATTAAGATACAGATTTTTTTTCAGCTGATTCTTCTTTATTTCTATAAAATTCAGTAGTCTAGAAAAACTTTATCTTGGAAAACATGTAGTAAACTTGATTGACCATATTAGCTTTGCTCCGCCATTAGGCCATTATACCGAAACTCTTAGCTGTCAGATTCAATTCAGACTTTAATTAAATTGCCCTGTGGTCTGACCTGAAAGAGTGAATGTCACAGGACTTCTCAGGAATTAACATGATGGTTATTGCAGAAGTAGATAGAAGGAATGGAAAATCATTTAAAACTAGTTAGTGTAAAAAGCCCTATTTTGGGTATTTCCCATGTTTTGCAAGCGTCAGTTCTTTCTGACCTTTAGCCTTCCAAAAATCACTCTAACCATTTTATCTCCCTTTTGCATGCACATCTTTGCCAAATGCCCCTCCTTCCATATTCAGTATTCAGTCATTTTCTTGTGAATTCTAGAACAACCAAAAATAGTTCTTGTATGTCTACTAGGTGCTTTAACACCTATGCTGGACACTGTACAGATCATCATGAGCAAAACAGGCATTGCATCCACCCTCAAGAAGCTTATATTCCACCACGGGAGACAGATGTTCATCAACACAGTCTTTGCATACGTCATAACAAGTTACTATAAGTGCTACAAAAATGTATGTGCAATATGCAAATACATTGGAGGGTACTGGGAAAATATGTAACAGAGGATCTTATCCAGGCTTTTCTAGGAAATTGACATTTGAGTTGAGATCTAAATGAGGCACAGGAATTCACTGGGCAAAGTGGGGGATGGTGGAGGATTGAGTGCTGGTGATCCCAAACTGGGGAACAATATAGACAAGACCTACAAAAGGAAGAGGCAAGGCTTTCAGAAACTGAAGGTTGGGTTTTGGGGCTAGATCAGTGAAGCAGAGTGGGGGTGTGAAGGGAGCTAGAGAGATGAACAGCAGCAGTTCCCAGAGGCCCTGCAAGTCATTCTAAGGCCTCAAATCTGAGCTCATTAGAAAATTCTATGTGCAACCAGCCTTATTAGGGTCATTTAATGACTTCTTAGTTTATTCCTCTTGAAATAATTTAAGGATACCTAGTTGTAATGTGTTTTTAAGTAGGAATGCTCTTTCTTGTGAAGTCATTTTCTGTTTTAGAATTTCTGCCAATTAGGTCATAGCTATTTTCCTTTGGTTTTTCTTTGTTTCATTCTTTCTGTTACTTTCTTCCACCTTTTCTGCTTTTGAAAATAATTTTCATGGCTATTCACAATCTTCATCCCTCCCCTCTGTGATTATGGCACTTCAACGTGTCATGGTCCTTTTCTCCACGTTTTCTTGCTATACCCGTCTCATCTTCCACTTCTTTCTTCTTGGCTGGAATTAAGTCCTGAGTAGTCATTTTTCTCATTGCTTTCTTTACTTTCTGGATGATGGAATCATCAGTGAGGCACATCAGGAACATATCAGATGATGGGCTCTCAGCTGAATCACACTCTGAGCAGATGCACAGGTAATTGAAGCTTCCCGTCCCTGAAGTGCCTTCCCTGTATGCCATTTTTTAATATTTTACAGAAAAGATTGACCCACAGTTTTCCTTCATGCGATTGGTTTGTATTCTATTCCTGTAATAACACTTTCGTTTTTCTTTTGTTTTTAACCAATTGCTTTCTGTTGTGTTTTCTTTTAAAACACTTTTAGGTTTAACTTTATTATTTAATACATGTTCAATCTCTAGAACACTACAACTAATGATTCTAACTAATAGAACAATTAAGCACAGTGTAACAAAACCATAATTTGTAAATATTTAATATTTTTAAGAAGCATTTCCAAGTTGATGAAAAACTGTATACATAATAAACAGGCAAATACTAGTTACTTTCAAGTTCTATCAAGTTCATAGTCAGCAATTTCAGTTTTGTGGGGTTCTTCAAAATGTTTTGTTAAATCTACAACGTTGTTTACTATGGCAAGGAAAAGGACTGGAGAATTTGCCCCCTGCTTGTTGAACTCTCTACATTCTTATGATACCACTTGACATTACTTAGTTGTGGGTTATTTAAGATAATCAGTTATTTGTTCAGTGAGACAACATTGCTCTGTAAGAGGGTCCTACAAGACTGGGAGGGGAGCTCAGTAATCAGATATTCAATCAGATCTTCTTGCATTTCCCTTAGTAACATGATACTCTGGGCCAGGCTCATTCCTGTAATCCCAGCACTTTGGGAAGCTAAGGCAGGTGGATCACCTGAGGTCAGGAGTTTGAGACCAGCCTGGTCAACATAGTGAAACCCCATCTCTACAAAAAATACAAAAATTAGCGGGGTGTGTGTGGTGGCACATGCCTGTAGTCCCAGCTACTTTGGAGGCTGAGGCAGGAGAATAGCTGTAACCCAGGAGGCGGAGGTTGCAGTGAGCTAAGATCTTGCCACTGCACTCTAGCCTGGGCAGCAGAGCGAGACTCCATCTCAAAAAAAAAAAAAATGATGCTATCATCATCATCATTTTCATTTTTAAATATTCCTCCAAACATAAAATATCCTGTTTTAACTACTTTTAATATATCTTGTAACTTTTTTAAACCTAGAAATTTAAAACTAATGGTAAGTCACTCTATTATCAAAGCAGTAATCTAAAATTATCCAGGAAAATAATCTTTTATCTGAGATCTGGCACATAGTAATTTGCTGATCTGCCAAAGATGTATGGATTTTACCGAAATAATAGTTTTCATGAGTTTAGGAGTTTTATTTTGTTATCCTTTTTGCAAAATAGTACCTTTCTTTTTCACAGAGAATTTCTTCTCCCATTAACATCACGGTAGATAACTCAGTTGATGGTGACTGTCATAATGCTGTTTAAGTTCTAAGGGCACTCTAAGCATCATCTTGGCTCTGACACTGCCAAGTATGACTTGGATTTTGTTTGCTTGGAAAGTTCTTGCATGGTGCTCTCTCACCACATATTCCCATCCCCTGAAATTGCATGTTTTCATTTTCTTAGCAACTTTTTCTTTATTGGTACTCATAGGTCTTCCTATTTGTTGGGTTTGATGTTTGGCTCAATATTGTCACTAAAGCAACACCACCAGCGATTTTCCAGGCCAAAGTATTACGTTAAACAAATGGTTCCATAGAATACACTCTCATGGTGCTGTAGTTGCTTTCATTCCTAAGTCTGGTTCCTGGAGCACCAAGCATTAGACCTTAACCATGCCATCTCAACACAGATTTGGACCACACGCAGCTCCAAAGTGTACACACAGACACAGTGCTTCTTTTATACTACCATTGACTAACTTGACACATGAGTTCCCAGAGATAAGCACATCATATACAAGAGAAAATGGAGTTTGTGGATAATCTTTTTTTAGTTCACAACAGTGTATGAAACAAATACATTATGCATCTGCCTGCAGGGAGCATGTGCTGACGTAGGAAGACACACATTGAACAAGTAACTGCAAGTTATTGAGCGTATAGAAGGAGAGGTTGCATGAGGATATGTGAATTCAGGAGGAAGGAACCTCACCTGTTGATGAACTTAACTTTTCTTCAGAGGAAGAGATATTTTAAAGAGACATGAGAGAAATTCCAGCTAACCAGATAAAAGGACTAGGGATTGAGAGGCAGAGACAATAGCATGGGTGAGTTCAAAAAACCAGAATGTGGTATTCTACACAAGCTGGAGATTTTAAATTCACAATTTTTGCATGTATTTTGCATACTAACATAAGACTTCTTGTTGTAAGCATTTCTTTGGTTTTCACCCCTGGGATACTATTTGTGCCTAGGATTTTTGAGAAGGTAGCAAAACATTTCTATAATGCCTCAACTCTCTATAGTGAGTACATTACCTAACTGGAGTGAGATAGTCCACAGATGATGCAACCTTTGCAAGCTGGAAAGCACTTTCCTCTTATTTTATCATGGAAATTAGGTATTTCATTGTGACAGTTACATGAGGCATTATGTTGAGCTGTTGCTAGGAGCAGTTAGGATTATCTTTTTGGGCTTTAAAAGCACAGAAAACAGTTGGGGGAAAGTGGAGCTATTTTGGAATAGCACAAACAATCTGGGTTGGTCATTGATTTTCTTACGAATCTCATTTGACTGTTCCAGATAAATACAAAATATTTGGAGAATAAAAGAGTACAGATTCATATGTATCACTGAAAACTGTTCATCTTAAAGTTCGTGTTCTTTGTTGTCATCATTTTCTTGTAATGCTGGCAGAATCCAGATGCTCAGGTCAAATAAGACCATAAATGAGAAATAAATAGTGGTGACATATGAGTTGACAGACATAATTCTGACACGTAGAAATTATTGGGAAGAAAAACAAAAATCGAAACTCACAAATGAGAGCTTAAAATGAGGTTATGCTGTCTACTTCAGAATTATTTTATCACACACCCAGTACTTTTATGCCAAATATGCCTGGGTTTATGCAATTGAAGGACACAAAAGGGAAAGATAAGTTCTTCGAGGCTTTCCAGGAACCAAAGTCTGGCAACTGTAGGTGCATCTCTTTCAGACTGAACACATATTAGACATCAGTTTTAACGACACTTTTTGGAAGGATTTACTCAAATAAGTGATACTCCCTAAAATACGAGAGTAGCTTTTGATCGTTGTTTTTTTTTTCATTTAAATTTTTTTTTCAGTTTTAATTGTTTTTTGTAGAGATGGGGGTCTCGTTATGTTGCCCGGTCTGGTCTTGAACTCTTGGCCTCAAGTGATCCTCCCACCTGAGCCTCCCAAAGTGCTGGGGTTACAGGCAGAACAAACTGTGCCGTGCTTAGGTTTTAATTCTTAATGGTCATCAGGATTATTCGGATAGAGCTTCCGATTCCCTCATACTTTCCTAGAAATCAACAAGGCACAGAAGCCCTAAAATTTGCCTTGCTGCTCTACATTAAACTGGCTTCAGATATTGCCAGTGTTCTCCCAGTCTGCAGGGTCCCTAGAAATCCACATTCAATGGTTTTAAATTCTGCAAATGTTGCCTATGGGAGGGTGTCTCTGATTCCCACTATCACCAGTCCCATTTAAGGATTTTTGGTTTTATAATTTGCATCATTTGGATCTGTTTATGTTTGGCAGAAATGAAATGTATGACTTTGAACGAATAAAAGCTTAGCCACTAGAATATTAACTTCAATATCTACATAAATATTTTTCTTCAAAGTAGTTACTTTGGAAAATTACTTTGAATGTTTCTGGAATTCTGCCTTTTAGAAGTGGTGCCAGAGTCAGCTCACAAGCTGCACAGTGAAAACACTGTCACTGCTTTATAGTCGAACCTTATTTTCCCTATAAATCCAAACAGTGTGCCATTCAACTGGAACACCAAACTATTCAGTACATATGGCACCAAATTATTTTTGTTTCTATATGTTTCTTCTTAAAATCGATCATTCTGAAGTATCAAAATGTCTCATAGCTTAAGTATTTATAAACAACAGACTCTAAGAACAATTTCAAAAAAGTTCCCCAAATTGTTTTAATAACCTCAGATTCTTTACTTGCATAAACACATCTGGCAAAGTGACTCCTTGAAAAAGAGAACACTCATTTAAGTGTTAAGCTATGTTACTTATGTTAAACTTATTAATGAATAAACCTAAGGTCACACAATCATATGTCTTAAAGGCAATGGTTTCAACTTCTTTTCTCACTTACCTTAGTAAGAAAATAGCATACATTTTTTAATGTCTGCCCTGTATCATGCACTTTGCTAAAGATTTTACATAACCATGTTTATTTGTCTCTCAGTTTTTACTGGTAGTCATTTTGCTAAAAATAATGTGGCTAGTCTTGAAGAGATGTTGCATAGAAAAATCAATGTACAAACTCAGCTTAACTTGGCTTCAAAGCGTATTTTTCCTTCTAATATTTGATGGTAATGTTGAGACATTTTACTCCTCTCTCCTTCCTTCCTTGCATCCATCCTATCCTAATGACAATAGTGACATCTGAGGATGGGTTATCAGCTTTCAGCATTTGCAAACCATTTCTTCTGAAACTCTTAGTACCCAGTGTTTTCAAAGCACCATAATGTTAACTTTCTCTTTTAGCTTTTGTTTTGCTCTTTTGATTGCATTGACTTTAAAATTAGTTTTATTGTTACTAAAGAAATTATTAAAGCATATTTTTAGAATCCTATTAAACTCAGAAAGTGGAAGGATAAGGCTGGGGAGGAAGGAGGCAAAGGAAAATTATACTGGTTTCAATTTTGAAGACTTGCCTTCCTGAAACAGTCACTGTTAAAATGTTAGTACTTTTAATATTTGCCTCTATGTGTGTGTGTATACACATACACACACACACACACACACACAAACACACATATATATATTTTTTATTTGGAGTCTTGCTTTGTCATCCAGGCTGGAGTGCAGTGGTGCGATCTCAGCACACTGCAACCTGCATCTCCCAAGTTCAAGCTATTCTCCTGCCTCAGCTTCCTGAGTAGCTGGGACTACAGGCATGCACCACCATGCCTGGCTAATTTTTGTGCTTTTAGTGGAGACGACGTTTCACCCTGTTGGCCAGGCTGATCTCAAACTCCTGACCTCAAGTGATCTTCACACCTCAGCCTCCCAAAGTGCTAGGATTATAGGCATGAGACACTGTTCTCAGCCTCTATGTTCTTAAATAATATTCAGGAATAGGCATATCTTTTAGATATTATCTATTGATTTCTATTATGGAAGGTGAATATTTTTTCTACCCTCACACTTTTCTTTCTTCATGTTACTTTTATTTTCATTTGAGGAATAATTAATATACAATAAAATGCACACGTCTCAAGTGCTGAGTTCACTGAATTTTGACAATTTTATATACATCTGTAAATACCATCCAAAATAAGACATAGGGCATTTTTATTCCTCTAGAAAGTTCTCCCACGGTCCTATACATAAGTTTATTATTCCCCTCTCCCTCATATACACATACACCATTGTCTGATTTCTAACAGCATTGCATAGTTTTATCTGTATTTAGATTTCATATAAATGGGAATGAACATTATTTCCTCTTTTTATCTGGCTTTTTTCTTTAAACTAAAATGTTTGAGGTTCATCCATGGTTGTGTGTGTACCAATACTTCATTCTTATTTTTTTGCTGAGTAGTATTCAATTACATAGGCAAGTCCTAATGTATTTATCTACTATCTACTATTTTGTTGATTAATATCTGAACACTTTCTAATTTTTGACTATTATTAATAAAAGCTGCTATGAACATTCACAGACAGATCTTTGTTAGCACTTATGTTTTCATTTCTTTTGGGTAAAAATGTAGGAATAGAATTGCTAGGCCATATAAAAAACAGATGTATAACTTTATAAACATCTAAACCCTAAAGTAATTCTACAACATAACTAAAATAAAATACCATTTTACAATTCTTCCAGAAATGGATGAGAAGCCTATTCATCTTCATCAATATTTAGTGTTGGATTTTAACCACTAGTCTTAAATTTCTTTATGTGTTTCTTGTGTTATCTGTTTGCCTAGTTTCTTTTTTACTTTTTGTTTGTCTATTTTTCTTGTAGGAAGCGTTCCTCAGATTCTAGCAATTGCAGACTACCCATTCATATTTAAAAGTGAAGCACTAAAAATATAATTGAAAATTGTGTTAGTAGGCAACATTAGTAAATGAGATTTCACTTTAGAACAACCAGGTGACCATCTGGCTTTTGAGGATGATCTCCTAAAGAGCAGCTTTTTAAAGTCTTTACTCTGGGGTGGCTCAGATTTCCCAGAGAAAAAAAAACATCCTCTTATCTTTCACTTTGGATCTATAAATGTGGTTCCCAGGTTATAGAGCCCAGTGGATAAAGAGGTATAGGATTTCTGTTCTGTATACAGATTTTATTTCTCTTTTTGTTTGCCGTCTCAAAACTCTGTCTTCCTTTTCTGTGGATTTGTTGTCTCCAAGTCTAGGGATTTTAAGGTTAAGTTCTCCCCATGTGATACCTATTCTCTCCTGTCCAGGTAGAGAAAACCCACTAAGTTGACGTATGTGGTGGAGATGGGAATAGAGAGAGCAGGGTGTGCCTAACACAAAATTCCAAACAATTGTCTTGTTTTCAACCCCTGACTTACTCTGGTCTTCTGTATTATCAGGCTGTCCTGGGATCTGTAGGGTGGGTCCTTTGCTTCCCAACCATGTCTTACCTTAGTGTCCTTAGGTTTGTGCTTTTTCAGCTCTGCTGAAAAACATTCTCTACCTGTCTTCTCTTCACATTCCATAATCCTTGATTATGTGTGTTTTCTACTTTCCTGAAATGTATTGTTTTTTTCTCGATTTCTGTGTTGTGGGGGCTTAATGTGTTTTCAAGTTTTAATTGTACACGGGATGTTCAGATTACACTGTACTTGAGGCTTGAGGGCGATTGAATTAGAGAAAAACTGTATTTGCTGATGAACAGCAAATGTAGTGTTTCTGAAGAGTTAAGCCTAATGGGGCCATTTAGTTCATTTTCAAGAATGCTTAAAAGGCTGCTTTAGAAAATAACACAAAGGAACTTCAGAACCTCAGAATAGAGGTGGCACCCAGACTCTCTTCATCATGAGGGTTTTGAGGGTAAAAGTTCAAACAAAAGATACATTCACCTTTTAAAATGTAAATGAACTGCAACATCAGCATAATTTTCTTGTACTATCTTTGAAAAAAATACAAGCACATTCACAGTTTTTCTTTATTCTCTCAAGAAGGGCTTTGAAAACCCATAATTATAGAATTTATTAAGGAAAAATAACTAATAAATACTTCTGGAGAAGAATGTTCAAAAGCCTAAGGATTGCTAGACAAAATATCTCATTTTTAGATCAAATCTCGGAAAGATGCAAAAGTTGTTACCGACAAAGATAAGTTATAAATTAAGCATATTGGAAACAAGAGGAAGGATAAAACCTGACAAATTATTGATGTTGCAGGAGGTAACCAAGGAAGGCTGTGCTCAAATGGCACTTTGATGACCTGGCTTTGTGTGTGATGGTTGATGTGCGTGATCACAGGAAAAATTTCCCGCATATATCAGTAAACATATATAATCAAGAACCTATGACATGCCCATCACTGTGTAGGCTATAAAGAAATATGAGCACACTCATGATTTCAAACAAGGTTACTTTGGTAGAAAAGACAGTCAAATAAAGAGAGGACATAAGGGAATAGATTCTGAGTGCCAACCAAGTGATACAGACAGTAAGTGTCACCTTAACTCAGAAGAGACAGAGAAAATCATAGGTAGGTAGAGAATTGAGTCAGCACAGCAAAGGCCGAATTTGTCTTGGTCTTAAAAATAAATCGGTGCAAATCAAAATGGATGATTTAAATTTTACAGCCTATAATGGCACTTGGCAAACATGGTATCATTGTCTCTAAGTGATTTTTTTTTTTTTTTTTAGCTATATTACCCTTTGGCTAAGGCTAAGACAGATTCTTGCAGTTCATTATTGTTTAGCAGATAGCAAGCTTTTTAGACACTTTTATAGTGAAAGTGTGTCTTCTCACTTTATTTATGTACTTATAGAATCATCTTTGAAGGCATAATCACCAACTGCCAAATTTGAGGACTTTGGCAGATGGAGACAGATTTCCCAGGGAAAATTTGAAATGGCGGGGAGTCTAACCAGTGATGTGCTGATAAGAAAAACATCCCTGATTTGGAGAATTTGCCAGTTTCTGTGATACAAATAGTCTCACCCTTGCCAATTTCAAGCTACTAACTTGGGGTTATTGAATCCTGACTTGGAAAGAGTTGAGCATGATGAGTCGACCTGAGCTGCTGTAGGCTTGCTCCAGCACACTGCGGAAGCTATCAGACATTCACATTTCATCCAGAAAGACGTGGGGAGGGATGCTGATCCACGCTTAAGTCCTTCCCCTTTCCATTCTGATCCTCACTTGGTCTTCCAACCATTGTTCTTTTTCAGATATATGGCTCTTGTGACAAGATTATAAAGGTCAAAGATGCTTTATCCCAATATGTATCTTATTCATTTAGGCTGTCAAATATAATTTAGTTTGTTATCCATAGCAGCAGTGCCTCACTGCTTGAGCAGGCATGCGGCAGTGATGTGAAGAGCAGGAGAGAGTGGTGTCAGGACCTGAAAGGGTGTGCACCTGTGGTGCAGCTGTTTATTATGACTTGTTCCTGATGCAAGCATGTCAGGCCAGGGTTCATCTTCCAAAAATAGGGGTAGCAATTCCAGAGTCCTCCACTGATTTATGGAGAAGGACCCATCATTCTGTAACTCCGAAAGCTATGCCAAGAACAGGTTATTCATGTGAGACTTCATTTCCTTTAATGGATCTGGGACAAAACTTGTAGTCATGTTTACAAGCCATGAGTGCCTGCACCACTGTGGTGGCATCCCAATACTAGGATATTTACCTAGAGCTATATGAAGCAGAATCATCAAACCATAAGCGAGAATCTTGTTAGAGTTTGTTTAGCCACAGGCCTACTATTAGTGAAGTACTAACTCCCTTCATCTAAATGTCTACATACTCTAACAGTCTTCTTAGTTATCACATGGCATTGACCATTTTCTTGTTGTCTGTATTAGCTCCTGCTGCAACGGCAGTTATGAAATCTGACTGAGTTTGTGCCAAGGCACAGCTGTTCTCACTGGTCTTGCAGATGCCCAGCAAGTTGCTGGGAATACCCAGATGAAGCCTAAAGCTTCTCCAGATATAAAACTGTCCACACTAGTACAACTTAAATGTAGTACAAATGCTGTAAGTTTGCAATATCCCTCAGAGATTTTAATGGAAAATCCAAGTACTGTTTTAGTTTTTTTCCTTTTCTTTTGCTGATAACCCCTTTTACAAGATTTAAAGATGAGTCCACAGGGTTGGACTGAGTTCAGTGGTAACACATTCTCTACCCCTTTGCCCTGAGATACTTTCCTAGAATCACACATGTGTGTTTTATTCCTTTCCTGGGAGTATTCTGGTTTTGATCCCTTAACCTATTCACCAGAGGAGCTCTAAATGATATCATCCACCACTTTCATGGGCCACTCACATTTCATAAAGATTGCAAAAGAGATAAAACAGAAAACTATTAGTGGTACATTAGCTACAACTCCATTCTCTTCCTTTTCACTGAACACAGTGAACAGAAAGACTCATTGGCTTGAGAGCCACTGTGCTGTAAGGCTTGTTTATGAGTTCCCAGCATCTTCAAATAGGAAACCACTCAAGAGAAGTCCAGATAAAAGTCAAGGGTTAGTTAAAGCCAGGAGATACAACAATAATGCCAGCTATGAAAAGCTGAGCCAGGTCATACAAAGAAGAATAAAATTCAGAGTTTAGATGTTGGAATTAAGAATGCATGTCAGTTAGGACAGAAAAATAGTTGAGAGGAGAGACCATGAATATTATTGGAGAGCAAGAGACTATTTTTATGGAGTACCAGCTAGGTTAATGGAGTCAGATGGGGTGGGATATGTGAACTGTCTAGAATTATTTATTTTCAGCCAGTCATACTCATAACTGCAAAAAGGACAAGTTGAGGCTGTGCCTCTCTTTAGAATGTCTGCATTTTAAATATGTATTTACAGCAAATGATATTTTGCTGTACTGCAGGTTTATTAGAACACTAGCATATGTGTTGACAAGGCAAACGTATATTAAATATCTTTCTGGAGAGTCAATCCTGATAAAGCAGGACATGCACTTAATTATAGTCATTTAACAGTGGTTTTTCTACTTTAAATATAGTTTTATATAATCTATGCATGACAAGTCTGAATAATAATAAAGTAGGAATTATAGGCTGAATATGGAGAAGGTTTTGGACCCTGCCTGCTTCTGAACTACACTCTCAATCTGGATTATATATAAGCATATATAAATAACATACACTCCTCTCAAGAATGCTGCATTACTAGAGCCTTACACTGTTCTTAAATATGAAGGAGATTTGTTTTCAGGTTATTGGAGATACAGAGATTCACAGAACTGCCTTGAGGGACACATTTTTTATGTACAAATATAGCTTTTACCTAGCCGGTTGGTAGGTCAAAACCCAATGGCCCAGGGAAATGGTTTATCTCTTACCTCAGAATTTGACTCTGTGGTGGGTAGACTATAGTTAAAAGAAATGATTTTTTCGACATTGGTCAGAAAGTTATTTCCTTACAGTGACTTATTTTGTCCATTCACTTGTACCTAGAGGTTTCAAAAGACAGACACATTGAACCTGTGGCTAGAGGTGGGGCTTACAGAAGCAAGAGTGACAGTCTTCACCATCAAATGCAGTTGACGTTTGCAAATGACAGGAGACAAACTGGAAATTGTATTCCCTCAATTCCTAGCAGCTGATTCTGACTCATTCATACCAATATTGTAACTGTTGTCACTCTTCAGAGTCCCTCTGGGACATTAGTACTAGGTTGTCAGTTGTCCTGTAGTTAGGCATCTATGACGTGAACACAAATAGGAACCTATAATTGCTAGAAACTCTTATTCATTTGTTTTAGTGTGTTGAAATCCATTATATTTGTAATGGATTTTCCAAGTCTCACTATTTGCCAGACACCCTCTCTGCACCCTTGCTTCTCAGCTTATTGGAACAGACTGACGGGAAAACTATGCCGCTCTCTTGGTTTCTAGGATGGAATTTCAGGGGAGAATGATGGGAGGGGCCAGGTAATAAAAAAGCCTCCTTCCAGAGGTGATATAACTTGGCAGCCTTAAGCTCAAGAGATGGAGGTGGGATCAGGATGAAATAAGAGCATGGGAAATCAGGATTCATCACACAAATAAATTTTCCATTAATGTTTGTGGATTAAGGATAATAAGGGAAAGAATGCCAGCAAAACACATGTATATTTTATGCAGGAAAGGCAATAAAATTTGATATTTTGATTTTTACACTCTTTATTCCACATCTGAATATAATTGTCTAGGATTGCAGGAATTATTTTCTGCAAGTGTTGCTGGTAATTCTTCATCCAGTCTTCTTCCAATGTGGGTACAGTTACGAATATTGCCACCTAGGGCTGACAGCTGCTTTCAACTGGACAAGGTTTTATGGTTTCTTTGTCTTTCCCCCAACCCACAAATGTTCTCAAACCTCTTGCATTTATTTATGTTATTTTACTTTGCATGAATGGGGGAAGAAACAGTGTTCAGCAATTCAATGATGGCTGAATGGAATAACAGAATTTCATTTCCTAAGGGATCATTTGAGAGTGATTGAATCACCCTCAATCTACAAGCCACATTTTTGCACTATTTTTCTACTTGACTAATTGATTATGACAGGTGTCACCCAAGCTTTGCAGCTTAGGCTGTCCCCATGCTAAGACAGAGCCATAGCAAGCAACTTCTGTTGATGAAATAGAAAAGCTATGCATGGTTATTTTTCCTTATTGATTTTCTAGTATATGATGTCAGTTAATTACTGAGAGCCATTCACTGCATACATGTAAGTAGTCATTATAACCATATTTTCAATTGATTTTTTCCCTACAAACATAATCAGTTATTTGTTTGAGCTGAACAGAAATGTAAATATCTGCAGTTGTAAAAAAATTGGATGTGTGTGTGTATGTTGTATGTATTATATGGGTATATTCTTTATGGGCATGTGATTTTATCTATCTATCTATATATATACATACACACACACACACATACATGCATATATACACACACACATACATACACACTAGATATAATCAATATTATATGCCCATTGGGAATATACTCCCTGTAACATATGTACAGGTGTGTTTGTGTGTTGTGAACAGAGAAAGAACAGCACATGTCATGGCCATGCTAACAATTTTGGTTATTATACCAAAAGGGAGATTTCTAAAGTATTGAGCTTTAAGTATATTGCATTTTTAGTTTCACAAGACAATGAAAAAATTAGCCTATCTACCTTATGTGGAGGGAAAGAAGCCAGATACACCAAAAATTTATTTGTATAAGTCTACTTATATAAAATTCTAGGAGATGACAACCGAATATATAGTAACAGAAAGAAGATCACAGGTTGCTAGGAACTGGAGGTGGCAGGAGGGATGGACCACAAAGGGTTATGAGGAAACTTTAGGGTTGATAAGGTATCTTGTGTCTCTTGCTTGTGGTGGTGATTTTTTGGTTGATGTACCTGTCAGGATTCATCAAATTGTATATAGGCACAGTTTGTTGAACAGAAATCATGTCTCAATAAAGTTGTTTTAAAAATGAGGAAATGTATGTCTCAGCATTTGAATACTATTTGGAGAATTACCACAAATTTTCCATGTTTCTAATAATATTAAATCATTTCTACATATGGCAGAAACTTCATATTTCTCAGAATATACTCTTGGAATGGAGGTGATTATATCCATGATATATATTGAATGTCCAGGCCCTAAAGGGCCATTCGGAAGACATTTGAGTTTTTTTCTAGTTGACTTGATAATTTCTACTTACCTAGGAAGAGGAGAGCAATAACTAACCTTTGAAAATTTCTCATATTGACCTACATGATAGACTGATATATTCATTTTCAATTAGTGTATAACAAATTACTACAAACTTAGCAACTTAACATAACACGCATTTATTATTTCAAAATTTCCATGTGTCAGGAGTCCAAGCACAGCTTTGCTGAATTTGAGGTCTCCCCAGGCTCCAATCCAAGTATTGGCCAAGGTTGAGGTCTCATCAGAGGCTTGACTGGGGAATGATCCACTTCCAATCTCTCAGATTATTGGCAGAATTCTTCTGCATGTGGCCATAGGTCTGAGTTCCCCATGTCCTTGCTGACTGATACCTGATGACTATCCTCAGAACTTTGAGGCCACTTAGCATTCCTGGCCATGTAGGCTCTCCATAGGAAGCTCGCAACATGAAAGCTCACTTCTTTGGGATCAGCAGAAGCTCTTCTTTCAGTCTGCTATGACATAGCTTTGTGAAATGTTACTTAACTATGAAGGTAACCACCTTTGCCATGTAATGTAATCTAACCAAGAGAGTAACTGTTTTATAAATTTTGCTATATTGTATTGACTAGAAATCCAGCTGTACTCAGTGGAAGTACAGTCATCTTAGATGGCTTGGGCCACTTTAGTGCATATCTACCTCAGTTGTTTTATAGAGGACCCTTGGAATAAGTAACTGTCTAATAATATATTTAATAAAGAAATATTTGAATAAATTTATATACATATACTTAATAATTTTAGCAGAATGTCATTCAATTTTAAATAAGCAAGAATAATATTACCATTTTTTTTTCAAGACAAGGTCTCACTCTGTCACCTAGGATGGAGTGCAGTGGCATGATCATGGCTCACTGCAGTTGCTGCCTCCTGGGCTCAAGCAGTCTTCCCACCTCAGCTTCCCCAGTAGCTGGGACTACTGGTGCATGCCACCATGCCTGGCTAACTGTTTTTTTTTTTAATTTTTGTTTTGTAGAGACAGGATTTTGCAATGTTACCCAGGGTGGTCTTAAACTCCTGGGCTCAAGTGATCAGTCCACCTCAGCCTCCCAAAGTGCTGGGATTACAAGCATGAGCCATTGTGCCCAGGGAGTAGTACTTTTAAAATCTGGTCTAATTTATACTGGTTTAATTTTTATAAAAACTCTCAGGACCCTACCTATTGTGTCGTCAGGCATGTCTCTACTTGGTGCACCAGGCCATGAAGGAGTTAATGTGCCTCTCTAATGCTGTCAATTTCCATCTTCCTCGTCAGTAAAATAAGACCTATAATTTGCAAAATGAATCCACATTCTTGAACAGTGACTGCATTAAAAAACCTGAGTATTTTAATAATTAGCTATTCAAATTATCTTATGGTTGCCTACTATTCATAAAGTCAAAAACATAATATAAAATAACATAGATCATAATATTAGTTACAGATGTCAGCTTACTTCTATTTTTCTGAAGAAAAGGTGTTAATGAATTTCTCTAGAATGATTTCTGACATAATTGCCAGGATTGTACAATATATCATTCTACATTTATGCCAGCAAATTAGCATCTGTGATTCATACAGTGGTAGCTTTCTTAATTTTATCATGTACAAAATACATGTTGTTTTGATTTTTCAAAATAACTCGTGGCTCTCTGCCTTGTGGACTGAAGAGAATTTATAATTTTGTCATTGAATTGGTGAATATTTCAAACAATATGACAGACACTAACAATATACCCTTGGGTTTACAGCAGAATAAAGCTGCTACTCTGATAAGCTACCAAATACTGTAAATGCATCAATAATTTCAGCCTGAAAAATATTACTTTTTTAATTGATGCATTTTTCTCATGACAATTATACAATACTTAGCAAGCAATATTCACTTTCTAATACCAGAAAGGCAGCTACAGATGGTGTCAATATAAATTGTTTGTAATATTCTCTGTGTTTGTACGTACTATATACACTATGATTACATCCAATAGCTCAGGTTTGCAGACCTTCTCTGTCCTTGTATTTGTGACCTTGGGTGTACTTCTGCACTATCCAATGTCTCTCATAATGCAAAATTACAGTAATATCCACTTAATGTTCATAGGCTGCTTTGTACAATTAGTTACACAGAGATCACTCAAAACACAGTGATAATACAATTCCTCATCAAAATAAACCATTACTGGCCAATGTTTGTGACTTTTTCCGGACTAAGCCACTCTCCTGGGGCTGGCAATTTATGGTGCAAAAAGCGGCAGAATGTGCTATTTATAATTATGCAGCTTTCTTCTGGGATCAGAAAATCACTGGACCTCATTCCTACCTTACTGAAAGAGGAAATGGTAATTTATGTTGTGGTATTTGTCTTTAAAATGAGGAAATAGGGTCAAAGGAAGGATAAAGTGTCCAATGTCATGCACTGGTAAAACTGGAATTAGTAGTTGCCATCTCATGATCTGATTTCTAGTTGTTTGTTTGGTTGGATTTTTTTCTTTGTTGTTGTTGTTGTTTGTTTTATCTTGAATATCTTTTTTGTTTAACAAAAACTTATTGTGCGCCTGCTATGAGTCAGGCATTCTGTATGTGTTTTATAAATTTTAACTCAGTTGACTCTCAAGCTTAGGAGTTAGCTCCTGCTATTGTCACCCACATTTTACAGGTGAGGAAACCGAGACACTTAGAGGTGAGGCAGTTTGTATGAGGACACATAACTGGTATGTGGCAGAGGCAGTTTGGCTCTGGAATCTACACTTAACCACTGTTCTTTGCCACCTCTCCTTCTCCTGTGTGACTTGTCTTTATCCTCCAGGTCAGAAACGCATCACATAAGGCCTATTTCCTCCCACCATGATCACTAGTGCTTATACTCTGTTTACCATATTGAATCAGTCACCAAGGAGGATACAAATAAAGAATTGAGCTCCAAAAAGGCAGACGGTATTTATCTTGCTTACTGAATCCTCATTACCTGGAACAGTGCCTGATACATGAAAAATATTCAACAAAAATATTTTGCATGAATAAATGATCAGATGAATAGATAGATAAATGGACAGATGTATGAGATAGATATGTACCTTGTTTTAAGGGAGCTTTTAGTTTAAGAAGACAAACCATAATTCAGCTGAATAAAACATTTTATGATTTTTTATTCTTTTCATATCCTTCAAAGAGTGTTTCTATAAATAAAACTATTTCAGTCTTGGTGAAACAGATTTGTTCAGTTTTAAAATATATATTAGAAAAACATATGTTAAAACCCAAATTAAACAAGCTTTTATCTGCATGGCTCAGTGTCAACTCAGATTAATTTGGTAGAGGTGAAAATGAATTCTTTCACAGAAATTATCTTGCCATATTTTAGGATGATGTTTCCGTATGGGTGGCATTTTTATGAGAGGAAATTGAGAGCAGAATAAAGAATGGAGTTGGGAGAATATTGCAGGTGTCTTCATCTTAAATATGCCCCCAAATATGATAGAGTCTGCACAGAGATTACATGCTGGAGTTAGTAGAAAGGATTCGGTAGCTTGTTTTCGTATCCTTATCATTTAAATAAAACATTGTCATGTTTATATTTTTTCACTGTAGGTCATTCAATTTCTCTCACACAGAGAAATATGCAGAAGTAGGGACACATTCAGGAAGGGAAACTAGTAATCAAGAGACAAAAAATTGATTTTTGTATAAAGACTAATATATGCTGAGGGAAAAAGAGAAGGAAAATGTCAGTGTGTGGTAATATAGGAGGTTTGAGTGATTGATTAAAGATTGGAAAGGGAAGCCCGACAAAGGGAATTTCATCAAAATATATAAAACCAAAAAAGACATGATAGGTGGCTATTGATTTATTCAACAAATTGTAGTATCCTTCACCCCAAGAATCTACTCAAACTTTAGAAGAGTTTGTTTTAGGATGAGTTATAAATAAGTTCAGATAATAAACTCAGCGAGAAATTTAATGGCACAAGAAGTTCCTCAATAAGTCATTAAGATAAGTGATGAGAATTTCAGTACACATCCCTAAATTTTGCAGTTGATGTCAGAGTCAGTCAAACGTTTATAAAGCATGAATCCTGGTTAAAAAAAATTATGTCAGAGAAAAATCTACCATACTCATTGATTATTGAGTTTATAACTAGAGCTTTCTTCATGATTATTATTGAGACAAATGATGATGAAAGTCCCTAGCGACCTCTGTGTCCTGTTTGTTAAAGGGCTAAAAAAAATAGTGAAATGATTTGAATATAGGGAATGGGAAAGTAAGAGAACCACTGTGTATGAGTGGGTAGCCTCCAAAATAAATTGGGCTATGTTTCTGAGCCAATACGTATGAAACAAAGGGTGGACCAGAATATATGTAAAGTGAAATTTAAAATTATTTATCATAATCGTTAATAGTCAAAGATGGGGAAAATCCAGGAAGGCAAAAAAGTTGAAACTGCTAGCGAAATGGGTTTCCCAGATTAGCCAGAATCCTAAATTGCCTTAAAGGACACACTAAATTGTCTGGAAGTTCATCCTAGGTTTTAGTGATCTGTGATCATTTTACCCTGGACTAGCATGAGGAGTGAACTATGATGTGTAAGATTTTGGAAACACTATTTCAGCTGACTGGATTTTGTGGATTCTTTCAATGACACATTCCTTTCATCGGAGTCATTGGTATATACTCTTCAGTAATTTTTATGTTTTGTTTTGTAGCTTTCTTGTGGTACATTGTTCTACTGCTCACTTCTTGCCTTTCTCCTCTCCATGGTTGTGTATTTACAAAAAAACGAAACTTCCCACCCGCAATTTTGAATTGTATTGTCCTGGTTATGATTACTTTTCATTTTCTTGTCATCCTTGATACTGTGACCAGTCTTTCTCAGGGAAGCACATTGAACACCAAGCTACCTGTGGTATGTCCATATGCTCATATGCTCTGAAACAAACCATGTCCAACATGTTGAATTCCTTTCCCTAGGCTCTGCGTAAGTGCAAGCCTTGTGATTCGCTTAGTCCATGCCCTCTGGGAATTTGCTGTGCCCACTGGAGCACAACTGTCTTCCCACCCTGCCACCTTTAATTTTATTAGCTATTAGCTGTTACCTAAGTTGAAAAATGGAATGACACAGGAATGTAGTTGAAATCCAGTGCATTACTCCCTAGGATGAAAAACAAAGTAGACACACAGCCTGACTGGTGCCAGGTGATACAAAAGCGTCAGCATGAATCATAAATGCTCTGGTGGATGACACTTCTCAGATTGATGGCTGCAGTCTGAACGCTTTGTGTCTCGGGCCTGTGTTTGGAAGTCGGGTGGTGCACATTCTTTTCCACTCTTTAGAATTAATCTTTTCACACTGGCTGATAGATGTTAGCTACAAACACAGTAAGAATCCTAAAACTTAACACTGTCGTTGTTCCTTTTTTAAAATAAGTTCTTTACTCAGAAACAAATGATGCACTCCTAATAGATAAACATCCTTTTATTATATGTCTTCATGGAGTCTACTCTTTTTTAGACAAACACTAGTGCTAACCACATTAGCGCTGATCTTTAACTATAATTTAAGCAACAGTCCCTACCCCTCTTTAAAATAAACATTTTTATATATTGTAGAATAATTTTACATTTACATGAAAATTGTAAAAATATAGCAGAGCTCCTATATACCCTTTACCCAGTTTTCCACTGTTAACATCTCACATGACGGTGTATTTCAAAACTAAGAAATCGACGTTGCCATATTACTGTGAACTACAGTCCAGTCTTTATTTGGATTTCATTAGGTTTTCCATTAATATCATTTTTCTGTCTCAGAATCCAATCAAGGGAACCTCCTTGCATTTATTTGTGATGTCTTCCCAGACTCCTTTTTCTGTAACAGCTTCTATCTTTCCCTTTTTTTCTTGACCTTGACTGTCTTGAAGAGGATTGGTCAGGTATCTCAATCTGGGTATATCCAAAGTTTTTTTCATCATTTAGACTGGTATTCTTTTTGGAAAGAATACCACAGAGGGGAAGTGTACTTCTTGACACATAATATCAAGGATACGTGACAGCCACATGACATCACTGAGGATAATAACTTTTACCACTCACTAAGTGGTGGCTGAGTTGGCCAGGGTTTTACTCTGAAATTAATATTTTTTCATCTCCATACTCTTTTCTTTGGAAGCAAGCATATCAATCTAGCCCACTCCCCAGCCTCTTCACCTCTTTTTTTAATGGCTGCAATCAACTCTATGACTAAGGTCTAACATGATTGTACCACATTCTGTGTTAATTATCTAATACAACTCTAGATAGTTAAGAAGGCAGTATAGCCAGTGTACTGACAGCTGTATAGCAGTGCCTCCTCCTTTTGAGAATACGGGTTGATTGCCCAGAAAGAGTTTAAGAATAAAACTCTTACAATCTCCAGATTTCCTATCCGTTACCTCTACCCAAAAGAATTAGACACCAGAACAGATAGTTTACGTGTTTGGCTCATGACATAGCTGGATGGCAGAGAGGGGTGAAGTCACCTCTGGTTCATCTTGAGGATTTTTGTCTTATTTTCTAGTCATCCCTTAGTGAATTTCTTTAAATATCATGTTATGGTTTGTGTTCAGACCCTAGAGCAGCAGGAAACCAGAGACCAGAGTGAGTTAGGTTTTGTAACTCTATCTTCATGCTTATTGCAGAGTAGCTGCAGAATCGCAAACTACATGTTATAGTCAGTAATTTTAAAATGTTTCAGGAAGCGTTGGCATCAAGTTGTGAACTTTACACAGGTAATTTTTTCCTTCTGTCAAAATATTTACTTATGAATGTGTTATATAATTTACTTTTTGCTTTAAGTAGCCACAGGTGTGAGAATGATTGTTTCCATCCCATTTGAAGCTTAACAAATTTTCACACTTTGAAGGTGAAGGCCACAGTGTTTTGTATTCTTATGTTGACATTTATTATACTGAAATAATTCTCTTTGGTGGAATTAATAATTACTTGGAGGATGAAGTTACAATAGAATATTCAAAGATATTGAAATGAAAGGTACATATACTGACCCTTTCTATTATCATCTTTTCTAACTGTAGCTTACTTACCACCTTCTTCTCTTTGAATAGTTTGATATGTAACAGCTCTGCATATTAGGGATGTTAATGCTTTTAATAATATGGAAAATGTCTCAGATTGTCATTCATATTTCCATCTCCCTATTATGTTTCCTCATGTAGAAGTTTTTGTTTCACTACAGTCATATTTATCAATATTTCTTTTCATGGGTTCTGGTTTTTACATTTTCTTAGAACTCCCTTCCCATTTCAATAGTGTATTAGTCTGTTCTCATGCTGCAAATAAAGACGTACTTGAGACTGGGTAATTTATAAAGGAAAGAGGTTTAATTGACTCACAGTTCCACCTGGTTGGGGAGGCCTGGCAATCATGATGGAAGAGCACGGGACATCTTACATGGCGGCAGGCAAGAGAGAGCTTGTGCAAAGGAACTCCCCCTTACAAAACCATCAGACGTCATGAGACTTACTCAGTATCATGAAAACAGCATGGGAAAGACCCGCCCCCATGATTCAATTACCTCCCACCAGGTCCCTCCCACGACACATGGGAATTGTGGGAGCTACAATTCAAGATGAGATTTGGGTGGGGACACAGCCAAACCATGTCAAATAGCCAATATCTATTCACTTCTGAGTTTCCAATATATAGTAAGGTGGTGAAATAGTCAAGTCAGGGGCTGGTGCCATTTGTTTTCCTTTATATTTTGAGACTGTACGTAACTGAACTCAAGGTAGTTTATGGGCATTATCCACTGTATTTATGTCTTGATGGTCATGTGGGAGAAGAGGGAAGTTTTTACAATGTTTTCAGTTTGGAAGAAATTCAGGAACAGGAGATAATATAATAAGGTCATATCATCAAATTTTATTGCTTTTATCCCCTAATTCTTATCTTTTTCTGTATTATGCTGTCTTTAGAACCAGTGTGCTATATGGTCTGAGTGTTTGTGTCCCTCTAAAATTCATGTTGAAACTTAATCCCCATTGTGGTGGTATTAAGTGGTGGGGCCTTTTGGGAGGTGATTAAGCTGTGAGGGCTCTGCTTTTTTTTTTTTTTTTTTTTTTTGGAGACCGACTCTTGCTCCGTTGCCCAGGCTGGAGTGCAGTGGCGCGATCTCGGCTCACTGCAAGCTCCGCCTCCCGGGTTCTCGCCATTCTCCTGCCTCAGCCTCCCGAGTAGCTGGGACTACAGTCGCCCGCCACCACGCCCCGCTAATTGTTTGTATTTTTGGAAGAGACGGGGTTTCACAGTGTTAGCTAGGATGGTCTAGATCTCCTGGCCTCGTGATCCGCCCGCCTCGGCCTCCCGAAGTGCTGGGATTACAGGCATGAGCCACCGCACCCAGCCCAGGGCTCTGCTTTTATGAGTGGGATTCATGTCCTAAAATGGGCTGAAGGGAGCTGTCTTGCCCTTTCTACCTTGTGAGGACGCAGCAACGGGTGTCATCTATGAAGCCCTTACCAGACATCGACTCTGATGGTGCCTTAATCTTGGACTTCCTAGCCTCCAGAATTGTGAGAAATATATTTCTGCTGTTGATAGATTACCCAGTCAAGGATATTATTATAGCAGCCCAGGTGGATTAAGATGCAGCTATTACTTTCAGAACTGGATAGTGAATCTGTCATTGAGTTCCAAATTCTGTCCCAAATTTGGATGAATTGTTTTCAAATAGAAAACAAGGGGGAAGAAGAGAGAAAGAAATAAATAGAAAAGGAAGAAGTAAAATAGAGAGATGGAAGCTACTGTTGCTTCATAGTGTGATAGAGCCTTAGTAGTGATTTTAGGGACTGATGTACCTGCACCTGGAAGGTATTTAACCAGCTGATAACTGGAAGAGAATATAGTCCTTTGTACTTTTATAACAAAATACCACAGACTGGGCCAGGCACAGTGGCTCACAGCTGTAATCCTGGCACTTTGGGAGGCTGAGATGGGTGGGTCACTTGAGACCAGGAGTTTGACCAGCCTGGCCAACATGATGAAACCTCATCTCTACTAAAAATGCAAAAATTAGCTGGGCATGGTGGCACACACCTGTAATCCCAGCTCCTTGGGAGGCTGAGTCTTGAACCTGGGAGGCAGAGGTTGCAGTGAGCCAAGATCATGCCACTGTACTCTAGCCTGGGTGACAGAACAAGACTCTGTCTCCAAAAAATAAAAATTAAATAAAACACCACAGACTGGGTGATTTATGAAAACCAGAAATTTATTTCTTACAGTTCTGGAGGCTGGGAGCACAAGGTGAAAGCATCAGCAGATGTGGTTGTCTGGTGAGGGCTGCTGTCTGCTTCTGGGATGGCACCCTGTGGCTGCATCCTCCATGGAGCAGGAAGTTGGTGTCCTCACATGATAGAAGGAATGGAAGGGGCAAAAACTGGGGCAAACTCTTTGTCAAGTCCTTTTATAAGAGCAATGATTCCTATTTATGAGGGCAGAGCCCTGATGACTCAATCACCTTTGAAAGGCCATACATCCCAATACTGTTGCATTGGAGATTAAATTTCAACCTGAACGGTAGAGGGACAAAACCACTCAATTCATAGAAAGCCTTGTCTACAAAGCCAATTCTATAATTCTTTTTACTTTATTCAAGAAAAAAAAGGTCACTGATCATACATACTACTTACACCTTGATGAGAATTAGTGAACATGGGAATACCTGCCAAGCGTATGCTTTGCCTCAGCTACAATAGCAACAAGGAATTAAACTTAAAATAGATACATTTGTTATGGTGGATGAACATCTGTATCCTATATTTTAGTATTCCACATGTGCTGTGTTATAGTTTGAATTAATAGATGTATTGATCAACCATAATTCAAATCAATATGGATCTTTAGGTAAATAATACATTTAATGATTTTTTTAAATTAAAAAAGACTTTTAAAAAGACCCATCTTTTCTGGAGGAATTAATATTGTTCTATTTAGAATGACCAGGGGGAATACTGACTTTGATGCACAGCCACAGTTTATGATTATATAATGTGTTTTATTAATCATCTCTGGTGTTTATTGTTTTTATTGTCCTACTTTATAGATTTAAGGTGTAAGTACTAGGTTCAGGTCAATATGCCTCTTCTATGGTTGATAGCTTAGATATCATTTTCTTCACTGCAATACATTAAGAAAGAAAAAGAATGAGCTACATGAGTGATGACTCAGCTGTGGTTGCAAGTACTACATGCTCACCATCCTCCTTCTCAGAAAGAGGACTAGAATAGAAGTAGTCGGGGCCTTTTTCTTTCTCTCTCTCTCAGAAATATAGAGGCCTGGATGGTCATACCTAAAACCAAAAAGGAATCTAAGGAAACATGCTTCGTATACATATTATGCCCCCTTTTGTTTTGTAGTGACTTCATAACAGTGGCATAATACTCTACGTCTATAAACTTAATTGGAATAACTAATAATTTATCTTAGTTTTATACCCTCTTTAATTTGCTTCATTTTTATTTCCCTTTAATTTGTTTTGGTGGCTATAAAATTTAGGGATGGGTAGCAAGGGGTTAGAGCCAAGTGCACTGAACATAAGTGCTTAATAAACCTCCATGCCGTACACAGCCAGTACATTCTTGGCCTGTGGTGCCACCTCACACACCTGTTATTATCCTGTCTATCTGAAACACAGTGTTTAGTGAACCTGTCATTCTGCAACTCTGATTCTCAGATAATTTTTTTTAGATTGAAATGAACATATCCTAGAAATGAGCATTTCCACAGCTATCCTGACACCATATCCTTGAGTAAATTATTTTAAAATGTATTGTAAGTCCTATAGGGAGAGTTGGAAGTTAGCCATCAAGTATGATTGGAGCCATTTTAATGAGTTGCCTAGTATCCTACAATGGTAAAAGGAGCTCTTAAAATGACCTACATTACTAAAGAGAGTAGCTTAAACCTTTAGTTCTTCTTACTTAAGTTGTATTATCTTCCATGTATCTTTACTTGAATTTCTCACTGGAAACATTTAGTTGTTTAACACACACATACAAAATTAAACTCCCTAGCATTGATAAAATTATTTTTTTCCTTAACAACACAACTTGTCAGCTATTTTACTTTAGTAGTGTCTCATAACCAAAGGAAATTGCAGGGAGAAAGCACTGCTTCTTAAAGCCTGACATACTGATCTATATCAGCAACGCATGTGTTCTTTAGACGTTCTTCACCGGCAGAGGACAGGATTGCCTGCCAGCCTGGGACAAAGCACCATATGGCTGGGATGAGGGGAAGGATGGTGATGCACATGAAGGGTGGGAGGGGAGCTGTCACAGCCTGTCAGTCTTTATTCCCAGAGGAAACTCTGGTGACAAGGGAGTGATTGAAATGGCACGTTTGGGGTCTCTGGGCATGGAGAATGGATAAACAATGACTGGGAATTCAATGACATAAACTCAAGGGAAAGGGTGGAAACAAAGCGAGCTGCAATTGGGTAGAAGCGTAACTCTCCTGTAGTTGGGGAAAGATGCCAGGAAGAGACATTGATGAGAAAGATGATTAAGGGTGACCTCACAAAGCCTTGGAATAGTGACAGATGGAAAGGGTGCAATGATTAGTAAGAAAATACAAAGAGAAAAAAGAGACCTGAAATGAAATAAAGTCTTATAGGAGCAGAAATATGGAACAATACAATTTTTTAAAAAGAAAATGAATGATAGATTTTTCTCTGCAACCTGGAAAGTTAAGTAGAGAAGGATGTTGAAGTGACGACGTACTTTCCTTCCACAGACGAAGCATGCTTGTCCTCAACTTACTTGATCTACCAGACTCAAAACTAGCTCAAAACTTCCCAATGCCTTTTTTTTTTTTTTTTTTTTTTTTTTTTTTTAGACAAAGTCTCGCTCTGTTGCCCAGGCTGGAGTGCAGTGTCATGATCTCGGCTCACTGCAACCTCCATCTCCTGAGTTCAAGCAATTCTCTGCCTCAGCCTCTTGAATAGCTGGGATTACAGGCACCCCCCACCACACCCGGCTAGTTTTTGTATTTTTAGTAGAGATGGGGTTTCACCATCTTGGCCAGGCTAGTTTTGAACTCCTGACCTCGTGATCCACCCGCCTTGGCCTCCCAAACTGCTGGGATTACAGGCATGAGCCACCACGCCCCGCCTCCCAAAGCCTTTCTATGAGAGTTCCTACATCTCCAGACAGCCATTAAGAAACTGGACGAGCAGAAATAGGCTTTCTGCTCTCAGGATCTAAAGATAGACAAATAACAATAATAACAGCCATTTATTGAATGCAAATCATATGCTAGGTATGGTGAGCAGCCCTTAGACTCCACTTCTCATTATCACTTAACAACTCTGTACACTAAATATTTTGTGTCCACTTTTAATGTGGAAATTAAGGCCCAGAGAGGCTAAATACCTTTCCAAATAACGCAGTCACAGAGTTTGGGAGTAGGGAGCAAGGTTCATACCATTTAATTGCAGTTCGCTAGTCAAATCTATTTATTTATATACATGATGCCCTAGCCACCTCGCCAAGCTTCCTGTGGTACTTGCTGTATCTTCATAGACTCTTTAAAAGGCACTTTCCTAAATAAGCAACTTGGAAATAAAGAAATTATTAAAAGCGTATGATATATGTTTTTACATACCTACAATGTGCAGATTTGAGCATAAAACCTTTAGTTGCTCACGTATTGGTTGGCCAGTTTATCAGATAATATTTTTCTCCTCCTTTTGTCTGAAAAGAGCTCAAACTCTGAGAGCTATAGTTATCGTTGCTGAGATGAAAATACTTCCCGGAATTTGTTTCTCAGTTTATCTCTTTGTGTGGCCATAGGAAATCCTTTTTAGCATGCAACTTTTATTTGGTCATACTCTTTGCTGTGTGATTCTGGGATAAGAATCACACTTTCTATAACAGACCCGTAGGTCCCCTTCTGGATACAAGGTCAGCCCAAACCAAATTTTCAAGCTTCCTTTTTGCTTCTTAATGAAAGCATTATTTCCCTTAGGAAGCATCGTTATGTGAACACACCTACTTTGTTTGGCACAATGTAGAAAGCTTGCCACCAGGGCTTCCTCTAGGGATCAAGGCTGACAAACTGTGACAGAGCAGGCTGTGATATATTTCCCCTTCTCCATTTGGTTCAAAATAAAATGTTCTCACCCCAAACCTGCATTTCCTTAGAACCTTCCTCTGAGCTTGGTTTTTCATTCTACTTTGTAATTTATCTGCAAATTAATAATAATGAACATAACTAGTTGGCAGTAATGCTCAGTCTTCTCCCAGTGCATATTCTCAAGCAACCACTGTACAGAGTTCTGAAAAGGAGTGTTCCAGCCAAAGTCTTAACATAATCTCACAAATTTGCAAAGCCTTCCATTTAGCTGGACCCTGCAATAATTTAATGTATACCTGTGATATGGCTAACATACACTGTGATAGTGACGGAGGATTAAAGTGATAAACAGTTTAGACTTGGTTCCTTCTTTCACAGAGCATACAATTTGTAATAGGATCAAAACAACAATAACAAAAATGACCGGATTGTTGGAGTCCAGGGAAGTGCTCTGACAGGAGAGTTTGTCTTGTCCAGATCCTGTGAACACCCAGGTAGAGGGGCCTAAGCCAGGCTGGAGATCAGTGAGGTGACACTCTAACTGAAACCTGAAGGAGGCCCCCACGTCAGGGCAGCAGAGCAATTGGAGGAAGGTATTCCAGCTGAGTTTGCAGCACACAATAGTAGCAGAGGTGAAAGCATGAGGTCTTCCTGGAATTGAGCAAGTTCAGCATGGAGAACTGAGAGGTAGCAAGGAGGCTGTTGTGAAAGTAAAGCCTTTGCACACTCCTGAAACCTAGCTCCGCACTCTCAGAGACCCTCAACTGTATCTTTCAGGCTTAGATCCTTCAGACCCTGTCATGCTGAAGACAACTGAGAAAGTATAGCTGGTATGGAAGGAGTAATGTTGGAGGTTGCAGCAAATGCATGCTGGAGGGTGAAGCCAAGCTGAGTAGGGGGTATGACCAAGCTGGTTTTCCCTCTGGGATTTGAAAATGGATTGAACAGCTTCTCACCCAGTGCCTTGCACAAAGTATGTCTTCAGTTAACATTGAATGGATTAATAATTGGATGCATAAATTCATTTTATCAAAGAGTACATACAAGGTATGATTCAATTTCGTAGCACTATTACTATGATAGTTAATGTACAAATTAAATAGGTATCTGGAAACAGAATAGAAATCATTTAGTGAGGTGGTGTGCTCTAATGTCTAAATAACTTTTCTACCCAAACTCTAGAGTGGAACTCATTTGTAAGTAAGTGACTGTCTCTAATTTTTCCATAGTCTTACACGGGTACACCTTGAGTCCTCAAATTAATTTCCTGTTCTCTAAGGTCAAAACCCAGGTCTTAAAAATAAATTATTATTAGCTTCATGCATAACAGTAGGAACATGATAGATATTCCATCAATATTCATTATTCATTTTTATCTAAAATGTACCTACCCAATACATTATTTTATGTGTGTGAGATAATGCATTGTCAATTAAATAGATTTTACCATTTCACAATGTATATATGCCTCAAGGTATCATGTTATACAGGATAAAAGCATACAATGTTATCTGGCAATTAAAAACAAATAAATAAATGATTATTTAATGAGATTTTATGGAGTACATTAAGTTTCATCCCATATTAAGATTAAAAACTGGTTTCAAATAACTATTTTATAAAATCTACATTTCTTACTTTTTCTAAAGTTCTTAATCTACTACCACAAAAGTCATGATTCTTTCCATTTTGAAAATAATGTGACATTTTAGAAAAAATATTATTTCATTTTAAGTTTTAATTATACACAGCCACGCTTCTTTTTTTTTGATAATTTTGTGAAATAACTTTATGAACTGTAAAAACTTAACTGTCATTTAGGTTTATCCACTTCTTCATTTAGACAATAAAAAGCTAGAGTTTGGTGTCAAGGGAACAGCAAGAAAAAAAAATCAAAATGAGAAATGATAGTTGTTTGCTCTTAGGAAAATTAAGTGTTTCTGTTATTTCACTGACAATATCTAGTTACATATTATTTTTATTGAATGGTGAAGATGCAGACTAATAAAGCAGATGCAGCTAATAAAGCAGCTAGTTGATTTGGTGGCTACATTTGTAATATTTTAGTGAGAAACATGGGGAACGAAATAAGGAAATAGGTCTGTTGGCTTGTTTGAGGTTTAATGTAAATTAAACATTTTTGTTGTTATGAGTACCTCTTGTCTTTCATATACATCATAGGGAATGAAGGTAGTGGACTATCAATAAGCTTAGAAAAAAATTCATGTTCATAAACACTGTATAATAACGTGACAGAAAAAGTCTTTGGTATCTAGAAAAATTGAAGCTTCATTTAAAAAATTCATCCAATAGCATCATTGTTACCAAGGCTATTGCAGGGGACCTAAGCAAAATATTATTTTTTGGCTTCAAAACTATATATATTTGGCTTTTCATTATCTATAAAAATTATTACCCTTTCCTGGATTTGGCTATTATTAAAAAATTTTTAAAGATGTTCTTAAAAGAAAAAAAAGACTGTCATTATAGTGTGGCAAATTCATCTCCTCTTCTCCATGACAACAGATAAAGAAGCTGTAGCTATAGCAACAGTAATGGGCCAGAGAGATTAGGGCCAGACTGGAGATTAGGCCTCCAAGAGCAAAGAAAAGAAGTCCTGATTGGTTCTTTATTGAGACCTTATTTGAAGGCAAGTTACTGTTGAGAGAAAGCATGGAGGATTAGTGAGAACAAAATTAATTCCCCTGTATAAGAAGCCATTCCTTTGTTAAAACTGTGTTCCTCCGTTTTAATATAACGCCTGTTTAAATTGAGGTAAAGAGTCCGTGATTAATTCTATGCTGAGCTTTGTGCCATCTGAGTCTAGACCAGCTCTGTGAGAAGACACTCCCTGAAGCCTAAGGAGAAAAGAAGGAGGAGCATCTGCCTGCTTGCCATTGCCCCTTGCCCTCCTCTCTGGCACTCCCTGGGTGGGTGGAGATGCCAGTTGGTTTGTGATGTTGACATCATGTAGGAGTGAGGTGCTCTTGGAGGAAAAAGATTGGAAAACTTCCCTCTTGTTCGTATAAAACTTATTTGTCTAACTTCTTGAAAATTTCAAAAAGCTTTCACCAAGTTATAATTAATTATATGTTTAAAAATACGTTTCTCAAAAATCTAGTAATGATCCCATTTTTTAATAACTGGTAAGTTATAGAGGTATTACATTTTGAGTAAATGTGCTATCTATAATTTCAGATTGATATACCGATGAAGGAGGGATTTGTTATTTTTTAAATAATAAATTTATAGGAATGAGAATATTTGGCCTGATGCTATGAGTTTTTTTAAAAGGATTTTGCCACATTTACTTCTGAACATGTAGTGCTCACACACACTTCCACTGAGAGCCTGTGAGAGCGCCACACCCTGGCCAACATGAGATATTCACCTTCTTTAAAGTGGTCTCCGATAGAATTTTTTCAGACTCTATTTTAATGTGTATTTCTTGCATTATTTGTCAAGTTGAACCCCACTTTTCAATAAGACGATTTATTATTTTAAAGATTTAAAAACATGCTTTTTAATATTATGTTACTTGGTTTTTATATATTTTCTAAATACTTTCAGTCAGTCTTTCCACGGGAAACAACACCTCAACTAAACCAAGAGGGAAAGTAGGAGTTATACAGATGAGTGAGAGGGGCTTGTTAAGGTTTGGGATCTGCTTCTGTGAAGGCCCTAGACAATTGCAGGGGGCTCAGCATGAGGAGAACATACTTAATGTAGAAGCATCAAGAAGCCAAGGAGCTTCCACATAAGCACCATGAGAACAATGGCTTCGTCTGTTGTTCCCCACTCTCTCTTCTGTGCTTAGACAAGGAGGACAGGCGATCTGAGCTGTTCGAATATTTGCTGAGTGAGCAGAGCTACTGAACGTTGCTAACTGTGCACCTCTGCAAGCCTCTGCCCGAAGGTATTTTCTGTCTTGCTGTAGGAACACACTAGGCCATTGTTTAGGAAAGGCAAATCGCCTGGAATCACCCTCAACAAATGATGGAGAAGGAGTAGGTAGATAAATACCCCTATCCGCTACCCTGAGGGATGAATAACTCTGAGGCATGTCCTGTACTGACTCCCAGAGTCCCCGATGGGATTTGCCCTTCCGTTTCCCACAGGTATAACCATATAGATAATGCACTCTTCAGATAGGTCCCTCCCTGCCTTGTCTCACTTCCTGACTCTCTGCAGTATTTCTGGGATCATCTCCCAAATGTACTACTTGCACAAAAGTCCTCTTCTGAAGCCTTGTTTATGGAGAAAGCCACCCAAGACCCATGGTCAGCAGGAGTCAGGCCAGCAAGCTAATTAAGAAGTTTGAAGCTTGCCCTGAAGAGGATTTGTGGAGGAAAAATAAGTAGTAGAGTGACACGACCAGATTTATATTTTTATAAGCTCATTCTGGATGCTGCACAGACAATATATTTGAGGAAGGTGAGTTTAAGGAAGGCAGAGGAGCTGGGGGACACTTGTGGTAATTCCAGTTAGAGAGTGCAATGGTGTCAATGGAAGCATGGCAGTGGAGACGCAATAGTGTGGGTAGATTAACGAGATGTTCAGGAGCGGGGAACCCTAGCATGCGGTGAGTGAAGGAGAGTCAGGAATCAAGGATGGGCTTCGGGTTTCCAGGCTGCACAGCTGAGAGGACAACTTGAATATCACCCAGGAGGAGAAGCAGGCTGAGGGGGAGGGAGAGAATAAATTCACTCCAGTGTGTTAGTCTTAGCTGCCTGTGATGTGTGGAAGTAAAAGTTTTTGTCAAGAAGCTTAATATCACCCATATTTTTGAGAGAGATACGCCATCCCCAGGCATCAGTCTTTTCCTCTCCCTCACCACTCTGCTATAAAAGATTGACTAACTCACTGCCACTCTTCCATTTATTTCAAATACTGTACTGATCCAGAGAGCAAGGCGAAATTTTATCTGCAAAGAAATAGTCAAAGAATCTATGGAGTCAGAAATAACTTTGAATACTTTTTTTTTTTTTTGCCATTCTTTAAAACCTCTATTTCTCTGTATAGCTAGTAAGAATTGTATATCGATAATGTTTCTGGAACCATTAGAAAATGGGGTATTTCCACGACCCAGATGAATTTTTCTAGCTAGCAGAAGTTTAACTCATGGCAGTGATACCACTCAGCCAGTCGCTATACAAAGTGAATGCAAGAATGAAGACTGACTTTGATTAAGACTAGGGAAAGGATTGGGAAATCGGATGGTTGCCGTGTCTGTGTAGAAAGAGGTAGACATGGGAGACTTCATTTTGTTCTGTACTAAGAAAAATTCTTCTGCCTTGGGATCCTGTTGATCTGTGACCTTACCCCCAACCCTGTGCTCTCTGAAACATGTGCTGTATCCACTCAGGGTTGAATGGATTAAGGGTGGTGCAAGATGTGCTTTGTTAACCAGATGCTTGAAGGCAGCATGCTCCTTAAGAGTCATCACCACTCCCTAATCTCAAGTACCCAGGGACACAAACACTGCAGAGGGCCGCAAGGTCCTCTGCCTAGGAAAACCAGAGAACTTTGTTCACTTGTTTATCTGCTGACCTTCCCTCCACTATTGTCCTGTGACCCTGCCAAATCCCCCTCTGCAAGAAACACCCAAGAATGATCAATAAAAAATAAAAAATAAAAAAAAAGAAAAAACAAGAAAGAAAAAAAAAAAGACTAGGGAAAATGGACTACAAAAGCCGGTTTGAAGATTTTACATCCGCAAATGGGTACCTGTGATTTGTGGCTAGAGATCACCTGTCGAGATGAAACACGTATTCCCTAGACTTGAGAACTTTAACAAACATGAAGAAAACAGAGTTATCACAGCAAAGCTGAATTATGAATTCACACACACCCAAGCAGACACACACTACAAAATATACATGCACATATGTAATAGAAAACCCTGTCTTACATATTATTAATTCCCCCAATTTGTGAAAAGACAGTTTTTTAATTGTGAATAATTCAGAGTTGTTCTTATGAACAAGTCCATGAAAATTGCTTCTACTTTTTGTTAACTTTCATCAGCTTTTCATTTCTGCTCTTAATTTTCTATGGTCTTAAAAAATACATAAATAAACCACTTCAAATTGTTTCCAAACAGGCTGGGAGAGGTGGCTCACGCCAGTAATCCCAGTACTTTGGAAGGCCAAGACAGGTGGATCATCTGAGGTCAGGAGATCAAGACCAGCCTGGCCAACATAGTGAAACCCTGTCTCTACCAAAAATACACAAATTAGCCGGGTGTGGTGGTGTGTGCCTGTAATCCCAGCTACTCAGGAGGCTGAGGCAGAAATAAATTGTATCAGAACAGTGTAAACATGTAGACAGATACTGACAGGAATAAGGTTTTGTGATAACTTTTTGGTTACCTGAAGCATTTATGAATACAGGTAAGTCTGTGGCTATGTTATAGAATATTGAGGTCTCCATTGGTTTGACTTCCAAATTAGCGCTTTATTAAACTCGGTGTCAGTGTTTGTACACCTGCTTGGGCTTTATCTTTTCTACTATGAAACATATTTTAACTGTGAAATGAATATTTTAAAGAATCACCTTGGGGCCAGGCATGGTGGCTCATGCCTGTATCTCCAGGACTTTGAGAGGCCAACGTGGGTGGATCACTTGAGGTCAGGAGTTCGACACAGCCTGGCCAACATGGCAAAACCCCATCTTTACTAAATATACAAAAATTAGCCAGGCATGGGGGCACGTGCCTGTAATCCCAGCTACTCGGGAGCCTGAGGCAGGAGAATCACTTGAACCTGGAGGCTGAGGTTTCAGTGAGCCAAGATCGTGCCAGTGGCTTGGGTTGCAGAGCAAGACCCCATCTCAACCAAAAAAAAAAAAAAAAAAAAAAAAAAAAAGAATCAACTTGGTTACCATTTTTTAATACATAAGAAGAGTTTTATAGTATGTGATTTTTCTTTGTCAGAAATCATGTGGTCTTACTGTATGTTAAAACTATATGATTACATTTTTTTCTACAGTAATAACTGCCCCCAACCTTGTAAAATCCTGGAGATTATGGCCCTCTTAGCTCTTCTTAGAACTGTTAAAAATGCCAATAGGTTATCTTTGACAAATAGTCACTGTAAATTTAGATTTATATTTAGTATATCTTGAGTTTATCTTCTGAATTGTAATACCGTCTTTTACTTCGAATATAGATACTTGTGTTTATTCGTTTATTCATTTATCCATATTCTTACTTATTCAACCTCTGCTTCATTCCAGAAACAATTCAGGGAAATATTAATTACTTAAAATAATTTGTCTTTTACCAAAGACATTTTCTATTATCAGTTAAAGTCATGAGAGGTGTAATCCTTTTACAATATTGAATCATATTATCCACAGTTCTGAAGTAAGGTCTTTCTAGAACTCAAGTGCTTGTTAAAAATTCACATTGCCAAATTTCTCTCCCCTTTTCTTCCCTGAGCAGACATTTTTTCCCTTATTGTCATAGATCCCATGGGTAATAGAAATTGGACATTTAAGCAGTGGAATTGTATACATGTCATTAGCCACACTTTAAAACCCAAGAAATACAAATATACCTTTTATTCCATTTACTGTGTGTGTTCCCTTGGTTTTCTTCCTTGCTTTAGAATCAAGGTGACTATGACATGGAGATGCTTGCTAATAGGTTGGCTCTGCCTTCCTACCCAATTCTTACCTATGGCAGCGACACCTCTGATAGCCTCCTCTTCTTTCTCCTTAGCTATCCCAAGCTCCAGTGTCCTCCCTTCGGCTCCCAGAGATGTGGTCCCTGTCTTGGTTTCCAGCCGATTTGTTCGTCTCAGCTGGCGCCCACCTGCAGAAGTGAAAGGGAACATTCAAACTTTCACGGTCTTTTTCTCCAGAGAAGGTGACAACAGGTAGGTGATGCTACCAATAAAATTCAGCTTAATCGGTCATCTCTTTAAGTCAATACGGTTGGGTAATGGCAGGAGGAGATCTTGGGCAGGAACTTTGGAGAGGCTGTGAAATCTCTACTATGTCCTTCACTCATTCCCCAGTGGAGATGTGCACTTTTAAAAAGCAGTGTTGTTGACACAGTCTAATGAAATTATCTGTATAAAAAATCCTTGAAAAAGGTAAGAATATATTATGTCAATTTTTTATTTCTTTGGTTTTCAGAGTCATGAACAGAGAACAGAATTAGGCTGTATATTAGTAGAACAGTGTATAAAAGCACTACTGTGGCTAGCTTGTAATCCCATTTCTGTCATTGACATCACATGAGCTCAAAAAAACCACATGACTTCTCTGAGCCTCATTTTCCTCTTTAATAAGGAGAAATTAATAATACCTACCTTAAAATATACAATAAAGTGTATAATTGGATTGTTTGTAACGCAAAAGACAAATGCGTGAGGTGATGGATGCCCCATTTACCCTAATGTGATTATGACACATTGCATGCCTGTATCAAAATACATCATGTATCCCATAAATATGTGCATCTATTATGTCCCCACAAAAATTAAAAGTTTAAAAAACAAAAAAAATCAAATTTAAAAAAATAATACTTACCTTGCAAGGCTTTGGCTAGCATTAAATTAAGTTGCATATATAAATGTCATATCAGTGTCCAGTACTTGGTAGAAGTTGTTATTGTGGATATTACTATTGACTAAGCAAAAGTGAGCTGTACATATCTGGTTTCAAGATTACAATCCATTGCATTTTTTTCTCAACATTTTCCCCTTAAGATATTTCACCATCTTATGACTTTGAAATTTGATGTTTAAGTCTGAGGTAAATGCTGGATAAGTTCCACTTCAGGAGAAGCAGGGATTCATGTCCTAGGGTTCTAGTCCCTCAAATTTGTGAGTGCTGTAAATCTGTGATGATCTTTAGAATTCAAAAGGGGACATATACATTGGATACACCAAAGTGTTACTTAGTTCAAAATGGGACAGTCTGGTGCTCAGGTGGTGCAGTACAGCTCCTCACCTGCTGGGTCTCAAAATGCTCTCCTTTGTAGTTGGCAGCAAGTTCAAGTTTAGCCTTTTAAAGTTTCTGTTATCTTTTACAAATTGACCTTACTTTAAAATGAAAGGAAAGAGGCTGGGCAAGGTGACTCACACCTGTAATCCCAGCACTTTGGCAGGCTAAGTCAGGTGGCTCACCTGAGGTCAGGAGTTCAAGACCAGCCTGACCAACATGGTGAAACCCTGTCTCTTCTAAAAATACAAAAAATTAGCTGGGCATGGTGGCGCGTACCTGTCATCCTAGCCACTCAGGAGGATGAGGCAGGAGAATTGCTTGATCACGGGAAGCGGAGGTTGAAGTGAGCCAAGATTGTGCCACTGCACTCCAGCCTGGGCAACAGAGACGCCCTCTCAAAAAAAAAAAAAAAAAAGGAAGATGTAGGCATACCCATATTGCCTTATGCTCACTAAGATTATTCATTACTGTGAAGAAACAGACGTTCGTTTTAGTGTTATCTCTGTAACTATTTGTGATCTTACGATGCCTCCTGAGTTCCTTGGATTTCAGTGTGTGCAGCTGTGAAAACTGGAAGCAATGATTCTTGCCCAGTCATCTTCATGTTTTTACATGGATTTCCTGGAGGCACCTTAAATTCAACCTGCCCAAAACATACTCACTTTCTCCTCCTTATGTATATTTTTCCTTTCTTTTCTTAGTTTATGTTAGTATCTTCCATCCCCGTTGACCAAGCAAAAAATTCATGCCATGTTTTACTGACTGCTGCCTCCCAACACTACCATTCCTCGTGAAGTCTTGTCAACTTTACCTTGGCCATAGCTCAGCCATGCTTCCTTTATTCTATTATTTTCAACATCTTTACCTGATCTCTGGGAATCGCTCCTCACCTGCCAATCCATCTTCCTCACTGTTTGTAGTTACCTTTTTGAAATATAGTTTTGATCACTCACTCCACTGCCCCAAAATGTGACTGGTTCTTAAATACAATAAAACTACTATACAAATATATGCACATGGAACTTCAGACTTCTTTCAATGGAAGTCTAGCCCCAATCTATCTGTATCTATATCTGTCTATCTGTATGGGTATATGTAAAAGTGTGGTTTCTATAATCTGTAATGGTTAAAATTTTTCACTCAAGTCACACGAGCTAGATTTGAAAATGGTCCTACTATTTATCAAATGTGTGATGCTTCTGTATTTAATAATGTATTAAATACGAATAATACTTTTTTGGTAAAAGGAATAAAAGGAAGATAAATCCTACCTGTTAGCATTGCTATGAGGACTGAGGGAATTCAGGTAAAGAATTCAGGGCAGTCACTCCACACAGGAAGAATGGAAGGGCTCAGAATAGTGTGAGCTCAGAGACAATGTGGAAAAGAAGCTGAAATTTAGGCTCAAAGTATAGGAAGAAGGAGGATGAGGAAGAGAAAGGGAAGGAGAAGGGGAAGGAGAAATTGTTGAAATTGCTATGTTTGGGTGAACCATTTATTTTCATAATTGTTCACAGGCCTGCTTATCATACAATTTTGTCCTTTCCTCTTCTCTTGAGCTTGTTCTTATCTTTCAATCCTAAGCATCAATCCTCTATACCCCCTTGGCTACTTGCTGCCATGGTTATACCATGAACCTTGACAACACCAATCACTGCAACCTCTCATTATCTGAGTTTCAAATCATATTCTTGCCTCACTCTCCAGACTCTTGTCTTACTATCCTTTATTTAGGACTCTGAACACAATGAAACTTTGATTTCATAGAGATCTGCAATCTGTTGATCCTATCCCTTATCGTTCCTGTTTTCCTTCACTTATTCCATAGCTACAGTTCCATGGCCAGTAAACACAGCAATTAAATATTTGCTGACTTGCATCAACGTTTTGCCTGCTACTCTCATTTCATATTACTTGCTTAGCAAAAACCAACTCAAGTAAATGTAACTTTCTACCTACTCTTTACTTGTGCTCTTGTAGCTGAATATAGCTAGAGGAAAAGGTGTAACTGGGCTGATTCGTCTCACTTTAAATTCATAGCTACTAATCTCATGTTGCCCATTAATGCTACTGGCAATTATACTACATTTATCAGGCAGTCTCTCTCACATACGCTCCTAATGATATTTCATGTCTTTTTCTCTCTTCTCAAATCTCCAACACCTTCCCCCTTTCCCCCACTCTTAGCTGACCTTGATTTTAATTTCATGTAATATAAGAAGGGGAATTCTACATGCTTTCATATGTGACTTTTTTTTCACCCAAGTTTGTCTTAAAGCGTATAATCTGTCTTTCCTCAAATTTCCATAAAACAACTGCCTGGACTCTTTAAAGCGAAACTTTCACTTGTGCACAAGATCCCGTCTTTTCTTATAAAAGAGCAAATCTTCAGCCATTCTTTCTCTCTTCTGTGCCATCAGTTTCTCCCACTAAGGAGAATTACACCTATCAGCATGTCAGCATGTAGTCGAATCTTCCATTGCAACAAATTTTGCTTCAGTTTCACTTTTCTCTCCTCTACCACTCCATGCTCTGTTCTCTTTCATAGGAATATTCCTTGAATTGTCTAACTTCACTCCAATGTCTTACATCATATTCCAATAATTATTTTGTTCCTAGAATGTAATAGCAACTGCTCTTATCAAGGTTCACCAATAACCTCCTGTTGCTAACCCAGTAGTCAATTCCTGGTCTTCACATTACTTGGACAATCAGCAAATTTTGTCACATTTGATCATTTCTCCTTCGGTGAAACTCATTCACTCAGTTTCCTATTGCACATGCTCTCCTCATTCTACTCTGGCTACTCATTTTCAGGCTCTTTTTACTTTTTACTCCCAATTTATCTGATCTGCACATATCAAATTGCTTCAGGACTCAAGCCTTTCATTCACTTCTTGACTTTATATTCTGTGAACATGCTGATGTGTTCCAAATTTGTATCTCTGGTCCTAACTTTTTTACCTGCAATCCATACTCATATACACGTCTTCCTACTTGATTTCTCAACATCAATATCCCATGAGCATCTAAAACTTATGAATAAAACCAAATACCTGTTATGCTTCAACCCCAATTCCTCCCCACCAAATACTTCATCATTCCAGAGTTCCCCCCACCTTTGAAATCTTCATATTTCTCATTATCAGGCCAAAATCTTTGAAATAATTCTTAGCTCGTAGTTAATTCTTAATTCTTATTATGAAATCCTTCATCAACTCTTGGCAGTACCATCAAAATATATCCTGAATCCATGAAATAGTATACCAGGTTTTGTTATAAAATAATATTGGAAGGCTGGTTATGATTTTATATTCTGAGCTGAGTTATGGAAATAAAGTATTTCATCATATTATTCTGCCTAGTTTTATATTGTTTAAATTTTCATAATAAACAATTAAAATCAAATAAATAAAAACAAAACATGGCCAGGCATGGTGGCTCACGCCTGTAATCCCAGCACTTTGGGAGGCCGAGGTGAGTGGATCATTTGAGGTCAAGAGTTCGAGACCAGCCCGGCCAACATAATGAAACCCCGTTTCCACTAAACATACAAAAATTAGCTGGACGTGGTGGCATGCACCTGTAATCCTGGCTACTTAGAATGGTGAGGCAGGGGAGTTGCGTGAACCTGGGAGGTGGAGGTGGCAGTGAGCCGAGATCGTGCTACTGCACTCCAGCTTGGGTGACAAAGCAAGACTCTGTCTCAAAAAAAAAAAAAAAAAAATTAAGACCAGAAACAAAATATATACTGAGTCCTACCACTTCTTACCCCCTTCTTAAGTACAACCAAGTCTCATTGGAACTACTGCAGTAATCTCCTAATTCTAGTCTTACCATAGCAGCTGGAGTAAACCTTTTAAAAGATAAGTTAGGGTATGTCATTCCTCTGCTTCAAAACCCTGTGATGACTGTTTTTCTCATTCACAGAATTAACAGAAGTCCTTGCCTTTTTCTCTTGTTACTTCTCTAACCTCATCACGTAGCACTTTCCTTATGTTTCCTAAATATCCAAGAATCTTCCTCTTTTGAGATCTTTGCACTTGCTCTTCAGTCTGCCTAGGATGTTCTTCTCCTCAGAGATCCACATGGATCATTCCCTAATTTCTACCAAATCTTTGCTGCAATGTCACATTCTCATGGAAGCCTTTCTTGATCCCTGGCACTCACTATGTACTTTTTATTTTTATTTTTCTCCATAGCCTTTATTACCTTGTACTTACAAATTTTGTTTCCCTAATCCCCTTTCTCCTCACCAGAATATAATATTCCTATGGGCAAGGCTGTTTTTATCTTCTTTATCCACTGAGCTATTCTCAGCACCTGGAACAGTGCTTAGCACATTATAGACACTCACTAAATATTTTTCGACTTGATGCCTTAGCTGAAATGTCAACTACTGTGTGGAACTCTCCATAGTCCTCCAACTCAGAATTCATCAATTTCACCTTTATCTCACCCCTTCATTTTGATTACATTACTGTTATGGCCTTGGCCACCTTTTATCAAGTTTGATGTTTGGCTGAGTACGTGTGTATTTCTTTCCCTGATGATTAAGACTAGATCTTATTCATAATTTCATGCTCAAGTGTCCAGTATCATGCCTCATGTAAACATAAACTGATCAGAACTGATATGGTAGAGGTGGCAGAGAGATATGATATTCTTGATAGATTTTTTTCTTACCCAGTAAAATAAATTGTGTTACTGAGGAGGATGCATAAGCTGACTACAGTTCAATAAAAACTTTAATTCCAAAAAAAGTTGATATTAAAATTTTATTCTAATATCTCCATTTACTTTGATTTTTCTGGCTTTCAACTAGAGCCATAAAATATGCCACTGTCTCTGAGCAGTAAGCTGTGATGTTTGTTTGTTCATGTAGGTTTATTTAGCTGCTTGACACAATACCTTTCTAAAACGTTGTGAATTTAACATTTATCTCAGATTAGCAATAACTTTGTCAGGAAAGTTATTCTAGCTCAGATCATCACGAATCTTTCTGACTTGTTAATGGTGTAGATAATGCAAGTGCCATAATTCAAATCTTTTTATCCAACCCCTTGGGGTGCTTTTATTTCATAAGTTAAAGAGCAGCATATATTCCAAAACATGAAAGCTAGAATTCACAGTGAAGTAATTGCTTCATAGATATCTAGCTATCCCCTCTTAGTACCTAAAAATCATTAGGAATGAAAAGTGATCTTTGAGATCATAGTCTAACTTCCTGCTACCTAAACATTCAGAGACCAATGCTCAGAGGAAAGTCCATGCCCAAGGCCACAGTTTTATCATCAACAGTGACAGCAAGCATTTGTTGGGCACTTACTCTGCCAGATACCAGGCTAAGCATCTTACATAAAGTATGTTTACCAAGATGAGACTTAAAGAAGAAGTTTATACCTCCATTATACAGCTAGTAAGTAGTAGAACTAGAATTTCGTGCAGACCATAGTCCAAAGCAGGCACTCTCAATCCGTTTTTCATCTCGCTTCCTTAGTGGATTAACCTGCAAGAGAACTAAATGTTCTTGATATTTATAGAATTATGACATGCAATTCTTTTATATGTTTCTTTCCAATAATTTTTTGACTTAATGGCTAAGTTGATTTGCATTATTTATTTACCACTAAAAAAACACACTAGTGAATTTTTATTGTTGTATTTATTTTGAGAGATGAGGTCTTGCTATGTTGCTCAGGATAGAGTGCAGTGGTGTGATCATAGTTGACTTGCAGCCTCAAACTCCTGGGCTCAATGGATCCTTCCACCTCAGCCTCCTGAGTAGCTAGGACTACAGGTGCGTGCCGCCATGCCTGGCTAAGTTTTTGTATTTTATATATATAAAAAGAACATTATACCTCTCACTTGTAACTAAAATGACTTATGAAGTGTAACACAGTATAGCCAAAAGGTTAAGGCTATGTGGCTGTGGAATTGAACCACCTGGGTTCAAATCCTGGCTTGTTATTTTACCATCTGTGTGACTTTGGGCCAATTACTAGTGCCTTTGTTTTCTCACGTGGAATAATAATAGTATCTGATGTGTAAGGTTGTGATGAGTATTACATGAAGTTAAATAAAAGCACCTAAAACACTTGCTCTTTGTTTGGTGCACCCACAACATTCCATTCTTATTAGCTAATGCCATGTGCAAATCATCATGTGGGTTGAAAATTAAAATAACTGAAATACAAGGGTGTTTCTTAATTCTTATTTAGAGAGGACTTTATTACTTTCGTAAGCATTCACACATTTGATCCTCAGATAAGGTATTTATGATGATCTCCATTTCACAAATGAGTATGCCTTTCTCTGTTCAGAAAGACTGAAAAATATTGCTAAGAAACCACACTAATAGTAAATATTAGAACTGGGATTTCAATGCCAGATTTCTAGTCCAGTGTTCTCTTCACGGTGCCATACAAAGTGAAATACATTTTCTGAAAAGGCTCCATATAAAATATAGTGGGAGTGCAGATGAGAGAATTAAAACACTTTTATGAGCATCATTCAATTTAATCCTCACAATAATACTGTGAGGTAGGCAGATAAGGGACCGGTATCTTCATTTTGCAAATGAAGCAGAGAAGGCTCCAAGATAGCCCCTGACTTGCTCAAGGTCACACACTGTTTTGTGGCAGAACAAAGGCTGAACTAGGTGTTCCAACTTGCAGCAGTATATGCTTCACATTGCTTTATGCTGCCTCAGAAAACCTCTGCTCACCGTTCAGGATTAGAAACCAGCTTTTTGTGACTGACAGGGAGGATTCCTTTTAGAATTCATGGTATATTACATTTTTGATGTGGTGTTTACATATTCTTTCCCCGCTCTTCAGAGTTGAGGACTCTGCAGCTGATGGAGCTTGTTATCCATGAGGGAGCATATTGTGATGGAAAAAGAACAAGACTCAGAATCCTAAGCATGACATTCTGGCCCTGGCTTAAAGCTTGGCAAAGTTAGCCTTCTTCTTAGAGCCCCACTCTGCTTCTCTGTAAAACATAAAATCATGACCCTGTACCTCAAAGTGTTTTCAATTCATTGAATGAGAGAATAATGATTTTATTTCTCCAGTGGACTTAATGCATATTGAAAAATGAAACATGCCATCCACAAATGTCATATATAAATGAGCAAATATTGAATGTGAGTTGACTATATGTCCATGTCCAGCAGTGTATTGAAAATAGAAGAGAACCCAGCAGATTCTCTGGAAGGAGTTAATCTTGAAAGGTTCGTCTTACTGATGAATGTATAACCACACACTTACTTAAGAGCTTTAGTGGAAAGGAACATGCTTCTGTGAGAGCATTTATGAAATGTGTGCATGATGTCTATGTCATAATCAGACTTGCATTTTCAAAAGATGACTATGACTAGAAAGTGGAAACTAGAGCAGAGGTCAGCCAGGTGGGTGCCAGAGTCATTCAGCAGGCTATTGCAGAAGTCCAAACAAAAGATGGTAGCTTGGTCTACGGGTATGTCAGTGGAGATGGAGCAGCAGAGAGAACTTTGTAGATATTTAGGGGGCAAAACTGACAGGACTGAATGATGCATTGCACATGAATGGTGAGGGAGAAGGGGTTGTCAAGGACAGTCACTTGGTTTCTGGCATATTCCAGTGTAGAGATGATTGTGCAATTTGCTGAGATTAGGATGCTGGAAAGGTCCATATTTGAAATGAAGATCATAAATTCAGTTTCAGACAAGTTGTGCTTGACATACCTTTACAACCTTCAAATGGGAATGTCCAGAAGGGCCGTGGAAATAGGAATCTGGAGCTCAAAGGAGAGGACTGGGACAGAGATATGTATCAGGAATGTGTCAGCATGTGGATGCTCGCTACAGCTAGAGAAGGTTAAGATGGCCCATCCCAAGAAAACAGAATGAGAAAAGAATCCAGAGCTCAGTCACATTTATCATGTGGATAGACGCTGAAACTAAACAAAATAAGAATTTGAAATCAAAATCTGTTTCACCCCAACTCCCAAGATATAGCTCATTATTTGCAGTTACAGTAGCTATTTGTTACGTAACTAGTCTCAAGTGTGTATTAGATGTTGAAGCAGAGATTACAGGAAAGCACATTTTTAAAAAGCTCATTCCTAGATTTATCCTTTTTAACAATTCAATGAAAAACAATTTTTAACCAAAACTTAGTGGAAATACCTCTAACCAAGAGAGGTAAACAAAAAGAGACATTTCCAGTCTTCATTATGCTTCTATCTGGCAGTGAAACATCTTGAAACCTTTCTCTCTCAGATAGCATTGATTTCCAAACCTATGGTTTTAGGGTAATAAGGAATGTGACATTTGGGTGGTTATCACTCTGCTATCACTTTGAGTCCTATTTCATTAAACACCATGTTTCAGTTTTGAAATCTTTTAATTGTTATAACATTCTGGCATTCACTAAAGAAATAATGAATGAAAGTAGAAGAGATAAAAAGGAGATGCTAAAAATCTTTCCACTAAGAATAACATAACTCCTTCTCTACAAAGGAACGTTAATGTAACTCTTCCTCCCTGAAGCAACTAATTAGGTGTTTGACCCCTCAAGGCAGCATTTGTTGCTCAACTCACAAGTTGTAACTAAATGTTAACACTCTGAGGCACTTAGGCAAGATGATATGTATTTACTAAAAATGCATGTTAGAGACTTGCTACAAATAATCCACTAAGAAGCAGAATCATGTTTAATCTCTAAACTCTACTTCTGAAATGTAAAAATAGAAGTGCTGAATTCAGCTAACACAAACACTTGTAGATATAGGAGATTTTCTATTTTTTATTCCTAATGAAGAGTATTAGAGTAGTGAGGTTTCTTTAAGTAGATCCCACTCTCCATTACGGATAATGAAATCAAGACCCAGGAAGGTGAAGTGACATGGCAAAGATGACCGAAATAAGTGGGGATGGAACATGGAATAGAATCCAATTTTCTAGGCATTTCTAAGGTCACATTATGTGGAGATTTTATGTAATTATTCTCTTTTAATTTCACATTTATTTATGCATTTATTTAAAAAATTATGAGCCCCAGCAAGGTAGCCATTTTTTTAATGCTCAGTGAATCTATATGCTAAGTGTGAATAAAATATAAATGGAATATGGCTTCTCTTTTTAAATAATTTACAATGAAGTCAAAGAAGCATGCATGTCCATTAATACAAAGTGATACATAATACACTAGATGTATAAACAGAAAGCAATGAAAACACAAAAGAGAGCATTTAATGGTACTGGGTTTGAAGACATGAGGGTACGAAGTTTCAGCTAAACATTTCCTTTGAATTGGATTCCAATTGGGTTTCATTTGAAACAAGCTTTTGCCAAACAGAGTCAGAAGTGTGAGTCAGGAGACGGTAACTCCAGGCTCATCATCACTGGTCATTGAGAAATGCAAATCAAATCAAAACCAAAATAAGATACCATCTCATGCCAGTTAGAATGGCGATTATTAAAAAGTCAGGAAACAACAGATATTGGAGAGGATATGGAGAAATAAGAACACTTTTACACTGTTAGTGGGAGTGTAAATTAGTTCAGCCATTGTGGAAGACGGTGTAGCGATTCCTCGAGGATCTACAACCAGAAATACCATTTGACCCAGCAATCCCATTACTGGGTATATACCCAAAGGATTATAAATCATTCTACTATAAAGACACATGCACACGTGTGTTTATTGCGGCACTGTTCACAATAGCGAAGGCTTGGAACCAGCCCAAATGCCCATCAGTGATAGACTGGAAAAAGAAAATGTGGCACATATACACCATGGAAAACCATGCAGCCATAAAAAAGGGTGAGTTCATGTCCTTTGCAGGGACATGGATGAAGCTGGAAACCATCATTCTCAGCAAACTAATACAAGAACAGAAGACCAAACACCACATGTTCTTACTTACAACTGGGAGTTGAACAATGAGAGCACATGGACACAGGGAGGGGAACATCACACACTGGGGTCTGTCTGGGGGCGGGCGTGGGGGCTAGGGGAGGGATAGTATTAGGAGAAATACCTAATGTAGATGACAGGTTGATGGGTGCAGCAAACCACCATAGCACATGTATACCTATGTAACAAACCTACACGTTCTGCACATGTATCCCAGAACTTAAAGTGTAATAAAAAGAAATGAAAGGAAAAGGAAAAGCAAAATAAGAAAAGGCAGAGAAACTGACATGGACATAGGGGTCCTGGGGAAGGACGGCTCATTGCAGATGACTGTGCAAAGCTTTGGGCCACATCGTGAAGGTCTTTGAACCTTGTTCCATGGAGGTGAGATCACATTAATCTAGAATGGCAGCTAGCACAAGGTTGTGGGCATGGAGTTGACAGGTTATGTGTGTTAAAAGGGTATCTTTGTCAATAGATGATAGCAAAAATCGAGAAGACTAATGGCAAAATGCTAGAAAAAGCTATTATTATAATGCAATACATTTAAGTACCAACTAAATCAGGGACCAGTTCTAGGCACAGGAGAATATACTCTACCCAGAATTAGATCTCAATGTAAATTGCACAACGGTGCATCGCATGTTGCCATGCTTGACTTCATGCTTCAAAAGATGTCAGTGCTTAAGAGTTACAGGGACTGATCTCAGTAAAGCAGGAACATTATGGTTAGTGGGTCAAACTGCATGCTTTTAGAGTAGAAACATTTATTTTCCAAGACACTTTAATCAAGTAACTCAAAGTTCTTAAAACTAGCATTCACAAAAAATTAACGCTTCTTATTAACTAACTCTTCTTATAGCCTCCTTGTAAAAGTCCAAGTGGACAAGTTGTCTACAGACTTTTTAGCATGAGGAATCAGACTTCGTATATTTGATGCTCTATGTGAATTTTCATTGAGTAAATTTGCTGTGAATGGATTCAGGCAGGCACAAGTGGCTTGATTCCTTTACTTCAATCGACTTATCCTGAATTTGGCTTAACTCCCCGACACTGCCAACTTAGAGTTAGGGGGAAACGAATGAAGTGGAGAAGATTTGTCTGACAATCCATCTGGTGTTACAGATCATGACTCTGAGTTCTGCATATTTGAAGGGTAATTATGTCTTCAGATTCACAGGAGAGAACATCACTGAGAGGGAGGAGGCTTGGGGTCCCTGCCGCTTCCACAGGAGTTGTTAACGCAGTGAGAGGCCGAACAATACAAGTTTACCCAAAAATTGGGTAAACTTCTCATTATTCACTGTTCTCTTTTCTTCAGAACCCAGTGTGCTTATCTGCCCATTTACAGAGGGGTGTGGACTACAGTGAGCAGAGAGGAAATCCTTAATTACTGCTTCATGGAAAATTTACTTTAGGTGGCTAGTGTTGGCCTATAGTGGAACCAGAGAAATCCCACATAATAAACTGCCCTTCCAAACTCAGATGTTACTTAGTTGTTGGGAAATGGTTTGCTATATTTTGTTTACAGCTATTAAAGCCTGGAAAGGGTGATTAAAAACTCATGGGAATCCTTGGGGCTAGAACTGAACAAATCTGTGAAGGATAACATGGCAGGAAATACCATTTTCTCAATATGCTTTTGTATAAAGTTAGCAATTTGATGTCACCCCATTAAAACCCAGCGAAGCCACACAGCAGTTTGGCAGCAGACACTCATCCACCAGTGGGGACATCAGATACCATAAGACTATCAAGCTGTACTGTGGAACTCAGGGAACTCCTATTTCTTCTCAGTGTCCCTCAGAGAGCAGTTTCCAGCCCTTTAAAAATGAATATTTTCATTATTGGAGCTTGTTCAATGTCTGTAGTTATGCTCACTCTTTTTGTTTTGATTTATCTTTGCAAAGAAAATTAATATGATAGAAAATATCAATAAAGATTTTTTTTTTTTTGGAGTGGGGGCAAGCCCCAAGGTCAGTGAAACCTATCTATGTAGCTTTTTTCTATGTGATTATATCTCTCATTAAGTTATGTCCTCAGATTCCTGGTTTTAAATACTTTGTGGAAAAGTCCCCTTCTTGGACGCAATAGATTTATTTCTTATGAAGTTGTGGTGGTATTTTGTTATTATAAAATAATAGCAGTGACTGCCATTATGGCAGAATCCATATTAAGTATCAGGTGCCATGTATTTTGCTTTAGATATTTTACCTACAGCATTTCATTTAATTCTTTCAGACATTGTGATACAAAATTTTTATAGCACATATGTTGTACTTGAGAAATCTGGGGCTCAGAAAGTTTAATGTGAAGGCCAGAAACAGCCCCCCTGACTTACCTCAGTCCTGAACTACTTACTCCACAGTCTACATAGGCTTTTGAGGTTTGTTTTTTGTTGTTGTTGTTTGTTTGTTTATTTAAAACAAGGTCTTACTCTGTCACCCAAGCTGGAGTGTAATGGCATGATCTCAGCTCATGGCAACTTCTGCCTCCAGGCTCAAGCGATTCTCGTGCCTCAGCCACTAGAGTAGCTAGAATTACAGGCTTATGCCACCATGCCCGGCTAATTTTTGTATTTTTACTAGAGAGAGGGTTTCACCACATTGGCCAGGCTGGTCTCGAACTCCTGACCTCAAGTGATCTGCCTGCCTTGGCCTCCCAAAGTGCTGGGATTACAGGCGTGAGCCACTGTGCCTGGCCTACATAGTGTTTAGATGCAAACTCCCTTTGATATGATAAGCAGATTTCTGGAAAGTGGCACATAAAATTGAAATGGTTAGATTAAACCATGGTTTAAAACCACTAAGAGCCCACATTGTGGAAACCAGTGATCAACCCAGGGCAGAACCAGCAGGTGATCAGAGGTTGAACCACAGAGTTGTCTTGGAGGTGTATTTACATAGCAAGCACAATGCATTTGCCTGGGTTCTATTTTACAGATCAAAATCATGGAAACATTTTCAAAAGATGCTTTATTTATACTTTATGTAAGACTGAGAAAGTGTGAATTGTCCGTATCAATGAATATGTTTATATATAAAATTTTTATGAATTATTAATTTTGGATAATTTTTGGAGGCTAATGAAGATTATTAAATCTTCCCCATTATGAAATCCAACATCCTCTTGTATATGTAAGTGATATTTTCATTTCATGATCTTGGACATTTTTACCTGGACATGTCCAGATTTTCTTGCCTCTCTTTCCTTTAAAGTATACCTGTTCAGCAAAAGACATAAACAGATACTTCTCAAAAGAACACATATAAACAGCAAACATATGAAAAAACTGCTCAACATCACTAATCGTCAGAAATGCAAATCAAAACCAAAATGAAATACCATTCCACATCAGTCAGAATGGCTATTACTAAAAAAAAAAAAAAAAAAAAAAAATAGATGCTGGTGAGGCTGCAAAGAAAAGGGAATGCTTATACATTGTTGGCAGAAATGTAAATTTATTATTTTAGGCACTATGGAAAGCAATTAGGGGATTCCTGAAAGAACTTAAAACAGATCCACAATTTAGCCCAGCAATCCTATTAACTGGTATATATCCAAAATAAATTAAATAATTCTAACAAAAACATCCATGCACTCATATATTCTGGATAAAGAAAATATGGTGCATATACACCATGGAATACTATGCAGCCTTAACAAGGAATGAAATCACTCCCTTTGCAGCAACACGGATGTAGTTGGAGGCCATAATCCTAAATAAATTAATGCAGGAACACAAAACCAAATACTACATGTTCTCACTTATAAGTAAGAGCTTAACACTGAGTACTCAGGGACATATAGATGGCAACAGTAGACATGGGACTGTCACATAGGAGGAAGGCAGGAGGGCAAGGGTTGAAAAACTGTTGCGTACTATACTTACTACCTGGTCATGACAAGATCAATCATACCTCAAACCACAGCATCACACAATATACCCATGTAACACATTTTCACATGTACCCCAGAATCTAAAATAATGAAATTATTTAAAAAATAAAATACAGAATAATACCTGTTCAAAGGGTTATGGCCAGCATGACTTGGAACACAGTTATTTCATCCAATTTATTTAGTATTTGTAAGAATAAAGTTAATTATGAAAGCTGTCCTTCCTTATAGATACCCAAGGTGTTTGATAGGCAAATATGGCCTTTGATAACAATGTTGCTTGAAGGTCTAGAAAAGATGCTATGAAATGATTCACAGCAGATGATAGACAAATTCATGCTCTCAGCAATCTCTGAGTGCTCATTGTCCCCTTTTTCCCTATAGGACCTCATGTCTTTTACCCAAAGTTCCCATGATCCAAAGAAGTTCCTTATTTTTCCACTATTGTTGAATGATATCAATACTAGATTTAGAGGAGGAAGTTCCAGATTTCATTCTTAAGTGTGATACCCACTAACTGTGAAGCCTTTGAATAAATCATGTTGCTTTTCTAAATCTCACTTTCTATATGTAAAATAATGATAACAAAACCACCCTATCTATATCAGTAAGCTACCTGAGGCACTGGGTATATAAATTCTTCTGCTAAAACAAAAATAGGCAAAAATCCCCATCTCCATGTGCTCAATCTCTTTGAGCTATATACAACAAGGCATACAATTCTATTATGAGGGTTTGCTTTTAAAAAGCAATTTGCTGACCTAAATGATCTTAGTTTGGTAGAATATAGCAGTGTGGTATGTGGCAAATGGGAGCATTGTTCCATATTTCTTAGCCTTACCTACTTTAGATTACTATTGAATCTCATCCAGACCCCTACTCTCCTAGAAGTCGGAATTCAGCCTTCCAGAAACTTCACACTGCACTTCTAAAAGAATGCCTAAACCTCAGGCTATATCCAGATTCATACAGGGTGCTTTTTCTCTATTGTGGTAAAACATATCTTTCATTTTACAATTTTAACTATTTTTGAGTGTACAGATCTATGGTATTAGCGCACGTGCCTTATTGTGCTACCATCACCACCATCTGTCCACAGAATTTTTCATTGCCTCCAGTTAAAATTATTTACCTATTAAACACTAACGTCCCGTTCTCCCATCACTTAGCTCCTGGCAGCCACTCAGGGTGCATATTTTAAATACTAGCAGTGCTAGATAAAATGATGCTAACCCCTATAACAAATAAGCCCTAAAATATATAATGACTTAGAACTATTTCTGACATGGAAGGGATGTTACTGATTGTCAGTTCTTTTCCCAGCTCTTCTCTAGAATTATTACGAATGTTTATTGTTCCATCATCACCCATATGGCTTCTAAGGTCATCATGCTTCCCTACCTCAAGACAACAGGTGGAGGAAGAGAACATGGTGAATTACCCATGTGTAGTTTATTTTAGGCCAGGCCTGGAATCAGCACATATCACATCACAGACACTCAACCTCTTGATGAGACTCAGTCACATGGCCTCAACTAGACTTCAGGGAAGCTGGAAAATACGGTCTAGTACATGAAGCAGAAATTTCGAGTTTGAGGATAAGCGAGCCAGTCTCTGCCATCAGTCATATTAAGAGTGTAGATATGCCCAGGAATCATCATCATTCATGCACTTAGAACTTTTACTTTTTGAAAATCTAATTTTCCCTGGCAGAAAAAGATATTTCATTTTAAATATGTCCAAAACCAAAACGTATCTGAATGGCAAAATTAAAGTGTACGTATAATTCCACTGAGAAGCAAGAGATATTATCTAGATATAGAAACCTTGAGAAACAATTGAGAATCTTAGAGGAAGTGCCTTCTTCACTCAGTTCAATCAGCTATATGTTAAGTTCCAATGAGGATATCTAGAATGTTCAGAAGGTGTAGAATTATGTGTGTCCTTAAAGAATATTTCAATAGTTACCATTTCTAAAATGTCAGCATCCATATCCAAAAGGTTTGTCATCTCTTAACACGCACTATAAATGCAACCATGATCAGTAGATTAATTCATTAGTTTGCAACACTGAGGAAGTTTTTAGTTTATAAATGTATTGATATTGAACACATAGAGATGTGGCTTGAAGAGCAAGACAAACAGGCATATGTTACAGTTTCTCTTCACGCAGGAAGGAATCTACTTCCTTTCACTAATTGCACTTAAAGTAACCACAGGGACTCAGGCTCCATACATAGAACACTTAGCATCTGCGTTTTCCTTTCATACAATGAGAGAAAATGCATAAATGCATTTGTTGGCAATACTGACAAAGACCGATTTGTGGAATAATTGAAACCTTGATTTCTGTCATTAGCCGGATGTTTACAAAACTCGTCTTCCTGTCTACATTCCAGATGTTTCTCCTTATTTTAATAGCTCCTTGTTTTTCATGGGTTTTGAATTCCAAATTGTAAAGTGTCGAGGAAAAAGACTTTCGTTTGCAAGTTTCATGGAGAATGACATAATCTTAAACTCCACAGAATCCTTGCAACATTTATTTGTAGGTCCTTCCAATTAGCTTATTTTCTATAGAAAGTCTGAGGTCTTGAATTATGTCCCAGAGTCAACATTAGATGAGTGAGCAACCTTTTGGTTCACCTCACTACTCTTGCACATCAAATACAGATTTTGGCTGAAGGTATTCTTTTTGGAATAATCTTTCTCTGCAACTTTGATTTCTCAGGGAACGAGCATTGAATACAACACAGCCTGGGTCCCTTCAGCTCACTGTGGGAAACCTGAAGCCAGAAGCCATGTACACCTTTCGAGTTGTGGCTTACAATGAATGGGGACCGGGAGAGAGTTCTCAACCCATCAAGGTGGCCACACAGCCTGAGTGTGAGTATGAAAAGGAACGGGCCACATTTAAAAAGTATTTATTTTCCTCTGCAATATCCTTGAATTCTTTCACAGAACCTTTGCGAAGTGACAAAAGGGAAGAACAGTTTTTTTTCTTCTAAGTAAACTTATATAACTCAAGGACTTTTAAAAGTAAGATAACTTGTAAATAGAATGGCCTCTTCACTTAGGCCACATACCGTAATGGCAAATTAACCTCTATAAAGGCCTAATCTATCTCTGCAGTCTACATATTCATTTCCTAAGAAAGTGATTTACTCTGCCTGACAGTATTTTATCATCATCATTGAGTTTCAGCCTCCTCTGTTGAATTTTCAGATTTTTTGAGTTTGTAAAGAGTGTAACATCAAAGGTAAAAGAACAATAACATACAATTTCTAAATCCAGGGACTAATTTAAAAGCTTGAACACGCACCGCATGCACTGAAAAACCTACTAAAAGCAAATTGAGATTTGAGGAATATGAGAGATAACCTCTATTGGATAATCTCACTCCCTCTACCTTGAATCACTAGATTCAGCTATGTTTTTTTTCACAAAGTAGAGCAGCTGAATGTTCTTTGACCAACGTATAATTCAATGATTTCAACTTTGATAAAGGAAGAGCTCCAAAATTACATATCGAAAACTATTTCTGTACTTGACAAAATTTTGTTTTTTCTTGTGCATTTCTAATGTTTTTTGAAAAGATTAGCTGCTGATGAGCCATTCGCCAAATTTGTTTTGTTTCACATTAAAAAACAATTGGAATTTAAAATCAAAATGAAATGCATGGCTACTTGTTAACAAGCTGCCTTATGTTAAACACCTAACTGTACCTATTTCCTTTTTATATAACAAAATTTGTAATGATATTTTGATTTCCTGTTCATTTTACATGAAACTGTAAAGAGGTATATCAAAATCACCTCTTGTATTTTGGGAATAAGGTGAAGTAGAGATTGGAAATATTTTAACTGGTAATTGTGAGAGAGTAACCTTTGTATTCTATCACTTCTTGGGTGGTTTAAATCAGCAAGTCGAAGAAGAGAGAGCAGGAGATACAGTCTGAGTGCACTTTCCACAGAATCTCCATCCTTTCTTTCATTTGGCCAGGGCTACAGAGACAAGATGATAACAAATTGGAATAAAGTATTAATTGAAGGGACGGAAGAGGGCTAAGTTGTGCAAGTACTACAAATATTTGCCTCACAGAAATAAAAACCTCAACAACTTCAAAAGCATAGTCATGTTGAGGTTCCCGACAATTATTTGGAAATGCAGGCCCCCAGGCATAATAATAATTTGTAGGACCCAAATAATTTCTGTTTGCAAAATAAAAACACAGGGGCACATTGTTAAAAATTATTAAGATTATGGGATGGCTACAGCAGAACGTGAGTCCTTGCACAACTTCACCCTTTGCTGCCTATGAGCTGGTCCTGCTCCCAGGTTTCTGTTCTGGGCAATGTTTTGTTGCTGTACTGATTTAAATCACTAAACAATGCCAATTTCCTCTTCATAATGTCTATATTAACATAAAATTTCAATCTTCTTTTTTTATTTTTGGGACGGAGTCTCACTCTCTTGCCCAGACTGGAGTGCAGTGGCGCAATCGCGGCTCATTGCAACCTCCGCCTCCAAGGTTCAAGCGATTCCCAGCTAATTTTTGTATTTTTAGTAGAGACGAGCTTTCACCATTTTGGCCAGGCTGGTCTCGAACTCCTGACCTCAAATGATCCCCCTGCCTCGGCCTCCCAATGTGCTAGGATTACAGGCATGAGCCATCGCGCCCAGCCCAACATTTGAGTCTCAATTGCTTTATTGACTTTCTCTTCATAGATCATCTATGTAAAATCAATAACTTTTATGACTATTTTATATTTTTGATTAAAAGCAAATTAGGTTTTACATATATATAATACACACACATTATATATGGTATGTCTCATGTGATAGATAGGTCAACAATTTAAAAACTCTTGAAAAATTCCTTAAAGAAATCCTTGATAAATTTTCCAGTATTGGAACTAGCTTTAAAAGCATGCTCATTTTCAAAAGATCAAATCTCCATGGATTATCTGAATTTTTCATCTCCTAGTTCTAAAATTATCGTAAAATTGTTATACCGTACTTTTCAGAGCTGACTAGTCATGATTACATTGCATTTCTGATAAAAATCCTGGTTGGTTAGCCTTGCTTTGTAAGAATGAGCATTTTTTTTTCCTTGATCAATACTATTGTTTCTAAGCATTCAACTTAAGAAAGCAATTTTCAGTGTTTTAAAATTTTACTTCTTTTTTTTTTTTTTTTTTAACACCAACGTTCCCAAGCCAAGGGACAGTAAAGTATCTTCCTTTTTGACACTGGCTAAGAACACTCATTCCATAAAAATTAAAAAAGATAAAAACTGTGATAAAATGATACAATATATTCTGCTATTTTAATATAATTAAGTTAAAAAGAATAATGTTTTTTTTGTATCACACATATGGCCTTAACTTTGTAAAACACAATGACATAACTCAATTCATAAGTATGTTTAATAAACATTTATTATGTTCCTAACACTGTTCCAGGCTGCATGAGGCATGTTAGAAAAGCATACATGAGTAATAAAGCGGCAGTATTTATGGATCTCAGCAGATTTGGGGGGAAGCAAATATTTTAAATATGTAACAATAACAAAACAACTCAAGTAGGGGAACTTATAAGAAGTTGGTAAATGGAATACAAACAATCTGAGTCACAGATTTGCTCGTGAGCCCATGACCTGTGATGGCTGCAGCATATTACCTAGTTAATTTCTTATGCCCAGATCATACTGCGTCCACCTCCTCAAATCAGTCTTGTAATCCAGTTACAATGACAGCCACGTCTATGCTTTATATATCACACATTCCTTCCCATTCAGAAAGCAGTGTGAAAAATTTGTGCAGAGCACCTCACTGGACCCAAGTCTCTATAAGCATTTACTTTGCTTAACAATTAGCGTAAATGATAAGGCATAAAATAACAAAAGCCTAACTGAATAAAACATGCTGATTGTTGGTATTGTTGTCACATATAAATTCTATTCTCTAAGAAATGAAAATGAAGAATCTTTCTGCTTTAGAAACATGATGCAGCCATGAATCTTTTTCATTAATGGCAGCAATAACAGCTTTAGAATGCTAATCATATTTTGGCCTTTAGTAACAGCATTGTTCTATTAAATTACCCATTTTCTTACCGATATATGGAATAAGGATACCTTTGCAGATCATTGTTTATTTGCACTATGATTTGATTCTGTTTCACTGAACATTGCCACTGGATAATTCCTCCCTTACTGAGTAAATAAGTAGTTAGGAATAAAGTAGCCTGCATAAACAAGACATTCAGAATATCCTTTACATGTGCAAGAGAGTTAGCCAGTTGCTTCAATTCATGTATATTGAGTACTGCTAAACTCACTTGCCGTCTTTCTTACGGACATTAGAATAAATAAATTATATTATCATGAGTGATAGGCATTGCTTGTGTATTTTATCTTCTGTTGGTAACATAAACTGCCATTTTGGTAATTTGAAAGTATTTCTAGGATAAGGAGCATATTTACTTCATCTTCTCCAAGCCTGCTCAATAAGACACCCAATTACTGAAGAAGATGGAATATACCAGAGATCCTATGGTTCCTTTCCTTTCCTTTCCCATTCCTTCCTCCCTTCCTCCTTCCCGCCATCCTTCCCTCTTTGTTATAAGCCCATCTTTCTGTCCTTAAGAGAAAATGCGAGGGCTGGTTTTATGACTTCACTAGACTATCAGAATTTAGCCGCAAGATCAGGTTAAAGAAAACATTTTCATCAATATTTCTTTTCTGACAAAATGATCTTATCTTTTGAAAATGGGTCTCAGCTGAGTATGCATTTGGTTGCTGCTTTTATCAATGTTTTCCAAATGTGATGTAGTAATTGTACACTAAAATTACATAGCTTGTATACAAATTGAATTTCAAGTTTTTCATATTATTTGAAAATATCAACTCTATTATACAAACCGTATTTGCAAAGAATAAAACTGATGGAAAATATGTCTGAAATATAAATCAGCCAGCAACTGTTTCTAAAAGTGCATACATTTTGTAGTAATCATTTAAAGAGATCGACAGCCCAAGATCCAGTTTATGAAATAATTGCTCGAAATAGAAAGGCTTGATTTATATGAAGGTTTGTGTCCTCTGATGATATCTTCCTTTGCTAAACCCTTGCCCATTCTCCCCTGCCTTTATGGTATATAATTTCTCTACCGTATTATCAGCCAGGATTTAAGTCCCTGTCTGCTTAAGACTTGTCTAATCTTTTCATACCACATGTGGAGATTTTTTGAATTATTATTTGCAGTCCTTTAAGATCCTGTTAAGGCAGTTTAATCATAAAGGATGTTAAAATGGACCACATACTGGCTTGAGGGCTTGAGTTAGAATGGGAAGCCTATTTGCAAGACCACAACTCGATTACCTACAAAACTCTTTTATATTTAAGAGTTGTAAGTAATATTCTTAGTCTATTATATTCTTTACACTAAAAAGATGAGTGAAAGCAACCCACCAAGTTGAGTGGCTTTAGAATATATTATCTAGAGGGATAGCCATATTTGCTTCTTTCCTCCTTCATGAGATTTTAAAAATTCTAATATGGCTCTACTTGTATGGTTGGTAGGAAAAGAACAGAGAAGTTCAAATAACGTCTCTGAACATTACTACCTGTATCCTAGGGCAAGTTTGTCAATCATCGAGACCTCAGTTTCCTGAACTATAAATGGGAGTATCATTTATTCCTCTTCTTCCTAAGTTGCAAAAATGAAATATGGTAACACGTGGGCAGCCACTGGGTCTTGCCTGGCATCTCATTTAAAAAAAAAAAAAAAAGCTCCCTGACCCAACGGGATCAAATAAGAACATAATTTCATCTGCTCTACATTTACAAACAAAGTGGGATACTCATCAGGGTAATCACTTGGGTAAATAAGGCTAATATAATACCTCATTTATAGTTTAGAACTATCTTGATCACTATACAGTCAGCGCATTTACATACTCTGTTAATTTCTCCCTAATTAACCTCTCCTTAGCATTTGGCAGGCTGTTATAGATTGGCTTGTCTAAATTTTGAAGTCTTATGGACAGAAAGTGCTACATTATCACATAAGATGTATCACAGCATTGACGTTTTATAAATAAAGCCATGTGTCACTTAAGGAAGGCTATACATTCCAAGAAATGCATCATTAATTGTTTCATTTTTCTGAGAACATAATAGTGTCTTACACACACCTAGAAGGTAGAGCCTACTACACACCTAGGCTATATGGTATAGTCTACTACACACCTAGGCTATATGGTATAGTCTACTATACACCTAGGCTATATGGTATAGCCTATTGCTCCTAGGCTGCAAACCTGTACAGCATGTGATGGTACTGAATACTGCAGGCAATTATAACACAGTGGTATATATTTGTACATCTGAGCATATCTAAACATAGAAAAGGTAATGCATTGCATTAGAATGATATGATGGCAAGATGTCACTAGGCGATAGAAATTTTTCAACTTCATTATATTCTTATGGGACCACCTTGGTATATGTGGGCTGTTGCTGATCAAAACATTGTTACGTGACACTTGGCTGTCATTGGTTGGTTGATGCTGGTAGAATATGGTTTGGGAAAGATATAAAATATCAGTTATATTTATTAAAGTATGGTTACATAAATTAAGCAAACTAAGTTGATCACAGCTCTGTCTAGCTCATTACTTTTGTCACTTGATTTACAACTATTAACTGCACTGCACTGAGATTTGAATAAATATTTGGGATGACCACTATGGCAAACCTGTCCACTCGACAACAATTCAGTTGTCTGATCCTGTACATGGCCAGACATAAATAATGGAAAGAAGTAAAGATAAGCACTGGCATTACATCTTTTTTGGTAGCATACAAATACATTATTTTAAAAGTATCTGGATGTAAAAAAATGTTTTCGGGTGTTATAAATAAGAGATGGGGAACGTTAAAAACTTATGGTTTAGTATCCTCTGTGACCAAAGGCTTAAGGAATTCATTTAGATTTAATGGTCAATTAGGCTAGGTATGATGTCTTTGATAATAACATATATTAGTGGAAGGATTAGAGGTGGGCTTGAGATGATGGGTTGTTTAATCACCTCTAGAAGACTCCAAAGCAAATGTGAGTCACTGTGTTCTTTCTTCATTCATTTAAAAATATTTATTTTGTGCTAAGTTCTAGACCTACAGTTTCCAGTACAGTAACCACAAGCGACATTTGTCTATTTAAATTTAAAAGTATTGAAATAAAATAAAATTTAAAATTCAATTTGTCAGTCACAATAGCCCTATTCCAACTTCTTAGTAGCACTTAAAATTTAAATAAAATTAAAAACCAAAAATTCAACTTATCTCTCTTGTGAGCCACATCTCACGAATTCATATGTGATTACTGGCTACTGTATTGGAGATCACAGAGAACATTTCCATTATTTCAGAAAGTTCTCTCAGACAGTGGCAGTCTAGGCACTATGCTGGTAAATGAGGATACAAATGCAAGTCAGAAATGGTCCTAACTTTCAAGGAACTGGTAGTCTAGTGGAAACAACTTTAAATAGAATTCACTAAAAACAGCTTTCACAGATTTCATCTCCCTGAACAAAATTGTTCAGTTTTGTTCAAAACAGAAAAGTCAATTATGTGCTAAATTAATAGACATGATTTTTTAAAGGCCAGAGAATCTAGACTTGAAGATATGCTGTTTATTTACTTAAGTTAGTTAATCACATTAAAAATCCATTACCTGGAAAAATACATAAGCATCTTCCGAAGTTCAACTGAAAGTGAAGGACATAGCTTACTAGTTGCTTGGGTTGAACAGTGGTATATCATGAATGTAATTTCCCTAAGAAGCTTCTGCTGGCTCTCTTATTTTCTCTTTTCTTTTGAGCACACAGTATGATTCAGGCTTCTTCAGTTGGTATAACCAAACATCTAGAAAATTTATCTGCTTCATGAGAAATTGCATAGAAAGAAAGCTAACTTCTCATAGATAGACATAAGGGAGTGTAGGAAAGGGGATAAGAAAGTGTCATAATAATTATTGGTTTTCAGGCAGCACGGTCAACTAGTCTAGGAGAAAGAGGTTCCCTAAGTAGATCTGATTTGGGTTTAATCGCCTAGTTTGGTTATATGCCCTACTAAACGTGAAAGCAGTTGGTTTGCTAAGCTGAATTAGAGCAAAAGCCAGCATGAACATCTTTGGGGATATTGTTGTCATGCTGGTGCAGCTGAATGAAACTCTACTCCAAGGACATGAGCTGAGCTGCTTTAGGGAACTGCTTTGATGGAGAGCTGATGAACACCACTGAGAAAGAGTAAAGATAGAAAGGAATAAGGCATTTTAATCACATGTGTATTGAAGCACTCCCTCATCTTTAGAGCATATTTTTCTATGCAGTTCATAAGTATTTATTGAGCACCAACTATGTATCCAGCCTTTTATAACATGCTTGGGATAGAAAATAAAATAAGGGCAGAAGTTTCTTTCTTTGTCTGTTTCTGCTGCTGTAACAAAACACCTGACACTGTAATTTATAAAGGATAGAAATGTATTGCTCATGGTTCTGGAGACTGAGAAGTCTGAGATTAAGCAGGTGTGGTGTCTAGTGAGGGCTGGTCTCTGCTTCCAAGATGAGGCTTTGTTGCTGTATCTTCCAGAGGGTATGAACGGTGTGTCCTCACATGGTGGAAGAAGTGGTAGGACAAAAAAGAGGAGCTAGCTGTTCCCTCTAGCCCTCTTATAAGGACTAATCTCTTCATGAGGGTAGAGCCCTCATGGCCTAATCATCTTTTAAAAGATTATTATAATATTTGCATTGGGGTTTAAATTTCAACATGAAATTTTGGAGGGGACACAAACATTCAAAGAAGTGGAATCAAATTTACTTTCTCTCTTTTTTTTTTTCTTTTTTTTTTTTTTTTTTGAGATGGAATCTTGCACTCTTGCCCAGGTTGGAGTGCGGTGGTGTGATCTCAGCTCACTGCAACCTCCACGTCCCGAGTTCGTGTGATTCTCCTGCCTCAACCTCCCAAGTGGCTGGGATTACAGGCTCACACCACCACACCTGGCAAAGTTTTTGTATTTTTAGTAGAGACGGGGTTTCACTATGTTGGCCAGACTGGTCTTGAACTCCTGACCTCGTTATCTGTCTGCCTCGGCCTCCCAAAGTGCTGTGATTACAGGTGTGAACCACCGTGCCTGGCTCTATTTCCTTTTTTTAACCTAAAGTTAGTGTTACAAAATTTCAGTGTGTAATTAATGCATAATCTAACGCGGATATAATTTGATGCACAAACCTTATTGCCTTTTAGTATAAAATATTTTAGTATATTTTAGAAATTATCTGATCTAACACTCCACCAAAATTAAGTAAAACTCCCTTTTAAATTACTGTACTATTTTATGGATTCTTTTAACTGCAGGTTATATTCTGCCTGCTGTAATATATGGTGAATTTTACATGTTACATAAAAAGTCAATAATATGACTTTAGCTATTTTTCTTTAACTCCAGTGTTCTTACATTATGTTACTTTAATTGCTCAATCTTTCCTCCTTGGGGAACCCAAGATCCCATGCAATGAGGAGTTGAGTTGGGACAGAATTTCTGATTACAGGCTATTCTGCAGGGAGTGGAGATTACCATGAGTTAAAATAGAAAGATTTTAAGCCTATGACAAGCAATTACTGCTTCTAATTGTAGCTGTTAAAGTCAAAGCTGAGATGGTGTCACTCATTTCTGGAAGGAAATGACCACAGATTTGTATCAATTGAAAGTCAAGCAATGGAACTCTAAGCCCATGGTCAGTGCTAGTAACTTGTACATTGTCCTCTTATTTAAATCTATAATTGGTGTGATAAATTATAACTCTGGGTACCCAGAGTCTGACACATTTCCCGGTGCCCTGAAACATAATTTTAAATCCATAAACACTTTAAGATAGTAGATTCCAACCATTGAAATGTGCAACCAATAAACCTGGGGACCAGAGCTTTTAAGGCTAGCCATAGAATACATCAATGCGTTAGTGAGAGCCCAAGGCCTATGTCTAGATTCCTAAGTGCAGGCATGCTTATCCTAAACAATGAGCTTACAATAATGACAGTTTCTCTTCCTGAAATGGAAATATCACTTTAAAAAATAAGCAAAAGATCTGTGTTCTAGACTGAGATTTCTCTGTATTCTGCTGTTTGTTTTTGGGGAAGTCAGTTACCTGGTCTGATTCTCAAATTTTTATAAAATAAGGATCATACTGCTTGTATTGGGATAATATGAAGGGGCACTAGAAAAGCCTCATTAAGGAACACTGCTGACTGATCTTACACAATTTACCTCAATTTCATTGATTTTTCAAATATCTCCCTTAGAAATAAGTAAGTGAACTTGTTAACCCATTTGGGTGTTGTATTATTTATCTAGGGCTACCTTAACAAAGTGCCACAAACTTGGTGTCTCCAAACAACAAAATGTATTTTCTGACCTTTCTGGAGCCTAGAAGTCCGAAATCGAGGTGTCAGTAGGGCTATATTTCCTCTGAAAATGCTTCAGAAAAATCCTTCCTTGCCTCTTCCTAGCTTCTGGTGGCTTCTGGCAATCCTTGGCATTCCTTGGCTGGTAGCTGCATAATTTCAGTCTCTGCCTGCATCTCCACATGGCCTTCTCCTCTCTGTGTCTCTGTGAGTCCTCTTCTCTTCTTATAATGTACTTGGAATGCACCAAAATCCAGTATAACCTTGTCTTAACTAATTATATCTGCAAAGATATGTCATCAAATAAGGTCACATTCTGAGGTTCTGGGTGTACATGAATTTTTGGAGTACTATTCAACCCGATATACTGCCCTGTGAATCTTAGTAAGAATTCTTACAGATTCTTAGTACGATTCAATGTCATCTGTTGGAGGACTGAGCAAACTATGAAGTATATATTGTGTTTGTATGTATTTATGTGCATGTATATATATGTGTGTGTGTAGATATGTGTATATGTATATATGTGTGTGTATATATATTCAGGTCATAGCTGTTAAAATCAGAGTCCAGATATTGGCATTGGTGTCTGGAAGAAAAACATTTTAGGGATTTTATCAATTGAAGGTCAAACAGTAGAAATCCAAGCCTGTGGTCAATGTTAGTAAGTTTTCACAGGCAGCTTAAAACATAGCAATGACAACACAATTTTATATATATATATAAACTTTTCCATATATAGTGTATATATATATAATTGTATATGTACATATAGTATATATGTATACATATAGAAAATTAAAGTATATGTCTATACAGGTATATACATACATTAATTAGCAAGCTATATTTTTCATTTTAAAAACCATTTCAGTCACTGCCTCTCAAGCAAAGTAGAAATGTTCGTATTAACAGACATCCCTAGTGTCCTTAAAATCATATTTGATATGCTCTTACCTTCTTCCTCTCTTCAGAATTCTACCCCTGCCTTGTAAGTTGTAGGACATAGCACTTTCTGAATATTAAGGACTGCAAACTGCTTAGGTGGCCTGAAGGAAACTAATAAGTGAATGAAGTTAGCCAAATAACAGATTTTGCTGAAGGTGCCTGTGAGATCTGTTACAGACATTGACCACATGCTTGGATTTCTACTGTTTGACCTTCAGTTGATAAAAACCCCTGGTTTTCTTCCAGACACTGATGCCAACAACAGGACTCTGATTTTTATTTTATTTTATTTTGAGACGGAGTTTCACTCTTGTTGACCAGGCTGGAGTGCAGTGGCACGATCCTGGCTCACTGTAACCTCCACCTCCCAGGTTCGAGTGATTCTCCTGCCTCAGCCTCCCGAGTAGCTGGGATTACAGGCATGCGCCACCACGCCCGGCTAATTTTGTATATTTAGCAGACACCAGGTTTCTCCATGTTGGTCAGGCAGGTCTTGAACTCCCGTCCTCAGGTGATCCACCCACCTCAGCCTCCCAAAGTGCTGGGATTACAGGCATGAGCCGACATGTCTGGCCAGGACTCTGATTTTTAACACCTGTGGCCTGAAACAGTAATTTTGTGCCATCACCTTAAAATCTTTCAACTTCAGAAGAATAGTAATACTTTGACCTGTAAAATATCCTGTAAGCAAGAATTCTGGCCCAACCCAACTCCTACATTAGATATGACAAAATTAAATGCAAAAAAACTAATAGTGTCAGAGCCAGAGTTTGAACCTAGCATAATATTCCTACTACACTGCTAACTCGTGTGTGTGTGTGTGTGTGTGTGTGTGTGTGTGTGCGCATACACAAACTAAGATTAGCCATGATCGTTTCAGGAAAAATGATCAAACATTAATTGCCTTTTGACAACAGTGCTTTAATGAGTTAAAATTCTTATTAATTCACCATTGATAAAAATTAGTTCAGAAAACATAGCAGTGACAACATAATATTTTTAAAATCTCAGCAGGGCGTAGTGGTTCACGCCTGTAATCCCAGCACTTTGGGAGGCTGAGGCGGTTGGATCACGAGGTCAGGAGATGGAGACCATCCTGGCTAACACAGTGAAACCCCTTCTCTACTAAAAATACAAAAAACTAGCCTAGCATGGTGGCGGGCGCCTGTAGTCCCAGCTACTGGGGAGGCCAAGGCAGGAGAATGGCGTGAACCCGGGAGGCGGAGCTTGCAGTGAGCCGAGATCGCGTCACTGCACTCTTGCCTGGGAGACAGAGCGGACTCCGTCTTAAGAAACAAACAAACAAACAAACAAACAAAAAATCTCAGCTTTGGTGAGATTAAGCCAGCCTGGATGAATTATACTAACCGTCGTGCCCACGACCATGCTAGGCACATAATTTCTACTATCTGCTATAAATCACCTGTTTGATTTTAACTCTCAGTTGAATTTCTTGATTCAAAGCCCTCTCCTATGGCCTTGCAGTGGAATAAAAAATAATGATTACTACTTCTGTTCTTCAGAGGGGTTAATTGGCTTGTAGTTCAGTATAAGCTCTTCACAAAAATGTTGAGGACTCCCAGAAATGAGTAGATGTTCATTCTGGTGGTGTGGTTCGTTATCTAACATATTATTTAAGAGCAAAAACAATATAATAATAAATTTAACATATCACTTACATTTTTATTTATGCCACAGAGAGTTTAAATTAAACAGCTTGATTAATTTTTATCACTTTGGATATAATATGTTTTCTATTTTCTTTATAACCTCATATTTTATAGTATTTTTGCCAATCTTTTAAAAAATATTTAATTTTGTATTATTACAACTAATTTCACTTATTTTTACTTTCAATGTGCCTACTAGAAAATTTAAATTACATGTATTTGTAGCTTTTATTCATATTGGACAGTGATTGCTTATATGTATATTGCTTGTGTCTTATGTCCAGTCAAAAGGAAGTCAAGAAGGTTGTCAATCTGAAATTAAATTGAGTTTTCGAGTTACCAAAATATAGTGGTTAAATTTAACTCTTCTCAAATAACTGTTTCTAAAAGTTATCTAAATAACATTCATAGTTAACTGTTTTCCTTATTCTACTCAGTGTTTACTCAGCATGATAACAGCTCTTGAGCATGAGTCAGTCATTTTTTTATTTCCTGTTGATCTGGCACTTTGTGTCACCAATAGACATAAAAGCAAAGGCAGTGGGATTGGCTAGAGAAAGGGGAATTTTTGATCCAGAGCAGCACACCAGGGTTCCTGTATTCAGTTTTACCTAAAGTCATTCTCCGACTTCTGTGAGACGATTTACTGCTGAAGTCTATTTGTCTTCCTGCTGCTATCTCTGAACAAGCCCAAACCTTCCATGTGGTTAATAAACTTCTTATCTTTTGAATACTGAAAATAAAATAAACTTAATCCTCAGGGTGGTTCAGTCAGCCGACCAGAAGCCTTTTAGATGCTTCTTAGAGATACAGGAAAACTAGGTTTTCTGCCCTGTGTGATTATCAATCTTTCCATTGCATGCATGTATGTGGAAGGGCGTTAAAGGTGCTTCTCAGTGATAAATGTCAGCGAAATCGCAAAGTGAATATTAATTTCAGTATTGTCAAGGTCAGGTGTGTACCTGGGTTCATTGTTACTGGAATTTTTATTGTTGCTGCTATTGGGAAAGATATTTTATCTTGGGCTCATTTTTTCAAGTATGGAGAAAGAGTGAGAAAAATTCCTCAATGTACATATACATTGCTCAGAAATAAAGTACCGTAGCACAGTCTGGTCTGTTAATTAGGGAAATGATTTTGAGTCCCTAAAAAAAGATCAAGATGTAAGTTTGGAGGAGTTAAGCTAGGTGGGAGACAGAGCAAACAGATGATCACGAGATCTGGAGACTAGCTGGTCTTCCTGAAAAGCAGATGACTATCAATCAATAGAAAAAGCAGAAAATTGAAGAAGAAATAAAGAAGAAAATAGTTTGTGATGTGCCCATTAATAGAAGTAGGGTGTGAAATTATCTAACTGGGAGCTTATAAATTAAAAGAAGAGAAGATAGGGGAAGATGTTAGGTTATGAGTGTTCATACAGGAATGAATAACCAGCTGGACATCTCTGTATACAGTGAACTGCCTCAAAGCCAGTGTGGTGGCAAACCTGTGAATTCACTCACCCACACGTCTCCACCTACACACATGCCCAGTTTAATCTATTCCAGTGTTTCCTTTCTCAGTGAACAACACCAGAATCACCTAGCTATGCAAATCTGCATTGCAGGAGTCATTCCTGATGCTTCCATCAACTTCACTCTCTTACCACCAATCCAAGTCCTGTTGATTTTACCTCCCCTATAGCTCTTAAATCCCTGCCCTTCTCTTCATCTCCGTGGCCAGCCATTATTCTAATTCAAGCTGTTTTCCTCTCTCTTCTGGACTATGGAATATTCTACCAATTGGTATCTCAACACTCATCTGTGCCCCCTTCAATTCACTCTGTCTGTGTACAGTAGACAAAGTGAAAAATGCTTAAAACGGGAATTTCTTTCTGATTTTTAGAATAAAAGATCCACATCCTCCCAAGGCTTTTAAGGCCTGGCAGGGACCTGCCCCTGAGAATTTTTCTCACCTCATTTGGACTCCTCTCCTCCCTGCACCTTAGGGTCCTGACATATTAGACTGTGAGTTCTATGGAAGTGTTCACTCTGTCCCCTCAAATCCCCGCAGTGCGTGGAACACTGTAAAAATAGTTAACATTCATTGAGCATTTCCTTTGTGCCAGATATAATTCATATATTATTTATTATTAATCTTCACAACAAACTTATCTGGTAAGCACTGCCCATTTTTTTAAATAAGGAAATTTAAACACAAAGACATTAAATAGCTTGATCCTAGCCACATAGCTTGAGTGAGTCTTCTGGATTTGAACCCTAAAATCTCTGATTCTGGAGGGTATACCCTTTACTGCTGGTCTGTTACCCAAGAAGTAATAGATGGGATTTGCTGGCATCTTGTGCATCAAAGCATCCCGGAACTCTGACTTCCGTGAAACCTACGTGTTAGGAGAATACAGTGCTACATTTCTTCTTTAATTTATATTCCCTCCCAAAAGAGCCAGTTTACTCAAGGCAGTTCCTTATCTTTTAAAGCCTTGAAATAGATAAACAATAAATTGATTCCCCGAAGATATGGTATCTTTTAAGGTAGGATCTTTTTTTCATTATGTAGAAAAATCTGCTCACTTGACTGTCTGAAAAAAGATTACTTGCTTCCTTTTCCTCTAATAAATGACAGCAGGGCTTTTTTATAAAAGCAATCTATACATGTCATTTATTGCTCTATTAAAACTACAAACATCAGATATTGATTGTTCCCATACTGACCATAATACAAGCCAACTTTGAGAAAGGTTGCTGGGTTTAGTCACATTATCACCATGGGAAACACTCTGAGTTGCGCATAAGCTGAAGACACCTGCCTCTGGTGCATATCTATTTATAGGGAACTGAGATTTTTGCATGCAGAAATACAATCTTGAGATATATACAGGCTCAAATCAATGTGAAGTAAGCAAGAAGCCAGTAAATGCCCTTTCTGAAGGTTTCTGCTTGGGAGTCTTCTAAAGAATTAAACATCAATTTATGGTTTGTAGAGTATGGAGATATAACAACAAATGAAACTCGATGTGGATTATTTATGAGGAGGTTAAAAGGCTCCATTTATATCGGTGATGTCACACGTCTGGATCATCCTGGCTTTTCTATCAGGGACTCTGTTGGCCAGGTTTGGTGGTGGTGGTTTTTTTTGTTGTTGTTTTTGTTGTTGTTTGTTTTTTTTTAGATGGAGTCTTGCTCTGTTGCCCAGGCTGGAGTGTGCAATGGCACAATCTTGCTCACTGCAACCTTCACCTCCTGGGCTCAAGCGATTCTCCTGCCTCAGCCTCCCAAGTAGCTGAGATTACAGGCACGTGCCACTGCACCCAGCTAATTTTTGTATTTTTAGTAGAGACGGAGTTTCACCCTGTTGCCCAGGCTGGTCTTGAATTCCTGACCTCAGGTGATCCACTCATCTTGGCCTCCCAAAGTGCTGGGATTACAGGTGTGAGCCACCATGCCCGGCCCAGGTTTGGTTTTTAAGCATAATCTTGGTCAGAACTCGGGCCACATCCTTTTAGGCATCTATGGAATGCTATGTTTTCCGTCTCCCCTTTGCATACATCATCTCTTCATGTTCTTCTAACAATACTGACAGTTAAGAAGATTAAATACTTCTTCCTCCAATTGTCTAATGAGGTATCCAATATTTGAAAAAGCTTCAGGGTCTTGATTTCAGGTAACAATATTAACTAACATATTATATTGAACACTTGCTTTTTCATATAATCTCATATAATCCTTATGCTAGCTCTGTGATACAGAAATAATGAATACCTGAGAAAGTGAAGCTCTGAGTATTTAATACTTGGCCCAAGGATACACTAATATCAAGTAGGAGAAGGGGTTTTTTGACTCAGGAATCAAAACTAAGATGTTTCAATCCTACCTGAAGTGTTTTTTAAAAAAGCACTGGTTATCTTAGAGATAGTTTCTGACTTTTCTATGTGATTTTGTCAAAAGGCCTTGACAATTCATTTGAAAATTAGAGTTCTGTGAATACTTGTACCTAAACTGAATTTTCTGAGACAAGCATCTTGAGAAAAATGGATGATTTTTTAACTTTCTTTGAGTCTCATGAAAGAGACTACATTTTTCTGAGATTGGCAAAACATTATTTGATTTGTTGATGGTGGTTATTAGGAAAACAACTTAATGGTAATTCCATGCTTTGGGGAAAAATGTGGTTTCCTCAATATGAGATGAAATGTGCGATCATTAATTTAGTTCATCTTGGAATTATTCTCATTGTTGTTACTTGAAAACCTCATATCTGAAGCCTTCCACAAGGTATAGGGTCGTTTTTGTCTCCATTTCCCAACTTGTAAGTTCTGTTCTGGAAAGGCTCATGTCAAGTATGTTACCCATTCAACCCATTCATCCTGATGTGTCCTGTCTCGTCGGATTCATCCTTCATTCATCCATCTATGCAATTCTTAATTGTTCTTCAAGAAATGTTCTTAACTAAGCCCCCCGTTATCATCCCAGATTCCTATGTATCTCATCAATAGATCTATTTCTGGAATTCCTATATGTTTGGTTGTCCAGATAATTTTTAGCCTTGATTATATATGATATATTGTTCATTTCTAGGTGTTTTCTATGCATTTTGTCATTCCTAAGTTCCTTGAAAATTTCTAATAAAAGTTCATAGTTCTAGAGAAAGCACTGCATGCTGAACACATAGAAATTATTATTAGACTTTAAAATCACCTGGTACTTTTATCTAAACATTTCAATCACAATGGGGAGTAATGAGACCCAGGCTACTGTGGAATTATTTTTAAGTCAGTATGATTAGGTGTATATGACATCAAGCTGTCAGTAATGTGTACATTTAACATTTAATATGTAAACTTAAGCACATTTGGGTGAAACTTTAAGTTTTTATCTTCCGTTTGGTGTGTGTAGGTAGTTTTTGTAGATCACAAAAACAGTTGCATTTGACATTACTTAGAAATCAGCACTTGAAACAATTTGAGACTTCCACCATGCAGTCCAGAATCTTCGTTATTCACTACACTTTGCATTACTAAGCATTGCTTATGTTTTCAAAAGCTCTACATTAAAAACATATTCTACATACTTCACAAGGTTATTACTACTTGGTTGTGTTAGTGAAAAATCTGAGCTGTCTTCCTGAAAGACCTTATCTGGAGGTCAATTCTTGTAATCCCTTTATTATCCAACTGTTTCCAGTTCTAGGTTGAATTACAAGAAATCTGCTTTGAAGATTATTTTCTTCACAGGGAGTCACTGAAGTTTTTTTCTATTAAGCTGTCAAAAATATTCATTAATATCTAAGCATATACATATGTGTGTACAAAGGTAATATATAAATTACATCCATCATCTATATCACACATTATATATGTGTGTGTTTATCCATATCTGCATCCGTTCTATGTATATTTATACACACATACGTAATGGCATAGTTTAGAATATTGTGTGTTAGCAGACAGAAAATATTAAAACTAAAGGTAAAATGAACAGGTAATAACTGCTTCCTCCAACCAAATGTTGCCAGACTCCTGTGGTTTTGTAATAGAAATCTACCCTATAGTTTGTGCTTCTTCCTAGCCAAATTACTGTCATATCTCCTAACTATGTACAGTTCAGTCAAGAAGAGGTTTCATTATGTTAATAATTACATTGCCTGCAGGCTTTTTGATGTTGCATTCCCCATACAGAATAGAAACAGATTTCATAGAAATATCATTAAAGCTGTTAACTACAGGAGAAAAAAAAATCAAAGAGGCAATCAAAGCATACACTTTATTATCAATAAATGTAAGTAGTTTCAGAAATGGCTTGCATTTGAAACACGTTCACTAAGGAGATCATCAGCAATGGAAGCTGCTGCTTAAAGGGAGAGAGCTTTGTGGTCTAAATCCATTTGGATCACTACAGATGATTACTTAGGTCCTTTGCTATTCATTTTTAAATATAGGCTCAAAATCATTTTTAAATTAGCAAACTAATAAAGGGATAGAATCAGCCACAGAATTCTGACCTGAATTGAGGCTATGTGAATTATAGGTCATTATTGCAATGACAACACGTGACAGTTTTTCTTCAAATCCACTTTTATTTTAGTTTTTTTTTTTTTTTAACAGTGGCTGTTAAATTGATGATTTTGGAACAGTAGAACTCATTGTACTACACAGTCATTTAAAAAAGACTTTAAATATTCAAATGTTCAACTACATATTCCCTGACACTAACATTTATCTTCATTTTGGACTTCCAGCTGAGAAACATCAGTATAATGGCTCAGAGACATCAGCCTCCTTCAGTATTAGGAAGATAGTGGCATGCCTTGATCCTTCTAAAGCTTTTTCTTTGAAAACCTCATATTCAGATTATTTTTTGAAAAGGATTAATTAAGCTCCCAAGATTTTTAAAGAAACATATTTGAAAAATCATAATTTAGGTTTTAGTCTGATTATTGCAAATATCAAATTTCTTACAGTAAAGGGAAGACAGGAAGGCAGATGTTTAGATAGTTGAATGAAAACAGAGTAAGAGAAAGAAAAGATAAAAAGTACTAATTCATATATGCTATGTGACTTTTTGATTATCAGGAGCCCCAACATCCTATAAAACCTAAAATATTTGGTGAATTAAAGCAGATGAATTCAAATGTCTTTGAAATACCCATGATTTGGAAAATAAAATAGAAGTCTATTTCACAAACACATTTTAGCTTTGAAACAGTAGCATTTGATTAAAAGTTGAAGATAGCTCTTTAAAGTGAAATTATGTTTTCCCGTTATAAAGTAATTAACAATCACTATGAATGATTTGATGATAAAGAATCACTGATTTTCACAACCAAAAGAAACCAGAGATAGCTAATCCATTGGCAGCTAAAATTTGGGGGATAGAAATGGTAGAAACTAAGATAGAATGATAGAAGCTAAGAACCCTACTCCTCAAAAAATATACATATTACAACTTTTAATGTGCAGATAATTTCAGGGGCTTGTTTATGGACTCTTTGATGCTAATGACAGGTTTCTATCATAGGTAGACTAGGGATAAAAAACCACACATCCTGTCATCTATAATTAATCAATTGTAAATCATTAAACTGAGCAGCTCTCTCTCTCTCTCTCTCTCTCTCTCTCTCTCTCTCTCTCTCTCTCACTCACTCACTCACACATACAGACACACACACGCACACCCTGTCTTCAATATGATTATATGTAATCAATCATGCTTTATTAAAGATCCGGCTAACTTTTATATGCCGTTTATTGGGGTTAATATCCAATAAGATCTCATTATAAAGTGCTCTGTTATACTATAAATTTATATATATAGTCAGAAATTACTGTTCCCAGTGCAAATAGTGACATGTAATACATCTCATTTACTCCAACATAAGTACTTAATTTGTTCTGAGATACAGGTGTTATAATGAATTTCCACTGTAATGAAATATTGAAATTTAAAAAAGGTAGTTGGATAGGCTGACATTGATTGATGAGTTACTTGCATAGATTATGCATCTATTCTGAAATCTTTCCATTCTTTGAAGAAACAGGTAACTTGAATGGAGATGGAGAGAAATTAGATGCAGTTTGCCACAAAATTATTGTCCAACTGAGGGGATCAGTGAGGAATATTAAAGACATCTTCGAAATGATGAGCAGTTAAGCCCATTAAGTTCCTTGACTGACATACTAAAATGTAATGAAATGGAAGGCTGAAGCTGTTAACGGTATTGATTTCACATCTAATTCCCATTGTTAAATTTTTTTTTCTTTTTTTTTTGAGATGGAGTCTAGCTTTGTCACCCAGGCTGGAGTGCAGTGGCACAATCTTGCCTCAATATAACCTCTGCCTCTGGGGTTCAAGGGATCAGGGATCAAGGGATTATCCTGCCTTTGCCTCCTGAGTAGCTGGGATTACAGGTACCCACCACCACGCCTGGCTAATTTTTGTATTCTTAGTAGAGATGGAGTATCATCTTGTTGGCCAGGCTGGTCTTGAACTCCTGGCCTCAAATGATCCTCCCACCTCGGCCTCCCAAAGTGCTGGGATTACAGGCATAAGCCACTGCATCCAGCCTCATTGTTGAACATTTTTGAGTCTCCCTTTATTTCATTTTCTCTTGCAGCTCGTGTGCATGTAATGTATCACATATGTAAAAGTATATAAATTATACTAAAATATACTTTATGGATATGGAGCTGAATAAATGTATAAGTATATATATGTACATGCATACCTATACATATCTTCATAATTAACATAAATAATATATTCTTCATATATATATGTAAGACCATATATATATATATATATATGACCATATATATATATATATATATATATATGACCTATAAATCAAAGGGAAAATATTAGGGAAATAATGAATTTGAATTTCTGGCATTTTTGTGAAGATGAGTAAGCATTTAATAGCTCAAGTGAAACACAGAGCCTCGACACTAGCCAGGAATGCGGTAAACACATATCTAACAGGCAAGCACTATTTTGGTCTATTTCAGAGCGCTGATATTTTATATATGAAATATATGTATATTTTGATATTCATATTTATTCAAATCATACAATTATGAAATTTTTATTTTAACATATGAGAATAATTTGAAAATCAGATCATAAAATAAATTTTAAAACAAAAGAGTTGAAGTAGAAAACAATTTAGTACCAAAGGGCAGTCATTTCTCAGGAAACAAAAAGGCAGTTGGAAACTTTACACCAACAAATCGAATGTTCTCATTTGGCTGGCAATTGATAAAAACGCACCCTGTTGTTGTGAATACTTAAAGTAAATGATCCAGAAGAGTGCAGTTGATGCCCAGGGTATTGGGATTGGCAGTACCAGTGTAAACTGAGTGCAAATTATGGTACTTACTGCCTGATATTTCCCCGCCGATAATAATTAAGCTACGTAGATATAAAGAAATTATCAGATGGGGAAAAGTGCCCACAGGCTCACATGCACACCAAACACATAGACACATGTACCGATTTTAGTTCATACCAGATGTGTGAAGAAAACACTCTTTTCTGATTCCTTTTAGTAACAATGATGAATCAACAAAATCAAATGGGTTAGACTACATAATGTGCCTTAGGCCTGTGATTTATGGTAACATTTGTAACTGTATATAAAATCACTCATTTGACTGACATTTAATGAGTGCCTTCTATGTAGCAACATTGTGCATATCCTTGTGGAAAAGACAGTTGCTGCAATTACTTGCACAACTCAATGGAATGTGTACTGGCCGTTCTCCTGGGACAAAGAACCAGGACACTGAGCAGCCCTGGCTAGGCTTTGCGGGAGAGGAGTGTGGCCTCATGTTTGTTCTTGTGGGGATACTGCTTTGAGCTGCAGATATTCCTGTAGTCTATTTTCCACCATGATGCCTGACGGAAGTGTGTGTGTGGTTGTCATATCTGTTTCCCAGAAGTTTCCAAGCCTCAATGATTCTCAGAGTCATGGTCAGGTAAGGCTGTGCATGACCTCCCGCTCCAGACCATACACAGCCCCTACATTGCTAAGTAGCTCTCTCAGATTGCTCTTCCATATTCTCATAGGTTTCACTCTGGATGAACAGTTCATTTGCAGCTTCTCTTCCATGCCACACTTGGAACCTCAGAAAACTCTGAGTGATATGGGCACACCTCACACTCCTTCCTTCTCAGCAAATTTGCCACCTACTGTGCATGTGGTGGATCAGATAAGGTGCATTTTCTTCTCCTTTGCCCCTTGAAACTTGGAGTCCATTTGAATTGTGTCCCATCACCCCATTGTGCTCTAGTGGGAGAGATGAGCAGAAACTTCCCACACACTGCCTCCCTTTCCCTTCCCCCAGATACCCACTCATCTCCCAGTCCTCCTGGAGTGGTTCTATTTGGGAAACTAGGGCTCAGCTCTCACCTGCTTTGAATGTGTTACAAGTCACAGGAGGAGTGATGCCCTTGGAGTTGGGTCATTTTAAATTCCAAATCTCTGCTCCCAGATTGAGCCATGTTCACAACAAAGAACACCCTTTCCATGTGGCCACAAGAGAGCAAGAAGGAACACATTCAATGAGTACTTTACTTATCAACTGGGCCACATGCTTATGCACTGTCTGCACCATATCACAATTCTGGATCCCTCACATACAGCATATATCTTAACAGGTCATTCAGTCTCAATGTTCTCGTTCCTTTCTCTGCCTTCTGTAGAGGAATAATAGGTTCAGAATCAGAAATGTCCCCTCTTGAAATATGTGCGTTGTCTTTGTGAATATATCAATAATAATACAAGCGTACAAATTATTTATGTTTTTTTCTTTAAAATACAGTACTGTGACCATCCACTTGAACAATATTAGTGGACACATTTTTGGTTTGCTTTGTTTCATTTTTTTCCCATTAAGGAAATGTCTGCTTTGTTATAACACAATACTAATGCATCACTGTACACTTTAAGACTCCTCGTTGTTCAACTTTGTCTCTTAAAGTCTCCTTTTCGGAACATAGAGCTTTTTCATAGAAAAAGTATTTCTTCCTGGAAGAATACTGAAGTGAAGACACTCATAAAGTGTCTGTGATAATACAACTCTCTAGGAGTAAGGGTTCTTTCTGTGAAATAACACATCAAAGAGGAATGAGGAGAGCAAGACAAAACCCGGTAGAGATGGATTGGAATGGGATGCATTACTTTGGAGTCATGAAACATATGTACTGTCTGCGTATATGTATATAAACATTTGTGTAAATTTATGTGTGTGCATATGTATGCATGCACACATGTTTCTTAGCTCTGTTCACCAAAAAGACCTAGAAGCAAATGCACTCAAGTAGCAACTTATACACCTAGGATTCAAATATTTGTCTTTATACCATTCCCCACTAAAAGAACCAGAAAACCTTGAAGGAATGTCTTTTTCTAGAGCTGAGGCAAGATCAAGATGAGCCTGGAACATATTATGCCAAAAAGAAAAGAGGTACTCCAATAAACAATGGGGCATGTCACAGGGACAGAGAAAAACGATTAAAAAAAGCTTCCCTAGTTGAATCTGGGTAAATTTGAACACCAGTATAATTAAGGACAATAATGAATTATAGATTATAAAAAGGAATCCATGTGCCCATTGAAATAAAAGATTCACAAAAGAGAAAAATATGGACTTTTGCTTATAGTCAAATGCTAAGTGTCAACAAGTAAATGTAGAGAAAGGAATGCTGGAATGGGAAAAAAAATCATTATTTTGTAACTACCATGCTAGAAATGGACTCCATCAAGAACCATTAGTAGATGCTAAATCTATGGGAAATGTTGATAACAAGCATATTTATATGGTCCTAACGTTATCTCCCCATGGGTTGCTTATTAGTTGTAAGTGGTAGAGTAGAGGGCTGGGAAGGCGTAGGGGACCTTCAAATTCTACTTGGCCAAGTACTCAGTTCTGGAATCATAAATGAGGGCAGAGAGAGAGCTTGTGCCTCTGGATGTGATGCCCTGAGAACAGATCATTTACATTTCATTTGTCTGAATGCATAACCTAAGTCTAACATGAGACAGAGACACATTCAAAATGGTGAACATTTTATTTATAAAAAGGGGCTAGATTCTTTAAAAATATCAGTTGCCTGAAAGTCAATGTGTTTAATACTGTTCCAACTCACAGCAGCCTGAAAAGACATGGCAACAAAACCTGACCCTAAACTGGATCCTAAATTGGTGAGGGGAGTGCTACACAAATGACATTATTGGTCAGTTGCCAAAATGCAGATGAAGATTAGATAAAAGTATTGTGTTAATATTAAATTCACTGAAGTTGAGAACTATACTATTCATATACACATTTATTTTTAAGAAATATGTACTAAAGTATTTAGGATTAAGGAGACATGATTTGGGTAGCTTATTCTGATGATATATAGATTCTCTGTCTTGTGTGTGTGTGTGTGTGCATGTAATTATATAGAGAGGAATATTTTGGTATATATATTTCAAAGTGTTGACAATAGGTAAGTCTGGATAAAGGAAACACGGCTGTTCTATGCACTATCCTCATTCTTAAAATTTCCTTTGGTTTTAAATTATTTAATACCTTTTTAATGGCAAGAAGGAAAAAAACACAGTAATTTGTTAAGATAAAAAAATACAATGTTAAGAACAAGGAATCTCAAGGTTCCAGGACTGATGGGAAATATGTGAAGGTGACATTAATACATGTTCTGCCATGGATAGAAATATTTTTCCAAATGAATGTATGAGCAGTGATACCATAAGGGGCCTGGGTTCCATGGAATAAATCTTGAAAAATGATGCAGAGATATGCTGTTAGGTTCCACGCTGATCTAAGAAGTGTATCAACAGATTCATGCCAGTCAGTTTTTCCTATGCCATTTTTGCTATGGAAGTTCAAACTCTCAGAACTGTATTACAGGCCTACAATGTTTATCTGTCCAAAGCTAGGTGTTATCCAAGCCTGGGGAAAATACACAGACAACATTATTAAGTAAGGCTGTAGTTAAACCTGGGATGGTGGTATAATGATACCACCATTGATTTTAGGTAACCATAGCGTGGCCATTGCATTTACCATTTACAAGCTATATACAGGTCCATATGCAGGAATACAAAATTATGAAAAAATACAAAATTTGCAAAGAATAAAAATGGAAGCTTTTTCTTAACACATTCTGTATCTGAACCTGACCTGACCTCATGATAGGCTATTCATAGTCTCTAATGAGCCCATTTGGCACGAATATCATATGCTTTACTGCAAATATATAGTTACATTTGATTAACAATGTAAACAATTTGATATGAGTATCATATGCTTTACTGCAAATATATAGTTACATTTGATTAGCAGGGTGCTACTACAGACCCCATTGGGGAAAAAAGAAAAAAAACCCTGCACATATACTATGTTACTTTTCTAAACTCTAAAAGTTTCAAAATCTTAAGATACCTGGGCTGGGTGTGGTGTCTCACACCTGTAATCCCAGCACTTCGGGATGCCAAGGCAGGAGGATCGCTTGCCAGGAGTTCAAGACTGTCCTGGGCAACAAAGTGAGACCCAGTATCTACAAAAAATAAAAATAAAAAAATAGCTGGTCATGGTGGTGCATGCTTGTAGTCCTACCTATTCAGGAAGCTGAGACAGGAGGATTGCTTGACCCCAGGAGTTCAAGGTTGCAGTGAGATGTGATCATGCCACTGCACTCCAGCCTGAGAAGCAGAGCAAGACTCTGTTTCTGGAAAAAAAAAAATGAAAGTGTTTTAGGTAAACGATTGTGGATCTGTGCTGTCTAATTTCATTAGCAGACAAGTTATTTATCCTTCTTAAGTAACAATAATAAGAGAAAATGTAATACTAAAAAGTGGAATTGAAAATGGAATGCTAAAATTCATTTAATGAACCCAGAATCAGGCAAGATTTTAAAACTCTGACTTAAAGAAAGACAATGTGGTAAATTATCCATAGCTGTGTGACCTATTTTAATTATAAGTAGAACCATAATATACAAGTACTCCAGATGTACTTTCTCTTTTCCTTCTGCAGTTATTAGCCATGTGCAGGCAAAGACATAGTGGCATAGTGGCAAATTTTTCAGACTAAGAATTTAGATTCACAATCCCACTCTTTGCTGCCATTATCTTAGTCACTTATACTCCTTTACCAGTTTCTCTAAATGTAAAATAAAATAGGCAATTTTGGTTAATGTAAGCTTTCTTATGAATTTTAAAATGAAGCAATTCTAAAGTTTCCAGAGTTTATATTTTTATATTCTTATTCCATATTATTCTAAAATACTCCTAGAATTTTATTCAACTGTAAAAATGTAATTTTGTTTGTTTTGAGAACGAAAACCCACTTATCCTAATCACTTTTCTTTCTTTCTTTATCATTTTTTTATACAGTACAAGTTCCAGGGCCAGTAGAAAACCTGCAAGCTGTATCTACCTCACCTACCTCAATTCTTATTACCTGGGAACCCCCTGCCTATGCAAACGGTCCAGTCCAAGGTTACAGATTGTTCTGCACTGAGGTGTCCACAGGAAAAGAACAGGTAGGTGAAGGAATGGACCACACTGCTTCCATCTGTTGGATGTTTCCATCCATTGGATAGCTCTAGGGCTGGAGAAATAGGAAAAGGCCCACAAGCTCTTGATACAGACCAGTGTTAACACATTCATTGAAAAGCTGATTAGTTTTAAAGCACTTGTTATTGGAAACTTTACACAATTTAATTAAATTCTGGTGGTAAGAGGTAAATGGGCAATAAAGTGAAGTCAATAGAAAGGATACCAATTTTTTGTTTGAGTCTGCAGTGGCCTGGCATGTGTGGGCAACCAGATTTGTATTAACTCACCTGGTCGTGGAAGGCATTTGCATTTTTATTCCTTAGACTAAGGGGTGATTGCCCTCCTAGTCATTGGCGTTTGCCAAACTGCTTTTTTCATTCTAACACATTTATATCTAACTCCCTTCCATCATCAGGATGTGTCCTATCATTTTTTAATGTTTTCAGAAGAACTTACTCTGAGAAGCCTAGTCTCCTTCTCCTTACATTTTGCTCCTACCCAATGGTTAGCATAGACACCTGAAAAGAAGCAAATTAATTGTTCAGGTAAACTAAAAGTAAAAAGGTCTTTAGGGAGACACATGAAACTGAAAAATTCTATTTGGTGATACATGCACACACATATGTTAAAAATAGAATTTCTGAGTTTCATATATATGTGTATATATAATATGTATACCTATATAATACATATATATTACATATATACATATATGTATTATACATGTATAATACATATATAAGCATACATATACATATATATGTATACATGTATAATATATACGTATACGCATATTATACATATAATGTATAATATATGTATACATATACATATATAATATATATTATATAATACATATATACATATACGTATATAATACATATACGTATACATATATGTATACATATATAATACATATACATGTGTATATATACATATATATGTGTTATACATAATACATATACATGTGTATATATACATATATATGTGTTATACATAATACATATATACCACATATATGTATTATAACACATACATGTATGTATTGTAACACATATGTATATATACATATATGTATATATACATATATACATATATGTGTATATGTATATGTAATATATATAGTATATATAATATACAATGTATATGTATTACATATACATGTATGTATTATAATATATATCTATGTATATATACATGTATTATATATAATACATATCTATGTATATATGCATGTATGTATTATACATATCTATGTATATATACATGTATTATATATAATACATATCTATGTATATATGCATGTATGTATTATACATATCTATGTATATATGCATGTATGTATTATACATATCTATGTATATATGCATGTATGTATTATACATATCTATGTATATATGCATGTATGTATTATACATATCTATGTATATATGCATGTATGTATTATACATATCTATGTATATATGCATGTATGTATTATACATATCTATGTATATATGCATGTATGTATTATAATACATATCTATGTATATATGCATGTATGTATTATAATACATATCTATGTATATATGCATGTATGTATTATAATACATATCTATGTATATATGCATGTATGTATTATAATACATATCTATGTGTATATGCATGTATGTATTATAATACATATCTATGTATATATGCATGTATGTGTTATAATACATATCTATGTATATATGCATGTATGTGTTATAATACATATCTATGTATATATGCATGTATGTGTTATAATACATATCTATGTATATATACATGTATGTATTATATAATACATATCTATACATCTATATGTATATACTACATATCTATGTATAATATATAATACATATATGTATTGTAATACATATATGTATACCTATATAATACATGTATACATATATATAGTACATGTATACATATATATAATGCAGATATATTTGTATGACTATTGAGGTATTTACTTCCAGATTCTCAACTTCATGTAGGAAAATATATACAGACATGTATATATTCAATAGTTAAATCAAAAATTGGCCTCAGAATATGGGAGTTCTTATTATTTGTTGTGAAGCTTGTCAAGCATAGAAAGGCCTTCCTGCTTTCACATAAACTGCATGATCAGAATTTCTACTTAAAAATAAGAAAGATTTTATATTCAAAAATAGCTCAAGCCCAGTCCCAAATTATTTTATAAGATAAGCATTACAAGAGCTCCTCCTATGTAATCATGGGTTGTATTTTTTTTCTTGCTATCTTCAAGCTATTTTTTGCTCTTGTTTTTTCAACTTTCTGTTTTATCTGCCTTTCTATATATTTTAGCTCTTCAATGCATTTTGCCAACCAATTTAAATAAATTCCAAACCGGCATCATCCAAGATAGATGTGAGTGTGAAGATCTGATTCCTCAGTGACCTTCACCTCCAGTAGCTCATTTACTGCAGCCATGAGAGGCTCAAATAATTTCAACCAATCTAACAGCATTTTGGGAGATAAAAATTGTGGCAAAGTGTCTGACAGTTTCAAGAGCTGTGGGTATATTTCAGCAAGAGAAGCACAAAATCTATTATTTCTTGGTGAATTATTCCATTTTGGGTACAGGAGAAAATCTCTGTTCCCATGGCGTTATAAGCTGCCTTCTGCCTGTGAGGGTTTGGGTGTGGGTAGAATAACCCAAACCATTCAGTATATTGAGTAGTGTTAAACAAATTGGAACTTAATGACCGTAAAAATAGCATGTGCTGTTTTAACAAGGAGTCTACAGATTAGTTGGTTTTTAGTGGGGGAGTCTGTGTCACAAGGTAGGTTTTATAGCTCATTAGAAGGCTGGAGTGTAGTTTGTAAGAGTCTAATGTCCAATTCACTGATTGCACAGAATGAGTGCCATTTCTACTTTAATGTGCTTCCTTGATAACAGTTTTGGTGTTTTATGTCTCCAGAATATAGAGGTTGATGGACTATCTTATAAACTGGAAGGCCTGAAAAAATTCACCGAATATAGTCTTCGATTCTTAGCTTATAATCGCTATGGTCCGGGCGTCTCTACTGATGATATAACAGTGGTTACACTTTCTGACGGTAAGTTAAAAACAGTGAAACTCCTTTTACATATTTGACATAATATTGACAATAATGATATAATATTGCACATATATCATATATTCCATTTTCAAGGCTTCCTGACTAAAATTTTATGGACTATTACAGTTAAATGTAAACTTTGTATCAAGATATATACTCCCAGCTGGATGTGGTAGTTCACACAGGTAATCCTAGCACTTTAGGAGACTGAGGCAGGAGGATGAGTTAAGCCTAGGAGTTCAAGACCCACCTGAACAACACAGTGAGACCCTATCTATGTAAATGTTTTTTTTTTTTTAAATTAACTGGATATGGTGGCATGCACCTGCGATCCCAGCTACTTGGGAGGCTCATTCTGGAGGATCACTTGAGCCTGGGAGTTCAAGACTGCAGTAAGCCGTGATCGTTCTACTGCACTCCAGCCTGGGCAACAGAGTAAGACCCTTTCTCCAAATTAAATAAATATATATGTATATATGTATATACGTATATACGTGTATATATATATGTATATACATATATACTATATACTCTTGGGTCAGTATATACTAATAGGTAATCCTCAAAATGTGACTGTTGACTAAGAGCTAAAATTTTGTGTATTTTTTATTTCTTTACATTTTCTAACACATATTCGTGCATGTGTGGATTAATTTTGATTGGCATGTTTTATTCCCCCATCTAAAAGTGTGCAGATGATTAAAGGTGTAAATGATAGACAATCCCCCTATATTTACCTCTTAATTAGAAAACATATCAAAAGGAATTAGGCCAAATAAGCTGATATTAAAATTTAAAGTATTAAAATTGAGCATGAAAAATGTGTATGTTGCCTACTAAATGGAAGAATAGTCACAAACACACACATTTGAGACAAGAAGTGCAGTGACTCAATTGTGCTTCACTACACCCTTTATTCCTGGGCTCAAGGGCTTTTCTTTTCTTTTCTTTTTTTGGAAACGGAGTCTCGCACTGTCATCCAGGTTGGCATGCAGTGGTGCAGTCTCAGCTCACTGCAACCTCCACCTCTCGGGTTTAAGTGATTCTCCTGCCCCCAGCCTCCTGAGTACCTGGGATTACAGGTGCATGCCACCACCCCTGGCTAGTTTTTGTATTTTTAGTAGAGACAGAGTTTCACCGTGCTGAGCAGGCTGATCTGGAACTCCTGACCTCAAGTGATCCGCCCGCCTTGGCCTCACATAGTGCTGGGATTACAAGCGTGAGCCACTGCACCCAGCCTCAAGGGATTTTCCTGCTGAACCCTCCCGAGTAGCTGCAACTACAGGCATAGGCCACAGCACCCAGCTAATATTTTTATTTTTTGCAGAGGCAGGGTCTCACTTTGTTGCCCAGGCTAGACCTGTTTTTTAATGCCATAAAAGAGAGGAATAAATCTTAATAAAGAGAATAAATTTGACAAGTAATGGCCAGGGGAAACTAGAAACCTAACTGCTAGATGATCATGAAAGGTTGGGAAATTTTATAAAAAGTGAAAATAAAATACATCAAAGTATATGATGTGGGGCCAATGAAAACTCAGGCAGGTGCAGAAATGTAGAGATAGGCCCTTGTGAATATTAAAAAAGGCCACAAGCTAGCTCTTTTCAACAACAGTTTCCATTTGGTATGTTTAATTCTATAAATTATTTATCTTTTTAATTAAAAAATGACTTTAGCTTGTGATTTCTTGACAGATCTATCATTGTTTATTCTGGGAAAGTACCTGGGTGTACATTTCACACAATATCAGTGAAATGAGGAAGGGCATGCATATTATTAATGACAGTACAAAGAGAACACAGGAATAATGCTCATTTGCAAATTCAACTTTAAAATGTATTTTATATGTAATACCACTTTGGTATCATTTTTAACGTAATTCTTATGCCCATCCATCCAATTCTGTTATTGAAGATAGAACAGAATATTTATTGGTAGAATAAATTACTTCACAACTTATAATTATAAAAATAAAAGAAAAACAAATGAAAGTGAATGTTTTACATAATTTATGTAGATTTCATTCACTCTGAACTGTAATACTGTGGCCTGATTCTCCACCTTGGTTTTAAATGTCATAAGTGAGAAAGATAGATTATTATTCATTAGTCCAAGAATTATCTTCTGGAAGTGTTTCAATGTTTAGGACTTAGAAAATGTCTGTCAGTATAAAAAAAGAATTTCGTGACCCTAACCCCAATAAACATCACTGTGCAAAGGACACCAAATTCTCTCTCTCAAATGCACTGAAAGGAGATAGCAAGGACTTTATAAGCTTCTTAGAGTGGACACCGTGACCTCGTTTGCATTCATTTTTACAATCAACTCATCTCTTTTAATGTCCAACACAAATCTGTGGCTCTTGGCTTTCATTTCCTTATTATCCAGTTCCTTTTTGTCTACTTCAATCTCATGTCTCCTCCTCTGTCCTGAAGCTGTTCATGCTGAGGTCATATATCACATTGAGTTGTATTTAATCACATTTAATAGTCACCTGCTTCCCAGTCTTCAGTCATGGAGCACTCTTCTTCGTTAACTTTGTGTATGTTGTTAACAGGTGGATGTTGTGAAAATTAAATGGGCTGATCTGTGTAAACATCTAACAAAGTGTATGACATTTAAGTGTTTAATAAACATTATCTCTACCAATGTGCACTTCACTTTTTCTCATTATATTAATATTACATGCCCCTAAATATGAGGGATGCTGTTATATTCACCTGTTTTCTTCCTGAGTAAATATTTATTGAATTAATTAGACAGCTCAGTCAAAACTGCAAATTTCTGCATGCAAAGGCTTATCTTTAGGATTTCCCATTTGTGGAACTAATTTGATATATTAATTTAATATATGACTGTGTCTAAATGCATCTGTATTATAGTGAACATAATAATTCTTTTCATATCAGGAGTCTTACCATAAAAATATATTGAGGCATAGAAAAATTTTAAAAAAAGCAAAAGTTAAGTGTAAATACATTTCTTCCAATTTCATTACTTTATGTTTTTTTTCCCTGTTCTACTGGGATGCTTGTAAAGATCTTTGTCCAGATGAGCTGTCATCTCTAATTTAGCTCGGCTTTATTTTCTGAGTAGAAACCTTATTTTTTATTCAAATTCCTCCACCTAGAAAACCACTGGTTTACAATGAGCCATTTTTCTTTTCACACCACTGAGATTATACAGCATATGATCATCTAAATAATTTTGCCAATTTGTTCCAAAATACTGTCTCTTGCACTAGTTGGCATAGGTAAGTCACTAAGAGCTTTTATGAATGAATGAACCATTGAAAGTTTCCATGCCAGCTTGTCCTGTGTCCAAATGCAGAAGGACCTGATTTCATGGGCAACATAAGAATGTGCTTATTATTTTTATGAATGTTATTAATATTTCTTGAATACTTACTAATGGAAGGCCCTGATCCAAGTACTTTGCCTTTACCTTTCATCCTCACAATGCTACTATAATTTTCCCTACTTTACAGATGACAAAACTAAGTCAGAAAGAGTTCACAACGGGTAGTAAGCAGCAGAGCCAGACCACATAAGCTAGTAAATTCAGAGGCAAGATTCAATGTGGAAACATGTTTCTTTTATTCTATGATAAGTGCCTTTAAAGGAAAATGCTTATAATTAAATATGAATTACTGGCCAGGCATGGTGGCTCACTCTTGTAATCCCAGCACTGTGGGAGGCCCAGGCGGGCAGATCACTAGGTCAGGAGATCTAAAGCATCCTGGCTAACATGGTGAAACCCACTCTCTACTAAAAATACCAAAGAATTAGCCGGGCGTGGTGGCGGGCGCCTGTAGTCCCAGCTACTCGGGAGGCTGAGGCAGGAGAATGGCGTGAACCCAGGAGGTGGAGCTTGCAGTGAGCCGAGATCGTGCCTCTGCACTCCAGCCTGGGTGACAGAGCGAGACTCTGTCTCAAAAATAAAATAAAATAAAATAAATATAAAATAAATATGAATTACTGCTGGGCAGTAATTACACTTGTAATCCCAGAACTTTGGGAAGCTGAGGTGGGTAGATCACTTGAGGCCAGAAGTTCGAGAACAGTCTGGCCAACATAGTGAAATTCTGTCTCCAATAAAAATTTAAAAGTTAGCCAGGTATGATGGTGCACACCTGTTACCCCAGCTACTCGGAAGGCTGAGGCAGGAGAATCACTTGTACCTGGGAGGCGGAGGTTGCAGTGAGCCTAGATCACACCACTGCATTCCAGCCTGGGCAACAGAGAGAGATTCTGTCTCAAAATAAATTAGAATTATTTTGGTCTATAAATTGTGTGTACATGGCAGCATACATTTGCTGAGGGGAGGAATTGAAGTGCCTGTGCCTTGGGAGACTCATTTACAATTATGGGGACTTGATCTGTCCTACAAAATACCTCATCTCCATGAGTTTCAAGCCAACATCCTTCTCCATATTGAGGGAAGTTTCCAGCCCCACCTCTCATTGGCTTGAATGGACCTATTTATTATAAATAATAAATTATTTGACATTTTGAAGAGAAAAGTGTTCTTTCACTTCTGCCTCATGAAACAAGAAGCGTCTTGGGAAGACAAATATAGAAAAGAACAATCGATATGGATTCTCTTCACTTTCACCTAGCCCTAGCATCTATTGTATCTATTTATCTCCAAATAATATGGAAATTGATAGTGAGAAGGAGGGAGTAGGAACTGATAACTAAAAATACTGTAGAAAAAATTCTCTACTCTCCTCCCTGACATGACAACAATAGCCAGTGTGCTGTCAGTGGAAAGTTAGAGAAGAAATGTGCACTGTAAAAAAATACAGAAAAACTACTTCAATACCATTACAAAAGGACTTTTAGCAGAATTGTATTTTATTGCCTTTCAATTCTTGGGTTTTTTTGTTTGTTTGTTTGTTTGTTTGTTTGTTTTTTGAGACAGAGTCTCACTCTCTTGCCCAGGGTGGAGTGCAGTGGCACAATCTCAGCTCACTGCAGCCTCCGCCTCCCAGGTTCAAGTGATTCTCCTGCCTCAACCTCTGGAGTAGCTGGGACTACATGAGTGTACCCACACGCCAGGCTAATTTTTGTATTTTTAATAGAGATAAATTTTCACCATATTTGCCAAGCTGGTCTCGAACTCCTGACCTCAAGTGAGCCACCTCCCTCGGGCTCCCAAAGTGCTGGGATTACAGGTGTGAGCCACCATGCCCAGCCTGCCTTTCAATTCTTAATACAGAAAACAGCCCTGATGCTTATAAAATTGTGGTAGCTACAGAAAAAAGAACACATATATATCTATCGTCTTAAAGTTTTCTTGGCTTTCTAGAAATAAGGAGTTAAATGCCACTTGTAAACTCAAATGAAAGTGACATTTAAGGGTTGCATATCAGCTAGACCAGTACCTACAACAAAACACATGATAAATGTTACCTTCTCTTTCTTCCAAAATTCAATTATCTATCAAAAATTCAGTTAGTAATTGATATTATGTTTGGACACTAATTGATCAAAAAGTGAGTGTAATATTATTAGAAACATATAGCATGACATGTCAGTATTACAATATTAAATATAAACTAGAAATATTCTTTCATGTTTAAGAAGTGACTCAGCCGGGCGTAGTGGCTCACTCCTGTAATCCCAGCACTTTGGGAGGCCGAGGCGGGTGGATCACGAGGTCAGGAGTTCGAGACCAGCCTGACCAACATGGTGAAACCCCGTCTCTACTAAAAATGCAAAAGTTAACTGGGCGTGGTGGTGGGCGCCTGTAGTCCCAGCTACTTGGGAGGCTGAGGCAGGAGAATGGTGTGAACCCGGGAGACGAAGGTTGCAGTGAGCTGAGATCGTGCCACTGCACTCCAGCCTGGGTGACAGAGCGAGACTCCGTCTCAAAAAAAAAAAAAAAAAAAAAAAAGAAGTGACTCAATATCACTTAATATTAAGACATTATTTCCAAACTTTGCTTTTAAAGGATAACATTTTTGGAAGTTTGTGAAATTATATGATATAGAGCGTGTTATTTTATTCTACAAATGGTACTTCAATTTAAAAAACTAAATTGTAATTTTTATGTCAATAATTATAACGTTTAGAATAGAATAAATAATAATACAAGTACAATTTATACTTTAACTTAAAAATAAATTTACAAAACAAAACTTGGGACCAAACCCTGAATATGGAACCATTTTTATTATAATTTATAAACTTTCTATTAATATATTTATTCAGCAACTGTTTACTGAGTGTACACCATGTGCCTTCAACTCTTCCTGATACTGGTGATACAACATCAAAATGAATAAATATCTTTTTCCTTACTGGGGTTACATTCTGTATTTAATTTTAAAATCAGAATAAGAACCTCAAAAAATTAAATAACATTTTATAAATTGTGGAATATTTTTGAAAGAATACTTGCTGAGTTAATTCATGAAAAACAAGCAGATGAGCATTTTGTCAGAAACTACACTGGCTGCAACCTTCATCAGGCACTAAGATCAGAAGTTCAAAATCAAAATAAAAAAAAAAAGATTTCATTTTCTGTTATTCCCAGAAAGGTCTAGAACTATATAAGTAAGTACTCATTTGCTCATTCAATCATTAATTCAGTAAATATTAATTGAATGTCAGTTTGGAAGATAAAAGATTAATCAGTGACACATCATGTCTTCATGATAATTACTATTTAGAAGATAAATTCAGAGTATGGCATAAATAAATTCATGGTCAGATGTAAGTACTCTATAGAAAAACATAGATTTTTTCCCAAATTCTAGTAAAAGAAGGGGAAAGATGTCAAAAATGGCCCTTAGATTCTTGAAAATGCCTGAGAACTTTTCTATTAAACTCATCTATTTGTGAGGAATAAGGATAGGGACTACTCACTTTATAGATTAATATGTGTTAACAATTTATTGAATGCTACTTCTATTCCTATTATGGGGCAAAAAGCTTCATTTCATTTATTTTTCATCCCAGACATCTAGAGTAGTTCCTGACACATAAAAGCCATTCAATAAGTGGTTGTTTTTAAATTACTCACATGATAGAATATTCACTTTTTTGGTAGAGTAAATATTTATTATAAGCATTAAAAGAGAGCTGTATATGTTCTTCCTTCTATAAAGGAGTAGTTAAATAAAAATGTAGGCAAGAAAAACAAAATACTGTACCTAGAAACTCTACAAAGAAAAATATACTGCTGCTTTGCTAATAGAATTGACTCATCAAGTGCTATTTGCAACCTGCTTGTATTTATCACATAAGGTTTAATTTTACACAGCTAAAAGAACTGAGAAGTATTTCTTCTTTTCACTTTTTAAGAGCTAATAAAGTTTGCATTACAGGGATTAAGAAACCCGGGTGACCATTAGAATGACATATTTTATCATAAAAGTATGCAGATTCTGAAATGCGCAATATCTTAAGCCTTTAAAACTATCTAAGAAATCTCCTGTGTGTTTTTATTGGTTTCTCTGGGAAAGTTATCACAAGAGGGCTGTAATTAAATGGTGGTGTTTGGTATCACTGCCCGCGTTCTCTTGCATAACAGTTTTGGGGGCTCCCTACATAGGTAAGTTAACTGGCTAGCGAAATGAGAAAAAAAAATAGACAAATACAGTTATTTTTCATCTCTCCAAAAATTTTTGAAGTACTACCTGGGTTAACCTACCTAATTATCATTATAAACTATATAAACAAAACCACACTCTCTTTTTACTAGACAGGTGGTATTTTTCTTTCAAGATTTTGGCAGTAACTGTGACAATTTGTTTGATTCGTTTTAGTGCCAAGTGCCCCGCCTCAGAACGTCTCCCTGGAAGTGGTCAATTCAAGAGTAAGTTGGCTAAATGTTCACTTCTCCATTACCTATCAAGATTACCTATCATGTATAACCTTCACTCACCCAACTGCTGTCTTGAGTACAGGATAGTGGCTTCCATGTGCAGAAATGTTCTGGAACAACACAGCAAGTGACATTGATCCCACATCCTCTTCCATCAGACTTAAGTAAATTAAATGAAATATTTGTCTACTTCTAAACAAATATTTTGATTTACAAATATTAAACAAACATTGATTTTGTAAATGTTTCAGTGGCCAAAGGCTATTCCATAAGGAAACAAAGATATCTGCTTCGTCTATATTCACCAGTCTATCATATAGCTATGATGATGTGCTAGATGAGGAAATTGAAATAATTAGGAGAAAGAAAGACTGTTTCCTAACACATTACTTAGAATTGAATATTTCATCATCATCCCCATTCTTCCTTTATAAATGTAGTCATTGAAGGCCATTCTTGAACTTCAATACAGTTATATTTATGTAGCGATGTTACCTAGTTGTTAGAACTTTCCTGGCCTGAAATGTTGCTATGACTTCCAAAAAAGCTCAACTTAGGCTAGTATTGCTGAAGTAGCCTAATGCCAGAGGTCAGTTTTCTAGAAACATGTCATTATTTCAAGTGACTCAGGGTTGGAAATAAGCCAAGGCCACCTAGTAGAGTATAACAAATGAGGATTCACCTGGTTTGACCCTGTCACCACCTGGCCACTATGCTTGGACCTCCAGTTAGGTACTTCTCACGTGAGGAAATTGGCCTAAATGGTTTCTAAGCTCTGGGAGACAGCAGAGAAATGATACAGGTCTTAGAAAACGTCATACTCTGGGTTTTCAATCTAGCTTTCTCTTTTCATAACTATTTGGTCTTAGCAAAGTTTTCAACCTTAGCAAACCTCTTTCTATGTTTAAGTATCATAAGAATTACTATCTTCCTTATTGACTTATCATGAGAAAGTAATAGTAAAATGTATGTGATGAATCTGACTTGATAGTGATTCCTTCATTCCATGTGCAAATGCCTTGTCATATTTTGTAAAAAATCTATGAGGAAGCCATATCTTGTGATGTTAATTGGATTTGTCTCAGTCAAATGAATTTATCTTTTGAAGCAAGTGAATGCATTATTCTCTTATACTTTTAGGCAATATATTGGATAAGAACTATTAAAGCAAACATAAAATTAGAAGAAAATAACTAAACTTAGTGGAAACAATGAGCTAAAGGAAAATAATCAAAAATTAACATAACCCTACAAATGACATTTTTATCTGCAACAACACTGCTTTAGAGATGCGCCACTTAAATTAAGAGATTGCCAAGTCGAAGTCAAGTAGATTTTTACAATTATTGTATGTTGTTAATGAATGAAATTTGGAAAACATATTGTAGTGTCTCTTGTTTAACAATTCCTCATTGTTAGAATCCTCACTCACTTTATATTTTTCCTCCAGGACAGAATATAGAAATTGATATACAAGCTATTTTGTGTTTGTGTGTTCATACCCTTTAAGAGTGTACTCCAGGAAAAGATGAATGTTTTCATCTGAAATGTGTATAAGGCATTACTGAATGACCCTGGATGCTAACTGTATTTGAATATGGATGTACTTTACTGAAGAGGGAATTCCTGGATTGCAAAATTGACTATATATATTACACACACACACACACACACACACACACACACACACACATATATATACACACACACACACACACAAATATCACAGCTTCTACTCTTCTCTAATTTGCTTGCTTGCAGCAAGCAAATACAAACACTTCTACTTCTATCCTCTTGTAGTTGATATCTGGAACATTGCACTGCTAGAAAGTTTAAATTGTTCATTCGCTTTTCAGAATGAAAATACTATGCCCAGGCACTGGAAAGTCACACTCCCTCTCTCCTTTTTCTCTTTCTGATCTTATTTCATAACTTCTAAGAAATTATCAATTATAAATTTTTATATCGGACTGTTTTCAAGAGAAAAGAAACTGGATGATCAAAACACCACTTTTTGCATTCTCAGTGTATTGATTCAGACAAAGGCAAATGAAATATTCTATTTTGATATTTGTCTTTTCTTTGAAATAGATGAAAAGTTTTAAAATATATTAATATTTACCCCTGACTCTTACCATTTCAAGGGGCAAACTGTATTTAAAAAGAAACATTATAGTTGAATAAATAATGTGTTCTTTTTTAATACTAACAGAATTCCAGGGTGTTTTTATTTTTTTATTTTTTAGAGACAAGGTCTTTCTTTGTTGCCCAGGTTGGAGTGCAGTGACACAACCATGACTTACTGCAATCTTGAACTCTTAGGCTCAAGTGATCCTCTTGACTCAGACTCTAGCATAGCTGGTACTACAGGCATGCAACCACCATGACTGGCTAATTTATTTTTGTGTTTTTTGAAAGACAGGGTCTTGTTATGTTCCCTAGGCTGGTATCAAAGTCCTGACCTCAAGCTATCCTCCCACCTTGGCCTCAAAAAGTGCTGAGATGACAGGCATGAGTGACCATGCTCAATTCATGAATTTTTTACGTAATTTATTTTACTTGGGATTTTAAGATGGAAGAGAACACACTTTGAAAACTTATTCTATGTCATATTTGTAAATATAGAGCACAATTGATTTTTTTATTGATAGTAAATGACATAACTTGGTGCAACTAACATTTTTGCAGAAAGATTATTAGGATCTCTGTACATAAAACTGAGGGGTTGTTATAAGACATATGATCACAATCTAGGTTACTCGTTAAGGTTTTGGTCACCCATAAGCCAATTGGACCCAGAAATCATGTTCCATAATAGTTAAGCAGAGAAGTCTTTACACATCTAGATAATGGAAACAAGAACAAAATTCTCTTACTGTATCATTCTTGAAAACCCAGTATGGTAGAATATTTTTACAAAGCTGTAATAGCAGAACAGATTAGATTCCTTTTCTACAAGCTAACTATGAACACAATTTTTTTGTTGTACTAATGGCTTGACTTACACATGTTACATGTCAGGTGAAACTGGGTCATAATGAGATGGTTATTTCTCATACTAAACTTTTGTTACAAGAAATAGTATCTTTTCCAGAAAAAGATAATGGTTTATGAAATGGACTTTAAAATGTTACATTTTATTAGGAAAACTTTTTATAAGAATAATTTCCTTAAGAATTTAATTTGAAATTCAATTATTATTCAATTATTATTGATTCAATTATTATATATTTCAAATACACACTACAACTTAATTAGTTGGCTGGAACATAAAGGATACATTTACAGAATGCAGAGAGCTAATTTTGGGGCACAAATATTAATACTTCCCTATGTTTCAATCTAAAAGTTCTGTTGAGTAATAATGTTTAGAGGATGATAGAATTCAAGTTGCTTGGGTCCTTTTATTAACTCTTTGAACCTGTGAAAAGTCACGTGTCTCAGTTTTATTTATTCAACACTTACTCTGTACCTGTTTTAATGTCATACATAATAAGGAATGTGATCTAGAATTTGCCTTCATGCAGCTCACAGTTGGGTAGGAAAACGTGAAAGAACATTCACTGTTCCTCTAGCCACTTTAATCTGTTGAACCTTTCAAAGTTGACATTATTTTCTCATTTTAAAATGAGAGAGCTGGATAGAGAATCTCTAAAATCTCCAGTGGCTTCAAACATCTGTGCCTGTGTTTCTAACCATTATACCTTTTCTCAACCATTTTACCGTTAAAGAATTAGCGAAAACACAAATCAATTTCAGTATACCAGTCAACTCACTAGTTCAGATATATATTGACTGAGCACTACAGAGTGATTGCAAGGAATGAAGTATTAACTCCCCTTTCCCCCCAAAACCCCAGTATATTATGAGGCATAGATCATTGTTCAGATTTAGATTTTTAAATGCAAATTGATGGATTCCTCTCATTATATCACCTCACACCTCTCTGCTGTTGAAATCCTTATCCTTGAACACCAGATGCATCTATGTGAGTGTCTTTTTGTTGCATTCCTAAAAGCTGGTACTCAGTCACTCACAATCTGATATTGTACATGGTGCCTTCAAAGCAACCGAAGAAAAAGTTTCTAGTGCCTTCCTACGTCTTAAAGTGTCTCACTCTCCCTTGTTTCAGCACAACTTGGCATGCTTAAATAACTCAAGCCTGAGTTCAGCAATCATATGATTTCCTTTATGCAAAAACTATATAGTAGAAGAACAGCAAGTTTCTACTCTGCAAAGCAAACTGATCATTTTTAACAGATATTTTAACATTCTTTATGTGTGTTTGTGTGTAACAAGACAGAGGAAATCTAAGTGTATTATGGGATAACTGCAGAAGGACATGCTTTTGAGGATGTGGTGCAACTTGTTGGATTTTGATGGAAGTCTCTATACCCTGTCAGTGGGCTAGTGATGCTTCTCTTATTAGCCAAGTCCATAGCCAAGTGGGTGGCTGAGTGAGTCATTTGCATATGACTCCTAGTGGGAAGGGAGGAGATGGGGAAAAGCTGGAGGCATGGAAAAAATGTGAGTTATGATATTAAATTGCAGATCCTCTGTGTCTGGGGTATGTGTATGTGTGTATTCAGTTTTGTTTTTTTCCCCTGAAATTGGGGTTATCTTCTCTTGGTTATTCAGAAGGGGTTTCAGTTCACACTCCTCCCTGCTGCGTGACAATCCCTCTAAAAACATACTTCTAGAAAAGGGGTCTGGACCCACTTCTCTGCTTTCACCATTCTTCTAGTCAACGTTCATTTCTCTCCTGTATGTTGTATGGAGTCATAGGCCTCAGGCAGCCCATGGAAAAACATACTTCTTCATGTCTCCCTAAGTCCTTTATAAAATACACTTTGGCGGCTGAGTTCCTGGACCCAGAGCTCTGAGCCCTCTCCTCACAAATGTAGTAGGTTTAAAAAGTGGATTTAGTGAAGAGAAAGAGGATATATATGAGACTGCAGATGATTGTATTTATTAAAAGATAAACTAGAACCAGCATTTGCTTATTAATGAACAATTTAAATACAACAATGTTGACTCTCACAAGCTTAACAGTGACACTTGTCCTCAATCATAACACAGAGCATTTCTGCCTGAGCATAGTATTTGCCCTAGTTATCCATCCATTTAATTCAAGTAGATGTAGATCTCTTATATTTATTTTAGTTATTGATTCCTTCATCAATTCATTTCATGGTGATTTTTCAGCATAGATGATGTCCAGGGGCCTATGATTGAAAGTTTTAGGAAGGGTGGGGAGTAGGAGCATAATTGTAAGGAAGGCAATATTTCCTGGGGGCTCTTACAGTCTAGTCTTTCTGTTTGGAATTTGTAGGAAAGACTAGACTGGATATAAATGATTATATTACATTAGAATCAGATAATTTGTGAGAATCTGTGAGACTCCCTTAAGGATAAGACTGTGTTTGGTCTATAATTTGGGTAGAACTCATCTTCAGATCTCTTCCATCCTGTCTTTTTATGTAACAGATCCTTTTTCATTGTGGTAAAACAACTTTATATAAAATTTACCATTTTTTAATTTAATTTTTTAAATTAAATACAAATTTAAGCATTTGTAAATGTGCAGTTTAAATGTGGTAAGTACATTCACATTGTTGTACATCTGTCACCAGCTTCCATCTCTAGAATATTTTCCATCTTCCCAAACTAAAACTTAGTATCTATTCACCAGTAAGTCCCCATCTCCCCACACAGTCATAGATGTTTGAAGCCACAAGAGATTTTAGACATTCTCTATCCAGCCGTCTCATTTTATCAATGAGAAAATAATGTCAACTTTGAAAGGCTGCAACAGATTAAGTGTGGCTAGATGAAAAGTCAACGTTCTTTCACATGTTTTCTTACCCAACTGTGAGCTCCATGAAGGCAAATTCTGGATCACATTCCTTATGTGGGAATGTGAGAGGAAATGGGGAGTTATTGGTGAATAGATACTAAGTTTTAGTTTGGGAAGATGAGTTCTACCCAATTACAGAATCCCTGGCAACCACTATTTTACTTTTTGTATCCCACCTTACTTTATAAATGAGCAAAGAAACCAATTCATAAAAAAATTAATTTCCCTTTTGCTTCATTTAATTGAGAAATAAAACAGTTTTCCAATTTTAGATCCCCTTTCTTATAGAGAAATGAAAAATTTAATGAATCAGTGGTCAAGAATACAGACAGATGCTTTAATTGGCTAGGAAGAGATGCCTCACTTCCCATTATTGTCAGTGCTTTCAGAATACTTCTGTTCCAAAATTCCACATTTATAAATTGTTTTTAGAAAATCTGCTGAAAAAGCCAACTGTCATATTTAATAAGAGGAAACCAGAAACATAAACACAGGATTGTTCCAAAGAAACTGTAAAAGACATAATTTTGTCTCATATTCCATCAGAATTTAGACCAGAGCTCCTGACCAGTTGCTACATTGATTCTTAGACTTTTTTTGAAGTTCCAAAAACTCAACAGTTTACGCCTTTTTTCAGCGAAATTACAGTCAATGAATAAAGATCAACCATGAATTAGAGGAATAATAAAATAGTAAATTAATGGATAACTAGTTTTTAAACAACATAAATGCATCATTCCAACTTAAATGCTTTCTGTAATTAAGTTGAATAAAAGAATACTCTGCAAATTTGCAAATTCAAAGCATATCTTTGTATTACACTATCACTCATTTTCTCAGAGCAGCCCTTCCTAAAGTCTGTTTGAGAGAATACTTACCTTTTTCTTTTTTCTTTTTCTTTTCTTTTTTTTTTTTTTTGAAATGGAGTCTCACTCTGTCACCCAGGCTGCAGTGCAGTGGTGTGATCTCAGCTCACTGCAACCTCTGCCTTCTGGGTTCAAGCAATTCTTCTATCTCAGCCTCCTGAGTAGCTGGGACTACAGGCGTGTGCCACCATGCCTGGCTAATTTTTTATTTTTTTTTAGTAGAGGCAGGGTTTCACCATATTGTCCAGGCTGGTCTTGAATTCCTGACCTCGTGATCCGCCCACCTCGACCTCCCAAAATGCTAAGATTACAGGCGTGACCCACCACGCCCGGCCTATGGTACTTTCCCAAGAAACAAGGTTGCTATGGCTTAAAAAATTGTGAGAAATATGTGAGGTTTCCTATTGGAGATATTAAAGGCTATGAGAAGTATTTGTTTAACTCAGCTTTTTTACCAATTGTTTTTTCTACAAAAACATTTTAGATGAAATACAACCTTTAAAACTCTGTCAAAGTTACTTAATGTCATTATAACGTTACAAATGAGAATAATATACTCCATATATTGAAGAACCTCATCTTCCTCCAAAAATACCTTCTTATCTCAATTAATTTAAAATAATAATATATATTAAGTGAAAAAATAAATTTATGGAAAGCAGAAGTGAATCAAGGAATAGTTATAAAGGACATTTATGCATAACTAGAATAGGATATTGAGAACCTTCTGTGACATCTGTTAGAAGATTTGAATAAGTTAGAGACATGATTAAATCTCCATGTCAATATGAATTTTTATTAATGTAAATAGGACTTAGGAAAACATTTTCTAGACTTTTCTCATCTTTCATATTTCATATACATAAAATACATCATTTTTCTGTTGTGTTTTGAGAATGTTATATTTTTGTCTTTTCCAATTTATTGCAGTCACTGCCATTGAGTGTACTTGCACAAAGGATTTTGACAAAAAGAGATTAAAATATAAGATAGAATACCATTCTCTTTTGAGTTCTAGCCTCACTTTAATATTACCTTATAATTTATACTTCATCACACACATTTCTAATGGCTCCATTTCTGCTTGGCTCTGAAGGCAAAGCTCACTTTAGCCTTTCCATGAAGTTTAATGAGATTTCCCTCAAGTCATACATTTTTGAAAAGTGGGAGGTTTAATAATGGGCTTAAATTAAATGAACCTAGGTCTAGTGATAAGGTCTCTGATTTTAATTTAGTTCATGGAAGTTGCCCTTATAGTTGGAATGGTTGATTAGTTAGAAGACATGAATAAGTTCAGCCCTACCAGTAGGTAAAAGCAGTTGCTAACTATGTGATTTGATTTTAAAGATGTTGAACCATTCACCCATGTGCAAAAACTTTATTCAGTAGTATAGTTTTGAATGTTATTTATATTATAAAACAACTTTTAAAATGCAAGCACTTTATTGAAAGATTTAACACATTAACATGAGCTATTGTAGTCAATATTCTAGACACACACTCAATGAATACCTAATTATAACTGTAATAATGGCAGTAACCTTTCCCAAAGGTATTTTGTGCCTGGCAATGTGCTAAGCAATGAAAGCAGAATTTCATTTATTGCTTTTAATAATCCTATAAGATATTATAAAACTAATTCTGAAATACCAATTTTGAACTGTGCTTGTTGCTGGAAAGGCTATAACAAAAGCAATCAAATGCCTTCTTTTCTAGAGCTTACTTATATTCTAATACATGGAAATAGACTTATAAACAAATTAATTAACAATTGACACAAGGGAGTGGTAAGTTCTGTGAAGAAAATCAAGAACAGTCATGCGATAGAATTTGAGGACCTCATTTAAATCAGATTGTCAGGGAAGGAACTCTTAAGGAGATGAGCTGAGGCATGAATAGAAAAGGATCAGCTTTGTGCACACTCAGAGTAACATATTTCAAGCGATGCCAACCACTAGGGCAAAAGCAGTAAGGAGGGAACTATCTTTGCATGACTGTGAAGCTGAAATGAGAATAGAATAGAAGACGGATTGCTGGGTTCCGGCCAGATCTGGCGGGGCTTTGTGGGGTGTGGTAAAAGTTGGGATTTCATTCTATGGACAATGAAAAGCATTTTGAAAGGAGAGTAATCAGATTCACCTTTTTTAAGAATTACACTGACTACTGTGGGAAAATTATCAGGGGGTGGAACGTAGAGGAAGCAGGAAGACCAGTTCAGAGACAACCAAGTGCTCCATGTGAGATCATGTAGCAGGAACCTAGGAGTCATAGGAGGTGATGGAGAGGGAAGTAGAAACAATCAGGGTCTGTGCTGGATCTAGAGCCAACAAAATTGGTTATTGGATTATAGGGCAGAAGGAAGAGCAAGATCAAGGATATAGAGTAGATTTTTGGCTATAAAATGTAAGCAGATTGTGGAGCTACTTAATGAGATAAGATTTGGTTTAGGGGACAATCACTTTTGGACATTTTGAATTCGAGATAGCTATTAAATATACAATTAGGAATGTCAATCATGTAGACAATTTGGTATATGATAATAGAGTTCTGATGACAGGTCATGCCAGGAGATATAAATTTAGGAGTCACTGTCATATTGATAACACTTAAGGAGAGACTACAGTTAGAAAAAATACGGCAGAAACTTGGAATACTTAACATTTAGAGATTGGGCAGATGAGGAGGAATATGACAGGGATAAAAAGAGGAAGGGTGATTTCACAGATGTCATGGTGGGGAAGAATGTTTCCAAAAGGTGGGAGCTGTTAACTGTGTCATATACTAATGAGAGATACAGTAAATCATGTCAGTAAGGTGACCACTGTGGGAGGGAGATATGACATTCGAGAGAGAGTATGAAGGGATTAAGTAGAGTGACTATAGATTATATTTGTGAGGAGTTTTGCTCTGAAGTGGAGTGAAGAGATGGATAGTGTCTTTAGGAGGTGGTAGGCTTGAGGAAGGTGTTATTGTTTGTTTCATTTATTTTTGTTGTTTCATTTTTGAACATGAGAGATAACCACAACTTTTAGAAATAAAGCAGTAAAAGGGACACATCAATGATGCAGAAGAGAGAATAGAAAATTGCAGGAATGCAATCCTTTGAGGAGGCAAGAACACACAGGATCCAGTATACAAATGAATGGGCACAGACAATTGAATCTTGGTAAGTTGAGCAAAGGCAGAGAGAACAGGTCTGGATGCTGATATATTAGTCAATTTGAGCTGCAGAAATGATAAGTGTAAGTAAAGGTCATCAGAGTATGAAGGCTTGGAGGAACAAGTATTGAGGATTTCAAAACAGGGAAAAAGGTGGAAAATGGTTATCTCAGATTGTAGAAAAGAAGTCATAATATACATGACATTATGATTGCTGAGTACTGTGGACTGACCATTGGAGACTGGTTGTCATGAATTTAAAGTGAAACTAACCAACACAATCATGTTTGTTTTTCTCCCCATGGTTGATTGCTCAGTTGCTGGCTTGGGGTAGGCAGATAGCTGGGTTTTATTCAGTTTGATGTTTTTCCAGGGAAGAACAGGTCAGGGGGATTAATAGTTTTTGCAAAGGAGTGATTAAAAAGAAAACCCATGGATCTAAGCTACCTATGGAAGAAAAAAATGGGCATGGGGCAGAGTGGTGATGGATAACAGAAAAGTAGTAAGGTCAGTGGGCTGCATTATTATCCCAATTTTACAGAGAGAACACTGAGGCTTAGAGAGATGAGATAATATGCCCCAGTGTCACACAGAGAAGGGCTGAGTAGCAGCACAGGGACTTGAGCCCCAGCCAGGGCTGTTGGTCATTTGGACACAATGTTTCGTATAGGGCCCAATGCTAAGGGAAGGGATGCAAATCAGAATACAAAAATAAGCCTTGCATTCAAGTGGCTTAAGTTCTCAGTGGGAATTTTTCCCAGACAAAGGTAAGGTCTAGATCAGCAGCTAGGAGACATCAGAACTGTTGGTGGAAACTGAAAGTTTTGGTTCTAAAATGTGCTGAGAAAGGAGAGCTAGAAGAGGAATCAAAATAACACATTTCCCTGACTTTTCAGTTTTTTTCCTATAGTGAACCTACATGGAAGATTCTGTACCTCAAGCTATGTATTTCTCCCTATGGGACTTAAAAAGCACATCAGCAGGACAGCAGGTTTTTAAGAGAGCACAACTGATACCTCAATAAACTTCAGTAGACAAGCTTAAAAACTTAGGGTATTTTTGAATGTAATTCTGACTTTTCTTCAATTCCAAGTTATATAATGTATTTGTTATTAAAAGTTTTAAATGGGAAAATTGAGATCCACTGAAAAGGGCCTTACCTCATCCCTCAAGGGTTGTTGGCCAAAAAAACAAACAAACAAAACAAAAACAAACAAAAAAACCGACCTCTGATTATTTAGCAACAGAGTTCTGCAACCATTAGGAAATTTGTATTAAATTCAGAGAAAATGCAAGTCGTAAAACTGAGCATACATTTTATAATCAGTCATTATTAAATAGTAAATAAAACTAAACCAAATATATATTAGTTAAGTATAGAATAGATGTCAGATAATAGTGTAACTGTGTGTGTGTGTGTATATATATATATATTTTTTTTTTTTTTTTTTGAGGCAGAGTCTCGCTCTGTCACCCATGGTGGAGTGCAGTGGTGTGATCTTGACTCAGTGCAACCTCTGCCTCCTGGGTTCAAGTAATTCTCCTGCCTTAGCCTCCCGAGTAGCTGGAATACAGGTGAGTGCCACCACCCCAGCTAATTTTTTGTATTTTTAATAGAGATGGGGTTTCACCATGTTAGCTAGGAAGGTCTCAATCTCCTGACCTCGTAATCTGCCCACCTCGGCTTCCCATAGTGCTGGGATTACAGGTGTGAGCCACCGTGTCTGGCCAATCTGAGTATATTTTAAGATATAACTTCTTTAGATACTAAACTGAACCTGATATATTTTTATCTTGAAGTTATTTTAGTTTAATCTCATCAAATGTCCACCAGCATCATGCAATCTTAATATATATACTCAATAACACTCAACAATGAAACCCACTTATTTCATTTATTATGTTGTTCTTTCACATAGAAAATGATAGCCTCCATTAGTTTTCCAAAGCTGTTCAAAACATTACTCAGTCTACTGGAAAACTCTATGTAAAACTGACAGAATCTAAGAGCATCATCTTCACGTTTCCCTAGCATTTTGTATACAGTGTATGTTGCATACAAATGGATTTGTGAGATACATTGAGAAGTATGTTAATAGTAGGAAAAAGAAAGTATTAAGGAACAATTCTGTATCTTCAGAAAATTAAGAACATATTATGTATCTAATCTTAATGCAACTGGTGGAAATTACTGTGTCTTCTACAGATAACTTTGTCCCAGGGTAAACAGTAAGAAATTTCATTTTCTTTTTTTGTAGTAACACAAGGTCCTCTTATCTAAACATTTCTCATCTTTCAGAGGAGTCTACTTGACAGACCATTTTGTGTTTTAGCTGAGAGGCAGTAGCTATTAACTAGATTGCTGTCTATTTTATTTTTATGTGGATAAAGTTGAAGAGACTCACACAAAAGGGATTTATATGTCAAGAAATGCCTTATACTAACTTTAAACAAAATTGATATCTTTTTAAAATATGAAGCTGACTGTAGATTTTTATCTTTTATGCATAGATAAATCTAAATGTTGCAAAGAATATATATTTCCATGTCCATGACTACAGTATCAACATGTATTTCTCTAGAGATGCCTATATTTCAATATTTCCAAGTTGGGTTTTGTTTTCTTATACTTCAAAGAAAGGAAAATACATTTGTGTTTCTTTTTAATGCCAACACAGGTAATTCCCTTGATGAAATCAAATATAATGGCATTTAAAGAAAACGTCGTTAGTAAAAAAATAAAATAAAATAAAAAATCCAGATGCTCTCTTAATTTGGAAGGTTTATCAGAGAAAAGACAATGAAGAATTTAAAGGTTATTTCCGTTACAATCTTGGATTATTTCTTTCATTAATTAATGTGTTTGTTTAATGATAAATATTCATTGAATATATGCTGTGTAGGAGTCACTTTCTAAACACTTCAGCTCCATAAGAGTCTTCCAAATTATTTGTCAGCCAAAAAACCTCAGCACTTCTATGAATGTCAGCAATCAGTGAGCAACTGGCATATGATAACACCTGGGCTTGAGTAGAGTTTCTGCTCTTCCATGGGGAATTAACTTCTCTACCTATGATAAAGGTAGCAGACACTTTCCCCTTGTCTGTCATTTAGAGAAGGTTGGGCATTTTCTGACTATACTTAACTTTGATAATAGTCAAGGATTTCGGGGTTTATGAGATAAGAGGTCTATGAAGCTGAACCTTGGAGAAAGGAAAAGTTGAGGGGCCCCAATTAAAGTTCTCAAACTTTAAGGAACGTAACAATACCTTAAACCAGTTACTCGTTTAAAATGCCAAAGATTTTTCCCTATTCCCCTAACACACACTCTTCTAGTGCATTATTAGTTGCAGTGTTATCTGACCTTTCTTCTATACTTAACTAATTTATGTTCAATTGTTTTATTTTTCTTTATTATTTAAATTAATAATGCTTGGTTGAAAATGTAAGTCCAGCATTATAACTTGCATTTTCTCTGAGTATAATATACATTTCCTAATGGTTCCAGACCATTGTTGCTACTTCTGATTCAGTAGGTCTTTAAGCCATAAACTTTGTGTTTTCAAATTGCAGTCCAAATAGTATAAAGGGAGATTATCTACAGATCCCACTATAATAAAGTCTAATTAAATAAAAGGTTTCCACACTTTTGTAATGGAATAAAATCTTTTAAAAACAAAGATTTATGTGGCATCCTGGTATAATATGCAAAGGCAAAGCTATGCAAAAACACAGATTGGTCTCCTTGGGATGAGGGTAATGGGGTACTGGAGCCAGGTTGTACTGTCTTGCAGGAATCAATTGTTAATGTTTTAAGAATTTTGTGAGCCCTATGTTAAACACAGCAATTATTAAAAATTCAATTACATAGCCTTATAATTAAACAAATTATATTAAAGGCAAACGTATCACATATGTTACACGTAACAGTTCCTCATTCTTTTACTACATTTTACTATTATCTATGCCGTTTAGGTTATTCATATCATATCTGTGGGGTGAAAATACACATCTCCTCCCAGCTCTGTTTTCAGTGACATTATGCTGGCAGCTTAAAATTGGCCTTCTTCGGTGTATTTGCACCACAGAACTCAGCAAATGCTACAAATTAAAGATTTTTTCACCTACAGAGCCAGATTTTGAACATTTAATAGCTTACTTCTAGAGAAGGGCGGATGCTAGGATTGCCAGTTTCTAAGCATCTCTCTCAATTCCCTCTGTAGGCTCTAGGACACCACAGGAAAAAAAAAATGTAGTTTAAAGAAAGGAAAAAAGTTGACTTAATTATATTGTGGCTGTGAACATGCAAAGGTAAAAAGAAGAAATCAAAAGAAAGGTCAAATTCTTTAGCATGAACACATACATCTTACAAATTTGGTTATGAGACTATGAGTCTTTACTTTCTTCCAATTCCTTGGAAAAATAGCAATAGACTAGATCCAAATAATTATTCTACCTGGCTATCTTGTTTTGCAAGCTCCTTTACATGAAGATGATTACAAAGATGAGGCTGTATAATCTGTGTATAAGTATCTCCAGATTACATCTTCATTGTTTAGCTCAGAAAATGGTTCCTCCATCTTCATTGTTGTTGATGAATGAGAGACACCTCTGCACCTTCTGTGAAATGCAAGTGATCATCTTGCACAACAGTACCACATTTAGCATTTACTTTGGCAAATTTAATTATAGACATTTATCCTGCTTACTATCTATAAGTTATGCTTTTATCTGTAACACTAACATATAATTTGATATGCCCCCAAAGTAGAACAATTGCACAATGCCTTTAATAATATCTTTGCAATGAATATAAATAATTTCATTAGTGATGGGTTATTTCAGCCTTTCAAAAATGAAATGATCAGAATTTTTTAATGTTTGTTAGAAAACAAAGTTCTCTTTCCTTAAGGGACTCCAGCGTATCATTTTAAATAATAATCTGTATAGTCTTGTGTCTGTCATTCAGCTATTTATTCATGAATTTAATTTTCTTGATTCATTTAGTCAACAGCTATTATGTACCTATTGTTTAAAAATTAGATACTGATATTCCTTAAGAGGCCTTATTTTTAAATAATCTGAAATTTAAATCATCAAAGTAAGGTGTCTAAATTGTAGTATAATAAGCTAATTAGACCAGTTAGTAATTTTTTCCCTTACTTTGAATTATATGTAAAGGGAGCAAATGCTTGCCTTAAGAATTTTCACTTAAAAGTTATAAAGTATTTACAAATTCCATATAAGGAGATTCAATTTAGAATACTAGATGAAAAGTGTGTTTCAATCATTCACCTGTGTGATTGATTTTTCTCTATAGTTGATAGTAAATTCAGTGATTTTTTGGAAGTATGTATGTGAAGGAAGGATGTAAGTCTGTGACATCATGCAGTTTGAGGTCTACTTTTCCTTGGGGTATTATGCAGATATGTAGATTTGCCTATTATTTTCTTTAATAAAATTGGTGTATTTTTTTTCTGAGAGTATTTTCCAGGAATGTAGTTTTGATCTTAGAATTGATTTTTTCCTCCAGACTGAGGAGGACACAGATGTCAAGAAGTTTCCTATGGGATACGGCTTGACAGAGCGACACACAACAGGAGTCAGTCGGAGGTTACGATAAGAAAATATACTTACTCTGTGACATGTGGGTCTTGTGAGGAACTGACATTGATGGGAAGTGATGCTTTTTAGCCAAAGGAAGAAGTATCTATCATGCTGTCACATCAGATTCGGTGCAAACTAAGCAAACATTTGTGTTATGGTACTATTCTTGGGAAATATATTTCTGAATGTGCTCTTGGCTCTTTAGATGAAAAGTCATAAATGATCGTAAAGTACATAAAATGGTACCTGTCATAATAAGCAAATGATAAAATAAATGTATGCTTATTATAACTATCAACATCTGTATGTGTAAAATAGATAATAAAGCAAGTGTCTGAACAATGCAGCACATACTATCTTCACCTAATGCAAGCAATCAGCTATCCTTCGCCTGTCTTTGCAGAAGATTGTGACCAATGATATAATGAGTTTGAGGAGGCTGTTTTTATGATTAATTCATAAATAAGTTAATCTAGACTTATTTCAGGTCTGGGTTTTACATTTGATGACTCATTTTCAGAGCCCAGAAAATAATATTTAAGGGAGTATTAATTGGATTGAATCTTTTAACTGTGTGGATGTTACACAAATTCTATTTAATCCTCAGTGTGTTAGATTAATTTTCCAGTATTAACAATTTTAATTCATTCTACCTTTATCAGTCTTCAGCCTCTTCTTATCACATGCACAACAGAAAAGCAGAATCACCAAAAATGTATCTTTAGACTGTAATTCTTATTTTGCTGACTCAAAATATGTGCCACAAGACTGATAAAAGTCTGATTTTCCAATAGTTCATTTGACGTTTGAGTCCTTTTACATCATCTTCAAGCTCATGCTTGAACTTTTCTAATGACAGGAATATTTTTGTCTTTAAGCAACCATTTTTGTCATATGTAGGTCTAACTTTCAGAAATGTGTATTCAAAGTTCTGTCCCTCTATAACGTCTGCTCATTTGTCATAATTGTTTCTCCTGGGACTATAAATACATCTCATGAGTTTAGTGACTTTCTCTTGCGGCATGACTTTTCATATTTGGGGATGTCTGTCAAGGGCCCCCCTCCCCCTTCTCTCCACCAATGCTTCTCTTCTCCAAGTAAAATATTCTTAGTTTCTACAAATATTTCTCTTTGCTTGTCAGCTCCCTACTTGACTTGTCATCCTCCTCTGCATAGTTGCAAATGTCATGTGACTATTAGACATCCCTTAAGAGTACCTCTCTCATCTTAAACACAGCATTATTATTCAGATGTGCTACAATCACGTTGATGTTGTGGGTGGTCACATTATCTTATGGACTTATTATGGATCTGATTTTCCATGAAAACCTATAAGTATTTCATGAATGATGCTGACAAACTGCATGTCTTTCATTCTCTTCATGCCAGGCTCTATCTGACTCACATGCAAGACCTCTTCATGTATCTTTGTTACATTTTATCTTACATTAACCCCACTGCTACAACCTCTCAGGGTACCTTGTGTCTTCATGCACTTATTCAACATCAATAAATGAAGGTTAGTTGTACACCTGGAATGTGTCCGGCTAAATCGAAAATGCTAATTGTGTGGCTCAATTATTTGACACACCATTCCAGCCATCTTCTCTACCACTTTATTTCATCCACCGTAACCAGGCCATATTTTAATCTTGTTTTCTTCTCCTCGAAGCGACTTTCACTAAAAACCTTAAACTTCAAAACCATCCTATATGACAGCCCCTGTGTTCATCTGAATCTCTAATGTCTCCACTCTCAATAAACTGATTAGCTGATAAGCCTCATAAACACTTTCAACTTGCTCCTTTCTTTTTTTTTTCCAGGTATTATTATTATTATTTTCTCACTCTCCTTTTAAAACTGGACCTTGTGGTTGATCAAGTGACTAACCATATTCTGCACCGTCAAGATTTATTTTATTTTTGCTTTTATACTATCATCATTTATCTCATATAGTCCTGATGAACTACCTTGCCTGTTCTTAAGGTCAAGCTAATCAGTGCTATGGGAGAAAATCCTATAATGGCTGAAAAGCATAGATATGAATGACCCTAAAAAAGCCACTAAACCTTTCTACATGTTGACGTTCTCCCGTTCTTTACATGTGTCATCATACCAGTTATTAATCCAATTCACCTGTAGTGTCCTCCCTATTTCTTCATGTAATTCACAAAAATAATTCAAATATTCTGCTTCACACCAAAATACACATTTTTTTTGCCTATATCCAAAAGGTCAAGTAATATGCAGGGATAGATCTAGCTCATTTTTATTCAAACTAAAATCATATCAAGAAACAGTTTTCAGTCTTTCTATACACTTTTTCCCTAGAATATTTGAAGCCGATTTATTTAGGTAATTATTCCAGGTTTCCTTTTCATCTTATTTCCTGCGGTTTCAAGGTCAATATATTTATCATATTTTCATTCAAAGCCATAACAAAAATGAGTGATAAACAGAAAAATGATTTTCCTGCTTGACTTCCTGTTTATTCTGCTAAATTATAATCTGATTTTACTTAAAACTCTTCCAAGTTACCTTTGTGAATAATTCACCAAGCATGTGAACCACTGCTTATATAACTTCGTGATTGTTATAAACACCTTTTTTATGTGGCATAGTTCAAGGCTCGAACCAAAAGTGAGATACAGGAATGAAGCAAATATGTTTGTCATTCTTTCTCATCTCAAAATATATTGGCCAGGCCAGGTACAGTGGCTCAAGCCTGTAATCCCAGCACTTTGGGAGGCCGAGTTAGGTGGATCACCTGCGGTCAGGAGTTTTATATCAGCCTGGCCAACATGGTGAAACCTTGTCACTACTAAAAATACAAAAATTAGGACCAGGCGCAGTGGCTCATGCCTGTAATCCCAGCACTTTGGGAGGCCAAGGCGGGCAGATCACCTGAGGTCGGGAGTTCGAGACCAGCCTGACCAACATGGAGAAACACCATCTCTACTAAAAATACAAAATTAGCTGGGCATGGTGAGGCATGCCTGTAATCCCAGCTACTCTGGAGGCTGAGGCAGGAGAATCGCTTGAACCCGGGAGGCGGAGGTTGCAGTGAACTGAGATCCCGCCATCGCACTCCAGCCTAGGCAACAAGAGTGAAACTCTATCTCAAAATAAAATGAAATAAAAAATACAAAAATTAGCCAGGCGTGGTGTTGGTCACCTGTAGTTCCAGCTACTCGGGAGGCTGAGCCAGGAGAATCACTTGAACCCAGGAGGCAGAGGTTGCAGTGCCTAAGATCACACCACTGCACTCCAGCCTGGGTGATAGAGTAAGACCCTGTCTCAAATTTAAAAAAAAAAAAAGTATTGGCCAGTCAGGTTTTTTTCTGCTTCAAGACCCCAGATATCACTCAACCCCTGGCCCAGTGTCTCACACAAGTCATAAGTACGCCCTGTGAAAACCCTCACTCTCTTAAACAGTGACTTAGGGTCAAGTGTTTAAAAGAAAATTAGTTATAAAATCACCCAAGCCCCTCATTTTCAAGACTATGTAAAATATAGGCACATCCAAATCCCTTGGCAATTTAGTGACAAACCTGAAATCTGACTCCAGTTTTTTACCTAAACCAGTGCTTACTCTGGATTATATCAAAAGAAAACCCTGAGGAACACACATGTGGATTCTCAGTGAAGTGATAATGCCTTTTAATAGCTAGATCTCTTGAAGAAGTAACAATTTGTTCTGTAATTATTGATTTAAAGCTGAAGCTTTTGATGACTGGATGGTTTGTTCCTTTCTTCTTATCTTCCTCCTTGTAAATATATTCATTTTATCACTTACACAAGACAAATATGTGTCACAAAGGGACAGTCATATAATTTTTGTTTGAAAAACCTCATGAGGATGGGTGCCCTCTAGATAGCCAATTTCCATTCTTTTCATTCTAATGTTAATGATGTTATTTAAAGTTATTGGATGCACAGCATCAAATGTCATTATTTCAAATGACTTCATGACACAGGGTTCATTGTGTAAGGAATATCAAGTAGAGGTTCTCAGGTGTTGTCCCTTTAAAATGCAAGGGGAGAAATGCAATTGCTATTTTTTATTTAGTTACCTAATGCCTGCCCATCATGTCTTTTTGAATTTGGCCCAATAACTTATAATTAAAAGACTCATTATCCCTGCTGGATGTGGGCACAAATTCACATTATTTCCATGGAAGCCTGTCTGCTGTCTCACTTTAATGAAAATTTAAACCCTTTAGAATGACATGTGATGCTTGGAATTATTTATCTTTTGTCTGAGTAGAGTTACAAGAAGAAAGAACTCCTAGAAAAATAAGTCAGTATTTCTTTCTGCAGATTCTTGTCTTCCAAGTAAGCATTCTTTTTTGTTTGTTTCTGGAAAGATTGACGGAGAAAACTATGAAAGTATCAGTTAGAGCAGAAAAAAATGATGGACTCTCCCCCATGTGCGCTTTCAACCTGGTATTTGGCTATCTTTTGTGCATGATAGTAAAATATACATAACACAACATTTACCATTTCAACTGTTTTTAAGTGTACAATTCATGGACATTAAGTATATTCATATTGTTTTGTAACCATCAACATCATCCATCTCCAGAACTTTTTCATCATCTCAAACAGAAACTCTACACCTCTTTAACAATACATCGCCGTTCCCCTCTTCCCTAAGAACCTAGTAACCACTATTCTACTTCCTGTCTCTGAATTTGCCTATTCCAAGTACTTCAAACAAATGGAATTGCACAATATTTGTCCTTTGGTGTCTGGCTTATTTTGACATGTTTCTGAGATCCACACATGGTATTTAATATTATGGTAAATTTTTTGCTAAGTATAATTCCATTGAATGGATACACCAAAGCATCTTTGATGAATATTGGATTTCCATTTCAAGGATATTACAGATAAAACTGCTGCCACACTGTTGGAAAAGGCTTTACTGGACATAAACTTTGTCTCGTGTAGATATTTAGAAGTAAAACTACTGAATCAGAATTTAGATATATGTCTTACTTAATTAGAAATAATTTTCCTAAATGATTATAACATTTTGTATTCGCAACAGAGGTATATGGAAATTCCAGTTGTCCAATCCCAACCAACACATGGAATTGGTCGACATCTTAATTTTAGCAAATCTAATAGGTATACAGTTATATCACCTTGTGGCTTTAATTTGTATTTCTCTAATAACTAAAAGTGTTGAATATTTTTTCATATATTTGACCATTTGAAGATTTTATTTTGCACATTATTTTAGGTTGAATTGTTAATCTTCTAAATTATCAACGTGTAGAAATTCTTTACACATTTTAGGAAAACATTTTTATCATAATTTGGTATTGTTAACATTTTCTACAAATTGGAGGCTTACCTCTATAATTTGGAGGCTTTGGTATTGTTAGTATTTTATACAAATTGGCGGCTTACCTTTTTACTTTTTTAATGATGTCTTTTGATGAGCAGATGCTGTTTTTATTTTGTTAAAGTCTGAGTTATTGATTTTGACCTTTTATGATCTACTTAAGAAAGTTTTGTCTACCCCAAGGTATAAAGATATTCTTCTATGTTTTACTAGCTTTTACATTTAGGTCTGTGATACACCTTGAATTAATTTTTGTGTATAGATTAAGGAAGGGGCCAAGGTTATTTATATAGGTATCCAGTTTTGTCGGCACCATTTATTAAAAAAGTTCTCTTTCCTCATTGAATTATTTAGTGCCTTCCTTGAAAACAGTTGACCATATATGTATGCACATTTGCGTCTATTTCTGGATCTTATTCTGTTCCATTGATCTATTTGTTTATCCCTATGGTAGTACCATGTGGTCTTATTTGCTATATCTTTATAGCTCATGTTGAAATCAAGCAGTATTAAGTACTCTAATATGGTTCTTTTTGTTCCAAAATGGAATGTAACTATTTATATATGTTTAAAACCATTACTCTCCACAAATATATATATATATTATATATTCTACTGAGAGTACAGATCTTTATATATATGATCATTATATGTATGATGAGATCATTATATGTATGATCTGGACACCCAGTAGAATCTAGCTCAATAGATTGTCCTTCACAGTTAAACAATGCAAAGCCTATAGAAGAACATTATGCTAAATATGTGGGTGTGTGGGTGACTGAGATAAAATAGAAAAAAGGCTAAATGTTTTTGGGGTACCTGCTATATGCCAGTATTCCGCAAAGTGTTTTATATATCTTGGCATATTTGAATTTAATTTTCACAAAAATTCTGTGAAGTAGTTATTGTCTCCATTAGTGGATGAACAAAGTAAGGGTTAGAGAAGTAATTTGTTCAAAATATTTAACTCGAATTCCTTTCATCTTTGATGGTCACAGCCAATCAGTAGTCATATTGAGTGCTCATGCAGGGTGCCTGCTTTGTGGTTGACAGCTGGATTTTCAGCTAGTGACGGGTTTGCTATAGTAACCTAGTCAGTTGTCACACTGACTAAACATACAATTTAGAGTGTAGTTTTAATAATTCTGTGACAACTCAGTATACCTTCCATAAAAAAATGCATCTAAAAGTACATTATTTATAAGTGAGTTCTTATGAAAGAAATCAAATTATAATTCCCATTGTTTTACAAAATCATTATTGAGTATACAAAGTTAAATAAAAATAACATTTATTTCATCAAAAAATGTCTGACAAACCGAGCTGCTGGCATTAAGCATTACTAGTTGTGAAATTATGTATTAGTCACAAAATCAATTTAAATAAACAACTAGATTATCATCTTGCCACCACTGAAAACAAAGACCTTAGCACAGAATCAAATTTAATCTTCAAATCTATTACTTACCAAGAAGACCTAAGAACACAATTTGTTTGAAACCTTTAAACCTATTACTTTCTAAAAGAATCTCATGGAGCACTGTGCTTGACCTTCACGGGATAAACTTTGTAGATGTCAGGGGTTCAAAGCAATTTGTTTCTTATATTCCTTGAATTTATCTACTATATGTTGCTGATTATTTCCTTCATGACAGCTGTTTTTACTTATGACACACAGAAATGCATTACATTTGGGAGAACTGCACTTGGTTCTACTCTTCTAATAGATATTCTAATTTATTATCTGATATGTAGTGTTGGGTTCTAGGTGAATCATGGCTCCTAGAATTATTCAGTGTGAACACTTTATTGATGATAAATGTTACATTAACATATGGTAGTTGTGTTCCATAAGACTGTAACTATTTTAGAAATATGTTGACAATGAGACATTAATCTTTTAGTTATGCATATTAATCCTTATAAAGTTTTATGATACACACAGAATTTAAATATTTCCATTTTCATTTAAGATGAAGAAACAAAGAATCAGAGATACTGATATTTGTCCAAGCTCTCACACATTTCAGGGGTCCCTTTTTCTTATAAGCTTTATGTGTCCAAGCTCTTACCCATTTCAGGGGTCCCTTTTTCTTATAAGCCTTATAATACTAGTAAACACTGAAAATGTAAAGATATATGAGAAGTATGAGAAGTATCATTGCAACTAAGGAACTCAGAGCCTAGAGGACTGAGAGAAGCAGCCAAACATGTAAAAGTGAAATTGAAAAATGCTGTCATACAGGTATACTAAGAGGAGAGGAGAACCTCATTGTATGGGTAAATTTTCCAACATAAAGTGAACCCAGAGCAATCAGACAGCTAGTATTTATTGAAAGGAACAATATCTGTTATGTGTCATGTACATTAGCCATACCTAGTATTATTTAACCTTCACAAAACTCCAGCAAACTATCGCAAGGACAAAAAACCAAACATCACATGTTCTCACTCATAGGTGGGAATTGAGCAATGAGAACACCTGGACACAGGAAGGGGACATCACACACCGGGGCCTGTTGTGGGGTGGGGGGAGGGGGGAGGGATAGGATTAGGAGATATACCTAGTGTAAATGACGAGTTAATGGGTGCAGCACACCAACATGGCACGTGTATACATATGTAACTAACCTCACGTTGTGCACATGTACCCTAGAACTTAAAATATAATAATAAAAATAAATAAATAAAAAATAAAAATGAAAAAAATAAAAAACCAAAACTCCAGCAAAGTCCATTACTGTTCTCCATTTTATAGTTACAGAAACTGGAGGGAAGAAAAACCTAAAGAATAGAAAAGATGAAATAACCCTTCATGGTTCCTCCCAGGTATATCATTTTGGGCTTTTTCAAACCACAGAGTCACTGCACCATGAGTTGCTTCAGTTTTCTTCCTTGTTTCCAGTTAATCATGTTCTCTGCTCTAAGCTCTTTAGTGATAGCTCATGTTGGAAAAGGCCAGGATGAGACATGATGGTTGTGCTGATAAGTGAGTGAATTCACGGAGCAGAGACAGAAATGAGGGAGAACGCACCCAGAGAAAGGTGCACAGGGGCTTACATCATTGGGCCCTTTGATTGGTGTTTTTGACATGAATACAAAGAAAAATATTTGAAAATGTCAAACAAAACCTCACTGATTTTCCACCTTGAGTAGAAGAATTCAAATGTTTTGAATGCTTCATATTTGATCCCAGGAATCAGAGAATTGTGGGAAAAGATCTCCAATTTTTCTTGGTTTCAATTCAAGGGTGTTCAAAATGATATACAGTATTTCACATGGCCTATTCAAAAAAGTATTTTATTTTGAATAACCAAGGGCTGATAATATAATTCATGCCTTTTATCTTAGCATGTAAAAGTGCTACATAAGTAGAATGGTAGCATAATACACATTTTAATCAGAACAAGGGCAGAGCAATGAAGGCAATGCTTTTTATTTCATTTTTGTTAGAGGAGAATGGTGAGAAAATATATAAAAACATTTAGACATTCAAAATTCTAGTTCTAGAGTAAAAAAAAAAAAAAAAACTTTTTCCCCAATGTGTAATATGCAATCAAAAGCAGTCATGCCTCTACTGTTTTCCAGAAGAATAAATATGAAAGTTATAATTACTATGAAAGTTATAATTACTTATATATTAGACTAGATTTTTTTCTGGAGATGTTTTTAAAAGGGGAAGAAAAATCAGATAAACTTATAGACATGCTCATATTTAAAAATAAATGAAAAAGCCACAAAAACAGTCAGTAGCAAGCTTCCATCTTTACTCCTTACACTGAATATTTTCCCATTTCTGAGGCTGCCTCAATTCATCTTATGTCTTATCAAGAATTGTGGGATCAACAATCATCTCTGTGATTGTCATAGTTACAATAAATTTTATATATGAAAAGCAGAGAAATAAAAGCTACCAATCCTGGGTTTACCACTGGAAGGATCAGAAGGAGCTGTCCCATGTTATCCAGGTAGGAATATTTGTAGACAATGTATTAAAAAGCGATCTTCAAGGCATAAAAGGTCTTGGTGTCAGACTCAATATTAAGTCCCTCTTGCTTGACTTTTTATAGCTAATTAACAATCTAACCATTGTTTCCCTTATCTGTAAAATGAGACTAATACTAGGTTCCAACTCTCATGAGATTGTCGTTGGGAGCAAATAAGATAATGCCTCTAAATGCACAGCACCTGGAAGAGGTTGTCATTATCATTTTTATCATTTAATATTTCCATTTTTCTCTGAGGCTATGGCTACACTCACAAACTGGCTTGTCAGATTCTATTTTTAAAAAGATTGCATTTAGTTGATCCATTTTTCAGATATTTGTAATAGTTACAGATAACATTTTCACTTTTAGAGAGTCTTGTTGTACTGTTTGTATATTGTTTAAATGCATAGAAGTATTGTTAGGGCACCAGCCTGTGCTCTTGGTGCAGAAGAGACACTGAAATGTGCTGGGGAGTTGGAAAGTCCTCAGCAATATTACTTACCTCCTTGATAACCGAGATCTTTGAGCTTCTGAAAGGACCTTAGTTCCCATAAACAATTTGACCCTGAGGCTGGGAGGTAATGTTATTCCAGGAGAATGGATGAGAGTGATCAAAGGCAGAGAGATGAGGAGGTGTAAGGTGAAGTCTAAAGGTGGGGCTTGAGAAGGTGGCTTGGTATCTTAAATTTGTGACTGTCAAGGGCTAGGCTAAGCTGGAGAAATCTGATCTGCTTCAGGTCAGAGTAGCCATTAGCTGATCAAGAAAACAAGCCGAGATGAAAGTGACAGTCAAGCCTTTAATCACTGAACTGTAATTGTACAAGGAAGAGGTTAACCAGAGAACACACCCATTCTCCCCAGTCCCGCTTTCCCCCACGGAGCAGCACCTGTGGAGGGTCGAGTGGACCAACATAGACAAGGGGTTGTCTCCCTGATGAGGGAGCTCTGAACCAAAGCTTTCTGCAGTTTCCTGGTCCCTGGGGCTGGAGAGGTGGAGAGGAAAGAGCTAAGAATGGGAAATTACTGCACACTGAGAGTGGAGAAAAGTGTCTTCAAGGATTTCTTCTGCTTCCCCCATAAAGAGAACCAGGCAGAGGTACCTCTGCTTGAAGGCCCAGACAAAGAACCTCTGAATGATGGTGCCTGGGCTGGAAATACAGATATGCATAAGAGCATGGCCAGCCGGCCGGGCGCGGTGGCTCACGCCTGTAATCCCAGCACTTTGGGAGGCCGAGGCGGGCGGATCACGAGGTCAGGAGATCGAGACCATCCTGGCTAACACGGCGAAACCCTGTCTCTACTAAAAATACAAAAAAAATTAGCCGGGCGTGGTAGCGGGTGCCTGTAGTCCCAGCTACTCGGGAGGCTGAGGCAGGAGAATGGCGTGAACCCGGGAGGTGGAGCTTGCAGTGAGCCAAGATAGAGCCACTGCAGTCCAGCCTGGGCGAAAGAGCGAGACTCCATCTCAAAAAAAAAAAAAAAAAAAAAAAAAAAAAAGGGCATGGCCGGCCAGGGCGAGTGAGTCCTTGCCTGCAACTTCCTTTGGAGGTTGCAGTGGCTGCGCACCAAGTCTGGTATGGGGAAGGCAGGTTCCCTCCATGTGATCTGCCAGGCAAAGCCTTTTTGACTGACCATGGCCAGGTCTGGAAAATCACACATGGAGTTTTAGCTAGAAGCCAGACTCCTCAATAGAAGGTAGTCCTATAGCTCTCCATAATAGTATTCAATCAGGAAAAGAGGAAGTCAAATTGTCCCTGTTTGCAGATGACATGATTGTATATTTAGAAAACTCCATCGTCTCAGCCCAAAATCTCCTGAAGAAGGGGACTTCTTAAAGCATGCTCAGTCTTTTTAAAAAGCTTTCCTGCTTCTCTTTAGTTGCAACAAAATTTTTCAAACAGAGAAGAAATGGTGGGCTTGTAGTAAAGAACAAACAGGAAGACTGAGTCTTAATCAATCACTGGTAACAAGGGGAAACTACAGCAGCTGCAAATTTCAAGGGAAGACAAGTGTGTTAAAACATTTGATTTAGAAAGTAAAGGAGAGTTAATTGGCTAGTGTAGACCTGTAAACAACCTACAAAAAGACCTATATGCTTAATGAGATAAGTTTCCAATGGGATAGCCAGGAAGATATTACTTTGTTGTTGTTCTAATTTGCATGTAGGACTAAATGAATTGGCATACATAAAACACCTAACACATTATCTGAAACATAGTATTTGTTCAATCGATATCTGCTCCATTTTCCCAAGTAAGTTGAAGAGGGGGTAAATATACAAAATGACTTACTCAGCGAATATATATTAGATACCTACTACTGTAAGCTTTCTTCATGATAAGGTAATGCCATTGCCTGTAAAGAGTATTTATTCTTATTGGGGACATAGAAAACGAAATTTAACCCTATCATGATAGTATCTAAGAACCAAATAAATGCAAGAAAGTAATAGGATACCACTGTCAATGACAACCTGTTGTTGGCATTAAGAGTTTACACATCTCTACAAAATATGCTGGACAGGCCTGATACACACCATGGGTCAGTTTTCCAAAAAAAAATATGCCAGTATCACATTATCCGATCTTTTACATACTTTTTATAGGCACTGAATAAAAGTATCCTTATCTTCCCTGGGGGATAAAGGTGTCCAGACCTATGATGACAAGTAGGTGTGTGTGTGTGTGTGTGTGTGTGTGTTTGTGCATCTGGCCAGTGAACTTGCAGGGTGCAAGCTCTCACTTGTCAGTGCTCATTTTGAGATATGGCAGTACCGTAAGTGGTAGGTGAGAGGACCCCAAAGCTATAAAAGTTGTCTGATTATGATTCAAGAAGAAACATTTTTAACATGTTGAACTGATGTGACTCAAAGCTGTGAGCATTTCTGGATTAAAAAGAAAAGCAGAATGATGAGAAAACAGTCCTATTTTGGTTTATGTGGCATAGATGCTGTCAAGGAAGGAAATGTCACTTGAGCTGTCAAGGAGTCGGGTCCTCATTAGGAGTGTGAAGACAACTTCTGACTGCATTGTGGATTTTCTGGGGGAAGAAAGTAAACACCTCTTTCTTAAAGAAGAAGAATCACGTAGCACAGCTGGGAAGACACTTCAAAAGTGACCATGGAGAAACATATCAATCCAAACCCTGAGAGTTCAGGAAGGAATTGGTGCTTGGCTGCTGTCTTTAGCAATCACGTTTTAAGGATCTCCTTGTGCCAGACATTGAAAATAATTTCAAAGGCTTACCAAGGAGACAGGTATTATTCTCTAACCCACCAGAGGCTAACAAATGAGATGAGGCAGGGACTAGTTGCCCCTTTGTTTCTGAACTGTTCACAGTAGCTTCCATATTAGTTTAATCAAAGGATGTAAACTTGGCAAACTCAGAGTGCTCTCTGGGAAGAAGAATAATTTGCTGGCAGATTCTGTGGTTTAAGAAGTGCAAGGAAACTTAATGCTGCTGAACGCTTGGAAACTATCATCAGGATTCGGGCTCTACCTCTGAGATTATCATGGAGTATTAACGACATAATGTTTGTATACAAAACAGGGTCACTCAACTGAAGTGAAGGGTTAAGAACAACAGATCTGACTCCCAGATTCAGCTGATTCCTCTGAAGAAATGGAAACGTGAAAGTCTTCTCTTTCTTTTTATTAAATCTTTTATAAACTCAACACACAAATCTTCTCGTTAGGCAAAAAAGCAAGCTATGAACTGTCCTCAGAATTTAACTTGACAAATGCAATGCCCTAAAATTCTAAGCAATCATCAAAAGCAGCAGATAGGTTCCCAGATGATTATGAAAAATATGAATTTGATTCTGCATAATATACACAGTTTTGTATCATTAGATATCAGGCTATCATACTGCAGCAGATGTAACCAGATGTGACGGATTTTTCAATTCACTTTCTCTTGTCACACTGAGTTTTATTCTTTCCACCATGGAAAACTGAATGTTCTTCACTGGAAGTTTGATACTTTATTATCTTAATTTCATTTTATAAATCTGAAAAATATTTCCCTTTAAGATACGGATCACCTACAGAAGGGATGATGCTCCACTTCCAGTATGTTATTGCATGGACTTACAGTTAAAAACCAGTGATGGGGTTCCTTTTACCAAGTAGCTCCATGTAATCCTCAGGATAATTTTATAGGATTTGAACCAAGTGTCCCAGTACAGATATGTTTTGGTGATCTATTGTTATGGAACATACCACCTTAAAACTTAGTGGCTTAAAACAATAACTTATTATCACTTGTGATTTTGTGTGTTGACTGGGTTCAGCTGTGTGGTTCTTCTGCTTTATGTGACGTAAGCAAAGCCTATATCTAGGGATTTGACTTGACTAAAGAATACAAGATGACTTACTTGCATTGTTGGCAGCTGATGTTGGCTTTGTCGGGAACTCATTCGGTACTGTTCACTTATGTGCCTCTTATCTCCACGTGACCTCTCCCTGAGGCTTGGACTTCTCACAGTATGGCAGCTGGATTTCAAGAGGGAGTGCACCAAGTGGAATGGGATTACACAAAGCTATGGTTCATTGGGGTCCCTTTGTAGAGGCTAGAAGTCACAATTTGGAATCTGGTTTACATATTCCTAATTTATCTTTACCCCAGAATCACAGTGTGTGATACTGTCTATGAGATACCCAAATTTAGATCGCCTATAATATATTAAGTCATTCATCCTGCCTTTAGGGGATAAAAGCAATATATCCTATCATTTTAAATGATTAAACATTTTAATATTCTCAATCTAAATGTGAATTAGCATCAATGGTGGCTTAGTTACTTGTGATCTTTAAATTTTCTCACTTCTGTCTGAACCTCAGTTTCATAAGAAAATGTAATTAGAGTCATATATTTGGATGCCAGAAATACCATCTTACTATAGCCCATGCTAGAAGAAATCTAAGAATTCACCTAATTCACCCCCTATATTTTTGCAGAAAAGAAGCTGAAACCTGTGAAGTTATGATTTGTTCAAATCTTACTTCCCCATTTCAATCAGAGCTGCTTCTCTGTCATCTGCTTTATATATTGTGACTCAGGTATAATTTTATTTGGAATCTAAGTCCGATAAAATAAAGTTTGAGAAAGAAGCAGCATAGTTAGTGGTTAAAAGCACAGACTATGAAGACAGACTACCTTAGGCTGTGTTCTGTACGCTCTGTGCCTCAGTTTACTCATTTGTTATGTGTGGAAAAGTAACATCACCTGCCCTACAGAGTTTTTATGGGTATCCATGAGCTTATATTGGTAATGTACTTGGAACTGTTTCTAGCATATGAATAGAATTATGTAAGCACTGGTGAAATAAATACATTTCCTTGAAGTAATGAGACATGCAGAAAAACATCAGATATGTCGGTTTACAGTTCAAATTCAGGCCCTAGGAGTATAATGTTTCCCCTTTCGATGGTATATTTTTAGGCATGGAGTCAGTCTCCTTAAGCAAGTCTAATACAGATATCTAATATAGATTTAATAGTAAAAGATTTAACAGTAATCCTTGTGTATCAGTTAGAATACCTTAGACTGGAAAGAACAAAAATCTCAACAGTCTTAAGCAATAAGGAGTATCTTATTTTCTATCTCTATGCAAACGTCAAGGTCGCAGTCATACCTTGAGTTTTACTTGTCAGGCTTTCGTAGTTTAGTTTATATTTTCTTCATCCTGACTCCCTGGCTACCTCAGGTTGTAAGCCTCTCAGAGTGACTCCTGGAGTTGGCTGAGCATTTTGGATACCTTCACAGGTCTGCCTGGGTGTCAGCTGTCATGCTTTCTCAGGTTCCTACCTAACACCATGTCTGCTACTCAGAGCACACTTACGGTATTGAATAGTTCTCCCTGAGGCTTGCAATCATCATGACGTTTACCCAGGGATGAAAGCATAGGTCCCCTCATTTCTCAGATTTCTCCTTAACCTTTTGGATTTCTGTTACTTGCCACTGCTGTTCTTAGAATCAGTCAGGAGGCCAGGCTTTAGCACCCTTCTTTGAGATTCATTAAAATCTAATCTATTTCTATTTCAGCTGAGGCAAATTTTATTCTCAAGCAGGGGTTTCCTGGCTATTTACTCACTTTCTTTCAAATGTAATATTTATAGCCCTAACTATTAACTGGCTTCCTAGGATTTCATCTTTTACATATTAAAATATTCAGCTATCTTGTGTGTATGTGGGAGGAGGTTGTCAGAACATCACTACTTGGATGTGAGAAAGGGTCAGGCAACAAGGAAATGCAATGATAAATATCTCAGCTCATATTTCTTTATTTTTTTCTGGACTAATGCAGTCACTTAGTGAAGAAAAAAAAAAACAGGTGAATTAAAAGTAAAAATATATATATTTAAATAAACCAGGACAACACCATAGACAATGTTGCCTCATGGGCATTTATTATTAACTCAAATATTTATGCAGAACTGCTATGAGAATTCAGAGTGTATTTCAAGGCTGAGTTGGTCAAGAACAGTTTCCCAAAGCAGGATTTTTATATAGGTCATGAATAATGACTGTAAGTTGCATGGGAATGGGGAGTAGAATTGCATGGTATGTTTTTAGTGGTAGAATAGCAGAATTAGTTACATAAAGCCTGGGTATTATAAAGTGTGTTTGAAGAGTAGCAGATGGAACAGTTGCCTGGAGTTGGGAATTCATGGAAATAAGTCCAATCTAGGGCTCTAAATGCAGTTAGAAAAGAAGATGAACTTTAGTATAGCCTATAAATGATGGTTGGGTTTCATATAAGGTGGTGGGAACCAAGGAACTTGAGTGTTCTAAGTAAAGGAAACATTGGAGATCTGGTCAAAGAAATAGGAACATCTGGGAAGACTCAGAGAATAGAGCATTCCACTTCCACTGAAGTAAAGGCTACATGGCAGAGTATCATGAACCATGAAACTATACACACTGTTTGGACTTGGAAGAGGACAACCTTAGATTACTTAAAAATTGGACATTGTCATATGTTATTTTTAAGAATGAAACCTAGAAGTGGCTTTTTCTTCTGCCCACATTCAATTGGCCAAAATACAGTGAGATTCTTCTTGATCCTAAGTCTAAGGAAGCTGAGAAATATGACCCCCTTGAGAGTCCAGAAAGAAGACACCGTGTGGTGAGTAATATTGTTTAGACATCCCATAAAATGTTGTATTTAAAATTTGGTGCAAAGGTGGCTATTTCCAGGAAAATTATTTGTGCTTATAAATAGTGAAGATTATTTTTACAAACTGACATTAAACTCCTCTACTTTCATAGCTTACTCTTACGAATAAGAAAGAGCATAGGAGAGTCTCTAGCACAATACAGGCTTTGACAATTAAAGAGAAAAATAATGTCATGGTTGCTAATACTTTGTTTATTTGTTTGTTTAGAGTGTAGCAGGAGTCACATAAAGATGTAGATTGATTTAATGTAGCTATTAAACGTATTAAATACATTTTTATAGATGTTAATTTTTAAAATTCTTACTGTTTGAAGTTAACCATTTGCCAAATGATTTAATGCACACTCTTGAGTGTGGGCTCTTGAGACCACTCTTGCTTGGAAACTAGTCTATTTGGTTTGGTTACCCTTAGAAGTTGAAGCTTCCTTTAAAGTCTATTGAACTTCAGAAAATTCTTTTTATTTTCAACAGAGCCACAGAATTCTTTTCCTGTCTTTAGCCCTAAGTCTAAGTGCTTTAATATCCATGTGGACATCCCATCCAATACTCTAGTTTCATAATTTCTTGACTTTCTCAAGTCCCATGACCTTTCAGCCATACATGTCAACCCATTAACTGCTCCATGTCTGATCTCTTTGAATCCCTTGGTTTAGCAGCATGTCAGGAATGTTCAGGAATAGATGCTCAATAAATGTTTACTGGATTAATAAATGGGTTAATGTTGGGTGCTCCATAAATACAGAATAAATATATATGAATTGTTTGTTGACTAACAGCCATCCTGCTCTTGTCTTTCCTAACAGCAGCTCTATTTTGATCATTTATCTATCTCTTCCCCCATCTCTTTATGTATATGTTGGAAGATGGTGACCCGACCTGAACATTCAGAGATGGGCCCAGATTAATTTATGACAATTCTGGAAATCCTAAACCTTTGTCAGTGATTACCCCCAGAATGGTCCTGTGGGCATACTGTGGCCAATGAGACTTAAGGAAAGGATTACTAGAGGGTCCTAGGAAAGTTATTCCCCGTTTTTAGAGGGTAGCAACAGAAAACCACTTTCACTCTCTCCCACTGGAAGTGATCAAGAACACATCTTGTCCTTCTTCCCAATTGGTAGTAGCTAATTTGTGATCATGAAGAAGGCCAGATTGAGAACAATCCTTCTCCATGGGAGATAACCAAGCCTGGAAAATAGCGAAGAACGAAAGCCAGAGCTGGCTCCTGTCATGTGTGACGTTCCCCTGCCACACCTCTGCAATTCCAGTTCATTCGGCCAATTAAACACTTTGTTTTTTAATGCCAGTTTCAATAAAGTTGCTAATATGTAATATCAAAAGCACCATCCTGATAACAAAATCTCTAGCCAGAGAAATTGGATGATGGCTTTAAAATAAGAAAGTAAAATCATCTATTCCCTTATTATCCCCCAAGGATTGACAATATTCTTTCTTGTTAGTACATAAACACAAAAATTTTTTTAAATGCAAATATCTAGATAATTCAATTAAATTGGCAACTATGTATTTTAGGGAGAATTTTTTTTTGGCATTTAAGAACAAATAATATATTTGCCTGAAAGTTCCAATTTTACCTTATGTGGATGGAAAATCAGGATGACTGCTCTGGTTCTGTTTGGCACCTTCTAGAATTAGTCTGTATTCCTTTCACATGGAAAATTTCAGCATAGAAACTTTACTGCTTTCCTGCTGAGTTTAACTTGCTTTAGGACAGCTGGATCAGGCTAGGCATGAAAGTGTAATGTGGATTCCCATAGTTTTTAATGAGCTTTAGGAATTTACACAGTTTGCAGAGTTGGTTCACTACACTGTCAATTTTGTTACATCATTTAGTAAAAGTATGTGTTTTTTTTATTTGAACAAACAAATATTATAGCTATCTTCTAGCAAACAAAAATAAATTGCCAATGTATGTGTTGTACCCCAAAGTGACCTAGGTGGGTACCATTCTAAGAGAAGTCTCAGGCTAAATATTGATGGAAGAGGTTCCATCTAGTCACTTGTTTTTGACATTTTTACAATTAGGGTTTTATGACAGATCAAGGGCTATGTCTACGACCTCGGGGTAGTAGAAGTCTATTTCATGAAAAAAATAAGGATTAAAACATACGTGTAAAATTGATGAAGATAAAGTAGATATTATTGCCCTGGAAATGTGGGGTAGAATTAATTACTCATTTGTTGTACCAAATTTGATTCTGAACTGCCTACCATCTAAGACAAAAATAAACAGTGAATTACATACTTTTCCTTGTCTATGGAATAATAGGAGGCGTAACAGTAGAAAGAAATGTGTTCCCTAAGAACCACATTTTAAAAAACAATATTATATTGTTAGATTTTTTTCTTGGAAAATTTTAGCCAAAATGCAACCATGTGGTTGTATATAGTCAGCACTTATTTCAACCTTCAATAAAAGTTAATGGCATCATGATTAATTGTAAATCTCTGAAGACATTTATAAGGAAGCTAATGTAATGCCTTCCAGGTATGTTGCTGTCTTATAATCAGATTTTTACAGGCATAAAATCAAGTTGGATTTTTAATCACAGAATACTCTGCTCAAATTTAATTGGATTTTGGATAGGAGTGAAGACAGAATTTGAAAATAAGGCTCTTCATGAAGATCTGAAGTTCAGATACTCTGTGATGTTGAAAAGACATTAATACATCTTAAAAACAGACTCTTGATGCAATTCTGCCCTTAAGAGAGAACTGTTCCATTTTTTTAAAATGGGGTGGAGTTGAATTTCCCTCAAGAAGTAGCTTTAAGACATACTGATGATCAGGTTAAGTGGCTTCTATTACTATAATTTCTTAAAGGTGAAATATTCACTATATAGATTCTGTACTCCACATGGGAAATTATAAAGTTTTACCATGAAAGCTTCCATTTCAGATTAAAAACTAATTTAAAAAAATGAGAGATTTTAGTTTAGTTCAGTTTTCTTTTTTAATCGAGATAAATGACTGCACCCTGAATTGTTGTGCTTGGGGTTGCAGCTCTACTGTAGTTTCACTCTAGGACAAGTGACTTGGCAATCAGCTGTCTCTAAGGGATCTGACTTTCTTTACTATACCTAAGGTCCCTCTGCCTTGTTTCACTCTGATCTGGTGTCTGCCCAGCTCCCAGACCTACAGGCAATATCTGCCCCTAGTCTCCTCCCCTTTCTTCCACAGGCTTCTGGAAGATACATCCTTCCTAGTGTCCTTCCTCTCCTGTGTTCCATCTCCTACAGATTTCTCAGGGGTCTCACTCTGATTATCTTTCCTCTCTTATATCTTTAACTGCCCACTCAGTGGCTTTTTTCTCATTTTCATTGGACTGTAATCAACTGTCTACCATATTAACAAAAAGTTGCTTTAACTGCTTACTCTCTGTTCTTTCCTTCGTAGCAATGTTTTTGAAAATGTTACCCATGTTCAGGATCTCCACTTCCTTTATCTCCCTTGATTCCTGAAACCCTACTATCTGGCTTCTGCTGCATCATTTTCCTAAACCTCTTCTCATCGAGGTCATCCGTGACCTCTATGCTGTTCTTTCCGAACAGATGAGCCTTGTTGTGCATGGTTTACCATTCCCTTTTCCTGGAATGAGTTTCTATATTTGGCTTCTTGTCCTTCTCTCCATCTGTCTTGCATCACCTTTGTGGCCTCCCTTTCCCTTATAGTTCCCTTAAATGGAGACTCCTTCGTCTCTTACACCATCATCTCTAGTCTTATTCCCTGATCTGATTATTAGAATCTATCATCGGCTCCCCCCAACCCCTGCTTTCTGACAGATGTTGTTAAAGCACCTCTGTGATTCTGTCTGTTCACCGCTTAAAAATTCACCGTGATTTCCTAATGCTTACAAACAGCCTCATCTTATCCTGGCAAAGTAACATTTTCCATAATCTTGTTTTCCTACTGTACAATATCTGTCTTTTGTTTTGAAAGTACCTTCTTACCTATTCCACATTGGACTCCACTCAGTTTTGTATTTATCTTTAAATTAGAATTAAGCCATTTAAATGGAAATGAGCATTGTGTTATGTCCTATGGATATAACTAACAATAACACAAATATGATTTGTGCATTTATATACTAAATAATCAAGAACTTGTCAAATCATACCTGTAACTCAAACCTCAGCTCAAATGGAGTCTTCTTACATTTACCTAATTCTAATCTTTTCATTTAGAATAAATATGGATTCTCTTTGAAATCACATACTCTTTTTTGGGTTTTTTAAAAAGTTACATACAGCACTATCAAATTGCGCGTGCGCGTGTGTGTGTGTGCATGCAAGTAGACACTGTACCACATAGGTATAGGAATGGCCAATAAGAAGAAGAATAGATGCTGAACATCATTAGTAGTTAGAGAAATGTGCTCATTGATGAAGCACCATATCCCACCATCATTCATGACTTGTCATCTTCAGTATATTGAATTAGGTGAATAAATGCATCCTCCCATGTTTTCACTTCCGTATATTGTCTTTACCCCTGGAAATCACAAAACTATTCCAGGGTGTTGCCACTACCTTTTTCTGCTGAGGTCTCTTCATTTCACCCCACTGGGCTGGATCTGGAATAATCCCAGGAAGATGTTCTCTGGCATGGTCTGATCCTCCACAATATGTGTGTATCCATGTATGTTTCCTATATTTTTAATATAAAATCAATCAAAATAGGATCTAAGAAAATTTTGTCAGATTTAAGTCAAATGATTTTGTCTAATAAAAACATCAATTACGCTGCTTCAGACTCTTATACCCTGTATTTGACCTTCATTTGTTGCAAGAAACCCCTTGAAATACTATGTCATTTAGGTGTTTATGTATTTTGCATGTGCTCATTTACATGCTGCATAGGATTTTAGATGATGTACAATACAGAGACAGAATAAAATAGAAACAAAGTATTATACCACAATAAAAATAGAGAGTTAAGAAAAAGAATGACCCCAAAGCAAGACTGAGACTTAATCACTCTGGGGGTTTAGGTGGTTCATGTGACAGTATGTTGACAGACAGAAAAATAGTTGTCAAATTGGGTTTCATAAAAATATCTTAAATTTAATACTTATTACCAAAACAACACATTTATTTTCAAACCCCAAAAGGCAATTTAAGAATTTCTAGTTAGTGCAATCTAAAGAGATTCAAACATTCCATGAGAAATAATGAAATTGTGCTAGACCAAGCAATAGTAACAATGAGGTGTGAACCATCACCAAGCATCTTTCTTGTTACTACTCTATGCTCAGAACTAGGAGAAGGGCTGTTCAAGATTAAGGGAGAAGTGGAAGGCACTGAGTTCAAGATGTTGACTTGTCTATCTGGAGAGCGGAGCACATAAAAGACCCAATTATTGATCAAAACAGAACAGACTAAAGCCCTAAGTTGGGTTAAATGAGCAATTTGGAAAAAAATGTTTACTTTCAAAAAAATTTATGGAGATAGTTTGCATTTGTATAATATGTTTTGACTGCATCCAATGCTGTAATTTTGCTTTAACAAAATAAGTTCAGAAAACTAAAGGATAGAATTATAACATGCTTCTCCAAAGTCACATAGCTAATGATATAATAGGATTAGCACTTATATTTCCTGACTCCTGATCAATTACTCATTTTATTCATGTACCATTTTTGTATTAATCAAAAATATCCTTGTATGTCAGAATATAACATATAGATACATAAATAAATATGAAAAAAATGAGCTTAATTCAACCACAGATGTAAATGATCCAAACCGAGACAGTCAGTAGGATCCGGAATATTTTGAAAATCTAACAACACAGCACTCTTTCTTTTATATGTTTCTTTGTGTTATTGAAGTTTCCGTCCACCCCCTCTTCCTATACTAACAGTGAATATTTATTAAAAGCTTATTTTATGCCAACCATGATTTTAAGCATTTCATAGGTATTATTTTACTTAATACTGAAAAATCCCTATGGGGTAGAAATCGTTATTATCTCCATTTTGCAGATGAGGAACAGGATAGGACATGATTAAAGAACTTGTCCAAGGCCACTCAAGTATTAAATATTAGAATCACAGCTTCAATTAAAGGTGATTCTGAATGTCCTCTTAGGTTCAAAATGTCTAACTCTAAAACAAGTGGCGTACCGCCTCGAATAATGTATAGACCAGTTTGGTCTCATTATAACAATACTCTTTATTAATATTGCCCTTCTCTAAGGAGTTGAAAATGCTCTGAAGAAAATCACTAATTAACTATTCTGTCAATTATGTCATATTGTTTCTATTTTTAAATGGAAAACAACATGAGCTTTCTCAAAGCCAGCTTGGTAGCAGTTTCAGGAAGAAAATGTGGATCAAATTTCTTAGACTAAGACACTTCTCATACAGCCTTAAGGAGTTAGATTGAAACTACTTATAAATCCATGACATTTTTATTTACCTTAGTATAGGAAATCACCCCTTCCTCCACTCCCAGCCATGCATGCTATTCTACATGACTAATGAGTTAATTTGAGAACTGATGCTTCATCTGGAACAGGTGATGAAGGGTATATAGGAATCGGTGTTAGATGGCAGGTGTCTAAACAATGCCTGATTAGATGAAGTGTGTTTTCCCTCCAATGTATTAGCATAAAGTGTCATATAGCCTCAGAAGTCAAAAACATCAGGAGAGTTGTAAAAGCTAGTGAGCCAAGAGATGTTTCCAGGGTTCCGCCATTGTAAAAAAGAATGATTATTTAATGTGTGTGGGGACAATCATATTTATTTTTGTATTAAGCAAATATCCTCACTCTTAGCATAAATAAAAAGTCATCTGAGCAACAGGGCTCCAAGCTGCCATGGTTCTTTGCTCTGAAATGATAACTTTTTCCTGGAAAGGTAGGAAATCCACTCAGCACACTTGAGAGAAGATAATGGGTTTCAGATTTGCCTATTACTAAAGTGGTCATGAATACCTGGGTGGGGTCTGCCTCTGGGATGGTATCAACCCTAATTTGTACTGGACTTCTTTAGCTAGTTTTCTTCAGAAAGGTAGATCCCAGAGCTATCAGCACCTGAATCACCATTAAAATGCAAATTCAGGGCCCACTTCAGTCCCATTGAATCTGTCTTTCAAGGTATAAAGATGAAATCTACATTCCTGGGAATCCTTGTCCTTCTTCCCTATCCCTAACTGGTTCTTAATCAGGGGTGTGACACTCTATAAAAATATACATGCCAAGTCCATCACACCCAGTTCTATTCCCATGCAGGATCCTAGGGAAAGTTTATTAGCAGGTGCATTTAAAATAATTCTCTAGTGATTATTCTGAATGTCCCCTTTCGTTCAGAATTGTCCTGGATCTTATTAAACAAGTGGTCTTAAACCTCACTCAGGGTGAGATGGAATCATGCGTAGGTATAAGCATTATTTGTGAGATTATTAATGCTGTGCATCCATCAGCAATATTTCTATGAAATATAGTAATATTGTTGCAATAAGAGAAAGCATATAACATATCCTAATTTAACACACCGTAGGGACTACATATAGGACAGGCATTTCCCCCTAAATTGGAAGGCTTTAGAGCCCTGCCCTATTCTAGTCTAGCCCAGTTGTTCAGGTAACTGCAGGTTGACCCACTCCTCTGTTGGAAACAATGAGTCAGCTATTAGTACCAACATGTCCACGTCTGAAAGTGCTTTCCTGTTGACACCCAAGATATTCCCAGGGATCAGCTGGGAAGCATTCACTTCTAGCTTCCTGGGTATTCCTATCAGAATCCCAGGCCTTTCAGGCCCTTCTGTCCACTTGTCTTGGATATGTGGGGAGGTTTTTTGTATTTTTTTTTCTATTATTATTATACTTTAAGTTTTAGGGTACATGTGCACAACGTGCAGGTTTGTTACATATGTATACATGTACCATGTTGGTGTGCTGCACCCATTAACTCTTCACTTACCATTAGGTATATCTCCTAATGCTATCCCTCCCCCCTCCCCCCACCCAACAACAGCCCATGGTGTGTGATGTTCCCCTTCCTGTGTCCATGTGTTCTCATTGTTCAATTCCCACCTATGAGTGAGAACATGTGGTGTTTGGTTTTTTGTCTTGCAATAGTTTGCTTAGAATAATGGTTTCCAGCTTCATGCATTTCCCTACAAAGGACATGAACTCATCCTTTTTTATGGCTACATAGTATTCCATGGTGTATATGTGCCACATTTTCTTAATCCAGTCTATCATTGTTGGACATTTGGCTTGGTTCCAAGTCTTTGCTATTGGGAATAGTGCCGCAATAAACATATGTGTGCATGTCTTTATAGCAGCATGTTTTATATTCCTTTGGGTATATACCCAGTAATGGGATGGCTGGGTCAAATGGTATTTCTAGTTCTAGATCCCTGAGGAATCGCCACACCGACTTCCAAAATGGTTGAACTAGTTTACAGTTCCACCAACAGTGTAAAAGTGTTCCTATTTCTCCACATCCTCTCCAGCACCTGTTGTTTCCTGACTTTTTAATGATCGCCATTCTAACTGGTGTGAGATGGTATCTCATTGTGGTTTTGATTTGCATTTGCCTGACAGCCAGTGATGATGAGCATTTTTTCATGTGTCTTTTGGCTGCATAAATGTCTTCTTTTGAGAAGTGTCTGTTCATGTCCTTTGCCCACTTTTTGATGGGATTGTTTTTTTTTTCTTGTAAATTTGTTTGAGTTCATTGTAGATTCTGGATATTAGCCCTTTGTCAGATGAGTAGATTGCAAAAATTTTCTTCCATTCTGTAGGTTGCCTGTTCACTCTGATGGTAGTTTCTTTTGCTGTGCAGAAGCTGTTTAGTTTAATTAGGTCCCATTTGTCAATTTTGGCTTTTGTTGCCATTGCTTTTGGTGTTTTAGACATGAAGTCCTTGCCCGTGCCTATGTCCTGAATGGTATTGCCTAGGTTTTCTTCAGGGTTTTTATGGTTCTAGGTCTAACATGTAGGTCTTTAATCCATCTTGAATTAATTTTTGTATAAGGTGTAAGGAAGGGATCCAGTTTCAGCTTTCTACATATGGCCAGCCAGTTTTCCCAGCACCATTTATTAAATAGGGAATCCTTTCCTGATTTCTTGTTTTTGTCAGGTTTGTCAAAGATCAGATGATTGTAATATGCGGCATTATTTCTGAGGGCTCTTTTCTGTTCCGTTGGTCTATATCTCTGTTTTGGTACCAGTACCATGCTGTTTTGGTTACTGTAGCCTTGTACTATAGTTTGAAGTCAGGTAGCGTGATGCCTCCAGCTTTGTTCTTTTGGCTTAGGATTGACTTGGCAATGTGGGCTCTTTTTTGGTTCCATATTAACTTTAAAGTAGGTTTTCCCAATTCTGTGAAGAAAGTCATTGGTAGCTTGATGGGGATGGCATTGAATCTATAAATTACCTTGGGCAGTATGGCCATTTTTACGATATTGATTCTTCCTACCCATGAGCATGGAATGTTCTTCCATTTGTTTGTATCCTCCTTGATTTCATTGAGCAGTGGTTTGTAGTTCTCCTTGAAGAGGTCCTTCACGTCCCTTGTAAGTTGGATTCCTAGGTATTTTATTCTCTTTGAAGCAATTGTGAATGGGAATTCACTCATGATTTGGCTCTCTGTTTGTCTGTGGTTGGTGTATAAGAATACTTGTGATTTTTTCACATTGATTTTGTATCCTGAGACTTTGCTGACTGCTGACGTTGCCTATCAGCTTAAGGAGATTTTGGGCTGAGACAATGGGGTTTTCTAGATATACAATCATGTCATCTGCAAACAGGGACAATTGGACTTCCTCTTTTCCTAATTGAATACCTTTTATTTCCTTCTCCTGCCTGATCGCCCTGGCCAGAACTTCCAACACTGTGTTGAATAGGAGTGGTGAGAGAGGGCATCCCTGTCTTGTGCCAGTTTTCAAAGGGAATGCTTCGAGTTTTTGCCCATTCAGTATGATATTGGCTGTGGGTTTGTCATAGATAGCTCTTATTATTTTGAGATACATCCCATCAATACCTAATTTATTGAGAATTTTTAGCCTGAAAGTTGTTGAATTTTGTCAAAGGCCTTTTCTGCATCTACTGAGATAATCATATGGTTTTTGTCGTTGGTTCTGTTTATATGCTGGATTATGTTTATTGATTTGCATGTGTTGAACCAGCCTTGCATTCCAGGGATGAAGCCCACTTGAACATAGTGGATATGCTTTTTGATGTGCGGCTGGATTCTGTTTGCCAGTATTTTATTGAGGATTTTTGCAGCGATGTTCATCAGGGATATTGGTCTAGAATTCTCTTTTTTTTGTTGTGTCTCTGCCAGGCTTTGGTATCAGGATGATGCTGGCCTCATAAAATGAGTTAGGGAGGATTCCCTCTTTTTCTATTGATTGGAATAATTTCAGAAGGAATGGTACCAGCTCCTCCTTGTACCTCTGGTAGAATTCGGCTGTGAATCCATCTGGTCCTGGACTTTTTTTGGTTGGTAAGCTATTAATTGTTGCCTCAATTTCAGAGCCTGTTATTGGTCTATTCAGAGATTCAACTTCTTCCTGGTTTAGTCTTGGGAGGGTGTATGTGTGGAGGCATTTATCCATTTCTTCTAGATTTTCTAGTTTATTTGTGTAGAGGTGTTTATAGTATTCTGTGATGGTAGCTTGTATTTCTGTGGGATCAGTGGTGATATCCCTTTTATCATTTTTTTCTTGCATGTATTTGATTCTTCTCTGTTTTCTTCTTTATTAATCTTGCTAGCAGTCTATCAATTTTGTTGATCTTTTCAAAAAAACAGCTCCTGGAATCATTGATTTTTTGAAGGGTGTTTTGTGTCTCTATTTCCTTCAGTTCTGCTCTGATCTTAGTTATTTCTTGCCTTCTGCTAGCTTTTGAATGTGTTTGCTCTTGCTTCTCTAGTTCTTTTAATTGTGATGTTAGGGTGTCAATTTTAGATCTTTTCTGCTTTCTCTGGTGGGCATTTAGTGCTGTAAATTTCCCTCTACACACTGCTTTTAATGTGTCCCTGAGATTCTGGTATGTTGTGTCTCTGTTCTCGTTGGTTTCAAAGAACATCTTTATTTCTGCCTTCATTTCGTTATGTACCCAGTAGTCATTCAGGAGCAGGTTGTTCAGTTTCCATGTAGTTGGGCGGTTTTGAGTGAGTTTCTTAATCCTGAGTTCTAGTTTGATTGCACTGTGGTGTGAGAGACAGTTTGTTATAATCTCTGTTCTTTTACATTTGCTGAGGAGTGCTTTACTTCCAACTATGTGGTCAATTTTGGAATAGGTGTGGTGTGGTGCTGAAAAGAATGTATATTCTGTTGATTTGGGGTGCGGAGTTCTGTAGATGTCTATTAGGTCCATTTGGTGCAGAGCTGAGTTTAGTTCCTGGATATCCTTTTTAACTTTCTGTCTCTTTGATCTGTCTAATGTTGACAGTGGGGTGTTAAAGTCTCCCATTATTGTATGGGAGTCTAAGTCTCTTTGTAGGTCACTGAGGACTTGCTTTATGAATCTGGGTGCTCCTGTATTGGGTGCATGTATGTTTAGGTTAGTTAGCTCTTCTTGTTGAATTGATCCCTTTACTGTTATGTAATGGCCTTCTTTGTCTCTTTTGATCTTTGTTGGTTTAAAGTCTGTTTTATCAGAGACTAGGATTGCAACCCCTGCCTTTTTTTTGTTTTCCATTTGCTTGGTAGATCTTCCTCCATCCCTTTATTTTGAGCCTGTGTGTGTCTCTGCACATGAGATGGGTTTCCTGAATACAGCATGCTGCTGGGTCTTGACTCTTTATCCAATTTGCCAGTCTGTGTCTTTTAATTGGAGCATTTAGCCCATTTACATTTAAGGTTAATATTGTTATGTGTGAATTCGATCCTGTCATTATGATGTTAGCTGGTTATTTTGCTCATTAGTTGATGCAGTTTCTTCCTAATCTCAATGGTCTTTACAATTTGGGATGTTTTTGCAGTGTCTGGTACCAGTTGTTCCTTTCCATGTTTAGTGCTTCCTTCAGGAGCTCTTTTAGGGCAGGCCTGGTAGTGACAAAATCTCTCAGCATTTGCTTGTCTGTAAAGTATTTTATTTCTCCTTCACTTACGAAACTTAGTTTGGCTGGATATGAAATTCTGGGTTGAAAATTCTTTTCTTTAAGAATGTTGAATATTGGCCCCCACTCTCTTCTGGCTTGTAGAGTTTCTGCCGAGAGATCAGCTGTTAGTCTGATGGACTTCCCTTTGTGGCTAACCTGACCTTTCTCTCTGGCTGCCCTTAACATTTTTTCCTTCATTTCAACTTTGGTGAATCTGACAATTAAGTGTCTTGGAGTTGCTCCTCTGGAGGAGTATCTTTGTGGTGTTCTCTGTGTTTCATGAATTTGAATATTGGCCTGCCTTGGTAGATTGGGGAAGTTCTCCTGGATAATGTCCTGCAGTATGTTTTCCAACTTGGTTCCATTCTCCCTGTCACTTTCAGGTACACCAATCAGAAGTAGATTTGGTCTTTTCACATAGTCCCATATTTCTTGGAGGCTTTGTTCTTTTCTTTTTCTTTTTTCTCTAAACTTCTCTTCTCACTTCATTTCATTCATTTGATCTTCCATCACTGGCACCCTTTCTTCCAGTTGATTGGATTGGTTACTGAGGCTTTTGCATTCGTCACGTAGTTCTCGTGCCATGGTTTTCAGCTCCATCAGGTCCTTTAAGGACTTCTCTGCATTGGTTATTCTAGTTAGCCATTCGTCTAATTTTTTTTCAAGGTTTTTAACTTCTTTGCCATGGGTTCAAACTTCCTCCTTTAGCTCGGAGTAGTTTGATCGTCTGAAGCTTTCTTCTCTCACCTCGTCAAAGTCATTCTCCGTCCAGCTTTGTTTGGTTGCTGGTGAGGAGCTGCGTTCCTTTAGAGGAGGAGAGGCATTCTGATTTTTAGAATTTCCAGTTTTTCTGCTCTGTTTTTTCCCCATCTTTGTGGTTTTATCTACCTTTGGTCTTTGATGATGGTGACGTACAGATGGGGTTTTGGTGTGGATGTCCTTTCTGTTTGTTAATTTTCCTTCTAACAGTCAGGACCCTCAGCTGCAGGTCTGTTGGAGTTTGCTGGAGGTCCACTCCAGACACTGTTTGCCTGGGTATCAGCAGGAGAGGCTGCAAAATAGCGAATATTGGTGAACAGCAAATGTTGCTGCCTGATCGTTCCTCTGGAAGTTTTGTCTCAGAGGAGTACCCGGCTGTGTGAGGTGTCAGTCTGCCCCTACTGGGGTTGTCTCCCAGTTAGGCTACTCGGGGGTCAGGGACCAACTTGAGGAGGCAACCTGTTCATTGTCAGATCTCCAGCCACGTGCTGGGAGAACCACTACTCTCTTCAAAGCTGTCAGACAGGGACATTTAAGTCTGCAGAGTTTTCTGCTGCCTTTTGTTTGTCTATGCCCTGCCCTCAGAGGTGGAGTCTACAGAGGCAGGCAGGCCTCCTTGAGCTGCGGTGGGCTCCACCCAGTTCGAGCTTCAGGGCAGCTTTGTTTACCTACTCAAGCCTCAGCAATTGTGGGCACCCCTCCCCCAGCCTCGCTACTACCTTGCAGTTTCATCTCAGACTGCTGTGCTAGCAATGAGCGAGGGTCCGTGGGCCTTGGACCCTCCAAGCCATGCACTGGATATAATCTCCTGGTGTGCCATTTGCTAAGACCGTTGGAAAAGTGCAGTATTAGGGTGGGAGTGACCCGATTTTCCAGGTGCCATCTCTCACCCCTTTCTTTGACTAGGAAAGGGAATTCCCTGACCCCTTGTGCTTCCTGGGTGAGGTGATGCCTCGCCTTGCTTTGGCTCACATTCAGTGCACTGCACCCACCGTCCTGCACCCACTGTCTGACACTCCTCAGTGAGGTGAACCCGGCACCTCAGTTGGAAATGCAGAAATCACCCATCTCCTGTGTTGCTCACACTGGGAGCTGTAGACTGGAGCTGTTCCTATTCAGCCATCTTGGCTCCACACCCTCATGAGGACGTTTTGTGTCCTCTTCTCCTGCACTAGCATCAGGGGAGAGAAATGCTGTCAGTGACTCAGCTATTTGGCCAGGACTCAGTTTCAGTAAGGAGCTGGGTCATACTTATCTCTTTCCTCTCCTCTGTCAGTCAGATCACCACAACTTAATCTGATAGGCTCACTGTTCCTGCTTGTTTTGAGGTGGGCAGGCCTATGCATACCTGTCTCCAAAGTCTGTGAAAGCTGAGAAGCGAAAGAGAGTGGCTATCACGCCATTCTCCTGCCTCACCTCTCCAAGTAGCTGGGACTACAGGTGCCTGCCGTCATACCCAGCTAATTTTTTGTATTTTTAGTAGAGACGGGGTTTCACCATGGTCTCGATCTCCTGACCTTGTGATCCGCCTGCCTCGGCCTCCCAAAGTGCTGGGATTACAAGCGTGAGCCTCTGTGACCGGCCATTTATGAATACCTGCATGGGGTCTGCCTCTGGGACGGTATCAACCCCAATTAGTACTGGACTTCTTTAGCTAGTCTTCTTCAGAAAGGTAGATCCCAGAGCTATCAGCACCTGGGAACGTTTCTCAGAAGAAATGTTTAATAGGGACTTACCAACAAAAGCCATGTCTGTGTCTCGGGCGGTGTGAGAGAAGATGGTGGATTTCCATCGGAAAAGAGGGGAACAATTGAAGCACAATAACAGAAAAGTTGTTTTATCTAACAGCAAGATTTATAGTAAGTTTCTGTTCTTACGCGAAGGACAGCAGATAAACTGGAAATCTTAGAGGCTTTCCTGGAGAAGAGGCTAATCAGAAGCCAACATGGCAGAGTAGCTTCCAAGACAGAGTTGCTTTAGCCTCCACACTACTCTATCCTTCTGAGGTTATATCCCCACCCCATTCTAAACTTATGTGAATGTATTATACCCATTTTTCCTCATAGCCTAAAATCAACTCTATATACAGACCAAATTCTATTTTCTGCAAATTCTAATATTTGAGAGTCCATTCTGTGGTGGTCTAACTCATGACATTCTGGCATAACTTTTTTCTTTCAACATTTGGTGTAGATAAAATGAGTTTTATATAATTCATTGTCCCTGGATCCTCCTGGCCAGACATTTCAAGCTAAACTCCCATCTGATTCTGAAGAGCTTATAATACTTTCAGAAGACATAATGTTTGCTAAATTTTCATGCACATATTTAAAACATGCAGTGAGCATAGTTCCTCAGAAAGGTGATCCAACTCAAAGGTTATTTAATTTAATATGTGTTCTTCTTCTCTTTATATAATGAAAAACACTGTTAAATTCTGAAGGATAAATAGAAACCCTTCTCTGCATAGACATTCTCCCTTTGTCTTTGATCAGAGGTTATTTAGTTTTTCTGAATTTTGAAGGAAGATTAAGGAATTTTAATGGAGGGTTGAAAATGGCAAATAATCACAAGCATCTTCAAAAGGCCAATAAATTCATTTATCTGCCATCTAATACAATATTTAACTCCATTTATGGCTAGAATTAATTTCATGATATTTTCAGAAAATGAGAAGAGTTGTTCATTTGGAATGAAACATTAAAAATATTAGTGATTTTGTAAACAACTTTAAGAATACAATAAGCATATCTGTAGATTTCTTGGTCTTTCATTGGTAAGCATTGGCAATGAAAGTTCCAATAAGAACTGGATTTGGGGGCATGGGGAACAAATATGGCCATCTAGCAAAAGCAACATGAACATATGTAAATGTTAAAAAATATCTCTTTTATTCTGAATGAATTCAACATTATGCAGAGTGAATAATTTTGTTTTGTTTTATTTTATTTTTTGAGACAGAGTCTTCCCCTGTCATCTGAGCTGGAGTGCAGTGGTGTGATCTCAGCTCACTGCAGCATCCGCCTCTGGGGTTCAAGCGATTCTCCTGCCTCAGCCTCCGGAGTAGCCGGGATTACAGGTGCCTGCCACCATGTCTGGCTAATTTTTATATTTTTAGTAGAGACAGGGTTTTGCTACATTGGCCAGGCTTGTCTCAAACTCCTGACCTCAAGTAATCCTCCTGCCTCAGCCTCCCAAAGTGCTGGGATTACAGGCATGAGCCACCACACCCAGCCTGAAGTGCGTAATTTTAAAATGTATTTCTATATCTTAATAATTTAATGTTTTATGCATTATTTTTAGAAAAATAAAACTTTATTAAGTTGATTTTATGAACAGAAGTAGTTATTAGAATGGAAAGACTGGGAACCATTATTAATGGTGCATCTAAAATAAGGATGCTTGAAAACACACAATGTTTTCTCCAAACTTTTTTAGACATAAATATTACAGAAGTTCTGTACTAAAGTTGTGCAATATAGTTTTGGTTTTGCATTATAATATTTAAAATACATGTCAATCAAATACTTACTGGAATTAGATACCCTGTTAGTAGCTCTAAATATTACTTTTATATTTTTAAATGATTTTATGATATTTATAATATTAATATAATTTTGTAACAAACTCTGACCCTACTGATATTATATCCTTCTCAATTTGCAGTTGTTTCATCTTGGAACCTTTTTATTTTTTAAAGGAATAATTACAATCAATAATGTTTTAAAATTCCTATAAGGCTTAGTTTCTGATTTATGTGTAATATAATGATTCACAAAGCATATTTTCAAAGAAGGGTTAAATATATTAGGAAAACTCTTTGTTCTATATTTTGCTCTTACAACCCACAAATCCCATCAGCATAGGAAACATTCTGAGTCTAATGGTAATACAGCCTCTTACATTGTTGGTCCTTACATTTCAAAGTCCTGTCAACATGAAATTATTTTACAGGGAATTTTGGGAAGCAGTATTTAACAGAAACACAGGGCTAGGCGCAGTGGCTCATGCCTGTAATCCCAGCACTTTGGGAGGCCGAGGCAGGCAGATCATGAGGTCAGGAGTTCAAGACCAGCCTGGCTAACATGGTGAAACCCCATTTCCATTAAAAATGCAAAAATTAGCCAGACATGGTGGCGGCTGCGTGTAATTCCAGTTACTCTGGAGGCTGAAGCTTGAAACCAGAAGGTGGAGGTTGCAGTGAGCTGAGATTGCGCCACTGCACTCCAGCCTGGGCGAAACAAGCAAAACTCCGTCTCAAAAAAAAAAAAAAAAAAAAAAAAAAGAAGAAGAAGAAGAAAGAAACACAGTGGTACCTCCTAGGCAATCCCCATGCAATGCTCTTGGCTTAGAGTTTAACTGTGATTAACGGTCCTCTTCCACAAGCTCAGAGATGGAGTCAGTGGCCCCTCTGGTTCCTTTCTAAATTTGGAAAAGGTGGTATCAGTCTTTCAGGTTCAGTGGAAGACAGACCTGCCGCTCAGCGTTTAGATCATTGAAAAGTAGTTGTTAGGTGATTCTCCCTTTAACTCAATAATTATCATCATTTTTTTGCTGAAAAGAATAAGGATGGAAAAAATCAGCATGGACAGAACAATATGCCATAAAGTCAAGCAGTGCGGTAGAAGCATCTTCACATCCTGAAAACAAATGTAGCTACTTTCAAAAAAGATTCTTGAGAAACACTGTGTAATATTTGAAGAAAAAAGAATCTTGCTCACAATTTTTGCTTTTGGACTTCCTGTTGAAACAGACTATATTTTTATTCAATGTTTGCTGAGTGTTTTCCTGCTCATATAATGCCCAGTATGTGCCCAGAAGTGAGCTGTGAAAGCAACCCTACACTTTTGCTAGTAGGAAAGTAGCTCCATCTCAGCTAAGCATACTCCATGTCAGAAGCAACCGGATGACATTAAGGATGCAGTCTATGGGAAATAATGTGTTCTTTTCTTCCCAAACGCTAGCTAATGAGAACCAGGTCCTTGGCCTCGTCAGCACTAAGCTTTCTTAGCTGTAACCTGGTTCAGTATTACAGCACTAAGCTTTCTTAGCTATAACCTGGCTCAATATTACTAATAGAGGTGACAGCCTGTAAGACATTAGAGGAGAAAAGGTAAACTTTTTTGCATGTCATAAATAATTTCTAGGTGATGAGTTTCTATCATAAAAGTGTACTGTGCATTGGAGAAACACTCCATGTATAAAGAAAACCTACAAAATGTGGACTGATCATTATCAAGCCCTAAACAAATGTGATGATTGACAGCAAAAGAGGTTTTCTCTGCTATAGAGAATAATGTCTTGAGAATTTGGAGACCATTTTTATTTTCCCTTTCCCTGTTAGTTTTCTGAATCTTACCCTAATCAAGTTTGACCTATTTCCTTGACCTTTCAATATTATTGGGGAATGAAAAATGTATAGATGCTTACATGGCATATAGTTCCAGAAATCAACTTATCATGGAAAAATGCCAATGCAGGATAGGATATGCAGATGATGCAACAGACATTCTCAGCTCTGATCTGTTATCTAGGGCTTTCAGAAGTTTACAGGGGCTCCTTGCCATCTTATCAAAACCAGAATTTCAAACTTGGAACTCATGATCTTTCCCATAAAATTAGCTACTATCCCCTAAAGTTTACTTTCTGATGGTGATACCTCTGTTCTTCAAGTTTCCCGTTTTAAATGGATTGATGCATCTTCCAAGGATCTCTTTGGTTTACCCCCAGCTTTTCAATCCTTGTTTCCTGGCATTCTCTCTTGAGCTCTACTTTAAGCCCCCCCGCCCGTGGACATATCATGAAAGTTTCTCCCTCTGGGCCTCGCTTATGCCCTTTCCTGTTCTGGGGTCTTCCTCACTTCTTCCAAGCCATCCAAATCCTAACCAAGCACCAGGTCAGTGACCTCATGAATCCAGAATTCCTATTATGTTTTACTTCTTTTGTCAACATCACTATACATTTCATACCTGATTTCTCATTATCTTGTTTCTTTTCTGTGTACCTCTACAGCTGAACATTGTTATCTTGCTGTGCTGTCCTAGGGACACTGGTATTTCAATCCTCATACATTGTATGGGCCATGTAATAGTTGCTCTATAAATATTTAAAAAGACAGCAGTTGGAACAACTTAGAGGAGATCATCTCACTTAATACATTTTTTTATTATTGTTGTTTTATGATTTTTGTTATTTGATTTTGCTTTTTTCAATGCCTGGGGTAAAATGAGAGTCCGAGGTGAAGTAATTTATTTACAAACACTCAAAGTTGAGACTCAACCCAATGCCCTTGATCCCTTCCCTGTGCTCTTTCTTTCTTTTTCAAAACAGCGTTGTTGAAATATAATTCACGTGCCATAAAATTCACTCTTTTAATGTGTGCAGTTCAATGGCTTTTAGTATACTCATAGAATTGTGCAACCATCACCACAATCTGATTGTAGATTTTTATTATGAATCTATTAGCAGTGCCCTCCTCACACTTCAGCCATAGGTAACCACTAGTCTGTTTTCTGTCTCTATGTATTTGTGTATTCTGAACATTTCATGTAAATGAAATCATACTAGATGTGGTCTGTTGTGATTGGCTTCTTTCATTTACTGAAATGTTTTAAGGTTCATCCATTTGGAGCACGTGTCAATATTTTATTCCTTTTGGTTGCTGCATAATATTCTATTGTATAGACATATAACATTTCATTTATCCATCCTTCAGATCACAGATGTTTGGGCTGTTTTTACATTTTTACTATTATGAAGAATGCTGCTGTGAATATTTATGTACAAGTTTTTGTGTAAATGCGTGTTATCGTTTCTTTTTGGTAGACAACTAGATTAATTGCTGAGTCATGCAATAACACTATGTTTAACCTTTATATACACACACTCTCACACACACACACACACACACACACACATATATATATATAGAGAGAGAGAGAGACAGAGACAGAGACAGACATAGACACAGACACAGTCTTGATCTGTCGCCCAGGCTGGAGTGCAGTGGCACAATCTCAGCTTACCACAACCCTACCTCCTAGGTTCAAGCAATTCTCCTGCCTCAGCCTCTTGAGTAGCTGGGATTATAGGTATCTGCCACCATGCCTGACTAACTTTTGTATTTTTAGCAGAGACGAGGTTTCATCATGTTGGCCAGCCTGGTCTCGAACTCCTGACCTCAGGTGACCCTCCTGCCTCATCCTCCTAAAGTGCTGAGATTACAGGCATGAGCCACTGTGCCCGGCCAATATTCTTTTGAAACAGGGTCTTGCTCTGTCACCCAGGGTAGAATGCAGTGGTGCAAACACTGCTTACTGCAGCCTCAACCTCCTGGGCTCAAGTGATCCTCCTAGGACCACAGGCATGAATAATCATGCCCAACTAATTTTTTTTGGTTTTATTTTTTGTGCAGATGGGGTCACACCATCATGCCCAGACTAGTCTCGAACTTCTGGGCTCAAGCAATCCTCCTGACTTGGTCTCCCCAAATGCTAGGATTAAAGGTGTAAGCCAATGTGCCCGGCCACATATTCATTATTGTTAATGAGAAATGGGCAGTACTTTATGTTTGGGACTTGTCAAGTTGAGTAGACATACATACTTTTAGGTTTGTGAATAGTAGGTTTCCAAGGTTTAATATGTAATAAAATTCAAACCTGGTACAGATTGATTACTTCTAAAGGAGATCCTTTTATATTATAACTACAGGTATAATTATTTTGCAGTCATAAAAAGTAAGCACTTCAAAGCACTAAAAAATTCCCCCGTGTGAGCACCTTATTGCAAACTTATTACTTTGGGGGGTAGCTGAGAGCTTCCATTGTATCTAAAATATTTGATTTCCACTTGAACACAGGCAGCAAAAATGAGTTTATAGAATGTCTCCGAGGTAAATTTAGCCAAAAACAAGATTAATATTAAGTGTTGTCTCTGGCTTTCTTTCAAAGGAATTTTTTCTCAGTGGGAGGTCATTTCTTCTGTAACCTAAAGCATCATGATTTTTACAGATTTGTCAAAAAATGTTAGCAATTCAAACTAGACAATCTGATTTACACATACTTATGTAAATAGAATATGTAACAGATATGTTGAGTTTAAACTAGCCTCACATAGATTTGGGGAGGAAGGAAATTATGCTTTTTCACAATTAATAAAATTTAAAATCACAAGAATTATCACTTTATTTGGCTTATAGAATTAAAATTAAGAAATATTTTTTCTTCCTTTCACCCAGAGAAATGTTAAGATGAAATGCCTTCTTACATATTCAATAAGCTTCTCTCAAGAATGTGTCTAATCAGGACTTCTCAGCCTTCAATTTTCTCATTTGCAATGCTATTCTCATTCCCCTTTATTCCCTTCGTTATTTGGCCTTAAAAAAAAATGGCGAGATTCATATCTCTGTCCAACTGCTGAAATCTCACAAGTTTAAAATGGCAATGTTTTTATAGAGGAATCGTGGTGCTGTCACGGTGATTTCAGAAAGCCTTACTTCTGTTTTGCTCTCTCTCAGTCTTTATTATGACCACCTGAACAGGATGAGAGGCCAAAGACACTGCCACTGTGTGTCAGCTAAAGAGCAGAGGATTGGGCTTGGCCTGCAGTGAGGAACTGTAGGGAATGAGGATGGATGAGTGGACAAGGAACTAGGGCTGCAAAGACCACCTTTGGGATAGAAGGCAATTGCTTTTTATAGAGTGTAGTCTCCAGGTCATTTACACTAGAAATGTGTTTTTAGAGGAAAGAATATTGTCCATTAGTGAACGGATGGTCTCAGCAGGAAAGGCATCTCAGGGGCAAGTTTTACTCAAGTTTAGAGTTCACAACAATTATCCTGATAGATGTGTGTGCGTGTGTGTGTGTGTGTGTGCATGCGCGTGCATGCCTGTGGGTATATGTGCACTTGTGCCTGTGCATATGGGATTTTTCTTTTAGCCTGCTTGACTGGAATGATAAAATAACTAGTGTATTCTTTATTTATTTGCTATAAAATGATAAAATGTGGTTTTAACAAAAAATGTTTTAAAATCTTGTTCATTGAACTTTAACAACACACATACACGAATTTTTCTTGCATTTGCCAAATCAGAACAGGTTTCATCCTGGTGTTCTTAGTTTAACAACAATGGTCTATTTTACATTAAAGCCTGTTAGTCAACCCTGAGCACAAAACTCCATCCAAGGTGGTGACTCCAACTATGACACTGCCTCTCCACCATATCAACCTAGATCTTAAGTGAAAAAGTACAGGGGAAAATTATTCTCCTGCATGCAAAGAATAGGAAAAGAGAAAGGCATAGAATGTTAAGAATAATAGTCGTAATATTAATGGCAATTACATTAATCATTGTCTTTCAAGTACCTGTTTTGCGCCAGGCACAATGCTAAGTGGTCTATGTATATTGTATTGTTGTTTCTCCTGATAGCTCCATGTGGTCAAGACTATTATTGAACCCTGTTGGTAGACAAGGAAACTGAGGCAAAGAAATGTTAAGGAACAGTCCCAAAGTGCACAGCTAGATGAAAATCTAGAAATTGCACTCTAGAGTCTGGTTGCTCTAGAGTCAGTTTACTCAAGTATAATTTCTGGATTATATGATCTCTCTCTGATAAGATGAGTGTTTCCTAGAGGTGAGCCCCCTAGAGTTTGCACTGGAGAATGGATGGCAATAGGATAGATTAAGGCTTGGAATGTTGATGGAGAAAGAGCCTTCTAGAAGAGAAAAATACTATACTTTAAGGCAGGGTTTAGAAAATGCATGTGGTGCATTCATGGGATAATGAAGAATCCAGGCTGCTCCATTGGGCTGTTTATGCTGGAAACACTAGTTGGAGGGACAGGTAGTTCTGCAATTTGTAACAGACAACCTCTACCTAGCAAGGTAGAAAAGCAAGAGAGGTAGGAACAAAATTCTGAGTTTTTATCTTTCCTTCCATATTTTAAGACAGATGCACAATATCTGCAGTTTGACCACTTACCTCAAAAGAGTGCTACCCATAAGCTCCTGGCTCCAAGAATGCTTTTGTTCAAGCATAGGAGGGGATTTGAAAGATGCTTTGAAGATGGTGGTCTGAATATTTTAACTATAGTAAGGACTTCCTAGTCAATTTTTGTTATTCTTTGTTTTTGGGAGAGGGGGAAAAGTGCCAAATATTTTCATATAGGAAGAGTAGAGTATTCAAAATCTTTCTAAAAACCTAATTATGTATGATTAGTTGTAAGATTTTAATCCTAGAGTTTGGACAGATCTCAACATTAAAATGGCTGTTTTGGAAAATTGTTTAAAGATACAAATGTCAATTTGCTTCCTGGGATTCGTATACTGGGAGGGTTTACCCTAATATGTTTAGAAGGCAGAATTTGGAAACAAAGGGCTCCCTACTTCTTACAGTTTTACTTTGTACTTCATGATGCTGAAAATGTAATTAGCCCCTCGATACCATATGGCACATTGGTACCCATTGTTACCTTTTTAAAATTATGTTTTAGGGCCCTAACCTATGTAGATTTTAACTCTGCAGATTTATCCAAAGTACTTCATCTTATGGCATGATTTTAAGGCTTTGTTCATAATTTTTACTTATTATTAAGAGAAAACTCTCTAGGATCTTTTTTCTAATATAAGCAGATTATATTTATAGAGTCCTTACTATGTGCCAGGTACTACTTATTAAAAGTACATTCAACTGGCTTAATTCTCACAATACTTTGTGAGGTAAGTAATATTACCCATTTTATTGTTAAGGCATAAAATTTTCAATAACTACCACAATGGAGCATAGCTATTACATAGTGGAGCTCAGTGTGAAATCAAACATTTTGGCTCTAGAGACTTTGCTACTCACCACTGTGCTATGCTACAAGGGTAAGGTTAAACCCACATGTCAGCCTATATAATACTAGAGTGTTTTGGTTAATAAGTAGGAGCACTTGCTTTTCTACAATCTAGAAAAGTGCTATTGAAGGGAGTTTTCCTAAGTGGTCTCTGACCATAGGTACAGATGAGATATTTAAAGGAGGTTTTTAACTACATCACTATGTAATGAGTGGAGGAAGCAACATGTAATACTTATCTATTATTTCATAAAAAATTACCCCAAAACTTACTGGCTTAAAGCAACAAATATACATCATCTGCCAGTTCCTATGAGTCTGGAATCCAGGTATGATTCAGCTGGGTGCCTGTGGCTCAGAATCTCCCACAATGCTGTCTCAAGTTATGAATAGGAGCTGTGTTTTCATCTGCAAGTTTGACTGGGGAAGGTCTGCTTCAAAGCTCATACATTTGGCTCTTGGCAGGCCCCAGGTACTCTGGCTGTTGGACAGAGACATCTGTTCCTTGCTCCATGGACCTCTCCATAGGGCAGCTCATAGCAAGGCATCTGAATTCCCTCAGAGCAAGCCAGCAAGACAGGGAAACTCAAGCCAGAAGCTATCTTTTGTGACTTTTTTGTAACCACCACTTTTTCTGTGTTTTGATGATTAGGAGCAAGTCAGTAGGTCCAGCCCTGGGTAGGGGATTACACAAGAGTAAGGGGTTTACACAAAAGGGATCACTGGGCACCATTTTTGAGGCTTCCTACCAGCGTCTCCCCTTGTCAGCCTAAGATAAGTTAGTATTGCTATGAAGTAATAACAGATCACTGAATGTATTGTCACCTGCCTATTTTTATAGTTAATAGATACAGCAACGTATTTCGTATTTAAAGCTTCTTTTTAGGAAAAGGCCATTTGTGTGCCCTCCATTAACTTCACACCAATTTCAGTCAGTTTGCTGTGTTGTGATAAGATGTTTCAATTACACCCTCTGTGCTTCAGAGTGACTGGTCCTTCATTAGAGGGTTAAGAAACTTAGTATTTTGGCAGAACTGAGTAATTTGTTTCACCCAGTGGTTAATTTAGGCAAGCAACTGACTTGACTGATCTGAGTCCTTTTAGTACATGTCTGTTTAGCTGAGTTAATCAGATGGAGTATTGGTTTAGCATTAGGTCAGGGAATTCTGAAAAGTAGAATATGTATTACCTAGCCTATTTTCCACATCTAAAATAAGGAAATATATAGGATTTATTAATAAAATATTTGAGAAAACAACAGAATATACATTTGTATTTTTCTATGTAATTTTGTGTTTGATGAGTAATCATTCTCATTAGAGAATGATACCAGTTTTGAGCTTTGAAAGACATCTTTTCTCACAGAACTATCAATTGCCACTCTTTGTCAGAAGAGTTTTTCAAAGAGGTATGCATATTTCTGCTAGCTATCATTACAAAATGATTCTGAGTTATAGTATGAATTGGTAATGGGTCTACTTATGACACACTGGTTCACATCTCAGATTGTTTTTATCTTCTAATGGAATTAATTCATTCATTCACATAGTCACTTATATATTCAGTAATTATTTGTTGAGTGTCTACTCTGAACCACACAGAGTTGTAAGCACTGCAATGTAATTTCGTATATTTTTCAAAATCTCATTGTAAGGAAAAGAGTGTTTAGTACCTCTCACTGGATTGAGGTAGCAATGTTTACTTCTTAATATTTTTCCTTAGAAAACAAGCTTCAAAAAATTGTGTTATCCTTTGATTGTTTCAGAAAAAGCTGTTCTCTTTAAATAGCATTTAAATATCACCACAAATTGATATATGATTCTCAAAGAATGAAGCTTCATATGAAAATAAATAAAAAGCTCAACACAGATAAAGAAATATAAATTAACCTAGTGAGAAAAGAACACAATTATTGGCTGGATCTGAACGTTGATTATGAGTCAGTAGCAAACACTAAAAGAGGGAAAATGATCCATTATTCCATGGAAATAATTTAGCTTGATTATTCCTGCATTTTCAAGAGCAGTAAGATCAGCCACATGCAGACAAGTGGGACAGAGTTGTTGTGAATTAAATGCAGTTGTATTGCTATTATATTTAAGACATCACAATCTCATTTACTCCCATGGAGCCTAAAGTATGTGCTCTTATGAATAATAATCTTATGATTTTTTTCATAATATGAAATTATACATGAGCCTTTGAATTTTATTTCAGTCAATGAGGTTTTTCCTCTTTTTGTTCTTGCCATTGGTGATTGATATAATCATTCATATGTGTGTGCAAAATGACCTGATTCATCATGATTATATATATTAATAATGGCTATATTGAATAACTTTAGCCAAAGGAAATTTGATTGGTAGGATTCACAAATTATGAACTGTCTAGGATTTAAAGAACATATATCATTAAAATCCTTTGAAAAAACAAATTATCCAATTCATAGTCCTTCGGTCAAGAAAATTATTTGACACTCAGTTCCACTTTAAAAATTAAATATTAAATTTCATGAGTGTTGCCTGAAAGCTATTTGCAAATAAGTTCTGAGTTTGTGTTATTACAATGGGTTTCCATGCCATTGAAAATATTGTTCTTCTACACATGACATCTTTTTTTCTCATAATTTATCTCCTTAGGTCCTATCTCTTTCTGCTGCTTTTTTTTTTTTTTTTTTACCCCAGTTATTTCAATATGAATCTTCTTTTCAGCTCAGCAACACTTCAGGGCTCACTGCTCTTGTCCCAGTGAGTTATCTCAATTGAGCCCGCTCATCACACATGTGACCCTGGCACATCTGTGAGGCACCAGCACATGTACTCCACAGCCATATAGAAGCAGCTCATGTTCCCTGATAATATTGTGTAGGGAGAGAAATCAATAGGGCCTTAGGCGAGCCTGAGGAAAAGAGTTAATTAAGCAGTGTGGAAAAGAGAAGCATCATTGACAAGCAGCAAGATACATTTAAAAGGAATTTTTCAAATGTATTGAAAACAAAAAAGGTGAAGGAGGGGGCAAAACAGGAGGAAACTATGCTACCTTTTCTCAGTGACACTATCACAAATTTATTTACTTTTTCAATAAATTGCATATATATATTCACACACAAGTACATTCGTAACTTAAACCCTCTTTATATTTCAGTGTAGACAACGTGTGAGACGGCTGTTATCGATTCTACAGAAGAATCATGGCATGTTATATCAATCATGTTTCATGTGCAGGAGCTACTCGTAGGGATTGTGATTGTTGCTACATCATGCAGAATCTCATAGTCAGGTTGCACTTTTGCCCCATCAAATTCCACTTTTCATCCTATTAGGAACAACTTTGCTATGTAAGCAGGGTTTTTATGTAAAGATTTTAAATTGAATCAATTGCAATATGCTATCATGACATCTGATTTCCACGTATGAAGTAAGTGTGCAGTATATTGTGGACATCACACGATTTGCCTCTCTGTTCTTTACCATGTGTCTCGTGATGCCACTGCAAGTTGCATAGGAGAAAACTGAACATATCTACTCCTAGAATTAGATTGGTTTTTTAGAAGCAAGATTTTCAGGGAAATAAGGAGGAATTCATTTGAAAATCCCAGTTGAACACCTATTCGTATTACAGATGGGTTTACTTCCTGGTTTTATGCAGAAACTAGGGGCCTGGATTGCCACTTCCTTTTAAAGCAAGCTGTGTAGGCCCTTATTGATCAAAGTGTGGTCTCTTGGCCAGAAGCCTCAGGATCACCTAGGATCCTGTTAGAAATACAGTCTCAATCTTCTGATTAGTCAAACTGAATCCAAATCTTCATTTAACAAGATTCCCTAGGTGATTCTTCTGCATATTACAGTACGGGGAAGCACTGAGCCTCAGACAGTTGCATTTTGGGTAGGGCATATGTATTTGTTTCAACTATAACTCTCAAATCTTCTCCTCTAGCTGTAAATCCTAACTACAGTGAAAATTTTAAATTGCCAGTCAATGCAAATAAAGATAATTAATATTTGGTGCCTCTGGTGCATGCTCAGGATAGTGAGGAATGCACAGAGATTAAAAGAATGATGTCAGCTATACAGAAGAGTGGAATTCGTTAAGAATGTGATTGGCTCCCATCTTAAGAGATAAAACATGCATTGAAAAAACTATTAGAGAACAACATATACCCATATTTAGCCAACTGCTAGATTGAGCTTAAGGCTATTACTGTTTTGCAAGTACTAAGAAGATAAAAATTATTGTACAAAAATTCTCTAAGAATTTTTGACTTTTCTTCTTCTCTCAGTCATCACTGCAATTATGATAAAATTATACTGACCTTTGGAAAATTCAGTCAAATATATGATCTCCACTGGCCCTGAATTCTACAGTCTAACTAAACATGTCACAGAGAGAGAATTAGATAGTTCTCTTTAATTGGTTTTAAATTGGTAGTCCTTTCACTCAACATTTTTTGCTGGCTTCCTTTAGTTCACTGTATTACAATGTAACACAGAAAAATTGGAACAAAAACTTTTTGCCAAAAACTATGCATTTGTAGTCAAGTAAACAAACATGGCTAGTCTGAGAAATTGGTTATAACAATACAGCAAGCAACAACCCACTAAAAAAATCAAGCAGCACTAGGAAATATCTCTTGTGTTTAATTTCCTGTTGGTTTTGCTATTCAGGTAGGTCTGGTTTTTTGAGAGCTAATGTGGTAGTCTATACAAAAGGGTCATCGCTGATAATGTGTATAACCAAATGTTACTGACTATAATTTTTAAAAATAATTTTGTTACAATTTTTCTGCCTTTATATTACATCAGCAATACAAATAAAAACACTCCTTTAGAGTTAAAGCAGGATTTTTTTAACAAACAGTTATTTTCAGGCCATTAGTAAAATATAATTTTCAAAAACTAAAAGTATGACTCTCATAAAGTGAACATATCAAAGATTTTATTCATTTCATTAATTAATGACAGAATGAGGAAAATGGCAAGCCTGGCATTTATTGGCACTTTAATAAAAAAATTAGAATATGTTTGCTAGGATAGTTAAGAAATAGGCTAATATCCATTAACAGTAATAAACTATCAACTTTGACATCTTCTCAGCTGGACAGGAATTATTTGCATTTCTAATAGAAAATCTGTAAGTTAACATATAGCTTCACTAAACTGGGGTTCTTTAATCAACTGTAAACAGGCAGCTTAACAAAATATATTCCCTAGATAATTAAATCATCTTTGTATGGACCTGATAAATCCCCATGGACAAATATGTCACCTTTCTTTTTCCTTATTTTCACATTTTACATCACTACCTGTATTTAGACAGATCACATATTAATTCTAGTTCTCATTCCATTGTTCTTGCTTTCTTTTGATTGGAGTCAATAAACAATAATTCGTTTCTAAATTCTCTGGAAAATAAGCACAAAACCACCTTACTCTAAATGTCCTTCTTTCCTTACTGACCTTTCCAGGTAGGGCATTCCTAATGCCATGTGACCTCATAAAATCATGGGCTAGCTGGAATTTATTAATGTGACTTGAGAGATGTTTAAAGCTGAACCAGTATAATTAATAATCATGCAGATGGAAAGGAAGGGAAGGGTCTGAGATATATCTAGAAAGTAAAATCCAAGGGACCTCATGCCTTCTTGAGTAGAAAGGAGCTTGGGAGAAGAAAGAGCCAAAATTGACAGTGGGATTACATGAGAAATAAATAAGATCTTTGACATTTGGGTTTAAGGTAGTAAAGAAACATTGAATTTAAGATATTGATGAAGCAATAAGAAATTTTACTATGGAACTTGGGTCAGTATAGGAACCAGGACCATAGAGTCACAGGATACCCATTGATGGTGGTACTTGAAGCCATGGGAAATAATTTAAAAATAGTCACCAAGAGAGGGCATCCTTAAACAAAACCAACAAAATCAGTATTAGGTACCAGAGAAAGAAGAGGCAATGAAGAAAAGATAGTCAGATAAGAGAACTGAAATGTGGCAGTGTAAGTGCATACAAGTTTTTTGAAATGTAAAGAAATAAATATAGTACTCTCAACACATATACAGGAATACATTTTAATTTCTCTAAGATTAATATTGTGTGCCTCTTTCCAAATTACTACAAACAGGGCCAGGCACAGTAGCTCACGCCTATAATCTCAGCACTTTGGGAGGCCAAGGCGGGAGGATCACCTGAGGTCAGGAGTTCAAGACCAACCTGGCCAACATGGTGAAACCTCATCTCTACTAAAAATACAAAAATTAGTCAGGCATGGTGGCACACGCCTGTGGTCCCAGCTGGAGAAGGAGGATCCTTATTACTCTGCACACTCACCACATTTGCTTGCCAAATGCAAGCACAACCTGAGGATTCCTCCAGCACTTTCAATGTTACTACTGCTTCAACATTCTGATAGTTGACAGTAGATATAATTTTGGCAAAATTAGAAGATCTTATGGAATGGTTTGTCTCATTCAATTTCTGACAGATATGTTAAAGAATTGTTTTCCTGTCCTTTCGTCTCCTCCCTTTTGCAGTTTTGATAACACAGTTAAGCAGAAAATCAGTGAGCTAGTCTCCCAGTGAAATCTCCTCTCTTCCGAGGGACTGTGCCCAAGTGATCCTTTGATCATTTGGAGAAATAAAGCCCTTGCTGTACAGAAAAGCTCAGCTCCACAGTGCCTCAGCCACAGAGCAGATCAGCAGCCATGCTGTCATATTTACAGCCAGGTGAAACTCTGGGTTCTTTGCTCTGCATATTTGTAAAATCGCCAACTATGATGAGAGTCCACGGGATAGCAATTTGCTGCTGCCGAAACATTTCCATGCAAGATTCCAGGGAAAAAGAAAATGGCATATTCCTGGGTCTTGGCTGAAATGATTTTGCTGTTATTTGATAAATAATAGTGACTGTGGGCTTCTTTAATGTTAGGTATTCTGTTCACACACAGATAATTGGGATTGCAACAGATACTTTGTTTTTCTTTAAAGGGAGTTGAACTTAATAACAAAAAAATTAAATATATCCACAGGCATATGACTAGACAAGTAGTGTATATATGACACAATACCTAAACTAAAATGGAACAGTATAAATTTGGCACAGTGTACATTAAAAAATCTGAATAATTAACCTCATGGTGCTTTCATTCACATATTGGGAATTATATGAGCCTAGAATGTGAGAACATGTGCTGTTCTCATTTTCTAGAAAAGACTAGAATTTTCCTTTATATGGAAAGAAATATTTTCTTTCAGATTGGAAAAATGTATTCACTTTGTAGGGTAACATTGACACAGCAAGGATTTTGTATGTGGTTTCTAGATGGGGGAAATGTGAACTTGGCCCACCATACCGTCTATATCTGTTGTATGCATTATCAAGAATTATTATGAAGGGATCTGTTATAATTAGTTGACACAGGATTATTATTGTCTCTGCATTAATGAGGTAGAGGTAAAACAGGATCTCTGTCTTGTAGGTCCTCTTTTCCTTCTGCTCCCTCTCCTTCCTACTGTTAATTTTCAAAAGCCCTTCAGGATTTTTTAAAAAGGAAAGCCTATTGATGTGACTTCATAATTTTTCCTTAAAACAATTCATTTTCATTTCTTTCAGTTGAGAATTCAATATTTGACTCAGCATTTAGCCCTAAAAGCATTTGAAACAGGGTTGATCATGTGCCAGATGTGCATAAATGCTTTACATCCATTGTCTCATTTGATCCTCACAACACCACAAAGTTGGTGCTGTTACTCTCATTGTGTGGCAAGAGAAGGTGAGGCACAGAGAGGTAAATGGCATGCACCAAAGAACTGACAGCTGTTAAGTGTTGGAATTGTGACTTATAATCCTTTGGGTAGATACCCAGTAATGGGATGGCTGGGTCAAATGGTATTTCTAGTTCTAGATCCCTGAGGAATCACCACACTGATTTCCACAATGGTTGAACTAGTTTACAGTCCCACCAACAGTGTAAAAGTGTTCCTATTTCTCCACATCCTCTCCAGCACCTGTTGTTTCCTGGCTTTTCAATGATCGCCATTCTAACTGGTGTGAGATGGTATCTCATTGTGGTTTTGATTTGCATTTCTCTGATGGCCAGTGATGATGAACATTTTTTCATGTGCACATACACATGTATGTTTATTGTGGCACTATTCACAATAGCAAAGACTTGGAACCAAGCCAAATGTCCAACAATGATAGACTGGATTAAGAAAATGTGGCACATATACACCATGGAATACTATGCAGCCATAAAAAAGGATGAGTTCATGTCCTTTGTAGGGACATGGATGAAGCTGGAAACCATCATTCTCAGCAAACTATCGCAAGGACAAAAAACCAAATACCACATGTTCACACTCATAGGTGGGAATTGAACAATGAGAACACATGGACACAGGAAGGGGAACATCACACACTGTGGCCTGTTGTGGGGTGGGGGAAGGGGGGAGGGATAGCATTAGGAGATATACCTAATGTTAAATGACGAGTTAATGGGTGCAGCACACCAACATGGCACATGTATACATATGTAATTAACCTGCACGTTGTGCACTTGTACCCTAAAACTTAAAGTATAATAAAAAAAAAAACCTGTGACTTAAACCTAGGCTAAATGCCCATCATTGGTAAACTGGACAAAGAAAACATGATACATATACGCCATGGAATACTACACAAATCATAAAAAAGAATGAGATCATATTCTTGGCAGCAACATGGATGGAGCTGGAAGCCAAAATCCTAAGTGAACTAATGCAGGAACAGAAAACCAAATACTGTATATCCTCACTTAGAAAGGTGAGAGGTAAACATTGAGTGCACATGGACACAAAGACTAGAACAACAGACACTGGGGTCTACTTAAGGGTGGAAGGTAGGAAGAGGGAGATAATAAAAAAAAAAAACCTACCATTGAGCACTATGCTTATTACCTGGGTGATAAAATAATCTATACCAAGCCCCTATCACACAAAATTTACCTATATAACAAAACTGCAAATGTACCCATGAACCTAAAACAAAAGTTTTTTTAAAAAAATCCTAGGCTACTGTTGAAGCCTGTGGGCTAATTTTTTCATGATACTGCCTGTGCTTGTTAAATGGATAGATGTAAAGCATAAGGTCTAGCACAAGTAATAAAATCTAGTTATAAGCAAACTGTTATTTTTATTTTCTACTGATGTTTAGATTCAGTATTGTTTTCTTTCCCTGTGTTGGAGATTTATTTTAGAGCAACCTAGTCTCATTTCTGTTTACATTTCAGAGACATTTGTAGGTTTTATTGTTGATGTTGGTTTTTTTGGAACAATATATTGAAAAACCAAAATGTCATGAAGTTACTGAAAATAGTTATTCCACATTTCAATCTCCAATCTTGTTCCTAATCTCAAAATTTTGAACATCTACCTGATTTAAATTTCTTTGAGAAGTTTTTTGGGTAGGATGAAGGAGCATGCTCTGGAGTTACTGGGTGTTTTCTTTCTTCCTATGGAGCCACCCTGTTTTATTCATACTCTTGCCAAGCTTCCAGCACAGAAGCTTTCTCTGTGATAGATTTTCTCTGGTATGAAATATTTTTTTTTCTCTTTCTCTAAATCACTATTAATGAACATACTGGAAAATGGAGCAAGCTGATAATTTTGGTTCTGAATGTAACCATTATGAAAATTTTCTAAAATATCTAAAATATCCTTGAGGTTTCTGTTTCCTCACTTAAAACCTGAAAAGGTTGGACTAGATGAGGAATAAAAAATATTCTAGTAGACTGAACTATATGAAATTACCATTTTTGTAGGTAAAAAAAAGTTGATTATTGGCCATTTCATATGATCTAACCTAAGAGATTAACTATCTTGTAATTTCAGGTTAAATATTGATATGTATTTATATAGAGAAAAAGTAGCAGTGTGCAGTCTTCTCTATGAATAACTTCTCCTCAGAAAAGACTGAGATACCAGCAAAATGTTATGAATTCTTTTGGAATAGTAGGGGTTATTTTGGAAGATGCTCAGAATCTTGAAATTGTGATTTAATAAAAGATCTGTTTTTTAAATGTTTATAGCACAATGTAGTATGTGAGCATTACTGGGTAATTGAAAACAATATATGTGAGTATTAAATATAGCTACAAAACAGTATTATTTGCCATGAACTTTCCATTTTTTAAATATATTTTCATGATCCTAATGGTTTTGCAAGTACTAGTAAACTAGAGCTAGGTTTAAGATATTATCCAACGTTTTCTCTCTAACTAAATTTGATATGTCATGTAACTCTTTTCTGATTTTAACAGAAATTCTGACTATATAAGGTCAACACACACACACACACAATATATTGCATGGCTGAGTTTTAGTCTTTAATCCATAAATATTTCTTTTGCTGAGAACTACAGAAGATAAAAATGCTGAATCAGACGTAGGCCTTGTCCCCAAGGACCTTGCAGTCAATTTTTAGGTACTGTTCAATCTAAACCTGTCCCATTCTAACTTCTGGACTTGTGTCCTTTTGCTAGCAAACTGACTTCATATTCCTTTTTGATAAGTGCTGGAGCTGGCTGGGACTGGCTCATATGAGCCCATTGTTAAATACGCAGGAATTTTGCAAGGCAGTTGCTAAACTGTTATTAGTTTGCAATTGGCCGTGGTGGAAGTATTTACCCCACAGAAATTGGCAGATGCTATTAATGGGGGATTTTTTTTTTTTTTTTTGCCTGAGAGGCACTTTGCCAGTATACCACCAGAATTCACCAGGCTGGCAGTTGCAGTAGAATTCTCCGAAAGATATACATCTGATTATTACACAAAGACAGAATTATAAAATCTTATACACAGCTACGCTGGGGTAGGATAAAGTGAGAGATCTTGGAGAATTGTGGCTTAAGAAAAATAACTTCAAAACTAAGACAAGCACCCTTAGTTTAGATAGTAAGTTCAATTTCTCCTTATAGCCTTTTCAGGAATACTGATAACTTCCCAGGGAGAAACAAATGGCTTCTTTTCACTACCTACAACATCCTTCACATTGATAAATATCATATGTAATTGACATGAGGATCCTGTGAGGTTATTATTTGCTGATAGATTTTTCTTTTGTTGTTTTTGCTTTCTTTATTTTTTATTCCCACTTTAAAAGCAAGGCTAAAAGCACAGGTGTATCCCGTGGTTAGTAAATAGCTGAGTTGGGATTTAAACACAGGCCATGCTGACTGCAAGACTGTCGTGCTTCTACCACACTGTTTTCCAGGCAAGAGCATCTGATAAGTAGGGCCAATGATTTTGAGTGTCATCTCCTTTTTTATCCCTTAACATCTTCCTTCCCCAAGATTAGCTAACTCATACAGAAGAGGCAAGAAGGCTTCTTGGAGAGTTTCTGAAGTCAAGATTTAGAAAATTAATGATTTGTATAATTCATACCCAAAGAACCAATCGCAACTTTGCCTTAATGTCCTCATTTGCAAAATAACTATTGTAAGGAAATGGAATTGAAAATATTTAATATCTGGAGTTTATTATACTGAAGCATTATAGGAGCATAGAACATTAGGATTTTGTCATTTCTGTAGGCTAATGTCTCTCCATACCCTTCCTATTATCTCTCACTTTTAAGGCCAATTTTTAAAAAGATTCATGTTTTTTCAAGTGGGGAATGAGCTAAAATAAGGAATCTGTTTTTATCTCTCAGTTATAAGATAGGCAGATGACAGTACTCAGCCTCATGTTATTGAATATGTGCAGGGAGTGAAAAAGACTTCTAATTAAACAAATGCCATTGGGTACCAAATTTAAAGGCCTGCGCTAAATGGCCCTAGTCATTAATCCTAGAAAAAAGAAAATCGATGTGTGCAGAATGTTCTCTGGTGAATTTTGGTCATTTGCTTTTCCCAGGAATATTCACTGACTGTATCACATAGTCTTTATATAGCTCAATAACGAGCAAAAGAATAAAAGGAGACATAAAAGAAGGAATCAGTAAGTCAGCACTGACCTAATTATTACAAAGTGAATGTTTTTACAAGTAACCTGCAGGCAACTCAGGAGTGAGAAAATATTTTTGTTCAAGCGTTTCAGTATTTCTTATGCATCATAAAGCTTAAAGCAAAAAGAATAGCATTCAGCCATAATTGATGAATAAGCTGAACCCTGAATTTTAGAATAAAAATGTTTACCTGTAAGTTGGCTTTAACATGATAAAATAGGGATAGTCAAGACAAAGGTTGCCTTCTGTTTGGCTATAAACAAGTGTATTCTGTTCTATTCCAGGAAAGAAAGAAGGACTCATTTTCTTCATTTTTTCTTCCTTCCCCTATTTCTCTCTCTCTCTCTTAGAATTTTCAGGCTCAGAGTCTTTAATTATAACATTAATATAGGAAGGACACATTTACTGATTTGATGTATATTATTTTATATGTGTTTTCATAATATTTCAATGTAATTTGGAAAGCAACGATAATAGATAATACATAGAAATAAAAACCTGAAGTAGAATATCAAAAGATAGCCTTTATTTTATGCTTATTCCATTGCTCACCGAGGCTTTCTTCAGAGCACAACAAAGGTATCCAGGTCTGTCTAACTGCTATGATTCTATAAAAAGGAAAATTAAAACATAGGCCAGGATTACAATTGTATATAATCAATGCATGTAAGAACATGTATATATTTCGAATCTGCAATTTTCCAAAAACAAAGAACATGTGTCGTGATTATCACTTGTTTGTCATTTACTCAAATTTTTTCATGAACTCTGGTATGACTTTGTCAATGCTAATTATAAACTTACCTTGCTTCATAAAAGACAGCAGCAAAGTTCATGAGTTTAAGTTCTAGGGAGCTAAAAAACAAATAAACAGATCAATGGAAACTTTGAACTGTGATAAGCACTATGATGAAAAAAAGTACATAGGCTATGAATACATTCCATATATTCTCATTTTATTTTCTTGTGCTTGAGCAAATAAGCATATAAATTATTATTTTTCAAGACCTTTCATAAACTTTATGCTAAGATTAACCATTCATTTGCACGTGGCATTTTACTAACCCCTACCTGCATCTCCTCAAACCCTCTGAAAGAATACCCTATACAGGCTAGACCCATGTTTTGCCCTATAATTCTGTTATGTAAGATCACTAAAAGGATTGAGATTGAAACCTCCAGGAATTTCCCCATGGGCTGTATTTGTTCTTTTAAATAACTTGAGGATAGATATGGCTTTGCTGTGTCCCCATCCAAATCTCATCTTGAATTGTAACTCCCACAATCCCACATGTTGTGGGAGGAACCTGGTGGGAGGTGAATGAATCATGGGGGCGGTCTTTCCTGTGCTGTTTTTGTGATAGTGAGTACGTCTCATGAGATCTTATGGTTTTAAAAATGGGGGTTTCCCTGCACAAGTTCTCTTCTCTTGTCTGCCACCATGTGAGACGTGTCTTTCACCTTCTGCCATGACTGTGAGGTCTCCCAGCCACATGAAACTGTAAGTCCAATAAACCTCTTTCTTTTGTAAATTGCCCAGTCTCAAGTATGTCTTTATCAGCAACATGAAAATGGACTAATAGTGGGAGTAGGGCACTGCTGAAAAGATACCCAAAAATGTGGAAGCAACTTTGGAACTGGGTAACAGGCAGAGATTGGAACAGCTTGGAAAGCTCAGAAGAAGACAGGAAAATGTGGGAAAGTTTGGAACTCCCTAGAAACTTGTTGAGTGGCTTTGACCAAAATGCCGATAATGACATGGACAATGAAATCAGGCTGAGGTGGTCTCAGATGGAGATTAGGAACTTCTTGGGAACTGGATCAAAGGTGACTCTTGCTACGTTTTAGCAAAGAGACTGGCAGCATTTTGCCCCTTCCCTAGAGATTTGCAGAACTTTGAACATGAGAGAGATGATTTAGGGTACCTGGTGGAAGAAATTTCTAAGCAGCAAAGCATTCAAGAGGTAACTTGGCTGCTCTCAAAGGCATTCAATTTTACATGGGAAACAGAGCATAAGAGTCTGGAAAATTTGCAGCCTGACAATTTGATGGAAAAAAAAAATCCGATTTTCTGAGGAGAAATTCAAGCCAGCTGCAGAAATTTGCAGAAGTAACAAGGAGTTGAATGTTAATCCCCAAAGCAATTGAGAAAATGTCTCCAATGCATGCCAGATACCTTTGTGGCAGACCCTCCCATTATAGGCCCAGGGGTTTAGGAGGAAAAAGTGGTTTTGTGGGCTGGGCTCAGGGTCCCTCTATTGTGTGCAGTCTAGGGACTTGGTGCCCTGCATCCCAGCCACTCCAGCCGTGACTAAAAGGGGCCAAGGTACAGCTCTAGCTGTTGCTCCAGAGGGCAGAAGCCCCAAACCTTGGCAGCTTCTACATTTTTAAGCCTGCAGGTACACAGAAGTCAAGAATTAAGGTTTGGGAACCTTTACCTAGATTTCAGAAAATGTATGGAAATGCCTGGATGCCCTGGCAGAAGTTTGCTGCAGGGGCATGACCCTCATGGAGAACCTCTGCTAGAGCAGTGCAGAAAGGAGATGTGGGGTCTGAGTCTCCACACAGAGTCCCTGCTGGGGCACTGCCTAGTGGAGCTACGAAAAGAGCACCACCATCCTCCAGACCCCAGAATGGTATAACCACTGACAGCTTGCGCCATGCACCTGGAGAAGCCACAAACACTCAATGCTGCCACTGAAAGCAGCCAGGGAGGAGACTGTACCCTTCAAAGCCACAGGGGCGGAGCTGCCAAATACCATGGGAGCCCACCTCTTGCATCAGCATGACCTGTATGTGAGACATGGAGTCAAAGGAGATCATTTTGGAGCTTTAAGATTTGACTGCACCTCTGGATTTCGAACTTGCATGGGGCCTGTAGCCCCTTTGTTTTGGCCAGTTGCTCCCATTTGGAATGGCTGCATTTACCTAATGCCTGTATCCCTCTTGTATCTAGGAAGTAACTAACTTGCTTTTGATTTTACAGGCTTACAGGTGGAAGGGACTTGCCTTGTCTCAGATGAGACTTTGGACTGTGGACTTTTGAGTTAATGCTGACATGAGTTAAGACTTTGGAGGGCTGTTGGGAAGGCATAATTGGTTTTGAAATGTGAGAACGTGAGATTTTTGAGGGGCCAGGGGTGAAATGGTGTGGTTTGGCTATGTCACCACCCAAATCTCATCTTGAATTTTAACTCCCACAATTCCCACATGTTATGGGAGGAACCTGGTGGGAGGTGACTGAATCATGGGGGCAGGTCTTTCCTGTGCTGTACTCGTGATAGTGAGTGGGTCTCAAGTGATCTGATGGTTTTAAAAATGGGAGTTTACCTGCACAAGCTCTCTTCTCTTGTTGAGCATCATGAGATATGTGCCTTTCACCTTCCACCATGATTGTGAGGCCTTCTAGTGACTTGGAACTGTAAGTCCAATAAACCTCTTTCTTTAGTAAATTGCCCAGTCTCAAGTATATCTTTACCAGCAGCATGAAAACAGACTAATACACAATTGCATTAGCCTCTAATTGTGCCTGGCTTTCTAGATGTCCTCAGAGGCAGCACTTGATGCAATGGAGTAGGACTCATTGCTCTGTATATACTGCCTTCTTCTGGAAGCCCTATTTAGTTCAGTGCATCGCCATTGCTGTCTTCAAATATTTGTGAGTACCACGCGTACAGGGCATCATATCCATGATGAAGGAAAACAACAGACTGGATTTAGGTTCCCTCTGGAAAGTACCTCGCATTTACGGCAAGACTCACAAATGTAGGGGTGTTTCCAACTCTACAAAAATATTTAGAATTTCCTTAAATAAAGTGTCTATCTGGAGTCTTTGGCATATGTATAACAAGACTGGCAATGTACTGAGAATTTGAAATTAAGTGATAGGCATATTGGGACTCATTATACTATTCTTTTCTTTTGGTGGCGAAATTTTCCAGTTTTAACATCTTCACATGTGGTATTTAATTTACACACCATACCATTTTCCCATTTAAAGTTACGCAACCATCACCACATTAATTTTCTAACATTTTGTCACCCCTAAAAGAAATTCTCTATTCTTTAGCATTCACCTCTCATCTTCCAATCCCTCCCTCAACCCATCAGAGGCAATCTCTCATCTACTTTCTGTCTTTGTATATTTGCCTATTATGTACATTTTACATAAATGGAATTATACACTATGTGGTCTTTCATGAGTGGCTTTCAGTTGAGATAATTTTTCAAGGTTCATCCATATTGTAGAATGTATCAGTACTTCATTCCTTTTGATGGCTAAATTAATATTCCATTGTATGGATATACTACATTTTGTTTACCCACTCATCAGATAGTGGGCATTTGAACTGTTTTCACTTTTTCTGGCTATTGTGTGAATAATGCTGCTATGAACATTTGTAAATAAGTTTATATGTAGATATATGTTTTCAATTATCTTAGGTATATACTTTGGGAAGGAACTGCTGGGTCATACTTAATTCTATTTTTAACCTTTTGAGGAACTGCTAAACTATTTTTCAAAGAGGCAACATCAATTTACATTCCCACAAGCCACTTTTACATTCCCACCAACCAGTTGTATGAAGATTCCATTTTTTCACATCCTTGCCAATATTGTTATTATGTATTTTTAATCACAATCATCTTAGTGGTTGTACAGTGGTATTTCTTACTATCCTAATTTTTTATCTGCTTAAAACTTTTCTAACAAAGAACTTTTAAAAATTATAAATATTAAATTCTCTGAGTTTGTTTAAACAGTCATTTGCAGAAACATTTTATTGATAACTAAAGAGACTATTAAAAAAGTAGCCACTGCCTCAATCCATATTTTGAGGTCACTGATTCTTAAAACGTTATATTGGTATAGGATAGAACTGGAGAGGATTTTTTTTAAGTTTAGAAGATTTATTGGTTCTTTGAGCATGTACGCAATCCTAATATGCTACAAGCCCTCTCTTGCAATACGGTCATGAAAACACGCATCATCTGCATACAGGATGTTTCGTCACTATTGCCTGATTTTAAGGTATATTAGTTAAAAATTGACTCTCTCTTTTAGAAAAACTGTGTTTGGAGCAATTATTTAGATTCTTATTGTGCATAAAAAAGTAATTCAAGGTCTCTTTTTGACAATGACTATTGACTAGTCTGACATATTCTTGATTAAAGGATCAACAAATCTTTTCATTTCTAGAACATGAATATTTATTAAAGCAGATTAGAAATTTTATCTATTGTTACCTAGGAACTTTTTCCTAATACCTATTGTTCTGATGGACAATGGCATATTCTGAACTACTTCCTGGTCTCCCAGGAAAATGGCAAGTTAGTTACATTAGAATGATCATTGGGCAGTTTCTTTCCATGTTGCGTAATTGAGGGAAAATCTATTAACATTGCTTGAACTAAAAATCTTTTAAACTATTTTATTAATTGGCCTTAATCTCAATTTTAATAGAGTAATTATTTTGGAATAGTTTTATTCTTTTCTTTATAATCTAATGGCGTTTGTGCAGATATAATTTTAAGTAATCAGCCCTAATGCAATCAGTAAGTAAAATTATAGCCAACTACAGGTGCTGCTAATTGTTAATCAATTAGATGCAGAACGATTACATATCTAATTGAAATACTGATTGAAGTATTGATAGTTACCCATACTTTTTTCAAAAGTAAACTACTTCTAACTGTTCTTAAGTTGGAATAAGTTGGGAATATTTTCTCAACTAGTCTGTCACTCATTAACTTATCTGAACTTTAGTGGAGAATAGACTTTCTCTTTCTGCATGTATAAATAAAATTGGTACAGTAGATCAGAATTGACCTGACTGGCTGTTGAATGAGTCTGTGATTTTTAATTGGTTTATGTACATATTAACAGGCCACATTCTGCAGATGGTTGTGTGGGTTCTGAGTATCTGGATTTGGCAAATACTAGGACCATTATATAGGAATGTTACAGTCATTAAACACTGATAGAATCCTTGATTTGCCAGGAGGCTGCAGTGGGTATCACTGTCAACCTGCTGATCAGCCTTTACAGACATTAATTAGTTCACATATTTATAACAATTTAGTGGTAAGAATATCTGCATGACAAAAAAATGATTTGATATTTATTCCTTTTGAAAAATAATTGTTGAAATCCGCAATACAGGCTCAAGTTTAGAAAGGAACATTTTACCTATACCATCGTAACTGAAAACTATCTTGCAGTTTCTAACCATGGAATCACACGAATAGGAGACAGCAATAGTAAGCAAAGACTGGGTAATATTATTTGTGTTTCATGATTGATCAAATCATAATCATTCTAATTTAGAGGCATAAATTCTCTACAAAGCCAGAATTTATTTTCTCAAAAGGGGACTATAGTATGGTGTGTCTATTTATCTTAGTAGATTTAAGTAAACCTGATTTACCAAGAGCATTATATAATCTTTCACTGGAAAGAATCAATCATGTTCTTCAAGGAAAGAGTTTGAGTTGAATATGCCTGTTTCAGCACCATGCCTGGAGTGTAGCAAGCATTTGGGATGTTTATTGAACAAATTAATAAAGTGACTAATGTAAATTATAGTGAGATTTTCTGCAGACATTAATAAAAAAAGATCATTAACAATCCAAAAAGAGTGTTTTTTTATTTTTTAAAACCAACCATGTAATTTTGAGACTACTGAGATCTCTTGATTGTGCATCTGACATGATGCTTCAGATGTAACATCTCTTCTGTCAGCTGCCAAAACTCACCTATTAAGCCAAGTAAAAACTTCCAAGTATAGACTGGGATAAAGGAAAGAAAGTTAGGAGAAAACTACTTCAAAAATTTTCCTAAAAATTTTCTCTTTTTCAGAAAATGAGAATGGATTTAGATTTGTGTGCTTGAGGAGAGGGAATGAAAATCTGAGCAAATACCATTTTGATTCAAAGCAATAGAAATGAAAAACACAAGGACGGGTGTTTTATCATTCTGTTTGGTTGCATGGTATGCTATTTGTGAAAGCATTGTATATGACACTATTTTTAATCCAGCAGTTCTATTGTCACCTGAACATTTATGGTTTGGATGTAAAGTGTAAGTAGTAAATCATACTATTGGTCTATCATCTGGCATTACCTGAAGATCAAAGAGAGAGAACAATTCCATTTACCTCATCCCTGGTAGGAATATTTGTCAGGATGCCTGGAATCTTCATTTCCAACAGGAGAAAGCCACAAAACACTTGTGGTTCTGAAAGCAGCCTGCTGTTAACATGAGTTATGTGAATCTGATCTATAATCTTACCTGACATTTGGAACTCAAATATTTTCCTTATTTCTCCAAAACAATTAAAATATTTAGTCTCACTTCATTTTATGAGACATAAATAGCTATATAAGTACTCCGTAATTACTGTACATTGTAACAAATGATCTCATAAATACATTGTAATGTCCCATGTAATTACATGGTACATCGTGTCTTTGAGATGGCTGCTCTGAGATTGAAAGCCTGCTGGTTTCAGAGATTAATTACTTAGGGCCTAATTTGACAGTTTGCTTGAAGATAGGCCTCTGTTAATAGCCACTTCCGTGGTTTCATAAAAGAAAACTGTTTCTTCACAAGATCTTATTTCCTTATTTACTATAGACGCAGCTGTACATGTTTATCCCTGAATATTGGCCATACCTAAATTTTTCTGTATATAAAAGCAAAAAAGTGAAAAGGGCATGGTTCTGTACAGGAAGAAGTTGATTTGCAATTATATTTCTCCCATCAAACACTATGACTTATTTTATGACAATACTTTTAAAAGTTCTGGTTTATTAATTTAAAAAAATGTTGGGGCCAGGCACAATGGCTCACACCTGTAATCCCAGCACTTTGGGAGGCCGAGGCTAGCAGATCACGAGGTCAGGAGTTCAAGAATAGCCTGGCCAACATGGTGAAACCCCTGTCTCTACTAAAAATACAAAAATTAGCCAGGTGTAGTGGCAGGCTCCTGTAATCCTAGCCACTCAGAAGGTTGAGGCAGGAGAATTGCTTGAACCCAGGAGGCGGACGTTGCAGTGAGCTGAGATGGTGCCACTGCATTCCAGGCTGGGTGACAGAGCAAGACTGCATCTCGAAAAAAAAAAAAAAGAAAAAAGATATTGGAGTATAAGATATTGTAAAAATTATGTCATTTTTTCTCTGATTAAGCATTATACAGCCTATAAACTAATATTTCATTTTGTAAGAGCCCAAATTTGTTTGTCACAATTATTTTATCATGAGTGCATTATTATAATACCCTGAGATCTCAGTGGTTATTCTTGATAAATGCATCTTATCCTATAGCTGCCATTTTTATATGGCATGAATCGTATTTAAACCTTCTTTCTCTTTGACTCAGGTTGCTTAAATATCTGGGGAAATAAACTTTTCTCAAGTTGTACTACTTACCTTACTGCTCAAATTCTATCTAGTTTCCATGTTCCAAAACACAAAGGAAATAAGAAATAAGTGAACACTGTATTTTCTGCCTTAAATTATATACTGGCCTATTTTCTTGTGCCTTTCTAGGGTGTAATTTTACTTATAACTCCCCTGATGTATTTCTATTCCAGCTTTCTTAGGTCTAGTTCCTACATCAAATATATTATATTGCTTTTAGTAGTTTTATTTAGTACAAATGAATAGTCTGAGAAAGGACCTAGTGATCTGAAAGAGTTAATAAGCCCTTCTAAACATCCAGCTTACTTCCAAGGAATGATTTAGGCACTGGAGAATTAAGTCTATTGATACTGACAAATTCCAAAATGTATTACTCATAAAATCACTTTATCATGAACTCTAGGGAACAACCAAATTGCTTTATTGTAAGGGAATTTTGTCAAAACGTGAGTACCTCCTAGAAATTACATTTCCAGTTTCTAGGACCTGGAAGAAACAAGCCTGGCTACTAGGCTATGCATAGAAAATTATCAGATGAAAAAAATGCTGTTTTAAATCCAGGAGCTTGAAAAAAGAAGATGCTAGGTACACACCAAACTCACTGCTTTCTTTTCATGTCTTTTTATTCTTTGAGCTCCACCTCCCTTTTTTTCCTGTAAGCTGGGCTATACTCTGACATTTGGGGATCATTTTCTTAGTCAATTTAGGAATATTGGGTTGGTTTTGCTTAGTTAGCCAAGAAAGCCCAGCTGGCAGGAAGGATTAATTGATTTTTCTTTATTTTTCTTCCATAATAGAAACCATATAAGGTTACATATCTGAGAACCAACTCGAATAGAGCTGTGGTAATCAGTGGAAAAAGTGATGTTTCTGTGGGTCATTCATCTGAATATGGCAAAATTTACTGTTTAAAAAAACCACCTCAGCCAGGCACGGTGGCTTACACCTGTAATCCCAGCACTTTGGGAGGCCAAGGCGGGCAGATCACCTGAGGTCAGAAGTTCAAGACCAGCCTGCCCAAAATGGCAAAACCCTGTGTCTACTAAACATACAAAAAATTATCCAGGCATGGTGGTGGGCATCTGTAATCCCAGCTACTAAAGAGGCTGAGGCAGGAGAATCACTTGAACCCGGGAGGTGGAGCTTGCAGTGAGCCGAGATCGTGCCACTGCACTCCAGCCTGGGTGACAAGAGCGAAACTCCGTCTCAAAACAAAAACAAAAACAAAACAAAACAAAAAAACAAATCTGCACAATGCTGAATTGTCTTTGAGAAGCAAAAGAACATTTCTCAGAGATTTGTAATCTAATTGTTGCAATCAGATTAAGTATTTATGAAGGTAATTCACTCACAACCAGAATCACTCCATTTATTTATTTTTATGTCTGTGAAACCCAATCATGTGAGGCCAAAGTGACTTGATTACTTAATTCTTTGAAAACTTACTTCAGTTTTTAATGTCATTTTGTGTTTCAAAACAGTTATCCATACTACTCCTACTGCTAATCATGACAGTCATGACATGGGAAAACTAAAATAAGAGCAAAACTTTGTATTTTGTAGTGTTTTCAATTTTCTAAGCCCTTTCTCATTGATCACCTCTCAATAACTAGGGAGAGATAAGTATAATGTTGTAATACATACAATTGATGCTGCTATGTAAATAATTTCTACTGTCATTTAGCAAATTAATGAAAAGCTGAGAGTAGAACAATATGCATCCATGTTCACATAGTCCTTGAATATCTTTTATGTGCAGAACACTATTCTGCCTCTCTCTAAATGATTCAGAAATGCACACTACACTTGATCTTAGCCAAAAAGCCGAGAAGCAATAGGAATGCAGCTAGACAGAACATCTAATAAGATTTTCTAAGCACCGCACCTGGTATAAAAATTAAGAAGACCTCAAATATGTTTCTGTACGTCTGTGCCTAGGATCTGAGATTCATTTAACATTTGGAGTTAAATTTTTAAATAGATTACTAGTGTTTTTTAAATTTTTATTTTAGTTTCAGGGGTACATGTATAGGTTTGTTATATAGGTAAACTTGTGTCATAGGGGCTTGTTGTACAGATTATTTCGTCACCCAGGTACTAAGCCTAGTACTCAATAGTTAATTTTTCTGTTCCTCTCCCTCCTCGCACCCTATACCTTCAAGTAGGCCCTGGTGTCTTTTGCCTCCATTTTTGTGTCCAGGGATCACTAGTGTTTATGGTCCAGAATTAGCATGCAAGTTTGGGGCTGCTGTTGAATTAACCTCATCACTAGAGAGATGTCTGCAGGCTACTCTCAGCTGTTGTCCACTTTTCTCCTGATAGAGCTCCGAGCTTCCTATTTAAATAACTCAAGAAGTAGTTTTTTATATATTACTTTGAAAGTGTGCAAAATACTAGCCTACCAGACTCTCAAATTATTAGTCTCCACTGGGCTTCCTGTGTCTCTGTGAACAGTCATAGATTGGGGATCTCACAATGAAGGTTTGGAAACCTATTTGACCCTAATTTACTGGTTCAAGTCTCCTGTGCTCCTACAATGAAGCGGGTTGGGTAAGTTATTAGTTTCTCCTTTTCTTTCCTTAGAATTGTAAAGTTTGAGTTCTAAGAATTAGATTAAAGCAGAGAAAAGTGGTGGCATGTCAATTTCCCAAAATCAATTTAAATTTAGCTCAGTTTGGCTAAAAAAATATAAAAATGGAACATATAAGAAGTGGAGCATAATTCAGATAACATTTCTTACTGGTGTAAATGATTTTTTTAAAAAAAACCCTAACTGTGTTGATTGTATACACTTGAAAAAGATCTTGGGGATGAACAGGCATGGAGTTCAGAGCCAGTGGCAGGAGGGCTGTGCCCTAAACCAGAAGACGTGAGGTGATGAAGGCTGTCATTCAAAAAGACAGTATCCAGAGAAGTGGAGTGGTAGAAAGCAGTTATGCCTGATAGGGGAGTCAAAAAGACTGAAGAGACATTTCTTGTTGTGAATCAGAAGGCTAGTAGGCTTTGCTGGTTCAGAGAGCTAAAGCAGGTAACATGCCTAAGTTCAGAAAGGGTGGTGTATGTTGGAAGGGAAGTCTGCCAGCCTCTGATAGAGTCTCAGAGAAGACAGTCATTGCTGGAGGACTCAGCCTTGCATGTCTTGGAGGGACCTGGCAGATTAACAAAATGAAGGGGGACTCACCCGGAAACAAGGCAGTGTCCCCACCAGAGAAATCCTGTTAAAAGAGCTGGGACCCAAATCAAAGTAGATGATTTGATTTGAAGTTGAACAATCTGAGACATTGTCCCAGGTTGGCTTACGTTTTTACATAACCAGGGAAAGGATTCTCCCAGAGTAGGTAAAGGAGAGCTTAATCTCTAGGTAAGAGTTCCACCAGCACTTTTACGAGAACCAGGGGCCAGCAGGGCAAAGATAAAGATAAGATTGTTTTACAACTATATAAATGTATTGATGAAGAAATGTTTGTATCATTTTCAAGCTGTTAAATAAAATCACAACAGCTTAGCCTTTATTTTTTTAACAAAGCAACGTTTCTTGCTTCAATTTAAGATATCTTCATAAAATTTTATTTAAAATCAAATATTACCCAACGTGTACTTAAACATACTTTATTATTGCACAAATGTTTACTTCAAACTTTACATAGTAATGTCAGAGTTTTCCCTCTGGAAATGTATCACACTGATACATTTTGTCTAACAGTTGTCTACATGAAATTACTGATCTCAGCTTTAGTATTCTACCCAAATTTCTAACTTCCCTTAATACAAGAAATTATATATTTATAATGCTAAACTTAAAAATATGTCAAATCAACAAAAATAGCATATAAGAGTAGGAAAAACTATGGGCCTTTATTATATCATATTGATATTTTATCAAATCCATGCTGGGTTAGTAAAATAAGTTTATAGGTTTACATAGTTTATAAAAAGACAAAATTGTTAATGAAAATTGTTTACAAATACACATAATAGAATTTTTTCATAGATATTTATGTTCTAGCTTGAAATTCAGTTAGATGTTTTCAGGATCTATAGAAATATTTACCAAGTATTTAGATAGATACTGTAAGTTAAACATTAAATGTTGCTATTTTGTAATTTTGAGATTATGAGTATAACATTTGTTCTGAATGATGAAATTTGAAAACTGCCCTTTCCAACATTAAACAGAATGAATCCATATGGGTAATCTTTGTTTCTATATCCTCTGAGTGTTTCCATTAGTTGAATATCTGGTAGGTAAGTCCAGTGTTTTTTTTTTTCTTTTGGAAAGTGGATTATTTTTCAGAAAACCTTATCCATGTAAATGCATTATTATCTACTGTGTTGCCTATGTCAGAAACCTGTCATTCTTGATGACTTGTCCTCCTTTGCATTTGACATTCAATAATTCACCAAATCCTGTCAAGTCTACCTCTAAAAATATATATGGGATTTTTTATTTTGCTGTATCCCAAGGTTTCTTCACTACCCACACCCGGAGGTTCTATTTGGTACAGTAAGAAATGTGAATGGTACCCTGCACAGAGGAAGTTGCTCAATAAATATTCATAGAATAGAAGTTACAAAAGTGTTGCTAGACAATTTCTCTCTCTCAGTGCTCCTTTCAGTTCACAGTAGAAACAAATGTTCAATTGTTGGGTCAGTGCACAAATAAGTAGGTCCACATTCTTGGCATTGCTACTGTACATGGTCTTGCTTCCTTCCTTCCTGCTGTTTTCCACTTCTGCTTTTCTTTATTCTTCCTACCTGGCACCCTCACAATCTTTCAATCTCTCAGTCTCTGGATCTCTGGACCTCACTGTCACTCTCTCTTTTTCTCTTTCCCTTTTCCTCCCAGTTTCCCTTAAAGTACTTCTGATTTACTACATAAATATTATGTGCCAGCACTCTGATGGAACTTTCACACGTTCTCATTGTTTCCTTTCATTTGTACCATAATCCTACGAGGGAGGGACTGCTATTAGCTCATACTGCTGATGAGAAAACTCAGTCTCTGAAGGCTTATGTTGCAAATTCAGGGTCACACACTGACCAGAAAGGTAACTGAGATGGGTGTGAGCAGTGTGAGAGTAGAGGCTGGGGTGCCAGTTAGCTATGGCAATATTCTGGGCAATAGACAAATCAAGGTCGGAATTAGGGTAGTGTCAGAGGAAATATACATAACTGGGCAGAAAAGGGATTCAGTGAAAATAACTTCTTTCAAAGTACTGATGGGCACACTTTAATGAAAACCCTCAGGGCCTCATGCATACTGGGAGCATATTTTACTCTGAAAGCAACTTCCTGTGAGACTCAAGTCACCAGAAGTCAAAAACTGATTTTAAATTAGTTTTCAAGATTCGTAGATTCCTGCTATGTTCCAGCCAAGGCATTCTTATTTGCTGCAAGGACTTTCAGAGTGCCCATCATAGCTTTCTATGGGAATTCCATCTAGATAAAACCATCTTTTTAAACAAAGGCTTTTTGCTAGAGTAACTGACTGTATTTGATGCGGATCAGAATGGGTTTGTCTTCACCTGAAGGTCACTCTGGAGAGAGTAAGGCAGAATGTCAGTGTGCGGTGGGAGATGTGGAGTTAAAAATATGATAAGTTTATGAAATGTGGCTTCTGAGAAAAATTGGAGTGGTGGGCTTATCAACCTCTTTTCCTGTTTCCTCACTTACTACTCTTGTACGTCTACAGTGGAGAAAACAGAAAGCAGTGTTTTAATGGATCCCAGGAAAAGGCTAACACCACATCATTGAATTGGACATGACTGTCCCAGGCGGTTTGGAGATTGGCCAGTGACACCCTTTGTTTTAAATCAATTAACTCTTTTCTATCAGGTTTACTTCGCAAATAAATAATTTTTATGGTGATCAAAGAGGGGGTAGAGGAATTAGAGGAAGCTAAATTTTATAGTTCTTATTTTTTCCCAAATATGAAGAAAACTGAAATTATTCCTTGATTCAGATAGAACACTGCAAGTGATAAGGATTAATTTCTCCCTCTCAAGTAATAAAAGGACCAAAAGTCAAGTCACAGCTACTAGAACTGATTTTTCAAAAGTCAAAGGTCATGTGTTAAGTACAGTACTTTTAATAAAAATCATTGCCAGGGTTGCCTACGAAAGCTAGGTTGTTTTACAAAAATGTTCCCGTAACAGCGACAGCTTTTGGTGGCTTGCTGAGGGAATGGGAAATGAAGTCTGAACTACTGGGCAGTGGCAAAATAGGTCTCATATAGAAAATAAGATGCCTTATACCATTAAATAAGAAAAGAATGCCTGAATGCTTTCATTTAACTTCCTAAAACACAATATAATTTGGAGCCTCCAGCTGTATCATCTACTAAAGAACCTAAGAAGAAAGAATTTAACTACCAGAATCTTTGTAATCTGCTGACGCTTGAAATCAATGAGAAAGCACAAAAGATGCTAATAAACTTAGCTGCTACCTACAGATGAGGATGAATAAAACTGATAATAATCACTTCCAAAGATGAATAATAACCATTCAGGGGGTTTCACTCCTGGTGTGTTGAGTGTATAACTGATTATATTAATTAATTGCTGCTTGGCATCGATATTAAGGTATTGGCTATGTGGGAATAATTTAAGCGATCACTGGAAATCCTCAAATGTGATAAAGAAAAATTGTCAAAAACTATTACTTATGTAATCATTAGTATAATTAAGTTCTCCAGGCTTATCAAGTGATTTACACTTGGTAGACATACTAAGCACAATTGTTCTCTCTTTTTCAGTATGTACATGGAGATTCAGATCACTTATTAGACTCATAGCTGGGGATGGTGGCTCACTCCTGTAATCCTAGAACTTTGGAAGGGTGAGCGGGTGGATCCTTTGAGCCTAGGAGTTCAAGACCAATCTGGACAACATGACAAGACCCTGTCTCTACAAAAAATACAAAAAGTATTTAGCCGGACTATGTGGCTCCTGCCTGTAGTCCCACAGGAGGTGGAAGGATCACTTGAGCCTGAGAGGTGTAGGCTGCAGTGAGCCCTGATTGCACCACTGCACTCCAGCCTGGATGACACAGAGAGACCCTGACTCAAAAAAAAAAAAAAAAAAAAAAAAGGCTTGCAGAAGGTCACTCAGCAAAGTCACAGCAAAACAATAATTGGAAATTAAAAGGTTCTAATTCTTGTTCTAAGGTTTAATATCTACATTTGTATTTTCCTTTTCAACTTGAATTTACTTTTGACTTTAAAAACAGCTGTAGTCTTCAGAAGGTGGCCCTCCTTGATTTTCCAAGGGCTTTGTATGGGAAAGCTTATTGGATGTATTTTAAAAGAATAATTTAAATTCAAGTTTTTAAAGAGAATAGTTAATAGGAAAAAGTAGATGAGTATAATTGCCAAGTGGAGTCCCTGTGATTACTTATTTTAGTGTGAAATAATGAAAAGAACATTAGACCCCACAGTTGGGAAGTCTTCCATTGATAGTGCCAGGTGACCTTGGGCCTATCCTTCTTTTAACTGTGTCCCAATTTCCTTCTTTGTAAAATCATCAATGGTGATAATATCTGCCATTTCACCACTCACCACTAAGATGAGTAGTGAAACAAACCATGACTATTCTTTAAATTCTGGTTTTCTTTCCTAGTTTCTAAAACACTGGGGAGTAAAGAATATGTCCACGCATGTGCACCTACATGTATGAATGGTGGGGAAGAAGGGCATAGATGGGCTTGTGTGTATTTAAGACTATGAGTTCTTTGCAGCCAGGGACTCTACACTATTATTTTATGCATTATTTTATCTCCCAAATAACTTAGCCAAATGCCTTAAATGAACACATTAATCCAGCCTTCTCTCTCTTTTGCATGGTCTGAAAAATTTTGTAATGTTTTTCCCAATCTACCTTTCCTTTTCCTTGTCCTATATATCCTTTGCTTTAGCCACTAAGAGACTACATGAGCTTTCCCTGAAGATGCTTGACGTTGTCCTTACACCTTGAGCTTGTTCTTGATATTTCCTGTTTTAAATACCATTCCCAACCCCTCCGTGAACTCCAAATCACACTTGAAGGATGAGTTCCTTGTAAAGTCCTTTTGATCATATGACATAGAATTAATCACTCTTGGACATTCTACTATAAACCTTAGCATGTTGTTTTTTCATTATTAGTTTATATGTCTCTTTCCTCAGCCAGAATGGGTAAACCATGACTTATTTACATGTTTACCACATCAAGAATGTAGTTGATACATGTTGAATGAGTAACAACTAAATGAATTAGACTCTCAGCCTCTTGAACTTCTCATAGGAGGCAATATTAAGCAGAAAAGAATGTCCTCCTTTTGACTCATGTTATCTCAGGTAAAATTCTGCCTATTGTTGGATACATGTCTATGTTATTTAACCATTCTTATCCCAGTTTACCTGATTTTACAAAGGTCATAGCAATAGACCTTAACTCACAGAGTCATAATGAGCATAAAAATATAAATAATGCAGAGTGCTTAGACCATTGCCAGGTCTGAAGTAAGTGCAAAAAATATGTTAACAAATAGTAGTTAAGAGTGGTGCTTAATTTATCACACTTAAAGAATAGTGGAAACAAAGTAAAGGATCTCAGTGCGATAGTATTTTGAATATATTCTACCAACTTAATCAGATCAATTGTATGTAACTAGATTCCTCTGAAATTAGTAAAAGATTTTTATTACATAAGTACAGTTGATCCTCATTATTTACAGATTCTGTAGTTGTGAAGTTGCCTGCCTGCTTGCTAAAATGTATTTGCAACTCAAATCAATACCCTTGGTGCTTTGTGGTTATGCTTAGGGCAGGGTAAAATTTGAGTTGCCAAATGTCCACATTCCCAGCTGAGGTTGAACAAAGAGATGCTCTGTCTTCTTGTTTTAGCCCTCATACTGTAAACAAGCGCCCTTTTTGAGGTCCATTTGGTGCCATGTTTTTTGTATTTCTGTGCTTTTGGTTGGTGATTTTTCTGTTTAAAATGATCCCAGAGTGGAGTGCTGAAGCACTGTCCAGTGTTCCTAAGAGCAAGAAGGCTGCGATCTGCCTTATTTCTGGCAATAAAGTTCAAAGTTAAAGAGTTGACAATACTGTCATATTAAATAAGGTATCATTAAATAGAAACACACATAAAACAAGGTTGTGTACCCATCAGTTGACAAAAATATTGTAACCAGAGGCTTGAAGGAACCTAAACCTATATTTCCCCTAGGAGCAATATTTCAGTATTCTCAAATTCAGTGCTGGGGTGAGGGCAGCTATACAGAAAATAGCAAAGTAAGTTACTCAGCAAGTAAATGCAAATTTAGATTATATTTTTTTTCTCCTCTCAGAGAAACTTATTTGCAGAGCACCAGCTAATTTGTAGTAAATCTGGAAGAAGGAGCTTGGATTTCTATCTCCCTGGAGAGTCTAGCTCTGCCTCTGCTCCATGACTGAAGCGGGGACAGGGAGGTCCTGGACAAATCCATGATTTGACGTTGGTTCTGGATTCTTTGTTTGTTTGTTTGTTTGTTTGTTTGTTTCTTTTTTCTTTCTGTCCCTTTCTTTCTTTCTTTCTGTCTTTCTCTCTCTCTCTCTCTTTCTCTCTCTTTCTTTCTTTCCTTCTTTCTTTCTTTCTTTCTTTCTTTCTTTCTTTCTTTCTTTCTTTCTCTGTCTTTCTTTCTTTCTTTCTTTCTTTCTTTCTCTGTCTTTCTTTCTTTCTTTCTTTCTTTCTTTCTTTCTTTCTTTCTTTCTTTCTTTCTTTCTTTCTTTCTTTCTTTCTTTTCTTCTCTTTCTTTTCTTTCTTTCTTTCTTTCTTTTCCGAGATGGAGTTTTGCTCTTGTTGCCCAGGCTGGAGTGCAATGGTGTGATCTCGGCCCACTGCAACCTCCAACTTCCGTGTTCAAGCGATTCTCCTGTCTCAGCCTCCCAAGTAGGTGGGATTACAGGCATGCGCTACCATGCCTGGCTAATTTTGTATTTTTAGTAGAGATGGGGTTTCTCCATGCTGGTCAGGCTGGTCTCGAACTCCTGACCACAAGTGATCCACCTGCCTCGGCCTCCCAAAGTGCTGGGATTACAGGTGTGAGCCACTGCACCCGGCTGTGTCTGGATTCTTTCTAACAGCCTGTAATTTGTTTCTACCACCTCAAAACAAAAAACAAACAAAAAAAACCCCTGTGTGCTTATTTTAAAACTTAATTTAAATATTTTCAGAATATTACATGCACATTATTTTTTAAGTTAAATAATACTAACAAGCCTATAACAAAAACAAACAGGCTCTTTCTTTCCCCTCCCCAAACCCTGCCTCCATTCCCTAAAGACTGCCTTTTTTTTCTGACATTTTCCTTTATGTTTCTCAGTAATCTACTTATTTAGATGTCTCTTAGTTTACCAGTTTTAATTCATCATTTGTAGATATCATCTATTGGTTTATTTTTATGTCAGGATTTGGTGCTGACACACTTCCATCCTCACTTTCTTCTCCAATCTTTTCTCTTTTTTCTATGACTGCTTCTCCTCCTCTTCCTTCTTTTGTTGAGGTGTAATTAAAATAAATTATAAATCTTAAGTGTTCAGTCTCATGAATATACTAGTATTCTAGGGCTGCCATAATAAATACTGCAGACTGGGTGGCTTAAAAAACAGGCATTTATTTTCTCACAGTTAGTGAAGCTAGAAGTCCAAGATCAATGTGTTGGCAGATTTGGTTTCTTCTGAGGCCTCGCTCACTTGGCTTATAGATGGCTACCTTCTTCTTGTGTCTTCACGTGGTTTTTCTCTGTGCATATCTGTGTCCTTATTTTCTTTTAGAGACACCAATCATGTCATATTTAAGACCTACCCTCGTGAACTAATTTAAACTTCATTACCTCCTTCAAGGATTTATCTCCAAATTCAGTCAGATTCTTCTAAGATACAGGAGTAATAACTTCAATATATGACTCTTGGTGGGCAAATTTCAGCCCATAAATATGTATTTTGACAATTGTATCCATCTGAGTAACAAACATGACATCAATATGCAGATTTCCATCACCCCAAAAAGTCTCCTGGTACCCATTTCCAATCAAAACCCAGAACAACTATTTAGACTATTCTGACTTCGAATACTGTAGATTAGTTTTGCCTGTTCTTTAACTTCACATAAATGGAATTAAACAGTATGTACTCTTTCGAGTCTGGTTTTTCGTCATATTATATCTTTTATCACATTACAATTTTCTTCATTGTCTTCAATGCTGTTTGTTGTGTTTTAAATATTTTTTTTTCAGACTGCACTCTTTTCCTGGAACACATCTTTCATTAGCTTCCTGTTAAGGAAAACACAAATAGATATCTTAGAAACCATGTATATCTGAAATATCCCTATACTGTCCTTAGCATATATTCTTATACTTGTGTTATATTATCCTTATGCTTGCTTATTTGACTAGACATTAAATTCTAGACTTAAAATCCTGGATTAGAATTGTATGAGTCATGTTCTGTTGTTTTCTAATATCGAATGTTGTTGAGAAATCTGATGCCATTCTTACTGTTGATCATGTTTTATGTGACCTGCTTTTTTCCCCTTCATTCTGGAAACTTGTGGATCTCCTCCCCACTCTCCATGAGGCTCTAGTATTTTACAGCAATGTGCCTTGAAATGGATCTGTTTTGCATTTATTTTGTTTAATATTCCACAATCTTTTTCAGACTAAAGTCTCAAGTATTCCAGTTTTGTAAAGTTTTATTGGTAAAGGGGTCATTTTATCATTTTTGCTAATTTTCTACCTTTTATTTTTCCTGCTTTTTTATTCTCTCCTCAGGGGTGTTGGAAATTGAGAACCAAATCTCTAATTTGTTACCTTTTCTCTCCCATTTCATGTGATAATTGATTCCCACTGAATTTTGAGAGATTTCTTTTAATTCATCTTCCAACTTATTTATTGAATATTTAATTTGTGCAATCAAATTATATTTGTAATAAGTTTCTAAAAATCTTTCAATATTCTTGTGTTTTTACCCTGTTGTTGGATGGATTATCATTTCTTAGATTACCAGGGTATTAATGACATCTTTTTGGATTTCATTCTTTGCATTACTGATGTTTCCTTCAGGTGCTGTTATCTTCTTATGTATTACTTTTTCCATTTTCCTTTATGCTAAGGGCCTTCTTTGATGTCTGGTAATCTTAAATTGTCAGTTTACATTAAAATGAAGTATGAAAAAGCTGATTTTAAACTACAAATTTTAGCACTTGAGTTGGACTTATTAAGTAGTGAAATGGGAGAATTACTTGACCCCCCTTGCAGGATATGTGACACCGGTGTGGCCTGTTTGGCTGCTGCACCCTCAAACCCCTTATAGGACAGGGAGCATGCAGACAGGCAGGAGCTAGGGTGAGCACTTTTGGTCTCTGAGCCCACAGTAGCATCTAGGGGTGGCTGTCTGTGACTCCCAAAGCCCCAGTGAGTGTGCTACAGTGCTCTTTCAGCTATGCCATCTGCAGACAGCTTAAGTGTTAACCAGCTCAGTGCCTTCTTGGTACCTGGGTTCTTGTCCAGCATCCAGGAAGAATCAGGTCATATGAACAAATTGAAGGATGGTAAATGTGGGGGATTTTATTGCCAGATGGAGGTGGCTCTCAGCAGGATGGATGGGAAGCTAGAAAGGGGGTGGAGTGGGAAGATGATCTTCCCCTGGAGTTTGGTGGTTCCATGGCTGATCTCCTACCCGACTATCCCCAGCTGAACTCCTCTCGATGTTCAGATGCTCCTTCTCTTCTCTTCTTTTCTGCCGCACTGCTCTTCTGTTCCTCTCCTCTTCTGCTAGTCTGCTCATTTGCTTGTGGAGCCTGGGGTTTTGGGTTAATATGGGTACAGGACAGGGGGATACGGCAGGCCAAAAGGCAACATTTGGGTGTGAAAACAGGAATGACTGTTCCCATTTAGGGCTGTGGGTTTCCAGGCTTGAGGGTGGGGCCTTTTGCCAGAGAACCACCTTCTTTTACCCAATATTTCCCTGTCTCCTGTCCATATCAGTAGGAGCCTCATTGTTGGGGAATTGATCAGGGATATGACTGTTTTTTTTTTTCTCTAGGGCAAAGATAATAATTTTCTCTAGAGAAGGATTATATGATATTCTACCCAAGAAGCATATACCTGGTTGCCATTGCTGTAGGTATCATATGAAGGAAGAAGACATGGGTAGCTCATATCTTTGATTTACTTACTCTTGCCTATATCCCTGTTCTCTCCTGTGTTTAATATCTCTGAATCTTTGGCCTCCGAGTTGAATATCCCCAGAGGATAAAGCTACCAACACCTCCAAGGTCAGGGAGGGTTAGTAGCCTGGTTTTACTGGGTATAGGTAGAAACCTGATCTGAATAACTTTCAGTCCTTCCCCTCTTTCAGGACTATGCTTGGAAGTCCTACCTTCCAAGTTATATAAGCAGGAACAATGTCTAGGAATCCCTGACTTTTGTTGTGCTTTTCATTGCCTTGCTTTTTTGTTACTGTCTCTTAAGAAGGTATTTAGTTTTCTGGCTCTCTTCTTTGGCTCAGTCACCCTATGATATGGTTTGGCTGTGTCCCCACCTAAATCTCATCTTGAATTGTAGCTCCCATAATTCCTACCTGTCATGGGAGGGACCCGTTGGGAGGTAATTGAATCACGGGGGCAGGTCTTTCCTGTGCTGTTCTCATGATAGTAAATAAGTCTCACGAGATCTGATAGTTTTATAAAGGGGAGTTCCCCTACACACGTTCCCTTGCCTGCTGCCATGTAAGACATGTCTTTGCTTCTTTGCCCTCTGCCATGATTGTGAGGCTTCTCAGCTATGTGGAACTGTGAGTCCATTAAACCTCTTTTTCTTTATAAATTACCCAGTCTCAAGTATGTCTTTAATTAGCAGTGTGAGAACAGACTAATCCACCATAGCTCCCTCCAATTTGCACCTTCCAAATATTAGTTGACATCTCTCATGCAATATAGCCTTATTCTCTATTGTTTTATGGCTTTATACCATTTAGAATATTTTACTGTCATTTTAGCAGCGTATGCAAAGGAGAGGTGATAATGCATTCAATCAATCAAAGGAAATGTGTATTTTTGTTAAAACCAGACAAATAAGAATGCTGTCAGATTATAAGAACGAATTTAATTTGTCTCTAAGTGGCAATCGCTAACACTTCTTGCTTCTCTGCTTTCTTCACACTTATGTTTGGGTTACTTCTTTGACCCTGTCCCATTGTCCTTCCTTTCTTCAATGTTTTAATTTACATCTATTATTTTACAGAGTATCAAAGTTAGCTGGCTGCCTCCTCCATCAGGAACACAAAATGGATTTATTACCGGCTATAAAATTCGACACAGAAAGACGACCCGCAGGGGTGAGATGGAAACACTGGAGCCAAACAACCTCTGGTACCTATTCACAGGTCAGTGTTCACATGGTGTAGACTTGCAAGGTTTTGATGAATTAAATGCTTTAGGAATAAAATATAGTCTCACTCCAAAGGAACATTGACTTTCTTCCTGGCATCCTGGCAGGTGACATCTATTGGCTGGAACAAGAACAACCTTTATATTTTTAACTTTACATTCTCTATAATGTTTTCACTATATATTTGTCTCTGGATCATCGTCTTAATACATGTATCATAAAATTTTTATTCATACTAGTTTCTCAGCATTGCTGATTCAACAAAAGCATCTGTTATCTAAAAACTTAACATTTTAACCAGTAACTTTTAAAAGTCATCTAATGAAATTGTTCCAATTTCAATCACTTTGATTCCCCTCTACCAATATTCAGGGGTGAGAATGGGTTGAAAACTGAAGAAAAGGGTAGATTGTAAAATAAAGAGAGAGATTATTCTACCTTCTGCCAATATAAAGTAAATTCACTTATGCAGCAATATTGATAGAATTCAGAGTAGATCAAACTTCTCTATGAAAACTGGACCCAGTTTGCATGTAAAGAATATATTTTTTTAAATTTTATAAAATAATCGTGTATTTAATAACTACAACCTTTAATTCACAACAGCTCAGGTTCCTAGAAAACAGAATGAGGCAAGGCTTTCAACGTAATACCTTTAAAGTTATAAGTTCAGGAAAACAAGAAGGAGAGAACAAGGAAAGCAATCCAGGGAAGAAGAGAAAACAGATAATGGTCGTACATTATCCATCTGTGGTGGCCACAACTTCGGGGCGAACACAGCACTTGCTCGGTCTCCTGGGTGTCTCTTGAGAAGCCACATGAACTATCTCACAGTCCATGGATAGAAGGTGTGAGCAGTTGCTCTCTTGTTTCTCACTGGTTGAGTTCACCAACAGCTTACTGATTACTCTGCACCTCCCAGGCAGTCCCCAGTGAAGCCAGAGCTTCTGATGACTCTGCAGACACATAGGTGTCTTTTTGTCAATCAGCATTTTATGTGATGGTGGCTTGGCCTAGGGTATGATCAGAGCTCAGGGCTTTTCAAACCTAGGAATATCTTGAGCTACTGCCAGAAACTTGGCAAGCAAAGCATATAGAGTGGCTCACGACACAGCTGGGTAGATGAAGTTGAGCGACTCTGAAGTGGCACATAAACTGGGTCAGGACGACATACAAACCATAAAGCACATGACTTACAATTTATAGATGAGGTAAACTACCATTGCAAGTGAGAAAAAAGAAAGTAATCCCTTATGTATTCCTTTTCTCTACGCCAGATACTCAGCCAATTTCCATTTGAAATCATGACTCACACACATCATAAGCTTCTTGTTCAGCCTACACTCAGAGACTTGAAAGTAACTTGTTTATTTATTTTTTCTTCTTTTCTCTCAGGTTGTCTTTTATGCCTATATAATTTTAGCATAATGGCCAGAGCACTTCCGAAGTAGATTGCCAAAAATCATGTTTTAAATATGGACAAAATCTCTGAGGCACGGAATGGTTGAATCTAACAGAAAGTTTAACATTTACCATAACATTTTAAAAGATTTTGAAAAGCTGATATCCTGTGTTTTTCTTTTTCCCCTGACAAAATAATGGGGAAAATGGTAAAAATAATCAAAGTGAGGAACATGTGTTCATTAGGATATTTGGTACAATATGACTTTTACTTTGAGAGAAATCACCAAAATTGAAAAATCTTGCTAAAAATATTTTAGTATGGATTCTAAGATTTAATATTAGAGTAGAAGATACACTAAGGATAATTTAATCCAAGCTCTTCCAGACATAGAGATTTGAAGCCTCAAAACTTTATCATCATTGCTTTTGCTTCTCAAATGATAAACATTGAGAATATAAAATTAATTTCTTACTATAAAATAATTAACTAAAGGATTAATATTCCAATAAAAAAGCTAATGATTGGATGTTCAATTCACAGAACTATACGCAGCCAATAAAGATGATAAAATGTTCAATCTCATTAGTAAATAGAGAAATGCAAATTAAAATAAAAATGAGTTAGCATTTTCCTTTGATTAAAGTAATAAAGATAAAAATAAATGAGGGCATCCCATTCTGGAAAGCATATGAGAAATGTAAACTCTCATATACTGCTTGTGGGACAGAAAATGTCTATAACCCTTCTGGAAAGCAATGTATATACATATATATATGTATTTTATACAGAGGTATATACATGTGTATGTGGATGTATGTCTGTACATATAATTTTCTTTTCATAAAGATATAACCCAGGTTTCCAAATTCTAAGAGTTTATCCTAGGAAGCAATCATATTTTTGCAAAGTTTTTAGCTAGATGCATATTGTCATATTATTTTAATAGCTAATGGTGTTTTTGAAAACCTAAATATCCAACTATAGGAAGTTACCTAGAAAATTCAGACACAGTTGTATCTTGGAATACTATATATCTAATTTAAATGAAATAGTGTAAAAATGTTAAATCATATGTAAATTATGATTATTTAAAACATAGTAAGCAAATACCTCAGTTTTAAGTCAGTATTAGTACAAGAGCTCGTATTTACTAAAAAAAGCATTCACATAAAAATATTTAGAATAATATATATCTCAAATTGTTGATCGTGAATATTGCTTACTTGGTAACAACAATATGATATGTATTTTTAATTGCATATGCAAAATGAAAAACAATAAGTTAAAAATATTACAATTTTTGCTTTCAAAAATTGAAGATTTCTTCCCACTAATGCTAACTCAACATCATCTGAATGGCTTAGAAAGCAGTGGTCCAGAAAACAAATGAAGAATAGTAGCCTCATGGCCAGTAGAATTTGCTGGAGTTAATTGCTTAGTCCTTATGAGTTATTTTGGCAAACGGAAGTTAACACATTCAGTTTAGTATTTTCAAACCAAGATTCTGACTCCCTAAATAACACATTTAGGACTTTCCCTCTGTTTAAGGTAAAATCGTTGAAAAAACACAGTACAGCAACTATTAGCTTTCTCACCAGCAGAGACCCAAAACAAAATACCACGAATTTCGTAACTTGAAAGAATAGGCATTTATTCTCATAGTTCAGGAGGCCAGAAGTCTGACATTAAGGTGTTGGTAGGTTCAGCTCCCTCTGTAGGCTCTGAGGAAGAACCCATCCCACAAGTCTCTCCTAACTGCTGGGGTTACTGGCAGTGCCTGGTCTTCCTTGGCTTGTTAGATGCATTGCTCTAATCTCTGCCTCCATCTTTTTATACTTTCCTCTCTGTGTTCTCTCCTCTTCCTTTTTTATTTGTTTTGTTTTTTTTGAGACAGGGTTTTGCTCTCTTACCCAGGCTGGAGTACCGTGACATGATCATAGTTTACTGCAGACTTGACCTTCTGGACTCGTGATCCTCCTGCCTCGGCCTACCAAGCAGCTGGGACTGTAGGTGTGTTTCACCACACCCAGCTAATTTTTTAAATTTTTCGTAGAGACAAGGTCTTGCTTTGTTGCCCAGGCTGGTCTCAAACTCCTGGCCTCAAGTCATTCTCCCTCCACAGCCTCCCAAAGTGCTAGGATTATAGGTATAAGACACTGTGCCTGGCCTCTCTTCTCTTCCAATTAGGACATTAGAGATAGAGCCCACTTGAAATCCAGGATGACTTCATCTTGAGATCATCAACTAATTATAACTGTAAAGACCCTATTTCCAAATAAGGTCACATGCTGATCCTTCAGACATGCATGAATTCTAGGGGGATACCATTCAAACTACTATAGACTCCTTTTTTAATTTTTCCTCTCAAGGACAATCATTTTGAATTGTATCTTCTAATAAACTTTACTTACTCAAAAATAAATAATTCAGTTCTACATTTTCATTCATCTAAAATATGTGTGACAATTAGAGCTTCTAATCAGCATGAGGTAACCCATCACCACTCTGGTTTATTATCATTCCAGCCAAAAGCAAAGTGAGATGAATTAATTAGTTATTAGGAACAGCTCACAAATGCCCATTTGCATCTTTATAGAGCTGTAAGAATTTGGATCCAAAATGTGTAGGCTTTATTCATATTGTTACATCTTGATTTCATGAGTTATAATAAAGCATTTAGGAATGCAAACAAAATATGAGCAGTTATATGTGCGACTATGCCTGAGATTTACTGCAAACGTGTGTGTGTGTGTATATATATATATATGTGTATATATACGTATATATATATATATATATATACTCTTTCTAAATTTGAACTAAAGCAATAAAAAGAGTTAATGAACAGCATCATACACTTAAAATTTTTTTGAATAGCTTTGGAAAATCCTTCCCTCCTCTCCCCTGCTCTGTGACTGGGCTACAGAAACACCTGTTGCATTGCTAGACATTATGGGAATATATGTCTTCAATGCTACAAAACATTAAGGAACCAGGGAGCGCTACACACTTGTAGATTGGCTTTGGTTTAGACATGTCCCCAGGATATATCTAGCACTTAAACACTTTGTTGTAAGAAGAAGTAATTGATTTTCCATATAAATCTACAGTATTGTAAAATGTAAAGGATTTGATCCTATGATTTTAATGCCTACAAGATACATGGATTTATTGATTTGGCTGTTTAAAAAATTGGAAATTTCAGAATGCTGCATTTGTATGTTATAAATATTCAGGTGTAGATACTCAAATTTTTTTTTTACAATCTTCTATTTGTTAGACAGGTGTTTTTTGTGTGTATGTGTTTTTTTAATGAGAATAATGAGACGTCTGCAATAACAAAGTAATTCAGAGTTATAACAAGAATTGAAATCACTGTTATCAGGTTTATTGTGAGAACCCACGTCAACTAAATTTTAAAACGTTTTTAATTTTTGACTGCTCTTCAGGGAAGTTTGTTTGAATTGAATTTAAGAGTTTTCTTGTGTTTCATGGTCAATGTATAATAAACATAATAATAAAGATGCATTGATAGTTTATGGACTGAAAAATTGAAATAATAGCATAGCAATTTTATAACAGGGCTAACACTGGGAAATTGTGTTGTTTGAATAATATGCCATCTCTTGCTAGAAGGTCTAAAAATTAGAAATAGAACAAAAGAATTACAAAGCTTGAGGACACTTAGCATTCAGGATAGAAACCTGCAGAGATAATCAACTTTCAACAACTGATTTTTTTACAGCTATGAAAAGCATTGCTAGTTACACCGTACTATCTTTACAATAAAGGTATACTTAGAAGCATCTAGGACACACACACACGCACAATGAGATTGAACTTTATGATCCTGACAAACATAGCAGGAAACACAGAATTCGTCTCATCCAAACTGGTTTGGTTTTATTTTATTTTATTTATTTATTTATTTATTTATTTTTGAGATGGAGTTTCACTCTTATTGCCCAGGCTGGAGTGCAATGGTGCAATCTCGGCTCACTGCAACCTCTGCCTCCCGGGTTCAAGTGATTCTCCTGCCTCAGCCTCACCAGTAGCTGGGATTACAGGCATGCACCACCACACCCAGCTAATTTTTTGTATTTTTAGTAGAGACGAGGTTTCGCCATGTTGGCCAGGCTGGTCTCGAACTCCTGACCTCAGGTGATCCGCTCTCTTTGGCCTCCCAAAGTGCTGAGATTACAGGCGTGAGCCACCGCGCCCGGCCATACTGCTTATTTTACAGAAGAAATAACTGAGGTCTGGAGGGTGATATGGCTAAGGTCCTCCACTACTTAAGGAGATGATCCCAGGTGAATTGTGTGTTGTCTAACTCCTCATTATGTGCTCCTTTCACTATGCATGTTGTCATCTTCAGTTCACTTTATTGTGAGTGACTAAGGCTGTTATATACCTTTGTAAAAGATAATTAACATTAAAAACAATGTTTAACATTTACAACAATAATAGCCATATTATTACTTACTGAACTCAAATCATTCACTATGCTAAAAGCTATATGTGTGTTTTCCATTTTAATCTTTATGACAGTTTTTATTTATGTATCCCCATTTTATGGATGAGGGCATGGAAGTAAACAAAGAGGCCTGGTTTTTCATGGTCAACCAGCTAATAAGTAATGTAATGAAAATTCAAAGCTAATACTGCCTGAATAGAAAACCTATATTCTTACCTCTTAAACTGTAAATAATGTGTTTCTCACCATAGGCAATGCATTCGTGATTGTATCAGTATTAAAAGGGATAGGAGAAAAACACAAGGATGGAAAAAGATGTCTAATGGACAGTAAAACTTAAAGATTACCATACAGTGGGTAGGGCGCGGTGGCTCATGCCTGTAATCCCAGCACTTTGGGAGGCCGAGGCGGGCGGATCACGAGGTCAAGAGATCGAGACCATCCTGTCTAACACGGTGAAACCCTGTCTCTGCTAAAAATACAAAAAAAAAAAAAAAAATTAGCCTGGTGTGGTGGCAGGCGTCTGTAGTCCCGGCTACTCAGGAGGCTGAGGCAGGAGAATGGCATGAATCCGGGAGGTGGAGCTTGCAGTGAGCCGAGATTGCGCCACTGCACTCCAGCCTGGGCGACAGAGCCAGACTCTGTCTCAAAAAAAAAAAAAAAAAAAGAAAAAGATTACCATACAGCTAGAGGAGCTGACTAACTCTAGAACAGATTAAATAAAAGCTTTCCTGGCCAAATTATTTAAATTTTTAAATATATTCCTATTATCCCAGTTCAGGAACTAGATCTAAGATAACAGCTTTTCAAAATATACATACAAAAAAAAGCTTTTAATTGGCTGGGCGCGGTAATTTAAGCCTGAATCCCAGCATTTTGGGAGAGACGAGGCGGGCAGATCAGGAGGTCAGGAGATCGAGAAACCCCGTCTTTACTAAAAATACAAAAAATTAGCCGGGCGTCGTGGCAGGCGCCTGTAATCCCAGCTACTCGGGAGGCTGAGGCGGGAGAATGGCTTGAACCGGGGAGGCGGAGCTTGCAGTGAGCCGAGATTGTGCCACTGCTCTCCAGCCTGGGCGACAGAGCAAGACTCTGCCTCAAAAAAAAAAAAAAAAACCTTTAATTACAGACTTCCTTCTCTTTACTCCACCTCCAATGAAAGAGAGAGAGGAACGGAAAGGGAGGGGAGAGGAGGGAAGGGAAAGCGAGGGGAGAGGAGGAAAGGGAGGGGAGGGGAGGGAAGGGAAAGGGAGGGGAGGGAAGGGAGAAGGGAGTGGGGAGAGGAAGGGAGGAGGGAGGGAGGAGGGAGGAAGAAAGGAAGGGAAGGAGGAGGAAAGGGAAGAAGGGAGGGAAGGGAAGAAGGAAGGGAGGGAAGGGAAGAAGGGAGGGAAGGGAAGAAGGAAGGAAAGGAAGGGAAGAGGAGGGAAGGAAAGAAGGAAGGGAAGGGAAGAAGGAGGGAAGGGAAGGGAGGAAAGGAAGGAAGGAAAAAGAAGGAAGGGAGGGAAGGAAAGAAAGCAACATTGAAAGATCTTCTGATATCAGCTATCAGAGTTGGGGCTCCCAAAAGTTGCTTGGAGGTGGTTATTGTTGGTATAACTCTGGAAGATAACTCTTTTTTCTAATAGGGTATATTTATTTATTTATTATTGTTATTATTATTATTTTGAAGACAGAGTCTCGCTCTGTGGCCCAGGGTTGAGTGCAGAAGCATGATCTCGGCTCACTGCAACATCCACGTCCCGGGTACAAGTGATTCTCCCACCTCAGCCTCCTAAATAGCTGGGATTACAGACGTGCGCCACCACGTCAGGCTAATTTTTGTATTTTTAGTAGAAACCGAGTTTCACCATGTTGGCCAAGCTGGTCTGAAACTCCTGACCTCAAGTGATTGGCCTGCCTCGGCCTCCCAAAGTGCTGGGATTACAGGCTTGAGCCACTGCTCCCGGCCGCATTTCTAAGCAAGAGAACAAATTAACTATTCTTGAGACTGAATTTTGGATATTACTGATTTCTCATCTTGATCCACTGTCAAAAATAATAGAATCATCAATTTTAACCTCCCTACCTGCCTATTATTCAAGTCTGATGTAGTGATCATAGATAGATATTTCTTCCATGCCTGCATAGTGCTTTACATTTGTTGCTAATGTCTCTCTTGGGTTCTAGCATAGGGCATGTGGGCCTTTGAAGGTGCCCAGCAAGAGACAGAACAGAGCCAAGATTCTTTACCCAAGGATAGTCCAAGTTTTAATTAAAACACCATAATACGTTAGCTTAATTTCTCTGAGCCTTATTCATGTCTCTAAAATGGGACCAATCATGTATTCTGTGCCAAAATCGCAGGGTATTTGAAAAATCAAGAAAGTAACCTGGAAATCACTGTACCAATGTCAGTTATCACTACATCTATGAAACGCTTGATTTTATAAATCACTTTTACAAGCAATTTTTCATTTGACCCTCACAAGAAACACTATAAAGTGGAAGCATGTATTATTACTTAATCACGTTAGGTAGGAAATAGCTATTAAAAGAGCCTCCAGTACGTCTAAAATTTTCCCAAACAAATCACAGCATAGAAGCAGGGCCACCTGAAACCTGGAATTCTAAAGGTAATGTCCAGACTGCTTCTCTGAAAAGCCAAAATTTCTGCTTCTGCTTTATATCATGCACTTACTTGGGTATAAAAAAAGGATCACAAGTTAAATTTTCTTGATAAAGTTTTGATAAAAAAAGTTACTGAATTTAGAATCCAAAGTCTTGGATAAACATGTTCTTTTGGAGAAACTTAATTTGTTTTTATCCCACTAGGATAAAACTAGTGCAGTCTATCTGTAAGTGATACTATGGTAAATCAGATTCAGTGCAACCTAAGGAAGAACTTTTCTAAAAAGCAAAACTTGAAAGTGAGTTATCTCCATTGGTGAATTTCTCATCCAACAAAAGTATTCCTGCTTTATTTACAGGGACACTTTGTTAGATATTCAGCATTATATGAGCCATTTGACTAGATATTACTGAAGATTTTCTTTAATAATGGGATTCTATACGTATCTAAATTTTTTTAATAATTAACCTAGCTTTTTTAGGTGTTTGTAGTTAGATTCCACAGCCCAGCAAAGTTGAAGGTGTTTTAAAGATAAAATATAATACTTCAAAGACATTTGGCAGGATTTTCAGAGTGACCTGAGGCACTAATCTCTACAGGATGCTAAAACTTCCCTGCAGATGTAATAGAAAGGAAGATATGAAGAGCTCCCCTACTGTATATGGTTGGAAGGGATACTCTGATAAATAGTATGGCCTGGCCCAGGTGAGATCCCTTTGGGGAAATACTTACAATACACTAGATGGCCTCTAAACTGCTTTCTTTTTATTATTATTATAATTTAAGTTCTGGAATACATGTGCAGAAAGTACAGATTTGTTGCATAGGTATACACATGCCATGGTGGTTTGCTGCACCCATTAACCCATCGTCTACATTAGGTATTTCTCCTAAAGTTATCCCTCCCCTAGCCCCCCACTCCCTGACAGGACCTGGTGTATGATGTTCCCCTCTCTGTGTCAATGTGTTGTCATTGTTCAACTCCCACTTATGAGTGAGAACATGTGGTGTTTGGTTTTCTCTTCTTGTGTTAGTTCACTGAAAATGATGGTTTCCAGCTTCATCCATATCCCTGCAAAGGACATGAACCCATCCTTTTTACGGCTGCATAGTATTCCATGGTGTATATGTGCCACATTTTCTTTATGCAGTCTATCATTGATGGGCATTTGCATTGGTTCCAAGTCTTGGCTATTGTGAATAGTGCTGCAGTAAACATACATGTGCATGTGTCTTTATAGTAGAATGATTTGTAATCCTTTGGGTATATACCCAGTAATGGGATCGCTGGGTCAAATGGTATTTCTGTTTCTAGATCCTTGAGGAATCGCCACACTGTCTTCCACAATGGTTGAACTAATTTACACTCCCAACAGTGTAAAAGCATTCCTATTTCTCCACATCCTCTCCAGCATCTGTTGTTTCCTGACTTTTTAATGATCACCATTCTAACTGACATGAGATGGTATCTCACTGTGGTTTTGATTAGCATTTCTCTAATGACCAGTGATGATGAGCTTTTTTTTCATATATTTTTTGGCCACATGAATGTCTTCTTTTGTAGTAGTATTGTCTGTTCATATCCATTTCCCACTTTTTGATGGGATTGTTGGTTTTTTTCTTGTAAATTTGTTTAAGTTCCTTGTAGATTCTGGATATTAGACCTTTGTCAGATGGATAGATTAAAAAAATTTTTCTCCCATTCTGTAGGTTACCTGTTCACTCTGATAATACTTTCTTTTGCTGTGCAGAAGCTCTTTAGTTTAATTAGATCCCATTTGTCAATTTTGGCTTTTGTTGCCATTGCTTTTGGTGTTTTAGTCATGAAGTCTTTGGCCATGCCTATGTCCTAGGTTTTCTTCTAGGGTTTTTATGGTTTTAGGTCTTACATTTAAGTCTTTAATCCATCTTGAGTTAATTTTCATATAAGGTGTAAGGAAGGGGTCTAGTTTCAGTTTTTTGCATATGGCTAGCCAGTTTTCTCAACATCATTTATTAAATAGATAATCCTTTCCCCATTGCTTGTTTTTCTCTAGTTTGTCAAAGATCAGATGATTGTAGATGTGTGGTGTTATTTTTGAGGCCTCTGTTCTGTTCCTTTGCTCTATATATCTGTTTTGGTACCAGTACCGTGCTGTTTTGTTTACTGTAGCTTATAGTATAGATTGAAGTCAGGTGGGCTGATGCCTCCAGCTTCATTGTTTCTGCTTATGATTATCTTTGCTATGCAGGCTGTTTTTTGAATCCATATGAAATTTAAAGTAGTTTTTTTTTTCTAATTCTGTGAAGAAAGTCAATGGTAGCTTAACAGGAATAACATTGAATCTATAAATTACTTTTGGCACTATGGTTATTTTCATGATATTGATTCTTCCTATCCATGAGCACGGAATGTTTTTCCATTTGTTTGTGTCCTTTCTTATTTCCTTGAGCAATGGTTTGTAGTTCTCCTTGAAGACGCCCTTCACATCCCTTGTAAGTTGTATTCCTAGATATTTTATTATCTTTGTAGCAATTGTGAATGGGAGTTCACTTATGGTTAGGCTATTATCGGTGTATAGGAATGCTTGTGATTTTTGCACATTGATTTTGTATCCTGAGACTTTGCTGACATTGCTTAACAGCTTAAGGAAATTTGGGGCTGAGATGATGGGGTTTTCTAAATATACAATTAGGTCATCTGCAAACAGAGACCATTTGACTTCCTTTCTTCCTATTTGAATACCCTTTATTTCTTTGTCTTGCCTGATTGCCCTGGCCAGAATTTCCAATACTATTTTGAATAGGGATGGTGAGAGAGGGCATCCTTGTCTTGTGCCGGCTTTCAAAGGGAATGCTTCCAGCTTTTGCCCATGCAGTATATTGGCTGTGTGTCTGTCATAAGTAGCTCATATTATTTTGAGATACGTTCCATCAATACCTAGTTTATTGAAAGTTTTTAGCATGAAAAGGTGTTGGATTTTATCAAAGGCCTTTTCTGCATCTATGGAGGTAATCATGTAGGTTTTGTCTTTGTGACAAAATATCTCAAAATATTGAGACAATCATGTGGTTCTGTTTGTGTGATGGATTATGTTTATTGATTTGCATATGTTGTACCAGCCTTGCATCTCAGGGATGAAGCCAACTTGATTATGGTGGATAAGCTTTTTGATATACTGCTGGATTCGGTTTGCCAGTATTTTATTGAGGATTTTCACATTGATGTTCATCAGGGATATCGGCTTGAAATTTACTTTTTTTGTTGTGTCTCTGTCAGGTTTTGGTATCAGGATGATGCTGGCCTCATAAAATGAGTTAGAGAGGAGTCCCTCTTTTTCTGTTGTTTGGAATGGTTTCAGAAGGAATGGTGCCAGCTCATCGTTTTACCTGTGGTAGAATTCGGCTATAAATCCATCTGGTCCCAGGCTTTTTTTGGTTGGTAGGCTATTTCTGCATCAATTTCAGAACTTGCTATTGGTCTATTCAGGGATTCGACTTCTTCCTGGTTTAGTCTTGCGCGGGCAGGGGGCATATGTGTCCAGGAATTTATCCATTTCTTCTAGATTTTCTAGTTTATTTGCATAGAGGTGTTTATAGTATTCTCTGACGGTAGTTTGTATTTCTGTGGGATCAGTGGTGATCTCCCCTGTATCATCTTTTATTGTGTCTATTTGATTATTCTCTCTTTTCTTCTTTATTTGTCTGGCTAGTGGTCTATTTTGTTAATCTTTTCAAACAACCACCTCCTGGATTCATTGATTTTTTGTGAAGGGTTTTTCGTGTCTCTATCTCCTTCATTTCTGCTCTGATCTTAGTTATTTCTTGTCTTCTGCTAGCTTTTGAATTTGTTTACTCTTGCTTCTCTAGTTCTTTTCATTGTGATATTAGGGTGTCGATTTGAGATCTTTCCTGCTTTCTCCTGTGGGTATTTAGTGCTATAAATTTCCCTCCAAACACTGCTTTAGCTGGGTCCCAGAGATTGTAGTATGTTGTGTCTTTGTTCTCATTGGTTTCAAAGAACTTATTAATATCTGCCTTAATTTCTTTATTTACCCAGTAGGCATTCAGGAGCAGGTTGTTCAGTTTCCATGTAGTTGTGTGGTTTTGAGTGAGTTTCTTAATCCTCAGTTCTAATTTGATTGCACTGTGGTCTAAGAGACTATTTGTTATGATTTTCATTCTTTTGCATTTCCTGAGGAGTTTTTTACCTCCAATTATGTGGTCAATTTTAGAATAAGTGCGATGTGGTGCTAAAAAGAATGTATATTCTGTTGATTTGGGGTGGAGAGTTCTGTAGATGTCTGTTAGGTCCTCTTGGTCCAGAGCCGAGTTCAAGTCCTGAATAGCCTTCTTACTTTTCTGTCTCATTGATCTGTCTAATATTGACAGTGGGGTGTTAAAGTCTCCCACTATTATTGAGTGGGAGTCGAAGTCTCTTTGTAGGTCCCTAAGAACTTGCTTTATGAATCTGGGTGCTCCTGTATTGGGTGCATATACATTTAGGATAGTTAGCTCTTCTTGTTTCATTGATCACTTTACCATTATATAATGCCCTTCTTCGTTGGGTTTTTTTTTTTTTTTTTGTGATCTTTGAGAAAAGCAACCCCAAGATACATAATGGTCAGATTCACCAAGGTTGAAATGAAAGAAAAGATGTTAAGGGCAGCCAGAGAGAAAGGTCAAGTTATCCACAAAGGGAAGCCCATCGGACTAATAGCAGATCTCTCTGCAGAAACACTGCAAGTCCGATAATAGTGGGGGCCAATATTCAACATTCTTAAGGAAAAGAATTGGCAACCCAGAATTTCATATCCAGCCAAACTAAGTTTCATAAGTAAAGAAGAAATAAAAGCCTTTACAAACAAGCAAATGCTGAGAGATTTTGTCACCACCAGGCCTGCCTTACAAGAGCTCCTGAAGGAAGCACTAAATATGGAAAGGAAAAACTGGTACTAGCCACTGCAAAAACATACCGAATTGTAAAGACCATTGACACCATGAAGAAACTGCATCAACTAATGGGCAAAATAACCAGCTAGCATCATAATGACAGGATCAAATTCACACATAATAATATTAACCTTTAATGTAAATAGGCTAAATTCCCCAATTAAAATATACAGACTGGCAAATTGGATAAAGAGTCAAGACCTATTGATGTGCTATATTCAGGAGACCCATCTCACTTGCAGAGACACACATAGGCTCAAAATAAAGGGCTGGAGGAATATTTACCAAGAAAATGGAAAGAAAGAAGAAAAAAAAGCAGGGGTTGCAATCCTAATCTCTGATAAAACAGACTTTAAAGCCACAAAGATCTAAATTGCTTTCTAATGATAACTTCAAGTTGTTAGCAGACTTTGTTTTACTTAAAACAGGTATATCAGTCAGATTTCCACCAGAGAAAGAAAGAGCCAGCAGGAAATACATACTAAGAAAAGTATTGCAAGGAATTGGTTTAAGTGGTTATGATGGCTGGCCAGGCAATTCAAAAATCACTGGGCAGGCCATTAAGAGGGGCAGGCTGGAGCTCTCAAGCTAAGTCCACAGCCATGGCAGGGCAGAAGTTCTGCCTCAGGGCAGCCTCAGTTGTGCACTTAAGGTCTTTTATCTGACTGAATCTGGGCCATCCAAATAGACTACAGCAATATCTCTTAGTTAAAGTCAACTACATAGGGACTTTAGTCCCATCAACAAAATACCTTCACAGTAATACCTCAGTTAGTGTTGGATTGAATAACTGGGTGCTGTAGCCTACCTAAGTTGATACATATAACTGACCATCACAGAGGATATTTCAAATCAATCACTGGAGACAGTATTGACATGATTGTTTATTCATTTTAAAGAAAAATGATGTTAAACTTCTACATAACACAAGAGTACATTTTTTTTTTTTTTTTTGAGATGGAGTCTCACTCTTTCGCCCAGGCTGGAGTGCAGTGGCATGGTCTCTGCTCACTGCAAGCTCTGCCTCCTGGGTCAATGCCATTCTCCTGCCTCAGCCTCCTGAGTAGCTGGGACCACAGGCGCCCACCACCACTCCCAGCTAATTTTTTGTATCTTTAGTAGAGACGGGGTTTCACCGTGTTAGCCAGGATGGTCTCGATCTCCTGACCTTGTGATCCGCCCGCCTCGGCCTCCCAAAGTGCTGGGATTACAGGCATGAGCCACCGCGCCCAGCCAAGAGTACATTTTTAATGGATTAGAACTTTATTTTAAATAAGAGCATTATGAAAGTCATAAGCTGTTATGAGTAGGTAACCATTTCTTCTCAGAGTTCTCTCCCTATTAATTTTTTAATTTCCCAGAAAATCTCTGTAACCCCTCTGCCTCTGTAATCAACAACAGTGCCTATGAAATGGTGAAAAAGATGAACAAAATTAGATCAATACCATGTTAACAAATCAAAGTGAGCACGAGCCTACTTAAGGAATGACAAAGGCCTTATGTTGGAAGCATCTCTTTGCCATCTCGTTGATGTGGTTGAATGCTGTATATTAACCTAATGTTTTCTTTATGTTAAGTTTTAGTTTTAGTAGATTTTTCAAGTATTGTTTTGTGTGTGCATCTTCCCTGCTTCAGGTACTATTGTGGGCCCTAAGAATATGCAAATAAAACCGGAATAATATTAATAACAAAGACAAGAGCACCAATGACAGTCTCAATATATGTCTTCATGGAGCTTCTAGTCTATTTTATAAAATTAGAAGCTTCTTTAGAGGACAGAAATTTATGTTATAGATATCATTATGTAGGTGAATTTATCAAATGGTCTAATAGTACCGTCTATTGAAGGCAACTGTTTGTTCCTTGACAATAACTAATCCTTTCTAACCATTATTTAAAATACCATCACCTATTAGTAGTAAGTTTGAATTCCCCTTACTACTAAGTATTCATCTTCCTATGCAAAAAATCTTCAAATATGTAATTTTGTACATGAGTGTAATTTCTTTTATTATGCATTTTTTTCTTGACACCAAATATTTGCACTATTTCAGATGAATGGGGGATAACAGTTACATTTTTATCTTTATCAGCGTTGTTTCATTGAGGTTTAAGGACTTGATCATTTAGTCTGAGTCTCAAAAATGTCCTATGGTCTTTTCACAAATATCATTTGTTTTACAATAATTTATCATGTTAATGAGCTACTTTCAGCTTTTTGTAAGAGGAAAGTCACTTACATCAAAAATTTTCATATATCAGATAAATGATCCATGTGGTCTCTCTAGTTTACCTATGTTCTCTGTGTGTTTTGAAATAAGCCCTAATGTGATCATTGTGCACAATGTTATGCCAAAATCATCATAGGGATTGATTTTCTATATCTCTTGTGTGGAAGCTAATGCAAAACAAAATATTCTTGAAAGATGGTTTTAAGAGACAAAAGCCCTAATATTTTCTTCTGAAGTGCATTTTCTTTGGATTCTTGATTTTTGGCCTAAAGAAAACATAATCCCAGACCTTGAATGAATGATGGAGACATAAATTTTTAGATTGACTGTTCTTGATTTATAGACATGGATCTTCTGAACAGTAAGGAAAAACGATCCATGTAATTTTTGATTATTTCTTCATCATTTATATTTTGTATTCTGCATCTGCCCTGAGGCTATTTACATGGACACACTTTTATAAACTGGAAAAAACTCATAAGAATGTATAAAAATCAATTTGATTTCTTGCTATGATATTTCTACCCTTTTAGTCAAAATAATCATTACCACAACAGTCACAAACAATGTAAAGCATGTCCACTATTGTTACAATTTTGCTGAAGCTTTTGGAAACCCAGGTAGGAATACTTGGTGCATAGTAACTTTCTTCCCCCCTGTGGAAAATTCTTTCATAGGACTGGAGAAAGGAAGTCAATACAGTTTCCAGGTGTCAGCCATGACAGTCAATGGTACTGGACCACCTTCCAACTGGTATACTGCAGAGACTCCAGAGAATGATCTAGATGGTAAGACTTTTTCCCAGTTGCTATCACTCTGATTATCTTCTTGTTATCTCAGCTTCAAAAGGTCTCTTAAAAGAGAAATGAACTCCAACTTTGGGGACATTGATTCTTACTATATGTTCACATGCAAAACACAACAGGGAAACATTAGTGAATACATAGTCTTCAACAATGCCATGTAAATAATGCTAGACCATGAACGACATAGCATTGATTATGCAATGATCATGGTTCTCAAAACAAGTTACTTGTTTTCAAGATCATCTGAAATAAGATATTTTCTATTTATTTTATTTTGAATAATTGACCTTAACCATTTCATTCACAAGAATTAGTGTAATTTATAATAGTAATCATGAACTATAACTATATAATATAGCTTCTCTTGCTTTTTTATGAGTCTTTTGAAAAACATCTATATGTATTTTTTTACTTGCTTATGATATTATCATTACCTTTTCTTGATATAAAAGACAACTTACTTTATTTGCTTAGCTGATAGTTGTCCTGAAACATTTATCAGTAGGATATTAGGATTAATATAAGATTTATATATTAATAAATTAAATATAAGCATAATCCTCAAAATTAGCAAATGAGAAATTGCTCTGGAAATAAAAACATCATGACTAAATTTTTAAAATAAAATTTAAAAGGAATGGGTAATGAAGTGACAGAATAAAACATTAAATAATAAAGCAGAAATATATAGAATTAGAGTTAGAAATTTAAAAGGTAAGAATTCATAAAAATGAGAGGTCCTTGGAAAAGAAGTAAGATATGATAAGTATTCTTAAATCTAGGTAATCAAAACTAGTGTCAGTTAAAGGTAGATGTAAAGATAAACTCATATGTATTGAAAATGTGACAGCACAAGATAATTGCCTATTATATCTAACAATGAAATTCTCTTACTCCTTAACTGATACAACTGAAATTATTCCAGTAAAAATTGAGAGTAAAAACTCTATATTCCTTTCTTTTCCCTTCCATTTTTTAATCTCTCTTTCCATGTCTTCCTCACTTTAAGTCTTTTCGTAGTTCTTTTATTACTCTTTCTCATGTCATCCTTCCTCTTTCTTGAACTCCTCCATCTCATTCTCTTTCTCCTTTGTCTTCCTCTTTTTCTCTTTTTGAATACCTCACTATCATTAATGATTTTTCTATAGCCACAAATTTGGTTTTACTAAAATAATTATGGTAGCATTAAACAATCAACAGTTGATATTTCCATAATAATGTTAATCTCTGCCATGTGACTGCATATTAATTCAAAGAATGTTTATAGAAGTCTTACTAAGCATCAGGCACCATGCTGAGCTTTGACACAATAACAACTAAGAAACACTTGGTTCTTTTCTCATGGAGCTTGGAGAATAGCAAAGAAAGACAGACATTTTAGGTGAAGTATAGGAAGTTGCCGTTGTTATAGTTAAAACCTGATTGGGTACTTGAAAACTACAGTTCAACTTAGGATGGGTGGATGGATGGATGGATGGATGGTGGTTGGTTGGTTGGATGGTTGGATGGTTGGATGGTTGGAAGGTTGGATAGATGGATGGATGGATAGATAGACAAGTAGGCAAACAGACAGACTTGCATTTAAATTGAGACCTGAAGGATGAATAAGAATTAGGTATGCAAAAATACATTGGCGATTGAGGGGAAGGAATAGTGAGTAAGGTAAATGTGGTTTTTAAAGTCAAGACGATGCTGTTTGGGGGCTGAAAAAGGCCATCAAGAATGAAACACAGAGTTGGCATATGATGAGGTTTGTAAGATAAGCAGGTTCCAAGTCTGACAAGACAAAGTTAAGAATTTTAAACATTGTCTAAGGATGTCTAAGTCAGTAACTTACTTTGTTTTAAGCAAGGCCTCAAAGGTTGATTTAAAAAAAATAGTGAATTAATTAGGATTGCATTTTGTAGAGATTACTCTGGGTGAAGCATGCACACACAAAAAAGTATTCTGAGTAGGCAAACCCAGGTAATCACTTTAAGACAACCCTAGAGGTAATATAGGAGTTTAAAAAAGGTAACTTGAGGCTTAGAGATATTATTTAACTTGTCTTAGGTTATATAATTGAAAAGTTGTGGAGCTAGAAAAAGTCACATTTCACAGAGTTCATACCCATCACTAATAGCTTAGAAAACTTTCATTCATCTGTTTATTCAACTTACATTTCTTATTAAAGGTCTATATATGCAAGATATTACCTTAGGTACTAGAGATAAAACAATAAATAAAGTCTCTACACCCAAGGAGTATAAGTTGTATTCAGATGGAGGTAGATAGTGATAGGTGCTCTGAAGAAAAAGAAGCATGGTAGAGGGGATAGCAAGGATTAGAAACTACTGCTTTATATAAGGAACTGAGAAAATCTTTCTGTTTAGATGAAACATGAACCCAGACTTTAAGGAAGTGAAGGGGAAGCCATGCGAATAGGTCAGACTAGAGCCCTTCAAGTAGAAGAAAAACAAGAACAGTCATCCTGAATAGAGCCTAATTGGTGATTGAGATATATATGGCAAGAAGGATGCCAAAGTCATGAGGTTATAATTTGTCTTATGTAAAAAAAATAAAAGAGTGGTCATAATAAACTATATAAATAGTTATTTTTTCTATTTTAACTTATTTACCTAAGAATTAAGCTTTAAATTTTATAGATTTATGTTTTATCCTTTCATCTACCCTTATGAAGTATACATTATTAGCCTTACTTTATAGGAGACTAAGTTAAGCTATGAAAATTTAACTAACTTAATCAAGTAGTCAGCTAGCAACTGTGGAGCTCAAAACTAGGTTTTGAGGCCAAGGCAGGTGGATCACTTGAGGTCAGGAGTTCAAGACCAGCCTGACCAACATGGTGAAACCCCATCTCTACTAAAAATACAAGAATTAGCTGGGCGTGGTGGTGCACACCTGTAATCCCTGCTACTCAGGAGGCTGAGGCAGGAGAATTGCTTGAACCCGGGAGGCAGAGGTAGCAGTGAGCCGAGATTGTGCCACTTCACTCCAGCCTGGGAGACAGAGCGAGCAAGACTCCATCTCAAAAAAAAAAAAAGGTTTTATGCATTGAGGTCCAGTGTAGGTGATCAGAGAAAAGCCCCCACTAATCCCGTAAAAATGACTTGACCATAAACACAGTGATTCAAGGCAAACAAACGATTCTAAGAAGTGAGATCACATTATTTACCCAAACCTAAGGGGTTATATCTGTTACTGGAAGGAGAGAAAATAAATGAAGCAGAGGTGCTGAAGGTCTTACAAAATATCCAGAATGAAACAGACGCTCTACTTGACTTATGTGCCCTTTTTCCTGACTCTGAATGAGTCATAACTTAAGTAGAACCAAAATATAAAGTCACCACTTATTAGAAGACACAAAATTTTTCATTTAACTCCATGTTTTTCATATCAATGCAGTCTAACTATAATCCAATTTATGCATCTATTTCAATCAAGAATCTCTATGCCATGCTCATGAGAGTCTTAATAAATGCTTTTAATTGGATTTGTTTGAACTTTTCTATGCTCTTGGCTTAATAATGGCCCTCTTGTACATGCAACATTCCTTCTTTTTCTTTGGGTATGGTTGTAGTTATTATGAAATATGGTTTAAGAATTTACAGTGTGCTGAATCATGGGGAGTACAAACATGAAAACAGCAAGAACAGCTCTATTGAGAACCAGACAGATAATGGCTGCACTGATTAGAAAAGATTTCATAAAAACGCATAGAACTTGAACTAGAAACTTCAGAGAAAGGGGGTTCTGACAGCTAGGATTGTAGGGAAGTGTGTGTAGGACAGCATAGAAGACATTTTTCAAGGAAATATTGCCTTGAGAAAATGATTTCTGCCACTATTAATTCAAAATGCATCCTCACTCATCCAACTGTTACTCCCTTACCAGTCAATTGTCAAAACATATTTCCACACAAATATCAACTTTTTTCTCATTCTCTTATGTTTTCTTACGGATAATAATTGCAAAGACAGTCTTATCCTTTCCTGTAATATACACATTAGCAATCTGAAAAAGATAAATAAAAAATTAATAGAAGAAAGACAGTAGAATTGATACTTCTTGCACAAAATGCTGTTACACGTTATGATTTGAGATTGTTCACATTTAGACATAATGAAAACTAAAAGCCATTTCAGAGCATTTAACTGCATAAATATGTGGGATGTGTATGTTTTACTTGCTGTAAAAAACTGATAATACCAAAGGTCTTCTCAATTTATTGATCCATGATCACTTTCAACTGTGACGCTTCCTCAAAGTGATTTTGGTTTCCTTTCTTTCCTTCTGGTTTTCTTCTTTTGATTGCACCATTCATGTATTAAAAAGTGTAACCCTTGATGGAAATTAATATTTGAAGGAATGAGCAAGATCAATAGTGGTCACTGGTAGCTACAAAAGAACATTCAACCTGCTAGTTTGCTCTATTTTTAAAAAGATTTCCTTAAATATTCATCTCATTTTAATGTATTTGTGTAAATGTTTAAATCATAAAATAAGGTATAAATGACTTGCACCAAAAGTTTCTTGGCTAATGTTGGAAAGCTTTGGGTCCTAAATTTTGAGTCCTAACACTCTGAAGTGAGAAATTTCCATATAGAATTGCTTTGATCTCCCAAAAATTAAGGATAAGGAGAAAAAGCAATCATTTTAAACCACATGAAATGGGAGGCGTTCTTTGCTGTAGCTGAAGATATCTGTGTTGGAAGGTAACTGCATCATTAGGCCTCTCTGGATGCATTATGTTGTATAACTTACACCCCTGCTTCAGAGCCTGATGGTGATCGCCAAGAGAATGATCTACTCATTACTGCATAACTCTGAGCCCTGCAAGTCAGCTAAACAGAAACAGTGCTATTTGCAGATTGTTAAAGGAAACCCCTTCTTCCTGTGACTTCTGTAGTTCCTCTTGCCTTGTCAACTTGGCTTAAGCATTGTGAAGATAACTGTAGCTTGGAGAAATACCCCAAGTCCTCTTGGATTGCCCTTTTAATTAGATGTTTTGTTAAAGTAATTATAAAACCAAACCACATTGTTTGTTCAGCGTTCCCTGGAAAGCACGTTGCTATTACTGACAGCTGGGAAGTTTTAAAATATTTATTTTGTGCCTCAAAATTTCAGCTTAAAAAAAAAGCAAACCAAGATCACTAGAATTCCCCAGGGTTTTCATGTAAATGTCTTGCATAAAGAAATGAGAGAATTTGTGATAGAGTTCAACAAAGTATCCTTCAAGAAACTGAGCTTGGAAATCTGTTTATGATACTTTTGTTTTTGGAGTGAAGAGGTGAAAATTGCTATACACTATCAATAATCATGTGATTTAAAATCGACTCTCTACCCTGAAGTGGCGGAGTTTAGCTATCAAAAGTCGGCAGTGCCGACTTAAGAAAGTACAACAGTGATGCAGCAAAAAAATGTGAACCTAGGAGCTGGCCCTAATTTCTTGCCCCCAGGAAATAAGTAATTAGCCTTATTAACCCAAACTGGTAATAAATGGGTTCGCTGCAAATTCATTTCATTTAAGAATTGGGGTAAGGAGTGCGATTTACACCAGTGAGCAAAAGAATGTGTTCTTCTGGTGATTTCACTTGATGCTAGTATGGGATTTGGTGTGCACAGAGGAGTGAAGGTGACATGTCATAGAATAGATTTTCTTTCTTGTACTTTTGATAGGGACCATTTATGATGTTCTGTGATTTATGATATTCTATGATTTATGATAATTGACAGATAGGCTTGGGGAATTTGATGGACCAGTGGTACAGTAGCTATTCCACTGTGAAATTTAAGATTCAGCCCCTTATTACCATTCAAGTGGATTTCATCTTACACATAAGGAGCATAGCAGGCAAAGCAAAAACTGATTTTTAAAAGCAATATAGTATCTGTTTCAGTTCCGGTGCAAGTGGTTGTTCAGAATCTCAAAGTTCCACTGTACAAAGGATGGCACAGGTTGCTTTGACTTAGATAAATGTTCAGTGAAGTTGCAAGTATTTTACTTGGTTATAACAAACTTTAATGTGCCCATGGAATGTCTGGTCTGATCCTTCTATGAGTTGCTTGACTTTTTCTTAAGTACCATGTAAAGGATCAGGTGGGTTTTGCAGTCTTAATGACTTGGTTTGGATCCAGCTCCATTTACCCTATATTCTTGGGCAAATAACTTTCCCGTGCCTGGGTTTTTCTCATGTGTAAAGAGGGCATAACAACAGTATCCATTCCAGTGGGTTTTTATGAGAATTAACTATGATAATGGCAACAAAGTGCTCAACAGTGTGTTGTTCTTTCTGATTTTTCTGGTTTTGATACATAAGTAGATCTCAGACTTTGACTGTTGTGTTGTTGTTGTTGTTGTTGTTGCTGCTGTTTTAGACAGAATCTGGCTCTTTCACCAAGGCTGGAGTGCAATGGTGTGATCTCGGCTCACTGCAACTTTCACCTCTCGGGTTCAAGTGATTCTCCTGCCTCAGCCTCCCGAGTAGCTGTGATTACAGGCATCCACCACCATGCTTGGCTAATTTTTGTATTTTTAGTAGAGACAGGGTTTCACCATGTTGGCCAGGCTGGTCTTGAACTCCTGACCTCAGGTGATCTGCCTGCATCTTGAACTCCTGACCTCAGGTGATCTGCCTGCCTCGGCCTCCCAGAGTGCTGAGATTACAGGCATGAGCCGCTGCACCTGGCCATGACTGCAGTTCTTTCTGACAGTAATATGAAATACTCAGACCATTGGTTTTATGAAACTTCTCCTTGTTCACGATGGTAAAGCTTTGTTGTCTACATTTAGGGAACAGATGTATCCATTTCTGTTACAAAAGGAGAGTGTATATTCAGTACATCTTAAAAGCCCATCATCTAATTAAGGTATAATTTAATGGGGCATCATATAATTATAGCAATAGATTGAAGAGTGCGTATTGTGGAATTAGGCAGTTTTTAAAAAAATATATTATAGGAATATAAGCAAGCTTTCAAAATTGTACTGTTTTTGCAAAAAACTAAAACATTATGCCAAATGGTAAAATACTAAACACATTTGTTTTAAGGTCCAAACAAGCTTAAAAACTTCCTACAATTTCTGTTATTAAAGAAGATAGAGGTTTTGGCAAGAAAAACAAACTTTAAAAATTCATAACATTTTATTACAAAAGGAAAGAAACCTTATTATTATAAATGGTGTTATTGCATATTTGAATATTGCAAGAAACTGCACTAAAAACCTATTAGAGCTAATAAGAGAATTTAATAAGGTTGTATGTTTCAAAAACATAGCTTTTCTTTATAGTAGCAATAATTAGTTTAAACATTGAAAAGAAAGGCATTTATAAAGCAACCTAAAATATAATATCTAGGACTAAATTTAACAAGATGTAAACAAATGTATATCATAAAAAATACAACATTTTACTAAAAACTATAAAAGACATGAGTAAATAGCAAGTTACATATGTTCCTGGATGAAAAAACTGATCATTATTACATTAGTTATTTCCAAATCAGTGAATAATTTTAGACAATTCTAATCAGAGTAAATTTTAAATGATTAAGGATTTTCTGGGGTGGAAAAAGAAATTTATATGGAAGAATAAATGTAAAAGAATCCCAAGAAATTTTGGAAAAGGATAATAAAAACGTTTACTATAAAGCCTGATTTAAAATCAGCATAGTACTATCTGGCATTGGAATGGACAGATAAATGTAACAGAACATAGAAACAGCCCCTATCTAGGTATATTTGAGAAATAAATATAAAAATAAAGCTGGCTTCTCAAGCTGCAGATTAGTTACTAAATAGTGTGAAACTATTGCCAGTACTTTTAGCAGAACAGAAAATGTTTTTCTTCTCTTACATCAAACTAGTTGACAGTGGTTCATTCTGGTGATGGAACTGAAGGCAAAGGAGGGTAAAGTCATCACGTCTTATATAATTCAAAACTGGAAAGGCCCCAGGTGGCTGTAAGGATTTTGTCATCATTTTTTCTTCAGGTATTTTTAAATATAACAAAGATGGGTGACTCAACCACAAGTCTTTTTATACAATTGGAGGTTTTGAGCTGATCTTTCAAAGTATCATTTCCCTTAAGATTGATTGTATTCTTCACTTTGTGACTAGTACCAATAATCGCTTGTCATCCAAGCCAAAAGCCTCCCTATCACCCTCAACTCCATTTCACTCCCTGTCAATATCCATTCAATCACCAAGATCTGTAATTTCTACCTTCAGAATAGATTTAGAATCCATCCTCCCTTCTCCACACCCACCACCACACTTTATGTCAGGCTCACATCATTTGTCACCTGAAAGTAGCCTCAGGTTTGCTATTTTTCTGGATACCTGTTTGCTCTCCCTCCTCTCTAGACCCCATGGTGTTGTCAGAGTGATTTTTTCAGAACCAGATCTGACGATGTCAGTTCGCTGCTCAGATTCTTCTCCATGTGGTCCTTCCCTCAGCCTCAAGTGTGACATCCCATCCTGCCTGCCTACCTGCACTGCCCTCCAGGTGCACTTCCTCAGCTACATCCTGGATCAAGCCTTTGGACTTAGCAAGCTCTTTACCCAAGTGTATTTTCACATATATTTCACACCTGCTTGTCCTTTAAAACTCACTAGATGTTTTACTTCTAGGAAGCTTTCTCTTATCTGAGTTTCACTTAGATGTCTTTTCTCTAAACACATTTTGACACTCTTCTCAATAGACTTGAAACAAAGACCATGCTTTGTCTTGAACTTCTCGATATTTCACACAGTGCCTGCTACATAGTACTCAATAATAAGTGGATGGGTGAATGTAAAATATTCATAGCTGGGTATTTGTGTGAAATGTGTAACACTTACATAGTTTGATTCTTCACTGATTTTCATCCTTACATACGAACTCTAATTTCAGATAAATGAGCTAGAAACATCCATTGCTCTCTGTTGTATTTTTTCATAAATGTAGAATGCATCCTATTTTGCTTATGTACAATATGAAAATGAAAACCCTAGCTTTCTAGAAGACAGCTTGGCATAAGATTTTAGAGTTACAATGGTGTTTTTGTTTGTTTGTTCTGAGACAAACCAATAGGTCTGTAGTTTTGAGAGCATATGGTTTGAATCCACTTCAAGGAAAATGAGCCTAAAGAATTCACTTAGCATACCACTTGGCAAGGACTAAGATCTCTGCCTCCCCATACAGAATAAGGTTTACGGTTTGAATGGCCATGGAGATTATTCAGTGTAAGGTCGCTGATCAAATGCTTCATGGTAGAATGATACAAAGTTCTAGTGAGGTTTTGCAATAGTTGAAGCTGGTATCCTTAAACTCTAAAGTGAGAGAACAATCCCCAGATATTGAAGGGCTGGTGTCTGCAGCTGCTCCTTGAAAGCCACATCAAGAGTATTTGCTCTAACAGTCAGGATTAGGTTATCTCAGTATTTCAAGAAGTTGGCAGTGTTTAAATAAAACCAAACTTCATTGTATTTTCTCTGTATTGTGTTGGACATGCCAACCTGCTACCCTAAATATGTATCTTAACTCCCTGGTGATTCTTGCCAAATCAAGAACTTGATAGACAGAGACCACGCTTGTCTAATTTTTGGGCCAAAAAGGGGCTGACTCCTATCTGTAATCTGGAATTGGGATTCTGCAGCTTCGCTGAGCAAGAGAAAATCAAGGAAGGGAAGAATCTTGATGGTTTTGTTAGGATAAACCTTGGGCATGGCATTGAGGGTCTCTTCCTTAAAAAATACTTTACATTTTTCCCTCTTTTTCCTTTTGAGTTATAACCAATGTGAGGCAAAGGCAAGTGTACAAAGGTGCAGAGAGGATGTGGATTCTGGTGAATTATTTTAGCATCTACGTTTGTTTTCACTAGGAGTAAGCGTGTTGATATTGGGAATTGGAGGACATGGGAGAAGAAAGATTCTCCATCCTTAGATCTACCAGTTTAATTGGCTTAGATTTAGGAGACAGATATTTTCAGAATTACAGTTCATCGTTGTGGTTTTCAAGAAGTAGAGCTGTCAAAACTCCCATTTAAGAGTGTTGGCTAGGTATTCATCGACTCCTGTTAGACTTCTACATTCTTTTTCTATCTAGGCAAAAAAAAAAAAAAGTAGCTAAAAATAAAGTAAAATATGAAATAATAAGATTAGGTTGACACAAAACTATTAAGATGAATAGAAAACACATATTAAAAGTAAACAAAAAGACAAAATGCAGTTAAAAATTACAAAACAATGTTGAACTGTAAAAACTTGTGGTAGTAACAAAATTTGTAGAATAGCTAAGAGTACAAACTATATGTGAAATGCTACATGAGCAAAAATTTGTTAAATTGATGAGTATGACACATGCATAATAGGTCTCCATAAAGTTTAGTCATTATTAGGAACAAGAATAAAACCATATAGTTTAAAAATTTTTAATGATACAAATCAATAAGTAAATATTAGTAGGAATAACTGATTTTCCATTCATGGAGGGGAAAATGTTAATGTTCATTATTAAAATTAATAATGAGAGATTGGGGGAGGGCTTGACTATAAAGGGGCAGCCTAAGGAAATTTTGGCGGTGATGAGATTTTTCTGTATTATGGCAGGAGTGGTGAATTCCAAAATTTTACCCATTTATCAAAACCCATAGAGCTATGTACCACTAAGTAAATGTTGCTGCATATATATTTTTAAAATAAATTAAAAATGAATATTCCCAGCCTGGGCAACACAGGGAGACCCCATTTCTACAAAAATTTTCTTTTAAAAATTAGCCAAGTGTGGTGGTGCATGCCTGTGGTCCTAGCTACTCAGGAGGCTGAGGTGGGAAGATCACTTGAGTCCTAGAGGTCAGGGCTGTAGTGAGCCAGCATTGCGCTACTGCACTCCAGCCTGGGTGACAGAGTGAGAACCTGTCTCAAAAAAAAAAAAAGGAGAATATTGACAAAATATTAGAAATAGGATGGTAAAAGAATACAAAGTAGAGTTCAGTGGTGAATAGAAGTGGTTGTCCACTATGATAAATACACAAACAGCCTTTAAAGTTTATAGAGGTGAGCGGCCTAAGGGAAGCAATGTCCTTTGGTGAGAACAGGCCCTGTCTATAGAAATGAACACATTTGTAAGCATCAGACATGCCTTGAAAGGCAGAGTGTGGGTATATCAATTGCCTTATGTAGTTTGCTGTAAAGAAATATAGGCTATTGAGGACTAGAACAAAACTCTAACAAAATGATCCATAAAATGCAGCACGCTAAATGGAGGACAAATATGTGAATATTTGTCAAAAGTTCCAACTGCCTGACACAACTTGACAGTGCCATCTATAGCAGACAGTATGTGGTGGCGACTGCTTGCATTGCCAAGATCTGGCACAGACAAATCTTGCTGTCCCCTAAGAGGAAAACAAAGTATCCAGTGTAGAGTAGATGGCTGGAGTGAGGTGAACGAAGGCAAAATGACAGGTGAAGAAGGTAGGAGATAAGCGGAGAGAGAGAGAGATCATTTATGGCCTTTTAGGCCATTGTAAAGAACATGGCCTACAATGTGGTTTGAGAACACCTTGGGGGGTTTTGAGCAGAGCAATAACATGATCTTAATTGTAGTTTTCTGTATACATGCTCACACTATATCTGTATTCATACACATTTATGTTAAATACCACCTATATGCTGATGGCTTCCACATCTGTGTATATCTAGCCGTGACCTTTCACCAAAATCCCAGACTTACATACCCAACTACTTCCTTGAGATAGCCACAGGTTTGACTAATAGGCATCTCACATTGAACATGACCCAAGGAAATCTCACCTGTGTTTCCTCATTTCAGTTCATCAACCAACAGTTACCAAGTCAAAGACCTATGGGTTATGATTAAATCTCCCTTTTCCTGCACCACTCACATCTACTCTATAGCTCTGTTAACTACACATTACAAATGTCCTAAATCTATCCACTTTATATCATCTTCACAACAGCCATCTAGACAAGAGCAAAAGCAATTTTATGGCCTCCATGTTTCATTCTATGCTTCCTCTCCAAACTTCTTTTTCACCCAGAAAAATAGAGTGATCTTTCAGTAATATCAATGAGACCACACTTCACACCTCCATTCCTGCCAGTCAAGACCATTTAAGATCTTCTCCTTCTACTTAGAATAAAACCTAACTTTCTTACTTATCTTGACTTGCCTTGCCTACAGTAACCTGGTCTGTAAGTGACTCACTCTCTTTTTTCTGTTTTTGTAGTTTACAATTATGGAAAAATAGACATAACCTTAAATTTACCATCCTAACAATCTTTAAGTATGCAGTTCAGTGGCATTAAGCACATTCATGTTGTCATGCAGCCATCACCACCACCCATCTCCAGAACTCTTTTCATCTTGCCAAAGTGAAGTGCTGTACCCATTAAATAATAACTGCCAACCTCCCCAACCCCCAGCCTCTGGCAACCACCATTCTCTTTTCTGTCTCCATGAATTTAACTTCCCTGGGTACCTCATAAAAGGAGATTTACACAGTTTTTGTCATTTTGTGATTGGCCTATTTCATTTACCATATCATTGCCAAGGCTCCTGCATCTTGTAGCGTGTCTCAAAAATTCAATTGTTTCCTTTTTAGAGGCCAAATAGTATTCCATTATGTGTATATACATTTACACATTTTAAAAATGCTTTTATACATTGGTGGAAACTTTGATTTCTTCCACCTTTTGGCTATTGCAAATGATGCTGCTATCAACATGGATGTACAAATATTTGTTTGGGTCCCTGCTTTCAACTCTTTTTGCATTTATACTTAGATGAGGAATTGCAGGATCATATGTTAATTCTATTATAAATTTCTTGAGGGACCCTTATATGGTTTCTTTATAGCAGCTATACTATTGTACATTCCTACTGGCTGACTCTCTTTTTACCTTTTTCATTCTCTCTCTTACCCTTGATGTTCCAGATGTGATGATCCTCTTTGGTTTCTCTGAATACCAAACTCATCCCTGCGGTACAGCATTTGCAGTAGTTGTTTCCTCTCCCTACAGAGCTCACCACTCTGATGTTTGCTTGACTGGCCCTTTCAGATCATCTACCTTAGACTCAAATGGGGAGAATTTCCTGGATGGGTCAGTTATTGTCCCATCAGCATAGCACTTATCAAGATCTCACGATTCTCTTATTTGTTTATTAGGACTTATTTTTTGTCTTTCCTCTCCCAACGCTATATTTTTAGTACCTAGAACTACAACTAGTATATAGGAGATGCATAGTAGTTGTTGAAATGTCACAAGGATTAATATAATACATGACCGAGTATGCTGCATGTGAACGTTACACATTAGTGGAAACCTGTGTAACATGTCTGCATTCATGTTACAAAGAATAACATGTCTACATATCTGTTACAAAGAATAACATGTCTACATATATTACATATGTTACAAAGAATAACATGCCTACATACATGTTACAGAAAATAACATGTTCTTTAGAACCAAACTATACCAACAGAGAACCCATAATTCAATAATATAATCAAGAGTGGCAATTGACCTAGTTATTTGATCATTCAGACTCTAGTAAAAATTTGGGGCCTTGTATTAGTCTGTTTTCATGCTGCTGATAAAGACATACCCGAGACAGGGCAATTTACAGAAGCAAGAGGTTTAATGAACTCACAGCTCCACATAGCTGGGGAGGTCTCACAATCACGGCAGAAGGTGAAAGGCACATCTCACATGGCGGCAGACAAGAGAAGAGAACTTGTGCAGGGAAAGTCCCCTTTATAAAACCATCAGATCTCAAGAGACTTACTCATTATCACGATAATAGCACGGGAAAGACCACCCCTGTGAGTTAATTACCTCCCAACGGGTACCTCCCACAACACGTAGGAATTGTGACACCTACAATTCAAGATGAGATTTGGGTGGGAACACAACCAAACCATATCAGGCTTCATTAATTTAAATATTTCAGGCAAAATGTGCTCTTTGGTTTCAAATTAACTCAATAACTACTCTACTATTCCTCTGTGCTTCATATGTGCAAGCAGCATCTTAGAGATACTTGTAAAATGTTTCATGTACTCCTGAGCAGCAAATTTCAGTTGCAGACTCCAAACAAGTAATAGTCATATTATATATCTTCCACAGCAAATTTTCTGAATTGATGTTTTATAGTTCATTCCAGTAGTAACCACTTTCCTAATCCATAAGGTCATCTATGTTAGAGAAAAATCACTCAGGTAGCATAAAAGGAAAATTGCTATTTCTGCCTTTGTATTAAGAAGTGAGTGGGCATAAATTGGCTATCATGGATTATGAACAATCTCCTGGCATAGTTATCATGATGATGAGGCCATATATTATGAATGGCTTAGGTCTAATACTACCTTGAAGGAACTGTCCTTTTGGTCCTGTGAGCTTAATTTGGTGATAAAGGGTCATTAAGGCTGGGCATGTAGACTCACATCGATCATTCCAACACTTTAGGAGGCCAAGGCGGGTGGACTGCTTGAGTCCAGGAGTTCAAGACCAGCCTGAACAACATAGCAAAACTCCGTCTCTACAAAAACATAAAAATAAAATAAGTAGATAGATAAATACATTAGCTGGGCGTGGTGGCACATGCCTGTAGTCCCAGCTACTAGGGAGGTTGAGGTGGGAGGTTGGTTTGAGTCAGAGGGTTAGAGGCTGCAATGAGCTTTGATCTCACCCCTGCAATCCAGCCTGGGAGATGGAACAAGATCTTGTCTCTGTCTCTCAAACACACAAACCTAATTAGGATTTAGATGAAGAGGCAACATATCTTCTTACGTACTAACATTTTTTTTCTAATGTTAAAAATTATTTTGAGGCTTGCCTCTAGGATTGAAACATTTTCATGCAGTGAAGGATAAAGTGGAGTCTTACGTTCTTCAAGAGCCAGTTGGTGTACACATTACAATGATATGTTTAAAGCTCCGATGAATAAAATTCTGTAGTTACTAACTTAACCACTTTGCAAGAGAACTATTCTATGGTTTGCAGAAATATTAAGAAATAGTTACTGTTCTGAAAACATTTTTAACAGTTGAACAGTTTTTTCTTTTATTCTAAAAGATGTTAAATATTGTCATTCAAATCATTATGATTTCATATTGCTTTTAAAAAGTCATAAATGCAGAAGATCTAGTTTATTTTCTTAGTGTACGATTAGGCAGATTATCTTGTAGTTTTAATAGTTAGTGCAAAAACTTCAAATATGCTAAACAGAACTGACTGAGAGTCCATTACATTTCAAGGGCACTGGTGAGACTATGGCAATAGGGTTGAAAAGTATTAATCCATCCTTTTCATCTCTTTTATTACTTTTACTTAGAGTTTATATTAGGAAATACTTCACAAACATTGTGTTTCTGCTGTTAAGGCTTATATCCACATTTTGAGACATAATTTTTTTATGATGTCTTTGCATATTATATCATAGGCTTTTTTAGGGCAGACTAGTAATAGCTTTCCCTTTTTGCCCACAAAGGGCCATCTTTGGGGAAAAAAAGCATCTTTAGAAAATTCTGTCGATGTGGCAACTTTAGAATCTTTTGAAAAGCTTTAGAATCTTTTGAAAATGGTACCTATTTTGAAAACTTTAATAAGAACATGCTTCTATCTATCACTTAAGCTAGAAGTGGGAATGCTACATATGGATAAAAGTGGAGGGGGCTGTGCCAGTTTTTGGTACTATATTAAGGAGAAAAATGTGATATTACCTCTAGTCCTCAGATTTCCTTGCATAATTTGGCATATGTTACCTTCAGAGATTTTCTAAATCACTGGACACAGACATTTCTGGAACATAAATAATGAACAGAATCACTTTAATAAAATTCAAATCACTAATATTTTTGAGTACTTATTAATTGCCAAGAACTGTGTTAAGCACTTATTGAAGTTTGGATGGGCACATTCTTTCTTACATATCTTTGCATAATACTTCCCTGATTTTCAAAGAATAGGCTACATGTGCTTGTATTTAGCCAATCAAAATATTTATCATAATCTATTGTAGCTGCCTTTTTACTTGCCTGTTTCTCATTAGACTATAAACTCCAATAGTGCAGGTTTAATGTCTGCCATATTTGTTCTTCCTGTATCCTGAACATTATAGGTACCTAGGCTCACACCTCAAACATAATAGGTGTTGTATAAATATTTATTAATTGGCTGGGCACAATGGCTCAAGACTGTAATCCCAGAACTTTGGGAGGCCAAGGCAGGTGGATCACGAGGTCAGAAGTTCAAGATAATCCTGGCCAAGATGATGAAACCCCGTCTCTACTAAAAATACAAAAATTAGCCAAGTGTGGTGGCAGGCACCTGTAATCTCAGCCACTCGGGAGGCTGAGGCAGAGAGTTGCTTGAACCCAGGAGGCGGAGGTTGCAGTGAGCCGAGATCGTGCCACTGCACTCTAGCCTGGGTGACAGAGTGAGACTCCGTCTCAACAAATAAATAAACAAATATTAATTGAATAATGATCAGTGTCCAGAAAAAAATATTCTTTTAGGACTAGGAAACAGGGAAGAATGACAACATAAAAATCAGAACAATGTATTATTAAAACATATTAATTTTCAACACACAATCCCTTTAAAAGAAAATATATGTCAGGGTGGCATGCACATTCTCTTTTTAATATCTAGCAATATTTGAGAATTTATTTGCTACTCATAATGGGTAAGTTTGCGTGAATTATCTCATTAAATCTTTTCAACACCATACCTTCATTCTACAGGTAGGGAACTGAGGCTTAGAGAGGATAAATGATATCTCAAAATCTCACAGACAGTGAGTATACAATACAAGTTTGAACTCTGCTCTTTCTTACTTCCAGAGCTCAAGCTTTGAGTCAATCAATATTTGGAATGCCAACTTAATCAGAAGGGAAACTCAGAGAAGTGAAATAATTTCATGAGGACACAGAGCTGGTAAATGACAGAACGTGGCATTAAACCAAATTTGCACAGGTCCAAAGGTTGTGAGGCTTTAATCCAGGCCACTGTCTTCTTTCTTTTAATAATAAATGCATTTTTCACTGATTTAATAAACCATGAATCAAGTACCATCCTAATCATGCTGGACAAATCATGGCCCTTAACTGTTTCTCCTGACAATTACATAAGAAAGGACTGGTTAGTTTGTTATTGTTTTTAGCTAAATCAGAGTAAATAATTATTGGATAAGACAACATTGACATTTTATTTTCCATTCTATTATTCTTACATCTGCCTTGGTTTTCACCCTTCATTAATGATACCTAAGAAGAAATATGTAAAAAGAAAAAAAGCCCGAGTAAGACGCTATTGGAATAAAGATGCATTGATGCTACCTACCATGCCCATGGAAAGAATTCGGTATTCTTGTATGCTTAAGAAATTTTGTGAAAGTCAAATCAAACATAGAAAATATATAACATGCTAAAATAAAGAGTGACTTGGGCAATAGGTGATGCATTATTTATGCATCTATGAAATATGATTTCTCTTGCTTAAATGGTGTTCTGCCATGCTATATTTTCTGTTATGAGACATGCTGACGATGCCTCTTTTTGAATGCTAGAATCTCAAGTTCCTGATCAACCAAGCTCTCTTCATGTGAGGCCCCAGACTAACTGCATCATCATGAGTTGGACTCCTCCCTTGAACCCAAACATCGTGGTGCGAGGTTATATTATCGGTTATGGCGTTGGGAGCCCTTACGCTGAGACAGTGCGTGTGGACAGCAAGCAGCGATATTATTCCATTGAGAGGTTAGGTGAGTATCTGTGATTTTTTTAATTCTATTAAGGGGAATTAATGATTTATTTTAAATTATTTCATTTCTTGGAAAACCGTTCCCTGGGATGATGGTTTCAACTTACAGCATGTATTAGCTCTGAAAGCAACTGTCTATTTACACACACACACACACACACACACACATACACACACACACAGGCACACATACACATTTCTTTGAATTTGGGATTTCAGGAATTTGATCTAGAGGGATCTGTAATGGCAGTTGCTCTGGTGTGTGCCCTTGCTTATGGGTTATAGGATATAGAAAGTGCATTGAGCCATTTTTCTCTTTCCAGTGGTCAATGGAAACTTCCAATCCTAATAATTTCTATAAAAAGAAAGTCAATGCATTTTTCATCTTTGTTGTTGTCACTGGGAAAATGTTCTGTTAATTTTTCTTTAACCTTGAAATATCTAGTCATAGTGCCTTCTTTACCATTAACATTCCAAATAAGAATGTTAAAGGCTAGGTCATTATGACTGCAAAAGAAGATGAAAAAAGGAATTTTCAGTCAAGACAATACATTAGAATGATCAAACTCCATCCTGCATGTTTCCCTGCCCCTACCAATCTAGGTTCTCTTATTGTACTCAACTCAACCTCATTTTTTACTGAATACAATACTTCAGTTGTGATATTCTGAATTCATTGAAAACATGTTCATTCAGAGAGGTCTAATGTGTGTAAAAGTGTTCATATTCATTTTAGATCTGATTTCCCATAGTGCTGTAGGAGGTTATATTATTAACACAGAGAAATAAAGTAAATATAATATATCAGGATGCCAGTAAGTTAAACAATTTTCATAAAGCAAAATGTAAGTTGATTCTACCTGTTGATTTAATACCGTATTTCATGACCCCACTGGAAATACAGCTTGATTGGGCAGGCAGGGTGTAGGGGGTGGGGGGATCTGCTACTTATTTGCAGTGTCTCTCACAAACAGAACATTTGTGATGAGAAGCCTGATTTGAATTTGAATAGCTAAAATGCAGTAGCAAGAAAAGATTTTCTCAGTAAAGGAAGAAAATTGCACTGACCCATTCTCTCTATAATTGCTTCAAACACTAATAAGAGAAACACCTACTGGAAATCTCCACAATTTTAGTTAGCTTGGCGTTTAGAAATAATATTCTTTCCATCAGTTCCTGAGTTTGAATGTAAAGGCAATCACAAAACTCATATTTTATGGCTATCAAGCCTATGTCAGGGGACTCTCACTTATCCATTATTCAGCATCCACCATCTTTGACAGTTCATCTTGATGCCACTCAACAGACAGAGGGAGGGAGGTGCCCATGGCAGTAAATAGGCTCTCAGGCAATGAGAATGTGCTGCAAACTCAGAAGGAAGTCAGGAGGGAAACTGCATTGTTGACCCTATCCTTTTTCTAATGATTCTCTTCGTTACCAAAAAAAACTTTGCAGAGGTCTCCAAATTTAGTCAAGTTGAGGCATTTGGGAGATTAACGTTGGCAAATCTCCCCAGATGCTTAACAAGAAAAACAGAAAACTCTGGAAAATATATTCTAAAGAGCTAGGAATATTTTTAAAGGTAAAATGGGATATGAACCTGTCTCAGTAATAATTATGAGTTTGCACTCTACAACTTACCTGGAAAGGGTAATTACATACACACGTAGATAGGTATGTAAGTTCTACCAGTTGATACTCTTTTAACATAGTCTCATGTGTTAATATGAAATACAATAATTAGCATGTTGTTGTTCATTAAATATCCTCATGGTTATGCAAATGAACTGCTATTTTTCCAACATGTGTTTTCACTATTTAGCCAAAGTGTGTGTGAGAGACATACCCTAAGCTCTAATCTTTATAAAGATAAGGATTTATTCAAGTCCACGTTCATGCAGCAAATAAATCACCAATTGTTTTATTTATTCTATTGAGCATTAAAATCAACACATCAGTTTCCATAGTAACTTTTTGAGAAGGTGTTTGTAACTTTTTTTAATTTTTAAAGTTTTTGGAAGGCAAAGCTCTCTAGTCATTACATATACATAATAAAGAAAATGAAATTTTATGTTTTAAGGACTGTATGACAGTTATACAACTAAAAGTGAATCAAAGTAAGTTTAATTCATTTAAGCATAGGGTCAGCCATAACTTCAAGTATCATGGTTGTATATTAAACTATAAAAAAGCTATTTGTTTTATAATTGACTAACAAACCCCTTCATCTATTTCATGAGAGAGCAAGACTTCTAAACAGCATTTTATTTGCAGTTTAGACACCAGACACTGTGATCAGCTTCAGGACTGGAAATACAAGAACATTTTGAGTAATATCTAATATTACCTAATTAAAAGCAAACAAACAACTTGCCTACTATAGGCATAGAGCTTCATTAATCAATGACTATTAAATATTTATAATTAATCTATTGACATTTTACTCCTTTTAGTTCAAGAGCCCTAGTGCCAGACTTGAAGTATGATATAGACCGACAAGATCTGAATTTAGTACTTTTTAGCAAAATTAATTTGAAACCAAACCACTTTTAAAACTCACTATCTACCTACCAATTGATCTATTTATCTATCAATTTATCTATCTTTATATCTTTATTCAGGTATTATTTATATACAGTACATTGTGTACATTAAAAGTGTACCTTTTGGCATTTTTAAAAGAGCATTATTGAGGTATAATATTTGTTTAATAAAGTATATCTTTATAATTTCTCTAATTTATCTCAGTAATATTTTATAGTTTCAAATGTAAAGGTCTTCAATGTTTATGTTAAACTTATTCCTAAATACATATGTATATGTAGGAATATACATATATTAGAAATACCCAGATACATATATGTATTTATATCCAAATATATATATATTTATATATATATATATATTTGGATATAAATACATATATGTATTTGGATATATATATTTGAATATATGAACATATATTTAGGACTGTTTAAATTATACATATATATTTGAATATTCTTAAATATATGTACATATGTATATTATATATATTTGAATTATTTTAAATAGAACTGTTTTTAAAATCTATTTTAAATAAATTTTTACTATAGTGGATTTATAGATGTATTATATAATGTATATATAGATGTATTGTTGTATTTATAAATGTGTAGAATACAAGAGATTTTTTAATGCTAACCTTGTATCCTTATATCTGCTAAATTTACCTATATATTCCATTAGTTTTTTAGATTATCTAAAATTTTCTGTTTAATCAAACATATCTATGTGAACAGAAAGTTTTATATTTAGTTTCTGATCTCTGTCCCTTTTATTTCTTTCTGTTGTCTTATTTCAGTGATTAGGATCTGTAGTAAAATACTGGATAAAAGTGCTGAAAGCAGGTATCTTTCCCTTGTGTCTGATCTTAGGAGAAAAAAATTTAGTCTTTACCGTGAAATAGGTTATTACCTCTGGTCTCCTTAAGCCTTTTGTGAGATTGAAGGAATGTTATACTCTTTCTAGTTTTCTAGAAATTCTGGTCATGAATATTTGTTGAATTTAATTAGATAACTTTCTATCTTTTGAAATGACCTTTTTTTTTTCTTTTTTTAAAATACGGTGAATTACATTGATTGATTTTTGAAGGGTAACCAACCTTGAATCTCCTATATAAATCCTGTGTGGCCATCATGTATTATCCTTTTCTTATGTTGTTTAATTTGATTTGTTAATGCTTATTAAGGATTTTTTGTGCCTATATTCAGTAGGTTATATATTTTTCTACAATTTTCTTTTCCTATAGTGTCTATATACTGTTTCTCTTTTACTCCAGTTAGATTGGCTCATAAAATGAGCTGGATAGTATTTACTCCCCTTCTATTACAGAAAATTTGTGTAAAATGGATTTTATTTATTTCTTAAGTATTTTATAGATTTCACTAATGAAATCATCTGGACCTGAGGTTTTTTTTATAGGAAGGCTTTGATAATAGATTTAATTTTTTATACAGATATAGGTCCGATTTGCATACTTTCTTGTATTGATTTTGCCAAGTTAAATTTTTAATAAAATCCATCCATTTCATTTTGTCTCTTGTTGGCACAGTTATTCATAATGTTTTCTTTATCTGTTATCTATGGTTATTAGCTGATTTTTCATTTCTGATATTGGTCTTTTCTTGTTCCTGTCTTTTTTGTGTGTGATATCTAGACAGAGATTTACTAATTTTGTTGATTTTGTCAAAGAAAGAGCCTTTGACATTACTAACTTTTCTATTATCTATCTCTATTTTATTTCTTTCATTTCTACTGTTATCTTGACTACTTCCCTCCTGATACTTATTTTAGTTCTGGTCTTCTCTTCTATTTCTAATTTATTGACATATGAACTTTATAATGTATACATCCATAGTTGTTCCTCTAGGTATCATTTTACTTGCATTCCACAAATTTTGATATGTTGTATTTTTATTACCATTTAGTTCAAAGCATTTCCTAATTTTCCTGTGATGTGTTATTCTCCCTAAGTTATTTAGCAAGGTGTTACTTAATTTTCAAATTTTGGGATTTTCCTAGTTATCTTGTTATTATTGGTTTTCTTTTCTTTCTTTAACTTTTTTTTTTTTTTTTTTTTTTGAGCCACAGTCTCACTTTGTTGCCCAGGCTGGAGTGCAGTGGTGTGATCTTGGCTCACTTCTACCTCTGCCTCCCAGGCTCAAGCAATTCTCCTGCCTCAGCTTCCCAAGTAGCTGGGATTACAAGCGTGCGCCATCGTTCCTGGCTAATTTTTGTATTTTTAGTGGCGACGGGGTTGCACAATCTTGTCCATGCTGGTCTTGAACTCCTGATCTCATGATCCATCCACCTCAGCCTCTCAAGTGCTGGGATTGCAGGTGTGAACCACCACACCCAGCCTAAATTTGAGTTATTAATAGCACTTTAGCAATATGTCTGATATTGCATATTGCAGTAAGATTATATTGCATATTGCAGTGAGGTTGCAGTGAGCCAAGATCATGCCTTTGCACTCCAGCCTGGGCGACAGAGCAAGACACTGTCTTGGAAAAAAAAAAAAGGAAAGAAAAGAAAAGAAATATGTCTTATAAGAGATCAGCTGACTTTTTCTATAATGGACCAGAGACTAAATACTTTAGGCTTCACAGACGATATAATAGTCTCTGTCACCACTCCTCAACTCTGCTATTAGAGCATGAAAGCAGCCAAAGACAATACATACATAAATAAACATAGCTGTCTCCTAATAAAACTTTATTTGTGGACCCAGGAATCCATAATTTTATATAATTTTTATATATTATAAACTTTTATATGTTATAAAATTCTATCTTTTTTAATTTTAACAACTATTTAAATATATAAAAACCATTCTTAACTCATGGTCTATACAAAAACAGTGGCCCCTCAACTATAATTTACTGATTCCTGCTCTTAGTGATTGCTCTAGGAGACACCATATATGTATTTAATCTTTCCCACTTTATTTAGGCTAACATTGTAGCACATCATATAAAATATAGAAACCTGCAACTGCACAGGTCTCTTTATCATATGGACTATTCCTTATGTTGTAATTGTCACATGTATTACATGTGCATGCATTGAAAATCCCATTAGACAGTCTTATATATTTATTGTCTTATGCAGTCATGAATTTTTTTAAGACATGAGGGGAAACTATGATGTTTTCTATTTACCCAGATATATGACATTTCTTATACTTTTCATTTGTACCTGAAGATGAAGTTCTTATCCAATGTTATTTCCCTTTAGATTGAAAATCTTCCTTTACCATTTCTTTGTAGTTCAGTCAGGTGGCAACAACTTTTCTTCGTTTTGCTTTATCTGAAAATATCTTAATTCTACTTTTTTTTTCTGAAGGATATTTTCACTGGATATAGAATTCCGCATTGACAGTCTTTTTTCTTTTCTCCAGTTCTTTAAAGTTGTTGTCTCTCTGTATTCTTGACTCTATGGTTTTTGATGAAAAACCATTAGAGTTTTAGACCATTGCAATTTAATGTAATTATACATATGGTTGAATTTTATTTTTGTTTACTGTTTGTCAGATTGCTTTTTTGTGTCCCTGTTTTCCCTTTCCTGACTTCTTTTGGATTATTTGAATTTTTCTGTTTTAAGTTTTATTATTATTATTATTTTTTCCTGAGATGACATGTTGTTCTGTTGGCTAGGTTGGAGTACAGTGGAGCTCTCATGGCTCACTGCAGCCTTGACCTCCCAGGCTCAAGTAATCCTGCTGCCTCAGCCTCCTGAGTAGCTAGGAAAACAGGCATGTGTCGACATGACATTCAAAATATTGTTAACCTGTAGTAATATACACTTTTTTATTTTTTTGCTGGGTGCTTTTAAGACTTCTTTAAAATATTTGATTTCCAGCAGCTAGATTATACTATATAGAGGCATAGTCATTTTTTACTATATCTTGCCTGTGTGTTTTATGCTTATTAAATCTATAAATTTATGATTTCACCAATTTTGGTCATTTTTTCTTCAAATATTTTTCCCCACTATTCACCACATTCCCTCTGAGACTATAATTATATGTATTTTAGACATTTGAATTTTATCTTACACATTCTCACAGCTGTGATGTTTTCTTTCGTTTTTTAACCTTTTTACTCTTTTCTTGATATTGAATGATTTATCCTGTTCTATTATCATGCTTACTGATAAATTCCTTCATTACCTCCATCTCATTGTTAGGCTCATATGGTAAAGGTCATTATATTTTAAAACATTGTCCTCTTTTTAATATTACAATCTCCATTTTTTTCTACATTTTCTACTACTCTGTTGAGATTTTCTATATTCCTTGCAAGTATACTTTACCTCTGAGAGCGTAGTTATAAAAGTTACTTTAGCATGTTTCTCTGATAATTTCAACATCTGCACCATTTGGGTTGGGCATCTATTTGCTTTTTCACTTGAGAATGGACTACATTTACCATTTTTTTTTGGTATGTTGTATAATTTTAGACTATATGTTAGGCATTGTCAATGTTAAGTTGTAGAATCTGAGTTTTATTACAATCCTTGAAAATTTTTTGATATATTGGTTTTAGAAGGCAATCAACAGTTAGATTCAGATTGTGAGATCTATCTTGCTTTCTCTTCACAGCAATTAAAATCTTGGTTAAGTTTCCCAAGCCTTTGCTCTGCTGTTAGTGTTTAGGCTGAGACTTAGGCAAGTTTTAACTCAGAATCAGAACATCTCTGTCTCCAGAACTCCTTTCTGTATACTTTTTGTAAACTGTTTCCCTCATCCCCTGAAACTACTTTCAGTGATTCTTCTGGCACAAAGTGGCGAGGGTTTCTACTGGAGTGACAGCTGACAGTACTGGGGTGCTTTCCATACTGCAAAATTTTCTTGGAGCAAAACAGAAAACTAATTCCAACGTTGGTCGCTTCATCAAGATCTTACTTAATTCCAAAATCCGCCTAGTTTTGTAAAATACTCCGACCTCATATAGTTGGGATTTTGGTTTTTGGGGGGATTGTTTTGTATCTTGTTTGGAACTAGTGGCTGTTATCAGTGAGAAGGATGAGCTAAAAGGAGCTTACACCATCAGAGAATAATTGGAAACTCACAGTCCCATTTTAAATATTTTTGGGCAGCTGTTATTGTGAACATTCTTGATAAAAATAAGATGACTTCCTGGGCAGTGTATTTAACATCTGAATTACATTTGGCACTATCGCACTTATTTACTAACAACATGTATTAGAGGAACTAAAAATGACTCTGAAATATATAATTTAGTTGCGATATTAGTCTGTTTTCATGCTGCTAATAAAGACATACTTGAGACTGTGCAATTTACAAAAGAAAGAGGTTTAATTGGACTTACAGTTCCATGTGGCTGGGGAAGCATCACAATTATGGCAGAAGGCAAGGAGAAGCAAGTCACATCTTACATAGAGGGCAACAGGCAAAAAGAGAGCTTGTGCAGAGAAACACCCCTTTAAAAAACCATGAGATCTCATGAGACTCATTCACTATCATAAGAACAGTGCAGGAAAGACCTGTTCCCATAATTCAGCCACCTCCCACTAGATTCCTCCTACAACATGTGAGAATTGTTGGAGTTACAATTCAAGATGAGATTTGGGTGGGGACACAGCGAAACCATATCATTCTGCCCCCGGCCCCTCCCGAATCATATGTCCTCACATTTCAAAACCAAACATGCCTTCCCAGCAGTCCCCCAAAGTCTTATTTCAGCATTAACTCAAAAGTCCACAGTCCAGTGTCTCATCTGACACGAAGCAAGTCCCTTTCGCCTATGATCCTATAAAATCAAAACAAAGTTAATTATTTCCTAGATACAATGCAGGGACAGACATTGGGTAAATACAGCCATTCCAAATGGGAGAAATTGGCCAAAACAAAGGGCTATAGGCCCCATGAAAGTCCAAAGTCCAGAGGGACAGTCAAATCTTAAAGCTCCAAAATGATCTCCTTTGACTCCATGTCTCATATCCAGGTCACACTGATGCAAGAGGTGGGTTCCCATCTTCTTGGGAAGCTCCACTCCTGTGGTTTTGCAGGGTACAGCCTCCCTCCTGGCTGCTTTTATAGGCTGGCATTGAGTGTCTGTGGCTTTTCCAAATGCATACTACAAGCTGTCAGTGGATCTAGCATTCTGGGGTCTGGAGGACAGTGGCCCTCTTCTGATAGCTCCACTAGGCAGTGCCCCAGTAGGGACTCTGTATGGGGGCTCCAATCCCACATTTTCCTTCCGCACTGCCCTAGCAGAGGTTCTCCACTGCAAGAAACTTCTGCCTGGACATCCAGGCATTTTCGTACATCCTCTGAAATCTAGGTGGAGGTTCCCAAACCCCAATTCTTGACTTCTGTGCACTGGCAGGCTCAACACTACGTGGAAGCTGCCAAGACTTGAGGCTTACACCCACTGAAACCATGGCCCTATTTCTACATTGACACCTTTCAGTCATGGCTGGAGTGGCTGGAACACAAGGCACCAAGTCTCTAGGCTGTACACAGCACAGGGACCCTGGGCCCGGCCCACAGAGAACCACTTTTTCCTCTGAGGCATCCAGGCCTGTCATGGGAGGGGCTGCACTGAAGACCTCTGACCTGCCCTGGAGACATTTTCTCCATTGTGTTGGTGATTAACATTTGGCTCCTTGTTACTTATGCAGCTTTCTGCAGCTGGTTTGAATTTCTACTCAGAAAAATCGGATTTTCTTTGCTATCACATTGTCTGGCTGCAAATTTTGCAAACTTTTATGCTTTGGTTCCCTTATAAAACTGAATGCCTTTAATAGCACCAAAGTCACCTCTTGAATGCTTTGCTGCTGAGAAATTTATTCCCCTAGATACCCCAAATCATCTCCCTCAAGTTCAAAGTTCCACAAATCTCTAGGGCGGGGCAGAATGCCACCAGTCTGTTTGCCAAAATATAACAAGAGTCACCTTTGCTCCAGTTCCCAACAAGTTCCTCATTTCCATCTGAGACCACCTCAGCCTGGACCTTATTTTCCATATTGCTATCAGCCTTTTGGGCAAAGCCATTCAACAAGTCTCTAGGAAGTTCCAAACGTTTCCACATTTTCCTATCTTCTTCTGAGCCCTCCAAACTGTTTCAACCTCTGCCTGTTACCCAGTTCCGAAGTCACTTCCACATTTTCAGGTATCTTTTCAGCAACCCCCGACTCCTGGTACCAATTTACTGTGTTAGTCTATTTTCACACTGCTTATAAGACATACCCAAGACTGGGCAATTTACAAAAGAAAGGGGTTTAATTGGACTTACAGTTCTATGTGGCTGGGGAAACCTCACAATCATAGCTGAAGGCAAGGAAGAGCAAATCACAACCTACATGACTGGCAGCAGGCCAAAAGAGAGCTTGTGCATAGAAACTCCCTTTTTTAAAACCATCAAACCTCATGAGACTCATTCACTATCAGGAGAACAATGCAGGAAAGTCCTGCCCCCATAATTCAATCACCACAAACCAGGTTCCTCCCATGACGTGGGAATTGTGGGAGTTACAAGTCAAGATGAGATTTGGGTGGGGACACAGCCAAACCATGTCAGTTGCAAAAATAGAATTTTAAAGCAATCTTCTCACTAAAGTTGAACTTCTGACTAGTAATTTTAAAAACTGAATTTGGCTTAGGCAGTTAAATAATCATTTTATAAAGTATAGTGTTCAACTTCTTAAACAATGGAAAAAAGTAAATAAAATACATTTACAATTCATGAGAATCAGAAAAAAATCCTGATTATATATAAATATACAGACACAGCCATTGTTTTTCCAACTGATATTAAACAAACATGGCAAATATTCCTGTGAGGATTTATGTTCTTCCAATTCTAATTAGTCCATGTAAAACTATCACGTCTTAATGAAAATGAATCGAACTCATTCACCGCCACTGATGTGGATTAAAAAAGATGTATCGGGAATTAAGTTTTCAGAATTTAGCATTGCCATAGAAAGGAAGACTATACAATTAAAACTTTCAGGGTTTTACATCTATTACTCCTGAAATATTTTAACCATAGTACATAAATAACATAGGTTTTTCCATGAATACTCAACTGTAATTTCTTTTTATTCTTATCATCCTTTCAGTGATGCTTACTAGAAGACATTGTCTTAGTAGACTAGCAATTTAAAAACATAAGCTAAGCATACAAAAAAGTAAATAAATATGGAATTAAATGGAACTCTTAATCTGAGTGTAGATCCATATTTTTTGCCTCTCCATAATGTTTAATACTGGAAAAGTGATTTGAGCTCTGGCTTTGTAATAGCTCAGTAAAAATAGGAAACAAAAGATGCTTTTAGTCCCTGTATCATGGTATCAGAGGGTTAACAGATTTTGAAAAAACTCACTAGAAGTTGGAAAGTTGGTAATTCAAGAGCTGTAAATGTCAAACTTTATATTGTGGTCATTGCAATAATATGAAAATTTAATTAGTATTAATTTAAAAATCTAAACCACACAGTGATGCTCAGTTTGATGTGAAAGACAAAAACAGAAATTCCTAGTTTTAACTATAATATTCTGATTAGAAAATCTTGACTGACAGAATTACATTCATTCAACATGAGTACTACTTGCTCAGAGAGAAGTGAGAAGGGATAAGAAAAGGTCACTCCATGAGATCATTACTCAGAGTATATCAGGAAGAATGGATTTTCTCTTTTATGATTTTTTTTGAGGTGAGTGTCTTCTAAACCTATAGCTATTTTCAAGAACTCTTTAAGGATAGCCACAGGGTGATTCATTAATAATACATACTATTCTATTTGTAACTGTTTTCTTACTTTCTACTCCCTGAGGTCCAAAGCACAGGAATTGTCTTATACCTGGTGAATTTTCTAAGGCTATTTGGAAAACCTCCATTACAAAAGATACTAGTATTGTATATTAGCATTGAACAGGAGAAGAAAAGATCTTCTCGTTGAGTACAGTGTGTGTATATATATATATATATACACTGTATATATATATATACACACTGTATATATATATATACACACACTGTATATATATATATACACACTATATATATACGGTGTATATATATATACACCGTATATATATATATACCATATATATATGCACCGTGTATATATATATATACACACTGTATATATATATATACACACTGTATACATATATATACACACTGTATATATATACACACACTGTACATATATATATACACACTGTATATATATATATACACACTGTATATATATATACACACACTGTATATATATATATACACACTGTGTATATATATATACACACACTATATATATACACACTGTATATATATATACACACTATATATATACACACACTATATATATACACACTGTATATATATATATACACACTGTGTATATATATATACACACTGTATATATATATACACACTATATATATATACACACTATATATATATACACACACTGTATATATATATACACACTGTATATATATACACACACTGTATATATATATATACACACTGTATATATATATATACACACTGTATATATATATATACACACTGTATATATATATATACACACTATATATATATATATACACACTGTGTATATATATATATATATCATTGGAATAGATATATCATTGGAAATCTCCAAATAGAGCTGTCTTCATCATTTTCCTTTTGTTAAAATAACACTTTCACATTTTATTTTGTATTTTATAATCTGAGTTGTTGTTTGTAAAACAAACCGGTTAAGTATTATATAGGTCATTCATTCTACCAACATTAAATTCAAGCATTCAAAGAATAAAAATAATTTCTTCATCGTCTCTATTTTTCAAGAAAATATTTTATCTGAGTCAGAATAGCTTAGATCTCATTCTTAATTCCTCATGTCAGTGTTTACAGACAGCAACTTGGTGTGTTTCTTCTAAGCACTTCAGAAATAACAAATCTATTTCTTCATCCTCCCCACTATGTCAGGTATTATCCCAATTTTAAAAATTAGGTAAGACAAAGACATAACTAAGTAAATAGGAAAAGCCCAAGCTATTTTGTTAAATTTTTTCAAAGTTAAATGTTACTTTAACACCATCAGATAAATATTGTAATAAACAGTAAAGACTTGACTCATTAGTATAAAGAAAGGAGCCTGGTATCAAATCAAAATCTGATCAGAACTTGCAGATAGAGCACTCTATTGCAGGAAAATCCCACTTTCTATATGGAAAAACAAGGTATTCTAGCAAAATTAAATATCTTCAATTCACCAACAAAATAATATAATCCATCTACATAGGACACAGCCTAAAGTTTCTGATTAAATACAAGTGATAGATTCAGTACAAGTGCCAGAGTTTAATCATAGAGGTATTTATTATTTGTTCTGTGAGCTGGATTCGTAGCCAACTTGGAGGAAAGAGACAGAAAAGCAAATGCTGTATCTGGGCATTTTCCTTTATTAAACAATAGATTTGTGTGTTTTTCCTTTTAATTCTATCAGATGCATAATTATTTAGGATTGTTATGTCTTGTTGATGAATACTTTATCATTTATGAACTATCCCTTTTCACTAGTGATACTATTGTTTACTCTGAAATCTATTTTGATGTTAGTGCATCCACTCCAGACTATACATTTTTGGCTTTTGTTAGCATTATACATATCATGCTATAATGGGTACATATATTCATTATTTTACTTTAAAACTATGTGTGTTTTTATAATTACAGTGGGTTTTTTGTTGGCAGCACACACTTGGAGTTTTCTTCATATCCAATCTGTCAATCTCTGACTTTTAATCAAAGTGTTTAGACCATTTACATTTAATGTGAATATAGATCTGGTTTAGTTTATAACTGCTATCCTGCTATTCATGTTTTATGTATTGCATCTGTTGTCCCACCTTTGTATATGTGTATGTGTGTGTGAATTTTTTCTAAGTTTCTGCATTTTTATTTAATATTTTTAATCATTCATCTTACACTCTTTCTGGACCCATTAGCTATAACTGTTTTGCTTCTTCAGTGGTTGCTTTAAAATTTATATTATATATCTTGACCTTACCATTATTGACCTTAAGTAAATACTATACCACTTAATAATACATGGTTGTTATTACATTTAAAGTGGGGTAGTTTGAAAGAGTTTTATTAGAGTGGAGAAAATAATATGTGAGTTCGAGACTGGCCTGACCAACATGGAGAAATCTCATCTCTACTAAAAATACAAAATTAGCCAGACGTGGTGACACATGCCTGTAATCTCAGCTACTCAGGAGGCTGAGGCAGGAGAAACACTTGAACCCAGAGGCAGAGGTTGCAGTAAGCCGAGATCACGCCATTGCACTCCAGCATGGGCAACAAGAGCGAAACTCCACTTGAGAGAGAGAGAAAAAAAAGGTATTTGATAAAATATAGGAGCCAATTCTATTTTTTTAAAAAAACTATAAACCCCACCAACATTATATTCAACAAGAAAATGCTAAAGCTATTTCATTAAAACCTGAGCTAAGACAAAAATAGATAAATAAACAAATATCCTTTAAAGGTTAAAAAAATAACGTATTGTCTAACTACACAGTTAGCACTTTTGGTGTTCTTCAGTCCTTCTTGTTATTTTAGATATTTAACTGATGTCATTTTTCTTACATCTTGAAGGACTTCTTTAATGTTAAATATTTCTTGTAACATCGTTGTGCTGGTGAATAATTTTCCATCTTTGTTATGTGTGAAAAAGTTTTCATTTTGCTATTAAAACTTATTTTCACTGGTCATAGAATTCTAGGTTGATAAATTATTTTCTTTCCGTATTTTTAAGGATGTTCCACCATTATTTCGTATATTACCTTGTTTCCAACAAAACTATTGCACTTGTTCCTTTTTTTTTATTTTTATTATACTTTAAGTTCTAGGGTACATGTGCACAACGTGCAGGTTTGTTACATATGTATACATGTGCCATGTTGGTGTGCTGCACCCATTAACTCGTCATTTACATTATGTATCTCTCCTAATGCTATCCCTCCCCGGACATCACGACAGGCCCCGGTGTGTGATGTTCCCCTTCCTGTGTCCAAGTGTTCTCATTGTTCAATTCCCACCTATGAGTGAGAACATGCGGGGTTTGGTTTTCTGTCCTTGCGATAGTTTGCTGAGAATGATGGTTTCCAGTTTCATCCATGTCCCTACAAACGACATGAACTCATCCTTTTTTATGGCTGCATAGTATTTTGTGGTGTATATGTGTCACATTTTCTTAATCCATTCTATCATTGATGGACATTTGGGTTGGTTCCAAGTCTTTGCTATTATGAATAGTGCCATAATAAACGTATGTGTGCATGTGTCTTTATAGCAGCATGCTTTATAATCCTTTGGGTATATACCCAGTAATGGGATGGCTGAGTCAAATGGTATTTCTAGTTCTAGATCCCTGAGGAATCGCCACACTGTCTTCCACAATAGTTGAACTCATTTACAGTCCCACCAACAGTGTAAAAGTGTTCCTATTTCTCCACATCCTCTCCAGCATCTGTTGTTTCCTGACTTTTTAATGCTTGCCATTCTAACTGGTGTGAGATGGTATCTCATTGTGGTTTTGATTTGCATTTCTCTGATGGCCAGTGATGGTGAGCATTTCTTCATGTATCTGTTGGCTGCATAAATGTCTTCTTTTGAGAAGTGTCTGTTTAAATCCTTCGCCCACTTTTTGATGGGGTTGTTTGTTTTTTTCTTGTAAATTTAAGTTCTTTGTACATTCTGGATATTAGCCCTTTTCAGATGAGTAGATTGCAAAAATTTTCTCCCATTCTGTAGGTTGCCTGTTCACTCTGATGGTAGTTTCTTTTGCTGTGCAGAAGCTCTTTAGTTTAATTAGATTCCATTTGTCAATTTTGGCTTTTGTTGCCATCGCCTTTAGTGTTTTAGACATGAAGTCCTTGCCCATGCCTATGTCCTGAACGGTATTGCCTAGGTTTTCTTCTAGGGTTTTATGGTTTTAGGTCTAACATGTAAGTCTTTAATCCATCTTGAATTAATTTTTGTATAAGGTGTAAGGAAGGGATCCAGTTTCAGCTTTCTACATATGGCTAGCCAGTTTTCCCAGCACCATTTATTAAATAGGGAATCCTTTCCCCATTGCTTGTTTTTCTCAGGTTTGTCAAAGATCAGATGGTTGTAGATGTGTGGTATTATTTCTGAGGGCTCTGTTCTGTTCCATTGGTCTATATCTCTGTTTTGGTACCAGTACCATGCTGTTTTGGTTGCTGTAGCCTTGTAGTATAGTTTGAAGTCAGGTAGCGTGATGCTTCCAGCTTTGTTCTTTTGGCTTAGGATTGACTTGGCAATGCGGGCTCTTTTTTGGTTCCATATGAACTTTAAAGTAGTTTTTTCCAATTCTGTGAAGAAAGTCATTGGTAGCTTGATGGAGATGGCATTGAATCTATAAATTATCTTGGGCAGTATGACCGTTTTCGTGATATTGATTCTTCCTATCCATGAGCATGGAACGTTCTTCCATTTGTTTGTGTCCTCTTTTATTTCGTTGAGCAGTGGTTTGTAGTTCTCCTTGAAGAGGTCCTCCTTCACATCCCTTGTAAGTTGTATTCCTAGGTATTTTATTCTCTTTGAAGCAATTGTGAATGGGAATTCACTCATGATTTGGTTCTCTGTCTGTTATTAGTGTAGAAGAATGCTTGCGATTTTTGCACTTTGATTTTGTATCCTGAGACTTTGCTGAAGTTGCTTATCAGCTTAAGGAGATTTGGGGCTGAGACAGTGGGGTTTTCTAACTATACAATCATGTCATCTGCGAACAGGGACAATTTGACTTCCTCTTTTCCTAATTGAATACCCTTTATTTCTTTCTCCTGCCTGGCACTCGTTCTTATTTTTGTACCACTGCCTCTGCACACATAATATGATTTTTATTTCTCACTGCTTTGAAGAATTATGTCCTTGTCATGGATTTTATACAATTTTATTTTTATATACTGGTATAGTTTTCATTATGCTTCTTCTGATTGGGAATTGTCGAGATACTTCATCAAATTTAGGAGTTTTCAGTTATCATTTCTTCACATAGTTTTTCTTTCTCCCAATATCACTGTTCTCAACTCAGAACTCCAATTAAACAGATAACTTATTTTATTTTATTCACTTATTTATTTTTTTGAGACAGGGTCTCCCTCTGTCACCCAGGCTGGAGTGCGGTGTTGTGATCATGGCTCACTGCAGCCTCAAATTCCTGGGCTCAAGCAGTTCTTCTGCCTTAGCTTCCCAAAGTGCTAGGATTTCCAGTGTGAGCTACTGCACATGCTGTACCACTCAGTCTCTCCTCTACCTTCTTGAATATGTAGAATACAGTCATAATAACACTTTCATTGTTCATGTCTACAAATTATTTTATCTGTCTCATTTCCAGGTCTGTTTCTATTTGTGATGTTTTTTCTTCATTATGAGTTGTGTTTCCTGGTTTTTATGTTTTTATTTTGTTGGGTGCTAGAGATGTTTGTGTTTTTAAAATATTCTTGCATTTTGTTCTAACATGCAGTTATGTTACTTTGAAATACATCAACACCTTTTAGGTTTGCTTTTAGTCTATTAGATGTTACTAGAGTACTGGGCATAGTTTGTGCCACTACTGAGACAATACCACCTGAGTACCCAAATTTCTGTGAGTTACATGGTTGTCCATCTGGCCAGATGGAGTCCTGACTGAGCACCAAAGATGTTTAACTTTGTTACTATTGAATGGTTTTGTCCTCAGCCTTGGGAAGTGTCCTCATACACATGCACTGATAAGTACTCAGATGATGACTTAAGAGGGACAAAGTATCTGTAGACCTCCAGAGCTCTCCTGAGAATTTCTGTTCTCTGTGGTATTCTTCCCCATCAAACTCTTGCTGCTTTAAGTCACATCAGACTTTCAACTTTGTGTCTTCAATTTAGGGAGACTGCTAGGCTGGGCTCCTTCTGAGTTGCTCTTTTCTCTTTTGCAGCCTGGAAACTTTCCATATAATCAGATAAAGAAATCAAAGTGCTCACTTTATTTTTCGTCTCTTAGAAGTCGCTGAAGTGATCTTCTTCATATCCAAAGTCTGAAAATTACTGTTTTACATATTTTGTCTGTTTGCTTTTTAAGTTGATCCAGGCAAGCGGGATACATCCACTCCCTATTAATCCATTTTGACCAGAAGTTGGAGTTCTTTAAAAGTGATTAAACAATCATTTTAAGATTTCAGTATGCCAAAACTTTTAGCTTTTTAAAGGTACCAAAAATGCCAAACTGCATTATATCTATTTCCTGATTTCTGCCACAAATCTCATCAAGAGTGAATCCTAACTGTCATATTGTATTTTTAGAGAGTAAATTTAACTTGAGTGCTTTTAGAAATAGGTCTTTTATCCTGTGGAGAAATGAACCTTTATAACTCCCAGAGTGCATTCTAAGTTCAGTGAATTCAATGTAAATTACAATGTTAACTTCAGCATCCCCCCCATCAAAAAATCCCTTCATGCATGGAATACAGAAGTTTTAAGTTTATGAAATGCAAACATTTAAAACTGGAAAAATCAATGCACTTTAGCCGACTCAAGAATAGCTGACACACATGAATAAAAAATGAATAAGCACCATGTAGAGAACATTTATTATTTTGAAACAAAGTGCATCATAAGTATTGGTTAACAAAATTCTGCTTTGTATTTTTTGAAGCAGAGTTTAAGAAGAATTATGTAGAATGATGTTTGACCTAAAATTTAGAAAGCCTGATCACAAAGACCTCACTGAAAGAAGTCATTTAATGGTAAATGAAATTAGAAACGAGGGTAGATTTATTCCCTGCTTTTTCCCAAAATATCTTACTCAGAGCATTTATGTACAGTGCAGCAATAGTGAACACGGACTTCAGCTGCATTTCAGACTGCGGGATCAGAATAGTTCATTGAAAATTCATATTGTATGCTGTATAAGCCATTCTAGAAGGAAATTCATTTACCTTGATATTATTTTATAATTTCACGATTCACACAGAGAATCCCTGCTTATTCTTAAGCTAACATCAGTAATTTCTGAGAATATAATTTTATTCCTAGAGTTTTAATGTGTGGGCTCTAAAATGGAGTTTTATCTCAAATTTGATTGTAAATGCTTCTTATTTATGTTGTTTATTATTTCTCTGTGCCAGTAGTTTGTCCAATTACTATATTCTAAATGTGAGTAGAATATGGAATCTAATGAATCCAAAGAAAAATATATCTTGTTTTTTTAGCTTTCATAAATGCTTTGAAATTCAGTTTAGTGTGTTTCGGTGCTTTTATTTTATAAATGTAGATGAATTCAGTATAATATAATGCATTATTATCTGAGTTACAGTTTTCTTTTCAAATGTTCTTGATCATTTAGTTGACATTAATCAAAACACTAAATGGGTAAATTTTCCATATGGCAGGCAGTTGTTTACTTACAAAAAAAATTTCTTGTGATAGATAGTAGGCTTAAAGACCAAATGATTTATTATTTCTTACCAAAATTATTTTATAAAATGGCTTATTGAGTCACTTTAAGCATAAGAAACCATATTTAGGAAAGTGGGGGATACTAAGAAATGTAAGACATATTCTCTCTTTCTTTTTTTTTTTTTTTTTTTTTTTTTTGCGACAGAGTCTCGCTCTGTTGCCCAGGCATGGTCTTGGCTCACTGCAACCTCTGCCTCCCAGGTTCAACTGATTCTCCTGCCTCAGCCTCCCAAGTAGCTGGGATTACAGGTGCCTGCCACCACACCAGGCTAATTTTTTGTATTTTTAGTAAAGATGAGGTTTCACCATGTTGGCCAGGCTGGTCTCAAACTCCTGACCTCATGATCTGCCCGCCTCAGCCTCTCAAAGTCATGGGATTACAGGTGTGAGCCACCGCACCCAGCCATAAGACATATTATCTAACATATTCTAGGCTACCAAAGACCTATATAATAAATATAAGATTATTTCATGAAAAGAATAAGTGTGGTCACATAGTTTCTATAAGACCAGTGATTGCATTAGTAGTTTGAAAGTTTACTTTGGTATGAGGTTGTTAGATGATTTTTCGTAGAAATGTTGGGTGGAGAATTTTGACTTAAAGATAAGGTAAGATTCATTCTCATGGGACGATATGTTATGTACTGTGTATAAGTCTGCAGAGTCAAGGAAAAGCAAAAGAGGCTCAAGGTTCAGTGAACAAACTAATTGAACCATGAATGCAAGTTCATATAAGGGAGTTGCAGGAGTTATAAATAGAGAGATAACTTGAGTGCAGGTTTTGGAGGTTCAAAAATTGTGACCCATGATATTCTTGGATTTTTCTCTTACCAAATTATTCCAAGAGTCCATGCTGTATATTTAACAGCCATTTTGCTGCAGTACTAACTGAATCACAAATACTGGGGACTTGCGTGCAAGTCATTAAGCTAGTTAGACTTACCTGTCACCTAGCCTTTATTATCTTTCTTATGCTTTTTTGTTTGTTTGTTTTAGCCTTCTCTTCTCATTTTTCACATATCTATTTTTATGAGAAAAAAATATTCTCCACTGTTAAAACTCCTGGTAAAACAAGAATCCAGAGTTAAAAGAGAAGCTGCAGCTACATTGTAGTTGTATTTGAATAGACTAAGCCTTTCTAAGATGCAGTTTATTAATAGGAGATATTAGTTACTCATTATTTTCTGAAAAAATGTGAATAATTATTGTTAAATGCCTCTTCCCCTCTTCACAATGTCTGCTCTAAAGAATGAGCCATGAAAAGGAAAGATGATTAATCTGTTATTATTTAATTAATCCTGGTTAGCCCTAGGAAGTTCTGCCCTACCTCTTGGTTTCTTTCTTTAAATCCAGAATTCCTCAAGGAGAAGCCCCTCCTAGTTTTATAATGACATCCAGAGCCTAGTTTCTGATGCTCTTACTTTGGAGAACCCTGACTCAGTACCCATTTCAGTGACCCCTGACTTATCCATCTTCGAGGCTTGTATCCCATCTTCTTCTGCATAACATCATTTCCTGTATCTGCGTGGCTCAGAATGATATGAATCCTGTTCCCTTCTTAGGACTAGTCATGTCCAGGCATTTAATTGTTTTGAGGGTGCTGGGAGAAGAGCAAGATTTGGGCCAGATAGTTAAGATTTATATATAATTAATATTTATATAGTTCATAATTTAAAGAAATTAACCTTTAAAAGTGGCAAATCACTTTATAAGATAGTTTCTGTAAGAATTTTTTGTTTATTAGGTATTGTGTGTGTGTTTTAATCAGTACTTTGTTAGACAAATGTGGAATATAAGATACTGTATATCTTATATATACTAGTCATGTGACTGGTACAGATATATTTGGCAAGTTAAAGACAGCAATAGAATAGAGTTGATTACTTCTAGCAATGTCTATTCTGAAACATTATCAGTTAATCAGATAGATTATTCATTATGTGAGTTATTTACATATTTTATTTAGTTAGCATAATCATTTGAGAGAGGTCAGTGGGTATATACAGCCCAATTGTTAGAAAAGTCTTTTAATCATACTTAGAAATATTATATGTTGTCTCAAATTTTGTTCATTCAATAGGAGTAACATTTCCCTAAACTAGGCATTTACTGTCTCATTGAAATGAGGAAAAAAAAGTGGCCATATAGTTCATAAATAGCATGCTATAAATCATTTAAAAAATAGAAGCTTGTATGTCTAATGCTCCATTGTATATTAACTTGTATAAATGAGAAGTGCAAACAGAACTACAATAAAGCAGGCCTTTACACCCTTACACGTCATTATGTCATTTGTCATGTCTTTCATTAGGACACGTTAAATCTTTGTGCCGATAGCATAGAATATTACTGAAAAGTCATAGTGTTATGGCATAAGGGATCATTTTCTTCTACAAGCATTTAGGGGAAAGTCAACATAGCCTCCTTCATAATTAGCAGAGAAGTGACATTTTAGGAATTTTTTATTTCTGAGATGCTTCTTTAAAAGGTGTACTGGTTTGAAGGGGAGCGTCTAAGACGGTATGTGCATGTTCTAACCTCCAGAACCTGTGACTGTGACCTTAGATGGAAAAGGGGTCTTAGCAGATGTCAGTAAGTTAAGGAACTCTAGATGAGATCATCCTTATTAATCAGGTGGGCCCAAAATCCCATGATGTGTCCATATAAGAGGCACATGGTGGAGAGGTACAAGAGGAGAAGGTCATGTGAACACAGACACAGAGATGGGAATGATACAGTGACAAGGAATTAGGATCCAGAAAAGGCAAAGAAGGATCCTCTCATAGGCCTTCAGGGACCGTGCGGCCCTGCTGACACCTCAGTTTTGGACGTTTGGACTTCAAAACTGTGAAGAAACGATTTTTGTTGTTTAAGTCTGTGTATTTGTTATGGCAGCTCTAGTAAATCAATACAAAACCGTAGTTGTTGGACTTTCCCCCCCAATCTCCTAAACATTGTTTTTTAATTTCTGAACCAGCATTTCCTACTTAATAAAGCAGCATAACTAACAAATATATTTTTAATGAAAACTTGAGAAATAATTTAACACAACACTATTGGAGAAAGAAAGCATTAGAGTGACAGGAAATGATCACATTAGAAGACTCTTGGCAGTGAAGTTGGATGAATAAGATGGTTTTACCTTTTTAGTCAAAGGAATATTACCTCAGCTATCCGAAAGAACTGTGTCAGTCAATTCTTGGCCAGTCAACCACATCTCTTATGTTAGTGTACAGCAGATACAAATTAGAAACAATACCAATTTCAAATTCATCCTATCCACCTTTTTGGTAATGTGGCAAGGTTTTTGCTTTCCAGAAAGAAGCAGAAAATAAATGTGAATGGAATACAATGAATACTGCATAATTTTTTCTTGTTAAGAGAAAAGCGTATTTACAGCAAAGAAATTATGTATTTTTTTAAATGTAGAGCCTGGAATTTTAAACACAAGAGCAAAAGTAGATGATTTTTCTTTATGGTAATCTAGTTCGCAAGGCTTGCACAACAATTAATCATTTCTGAGCAGACATTAGGGAATTCTATAAAAGTATTGGACAAAACAGTACTTATGGAAAGCTTGTAGAAATGGGGCAGAAAGGTGATTATTTTCTTTTATATTTGGCCCTCTTCTTATCATTATCTTTTTCTAATATGTTACTTCATGATAGTAATGATACAATAATAATTAAATTCTCAACTGTTACTTTCTATTTTGTCAAGTCTCTTACATTATTGCCATACCATCTTTTATTATTTGAACTTGCAGTAAAACTTTGGGGACGATTATTTTGATCACAGCTGTAGGACTTGTGCCTCTGTTGAATCACATACAGAGATCAAAAGCATGGATAAATATTTTGTCAAATAAAATTTATTTAAAGAATATTTGGTAATGAGTGGCAAATGTTTGCAACTCTGGGTAATAATAGAGTTATGTGTCCATTTTTTCTTTTGGTACTTTTTTTACTTATCTGAATGGAAGCCGGAAGTGCTTTAAAGTTTCAGAATGCAAGTGCGTGCATTGCAGTGATTTTTCTGTTGTTGCTCAAGTTACTTAAACGCTGTGTCCTGCTTTCCTCCATCTGTCGAAGGAACCTAATGGCCACTCATGGCCTTCACAAGAAAAAGTGTAGGAAGAGAAAACAGATCTTGTCAGTGTGGGGTGGAGGATGAACTTATTTTTAAAGCAAGTATCTTGTACCTTCTGGAAGCAAAATCTGGCTTAAGGTATTTTTTTTTCTTCTTTTCTGAATGGGCTATCATCATCAACATTTTAAATTGCTTTTTAATGTGAAGACTATACTTTTGTCTTCTGTGAGTTATATTTTATTATTAGACATCGAGGAGAAAACAAGAAGGGACCCTTCCACCGCCTTACAAATAGTGTTCACTAAAAGAAGTAGATATTATTACTTATGCTGCTGTGTTATCTACACCTAGGAAACACACTTAATACATGCATTATGAACAATGGAAGGCTTGCATGGCCCATAATAATGGTAATGAATAACACTTATTGAACATTTACTCTGTGCCAACTCTATGTATTGTCTATGCTCTGTCTCCTTTGCTCCTCACAGTGTACCTAAAAGGAGGGTGTTCTGATTGACGCCATCTTACAATGCATTAACACCAATTACTTCAAGTTAAACTGAGGCTAAGAAGGTTTAAGGGACTTGTACCAAATCCCTTAGCTAGTTAAGTGATAGAACCAGGACTCAAACAGCCTGACTCAAAAGCATTCCTTACCCACTGTGCTGTGTTACATTAGGTGACGTACCTTTCACACGCTCTCTCTTGAAAGGCAAATACAGCTTTGAAAAATATCTAGCAAGTGGAGCCAATTCTGCTGAAATTCTATAGCAATTTTCTCCTGTCTGTCATTTCTTCACTGGCATTTAGCATCTGAAAAATTCTTCAGAGATTTTCTTTTCTCTAAAATTACAGAAGTTTAACATTAAAGCAAGCACAATATTAACTAGTTTCCAAAAATGAAAGTTCTAGCCAGCTTTTTGAAAGTTTGTGATAAAAGATAATATATTCTTACAGTCATACTCAGAAGAATAAAGGTATGCAAGGGACAGAGTGGTCAGTGAATGTGCTCGTGTGGGAGCTGCGTTCTTTTATAACTCTCCATTCTCTCCCGTGGCCCTCTCTCTTCCTCACCGGCATAAACATTTACACACACATGTGGTCGCTTTGAACTTCTCCCACAGGCTTCTTTGTCCACTGTCATTTCTATATGTTTTCTTCCCAGATAAATTCCCTACCTCAGCTCTCCAGAGTCTCCCATAGTATTGACAGAATGTGTACGATTTGTTTTAGGTTTTTCAAATATATTGAATTGAGTAGTAGTGACTCGTACCATAACTTTTAAGTAGAATGATTTAGTCTCTCTAAAAACAAGTTGCCTCCTTTCCAAGTATGAGTCTTCAGTGTTTTGCCTGGCTTCACTGAGAGTCAGTGAGCAGACTAAGGTTTGAATATTACTATCCATGAGATACATACCAGAGGTGCAAAAATCATAATAAATGTTCAAGATCATTAACGTTATAATAACAACAAAATAGATTTACTTGGATAAGTCTGTTAAGTTAATTAGATAGAGTTATTGGAGCATTAATGTGTTTGGAGTTTAATGCCATAAATCAGCAATTCAATCAATATGTATCAAGTGCCAAAGAGGAAATCACTATTGCCAATTATGGTTGAATAGAAAGAGCCGTACGCTTGGAATAAAAATTGTAACCTAGTATCTGGTCCTTCTTTTTATTATCTGAGAGATCATTGACACATAATAGACTCTCTCCAGTCCTCAATTTCCACACCGTCAAATTAGGGATGGAAATAAGTTTTCTTGAGGTTGTTACAAAGATTAAATAGGTAAAGTATATAAAAGAACTTAATATTTCTATTATTTTTTTTCTTTTTTCATAATTAGCGGGAAATTGCCCCTGTTTTTTTCAGGGAAACATAGCTGCAAAGTCAACTGGGAAATGTAGTCTAATTCTACCATAACATTGGCCCAGCAAATTTTTATGGATTTTCTCATGAGAAAGAAATGAAGTATGATCAGAGAGAGAACACTGTGAGTTTCTGGCACTATATTCACCATAGTACAAAATGCAGAGTGACTCACAGATTTCAAAAATTACAACCTTCATCGACCATTAAGTGGAAACTTAATGAAAATAAAAATAAATGGGTAAATGGGGATGGTGACTCGGGGGAAAAATAATTTTATATCTGTTCCAATGGACTCCTACCTTCTCTTTTTCATACATGTATAAATGAAGTCATAACATCTCTATTTTCCAGATTCTTATTTATCCTCTGGCTTTCCACATACATTATTTCATAAACTTGAAATTTATGAACATTAGACATCATCTTGGGGCTTGTAAAGGTGTCCTAACCATCCCACAAATGTACATGTGCACATGTGCACACATGCACACATACATACACAGATATGTAACATGGAAAGCAAAATGGCTTTCTATAGATCCTTACCACGATGTTTTCCACATTGATGGAAATTTTGTCCTATGTTAAATATTCAGCAAACTATCTCTGAATTCTATCTTTAAGGATTTGAAAAAAGCAGCAAACTGCACCCATTAACTTGTCATTTACATTAGGTATATCTCCTAATACTATCCCTCCCCCCTCCTCCCACCCCACAACAGGTCCCGGTGTGCGATGTCCCCCTTCCTGTGTCTAAGTGTTCTCATTGTTCAATTCCCACCTATGAGTGAGAACGTGAGACGTTTGTTTTTTTGTCCTTGCGATAGTTTACTGAGAATGATGGTTTCCAGCCTCATCCATGTCCCTACAAAGGACATGAACTCATCCTTTTTATGGCTGCATAGTATTCCATGGTGCATATGTGCCACATTTTCTTAATCCAATCTATCATTGTCAGACATTTGGGTTGGTTCCAAGTCTTTGCTATTGTGCACAGGTACCCTAGAACTTAAAAACTTAAAGTACAGTAATATATATATATATGTATATATATATATATATAAAAGAAAAGTAAAAGCATTTTATGATTTCATCCCACTAAAAAAAAAAAAAAGGAAAAAAGCAGCAAACTTTTTATTTTCTGAGTGAGCATAAATACTTAAACCCATAGATGGGAGCCCAGTTATTTCATTACCAAATTTAATGGTTTTGAAGATATCTGTCCAAAAATTGTTATAGCTGTTGGGTAAAGAAAGAGACGAGGAATGTGTGAGTGTCTAGTATTGAGCACTGTTAAAACATCCATTAATCACATGTTAATCCTCCAATTTCTAGTCATAAGCAAAAATGCAGCACACTAGAAATGAGCCTTCTTATTAGAATTATTAATTTGAGAATCAGTCGACTACATACTTCTGTGACATCAAAAAGGCTGAGAGAACAGTAGGTGATTGCTCAGGAAATTTATGAGACCAATATGAATATCTTTCACATTCCACAAAAGAAATACAACAAATCCTTTGCTGACAAAGCTCTAGTCATTACAGATTTTATATTCTCCTTTACAGAGGAAGAGCTTCTCTGAAGCAGGTGGTTTGTTTTATCACAGGAATGTTCTTGCAGGAGATTCACTTAGAACAAAAACTTCAAGTAGATTTGGGTTGAATCCTTATTCTACCAGCTATAAGCTGTTTGCTCTTTGACAAAAATACTTAATTGTTTTTTTTTGAGACAGGGTTTCACTCTTATTGCCCAGGCTGGAGTGCAGTGGCGCGATCTCGGCTCACTGCAGCCTCCGCCTCCTGGGTTCAAGTGATTCTCCTGCCTCAACCTCCTGAGTAGCTGGGATTGGAGGCACTCGCCACCATGACCAGCTAATTTTTGTGTTTTTAGTAGAGACGGGGTTTCACCAGGTTGATCTAGAACCCCTGACCTCAGGTGATCTGCCCGACTCAGCCTCCCAAAGTGGTGGGATTACAGGTGTGAGCCACCGCACCCAGCCCTTAATATGTTAATATCATTTTTTTACCTTTAAATTTCATCATTTAGCTAGTAATTTTTTCATTCAGTGAATAAATCATTTTAAGTTCTTACTATATGCCAGAAAGAATGGTAGGCACTAAGAATATTATAAAATAAAATAAAGAAATGGCCCATGACTTCATTGTGAATAAGGACACTCATTTCTCCCTGGTGGGATGTTCATTAAAGGAGATAGCATGTCTAAACAGTTATCAGATTCTGAAACATCCTGGAAATTATCTCCTCTTCTGGAAGAAATTTTCCATGGATTGTCTCTTTTGATTTCCTCCAAAAGCAATTACTTTAATAATAGACTCACCTATCTGAGTTTTAACAAGACACGTAACCACCCAGCTAAAAATGGGTTTCATGGCCTTCTTTATGGTTGTGCATGGCTGTATGACTGAGTTCTGGCCAGTGAAGGTGAGCAAAGGTGACAATGCCATCCTCCAGCCTTGCCCACTCACAGAATGCAATAGAACGTGTGAGCACTCAGGGTCCTTCCCTCTTATTGCAAGCTGGGAGATGACAAGGACTTACACCCAGAGATGGAAGCCACAGGGGATAACAGTGTCACATGACCAACACTGGAATGCTCATTTCTGTTTTATTTAAGCTGCTGCATTTTGGTGTTTCTTTATTGTCACAGCTTTGTCTGTACCCTAACTAATAAAATATGTTTTTGACACAGTTTATGCCATTATTTATTGTATTGCACACAAGAATGGACAAGTATGTGAAGATTCATCATTGAAAAATATGTTTTAACTCATTTTTGAAATTATTACAATATTGTTCAAATATATTTCTCTAATTATGTGTCTTCTCCACTTTATTATTTTTATTTTGAGCCACATTATCTTATAATAATTACAGTGTAAGATGAACAGCTTATGCTTCAAAGAAAAAATGAGTATAGCCCTCTTATTTCAAGTGATGTTCAATAAAATAAAATTCTTGAAAAACAACAAAACAATAAGAGTGCTCTCCTTAGGATTTGAGTTCTTTAATATATTTTTACAATATTTTTGAAATTTCCTTAGTCTTAAGAGCACCCAGGAAGTTTTGAAATATAACAAAGTATAGAAGTGGTATTTACATAAGTCCTACATAGATATCATTTTTTTCCATTTTTAATTATGGTATAATTCACATGACATAAAATTTATCATCTTAATCATTTTAAGGTATACAACTCAATGTCATTAAACACACTTGTAATGTTGCGCAGCCATCGAACCATACATCTCTAGAACTCTTTTAATCTTGTAAAGCTGAAATTCTATACCCATTAAATGACACCTGCCCATTCTCCTCCCTCCCTGTCTCTGGTAGCCACCACACTAATTTCCATCTCTATGATTTTGACTACTCTATACATCACATATTAGTGAAATCATATAGCATTTACCTTTTTGTAACTGGCTTATTTCAGTTAGCATAAGGGCCTGAAGATTCATCTGTGTTAAAGCATGCAACAATGCCCTCAGAATTTCCTTCTTTTTAAAGGCTGAATAGTATTCCATTATATATTGTACCTCATACCTGCTTTTAAGGTTTGAGAGTGTAATACTCAGAAATGGAATTGCTAGATCATATGGTAATTCTATTTTTAATTGCTTGAGGCTCTACCATACTGTTTTTCATAGCAGTTGTACTATTTTACATTCCCACAAGCAGTGCACAAGGGTTCCTATTTCTCTACAACCCTGCCAACACTTGTTGTTTTGTTTTTAGTGTTCCTCTTTTCAATAGCAGCCATCCTGATAAGTATGAGGTGGTAGCTCATTGTAGTTTTGATTTTCATTTTTCTAATAATTAGGGATGTTGAACTCTTTTCTTGTACTTATTGGCCATTGTATATCCTCTTTGGAGAAGTGTCTATTCATGCCCTTTTTCTGCTTTTGAATTAGGCTGTTTGTATTTGATGTTGAGTTTAGGAGTTCACTATGTATTGTGGATATTAATATTTTATCAGCTATATAATTTACAAACACTTTATTCTATAGTATAGGTTATCTTTTTACTTTGTTGATACTTTATTTTGATGTACAATGTTTTTAAATTTTATGAAGTCAGAGGCAAATTGCCTATTTTTCCTTTTGTTACCTCTTCTGTTGGTGTCATATCCAAGAAAACATTGCCAAATCTAACATCATGAATTTTTGCCCGATGTTTTCTTCTAAGAGTTTTATAGTCTTAAATCTGACAGTTAAATCTTTTACCATTTTGAGTCGATTTTTTGTAGTGGTATTAAAAAGGGTCTAACTTCAACCATTTGCATGTGAATATCCAGGTTTCCCAGCACCATTTGTTGAAAAGACTGTCCTTTCTCCATTAAATCGTCTTGAAATCTTGTCAACATTATTTGACTGTATATCGCAAGGATTTATTTCTGGGTTCCCTATTCTATTCTTTTGATTTATATCACTGTATATATGCTAGTACCACACTATTTTGACTACTGTAGCCTTATAGTAAGTTTTGAAATCAAAAAGTATGCGTCTTCCCCTTTATTCTCCTTTTTCAAGATTGTTTTGGCTATTTGGACTCCTTTAAGATTACATATGAGTTTTAGATGAGTTTTCTGTTCTAAAAAAAATCACTAGAATTTTTAATAGAGATTGCATTGAATCTGTAGAACACATTGGGTTGTGCTGACTTGTTAACAATGTTATAGTTCTTCTAGTACGTGAACAAGGGCTGCGTTTCTATTTATTTAAAGTCTTTAATTTCTTTTGCAATGCTTAATTGTTTTTACTATAGAAGTCTTTTATCTCCTTGGCTCAGTTAATTTTGAAGGATTTTATTTTTTGTACTATTATAAATTGAATGCTTTTTGTAATTTCTTTTTCTGATTGTTCATTGTTATTGTATGGAAACACAACTGATTTTTTGTGTTGACTTTATATCTTACTATTTTGCTAAATTCGTGTATTTGCTCTAAAAGGTGTTTTGGTTTTTTGTACGTGTTTCTGTAGAATCTTCACACTTGATTTTAGCTAAAAACTGAAAAGTTATTTTTGCGAAACCTCAGGGTTTTTTATGCATAAAACTTTATCATCTGCAAACAATAAAATTTTACTCCTTTTTTTTCCAGTTCAGAATCCTTGTATTTCTTTTTCTTGCCTAATTGCTCTGACTAAAACTTTCAAGTACTATTAGAGTAGAAGTGTTGAAAGTGGGCATCATTGTCTTTTTCCTGATCTTAGAGGAAAAGTCTCACCATTGGGCATTGTGTTTGCTGTGGCTTTTTCATATATGACTTTTATTATGTTGAGATAATTTCCTTTGATTCCTAGTTTGTTGAGTATTTCTACTGAAAGGGTGTAGAATTTTGTCAAATGCTTTTTCTGCATCAGTTGACGATGTGGTGGTTTTTCTTCATTTTATTAGTCTGGTGGATTACATTGATTAATTTTTGTACGTCAAATCATTTTTACCTTCCAGGAATAAATCTCACTTGGCCTTAATATAATATATGCTGCTGAATTTGGTTTGCTAGTATTTTATTGTGGATTTTGGCATAAATATTTATAGGAGATATTGGTCTGTAGCTCTCTTTTTTTATAGTGTCTGTGTCTGACTTTGGTAGTAGGAAAATGCTGGCCTCATAGAGTGAGTTAGGAAGTGTTCCCTCCTCTTCAGTTTTTTGAAAAATTTTAAAAAGAACTGGTACTAATTTTTTTTTATTATACTTTAAGTTTTAGGGTACATGTGCACATTGTGCAAGTTAGTTACATATGTATACATGTGCCATGCCGGTGCGCTGCACCCACTAACTCGTCATCTAGCATTAGGTATATCCCCCGATGCTATCCCTCCCCCCTCCCCTACACCATGGAATACTATGCAGCCAGAAAAAATGATGAGTTCATGTCCTTTGTAGGGACATGGATGAAATTGGAAATCATCATTCTCAGTAAACTATTGCAAGAACAAAAAACCAAACACCGCATATTCTCACTCATAGGTGGGAATTGAACAATGAGATCACATGGACACAGGAAGGGGAATATCACACTCTGGGAACTGGTACTAATTTTTTTAATGTTTGGTAGAATTCACCTATAAAGCCGTGAGGTCCTGGACTTTTACTTGTTGGGGAATTTTTGATTAGTGATTAAATCTCCTAAATAGTTGCAGTTCTATTCAGATTTTCTATTGTGATTTAGTCTTGGTTGGTAGTATGTTTATAGGAATGTGTCCATTTTATCTGTGTTATCCGATTTGTTGATGTACAGTTGTTTCTAGTACTCTGTTGTAATCCTTCTTATATCTTTAAATCAGGAATGGTATCCCCATTTTAATTTCTCACTTCAGTAATTTGAGTCTTCTATTTTTCTTAGTTCATCAAGCCAAAGGTTTGCCAGTTTTGTTTATCTTTTCAAAGAACTAGCTTTGGGTTTCATTGGCATTCTCCATTTTCCTATTCTCTATTTATCTCTGCTCTAGTGTTTGTTATTTCCTTCCTTCTAGCTTTGGATTTAGTTTATTATTTTTTAATTTAAGCATTTACAGCTGTAAACTTTACCCCAGCACTACTTCTGCTGCAACTCATGTGTTTTGGTACACTATCTTTTTATTTTCACTTGATTCCATGTATTTTCTAATTTCCTTTGTTGTTTAAGAGTGTATTGTGTTATTTAATTTCCATACATTTGTGATTTTCCAGTTTTACTTCTGTTATTGATTTATAACTTCATCCCATTGCGGCCAGAGAAGATACTTTATATGATCTTTATCTCTCACTATTTATTGAAACTTACTTAATAGGATATGGCCTATCCTGGAAAATGGGAAGAATGTGTATGCTGTTGTTGTTAGAGTGTTCTACATATGCCTGTTAAATCTAGTTGGTTTGTTTTGTTAAGTCCTCTATTTTCTTATTTATCTTATGATTCATGCTTAACCAACAAAAAAAAAATTTACTGAAACAAGTGATGTTCTCTCATCTGAGATATTTTCTTAGAATACTAAACACTTCTACCAGTGATACTGCTGTTAACAATATTTTTTGGAAATTATTGTTGGCAAAGTCTTTTAGAAATTATAGCATGACCTTTTGAATTTCTTTATTGATAGAAATATTTTATCAGTGGATTTGGTTTAATACAACCACAGTGATTCAAGGCCAAATCTTATAAATAAGATGAGCAACAAGTTATAAAGTAACATTTCAGGGTATTTTTTAAAGAAAAGTCTAAAAATGACAAGATCATCTGTCTATTTGCAGCTTATTTTTTACTGTGTTTCTCCCTTAAATTATATACTCAAAATAGTTGGGAGTAAACAGCAGAGACATCTCTTACCTAAAGTTATTCTAGGGCTAGTTCATCTTGTCAGAAGTATAATCCCAGTCCACAGTTTTCAAAGAAGTGGGACTGGTGAGTGTCAGAAAAATATTATCACTAGTCAAAAGCATGATTGCATTTCCTCTTGTAATCTGCAAAGTGTCAGAGGAACAGTTATTCTCAGTGTTATTGCATAGGCATGGAAGTGGCAAAGAAAAAACGTTTTTGGTCACAGCTACCCTAGGATGATGGTTCTTGCAGGTTTTTAAAAGACAGAATAGGCACCAGAGATAAATTAGGGCCCTAAAATAAAAAGAAAATGAACAAAACTTTAATTAAATTTATAATGAATTGTTATAAGAAGTGTCAGCCAGTACAGATCATAATAATAAAACAAATACCTTCTATTGAATGTTAACCCAATATCTAGTTGTTTTAAAATATTACATCAACTATTTTATAATTATAATGTCCAGAATTTACAAGAAAAAAAGCCCATTAAAAAGTGGGCAAATAATATGAACAACACTTTTCAAAGAAGACATACATGCAGCCTACAAGCATATGAAACAATCCTAAGCATCACTAATCATTAGAAATATGCAAATCAAAACCACAATGAGATACTGTCACACACCAGTCAGAATGGCCATCATTAAGAAGTCAAAAAATAACAGATGCTGATGAGGTTGTGGAGAGAAAGAAACAGTTATACACTGTTAGTGAAAGTGTAAATTAGTTCAGTTATTATGGAAAGCAATGTGACAGTTCCTCAAAGGACTTAAAAGAGAATTACCATTTGACTGAGCAATCCTATTACTGGGTATATACACAAAGAAATATAAATTGTTCTACCATAAAGACATGTGTGTGTATGTTCGTTGTTGTACTATTCAAATAAGCAAAGACATAGAATCAACCTAAATGCCCATCCATGGTAGACTGGATAAAGAAAATGTGGTACATATACATCATGGAATACTATGCAGCCATAAAAAAGAATGATATGGCCTTTGCTGCATGGATGGACCTGGAAGCCATTATCCTAAGCAACTAACAGGAATAGAAAACCAAATACTACATGTTCTCACTTATAAGTGTTTGCTAAACAATAAGAACATATGAACACAAAGAGGGCAACAACAGACACTGAGGCCTACTTGAGGGTAAAGGGTAGGGGGAGGGAGAAGATTAGAAAAAATACCCATTGAGTACTATGCTTATTACCTGGTAATAATAATCTGTACACCAAACCCCTATGAACGCTGTTTACCTATATAACAAACTTGCACATGTACCCATGAACCTAAAAGTTAAAAAAAATCAACTATATATGTATTAAATAAAGTGATATAATTTACATTTGCAAATTACAGAAGATAAGCATATATGAAACCTAGAGAAGTTAAAAAATTGTTCAAGAATAGTAGTTGAAAATTCACTTCTAATGCTGGTGTGTCTAATCCCAATTCCATGGCCTTCCCACTCTCTTGTGCCTCCTTAGGGAGAAATCTGTCCTGAAATAATTCTGTACTTCTGGGCCTTGATCCTTAGAACTCTGTAATTCCCACTGAAAGTCAGAGACCATGTGATTTCATTAGAGTCATAACCCTTTCTGGGTTTGTAGCCCCTTTTAAGTTTGCATCTCTGTATTTTTCTCTGGCTTCATATCTGCTTCCCACTTCTCACTAAACAAAAGGCTACAGAAAGCTGAGCCTAACCACATGTTTGCCTCTCCACAAATGAATAAGTTGCTATTCATCATTTTCTTTTGTTTGCTTTCCTTTATCAGAATTTTCCAAACATGCAGCTGTATTAAAAACTAGGTCAATTTAAAGCAATCATGCACAAAATTGTTTATTAAAATACAAATATACACCAATAATGTTATAATTGAATGTATTTTTCTGGGACCCATAAGTCTTTTGTGCATTTGATTTCTCTGGTTTCCTCATGTGGATAGTAATTTTTACCATGAATTTTACTATGAATAGATCTACTGAATATTCCTGCGGATGCTGACATTTGGTAGCTTCTTGACTCATTTATGTTAAGTCCATTTAATTTTTTCTGTTTTTATCCCCTCTCTCTCCTCTACTCCCCCAAAATAATCCAAGTGAGCAACTAAAATGCTACTTGATTGTCTTGAGAACTTTGTCCAGAAGCTATATTTGTTTATAATCACATGTCCTAATGCTATATTGTTTGTACGACTCATTATTGTAGTTATTATTCTTTACCAGTTGTTTATTTTTACATAATTATTCTAACTTCATTTCATCATGTTTTATTAAAGCACAAGGTTAAAAATGAGTTCAGTTTTACTGTCATCTTAGAATTATCATTAATTTAATGTCCCTTTTTGTTAGTTACAATTTTTTTCCACCTACTCATGTGTTCATGAGTTGAGTATATACTCAAATGCACAACAAACCCAAATTTTAGAGCACAGAATTGAAAATCATGAGTTTTTGAAAGTTTCATCAACTGAGGCAATCTTATTGCCATTGCCATGAGGAGAGAAATTAATTAGGTCATATAGAAGGAATTGAATGAGATAAGGCAAATGCTTTATTTTTGTTATCTTCAAGTGTGATATATGTATGCAAACTATTAAATTCCTACCCATGCTATAAAGTCATAGTATGTGTATGTACTGACTTACTTTACATTTGAATATAAAACAGAGAAATAGCAACAGGAATCCTTTACACTGAATCTGCTTCATCTGCCCCTGGCATTGTCCACAGGCTGTAGCAACTACAGCAACGCCATGGGAGGCAAAGGTAAACAGAGCTTTTATGTAGGTGTGCTGTCCAGTATGGAAGCTGCTGTCCATATATGGCTATTTAAATTTGAATGAATGAAATGAAATGAAAAAAAAAATAGATCCACATTTCTTCTACTCACATTGTAAGTACTCAGTAGCCACATGTGGCCAGTGACTACCACATTGGACAGCAATGATACAGAAAACTTCATCATCACAGAAAGTACCATGGGGCAATGCTGTTTTATAGTATTTAGTAGATTGCCTTAATTGGGACTTAGCCTCTGAATAATGAAAAAAGCAGAAGCAACAGTGCACAAATAGATGACATCCATGATTTTAAATAAATACACACATATATGCATGAAACTGTGTATTATTTGTGTGAGCATCATCTAACTGGCATGCTGGGTGATTAGGTTAGCATTTAGGTAACAAAAGATGTCACCCGTTGAAGACAAGAACCTGAGCAGGCTAGTTCAATGCACACATTCATACACACACGTACACACTCACATACACACAAAGTCTTAATGCTTGTTGAGTGAAAAGGCAAAATAAAAATATAAAAGATAGTCAACCATGACATATGCTAACATACTGTGATGTTAGGAGAAAATTAAATGGTATTCATACACGTACCCACACACATACACACAAAGTCTCAGACACTTGTTGAGTGAAAAGGCAAAATAAAAGTATAAAAGATAGTCACCATGACATATGTTAACATACTGTGATGTTAGGAGAAAATTTAATGTTGGTTAATATTTGTTACTAAAGAGTTAAAAATGCAATCTGCACTCTTCTTAAAGTGAGGTATGGTAAAGCCTCCAGATTATTTCTGTCTTGTCATTATTTCCACTTTTGCATTTCAAAGAGAGTGTAAACCATTTGGGCCTACTTGCTGTCTTACTCAGTGTTTATCCTGCAGTGACCCATGGGTGGATTGGAAAGTAGGACAGACCTGGCTTGGAATCTGAGCACTGCTACTTACTGAGCTCTGTGGTTTTCTCATCTCCTGGATGGGGACAATCACTGTGCCTACCTTTCAGGGTTCCTACAAAGATAAGTGCATCAGAGCACTTCAGGGTTGACATCTGGTGCAGGAAGTGCTCATAAACAGGGACTCAAGTTCACATAGTAACCTCTGATCTTCCTTCCTAGCCTCTCTGTATCTTTATCTTTATGATTCTTTCTGTTCATGTCTTCTGTTTTAATGCTCTACTATGTCTTTGATCCCTTGCCCTCACTCAGAAACCCAAAGGAATGAATATGGAGATTAAGAAAGAGAAGGCTACCAGAAAGTAAAGTAAAAGGAGAAAGGAAATGGGAAGAGAGGAAGGAATTGCAAACATCTATAAAAAGATATGCTTCCTCTTTTTGTTCCTGACTAAACTCATTTTGTTTTATTTTGTTCTCTTTGTGCTAAAGAGTCAGTTTGACTGACTTTTTAAAATAATGATTTGTTTGCTTGAATTAACTAAATGAACAATATTTATATTTCTTAATAATTGAGTCCTTAGGTGATCATACAATGTTACCACCTTATATTTAATTCTTTTTTTTTTTTTTTGAGAAATGTGAACAAAAAGAGGAAAACATGTGTGTTTGGTTATAAGGTCTCTGGTTAATTTTCTGATGTAAAGCTTTACTGAAAAATCATTTCATTAAGTGCTCCGTTTGTGAGCTGCTTGTAGTGCTTTGTAATCTAAGCATTTATTCAGTCATTTCTCTGACTCTGAGGGCTCTCTGCCAAAACACGGCTTACCAACTGGAGCAGGTAAGGAATGTTTATTTTGCTCTAATTGGTGACCAAAGGCTGCTCTGCATAATGGCTCAGAGGAAAACTCAGACCTTCTACTCCTGACACTATGGAGGAGAAAACCTGAACTTAAAAAGGCACTCGGGTCTTACCTGTATCTTTTTTGATGAGTTGATTGCAACTGGACCTCAGCCTTGCCATTTCTAAAATAGGGATGATCATTCCTACTCTATCTATTTTCTAACATTGTTGAGATAATTGATACAAATATTATTTTAAAAATCAAGTCAGACGCGGTGGCGTGTGGCTGTAATCCCAGCACTCTGAGAGGCTGAGGCAGGCGGATCACTTGAGGTCAGGAGTTCGAGAACAACCTGGCCAACACGGTGAAACCCTGTCTCTACTAAAAATCAGCCGGGCATGTTGGTGGGTGCCTGTACTCCCAGCTACTCGGGAGACTGAGGCAGGAAAATTGCTTGAACCTAGGAGGCAAAGGTTGCAGTGAGCCAAGATAGCGCCACTGAACTCTAGCCCCGGCGAGTGAGCAAAACTCTGTCTCAAAAATAAATAAATAAATATGTAAAAATAAACAAACAAAAAGCAAAGCACAGTATGCATGAGTTTGCTTTTTCTAAGTGTGATGATGAAAGCTATCATATAAATTTGGTAGTACTCACCAACGTAGAGCCAACAATTCTAAGCAGCTTATCTCCAGTCTGAGTCTAAAGAACCCTAAGACATCTAGTTAATTCAGTGGTAACAATAGGGAAGCAATTATTTGGAAGAGTGTCTGGAGTACACGTGCTGCTTTCCTGAGCTCCAAAGAAAGAGGCCACCATACCACAGGTTTTTTTATACAATTCTTACACCATGACCGGAGCCCAAGGCAGACAGTCATCTTTAGCTATGCTGCCCTTTCTTCCCTATATTAAATATGACAGCAGAAATTTCTTTTCTCCCCTCTTGACTTCCTTATACTAGCAATAACTTTATCTCATTATCAAACTCAAAATTTAAGAGTCACTCTTGATTTTTCCCTTTCTTCATTGAGTAACAAATTATGTTACTCATATCCATTGTTTGCTCTTAATTTATATTATACCACCTCAGTTCAGGCCCCTGTGGTCTTTGCCCAGACAATTGCAATAGCTTCTGTAGTATTCCTACTTTCAATATCTTTTCCACTTTCCCTGGACTGCCTAGTTCTGAGGAATCAATTTCCCTAAAAGTGCAGTTTGAAACTTGTTTAAAATCTTCTTCAACTCACATCTCTTGTTCTATAAAAGGTAGATAACACAGAGGATACAAGGCTGAGCTTTAAGAATTAGACATGATACCACTTTCTTAGTCTATTTTGTGATGTTATAACAATATCTGAGACTGGGTAATTTACAAAGAAAAGGAATTTATTTCTCACAATTCTAGAAGCTGAGAAGTCCAAGGACAAGGAGCTGCTGCATCTGGTGAGGGACTTCTTGCTACATTATCCCATGGTGGAAGGCAGAAGGACAAGAAAAGATGCATTTGAGAGAGAGAGAGAGAGAGAGGAAGAAGGCCAAACTCATCCTTTTCAACAGGAACCCACTCCTGCAATAACTATTCCACTCATACAATAGCAGCATTAATCCATTCATGAGGCCAGAGCCCTTGTGACCAATCACCTCTTACATGTCCCACCTCACAACACTCTTGCACTGGTGATTAAATTTCCAACGCGTGAACCTTGAGGGACACATTCAAACAAACCATAGCAATCACCTACCTATAAAAAGAGGACACTCATCTATTCAATAAATATTTATGGAGTCCTTACTGTATGTCACACTGGATTAAGGTGAGAAATAAATGAAGTAAGGGATGGGAGGTAGTTAAAAGGCCTAATTAGGCATCCAACAAATGTTACTATTAGGAAAAAGAGAATGAGGAGGAGTTGCTGTTATTATTGTCTTCAAGTTTGATTCTAATATGCATGATGCATCCACAATGAACTGTGCCCTTGCATTTGCTTGTTTCACTCTTTTCTCTCAGCCATTGTTCATCAAAAGATTCAGCAAAACTGCCACCTTCACAGAGAATGCTCTCTGATTCCAGAAGGCTTTGCTCTGATTTATTTATTTATTTTAATTAATTAATTTTTTTTTTTTAAGACGGGGTCTGGCTCTGTTGCCGGAGTGCAGTGACGCAATCTCAGCTCACTGCAACCTCTGCGTTCTGGGTTCAAGTGATTCTTGTGCCTCAGCCTTCACAGTAGCTGGGATTATAGGCACGTGCCTCCTTACCCAGCTAATTTTTCTATTTTTATTAGAAACAGGGTTTTGCCTGTTGGTCGGGCTGGTCTCGAACTCCTGGCCTCAGGTTATCCACCTGCCTCAGCCTCCCAAAGTGCTGGAATTACAGGTGTGAGCCGGACCCTGATTTTCTTTTAAACCTCCAACACAATTTTTTTATTAAAAGGTTCATTAGGGAAAATAATGGTTTTTGTTTTTGTTTTTTAATCTTTATGTACTCTAGAGAGCTTATAAAATACATAATATATCTTACAGAAGATGTTCAATGGCAATTGTTGAGTGTCCCTTTGAATGAACAAATGGAAGGATGAAGATTGAATGTGAATACGCAAGTGAGAGAGGAAAATATTATAAAATATCTTTGGATTCATTTTTTCACACACCTACTGGCATCAGTATGTGCAGTTTAGGATCAGGAAATCTGAGTTCCATGATCAAATTGATTAGGGACTTGCTATTCAACCTTCAGTAGATAATTTAGCCTTTCAGTAGATAATTTAGCCTTTCTGTGTCTCATACATTCAGCAATTCAACAAATATTTGTTAAGCACCTTCTATCTGCCCAGCACTGAAACATTTCTCACTAAGCATGTTTTTACCTGATTTTCTTCCCGGTAATACACTTTAGTAGAAGATTGAAAATGTACCCTAATTTTTCTTCCTTGGAGTCAAATACTTTCTCACACTGAGTAGGTGAGTAGCTGGTATCTGCAAGACTGATAAATGAGAAAACATGTTAAAACTGACCATTCTTTGGACAGTATTTCTAGAAAAGAAAAATCTTTATCAGGATGCCGTTAGATTAGCTATTAATTACGTTTATAAAGGAGTATATGTAATGAAGTAGAAGTGAATGCATTATACAAATTGCATCTTTCTGAAATACGTGTTGCTCATCCTTTTAAGACACCAATGCAATCATCCATATTTTCTCTCCACCCACTACATTTAATTAAACAGTTTGGGTCCAGTGGGGTCAAAGGTATTCAGTAACATTTACCATCTGACAGCAATCCCATGGCCTATATTCTGTGAATGTGGAAGCCCTGGTTCATTGCAATGAGCAGGTATCTGCGTTAGCAAAGCAGCTACCACTCTAATTTTCTCTAATTGACTTGTTGGCAGTGCTAACAGAGAGGGCAAAAGATGCAGGAACATGCAGAGTGGGCCCCGACAAGAACTTGGCATGGATGAGGCCAGTGAGTGAAGTATATAATCTGTAATGAATAAAGGACTCTGGGCTGTCAATCTGGCACGTGCCACTGGCATTTAATTCACACAAAATATTAATTAAAAATAATGATGTTCTCCCCAGCTTTTGTCGCCAAGTACAGCATCTTGGTCTAGCCCTGAAGAGCTGTCTACAGGTTTCTTGATTCATTCCCTCAGCCCCAGAGAGAGACATTCATCTCTTACCTTCAGGGAAGCCTCAAAAAAAGCTCTTAGAATAATGGGTCTCTCACCTACCAAGTCTCAGGGGAAGGAGAACCCAGGCTTTTCCTGATTACCCATTTCTTGTCTTTTTCAATCTCTGTGATCAACAAATGTGCATTTATTTTCTCCTTTCCTGGCCACAGAGAATATACTGGCCAAGAGCCATCTATTTTGGATGCTCAACGAGTTACTAAATATTTCTTCAGTTTCCTTTATCCCAAACTGAGGTGTTCTACAAGAAAGGTTGGCCAAACAATAATGAAAATCTGATCAATAATTTCAAATCTGCTAAATAACCCAGAATATTCTTGATTTAAAAGAATTCCCGTGGACTTCCAAATTATTATTTGGAAATTTATTTTCAAATTATTTCAGGATGATTAAATCACAGTAAATTCAAAGAAGAAAATACTGCTGAGCTTTATTTTGCAGAGGCAACTGATAAATTGTTAAGCCTATATATTTGCAACATTTTAGCAAGTACAAAAAAATACACTTACTGTCATGATTGTCACTAAGTGTATTCCTGCACAATGGGGTCTGGCCATAATTAATGATTAATTCATTTGGAATCATCATGATAATATTAAATGTGTTTAACTCATTTGATGCTTCTGTAGAGGGAGCAATTCTAGGCAATTCTTTTGTGATTTACTGGTTTTAAAGTTTAAGAGCTCTGAGCATGTGCAGGAAAATAGTTCCACATTGCTCTCTAGTGGTACAGTGGTAAATTACACCCTTCTTACATACTGGGAGAAAACCCTCATTCTCTCTTGCTCCCAATTCACGCTTAAAGCATCTTTCCTCTTCCATATACATTCAAACAAAATACCTCCATCACAATATAAAAGGATATCAAAGCACTATAGCCCACTTGTTAACTAATAAATGTATAATAATTTATTGTTTTTTGTTCTGGAAGATCAATTATTGGATCAAACTTTATCAGGGCTGGAACAAAATCCTATTGTTTCCTCAGTAGGTCCAGAATGCAGTTTGGCAAGAGCACAATACAGAGGCTGGACTCCCCAAAAGATGTTTATGAGCAGTTAAAGTGTGAAAAGCATAAAAGAAAGCTCCTGGAAAAGGCAGTCAAGGGGGTTGTGGAGTCTTCCCAAGCCTTTATTACCTGGGTAGTTCTGCATTACTTTAGAAAAGTCATTGACCTTACCTGAGCCTCAAGTTACTAACTGACAATAGGAAAACATTGAGCCAAAACATCTTCAGGACTCTTAGCTCTATGGGATATTCTTATACCAGTTACAAGTCCATTGCAAGTGTGTTTACTTTTTACGGGGCTAAGCTGTTACCACTTTTTGTTTAAGTGTAAGGTTGATCTTCTCTAAGATGTGCACAGCATAGTAGGGATTGGTGAAATACAGTGATTAGTATAATTCATTAATCCAACAGGTAGTAAATTATAAAACTCTCGACTCAGTTAGCATACTAGATCTATACCATGGCTAAAGATCAAGTGAAAGAAGCTGTCATTACTCAGATGACTCGAGATTTGGTAGGTATCAATATTAGCAAGAGTCTGTTTTGGAATGACAGTTACCTCAAATTTATAGGGGTTAGGGGATGAAGAAATGATGACTGCTACTCAAGAGGATCCATGTAACAGCTAGATGACATGTTGTCTTTCAGATTAAGTTAAAAATTCAAACCAATACAATGAGAATCTTGTATTCTCAGTACCAAGTAAGGTATTTTTAATTTTTTTCTTTTTTAAAAAAGAAATAATATGTACCCTGAAAGACTGAAAGGTAATAATCTAGTAATGTTACAGAAGCTTTTACAGAGTGCATTTTCTATGGAGCTATAAATTAAGCATCTGGGTGGTGGGAACAGAAAAATGAAGACATGAATTTAGTGTCTCATGGACTATGCTGACCATCCATAAGCTACAGCTGTTAACCCTGATTAGGAAGTCAAAGGCTTCCTATTAAGTAGAACATTCTTTGAATCCTAATCCAAATTGGACTGTGAATATAAAACAATCACTTCAAATCTCCTAGCATAAACACCTGTTTCATTCTTTTATATTTACCCCCCCCCCACCACCACCTTACCACATCATATAAAGTTTCTAGTTTGTTGTTGCTCTAAAGGTTGATGTCTTGACTATGGAAGACCAGACTTCAGTATCTATTTTTCCAGGATTATATGTATATTGGCATGTAGTTGGGTACGTAGGAATCTGTCCAAGGTTATAGACTAATGACCACAGGCTTGGATTCAGTCCAGAGAGACAGTTTTTCCAGGACAGGAAATGTATTGTATTTATTGTATTTTCCAGGACAGGAATTTATTGTATTTATTTAAATTATCTGCCAACACTGAAAAATTTGATAATTTCTCATAAAAATCTGGATTTCCAGATAATCTGACAAAACTGGGACTACCTTCCATACACTAATATTGTCTTGGACCTGAATAGTGGCTCCACTCTTTAGATCAATCATATACTTTCCAAGATCCTCTCTGACCTAGTGGCTCTCATACACTGTAGCCAAATCTAACCGTTTTTCTTTTCTCTCTCTCTCCGATTAAAAACAACACTCACACACACACACACACACACATGCACACACACACACCTACCTCCTAAGCACTTGAGTTTGGAATTTCTGATCACTTTTTCACTCTTTTGATAAATACTTAGATAGATGCAAATACGGAGATGTATTCAAATTCCAAATGGAATTTGAACTGCAAAAAAGGCAATTTTAAATGGCTCAAGCCTAATAAAAATGTTTACATTTTTGGTGCATAGATGATTCATATATTTGAAATCAGACGTAGTCCATCGTGCAATAACTCAAAAGAATATATTTCCCAGTGGAAAAAAAAGTGTACTTTTTGATCTACCTAATTGTATTTTCACCATTTTTTCACTGAAATGTTTTCTTCCTCCTATAGTGCTTCTTAGTCCTACCCTTATTCACAAGCCCTAGTTCAAAGTTCATACATTCCAAAAGTCTTCTTTGATGACCTAAATCCTCACTAATTTTTCAGACCTCTAAATGTATAGCATTCATAAGCTATATCACATACTTTATTGTTTAATTTTACATAGTCTTTCATTGTTTTCTCTGCCCAGAATTATATTAGTAACCTGACAGAAATTCATCTTCTCCAAGTACTTGGATCTCAAAGCGCATTTAACACTTGTTGATCGATTACTTTCTTATTAGGAAAATAGCTTGATAACATACATTTTCAAAAAAGAAATATTCCCTTTTGGAGGGAAAGCAATTCACTGAATAGAAGCCCTTTGACTACATTAGATATAATCTTATTTTATTTTTCTTGCTGTATTATAGCTCTTGAATCCATGTAGTTTAGAGTGTCAATATCTTTAACATTAATACTTAGGTCACATACAAATTTTATGAAGAAAACTCAATCAGATCAATTTTTATAGATGTCTATCAGAGATAAACACACTCATTTTTAAGGCTTTTTTATTTTGATATAAAACCCAGATACAGAAAACCACATGCAACAAATGTGTAATTTAATGAAGTATTATAAATTGAAGTTCACCATGTTTCCTTGCTCTGTTTTCTGCAATCTGTCATTTAGGTCTAGAGGCTAGATCAGACTAAGTAGGTTTGATCCCTTTGGCAAAACTCTGGAGAGTAGTCTGTTCTTTCATCAGGAAGCACATACTGTCTCGTTGTCTCTATTTTATCTTAGCAATTATTAATGCTTAATGCTTAGATCCATTCATTAATGGGGGCTGTAAAACAGCAATATTTTAATTTTACTGTTTGGTTTTTATTTGTTAGCTAGAATTATGTTCTGATTTCACAACCTCAGAAATGACCAACTGTTATTCTTTAAAATATCTTTATCAAATTATGCATTTATGTATATTTGATGAGTTTCCATACATCACAGCATTTATGCTTTTCTGTTTGCAGATTATCCTTATCTCTGGTCTGAGGGAGTCTCTTCAAATTGACTACTGAACCCATTTGACATGATTTTATTAGTTGCTTCCGTTCTATCTAGTATGTCAAAATATTTCAGGTTCATTTGGCATGTTTTCTACTTTAAGAATCAACCAGTTCTGTGAGAAGCTGCTTCTTTTTAATAGGAATTAATTTTCCCCCAAACTGCAGTCTGTGTATTAGGGATGGTTATTGCTACCGAGTCCAGGTTTCCAGACATCTTTTAGCAGACAGAGCTGGAACAGAGAAAAAGTACAATTTTGAGTTCAAACTTATTTTTCCAATTCAATTTTAGGAACACAGACTTTAACCTTTTCTGCATTACATCTCTAGGTCTTTTCATCTACACCAAGAATCTGGTTCTCAGGGACAGAGGGGATGATAGAATATCTCATGTTTACCCATTTGCTTTATTCCATATTACATTAGTCTCAAAATAATAAAAGTGTCAACATCAATAATAATTATTGAAATATTTATCTTTGCATATACTGTCATTAGTCTTTAATTTTGTTTTATGATTGTACCATATCTATAATATCAAAACATTTAGCCATTACAAAATAAAATATCTTTCCTTTAACTTAGTCTTAGTTTATTAAATTTTTATTCACCAGTTAGCTATTAAATCAATATCTTTTCTGGTCATTGTATATGCCTAAAGCTCATTTACTAGTAGTTCTGGGAATCAGAGAACAATATTCCTGAGTACTTGCAAGTGGATAAGTTTGTACCGTTTATGTTTAAAGTTAATTTTTGTTGACTATAAAACTTTGAATTACATTTTCTTATGTTGAGTATCTAAAGTTACTCTAATCTCTTCTGCCGTAAAACGTTATATAAAGCCTGATAATCTAATTTTTTTTTCTAAGTCATATATTATTTTTGTCTGGATGCCTAAAACATTATTTTAAATCAGCAGATTTTTTATTTAGTTATTCTGTTTTTATTTTCCTTTGGATTTTCCTCATCGAGGACTCCTATTATCTGTACGTTAGATCTTCCTTCTCTAACTTCAATATTTATTACTTTCTCCTGAATCCTTTTTCAGTCTTCTTAATTTCTTTTGTTATGTTTTTGTTTTTGACTTGTATTCATCTAGTTACCGTTCATGTCTAAAATTTTTTAATTTACATATATCTATTTCTTGAGTTATGCCACCTCATTTCTGAGTTTTCTGATTTATGTTACTTTTTCATATCTGGCATTTTCTTAATGTAGTTTAGTTCATTTTGAAATCATAAATTGCAGTTTTGATCTATTTTTCTTGGGTGTTTTCTTCTACTTTTTATCCATTTTCTGTACTTTTCTATAGGAATGATATTCTCCTATTTTATTTTTTCTTGTGCTAATTTTGTAAAGAAGTTTAGCTCAATATTTTTTTTTCTTTTTTTTGAGGCAGAGTCTCGCTGTGTCGCCCAGGATGGAGTGCAATGGCGCTATCTCGGCTCACTGCAAGCTCCGCCTCCTGGGTTCACGCCATTCTCCTGCCTCAGCTTCCCGAGTAGCTGGGACTCAGGCACCCGCCACAGTGCCCGACTAATATATATATATATATTTTTTGTATTTTTAGTAGAGATGGGGTTTCACCGTGTTAGCCAGGATGCTCAATACATTTTTATTGCTTACATTTATGTAATTTGTTTTTTCTGTTCTTTCAGAAATTCAGAGAGCTCTTCTCAATACATAGAGCTCCCCGTCCTGTTCTTTTCAATAGACAGGGTTCAGCAAACTACAGGTTACAAGTAGAATCTGGAGCAGGTCTTGTTCTTGTATGGACCCCTGAATTATGAGTGGTTCTTACATTTTTGAAGTGTTGTAAACAAATAAACAGAGATAAAAATTGACAGAAACAATGTGACATTCAAAGCTAAAGTATTTACTCTCTGGGCCTACAAAAGCTTGCCAGCTCCGGATACAGACTAAAAACTATGGCAGCTTGCTTTCTGAATTTTCATGGTTCTTCTTCTCCCCTACTTTTATCTGGACTTTCTCTCCCCTTCATCAATATTGTTTCAATCTTGGTTATATCTTACATCAGTTCCGAGGAGGTTGTCCCCAGTTTGGGCCCAGTGCTAGAGAGGAGACTTTGCAGGTCAGTTTTGAGTGTTTAAATTTGTTGTTCTGAAACTGATCTGCTGTGCTTTCCAGCATTAGCTGATACCTATTTTAGAATTATCCTGTTTTTAGGTTTGATGCTTCCCTTTGATGTTTCTTACACAGATGCAGACAACAAACAGATGATGAGGCTGTCGGTTGTTTATTCACACCCACTTGTATATTAGGGTTCGAGGGCCCACATCATCACATAGGTTTGCAGCAAGCGGATAAATGCTTTCGGTTTTCTACCTAGTAGTTCAGTATGTTTTCATATGGGGATTGAGGAAGATCAAAAAACCCTACTGCTACCACCCACTGCCACTTTCCTTTCTGAATCCAACTCACTCATTCTTAAACAATTTACCAAGTAGATTATATGAAATTTGTTTTGAGGAAAATGTTTGCCTTGAGTATTTTGATACATTAAATATATCAACACGTTCATATTGTTTCTGTTTTTTCTCCAGAGTCAAGTTCCCATTATGTAATCTCCCTAAAAGCTTTTAACAATGCCGGAGAAGGAGTTCCTCTTTATGAAAGTGCCACCACCAGGTCTGTAACAGGTAAGTGAAATTGGTAATCTTCCTCTGACAAAGTAGTATTTGATTTATGGTGAAAAAAGAAAAACTAAAATAAAATACAAAGAAACAAAAATGAATATATCATATCATTATCCTCTGATAATCCTCAGAGAATAATTATCCTCTGAGTCTGATAAGTACATATGTATACTTGCACACGTATGCATGCATTTTTTAATTTCTTTGGTTGTCGAAATTAAGTAGGAGGAATTCAGTTTATAAATTTGCACATGGACTTAGAGAATATAGATCTCTCAATCTGTTCCTTCCCAATAGCATCATGGTTTTGGTGCCCTGATACCATGCTTCCATCTCCTGAGCAGTTTGTCTCAAATCAATGCCATCTTTGTCCCTGCATAAAGGTTGCCAAATGCCTAAATAGACACTTGCTTCTCCACACAGGGTCTTTCAAACTAAGATGACAAGGAAGAGCTGGCCTTCTGGGGTGGTTTGCATTAGGCTGAGTGACATATGTGATGTCTTCCTGAGCTGGGCCTCCAGGTCACCCCAGCAATGCCCAGGGCCTCAGGACCTTAAAGGGATAGCTGATTTAAGGCCTTGTCACCCTTAGGAATTTTTCTGTTAGTTGGACTGTAAAGGCAGTACATAAGAGTGAAAGGGCTCAAGATACTGAGAAAGAAATGGGTAAGATGGTGAGATCCAAACTATTTATGGAGGTTATTTGTTAGCATGCGTAGGCTTAGTCCAAAATACAATAAGCAACACATTTGTAGGGCTATTCAGAGTCCCTGGAAAGTCACTTGACTACTTCCCCAAACCCCTGCCACAGACTTATGTCTGAAATCTCCAAGTAAAACCCAAGTTCCCTCTCTAATTAATACATTGAATCTGCCCCCTCACACCCTTCGGACGTCGTTTAACTTGTCAGATATTGTCCCCTTAATGAAAACAGAGGATCTGAGATAGCAAGCATCGGAGAACGTCAGATGTTACTGATGTTTGAAATTTGGATGAGTTGGAAGAAATGGTTATAAAATAAATAGAGGAATCCCGTGGCTTCTACTCCTGCCCAAATTTATGTGAACTTAGTGCAGTTTGTTTGCCAAATGTACAAGCTTCATTCATAGACTATCTTAAGAATACAGTTGTTCTTTGAATTCATAATTGTTATGTCATGGTCTTTAGAAAATACTGTCACTATATTGATTTTAGTAGTATTATTTAAGGCAAAGTTGCTATTGTAGTCTCTTTGAATCTTTGACCATTGTTTCCAGGTCTACAATCTGTCTAAAGTAGAATGCAAAATTTTGGGCAGATGTCAATATGTTTATTTATCTGTGGAGACAGTATATATCATTCATTGTATAATCAAAGGGGTTCATGACTTCTCTAAAAGAGTAAATAATTACCCCAGAGAATATTTACTATCAAACGTGTTATCTCCAAATATAGAAGGATGAGAAAACTTGAGGTTCGTGTTACAAACTAAGAGCTAACAGATGGGTGTCTGGAATTTTAACTTTATTCTCTTGCTCTGCTAGCAACAAGATTCTTTGTGAGCAAACAGGCCACTTTGGCTGCACCACTGTGTCTCATAATTTTCCTTTGGTGACCATCTCTGTCCTGCCTATGGTAAAAGATCCCCAGTAGCCGCTCATTGCCATGGTGGCTTGGCATTTGTGATCAGGCCATGCAAAATGATACTATAGTCAGTCTTTTCAAGCTCTTATTCTCTTACCAAAGCTAATGGCCACAAGGAAGGACCACTGAGGTGGCAAATAAAAATCGCTTTTCAATCAGAAACTGGAAAAGGTGAAAGAATTCAAATAAACTGAAAGTAAGTTGTTCAGAAAGAACCATTGGAGTCATTATCAGCTTCATTCTTCTTAGCATTTGTTGCATTAATTCTAGCATATGACATTCCCAAAGTGGTTTCAAAAGCACCAGTGATCCAGGCAATTTTTATTTTCTGATGACTCAGATCCTAAAGGAACTGAGAATTGAAATAATACTAAAAGTTGGAATTTGTGTGAGGAATTTTCTTATTGGAGAAAAGCCAGTTAAGGGGTTCAAGAAGAATGCGTGATTCCAGCCCTTTTCAAAAAGGAAAGAAAACACTTTTTCTGGAAGTGGCAGAATTATTTTATTTTGCTTCCACATGTCATGGAGAACAAAGAACAAATAAATGAAATCAAAGGTTGAGGAAACTCCATTAATAAAAGTGTCAGTGCCACGTAGAAGGCGTCCTCTATCTCTAAGCTTCTGCAAAGGCATACCATGGACAGTCTCGAACAAGGGCCCGTGTAAAGTAACTACAAAATATATCACAGGCAATAAAACCTCAAGTTAGAATAAGCATCAGGCTATAGAGTTTTCTGCACACATGTGCTCACAGATGTTGGTGAGCTCTGGAGCCTCATCCCATACTGGGAATATCAGCATTAGAGCTGCTGAAAGTCTCACGTGGCCACATGCATTAAGAGTCTCATTTTTGCTGTAAAGCCCTTTATTTCTTGTTGTCTTAAGGACAAGATATCTTGAGCCTGGAGAAGGAAAGAAGACGAAAATAAGAAGACTAATAAAACACGCTGTTTAATTGATTTATTCTCAACTGCTTTATCAATGTTAAAATGAAGTACAATCCACATGTAAAATTGCATCATTATTTTTAAAGTTCATTTTTTTTGAGATAGGGTCTCATTCTGTTGCCCAAGCTGGAGTGCAGTGGTGCAGTCATGGCTCACTGTAGACTTGACCTCTTAGTCTCAAGTGATCCTCCCACCTAAGTCTCCTGGGTAGCTGGGACTACAGGTGTGCTCCACTATAACTGGTATTTTTTGTTTGTTTGTTTGTTTGTTTGAGATGGAGTCTTGCTATGTTGCCCAGGCTGGTCTTGAACTCTTGGCCTCAAACAATCCTTCTGCCTCAGCCTTCCAAAATGCTGGGTTTACAGGTGTGAGTCACCACACCCATCTAAAGTTCATTTTGAATGTTAGTATAATGACTCAACATTCATGGACACTTACCAAAACACCTGTTAAGAATTGAACGGATTTCTTTCTCAGCAAAAGTTTGGAGGCTATATTTTGTCTTTTACTAAATTTTTTTTCAATTCTCTTGAATGTAACCACTCAGAGTCAGTGTATAAATCACCCAGTGGTAGGAAGAGAAAAAAAAAAAAGTTCTGTAGCAACAAAAGAATGTGTTAAATTCAATTATTCAAATATTAATAGTTTCTGACCTGACAGAAAAAGACAATTAATATATGCAATATGTATTAATAGCTGTGCTTGCTGTGCACGATAACGCTCTGCTTTGCTGGAAATGCTCTATATCTGCATCAGACACTAGGTTTTTATAGCAATTTAACACTTGAAATTGCCTAGTGCAACACAGGAAGTGAATTTTTTGTTATTCTAATTTATTTAAACTTAACTAGTTCATATAACTAGTGGTCATTGTACTAGCACAGCTCTGGAGGAAGTGTCAAGAAGGATGACAAGCCACACCTGAAAAAACATTATTCCATAAAATGGGAAAGAAAAAACTTGGCCAAGGATAGAAATTTCTGGACTGTGTAAGTCCATCAAGAAATACCACCCAACACCCTTGCTTGAAATTTCAGAGAAGCATTCTGGAACTGACTCCAAGAAACTCAGTAAGAATGGTCATGAATAGTATACCCATTTAAGATCAGAAATAGCAGGATTGACTATTTCCATTTCTTGAAGAAGAATCACCCTATTTCAAAACGTTATGTATGGCACCTGTGAAAAAACTATACAGTTAATGTATGTTTACCAATAAAACTGGATTAAGAAAACAGTAAAATAGGTCAAAAGAGGAGTTTGTAAATTAGAAAACTTCCCATATGTGTATCACGTTCTTCTTGTAAAGCCAGCTAAAAATAGAAACAAGTAAAACAAAGTAGCACCTGCTTTAATTTGGCAAAAATGTCTTCCACTGCTACACAAACCGATGAATGATTGGAATCCTTGTGGAGACTGCAACGTCTTCTCTTTCCCCTTCATCGTTTTATAAATCTATTTGAGTTTAAAGGATCCCTTAATAAAAAGAGACATCAAAGAAAATACAGAAAGCCTGGGCTCTGTCATTAAATTTTAAACACAACTCTCTTTCTCTTTCTCTCTCTCTCTCCTTTTTTTTTTGGTTTTTGTTTTCAGTTTTATATTTTGCTCCAAAGACCACAAACTAGTAAACTACTAAATAATTCATTGGAAAACAGAGTGATGAATAGGGGATAGGCATTTGAAATGCAGTGGACAAAGTGAAGTAATCATCAAAACCAGCCAGCAGTCACTCCACTTTAAACCAGGCTGTTGAAAAAAATAAACCCTGTATTATGCTGCTGTAGACACCCAACATATTAGTAGGTCTCATCTCCCCAAATGTTATCATATGCCCAGCCTGAGAGTTATATTATCACATATTATTTTTCTTAGAATATGCACTACATAATATAAAGATTTTTTAAGTATAAATGTCTTAAGTACAAAATCAAATGCTCAAAGTTAGGCTGTTACTATGGCCACAAAATCAGCTTCTCTTATTCTGATATCACAGCATAAACATGATTACAAGGTGTTTTGGAGAATTTTGTAAAAACACACACATCATTTTGCAGATTCCCATTATATTATGGATCAAAGCATGTATATACCTCAGTGCAAATCTCATAAGTCTGTAGGTAGTTAATCCTGTCTTGCCATCCAATAATATAAAATTGTAGGAATGTGTAATATGGGAACTCCTACCAAGACTAAAAACTTAGCTAATTACTCTGTGAGAATGTGGGTAAAATCACACTTCTGCATTTTCAAGGGTTTCAGTCTAAGAAAGCCTGACAAACCAGGTGCTGTCTGAAACTTAATTATCAAATATATAATTGATCCATGGAATCTTGTGTACCTGGTCACTCTGGTTTTGTGCAATCACAGCCACACACAGGTTGCTGTGGGTGTCAGGGTACTTTGTTCTTTATTATTTATTTGTTTCTTGCCCAGGAAATGTGTTTGCAGATATAAGCTAAGCAACAATGAAAGCATTAGAGAAACCCTATTAAGTTAGAGAAGGAGGAGAAAATAAACAAAAAATTAGGTATTAGATAAGCAATTAGCTTTTTGTAGGCAGAAATAAACTGGAACCCCCATTTTTCTCTTATTATTTTAAATTATATAGTAGTAAAACTGATCGATCCTGTAACTAGATCTTTTAAGAAGCAATGTGCAACATTTAAAAAATGGTCTTTAAAATATATAAGCAGAAGTGACAGTCAAATTGATAAAACCACTCTAAGAGAATGAGTAAATTATAGAAAATATTCAATTACTTTTTTGCAGTATAGCAATACCGTTTCTAATGTGTTTTCCGATTGAATTAATTACATTTTTTTTCTGTTCTTCTCATGTTCCCTTTCATCATTATTGCCATGCATTTAACTCATTGTGATGTGTTACCACTGATATTTATTTTTTAACGCTTTTATTTACATATTTATTTGTTTGTTTCATTTGGTGGGTTTTTAAACCCAGATCCCACTGACCCAGTTGATTATTATCCTTTGCTTGATGATTTCCCCACCTCGGTCCCAGATCTCTCCACCCCCATGCTCCCACCAGTAGGTGTACAGGCTGTGGCTCTTACCCATGATGCTGTGAGGGTCAGCTGGGCAGACAACTCTGTCCCTAAGAACCAAAAGACGTCTGAGGTGCGACTTTACACCGTCCGGTGGAGAACCAGCTTTTCTGCAAGTGCAAAATACAAGGTGAAGTTCTAATTGATAGCATGAAATTTAAAATGAACTGACATTTGTTTAACGCATTGTTTTAAACCTCTCCTGGACTGTCATGAGTCGTTTTGCTGCTGTGTATCTATGTAGAAAAACAAAGCATTTTAATAACTCAGTATCTAAGATTAACATGAGAATAATTGTATTTTAGGAAACAATTCTAAGGCAAGGTAGGAAAACATCAAGTGCTGTAAAACGTTATTTGCTTTTCACCAGATGCTGAGTTTGTATAAATGATTTGATTTTGTGCAAGAGAATGCCATTGTCCCTTTAAAATAGCAGAGATCTATGTTAATCTTCTGGATTTTGGTATCTTTTTTTTTTTCCATTTGGAATCTAGATTGATTTCCAAAGCGACCCTATTAATGTCACAGAGACTCATCTTTCAGTGAATATAACTGGGAATAGATAAGTTGAAGATATTTTTTGTAACCTCAGCACTCTAAGCCATTAACACCTACTTCATTTAGCCTTGAAAACACACTATTATGGTAAAGAAAACTCACAATCCACACTCCCCTTTAGCTAATATGAATTCACCAGCTCTCTGTTCTTGTCCTTATCACAGAGTTATCTGACAACCTCTTTAAGAGCTCCTCAGAGATACATATTTGAGACAGTCATTACCAGTTTCAAATCTCTATCAACCAGCCTCAGGGATCATAACAACCAGTTATATACTAAGATAATTTTGTTACCTCCTAAAACTGCTATGATGTTAGTATATATAGACAATATACAAATGTAGACAAAAATGAGAAGATCAACAAGTAGTTGTCAAGAACCTACTATGTACCTAGAAATGTACTACATCATAGAGATGGTTTATTTTGAAAGAAAACATGGTGTAGTCATTGTTACTTATTACGTATAATTTTAGGATGAATTATACACTCAGCTCTATGGATAAACTTAAAAGAATTCATAAGTTATTCGAGAGATATAATGTATAAAAACACATTTAGAACTTAAAACTTCACAAGATACTGATTGGGAGTGAAGAAGTCAGTTTTGAAAATAAGAGCATAAATGCCACCCAACAACTAAGAAATCAAATAGTTCAACCCTGGCTGTCTTCTTCCTACACCTTTTGTGTTCTCTTAACCACTTGATTGGGGTAGCTCTTGAGGAGATTTTAGGTCTCCTTATACCTTAGCCAATGTTCTTTTCACTGAACTACCATCCTCCTGAATCCAGCCTCAAGCTAGTAGTGATTTTGGGGGGATGAAAATATTTCGAGGATGTTTTTAACCCCAATCCTGGAGCTATAGCTAAATCCCACCACTAATCCTGTAAGCTTGCCTCTCTCTCCCCGTAGCCATGCTGGATCTTCCTGTGGTGTCTTTCAACTTGTAAATGGCATAAAATTCACATTTCATCATAAATCAGATTTTAGTTGAAACCATTTAAAGACAGTTTTCTTTGGTACTGCTGCCCTGTTAGGTGAGGTATTTGGAAGAACTCTCCAGGCAAGTCTAAATAGTATCATTGATATAAGGTACGTGGTAAGTACCCTATCCACCTCCTTATAGTAGTAGATTTAAGATTCAGCAGAACTATAAATAAAGATAACATTATCAGAAGAGACAACCAATGAAACATATGAGACCATTAAAGAATGTCTCTTTTTATATAGATTACCCAATTCTGTAAGTTTACTTTTAGAAGGCTACTTTCTCCACTTTAAAAATTTTATGTCATAATTGCTGTACTTTGTAGATACATACATTTCACAGAATGGCCATGGCGACTTTGCCAGAATGTGAAATGTTCTAAGGAAAAATGATTGTTTTCTTCAGAGTGGTTTGAGTTCCAAAATTTCCTGAAGCAAATTATTTCAGTTCAATAGTTACTACAGCAGACATGGAATTACTGAATCTCACAAAGAGTGCCTGTGAGGTGAGACTCAGCCCAAAAAGATTTTAACTGTTCCTCTTCCCTTCATCTTCCCTGACAGAAGGCTTTCGATTACTAACGTACTATTCCCTCTCTCTCTCTCTCCTTCTCTCTCTCCATATATATCCATACCCTGATATAAGGAGGGTTAGAGAAAACTAGAAAGATATAAAACAAATTTAAATTTTACAAATAATGGTGATAGACTCTTTGAGTTTTCACTTTGTACTTTTCAAGCCAATGTCATATCTTTACTTCATCTCATTTCCACTACAGCTTTAAAAGGTAGGCAGGACATACACACAATAGGAAACAAACAAAATGTACATGGAGACACATGACCTGGGCTCAAGGGTTGGCTTTGCAACCTCCTGTCATGAAACTTAACCTGCTCAGTCTCATTTTTCTCATCTATATGATGGAAATATCCATACTTGCTGTAAAAACAATGAGATTCTTTGTAGTTAAGTAAGAAGACAGAGGTAGGTGATATAACTTGACAGAAATTCCTCATTAAACTAGAGCAGGATCTCAGGTGACCCAATGGCATCATCCAGGGATTTCCCCACAAGAGTGTCCTTCTAGTTCCATTTACTCCCAAATCTATAATACAGATGCTCATGTTTTGATTGTCTAAAACCCTGTATTAACTTTCCTGATCAAATGGAGACATTTTCTATATGTTTTTCTATTAAAGTATTTAATCATATGATGTTTTATACAAATTTCTATTCAAAATATATCCATCGAGTGTTGACTAGTGCTTACTAGATATAATATGGATGTTACAGAGGATATGAAGTTGTGCAGGACTCAGTCTCAGCTCTCAAACTGCATGCAACTCAATGGGAGGAGCATATAACACATGCTTAAAATTACATACAACAAGAGACAATGCATGAAATAATGTAGCTAAGATTTATTTAATACTTTCTCTGGGCCAAACACTATGCTTTACTTGTCTTAGTTTGCACTTTAAATAATGCTATGAAGTCAGTGCTATGGTCGTCTCCATTTTACACACAAGAAGAGTAAGGCTCAGGCCGGGCTCAGTGGTTCACATCTGTAATCCCAGCACTTTGGGAGGCCGAGGAGGGTGGATTGCCTGAGGTCAGGAGTTCGAGACCAGCCTGGCCAACATGGTGAAACTTTGTCTCCACTAAAAAAATACAAAAATTAGCTGGGCGTGGTGGGGGGGTGGGGCACCTGTAATCCCAGCTACTTGGGAGGCTGAGGCATGAGAATCACTTGAACCCGAGAGGCTGAGGTTGCAGCGAGCCAAGATCGCGCCATTGCACTCCAGCCTGGGTGACAAGCACGAAACTCCATCTCAAAAAAAAAAAAAAAAGTAAGGCTCAGAGAGGTACCATCTGGTTATTCTATGCTCACAAAGATAACTGGCCATGTTGCTCCAAAGTATTTCTAGGCTTTTTTAAGATAAGCCGTAGCTTTCTATAAGGTTTTAGAGGAAACTCAGTAAATCATGGTATTTATAGAATGCAAAGGTGTCAATCTAGAACACAAAGACGATCTTACTTGTTGGCCTCTCAAATGCCAGTGGTGTCTGTGCCCAGAAACTGTTTTTATTGAGATATGATCTTTCCCTCTTACCTAAAATATTTCTTATTGCCTCATTTTTCCCTTTTATTTCCATTTCTAAGACTTAGAGGTGTTCATGATCATGAAGGAAAGCAAAAAATGGAAGTAATATATCTGCATGTCAGATACTAGCTGACCACTTTGTGTTTTATTTGATGGAATTTCATCTTCCTGATTATATCAAAAATATTTACATTTATTTAGGGCATATATTTTTACAGGTTTTTCTTATTTGTTATTTTTAAGATGGAGTCTCGCTCTGTGGTCCAGGCTGGAGTGCAATGGCCTGATCTTGGCTCACTGCAACCTTCATCTCCCAGGTTCAAGCAATTCTCCTGTCTCAGCCTCCCAAGTAGCTTGGACTACAGGTGCATGCTACCATGCCCAGTTAATTTTTGTATTTTTAATAGAGATGGGGTTTCACCATATTGGTCAGGCTAGTCTTGAACTCCTGACCTCGAGTGATCCATCCGCCTCGGCCTCCCAAAGTGCTGGGATTACAGGCGTGAGCCACAGCACCAACCTACAATTATTTTTAAGAAGACTTCTGATAAATATTTGAGGTCATCACTTTAATAGGCTGGATAGGCAAATCACCGAAATGTTATTAGTACAGTTACATATTTATTTGGTGGTGTAATGAAATATACAATTTTCATAACTATAACCTAAGAAGGATTCGTAGTAGAATTAAAAAAAAAAAGATATCCCTTCCTTCAGTAGTGAGGGTAAGATACATATGATATGAGTGGGGGAAAAGAGCTTTTCTTAATTATTTTAGACATAAATAGATAATAAATGTAATGTTTTAAAATAAAAGTATTTAACTTTGAAGAATGATACCTCATACCAAGCACAAAATTATATTTATAACAGGAACAGTCCCATTTTTTTTGCTTATATGGAAAATATACTTTAATGGATTAAACCTTGCATCATGTTTTTTCTTTATTACCCATTTTGGTATTTTGAGTAAGCAATAAAGAACTATAATTTACTTTCTACTAAAATATCTCTAACTTGTCATTTGAAAGACAAAGAATGAATTCAGAAGACTTCAATAATACCAACACCACTTTAAACACCAATGTAATCCTTTAGTATTTATCCAATTTGCTGTTCCTTCCTTGATCAATTGCTCCAGTTACCATCGTTAAATGTTTGTTTAATGTGAAGTCTACACAAAGAATGAAAACCATGTGACTCAGCATTGCTTTTGTCTCATGTTCTCTATAAGATGTAAATGGATTCTGGAAGCACTAAAAGTTTAAACCTTAAAGGCTTTTTGAGAAACATGATGAGCAGTAGAACTCTAATCAATTAACTTTGTTACAAGTGGAAAATAATAACAATGGTCTATTTAAAATATACAACATTAAAACTTATGCCAAAAAAACCACAGATTTTGATTATAAATGAATTAAGTTCAATGCAGAAAATTTCAAAAATTGAGTTGACGGAAGGAAGTGGAATTTGTCCTGTTCTTCTGGTTCTGTAATAAAGGTAAGTATTTAACTTTGAAAAAAGATATGTAAATACCAAGCACAAAGTGATATTTATAAGAGGCATAGTCTCATATGCCTGATCATATGGAAAATATGCTTTAACCTATTAGACCTTTCAACATATCTTACCTCGGAAAATTTTCTATCTAGTAGCCCCTTTGGACAACATAATACCTAATTTTATTGGTTATATTGTAAATGTATAATCAGCCAGTGCGAACTGGTTAATAGATGGGAATTCGAGTCAGTGCTATGCTCTGCTCCTCTGCTGTTTGGGAGTAGATTACTTTTGTGTTAGCTTATTTAATAGTCTTTTTATGTCTTGATTTACCAAGTTGATAGAGTTTATTTTTTATCTCTTTGCTATTTCCTACTTGTATAGTCAGAAGACACAACATCTCTAAGTTACACAGCAACAGGCCTCAAACCAAACACAATGTATGAATTCTCGGTCATGGTAACAAAAAACAGAAGGTCCAGTACTTGGAGCATGACTGCACATGCCACCACGTATGAAGCAGGTATGTGAGGAAATGTCTACTTTGGACCCTTGATAATGGTGTTTCCCAGGTTCTGTGGAAATTAGAACATGTGTTCCCTATGGTGTCTCAATTATACCTTATCCTATATAAAATATTTCATCCTCTATAGTTCATAGCACTTTTATATCTAAGAGTATTCTCCTCACACTAGAAAAAACATGAATCTCCAATGGCTTAAGTAATCTGCTTTCATGATTAATACACGGTTTCTTCAGGGTGTTAACTCAGGGGATCTGACTATAAATCTTCTTTTCACTACGTTTAAGTAAAGAACAGAAATCCGTCCAATGAACTCGGTCCAAAACAGTTGCGTCTTTGAACAATTGTCATGGTAGGTATTTCTCATTTTGAAAAAAAGAAAAATAGATGCAAAAGAAAGCATTGCATTACAACTGAAGTCTCATGGATATTTACTGCGAATAACCTTGGCTGGATATGGGAAGGAGTTTCCAGGTGGTTTTGTTCCCTCCTGGGAAATGGGGTAACATAATAGAAGACCTTTATGCAATTTTAAATAGTTCAAATCTAGGGTAATGCAATTCACTGTAATTTTTACTGGTCACATTTACTATGGATCGTAAATGTAGAGTTTATAACTTTAACAAGGATGCAGTGTACTTGACATTTATAGTTCACAGAAATCCAACTTCTGAAGAATCCAGGGCTTAACATGTTTTTTTGATAGGTTTCATAACATATCATATTTGTGGGTAAACTACACCAATTTTCAAATTTTAAAAAAATGCTAATAAAGCTGTTTCCTGGGTAAGTTGAATTTATCTTTCCATTGGAATTTGTCCCATGGGATTGCAGTTCTAATTTTTAACTCCAACTATTGTTTTAACTATTAGAGTTCTAGTGAGAATATTTTTACATATCCGTGGATACTTCTTTCAACAAGAAGATTTCTAGTTGACCTAATTTAATTTTAACATCCTATTTTTCTGTTTTACCTGTTATTATCTCTTCTTCTCAGAATTCCACCCTGAATGCAGAATGTTCACAGCTTCTTAGGGTTAATAAGACCAGCCGGATGAGATACATACTATTGGATAGAGTAAACAAGTAAACAGTCGACTCTTCCTTTTTACTTGAAAGGAGATGAATGTAGATGATGTGAAATAGTAAGAAATGTGGCCTTCCCTGCGTGAAAGAGAAGTAGTAGTATTTTCATCTTAATACAAGCAAATTCATTCATTTTTTTCCTCTCATAAACATAAAATGCACACCAACATCTGACTTGATGTATGCACCCTATTGATTTCTCATCAACCGCCTAGCCTTGTAGGGACACCAGTGTTGAGACCCATTGCTAACAAAAAGATATTAACTTTTAGAAATGTGGTTAGTAGAAAAGGTAATAATCTGGACAAAGGTGTAAATAGCACATGGATAGGATCCCTGAGTGATGATGAGAAGTAAGAAGTAATTCACAAGTGTCTGCAGGTTTATAACTGTGAGAAGGAAATTCAGTGAATAAAATAACTCTAAAGTTTGCTTCTAGTTCTGCAGTAAGATAAAGACCATATGGGGCTACACCATTATGTGTTGAAATGGCTTGTGATAAAGATACGAGTGACTGGAAATTTTTTGAAATCAAGCATTTCATTCTGTCCAGATAATGAATCCTTTATTTGATTTTGGTTAACTGAAGTAAAATAAAAGTGACAGGAAGGACACTTTAAATAATTAGGCCTTGGAAAGAGACAGGCATCAGCCTTATTATTCCTAGGCTATAGAAATGAGGAACTATTGGTTTATCCCTTCAAGGTGCTACCATAGTAATTATTTGACTCCACCTTTTTTATTTCCTTGTATGTAGATTCATTGTCACAAAAGAGAGAATATTATTGGCATCTTTTGAGACAGGTGATCACATAGCTAAGGGATAAGACCATGGAATTCCCAACTGATATTGCTACCAAGCTTTCATGATATAGAGGAGAGCTTTTTTCCCAAAGAGAAAAAACAAGTCCTTCTTTAAAAGGAAGAGGAGAGGATGGGATGCTGGACAGTGCAAGTAACAAATGCCCAATACAATTCCTATGGCTGAAATCTTCTGAAACTTAAATGTTACCTTCCATTCATGTACTTAATAAAGAAATGGAAGTATAGGAAAAATTGAGAGCCAAAGAAATCAGAGGGCAGTGCTTGTCTAGTGGACCAAGATATTAATTAAGGGTTTTTAATAATGTTAATTTATAATTGTCATGCCTTGAGATAGGAACTTGGTAAGGAGAATATAGTCTATGTCTTTGAGCGAATTATGGTCCAATAAAAAAGAAAAAGCATTTTTTTAAATTCCTGAAGTAATATCAGAAATATAATCATAAAATTGTGGACAAGTTAAAATCAGAGCAAACAAAGTACAGATTCTGTCTGGAAAAATAAGAGGAAGTTTCACAAAATAAATGAGGTTTGAGCTATGGCTTAGTTGAATTATCACATACTCATTCCAGGGACTTCCAAAGGATGGAAAACTCATGTGCAAAAATACCCAAGCAGGTGTCAGAAAGATGATGTGTTAAAGAGACACTTATGATTGGCTCAAAGTGAGTTGAGCACAGTGTTCATGGGACAACAAGGGGAATGAAGTACATAAAATAAAACAGAATATAAATCCTAGAGGGCCTGGTGTTTATTTTTATTTATTTATATTTAATCCAAAGAGAATGGGTAGACAATGAAGAATTTCAAGAAATCATTCCAGGCAGAACTCAAGAACTCAGGAGAAGAGCAAGGCAGAGGAATTCTGCTTGACTTAGTAGGGATTATTGAAATTGTGAGGGCCATATTATTTTTCAAATATTAAGGAACAGTGTGCAGTTCATATAATAATGCTAGACATTTAGATCATTAATTCCAATACCAAATTTTTATTCACCAATATTCACATGACTTGAGGAAAAATAAGAGCTTGCACAGCACCTGAATTAGATTTGTTAGATTTTTTTAAATTAAATAACTAATTCTTCATTGTATTATATTGATAGCTAAAGTTGAAGAATCACTTTATCCTTTTTGAATACGTAACAGATTCAGTGAAGCAATCTAATCATCCTCATTTGACTATTTTCTAAACAAACATCAATTTGAATTTTAACATAGTTAAGACAAAACAGGCTATTTTCACTAGTAAAAAAGACAAAGATTTTAATTACTTCCAGAAGTGGAAAATTCCTTATTACGTTTGATGTATACTAATCTAAGTTATTTTGTGACTATATCTTACCTTCCTATTCATAGCTGGGAAAATATCCTGAATGACCTCTCTGTGAGAATAATCCTTCTTTAAGACAGCATTGTCTTTTTAGTATTTTGCCATAATGAATCTGCATTTCTTGCAAGAATGTCCTGATATGGTTTCATTAAGACATATATATCATATTATATTAGACTGCATATGTTATTTTATACTGTATTAGTATCTATGCAGTCTTTTTACTAAGGGATCAACTATACTCCACCTAAGTTTTCTTCTCCTTCGTTCCCCCCTCCTCTTCTAATTCTCTTTCTCCATCCATCCCTTCTTCTTTTTTGAAAATGTGAATATATTCAGTACATTGTCAATGATTAAAATTAAGTGCACGTTTGGTTAACCTGGAATCCCAGTGACTTTGAAGATCAGGGTGTTGGAAAGAAAATAGTATGATAGATGGGAATGACTGATGTCTCCTCTATTTGGCTCATATTTGGAACACTATTCAGGAAGAGATACTAGAAATACAGTGTTAATAATGTCCAGATTCTGCAATATATGACCAACAGAAGTACCAAACAGAATAGGGTGAAGATGAGTTCAGAATTAGAGACTGATTTCTAACTATCTTGTCCTACACAGAATTTTTATGTGGAGACCAGGAAATTACTCCAGATGCCAAACACAGAACCCAATACGTTCTGAATCTGCCTTTGTTAGACCAAGGGTAGCAAAGTTGCCGTGGATAACAGACTTGTGGCATTGTGAGCTACCCAGAAGGAAAACTTGTCTTCCAAAATGTAGAAAGTGAGAGAGCAGATTGGAAAAAGCCTGGAAGATGCTTGGCTAGCTTAGTCAGTTTGCTGCCACCTTTAAATATTTAAAATTGTTTTGAGTACAACATGTGGGAGAAGTAGTCTTAGGAGCAAGACTTCGTGCCATCTTACTTCATGCTGGATTGATACTAAGACACTCATAGTTATTTTTTTACCTCTTCTATTTTAATTTCTCATGTGTGCCTTCCTGTTGGTTTAGAAGATGCCTAATATGTCACCTAGCTAAGATGTTTTGACCCCAGTTTTACCTCATTTTAAAAACTTTTTGGCTTTTAAGGAAGTATAGACTTAGGTGACATTTTTATTTATAAATGCCTGCAGTTGTAACAGAATTCTTTTGAAGAGATGTGATCATCCAGCGTGGCAACATAGACCCATCTCTACAAAAATCAAAATTAAAATTAAAAATTAGAGTAGTGCTGTGCAACAGTGGATCCAGCTACTCAGGAGGCTGAGATGGGAGGATCACTTGAGCCCAGGAGGTTGAGTCTGAAGTGAGCTATGATTGCACCACTGCACTCTAGCCTGGGTAACAGAGCAAGACCCTGTCTCAAAAAAAATAAAATAAATACATAAATAATAAACTAGAAAAAGATATGTAATCATCAATCTCACTAAGTATACATTTCTTCATTCTTATAATGATTCTTTTATTTTTAGTGTGAGCCCACTTGAAATACCAGTTGTACTTTTCTCCTTTATATTCACACATACTCTCTTCTGTTCTCTATAGTCACACCTTGGGAATCATTTGATTTCCATAGAAATTATTAATTTTTGTATCCTTGTTTGTTTATTCAAATCCTTGAAATAAACTGTAAATGGCAAAATAGACATGATATACTTCTTGATAGATTCTGAATGTCAACATCATGATGAAATTTCCAACAATGTTTATTTTCTTTCACATCCAATGACAAGGCCTTATCTCTGTCTCACCTCACAGCCCCCACCTCTGCTCCCAAGGACTTGACAGTCATTACTAGGGAAGGGAAGCCTCGTGCCGTCATTGTGAGTTGGCAGCCTCCCTTGGAAGCCAATGGGAAAATTACCGGTAAGCATCTCCACTTTCTCTCCCAGCATAGCTCTCCCTTGTCCTATAATTGCTTACCCCCTACATGAGCTGCTCCTGCCTTTTGTGTGGCATTATTCTGTCTCTACATCTCAGCTGACTCCATGACCCTTTTTGATTGTTTCTTCTTTCCCCTTTTGACCATGGAATTCTTCTAATGGTACACACACACACACACACACACACACACACACACACACACACACGTACGTCATTTGATTTGCTTCACGAAAGATGTGTATTTCAATTAGAATAGACCTTTTTGTTTTTCATTCTCTGAAGCATCAAGACAACCTTCTAATGGAGTGCCCTGAGTATAAATGTCTATAAAGAAGCTGGTTGTTTGGCAATTATGAAACACAAAAGATGCTTAATGACTATGTTTGTGTGTGTTTGTGTGTATGGCACATACGGAGGTTTGGGGATTTTTAGTTTCTCACTTAGGTTTTAGCTTCTTACTTAAATCATAAAGTTCACAAAACACTTAATATTGACTGACAGAAATTGAACATAATGAATATTTCACTGTGACAGATTTTATTTTGCCAAATATTGCTGATAACATCAATGCCTAATTAAAGCATCCATTAGAAGCCTGTAATGTTAATTTAGTATGAAAAATATAATGGAGTTCTATCAGAGATTTTGCATTTAAATGATCACTTTAGGCTTTTAATAGATGTCTCCATAGCATATAATTATTATGAAAAATATTGTATAACTCAAAATGTGAACATTATAGTCTAATTAACTTGAACCATTGGGTTAGGAACATGGAAGAGTCACTCCTTTTTTCGTTCTTTTTTTGCATACAAGAGCTGGATAGCACTATTATAAATTAACAAAGTAATTCAGCCATCCCGTGATACAGAGAGATAAGCATGGAAATTATACTTTCAGAAGGCACACTTACTTTATGTAATTTACTTTCTGAATTTTGCAAAATGAAAAGATAACGTGAAAATTCCAGATAGGATTGAAATTTAAGTTGAAAATTTGTTTTCTCTAGGAAATTGCTCTTAGCACAATAGCAAACAGAATTTTTATTTGAGCTGACAAATATGGAAAAAGAAGTGAGGCACAAAATTTCCCCAAGATCTTATATGTTCACTTGTCAGTGTGCCAGGCCTTTTAAAACTGAGACTGGCTCATTCCAATTTTCTTTTTTTCCCCCTCATTGTTATAATCTCTTTTCATTGGTTCTATGTCAGTAATTGTGTAGCTTTTGATTTGTTTATATTTTATTTTGTTATAATCAGTTATTTATAAGCTTATGGGAAATCAACAGTAATAAGTTTGAGGAGAAATAAACAGAAAGCTGTCTAAATAAAAACAGGTTCTGATAGAAAAAGATGTTTTTGGCGAAGGAAAAAATAAGTCATATTCTCCACTCATCTGAATTCTCCACTCTTATTTAAGTAAATCTTATCAGTCAGTGTAAACAATAGAATAAGTTTTTAACTCTGGAAGAAAGCTTAATTTTGCTTCTTCAGGAAAAAAAAAATAGAAGTCTAGCCCATATTAAGAAATGCAAATTTGACTGGGCGCGGTGGCTCACGCCTGTAATCCCAGCACTTTGGGAGGCCGAGGCAGGCAGATCACGAGGTCAGGAGATCGAGACCTTCCTGGCTAACACGGTGAAACCCCGTCTCTACTAAAAATACAAAAAATTAGCCGGGCGTGGTGGTGGGCACCTGTAGTCCCCGCTACTCTGGAGGCTGAGGCAGGAGAATGGCATGAACCCACGAGGCGGAGCTTGCAGTGAGGCCAGTTTGCACCACTGCACTCCAGCCTGTGCGACAGAGTAAGACTCCGTCTCAAAAATTAAAAAAAAAATAAAAAATTTGAAAAAAAGAAATGCAAATTAATCTAAGCAGTAAAATTGTATATGCCAAAATCACAGTGCATATAAAAGAAACTTTGTCCACACTCTTTACTTAGATTTATACGTTCAATGGATCTTACTATTAAAAATCCATTCTCTCACAATGGAAAAATAAAAGTATGGGAGACAATACTTTTGCCTTTAAAAGCCTGGCTTATTTATGAAAACAAAATTGTATTATCAAGTTGAGATATTCCTACTCAATTTAACAGCAAGCAAACAATAAGAACCCTTAAGAGAATTTCTGTGTCATGTGTATTTTGATTTATTTATTCAAATTACTTCCAGAAAATAGAATTATAAAATATTCAAAATACTACACCACCAAGCAGAGGGCACAAATTTGCTATTCTCAGCTTCCTATGGAAGTGCAACAATTAATAATAAAAAGTAAAAAAAAAAAAGAAATGGGCTCTTTCTCAGTTTGGCCAGGTAGATGTGTGCCAAGGAGGGATGTGCTCTCATGTAACCTCTGTATTGTTTTGTTTTCCTAAATCTTTCATGTGTATGGCAGGCAGTAGAGCAGGATAGTTAAGAACTCAGGCTTCTAAGGGAGACACATGAGGAAGTCATTTAACATCCTTGAGTCCCACTTTCTCGGTTTCTCACCTATAAAATAAAGATAGTAATAGAACCGCACTAGAAGAATTGTTGTAATACAGTGCTGAGAAGAGTCCCTGATACCCAGTGGGCACTGACACGAATCGGCTATTATTATTCCAGTTTGAAATCCATTCTAGGGTGAGGCTTTACTAATGTGCTTTATACAGAATCCGGATCATCAGTTTTTAAATATAAGTACTAAAAAAGATTAAACAAAAAAGGAGGAAATTCAGATAATCACAGTGCCTAAATTCTCCGATCATGAACTGGCAACTTAGGAATTTGGACTGACGTTTTCAGAAGAAAATGATTCAAAATACATTAAGCATTTATTATATGCTTGGCATTCTTCTAAGATCTTTAGTATGATATAAATGATTACATATTCCTATTATTCCATTTTAAAATGAAAAGCTTAGGCCTTTCCTGAGTAAATAACTTACCCAAAATCAAATAAGCAAGAAGTGGCAGAGCTAGGATTTAAAACTCAGGTTTATACTCTTAATTATTACACTATGTTTTGCTCCAATTTATTGGTATTCTACTGGTCTAAATCAGTGATTTGCAGCTGAGATTTTAATTTAATTCATATGAGAAGGGACTGAGCATGGTAATTTTTAAAAGCTTCCCAAGTGACTTATTGTATAGCCAGAGATATGAAACATAGGCCTAAATAAATGCAGTGCCCAACACTATTTAAGATCTGAGACTAACACAAATAGAAGAGTTAGGTCTTTCAGAGATTGTTTCCTTATTAATACAGTCTAATATGTGAGGTTATATTCTCTTTTTCTGTGTCATTTGATAGCCTAGTTTAATTTGTCTCCCTTTTGTAAAATCATCAAACCACTTTTCTTCCCACCACCAGGATATAGCTTCTGAGTCTGATTTGCAGAAATTTCTTCCACTTGATATTGCTTTCCAGAAGGCAGATCTTTTTATTCCCTTTGTTATTTTCTCTGGAAAAGTGTCTATAGTAGAGTTAGGGATTCTGAGGTTTAAAAAAAAAAAGAAAAAGAGAAAGAGGCCAGGTGCAGTAGCTCATGCCTGTAGTCCCAGCACTTTGAGAGACCAAAGTGTGAGGATCACCTGAGGTCATGAGTTCAAAACCAGCCTGGCCAACAAGGTGAAACCCCGACTCTACTAAAATACAGAAATTAGCCAGACATGATAGCAGATGCCTGTAATCCCAGCTACTGGGGAGGCTGAGGCAGGATAATTGCTTGAACCCGGGAGGCGGGTGTTGCAGTGAGCCGAGATCCAGCTATTGCATTCCAGCCCGGGTGACAGAGCAAGACTCTGTCTCAAAAAAAAAAAAAAAAAGAAAGAAAGAAAAAAAGTACAGGTACAGAAAGGTAGTGAGAAACCAGTACATTTGTTCAACCTGTATGGTTATATAGAAATTTATAAGGTAAGGCTTCAATAATGAATTTATTATCTCTCAAATATACCAAACATACACATCCCAGTGAAGTTGCTTGTTTTCTCTGAGGCCATTTTTTAGACTTTTGAATGATGAGGTCTGTTTCTATTCTCCATCTCATTTCTTAAATTTTAAGAAAAGGGTAGGCTTCACCACATATATAAGGAATTTGCTCAGATACAATTTGGAATTGTCAGAAACTGATGTCTGCACCTTCAACTTTAGTTTGATCCCAGAGCTGTCATTTTTAAATGCTTAAGTGAATAATTTTACATAGATTAAAAACATAGTGAAGACAAATATTTTATCGTCATCTGATAAATGAGGAGAATCGGGAATCAGTGCAGTTGACCTGGGATGGGGGCAAAATTCTCCAATTTTCCAGTTTCATCATGCACTTAAAACAGCCCGTGAAAATTTTTAATGATTCCATTAAATATCTAAATGTAAAACTTATGTACTTACAGGCTAAAGGATTTCATTCAATAAGTGACTTTTGATACCTCTTATGTGAATATGATTTTATTAGATTTTTGGGGGGAATAAAAAAGTAATAAGATATGGCTCCTGAACTAAAAAAATGTTTTTATCCTTTTGAAGAGGTAGGACATGCACATAATAGAATATATACATATATATACAAATTTTATATATATCTTTTATATTTAGCTGCATATATATATCTCCAGTGATTTTTATTCTGGATATATATATATATATATATTCACTATTACTCTCTCTATATATATATGTTCAGTAACTTTTACATAGATAAAAACATAGTGAAGGCAAATATTTCATATATATCTATAACATATGTATCTTAGATATATTACATAGTAATATATGGATATTTATAGAAATGTATACTCAGAAATGTGTGTATGTACACACACACATATATCTCCAGTAGCAGGGTCTTCCTTTTAATAGATGTGGAGATGTGGATCTTCATGGACAAGATTGGAGACTGCTCTGGTTCAAAGAATATGAGGCAATTTTATTGATGTTTATCATGGGGGCTGAATTGCAAAGGGATGGACACACATGAGACAGAAAACAACTCCTTTATCAAACGATATTCATAATCCCTTTTGAATTTTAGAACTCCAAGTTTAATATTTAACAGACAGAAAGGTCATACAACTTTTTAAGGTTTGTGGAATTCTTTATCTTGGTAAGGCTTTTAGCTTTGAAGCTCTCAACATCCCAAGATATTCATATTTTCATCATTGACATCACAACAAATGCCAAAAATGTACAGATCCCACATATCCATTATGTCCGTGACCTTGTTGATCACAGTAATCATTTGGGGTTTAGATTACTGAGGTTACCCTTGACCTATAGTATTAGAAGCCTATTGTTGTATAGCAATATTATCACAAATGTAGCAGGGTAAAACTGTACATATTTGTTATCTTATGGTTTTTGTGAGTCTGGAATCTGAGCACAGTTTAGCTTTGGGGTCTCTTACAAGGCTGCAAATTCAAATGTTCACCTGGCTGAGGTCTCATCTTTGGTTTCACAGGGGAAATAGTTGCTTTTAAGCTGATGTAATTGTTGTCATGGCTGTTGGCCAGAAACCACCCTCAGTTCCTGCCACAAAGTCTTCTCCATTGGGCAGACGTCTTCATCAAAGGCGAAAGAAGGGAGTCGGGTATCTGCTAGCAAGGCAGATGTCATGATCTTATGTAACACAATTGTGAAATTGATATTCCATTGCATTTCCTGTCTTCTATCGGTTAGAAACAGACTTAGGGCCCATCTACATACCGACAGAAAGGAATACACAAGGGCATGATATTACTAGAGGATGAGGATAATTGGTGGCCATCAAAGATTGTTTACCACATGTATTAAATCAACATATCCTGTCTTGGGGTCTGTATTTTATGATCTGTACCTATCCTTCAGGTAACTATTATGATTACGCAGATTTGGGAAATACCAAACCTAGGGGAAAGGTGAAAGTCAATACAAAATAGATGTAAGTTTTCAGCATTGTTCAAAATTTAAGAGAAATGGGCTTCCAGATGTTGGAGATTGTAACATTGCTTAATCCTACATAATCAGAAGGACAAAATCCCCCAAGTCCAGGCATAATTCTATAAGGCACTATGGGATTAAGTGATGAGTGATATAAAATGGCACATGTGTTTTTACTTCATTGAAGTGTATTACCATGTTTATGGAGAGGAGAGCTTGTGATTGAGGAAGGTTTCATAGGCCAGATATACCTTAAAGTAGACCTTAATGGATGAGTAGGATTTGGATGGAGTGAAGAAAGGTGGAATGGTGTGGGAATAAGCGGGAAGGAAGAATAATCATGGAATGGAGAATAGTCTTCCTGTAGCGAAGGTTTGTGCTGAGATGTACGTAGTGTGCATGGCTATTTTCTGAGTCTGAGAACCCTCTGACATAACCCTTAACCACTGCGAAGACTTGTGGGTGAAGGTCCCCAGTCCAGCTGGGACAAGAGGGACTCAAAAGGAAAGAATAGGTAAATCAAAGGAAGACACTTGTTCTTAATAAAACGACTTACGAAGAATGTATTTGATGCATAAATAGAACGAGGGACACTTATAGCCTATGTTATATAGATAGCATTGAATAACTGTGGCAGAAATGGAGATCAGCACGACATTTGTTTATCAATGACACCTATCATGAGCGCCTTTACAGTGTTATCTGACAATATAATATAAAAGTTGTTGATTAATGTTTTTAAATTAGAGCTAGGTCACAAATTGGTTAAGTATAATGTTAGAGTATAAATATGTGACAGGAATCCATGAATTTGTTCGGGTGCATATTAGACTATCATGACTGAGTACACACAACTAGCATTCAAGTAACATATCCCCTAACACAGAAAATCAATAATACTATATAAACATAGGTTATTAATATCTGAGATAATAACTAGATCATGTAGAGTTATCCAGCAATACTTATTTCTTTGACAAGCTAGACTGGACTGGGAGAAATAGTATACTGGTAAAGAATCCCATACATAGTCTGGTGGTAAAGAATATTGCCCAGACCTTTTACCAGTCAGTTTGGGTCACCTGCAGCTTCACCGTCTGTGAAAGGAAAGCAACACCGCCCCTGGCAACCTCACTAAGTTGTTACAGTGATCAAATATCATTTATTTATATTACACTTTAAACATGTATAGCATTTTATACCTTCCAATACATTTTTATTAAGCACAAGCCAAAATAAATATTGTTTATTTTCATCATTGGACTACAGGGAAAATCATACAGACTTGTTATCTCTGTTTTACATTTTTCATCATGCTTTCATATTAGAACAAACTAATAATCAGGATTTATAGGTAGCAGAAAGCACACATTTTTAAATGTGGCAGATATTTTTATTTCTAACAGCTTATTCTATTTTCTGATTCTGTACATTGCAGCAATTATTTATCTAATCCTTGCATTATGAAAAAAAGACATTACTTACAGAACTGCTGTAGTTTATAGATTGTGGACATATAATAATTATTGTAAATTACATTTGGGAAACATGGGTGTTTGGAAGCAGAACTGCAGCATGTAGGACACCAAATTAAGTCACATTTGTCTATTTATGCAGCTTACATCTTATTTTATACCTTGGACAAGAACATCCCAATTGATGACTGGATTATGGAAACAATCAGTGGTGATAGGCTTACTCATCAAATCATGGATCTCAACCTTGATACTATGTATTACTTTCGAATTCAAGCACGAAATTCAAAAGGAGTGGGGCCACTCTCTGATCCCATCCTCTTCAGGACTCTGAAAGGTTTGAATAATTTCCTATTATGCTTTTCTTTTCCTGTGGGATTGTTATAAAATAGCTTTGCTCTCTGTGTTAGAAATGGCCCTGCACCATCTCTGTTAGCAACATGGCTGCAGTGGACATTCAAAATAAATTAAAATGTAGCTTTTTATGCTCAAAGCCAATATGTCAAAGAAAGATCTGCCATCAGCACATGGCAAACATATTTAACATGACTTTTTTCATTTACAGTCCTGCTAGAAGTTTGTATTGATGTCATGTATATTGGTTCTATTCAAAATATAATGAAACGCTTCAGCCATTTTATGTAAGGGGATAAAAATTAAAATGTATTGAATTATGTGAATAGCATACTATTGCTGACTTTAGGTATTTTCTTTCAGGTACTATTATCCCTTATATATTAAAGAAAATTTTGATATGACAAGACAGAAAGTTCCAAACCAAAAAAAAGTCTATTTATTGTGAAGAACCAAGGTAGAAACTATTAAAAAAATTGCAATATGATATCTAGAAGAAAAAATGTTCATACAGAAAAACACTAAAGCTGAATGGTAGTGATTACATCAAAATATTTTCATATAAGTACTTACTATTTTAGAGCACAGTATTATTTTTCTGGGGGACAAATGGTTTGAAGAGTCATTTAACAATTGAAAATAATTTGAAACATTCAAATGATTACAATAATTTGAATGTTTAATTCATTTAACAATTGAATAATTTGTAACAAGTTTCACAGCTAATATTTAAAGTTGTATATTTAAGGCATGATATATGTTGTTCTAAAGAAGGATAACTTAGCTCTTAAATCTGTGACCACATCATACCTCTATATCTGGCAGAAAACTTAATACATGACAGTAAAGTAAAAAATTAGAAACACACGTATGATTGGCTTCTTCGTGCAGCTGTTTGACATACTAAAAGAAGAATCTTAGTATAACTGTATAGCCTATTCCTCAAATCTTCTGGGAAAGGTACCCTAGTAAATAAGGGACTTTTGAATTCTGATGAGTAAGCTATTCAAAATCTGGGTTTTGGTAGCAGCTAATCTGAAAATTTGCCAACAACACACAAGCAAGCATTCAGCCAAAGCTTGCATGACAGTTCTTAATGGCAGAGTAGAAGTTGGGAGGAAAGTAGGATAGAAATGAGTTCATCTTTGTCATCTAAATTTTGAGGACTTCATGTCTAAATCAGGTTTCACTCCAAATGAGCAATCAAAAGGCAACTGGTTATTCATTTTGTGGCAGCATGAAATGTAACTAGATAGTGTTTTGCAAATGCTTCATTTTTATCTATAGATGAGTGCCAAATTAATTTCATACTCATAATGTTTGCCAACTGAGAGATCTGAGGAAAGGTTGAAGATGACTTAAGGCATCCAAATGTGTTAAACAGCAAAGTGATGAGTTATCATAAGATTTGCAGGCCAACATTGATAGCCATCCTAGGAATTGTTTAACGAGCTCAGTATTTCATTTGGTACTGTTTACCCTAAGTGCCCTAAACACATCTAGAAAACTAAGAACAAGTTCAGGAATTTGTTCTATGACATAATAGTTCAAAGAGTTATTTCTAATACCCTGATTTGAAGTTTAATATTGTCTACCCTAAATGTCATGCTCGATAATAGTCAATTCTATTTTAAACACATGTTGTTTATATGCTAAAGTAAGTTTTTGATCATTTAAAATTACTCAGAAATATTGATATTGGTCACTTTTACTAATAATTTTGTACATGTATGCATCTTACAAGACACCTACAATGGCAAATGTTCTAAGACAAATAAATTACTCATCATAAGAGATTTAAAGCTACAACATAAGCATTTTAAAGATTTGGTGTAGAGCCAAATCTACACCAAAGATAAAATCATGCTATTGCTCTCTGATTTAAGATTTTCAGTTCCCAAAGCTGCAGCAGAGCATACTGTGTTCATCAGAATGTAACTTTGTTTGCCTGAGACAAAGGCTTAGATGTCCTGAAGCTGAGAAAACTCCCAGTACTCTACTGGGTAATGGGCAAGTATTTCATAGTAATGCTTGTGCCAGGCAGGTGTCCATGAACGTCATTCCTTCATATTTAGCCTTTGCAAGGATCGCAGCATTTTATTCTAGAGGCTAGCATTTGGTCTTTTTTATATTAACAACCAGTCAGAGAAGTACAGGGAACTCAGTCAATAATCACTGTTTAATTGAAAGGACATTTGTAATTAGAAAGGGATTATCTTACTGTAAACTTATGTAGGTACACATATATGATGTATCTAATTCTTTCTTTGGAATGTTAATTAAAAGAATCTTGACCTTGATTACTTGACCACATAGGAACCTGCACATACCCACCTTTCCACTAATCCTCCCCAGGGTCCCACTGGGATACATACACACTGTCAAACTATTGGAAGACTTATGTCTATCTCTGCCCTATCCTGTGGGTTTTTCCTGCTGATAAAGCATGCTTCCCCATGCTGGCCTATCGGGTAATAGAGAGGAAGGATGCTCCCAATGGAGTAGACCACAGAGGATTCTGGTGGAGGGAGGGAGTCACTTCCTACACACAAAAGAGTGGTATTCAGAGTGAAAGCCCAATAGAGTACAGTAAATTCTCTGGGCATCCTTAGTCATCATTCTGAAATGTGCCTCTCCCCTATCCAAGAATATAGCACTGAAAGCTTTGGACCAGAATAGAAAAAAGTTCTAGTCGTCAAATTCTTTTATGACAAAAATACATGATTTTTCTTGACAAATGATAGAAACATATGATAGAAAAAAATCAAGGCACAAATGTAAGCCATTTTTGTCTCTAATAAAAGGTAGTTATGAGAATCCATATGGTCCCTGTTGGAAAATACTCTTCAGTAGATAACATTTTGAGACATTCAAAATTTCTCAAGTTCTATTCAGTGCAGCTTTGCTAGTAGAAAAATAAATTCAAAAGATAAAAATGAGAATGGGTTTGTCTATCATTACATGTAGTTATTTATCCCTTGCTAAAAATATCTTAGACTGCAGACAATGCATGTATATGATTAAAGATAAAGGGCAGACAAAGAATGGAGATGAGATAAGGGTGGTAGTCTCGTCTTTTTTGACATAATTCTAAAGAATTCTCACCTAAATATGAGATGCTGATGAGGATAGTTTCTTAAATGTGTCTTAATCTGGCTGCCAAACCTACATACTTCCTGGATTGGGTGGGCACTTATGACCTTGACATATCTTGTCAAGGATCCGGTCATTCTTGCTGGAGACCTGTAGCTCTTCCAACAACATACTGTCCTTTCTCAACAGCTGTGTTAGGATCTCAGTTCAAAATTGTATTCCTGTCCATAAGCTACATATAATGCAATTGCCTGTCAAAAGCATCTTTATCAATACTATAATAAAATGTATTTGAGAAGCCATTAATTTTCAATGGGAAACAGAAGAGAAACTCTAGATAAAATTAAACTGTGGTGATTAAATTAAATGGCTGGTAAACCTTTAAAAATGTTTGTTAAATCTTGACAAGGTACAAGATTTCATAAAACTTATTTAAAGCTTTCAGAGAGCACCAAATTCTAACCACTAGCCCATCAGAGAGTGTCAAGATAAATTCTGCAGCTCTACTATGCAGCATAGTTCCTATAAATAATATAACTGTATTATGTACTTAAAATTTAGTAAGGTGGTAGATCATATACTGTGTTTTTACCACAATAAATAATAATAATAATAAAATGGGTGGGAGGAAACTTTGGGAGTTTGGGGCAAGTCTGTGGCTTTGAAGGTGGTGATGGTTTCATAAGTATATCCTTACTCTCAAACTCATTGAATTGCATACATTAAATATGGGCAGCTTTTTACTTTTCAATTATATCTCAATAACTTTTTAAAATAACGCTTATAGAATTGTAAAATTATAAACATTGGCCGGGCGTGGTGGCTCACACCTGTAATCCCAGCACTTTAGGAGGCCGAGGCAGGTGGATCACGAGGTCAGGAGATCGAGACCATCCTGACTAACATGGTGAAACCACATCTCTACTAAAAATACAAAAAATTAGCCAGGCGTGGTGGCACATGCCTGTAGTCCCAGCTACTTGGGAGGCTGAGGCAGGAGAATTGCTTGAACCCAGGAGGCGGAGGTTGCAGTGAGCTGAGATTGCACCACTGCACTCCAGCCTGGGTGACAGAGCAAGACTCCATCTTAAATAAATAAATAATAAAAATCCTTGTATATGTAGTGTTTCCCAAAGAGTAATTCACAATTAAAAATCTACTACTTATCAAGATATCTTTTCATAGAATATGTCTATATGTTATGTTTAAATGAAAGAAATTGTAATTGATTTCTGATTTAGAAATCACTCTTAGGATGTAATAGACATAAACCCTGTTCATCTGAAAGGGGCTTTCGTTAACAGAATCAATATCTACGTATTTCAATTCTAAACATTCTTATTAGGCAATGATTTGTGCTGCTTTATTTAGAAAAAGAAGGACCACCACCTGTAGGGCGTTTAAGGTATTTTTCAAATGATGATTGATTTGCTATAATAGCGCCACATCTGATGAGAGGCTATATTATCAGTTGCTGCCTATTATATTTTCTCCATGTGAATTTTACTGAGACATATACAGGAAGCAATCGGCAAGTGTTGTATCCTATCTATCAAGTTTGAATGGAATTAAGTGAGTTAAATATGCCCAAAAGACTCAAAGCTCAAAGACGGTCAAGTCTAGGTAAAAATAATTCTACTAGTAATTGAGGGAGGGAAGCTTATGAAGATCTGCCTTGGTCAAAATGCCATGTAATTTTCAGAAATGTGATAATACTAGAGATTTACCTCTTATTTAGTTTCGTCTGGTTAGCAGAAAAAAAAAAGTCATCTTTAAAACAAAATTTAGCAATTTAATTTTTATATTTTTAAATTTAAGTTTCAAAAAGTCATTTTTGAGACTATTACTTGTAAGTCATCTGAAGTTGTCAACAACAACTCAGGAGCTATCTTCACAAGGGCTAAAGTTTATCAAGATATTTAGATTATATTGTACCATATTTATTTATGGTTGCCAATTATTTTACCCAATCTGTGTGAGAATTGGTGAAGTTGTTTAAAAAATAGTCACATACAAGAAAATAGCTTCCTGAATTTTCTTAAATATATATATGAGTGATAATTACTTGGTAATTGCATGCAGTTTTTTTACTGTTAATTCTAGTTTTAATTAAATTTATATAATTGTTCTCAGTTTATGTTTAGAGGGATATGAAAAGTAAGATAATTTTAGGATGAATTGGTACAGCAAAAACATTATTTTCAATTTTTTTCTCTGAATACTTATTTAATAGAAATAAACATGTAAGTTTGGGTCCTTATCAATTTTATTTCAAGAGGGCACTAGCCTTGAAATAAAAACTTACTAAAAAGAACTGTTGGTTTGATATGTCAGCTTTCTTGCTAGGAACTGTCAAAGTCTAATAATGTTATTTCTTTTTCCCCCACAGTGGAACACCCTGACAAAATGGCTAATGACCAAGGTATGGTGGCTCAATCTGTCATTTTGTGTTCCTTGAATCAATCCTATCTGTTAGACATGTCAGTCATTACTTTATATTCCTCTTTTCACCTGGACCATACACCTGATGAAGCAGACACTGGCGTGATGATTAATCTTGTTAATGAAGTTCTGCTTGGCTGAGGCTGCGGCTCCGATAAGGAAGATGTAAATTTTCTTGAGAGGAAATTGTTTTGTCTCCATTCTGAAGGACCAATTAAAATGTCAAGCTTCTTTGTATGAAATAAATTTTTAGTGTCTGTCTGCACTTCTGAATAATTCACATTAAGTATAATTAAGCTCAGCATAATTTTCAAGCTGCTCTTGCACCCTTTCATGAGCTATGGATTAAAGTTCTGTAGCTCTACAGAGAAAAACCGTAAATTATGTGTGATTTTCCTCTGCAGTGAGCTTCTTTTAATATATAAAATCAAAGTTGGGTCAACTTTTTTAGGGCATTATCATGTTCATTTTGAAGCCAGAAAGCTCTTATTCAGTGAATCAGATGCTCATTTGACTCACAGCACAGTGTTTTCTCCCTTTTCCTTATTTATTTACTAAAAGCTGATTTGTATAGAGAAACGGGTAAAGTTTTACACAAAGGCAAAATGGAGATAGATAAGAGTTATCCATCAACTTGTAAGTAGATATGAACTTACTATTACCGTGATTTGTAGACTGATTGATAAATTAGGATTCCATTATCTTTACACAAAGGACAATTAGTAGAAAGCTGAGGGAGACAATGAATAGTTTATGAGTTTTATTTTTTTGAGGATGTTATTTTCTTTCCAGAAGAGTTAGGAAAAACAATAAACTGGTTGTAGTCAGTGCTGTCAGTATTTGTAGATTGAGAGTCTGCAGTTCATATCGTTTGTTTCCTTCCTGCTTTGGACACCTACTGTGGGCAGTGCTTACTTGCAAACATCGTGTCTCATAAGGCACCATGTCGTGAGATTAGGGGAATGCTTTCTTTCAACGGGAATACTTTTTAACTTTTGACAAATACTAAGCCTCTGGATGCTGGCTCTCCCTGACAGCAGAATGCTTGCTGCATGAGTAGCATTTTCTTCAGTGGTCCTGTGTTTACATTCTTCTCTGGCGATGTATACTATGCAGCTGCTTAACAGAACATGGCTAGGGGTTTACGTGGAATAATTGAAATGGGACTGTGCACAGCAATGCCTACTCAGGGTTAAGGTTTTCATTAATCTAGCTGCTCCTGCTTGCTTCCACTGAAAATATTTTCATACAATTAATATCTACTAAATGATATTTGTAAAAAATATGATGAGTAATTATCGCTTGGCATGTGTTTACATAGGTAACTTAAATATTAGTCTTGGTCAAATCCAAATCTGGAATAGTTAATAGCACCAGCTTTATTATTGCAGTTATAAAACAATTGAAACAACCTCTCATAACCTTCTTTACGTAAATAAATTTGAAGCTTCCGTAGACAGATAACTCCTAAGTAAGTTTTGAAATTATATTTAAAAATAATAGAGAAAAAGATTAAAATAACTGAACTAGTTGAAATGTCATTATTAGTCACTTAGTTGACAACATGTCCAGGCTTCTCAATAAATGGCTTTCCACTTCTCTCTGGATACTATTATATTGTTTTTTCTTTTGTTAATTGCTTTTAGTTTTTTAAGGTAACTGTTTTGCATAATATTATTTTAAACCACCACACATATATTCTGTAAATTGATTATTTTATGAAAGGCAAATGAGTAAATTATTTCCCAGTCCCTATGATCATACATCCTCCATGGATTTTACTTTGAGTCTCACATCTACAATAAATCAGGCTAGTTCTCAGGAACAAAAGGACCCCCTCAAGAATTACTGCCAGTGGCTGAGTCCATTAATATATTTAGTCAGTTGTTCTTTTTCTTCATCTAATATTACTCAGAAGGATTCTGTCACATATGTAACTTGGAGCCGTATTCAGTCATGGTTGGCATGTAGTTAGTTGATCAAGTTGATAGGTTCTAAATTTTACATCAAACTCAATTCACTTATAAAATTGAGAGGGACTGATGACATATAATTTAGTGGTTATAAATAATATCTTCAAATTCTTACAAAGAAAGCATATAAAATTTGCTGCACCCTCAAAGCACGTTTTATAAACAAAATCAGTCTTCTGAGTTGATGACCACATGCATGAGAAATAACCCAGATTAAAGATCCCTCTAAGATTGATGAAAATAATAGGAGGAGGCTGATCTTAATACTCCCATTCCCAGAACACTGCAAATTAGTTGAATATGTTTTACCATTCCCACTGTTAGACCTATTTGCCCCCTTCTCATGGACAAATGATCCCACTATTACATTTATGACAGGAGCTGAGTTTCTGCTGAGAGAAAATTCCCTCAGAGAAAAAAATGTGGCATCTGGGGTCAGAATTAACCTTGCAAAGATGAATCCTAAATAAAGAAGCAAGATGTTGAATTTGACTTATATGAGAGAAAGTGAGACCAGTTTTGATTGTCCTAAAAAAAGTATCTGTTCAGATTCTTGTCACAATTATTATTATTTTAGGGATTGAAGATCTACCATGAAGAACATAAATGTGAAAACAATAGTCATTTGAAATGGTTTTGATTTGGAGAAAATATTTTCTTCTGAGCAATGGTATAGTAGTTGTTTGACAACGATAGGCAATTAACATAGAACCCCTGATTTCTTTATGTAATTGTAAATTGATGAAAATATAGCATTTTTTAAACTTTCTAATCTTGACCACCTCTATAATTCTCCTTTTTTGCATCACCCTATCTCTTGCTCCATATCCTAATTATTTCTGCAGATTCTTCCAGGCACAGGTGGCAAATAAGTTTGGAAGTAAAAGAAATTTTAGAGATAAACCAGAGTTTCATTTTTTTGTAGGGTTGGGTAAGGAAATTGCACAGGCTATATGAAGCGGGTGCAGAGGTTAGATAGAAAAGCTATGCTTTAAAAATTATTTTTAATTTTTGTGTGTACATAGTAGGTGTATATATTTGTAGGGTACATGAGATGTTTTGATACAAGCATACAGTGTGAAATAAGCACATCATGGAGAATGGGGTATCCATCCCTTGAAGCATTTATCTGTTGACTTACAAACAATTCCATTACATTGTTCATTTAAAAATGTACAATTATATTATTGACTATAGTTACCCTGTTGTGCTATCAAATAGTAGATCTTACTCATTATTTCTAACTATATTTTTATACCGATTAATCATCTTCACCTCCCCTCTCCCCAGCCCCCCACTACCATTCCCAGCCTCTGGTAACCATCCTTCTACTCTCTACATCTATGAATTCAATAATTGTTTTGATTTTTGTTTTGACTTTTGATTTTTTTCCTTTTTTTTTCTATATTCTGATTAAAACTCCTTCAATTTGTCTGTGCTGTTGTGGGCCTATGTAATGGTAAAATGAACCGCTATGCAGCTCTTGCCAGCAGTCACTGTTTTAAAAGCTTTACAGGAGTGACTCACTTAATTCTCGTAACAATACTGTGAGAAAGGTATTGTCTCCATTTTAGCAAGGAAGAAAGTGAAGCTCAGAGAGTTGTTATTTGTCTATTGAAACACAGCTAGTAAGTAGAAAGGCCATAAATCCAACCCCAGAAACCACATTCCAAAAGCCTTTTTTTTAAATTATTCTATTGTTATTTATTTTTTTTAATTTTTTGAGACAGAATCTCACTCTGTTACCCAGGCTGGAGTGCAATGGCACAATCTTGGCTCACTGCAACCTCTGCCTCCCAGGTTCAAGCGATTCTCCTGCCTCAGCCTCCTGAGTAACTGGGATTACAAGTGTGTGCCACCACACCTGGCTAATTTTTTTGTCTTTTTAGTAGAGACAGGATTTCACCATGTTGGCCAGGATGGTCTCGATCCTCCTGACCTTGTGATCCGCCCGTCTTGGACTCTTAAAGTGCTGGGATTCCAGGCATAAGCCACCATGCCCCACCCAAAAGCCCTGATTTTAACCATCAACTGCATTACAACAGATATGTTACATATATATAGCCACACATTCACATTCGACATATAGCTATAAAGTTGCTTTAACTGAAGTTTTGTTTACTGTTATTTGTCCTATATAGATCTTCCTTTTCACATCTCTGAATATTCTAAAGAACAAGGGAAATAACTCTCAATCTGAGGTCATCTTGTTAGTGGGGTGGAAACAGCGCTGATTACATGATCCTGACACTTCTTTATTTCAGGAAACAGGAATGGTGATAATTCACTGTCTAAGCCAGCTTGGGTTGTCAATACAAAACGCTATATACTGGGTGGGTTAAACAACAGAAAGTTATATTCTCAGAGCTCTGGAAGCTGGAAGTCCCAGAACAAGGTTCAGTGTGGTCAGTTTCTGGTGAGGGTCCTCTTCCTGGCTTGCAGATGGCCTTCTCGCTGTGTCTTCCCGTGGTGGAGAGTGACCTCTCTCGTGTCTCCTCTTCAGAGGACACTAATCCTATTGGATTGGGGCCCTACCCTATGATTTCATTTAACCTTATGATTTAATTACTTCCATAAAGGCTCTATATTCAAATATAATCATATTGGGGGTTAGAGATTCAATATACACATTTTTGGGGAAGCAATTCAGTCCATAGCATCCACATTTAAAAAGAAAGCTGTTATTTCACTCCTTCACTAATTTTTTCCCAGTTTTTCAGATAAAGAAGCAGAAGGTAAACATTTTGCCCAGGATCACAGAATTAGCTGTTGGCAGAGTTAGAACTCAAAACTTTTCTTTCTGGTTCCCAGAGTGTGCAGTCTTTCTACTGTAAATGGTTACTATATTTAAAAATTTGATTTCCATTCTTCTAAAATCAGCTCCAACATTTCAGTGTCTCACAGAAGCATTTTAGAAAATCCCTTTGTTTTGAGTTTGCAGTGGAGGTTAGCTGTAACTCTGAAACATGACTGCTTCTTAAAAGTGATTATTAGATCAAACGTTTAAGGTATTTTTGTTTGCATCGTTATGTCCCATTTAATGTCCAAATATTGTTCTCCACTTTGAGTTGTCTTTGTATGAAAATCGATATTCTTAGCATCAGCAGAAATGTTTACTCTTTCATGTGTGTTTCTACGTCTGCTCATTGTAACAATAGGTGCTATGGCGATGATACAGTACCTTAAAGTGGGCAGGATTCTCATGAAGTGATTTTCACCATTGCTGAGATGAATTACAAAGAAAATGCTCACTTTGAGCACTCTCAAGTGTATTTAATTCTCCATGACCTGCAAAAGGGGTGATCTGAAACACTATCCCTAGAGAAGAGGCCTACGTACATAGGGCAGTTTACAGATCCAGATAAAGACAGCCTGCTGTAAACTGCCCGCCCAACAAGGAGGAAGAATTACTCTCCTGTGAATTGTGGTAATGGCTGATAATGGTCTAGCTTTTCATTTGGAAGTCACTCAGTGTGTGCTATAGGAGCACTGGAATGGAATTAGATACTTTCAGTTCTAGCACAGTCCTGCCACTGGGACCTCTTGTGTAATGTTGGGCAGGTGACTTAACATCTCTCAACATCCTCACCTGTAAAATGATAAGTTCAGACTAAATTATCTTTTGGTTTCTTTCAAGATTTAAGATTCTGAAGTTTTAAGGTTGGTATTAGAATAAAAACTCAGGCATAACATCTTTGCATAGTGAAGCATTTATGGCTTTTCCACTATGTGTCAATTACTCTTCTATGCATTCTGCACATGCAATCCTATTTGATACTTACAGCACCCTTACAGATGTAGAAAAAGAGACAGAGAGGTTAAAACTTGCCCAAACACTCACAGTATGTAAGTGGTGTGAAAGTTGATTATACAAAATGGAGTCACTCATGTCATACCCAACTAAAATGGAGTCAGGAGGTTATAAGGAAAAGCACTCAGATCACATACATTTATTCCAGGAACTGTCTTGTGAGACTAGACCCAAAACTTCAAGGACCTGGTCATGATTCTAAGATTCCACATCTTACTTAACAACTGCTGACGCTCAGCAGCTCCTGGAAGACACTACCAGCACCAATTAACTTACTTTCAAAACAACTTGCATAACCTTCCTCTATTCCACAATAAAACTCCGCCTTTCCCTTTATTCTCTAGACTCACCTGGGGCTACCTTGGTTTGGGTGTCCTGAATTGCAATTCATATTCTCAAATATCTTCTTCGCTCAGAGATTCATCTCTATATATCTTTATTTTAGGTTGACAGTGATTAGGCCCAGATACATACCCAGGCTACCTAACTGGAGAATCTCTGCTCTTGACGCTGTGTAATTTCTGGAAATGCAGACTCATGATCTGTCATCAAGAAAGTTATACCTAAATGGCATCACCATAAGTTCACCTAGTTTAAAGGACTTTGTCTTTCCTTAATAGGGTATTCAGGCAAAGTACTTAACACTGCACCTGCCATTTTACACCTCAGCAGTTTTAATCTCATGAATAAACAGAATGTTAATTGTTTCAAATTTCAGGGAAATAGGGTTTTTGAAGCAGTCTAGTCAAGCTTGGAATTTAGTTAATGTAATCCAGACTTTGCAGGGTTTGGATTACAGCAGCCAGGGTGCTGTTTGAAAAATGGAAACCTTTAGTGCCTTCTGATGGGAGCTGTTTAATTGAAAATTAAAACCTCTTCTTACCCTATTATTGTGCATAGTTTCAACACAGTTTATTATTTGGCTGCTTGCTACACCCACTTGAAAAAGCTATTCTCACCTGGGTTTTTCACAGGTCCAAAATTTTGCAATTCTGTAAGTTAGGACTGTGGTGAAACAGTAGTAGCAGAAAATGAATAATGTGCTTTTAATGGAGTGTTAAGGTGCTTATCATGTTCCCAGCAAGCAGTCAAGTAGCTGCCTATGTCAACTTCTCAGCAGTTTTCATGTTTTAATAGGTAACTTTGAAGGAACAAAAATGTACTCAGTACGCATAGGAATTGATGTGATTCATGGGATAATTTTAACCTTCTCACACCTGTAAGGTAGACATTTTTGTTTATACACTTCAAATAAAATTCCATAAACAGGTTCTTCTTGTAAGAGCCACTGTATTTTGGATGCCATTTCCTTGTACAGACATTGGCCAAGTGCACGGTCTTCCTAGCTTTATTTTCTGCCCACTTCAATCAGCCCTAGACTCTGCCGCTTCAATTTTCTTTCCAAAACAGATGGGTCACTGTTGCTTTGGGGATGAGTCAATTCTTTGACATCAAGAACCTTGGCTGTCTGACTCTAACGTCTCTTTCCTGGTGTCATGGCCAATAGATCCCTCCACATATGCCACAATCACAAATCACCCTGGAAAAAGTGCATTTTTCACAACTACATGCTGTAATGTGTACCAATTTCTCAGCCTTAGCTGTGCTTTCTCTCTTTCTCAACTAAGCAAAGTCTTCTTTAAGACTCCCTTCTCAATTTTACTTTTTTCAAGAATCCTTTCTTACCTTTCTTGTCTTTTATTCACCTGTATTTTCATAACAACCATCCTATTTTTATTGTGTTTTCCATTTCTTCTTATACTTTGCTATTTATATTCTTAGCTTCTTGACCAGATTTTAAATTCCCAAGGACAGAGAACTGGCTAGATTCTTCACATTGTCATCCCTACCTCCCTAATTTAGAATTTATCCTATTTTAGTTGTCTGATAAGTGTTTGTTTAATAGAATCATAACACAAATGTTTGGGGAAGCAGCTACAGAGTAATCTGGAAAGATAAGTTTTACCATTGAATGAAAAGTGTAGATTGGACAGCTCAAAGTAATAGTGCACATGGCTGTGTATATTGGAGATTTACTGATCTTGGGGGAGACGAGAAGTTACGCATATATTTCCAACAGGAAAAAGTATATTCAATAATCACCTACTAAAATAAAAGCTAAATAGAAAAACAAGTTCTCTGTAATTCAGCTGATGGTAGTTACATTTGTAGATGGCTACGACCTCCTGCACTCATTTTGTGACCTCCAGTCTTGCTGTCTTTCCTTGTTAACAGAAAATTTATAGATTTGAATTTCACCAGCTGCTTGGAATTTTGAGTACAGAAAGGAGAAAATCAAAACTAATGGAAGCTGATAAGTTTGTTAAAATTGTGGCTATGAAGTATGAAAAGAACTACACTCACTTTTGATAACTTGTGGATTACTATGTATCCAGTACTGTGCTGGCACTAGAAACATTAGAAGGAAATGGTCCTGGCAAAGCATTAGAAGGAAGTATGGTTCCATGGGTCCATTGTCAAGAAGCTTGCAATATAGTTAGGAGGAGGATATTAACACTTCCAGTCCAGTATGAAAAATACAAAATGCCAAATCAGATGGTACTGTCTACATGTGTATGTTACGGGATTTCAGATAAATCATTGTGGGCTGGATTAGAAAAGACTTCTTAAAAACCTAAGACTGGGCTTTAAATATATGGGTAGAACTAGACTCAATGCAAACTATTACCGGGGGAAAGAGTAGCTGATCCCTTATGTAGAGAAATTCTAGGATGGAAAAGTTAGGAAGCCAAGATGCTGGGAAAATAGTGAGGACTACAGGATGGGCTCCAGGAACATTTAGGATATAATTTGCTCAGGCACAAACATATCTCATGCCTACCTTTGCAGAGTAGTACATTATGGCAGAGACCTATGTTGGTGAAGAGGCTTTTGCTATTTCTCTCTGCTCTAATGTAGTAGTTCTGGGGCTTTCCTACTTTTCAACATATCAGCTAGCTCTTGTCTACACTGGCCAGTGAAGGCCTGCCTGCTCCCTTGTATCCCGAGCCCTGGAAACCCATCCACTCTTGGTTGCTGATATTGATCATTTCCTGCTTGGAGGGGTGTGACTGTGGGATAGGGAGAGAAAAGGATGATGGGATGGGAGTAGGAATGGGGCCTCAGTAGCAGTCATCTTCAAAGAATTTTCTTGGCCTTTTTTTTTTTTTTAACCACTTCTGTTGTACCTTTTCTGAAGTGGCAACTTCACTTTTTCCAGTACTCTGCATGGTTACAAAGAAACTATTTTTCGTTCTCTGCCACAGCCTTGTTTTGTTCTGCATGTTCAATTGAGAATAGAGCCACCATCTCAAGTCATACATACCTAAACTCTCACTCTTACACCCCAAGACCAACTCTTTGAAGTGCTCTAATTTCTGTCCACAATTTTCCCCATTTCTCCTGTTTTTTTTGTTTTTTTTTTTTTTTTTTGAGACAGAGTCTCACTCTCTCACCCGGGCTGGAGTGCAGTGGCATGATTTTGGCTCACTGCAATCTCTGCCTCCTGGGTTCAAGCGATTCTCCTGCCCCAGCCTCCCGAGTAGATGGGATTACAGGCCCCTGCCCCACTATGCCCGGCTAAATCTTGTATTTTTAGTAGCGGTGGGGTTTCACCATGTTGGCCAGGTTGGTCTCGAACTCCTGACCTCAGGTGACCTGCCCGCCTCGGCCTCCCAAAGTGCTGGGATTACAGGCCACTGCTCCTAGCCCCCTATTCCTTCTTTTAGTTATTTATTCACCTATAATGCTAAAATCATCATCATCAGAGTCATACAGTATCAGCCACTTCAAATGAAACCCTGTGTTTATTCATCTTTCTGAGCTATAGTTGTTTTCTCAGCTATAAAATGGGGTTAGTAATGTCTGCCTCAGAGATGCATAATTAATATTGTCATATTTATTGGAACAGTTTATTCTGATCCATTTAGTTCCACAGTCATCCAGAATAATCTTTCTAAAATACATGTGTAATTAGTCAGTGTTCTGCTTAAAATATCTTCAGTGGATCCCTATCCTCTATAAAATAAATTCTAGACCATTTTGCAGAGCATTTAGGGAGTTTTATGATTGTACCTCTGCCTTTTTTTTCTAAGCTCATCCACCTCACGGTTCTCTACCTAATAAATCAAGACAGATCTTTATCTGTCCAGCTCCTTTGGTTCCCTAATTTTTGCCTTTTCAGTTTTTGTCCACTCTCCCTTGTGAGACATCAAGAATGTGGGAATGGGAAGTACTAGAATTCACAGGAGTAACCAATGTGTTTCTTAAAATATATATGTATGTGTCTGTGTATTTATATATTTATATATAAATACATATATATTTATAATATATATTATATATTTATAATATATATTATATATTTATAAATTTTATGATATATATTTATATTTATGATATATATTTATAATATGATATATATCATATATATTTATGATATATATTTTTATGATATATATTTATATATTTATATTTATATATTTATGTAATATATATTTATTATATATATATTTATATATATGTATATTTTCCCCCACTGGTTGGCCTGGCAAAGTATACTGCTTTTACTTTGGTGCTTGCAAAAAGAATTCTCACCTCACATGCCACCTCCTCTGAGAAACCTTTTGCTAGGCATAAGTAGATAATCATCCTGTTTTTCCACTGGGTCACGTATTTGTTTGTTTCCTTTTTTTTGAATTTTTGGAAATTACCATATGGTTGTAATTATTCACTTAACATTTTCCGTCTCACTGACTTACAAACTTCTGCAATAGTCATTTTATATTCCTAATGCTTAGCACTGTGAATCTACTTAATGCATCTGTTGAGTGGATGGATGAAGCACGGATGGAGACATAAATGATGAAATACTGTGCTCCAACAGTGTCGTTATCTACACAGACTAGCAGGACACAAGCAGGGTGCTCATGTTCTAGTGTTTTCAGACTGCAGCTGCAACTTCCAGACCTATAGTCACTTGGAGGAGAGAACTCTCTCATCCTCTTCTGCCTCTTCTTCCCAGGATGCTTGGCAAATTTGCTCAGGCACAAACATATCTCACACCTGCCTTTAGGATAAGCTTGTGAACCAGGCAGATGGGGGAGGCTTTTATGGATCATTTCGTGGCCTTTGAGAACAGATGCTCTTTTATAAGCCAAAAAAGATTGTCTCATTCTTTATGTTGTAGCCTGGCAAATGAACTAGCTCTTGGAAATATCTAGTCATCCAAGGCAGTGCCCATATTTTGAGGAACAGAATGCTTTTTAGATTTTAATAAAGACTAAGCCGCATATAAAAGTGGTTTCTTAGACCCCTAGGCTGACTGTTACTTCAGATATACTAGAGGCAAGTGTGCATAAAAGGAGATTCCAATGACAGGAAGGACTTCAGAGACCACCATCTACCACCATACTACTAATATTATGAAGCCATCTTTATATTTTATTCTATTAAGAATTCAATTGTTATTCAGTTGTTTCATCCCTAACTTGCATGGATAATAATTATAATAACTAATAAACATATTAGGCTTTAGCTGTGTGGAAGGTTGTGACAAGGGTGATCAGGAGCAGCTGACAAGTTAGCAGCAGCCAGGCAAGGGAGATAGACTAAGTGTAGTTATTGTCACATAGGTCAGAACTTATCATCTTTTCTGACCTGAAATCTTTAAGGAGGAGGTTAACTACTTTCCTGTTATCAAAAGATCTTGATCTGTCCAGCTCCTTTGGTTCCCTAATATATGCCTTTTCAGTTTTTGTCCACTCTCCCTTATGAGACATCAAGAATGTAAGAATGAGAAATAGTAGAATTCATAGGAGTAACCAATGTGCTTCTAAAAACAGAAATATGCTAACATGGTGAAACCCCGTCTCTACTAAAAATACAAAAAAATTAGCCGGGCGCAGTGGCGGGCGCCTGTAGTCCCAGCTACTCGGGAGGCTGAGGCAGGAGAATGGCGTGAACCCGGGAGGCGGAGCTTGCAGTGAGCGGAGATCGCGCCACTGCACTCCAGGCTGGGCGACAGAGCGAGACTCCGTCTCAAAAAAAAAAAAAAAAAAAAAAAAAAAAAAACAGAAATATATATATTATATATTAATATATGATATATAATATATTATATTTCTTTTTATATAAAATATATAAATATATACATATATAATATAATATAATAATATATAATATAATATATATAATATAATATATAATATAATATATTATATATAATATATAATATAATATATTATATATAATATATAATATAATTATATATAATTATAATTATATATAATTATTTAATTATATATATAATAATACTATATTATATATAATATAATAAATTATATGTAATATAGTAAATTATATATACTATAATAATATATAATATATAATAATATATTGTATATAATATAATATAATATATTGTATATAATATATTGTATATAATATAATATATTGTATATAATATAATATATTGTATATAATATAATATATTGTATATAATATAATATATTGTATATAATATAATATATTGTATATAATATAATATATTGTATATAATATAATATATTGTATATAATATAATAATAATATATTGTGTATAATATAATATAACAATATATTGTATATAATATATAATATATCAATATATTGTATATAATATAATATATAATATATATTATATATTATTTTATATATTATATATTTTTATATATATATTAAATATATATTATATAATACATATTTTTATAAATAATTCATATATATTTTTATATATAATTATATAATATATATTTTTATATATAATATGTATTTTATATATTATATATATTTATATAATATTATATATTATGTATTTTATATATAATAAATTATATATTATATATTATGTATTTTATATATAATAAATTATATATTATGTATTTTATATATAATAAATTATATATTATATATTTTATATATAATAAATTATATATTATATATTTTATGTATAATAAATTATATATTATATATTTTATGTATAATAAATTATATATTATATATTATGTATTTTATATATACAATAAATTATAAATTATATATTATATATTTTATATACAATAAATTATATATTATATATTATATATATTTTATATACAATAAATTATATATTATATATTACATATATTATATACAATAAATTATATATTATATATTATATATATTTTATATATAATAAATTATATTTTATATATTATATATTTTATATATAATATATTATACATATTTTATATATTATATATATTTTATATAATATATTATATATTTTATATATTATAGTATATATATTTTATATAATATATATTTTATATATAAAATATATATTATATATAATATATTATATATTTTATATATATTTTATATATATATTATATATATTATATATATTTTATATATATATTATATATAATATATTATATATATTATATATATTATATATAATATATTATATATATTATATATAATATATTATATATATTATATATAATATATTATATATATTATATATAATATATTATATATATTATATATAATATATTATATATATTATATATAATATATTATATATATTATATATAATATATTATATATATTATATATAATATATTATATATTATATATAATATATTATATATATTATATATAATATATTATATATATTATATATAATATATTATATATATTATACATAATATATATAATATATTATACATAATATATTATATATATTATATATAATATATTATATATATTATACATAATATATTATATATATTATATATATATTATATATATCAGTTGGCCTGGCGAAGTATACTGCGTTTACTTGTTGGCCTGGCAAAGTGTACTGCCTTTACTTTGGTGCTTGCAAAAAATAATGCAATATTTGTAAACGTTTTTCCTACTTTAGAAGATTTCACAGACAACTTTTTTCACCTATCATTTGCCAGACTCTTCAAGAAACCACATGCATGCCTCAGACAGTCAAGACCTATTATCAGGCTAAGATGTAAACCAAGAGCAGAAATTAGGATAAGAAATTAATTTGTTTAAATTTGTCTAGGATCCCCACAGTTTCTATTTTGTATCCTGATTTTTTTTGTAATAACTGTATGCTCACTCAATTTCATTTTATTCGTGTGTGAAATTATTATCTTAGTTTTGAATTTGATTTCTAAGGATTTTTAAAAAATGAATTTACTTCTCAGGAAGAGTCTAACCTGTTCATATTTTATGGCCTAAATACAGAAGTTGGAATTGCAAAAATACTACTACTTATGATTAAGAGAAATATGGGTAATGGCATATTAGGTTTTCTTGCACTTTGGCTCAGAGTAGTTTACCAAATGCATTCCTATCCTGCAGATTATTGCCCTTAGACTTTCCACAGGTGGAAAATAAAACCAAAGGTTTTGAAGAAGGGAAAGCAGCAAGAATCTGTAGAGCACCAGGGCTCAATATGTGACAGGCATAGCAGTAACAATGTATTTTCTTTCAATCAGTGAACTTTCTTTCATGTTGATTTGAAAACAATGTATTGAACCTTAGGAAAAGGTTAAGAGAGCTCATTAGTTCTTTTCTATTAAAATATTTGAAATATCCTACGTATTGGTTATGATTTTGCTTTCTGGTTTTTGATGCCCGATGCCTTTGTTTAAAATCAGCATTGTTATCTACTGCCTGGTAAACCGATCTTTTAGAAACACATTTCAGCCTCTGACAAATCACCTACTTTAAATACGGTCTGTGTGTTGGATGGACAGTAAAATTATATTCAGGTAATATTAATGGATGTTCTTTATCTGCTGGTATACAAGACAGAAAATCAATGCAATTTCTATCATCATTAGAATTATTTTCAGAAAGCAAATTTTAAGATCAAGAAGATATCTCAGTGCTCAGCACCCTTGGAAAGATATACATTGAACATTTGTTAGATGGCCAGTCTGTCCATTTGATTTAGATTATGGACAATATGTTTTTCTCTAGGGATTGATTGTATGAACGTCGTCCTGGATGACGCTCTCTTATGCCCATTCAGGGAAGATGGATTAAACAAACGATTAGAACTACCACATCCACTTTTCTCCATGTCTTCTGCAGATTAATTTTCCATTCTCTCTTCTCTGAACTTATAAACAATCACACAGAAAAACTAGACTCTAGGACTGAAATCCCAATTGAATTAATCTTTGTTCAGTGCTGAAAATTTTTTATCGTGGAAAAGATTCTCAATCTGCCCATGTGTGCTGCAAATAAGGATTTAATATAAACATTAATGTTATTTCATTTTATACATACACCACAATAAAAACATGCAAATAATTCAGGTGACATGTAAGGATAAGAACATAAATAATAAATTGCATAATAGTAATAACTTAAGATTTGTACTTACTATTAAAACATTACAAAGCATCCTAACTAGCATTAGTTACTCATAGGACATTGAGAACACATTTTTGCATATCACTTCAGTTAGCACAAAGGAATATAACAATGAACAGACTTCCTAAAGGAAGTGATATTACTTCTGCCATTTTTTTCTTCAATTCAGAGAACAGGTAGCAGGGAGATCAAGAAGACTTTTGTCCAAGGAAGCATATGGTATGTGCCAAAAAGGGATAAAAAGAAGATTCCTTATGAGGCCCATCTTTTAAATAAAATGTGAAAGGCAACCCCTTAAACGACTTCATAACATTTTAAAAATTCAAAGAAAGGAGAGGTATATGAAATTTCTGATTAGGACCTGCCTAAGCATTACCTAAATAAAATATATTTAAATATATAAAAGCTATTTTGAATAACTCAAAACAGCTACAAACTCCCTCTATTTTAACTCAGCCAATGCCCATTTAATATTGATTTAATTTTTGTTTCTGAAGCTACCATTTCCTGGTTCCAAAATCTAAGGTAAAAGTAGAAAATCATTTGCTTTTATTATCAAAACTTTGGCAGAAGTTTTTTTTTTTTAATGAAATTAGCTGCATAAAATCCCTAAGTTGTTAAATGAAAATAAATTCATTACTCTTTAATATCTCATTCCTCCCCATCCTCAATTTGTGTTATTGAGAAAATATGGGTACATAGTAATCCAATACAGAATTCTTCTTTATATCCTGTAGAATTATATTCATATAGTACACTTTGTTTTTTGTTGTTGTTGTTGTTGCTGTTTTTTTACTGAGCCAGAGTTTTGCTTTATCGCCCAGGCTGGAGCGCAGTGTCGCAATCTCGGCTCACTGCAACCTCTACCTCCTGGGTTCAAGCAATTTTGCCTCCACCTCCAGAGTAGCTGGGACTACAGGCATGCGCCACCGTGCTCCGCTAATTTTCGTATTTTTAGTAGAGACGAGGTTTTGCCATGTTGCCCAGGCTGTCTTGATCTCTTGACCTCAAGTGATCCACCCTCCTCGGCCTCCCAAAGTTCTGGGATTACAGGCATGAGCTACTACCGCACCTGGCCTTCATATAGTACATTTGATCACTATTCATATAAAATTGTATTATCCATATAAAAAGGAAAAAATAAACTACTCATTTCTAAAATGCTTTAAGCTATGTTGAACTTTATTTGAGGGAAGAAAACTGAAATTTATTACGTGATTTCCCCCAAATTTATATTTGAATTTCCATAAATCCATTTAATTATTTAGAATTTTAATTTGTAAAAGTGTTAAAAATTTAGTATGATATGCAAAAAAGTAATTCAAGATTTTAAAATAAATATAACTGAAATATATAAAGTTATGTGACTGAAAATAAAATATTTTTATTTGCATGCAGTTCTTTTAATAATACTTTTGATAAGAATACTTTAATAATAATTAAAAAGTATTTTTAATTAAACCTAGTAGTAAGTTTATAGTAACAAATGAATTAAGTTATTCTTAAATCTTTAATGTCAGAAAATATTAAGAACCATCTGCAGTTGGTTAATATTAACCATAAATAGGCCTGCATAGGATCTGATTACAATGAACCAACTCTCCCTGTCATGGCAGGATCCATATCTAATATATCTTTTTATACTACTCCTTCCCTGAGGATCTAGGACTATGCGTTGCATGTAGTAAGCATTTAATAAATTTTTGAAAGAATTATTACCAGTTTTATGCTTCATTAATAAAATGACCTCTGGGATAGGGAAGTATTTTATATCTTTGCATTAGCTGACTTTCACTCCAGCTGTTTTCTAAATTCTAATTACTGCTCTCTTTCTCGAAATCAGTGCTTATGAAATTAACCAAGGTAACTAAACACATCCAATATTTGTTCTACAGCAACAAGCTCTTAAAAATGCTGTGATATGCCAAGAAGTAACACCCATAAACCCATATCCTTTCCTTTTTAGCCTTTATTGTCTCTTCATTTGACAACTTTGTGATGCTCTCCTTAAAGCAATGGGAGAATCTTTTATCATTATTATTATTATTATGTATTGGCCACATAAAGGGAGACTTCCTGAAATTTAAAAGACATATTTCAGAGAATGGAAACTTAACATCACTCAAAATTAAAATTAAAATTAAAATCTGATGCCTGTGTCTTTAGATCAAGAGATCTTAGGCTCATCAATATCCCAGAAATGGGTTTTGTGGTTTTTTGGCTGAAGTGGTGCAAGAAATCTGAATCACTATAAATCTAAACTTGCTCGTTGATGACATCAACTTTTTAAAAAGTGCTTTCTGTTGGACTTGTTGAGAATTACATGATTTCCTTTTGTGATATTAATCTAATTATAAGGGACAAAAAGTTAACCCACATCAATATACTAGATTCTGTGAGTAGAATGTCCAAGCTTTAAGCTACTCTTTGTTATTTAGAAACATTTCTAGAGTTCCTTTATCTCACCCAGCGCTTTGACCTATACGGCATCTGATTTCTTCTACCTATTGAAATTCACAATGTAATCGATAGCCTCACTAAATCTAAGGGGTGCTGTACCCATAGAGCTATATGTGTATGTAATATATGAATATGCTTATTGGCTTCTTTTTGCATCCTGCCACAAATTACAGCGAGAGTTGGAAACTTCATTAAAAAGACATTTGCCAGGCTGCTGGAGGAAAAGGAAAATCCTCCATAGGCTACCTAGCTAATTTCCAGCCGATACAGGATTATTCCCAACAGGAAACATGTATTGCTTTACTGGCCTAAGTGATGATGTTGTTAGCATCTCTTTTGGCTGACTGCTTTGCAATCTAGCTGCTTTCAGTTGCTAGAAAAGTCATCTTAATATTTATGTAGAGCTTCCACCTCCCATCAGCCAACATTGATCTCACGGTGTCTCGTGGGCAAAGCTTCTCCGCTGCTCATTGAAACCCCAAATGCATCACAGTTATATAAACAAGGTATTTGTAAAAGGGTTAGACTTGTCCACATTTTTGTCAGCCCACTAAAATTTTCACAATTTCAGCTCATTTTGATTGTTCCTCTCACCACCACCTTCCCCCTGTACACACACATAGGAGCCTGCATCCTATCTCCTACTTCCTTACATACTCACAGTCATTGTCCCAGCAGATATTAAACATGCCGTTTTATGCTGAAGATATAATATAAGGTGACTGAATTAATTTATCTTATTGCTTGCTAGAAATTTGACATCCTAACTTCAGCTCTGACTTGATATCAAAAGAATTTTTTAAATTGTGAATATAGAGTCAGTTAACAGGATTCTAAGTTGTTTCTTGAAAGCTGTTTTGCAAATAAAATGATAAAATCTTGGGAAAGCTTTAGTAAGGGTAGTGTTTGTCATGCAAAATAAAGTCACAAAACCAGGACTTGAAAGTTATAGAGATGAAGAAAACTGAAATCTCTAAATGTGAGAAAACAACCTATGTTACTGTATCTAAGTGTCCTGGTTGGCTTTCTCTATGTCATCCACTGATTGGAACTGCTTTCAGAAATAACTCTTTTAAGCAAATAAAATAGAAAATTACCTATACTCTGGTCTTTGTTTGCATACAGATTCACCTCTCAAATGTTTTACATAAGTAGTCTACCTAGATATTCTAGAACTCAAAATCTAATCAAATAATTTCAGTTCTATGAATGCACCAGTAGAGAAAAAGATTATCTGTGGTGAAACACCATTAATTAAATTTTGGATGATAGTATAATTATTTCTGGTGAATTCCTGGCTTATTTCTCTTAAATACTGCTTTCACATCTGTTACACACCTAATGGAAGGCAGAATTTCCAATAATGCTATACTGAAGGAGCTTTCTTCCATTTATGGTGTATTTGTAGGAAATATTCAGACCATATGGTTTGTGACATAACCTCCACTCTTACTTCCAATGTGGAATTTCATTTCCAGGTACTGTATTTGACACCTAACAAAGAGAATACCCAAAGCCCAGTTATAAGATGAAATGTGCTGGCCCCTTGTAGGATAACAATAATTTTCCATAAAGTCTTGTCAGATGGGTGACAGTATCTGCAGGACCTAGGAGCCAGGACCTGAGTTATTTCTGTTCTAAAAAGTTCAGGAGAATAGCATTTAGACCGACACTGCTGCTGCACCTTTAATAAAAGACTTTAATAAGAATATTGGGAGAAATAAAAAGAATGGAGGATGGCATAGCAGTGAAACATTGAATTTAGTTTAAGAGAGTTTACTTTTGCGACTTGTTTTTCTCACACATGGAAAATAACATTTTCTTATAGGTGTAAGGGTATGAGAGTTGTCAGGCTTTCTTGGGGGTGATCAAAGTAATCTGTTCTGTTATAGTGTGTGTTAAAATATTTATTCTTTTTGTCTGTTCATTTTGTTTCATTTGTACTAACATTGTGACATGCTCTCCCAATGAACAGGTCGTCATGGAGATGGAGGTTATTGGCCTGTTGATACTAATTTGATTGATAGAAGCACCCTAAATGGTAAGTATATAAATTAGGTAATATTGAATTAGTTATATTAATTAAATGGTTAATTCAAGAGTGTCTGGGGCAAATTTTCTATCAACTACAAGTGCCAGGAACCTTGGATTTAGTGTCTTAGTGGGATAATAGAAACATGAAGTTATTAAAAAACAAAAACAAAAACAAAAAAAACAAAAAACTTCTAGCACATTCTGCCAGGAGATGATGCCAATAAGAGTTGGCAGGTATGTAAAAAAGGAGTCAGTTAGAGAAGCCCAGCATGGAGCACTTTGTAAATGACACAAAGCTGTTAAATACCAAGATTTTTAAATGTTACAATACATTTAAGATGTTTGCAGGAATATAATTTTATTTGAGAGAGGTGATATCTAAGGTTGGTTAAATTGAAACCCACCCAGTTTCATATATTAAAGTTACTTGGATTTTTGCCTGCAGGGTACATTTAATTCTTCAAAATCCTCTAGCATCTTAGGGCTAAATTCTCTTTGTGTTGTCTACATTAGACATTTATTTCTGCTCATCCTAGTGGAGCATGCCCAAATATCTGCTGGCTTTAAGGATGACCAGATGGAGGTACTATCTAGAGCTACATAGAAGGACAAGGTTGGTGTGGGGGCTGCATTCCAGGATCTTATCCTTAGTTTTGCTGAAACAAACTTTAAAAGGATGGATTAATACTGGCCAAATTTTCAGGGGACTAATGTATATATGAGGCCATGTTATAAGTTTCTTTTTCATTATTGCTGTTGTTTGGTTTGACTTACTAAAAAGACCTTCAGATATTCAAAATGTGAAGATGAACACTTGTATACCCATCAGCAAGGTTAAGATATGAAATATACAGCATGGAATTGAAATATCTTGTATGTCTGTGTTTTCTCACATGCTTCTTAACACTGTTCCTCACTCTGATATAAGTGCTCTAATTTGATGTTTACTACATATGTATATGTATCCCTAAACATTATATTGTTTTACAGTTTTACAAATTTATAGAAATGATATTGTATCCTGCTACAACTTGCTTTCTTTTTTAACGTAGTTTTGAAGATGTATCCATGTGTTTACAAATAGCTCTCACTCATTTATCTTGGCTGCTGTACAGTATTCTATTTTATGAAACAACAAAATTAACCATTTTTGCAGGTTTTCTTAAGAAACTTGATTACTGAACTGATAAATTTCCATTTGTTTGATCTCCTTTTAAAAAATCCAGAAAGGAAGTCAAAATTCCAATCTAAAAATAGTTTGCTGCATGTGAAATAGAATAGTGGTGTGAATTAAGTGATTATTTCTTATTATAGGCTGTGATAATCTAATGCAGCAATTTTCCCAAGAGGATATATATATACAGAGTACACCAAATGCTTGCATCAAAGACTTAGGGTTATCTCTCCTCTGGCCAATGGTAGACTTAGAAATATATTTTCACCTCTTGACTTATTTTTGAATTGCCTGGCAATACCTTCCTCTGCTATTAATGCCTTTTTCCTAACCAGCAACACGTAGAATGTCTTATGTTTAAACTTTGAGTCCACTTCTGCTGCTATTAAAAAATACCCCAGATTTGGGGTAACTTATAAACAACAGAAATTTATTGCTCACAGTTTTGGATACTAGGAAGTCCAAGATCAAGGTGCCAGCAGACTGGGAGTCTGCTGAGGGCTCATTCTCTGCTTCACAGTTGATGCCTTCCAGCTGTGTTCTCCCATGGTGTTTGGAAAGGGTGAGCAAGCTCCCTCAGGCTTTTTCTAAAATAAGGGCACTAATCCCATTTATGAGGCCACCACTCTCATGACCTAATTATCTCCCAAAGCCTCCACCTCTTAATGCCTCCCTAACAGGGATTAGGTTTCAACATAAGAATTTTGGAAGGACACAAGCATTCAGACCATAGCAAGCTTCCCAGGGTGCTCTTTCCAGGCTACTCACAACTTCCTATTGTCTCTTAGACTCCTCATTTTCCTTCATTTAAATAACATGACTGTCCCTGGTAGTATTTGACTTTCAGACACTTGTTTTAACTAACACCTTGCTCTGGCAGTCCCTAACATACCCAACAGGTAGTTTACAAAGCACACAGGGCTGGGCGTGGTGGCTCACACCTGTAATCCCAGCACTTTGGGAGGCCGAGGCGGGCAGATCACGAGGTCAGGAAATCGAGACCATCCTGGCTAACACGGTGAAACCCTGTCTCTACTGAAAACACAAAAAATTAGCCAGGAGTGGTGGCACTCACCTGTAGTCCCAGGTACTCAGGAGGCTGAGGCAACAGGAGAATCACTTGAACCCAGGAGGCTGAGTTGCAGTGAGCCGAGATCACACCACTACACTACAGCCTGGGCAACAGAGCAAGGCTCCATCTCAAAAAAAAAAAAAAAAAAAAAAAAAAAAAAAAGCTCACAGAAGGAAGGTGAGAGGAGGGACTTGTTGAGACAGAAAACAGACCCCAGGCCATGCTCTATAAAATGGGCATAGGTAACAATAATTCCCTCCTCCCAACTTTGCAATTTCATTAGCTCACTCTCGTGCTCCAAATTTTATCTTAAATTTCAACAATATGCCAAAAACATTATATGTATTCAAGCAGTCAGTCAAGAAATGCGACTGAGCCCTCAGCGAGTGCAGGGCACTTGCAATGAGCTATGGGCGCAAACTGAAGGACAGACCACTGCAGGACCAATACACCAAGAGGGTTAATTGCCTGGGTGGACAAAGCAGAAATATACACCCCAGGAAGATGAGAGAGGATGAGAAAATCCCTAGAGATATACAGCAGGTTAAAAAAAGGAAGTTGCTGAAATTGTTTGGGAGAAACACAATTGTTGTATTTTATACCCTGAGATACAGAGCTTCTGACATTGGAGTTCATGCAGGAAATTAGCATTGTCCCCTTTAGAATCATCCAACAGAGCCAATTTTAAGAAGCTATTTCTACAAGGATTTTCACATTGAAATTCATTGTGAAATTGTGAAAGGGAATACTATCTATACTGGTACGGGACAATACTTTTTGAAGAGACATACTGCCAGAAAATTAAAGAGGGATTTGGTATGGATGAATGAGAGAGAGAAATTAACCTGTAGGTTTCAACCACTACTGAGCAGTGGTTATGAGGCTTAAAGCTTGGGCAAATGTAAGCCACAGACACAAAACTATGTACTCTCTTAAACTGCATGTCCAAAAGGACTCCAGTATTGGGAAGAATTGCCAGATATTGCAATTAAAAATATAAAGAGGCCAAGTAACATTTAAATTATTTGTGTAATAGATAAAGAAAAATTATAAAAGGGATTGCCATCTCAATTTACATATGCATCCCAAGGTATACATGAATAGGCAACTAGAAATAATTCTAACCTAATTGGGCCTCCTGTATTTTTACTTGTGAAATCTGGAAATCCCAATTTCAGATTGAATTCAAAAGTTTGTTGTTGACTATTTGAAGTTGCTATTCAAATTAAAATAAATTTTTGGTTGAAAAGAAATCCCAGCCCACATTTGACATGAACATATAAGTCAACAATCACTTTCCTTTTCAAAGGTGTCAGATGTTAGATGAAGAGAAACAGAAATCCACATCATTGGGTTCATTTTTGTTTTACCATTTAAGATTCCTAGTGAGAAAACTGACCAAAATTAAATTTGACCTGGTAAACATTATCTCACAGGAGAAAGTCATGAAGATTAAATAGACCGATGTCATTCAGTAGCTTTGAAGCAGTTTAGATGCATTATTGACATTACTTCTTCCCAATTTTCTGCATCACTTAATGATGTTTTAGGGATTTCATGCTAAATGAATGAGATGAATAACGTATCTGAAATATTTCTAGATTCCCTACTGGAATAACAAATTATTTCAGGCTGTCTGGCTAATTAAGGTGAACTGATAACTTCAGAGAGCCAGGGATGGTAGAGGCCAAACTTTATCTGCTTCCTATTCTACTTTGCTAGCAAATAAATGATGATAAATATATAACTTTAGCCTTGGCTATTACAAGCAAATCAGCAAAGGCATCTGAAAACCTCAGATTTCTAATTAAATTTTTGCTAATGTCTTAAGCTTTAAAAGGGGGGTATGTTTTCCAAGTAGATGTGCAAGTGAGGCCCCTGAGTAATAAAACTCCAATTGTACTTCACCCTTATAAAGTGGGCTACATCAAAACATTTAACGTCTGAGTTTTTAAACCTTGTATACAATAAAATTCCCCTTAGAGTGACAGAATTATAGAGGTTTCCTAGCTCCCTCTACACCTGCTGGATTCATTCTTCAAAGCATTGTAATAGAATAATGGCTTACTGTCAGGATACTCAAGCCAGTTGCAAATAAATTTAGACCTTGCTAATCATTTACTTTCTCTTACAGCATGCCACTCTTAAAAATGTACTCTTGGAATTCAAATAAAGAAAAACCAAACTATAGTTCATGTTTACTCCTGTAGTTGGAAGCCCTTAATTAAATGGTAGAACTGGAAGAGGCTTCCTAAATTATTTTCTGATGGCAGGTAGAATCCAAGCTAATATGTGGTGATGTGGTAGTATTTTTCTTTTATGATGCATTCAGTTTTAGATTATGGTCCACATTCTTAATGCAGAAAAATTCTTCAATATCTGAAAATGTGTTTTGTAGTTTATATTTGTATAAATGACGGAACTATGAAAATTGCTTCAACATAATCCTCCCTTTCTGATTAGAGAAGATAAAATGGCAATTTCCTTTTTTCTATAGCTCTACCTATAATTTGTAAAATCAGTGTAACAAGTTTGATTAAAAGATCTATAAACCTCATAATAGTATTTTATTGACCTCAACCTTTAAAGACAAAGTTAAACTTGACGAGTTTTAAAACTTTGGCACATCAATGTTAATAAATAGATCAACATTATTAATTTTTAAATACTCAGAATCATATTAAGTGCTCTATAAAATTTGTCAGAAAAGAAGCGGTTTGCTCTCTGTTTTTGCAAACCTTTTTTTTTTTTAGAATTCAATAACATTTTAACCAATGTAAATAAAGTATACATAAAACTCTTTCCACACTTCTATAAAATGATCATTCCAAGGTTGGTAACTATTAGAAGTCACCCAATGCTATACTCAGCAGAAATCTTAATGCAAAAGAAAAGATACAGAAACAAAATTTTACAGCTTTTTTTCCAGATGAAAAGAAAACTAGAGTAATCTGAGGTCCTAGGTTCTAGTTCAGTGATTACAAGAGACTGCTCACCTATCATCCACCCATTATCTTTATCCCAAAGGATTTTTAAAAGTCCTAGTCTAAACCCAGATTCTAGACCTGACTTTGTAGAGCTTAGAGCTGTGTGACAAATCAAGTCACTTAAACTCTGGATCTCAATTTTCATCTGGACCTAGAAACTGTTAAGCTAGAGCAGCACTTCTGAACCTCACCAGCATTAACATGTAAGATTGGATTTTTCTTTGTTGTGGGCACATGTCCTGTTCAGGATGTTTAGCAGCATCTCTGGCCTTTACCCACTGGATGCCAGTAATATCTCCTCTCCTCCATGTTGTAGCAATCCAAAATGTCTGTAGACATTGCCAAATTTCCCCCTTGGCAGGGAGGGAATCTTCCCAGTTGGAAACCACTGAGCTAGATTAGCATACCCTGTAGGTTGCTCCAGGGTACATGGGTCCTCTTGAGAAGCTCTGAGAAAATAAATAAATAAAGTGTCCCATTGTCAAATAAGCATCAGGAAAGTGGTATGGCACCTCACTGCCCTTTTGCCAGGCCTTTGTCTTCTGTTTGAAAAGTAGAGGTTTTAACCTTGACAGTGCTTCTCTGCTCAGTCTTAACCTCTTGATTTTGGTGATCTCATCCTTTCCATGGATCGGAATTCCATCCATGTGCCAACTCCCAAATGTATATCATTAATGCAGAGAGAGATCAATGTTCTGGCTGTTTCTTTAATAATTATCATGAGATCTCCACCCCGACGTATTCAAGACTAAACTTTTGCTCTTCCCTCTTTGAGCCTTCCCTTTCACCCTTTCCCTCATCTCAAGACATGAGGACTACTACTTAGGCTTGAACCTGAGTCTCTCATTCTTTCCTCCCCCATATCCAACCGGTGTTGTGCTCATTTACTTTCAAACTGTATTGTGTAACTGGCCACTTTGCCTGATTGTAATTGCCACTGTCTCAGGTCAAGCTATCATCATCTCTCATTTGGAGAACTTCAATAACCTCTTAGATGATCTCCGTGCTTCCACCACTGACCCCTCTCCACACAGCAGCCAGAGTGGTCTTCTTAAAACAAATCACGTCTGTTTCTGGCTTGCTGAAACCCGTTAGAGGTCTGTGATTGCATTTAAGATAACTGAATGTAATCTACAGACTCAGTAAAACTGGGTCCTGTTTCTCTGTGTAGCCTCCTCTTATGCCATTATCCCTTTTGCTGGCTGTGTTCCAGGCACATGGGCTGCTCTCAGTTCTGTTTAAAGGAATAGGAGCTGATGCTTAGCAATAACTCATGCTTCAGCCTGTTGCTTTCATAATAAGTCCTTTCATGAGCCCCCACCAACAGCCATACATTCTCATTGTTATACCTCTCTACATGAACCTTTCTACTTTTCTTTTTAGCACTAGTTATAATTGTAATTTTGTACAGGCATCCTTCCTTTTATTGTGCTTCACATTATTGTGCTTCAGAGATACTGCAGTTTTTCCAAATTGAAAGCTTGTGCTAACCCTGCATTGTGCAAGACTATTGGCAACATTTTTCTAACAGCTTGTGCTCACTTCATGTCTCTATGTGACATTTTGGTAATTTTTCTAATATTTCAAACTTTTAAATTATTATTATATCTGCTACGATGGTCTGTAATCAGTGATCTTTGACATTACTATTGTAATTGCTTTGGGGCACCACAAAGTGCACCCATATAAGATGGTGATCTTAACCGATAAATTGTTGTGTGTTCCAGCTGCCCCACCAACCAGCCTGTCTCTCTCCCCCTTTTGGGGCTTCTCTGTTCTCTGAGCACAACACTGTTGAAATTAGGTGAATTAATAACCCTACAAGGATTCTAAGTGTCCGGGTGGAAGGAAGAGTCACATGTCTCTCACTTTAAAATTCAAAAGCTGGAAATGATTAGGCTTAGTGATGAAGACATGTCAAAAGTCAACATAGGCTGAGAGCTAGACCTCTTATGCCAAACCAAGATGTGAATACAAAGGAAAAGTTCTTGAAGGAAATTCAAAGTGCTATTCCAGTGAACCCATGAATGATAAGAAAGCAAAACAGCCTTATTGCTGACATGAAGAAAGTTTTGTGGTCTGGATAAAAGATAAAACCAGCGACAACATTCCCTTCAGTCAAAGCTTTATCCAGAGCAAGGCCCTAAGTCTCTTCGATTCTGTGAAGATTTATGGAGGTGAGAAGCTGCAGAAGAAGAGTTGGAAGCTGGCAGAAGTTGATTCATGTGGTTTAAGAACAGAAGCCGTCTCTATAACAGAAAAGTGCAAAGTGCAACACCAAGTATAGAAGCTGCAGGAAGTTATCCAGAAGATCTAGCTAAGATAATTGATGAAGGTGGCTGCACTAAACAAGAGATTTTCAACACAGACAAAAGAACCGTATATTGGAAGCAGATGCCATTTAGGACTTTCATAGCTAGAGACAGGTCAATAGCTGGCTTCAAAGTTTCAAAGGACAGGCTGACTCTCTCATCAGGGTATAGTGCAGCTGGATTTTAAGTTGAAACCAATGCTTATTTACTATTCTGAAAATCCTAAGGCCCTTAAGAATTATGCTAAATCTACTCTGCCTGTACCCTATAAATGGTGCAACAAAGTCTGGTTAACTACACACCTGTTTACAGCATGGTTTACTAAACATTTTAAGCCCACTGTTGAGACCTATTGCTTAGAAAAAAAGATTCATTTCAAAATATTACTGCACGTTGACAATGCTCATAGTCACCCAAGAGCTCTGATGGAAATGTAAAAGAGATTAATGCTGTTTTCATGCCTGCTAACACAACATCCATTCTGCAGCCCATGGATCAATGAGTCATGCTTTCAAGTCTTATTATTTAAGAAAGATATTTCATAGATATGTCTTCCAGCTGCCATAAAGTGTGATTTCCTCTGATGGATCTGGGCAAAGTAAATTGAAAATGTTTTGGAAAGGATTCACCACTTTAGATGCCATTAAGAACATTTGTGATTCATGGGAAAAAGTCAAAATATTAACACTAACAGAAGTTTGGAGATTCCAATAAGGAGTAGATTCCAATCCTTACAGATGATTTTGAGAGGCTCACGACTTCAGTGGAGGAAGTAAGTGCGATCGAAATCCCAGTAACTGCGATCGAAAGAGCAAGAGAGCCAGAATGATAAGAGGAGCCTTGAAGAAGTGACTGAACTGCTGCAATCTCCTGATAAAATTTTAACAGATGAGGAGCTGTTTCCTATGGAGGAGCAAAGAAAGTGATTCATTGAGATGAAATCTACTGCTAGTGAAGATGTTGTGAATATTTTTGAAGTGACAATGAAAGATTTATAATATTATGTAAACTTAGTTGATAAAGCAGTGGTAGGGTTTGAGAAAATTGACTCCAATTATAAAATAATTTCTCCTACAGGTAAAATGCTATCAAATACATCCCATGCTACAGAGAAATATTTCTTGAAAGGAATGATCAATTGATGCAGCAAACTTTATTGTTTTCTTATTTTAAGAGATTGCCACAGGCTGGGCATGGTGGCTTATGCCTATAATCCCAGCATTTTGGGAAGCCAAGTTGGGCAGACCATTTGAGATCAGGAGATCGAGACCAGCCTGTCCAACATAGTGAAACACCATCTATACTGAAAATACAAAAAGGAACCTGAGGCAAGAGAATCTCTTGAACCCAGGATGCGGAGATTGCAATGAGCTGAGATCACACCACTGCACTTCAGCCTGAGCGACAGAGCGAGAGTCTGTCTCAAGAAAAGAAAAAGAAAAAAGAGAGATTGCCACAGCCACCCCACCCTTCAGCAATTCCCAACCTCATCACTCAGCAGCCATCAACATAAAGGCAAGAGCCTCCATCAGCAAAAGGTCTGTGACTCTCTGAAGGTTCAGATGATCCTTAGCATTTTTTAGAAATGAAGTATTTTTAAATTAAGGTGTGCCATTTTTAGATGTAATGCTATTGCACACGTAATAGATTACAGTATAGTGTAAACTTTTATATGCACTGGAAGACCAAAAAATTAGTGCAACTTGCTTTATTCCAGTGTGTGGAACCAAAACCACAGTATGATACTTGCTTTATTCCAGTGTGTGGAAACAAACCCACAGTATTTCTGCAGTATGCCTATATTTATTTCCCTCATGATTTGTTGAACATCTACCTTTTTTAGTAAATTGCAAGTTCCATGAAGTCCATAATCATGCTTCTTTTGGTTACAACATTGTATCTCCAACATCTAACTGGATCTTCAATACGTATTTATGGAATAATTGAATCTGTTTTCTACTACCCCTGCCCCACCCCTCCTGGCAATTAACAATTCACATCAGCATATTAAAAATCTAAATTTTTTTAAAAATAAATATGTTCTGAAACTTAGTTGTCCAAGGAACTGCACCCCCATAACTCTGATAAATATCTTATTTTAGGGAACAATGGGCTAAATTATCTGTGAGTTGTCTTCCAGCTGATTGATTACAGCATCTTATTTCAGGGGGAAATACTTTGAAACGATCAAGGCCGTATGAACTTTGGTTCAAATTCAAATGCTTATAAAATTATTAAGACATATGTAGAGCTCAAAGTGTTCTAATAATTATAAAGCCATTATCAGGGTAAACTGCAATTGTAGGAGTGAAGTTCAATCCCCGACTATACACTTTCATTGGACCTCTTTCCTTCCTCGGAAGTGAACTTGTCATTCTTACATTCACATTGTTTGCCTATTGATATTGTGTAGCTATTGGGGCACAGCCATTACAGCCATTGTGCCAAGGGGACCAGGTCCTTAAAGTAGGAGCCAGGGCTCTTTGAATCAATATCTAGCTTTCTTTTCAATGATAATTAAGTACTCAGAGTTCTGGTCTATCAATGAGCTTGCTGCAGAGTGTTTATGAGAGCAAAATATGATAAGAAATATAAAACATTTTTGACAGTCTATAAAATTTTTATAAAAACAAGTTACTTCAATGAACCAATTTTTTAATATTTAATAAGTCTTTATTAAATATATGTATTTGCTTTATTAAATTTAGAAGGAAAAGGCTGAAACATTTTATCATGTTCAAACATCATGGAAATAAAAAATAAATGGAATGCCCATGAGATTGTAAAAAATGTGACACCCTTATTACTAATTTTAATGGAACACATCTAGGTCTTGATTACTCAGACACTGGATACCCACACTATTATGATAACAGCAGAGACAGATATATTATGATACAAGTTTTTTTTTCCTTTAAACTGGGAACATTACATAGGATATAATACATTGGGTGGACCTGGTCGTTCATGCCTGTAATCCCAGCACTTTGGGAGGCTGAGGTAGGAGGGTTGCTTGAGGCCTGGAGTTTGAGACCAGCCTGGGCAACATAGGAAGACCCTGTCTCTACAAAAACAAAAACAAAAAAAAACAAAAAAAACAAAAACAAAAAAAAAACACACACTTAAAAATTTTCCAGGGATGGTGGCATGCACCTCTGTAGTCCTAGCTACTAGGGAAACTGAGATGGGAGAATTGCTTGAGGCTAAGAGTTCAAGGCTACAGTGAGCTATGATTGTGCCACTGCACTCCAGCAGTAGTCACAGAGTGAGACCCTGTTTCTAAAAAAGGAAAAAAACACATTGAGCCACATCATAATGTCTAACGAGTGCCAACTTTGTGCCAGGGCTTGTGGTCACTGTGGTGCAACTATTATCTCATGAAATCATCACAGTGCCCTATAGGATATTTGCAAGTCTTTGAATGACTTTATGCAGCTTCCCCGCTGAAGCTGGAAAGGGGGCAATGTCACTTGCCCCTTCTGGAGCCAGCCTGTCTCCCAGATCTCCTAACTACACTAATCTAGGTTTGGGAGCTCTAAAATTTGTTTCTAATTTGTAGCAGTCTTTTGATGTATTAAGATATAGATCCTCATTACTTGCAGAATCTGAATTTGTGAATTTACCTGCATGCTAAAATTTATTTGTAACCCCCAAATCAATACTCACAGTGCTTTCATGGCCATTCATGGATGTGTGCAGAGCTGCAAAAATTTTGGGTTGCCCAATGCTCATGTCACCACCTAAGACAGACAAAAAGGTACTCTCTGCCTTCTCGTTTCAGAAGTGCCCCTTTTGTGGTATGTTTCTGCCAATTTTTCCATTTTTTTCTTTTTGTTGGTGACTTCACTGTTTAAAATGGTCCCCAAATGTAGTGCTGAAGTGCTTTCTAGGTTCCTAAACACAATAAGGGTGTGGTGTGACTTACAGAGAAAATATGTTCTCTCTACAAATTTTGAAAAGCTTTGCTCAGGCATTAGTTATAGTGCTATTGGATGTTTCAGTATTAATGAATCGACATTATATATTAAATAAGATGTCTTTAAACAGAAACACACAAAAAACAAAGTGTATATTAATTCGTTGATAAAACAGTGTGATCAGAGGCTCACAGGAAGCTAACCTTGTGTTTCCTCTAGAAGTAATCATTCAGTATTCACTAATTAGCATTTGTGGCAACTTTATAGAACACAACTCCTGCAAATAACAAGAATTGACTGCCACTAAAGACACCGTTGCACTTGACTTTTTTAATTGCCTGCTTGATGTCTGGTAATCTGATTATTCAGCCTTTGATTTCAGATTGAGTGATTAATGAAAGACCTTGAATACCAAATTTTAAACTGATGGGAACTTTTATGAGGAAGTCATAAAGGCCTGCAGTCAAAGATTTGTAATGGGAGTCCTCATGAACCCCGACTCTCCCAGGCAAATGACATCAATATAATCTCACTGGTACTCAGCAGAATTCAGAGTTATTTTTTTGACTTGGAATATGATGTCTTCCAGGGTGAAAAGAAATAGAAGTAGAAATTTGAGTAATTTCAGTTTACCATGCTTTTAAAAATATTGACAAGGTGTACTGTTATGTATGATTCAAGCTAAGTTTGTCAGAAACAGTGAATTGTTAAATTTAAGTCATGCTTATAAAAATCTATGAGATCCCTATCTTCCTTGTAAGTTCTCACATAAAAGGTTAATTTATTCCAATCTATTAACTTATTAAGTACAAAAAGGGCATATTGAGATACTACTGTAAAATAACTTTTTAAATAATAAGTAAAACTGAAAAAAGGGAGTTTTGACCTTTCATTTCTTTCTTCATTCTTTTATGGTAAGTGTAAAAATTGCTTCAAGGAAATCCTATTTCTTTCATTTGTAATCATAATTTTTAACAGAAAGTGCTATTATTTAAAAACTTTTGATGAGTTTTTTCCTCCAAGAGTCAACTTATAGTAGAAGTACTTCTGTTTCCAATAATGAATGAGCTATAATTTATTTAAGTTTTGATGATTTTTTTTTTTTTTTTTTTTACAAAAGCAATGATTCTTAGGCAACTTGTCAAAAGACATCATTTCAATTTTGAGGCAAGTACTGGGTTATTATATTAAATTGTGAGAATAGGTTAATTTAGCTATCACAATGAGTATTTGTATTAGTACGTTCTTACACTGCTAATAAAGACATAGCTGAGACTGGATAATTTATAAACGAAAGAGGTTTAATTGACTCACAGTTCAGCGTGGCTTGGGATGCTTCCGGAAACATACAATCATGGTGGAAGTGGAAGCAAACACATCCTTCCTCACATGGAGAAGGACAGCAAGGAGAAATGCTGAGCAAAAGGGGGGAAACGACCTTATAAAACCATCAGACCTTGTTGTGAGAACTCACTATCACAAGACCAGCATGTGGGTAAACACCCCCATGATTAAATTAGCTCCCACTGGGTCCCTTCTGGGACACATGGGGATTATGGGAACTACAATTCAAGATGAGATTTAGGTGGGGACGCAGCCAAATCACGTCAGTATTATTCCTAAAAATGTGGTGGCTCACACCTGCAATCCCAGCACTTTGGGAGACTGAGGCTGGCAGATCACCTGAAGTAAGGTGTTCAAGACCAGCCTGGTCAACATGGCAAAACCCGTCTCTACTAAAAATACAAAAATTAGTGTGGTGGCACATGCCTGTAATCCCAGATACTTGGGAGGCTGAGGCAAGAGAATCGCTTGAACCCAGAAGGCAGAGGTTGTCGTGAGCCGAGATCATGCCAGTGCACTCCAGCATGGGTGATAGAGCAAGACTCTGTCTCAAAAAAAAATCCTTTACAGTCTGGAAGTCCACACCATAAGTCCCAAATGCTATTGTAGATATTATAAATTTAGGCAACATTTTATTATTGCATTAGTCATGTAATTTTATTATAAGCACTTCCTCTGTATCAGGTGCTGAGATGGTTGTTTTACATGTATTTTATCTAATTCTGTCAGTAACTGCACACAATAAGTATTACATTCTTTATACAGATGGAGGCACTGAGGTACAGAAGATCTAAGTATTTTGCTCAAGATGTATAGAAAATTAATATAGGTTATTAAAGAAAAATAATCAAATTTAGGTATAGGAAAACATACAAATTCCTTGCTTTTTGATACTTTCTAAATTATTTGTAAATAATATAACCTAATGTTTAATTTTTAAGAAATGTATAACTTGTAATGACAAACATGACTGACATAGAACAGAGTATTTCTAATTGATTTATCATTGACTGAGAGCTTAATAAAGCTATGCCAAGGGTCATTAGCCATTCTTATTTAGGAAGTAACTCATCACAGATGTCTTATTATTCTGTTATTTTCCACCTACATATTTTCTGCCACGAGGTACTGATGCAATTCAGGAAAACATTTGTGTTAGGACTTTGTGGCACTCTTTTGAACCCGGTGGCTGCTTTTAGGTGGGATTCATACAACTTTGACAGGTTGAAAATTAAATTGCTTTATAGATGGCATCTTCAAAGGAATGGTGGTAAATTGTGAGTGATTGGTATCAAGCAGTTTGTCTTTTACAGCATCAAATAGTGTTTCCTCATAAACCATAGCCTCTCTCGTTCTTGTCACTCAGGAATTCTTATGGTACAAAGTAGCATCTCTTCTCCTTTCCCTACCTTCCACTCAGTAGGAAAGCTTAATCTTGTTTTTATTGAGATATATCTTATGCGCCATAAACTCACCCTTTGAAAATGTACAATTCAGCGGTGTTCAGTGTATTCATAAGCTTGGGCCGCCATCACTGCTATTTAGTTCCAGAACATTGTCATCATTGCAAAAGTATACCCTGTATCTGTTAGCTATCCCTCCCCATTCACCCCTCTTTCCATCCACTGGAAAACACCGATCTACTTTCTGTCTCTCTAGATTTGCCTATTCTGGATATTTCATATAAATAGAATCATATAATATATGTCCTTTTGTGTCTGGCTTCTTTCACTTAGCACAGTGTTTCCATAGTTTATCCATATTATAGTAGGTATTAGTGCTTCATTTCTTTTTATGCCTGGGTAATATTCCATCATAGGGGGATATATATATACACACACACACACATACACACATACATATGCATACATACATACATACACACACACACACACACACACACACACACACACACCACACATTTGTTTATTCATTTATCAGTCCATAGACATTTAGCTTGTTTCCACTTTTGGCTATTCTGAACAGTGCTACTATGAACATTTCTCTATAAGGTTTTTTGTGCAGGCATAGGTTTTCATTTATATTGTGTAAATAGGTGTTTCCTCTCATTTTTTCATTGCTTCCCTCAAACTCCCATCACCACCCCTAAGTTCGGAAAAGCCCAGAACATTAGGAACTTTGTATATCCCAAGAGAGCTTGGTAAAACTTCTGCCACATCTTCCTAAACCTGAACTCCATTTTCCTGTCTTTTCCCAGAGCCGCCAATTGGACAAATGCACCCCCCGCATGGCAGTGTCACTCCTCAGAAGAACAGCAACCTGCTTGTGATCATTGTGGTCACCGTTGGTGTCATCACAGTGCTGGTAGTGGTCATCGTGGCTGTGATTTGCACCCGACGCTCTTCAGCCCAGCAGAGAAAGTAGGTAACAGCTAGTTCCCAAGAGGAAAGAAGTCATTGTCTTTCGGGGTTATATTTTTGATGGTCCTCTTTCTGCGTTCTTTCATAATTCACCCCATGTCCTTACTTCCTAACCTTGGCAAAACCTTGTGTTTTGTCTATTCCAGGCCTATCATTAAGTGAGTGAGGGCTAGACTTGCAGATAAGATAACTAACAAAATCCATCTGGGACCCACTTATATTTCTGTTTGCTTTTACTTCTCTGACCGCTTCTCATTTTCAAGTGGGCGCAGGTGTTCCTTAGGTAACACCTAGAGAATAGACTCCACCATGCCCCTGTTTCTGGCCTTCCCTGAAATCATGTACACAAGATTTGAGGAATGTGTTTCTCTGTGTGCACCTATTTACCACTTTTTACAAGGAGCCCTGTAGGCAGTTAATCAATGCTTATTGGAAAGATGACTAAATATAGAATGCCAGACTCTGTACAGTTACAATCCTGTTGGTGCTTAGTTTGGAGGCAGTAGTTAAGAAAGAAGAGAGAGTTCTGAGATTCAAAATAGTTTATTTTCTGTGGTTAATTGTCAGAAATTAAAAGTGTTGAGGGCTTTAAGAATATTTTCATATTATGCAGCTTTAGGTTCTAGCACATGCAGAGAATGATACATCAAAGTACAAAATTTAAAATGGAAAAATGATTTTCATTCAGCCTATATCCTTGCAGCAACACCCTGTAACTGGCCAGTTAGTCTGTGTCAGCCAGTGCTGGGAGTCAGCAATAATCTCGCAGCCATTCTCTGCCTCTTTGACTTTCTAGTCCTTTTAAAATTCAGCCTGATGTGTCTTTTTCAGCTACACTCTCTCACTGAGTTGACTATCTTAGGCTCTTCCATGAGTTTTTGGTTTTGGTTTTAGGTTTTTCCATTGGCCTCAGGCATGACATTACCTCTGAAAGCCTGAGGTATGGGTTCATAGGTGGCTGGTTTGACAACTGTATACTTTACACTTTGCTAGAAAAGATTCTCCAGCAAATAATGTTCCCCCTTCTGTTGCTAATAGCTCGCTCTCACTCTCTCTCTCTCTCTCTCTCCGTCTCTCTCTCTCTCTCTGTCTTTCTTTAAGTCCTATAACTCTATTTGTAGATCTCTAGTTTACCTTCCAGCACTCTGAAGTGACGTGTTTAGAAAGAGAACAGGCGAAGATATACATACTGAAGAAAAGTAACATGGGGTGTAGATGCAGGCTTTGTATTTAATTTATTTCTATGGCAGGACAAATTTTCTAACCAGCTGCATTTATGAGATTTGACTAGTTTGAAGCTGGTGATAGCTGGTGTGCTGCTCCATTGTGCCTAAGCAAGAAACCTGCTAGAGTGAGCTTACTGGGCCAGCCTCATGTGTGAGCATTCTGGGAAGTCATAATCACTCACAGAGCTTCCACAGTGCAGGGCTGTTAATAAGGCTCTGGAGGGGAAAGTAACTAATTGAGTAAGGCATTGAACAATCTCTTGGTGCTGTGTTATCAGGAAAGGGGTTGTGAAATCACGGAACAGTGGAACATCAAGGCAGCAGGTCTCTGAAGCAGAGTTAAGAGGGACTCACATAAAAAAAGGTGGGGAGGAGGCACCAAAATGACTCCTGGCCTACCATATAACTGCTTTCAAGACACTGAAGCATTCACTAAACTAGCCAAATGTAACTAAACTATCTGTAGTGGGTTTGTTTTTGATTTGGGTTCCCCCACGCCCCGTGTCATTTCTGTGAGAAGAATATTCAAGCATTAGATTGATATGATGAACTGGATTCCTGGATATATTTTATTTCTCCACAGAGAGAACACCAGTCTTCTCAATGTGCAAAAGTGGGATTTGGTGCCATGTTGAGAAAACCTCCAGTCATCTTAAATCCTACCCTAAGCACTTTGGCAAAAGCTTCAGGGCTTTATTTGGAAAGAGGAGACTCTGAGCCCTGGGTATGACTTGTTTTTAAAAATAGGGGCCTAATTAAAGAATAAGTGGTTCTATTAATGACTGAAAATCCAAGAACAGTTAGTTGTAGAGTCCCTTTGGTTTTTCCTCACTGCACTCTCAAAGTCTTTTAATAGTTACTTGTGTTCACACTTTGTTTCATATCTTTCTTCAGTAGCAGACCCGTTGGCATTCATTTTTCATCCCTTTGTGTGCATATTTTCACAGAAAGAAAATGTTTCCTTCAAGTTATTTCTGAACTATAGTTTATTGGGGTTTGTTTGTTTGTTTGTTTGTTTTTTGAGACGGAGTCTCACTCTGTCGCCCAGGCTGGAGTGCGGTGGTGCAATCTCAGCTCACTGCAACCTCCACCTCCCATTTTCACGCCATTCTCCTGCCTCAGCCTCCCGAGTAGCTGGGACTACAGGTGCCCGCCACCACGCCCAGCTAATTTTTTGAATTTTTAGTGGAGACAGGGTTTCACTGTGTTAGCCACGATGGTCTCGATCTCCTGACTTCATGATCCACCCGCCTCAGCCTCCCAAAGTTCTGGGATTACAGGTGTGAGCCACCACACCCGGCCCCTTATAGTTTAGTTTTTTGTTATTTGTTCCATTGAGGACCGCTACTTCTCTGCATCACAATTGAGCCCTTCAGAACAAACTGGATAATGCAGGTGAAAGCAAAATCAATTCCAATCTGAAACAGAAATAAGATCCCCTCCAAAGCTCTTAGAAAATGGGACTTTAATGTAATTAATAAGTTGAAGTAGAAAACTCATTCACGAGCTTCTTCAATATCTCTTTTGGGGTTCTAGAGAATATAAATTTTTCTTTGTGTTTTTTTGGGGGGACTTGAATTACATCCAAGTGAATTGAAAAAGTTCTATGGACTCTCAGTAATATCTTATTCAGGTAAGTGTCTATGCATTTAATAAACCTAACCTTTTTATAAAATCATACATATATTCAACAATTAGGCTATCCAGTTGATTCAGACTAGTGGGTAAGATTTCATTTTTATTATATAAAATAGCTAATGAAAGTTAGTACCCAAGTTCTAGTTCTGGGTTCTACGGCTTCTATAGTAAACTAATCATATCACCTAAATGAAGACCCTTAATACTTGGGTGGCAGTTTCTTTAAATATAATGATAATTTGGGCTAAATGCTTTCTATCATTCTCTTTAGCTTTTTTTGTTGGTTTTTTTGTCCAGAGCCAGGTAACAATCTTCTACTTTTAAAACATAAAAATTCCCAATGGAATACTTCTAATTTATAGAATCACATGGTAGCATTAAGCTTTAAATTAATAGGAAATACAAATACTTTTGCAGTTCTTTTCAGTTATTTATTAAACTTTTTTACTACTATACTTTGAAGAGACCCCTTCCACAGTTTCTATTAGTGAGATTATCATATGACATCTAATACAGAAAAAATTATATTTTATGAAAACTTAAGGCCGGACACACCTGTAACCCCAGCCTTTTGGGAGGCCAAGACATGAGGATGGCTTGAGACCAGGAGTTTGAGACCAGCCTGGGCCACATAGTGAGACCTTATCTCTAAAAAATTTTAAATCAGCCAGATATAGTGGTGCTTACCTGCAGTCCCAGATACTCAGGAGGCTGAGGTGGGGGGATCACTTAAGCCTGGGATGTGGAGGCTGCAGTGAGCCATGATTGCATCACTGTACTCCGGCCTGGGTGACAGAGTGAGGCCTGTCTCAAAAGAGAAAAAAGGAAACAAAGCTTAAGTTGATTTTTGTCCCTGTTTCTCTGTTTTTTAATAAGGCAATAACATTTTCTCGCCCAACATACGGAACACATGTTATTAGTTAGACTTTATCCACAGATACTAAGGACAAAAATATATGAAATTGAGCAAATCCAGGAGATCTAGAACGCATGGTTATTACATTTCTAAGGCAGTTGCCTGGGTAGGTGATCTGCAGTCTTGTCTGAATGCTTTAAATTTAAACATGTAAATAAAACATAAGGTGTACTTGTTAGAACCACTGGCTGGCTGGGCCTTCTATTTGACTTGACATGTGGATAGCAAGTTTTAAAGATTACTATGCATTCAAATCTTGACAAAAATAATTATTTTTAGTACTGACGATGAAATGTCTAGGCTCTTAAATGAAATCTACAGTATTTTAACTATTATAGATCACTTTTACTGATTTTTCACTTGTTAACATTTTAATTGGTTTTCAATATTCACCTCATAGGAGATTTGAACTATCAGCTACCTTAAGACTTCATTATATCTTAATTCCATCTCAGAATTTTTTCTCAGATATATTTGAGTATCTGGAATTTGACCTGGGTTTCTAATACAAATTTTTGGTTTTGTTTTTATTTTTATTCCACTAACTGCTATTAATCAAAATGGACAATTAGGGGCTAGAAGCCTTTGGAAAAGATTTGGAAAGAAAGCAGAGAAACGTTTGTACTTATCAATATATCTTTTTCTGATTAACTTGTAATTATTTATTCACACTCACTTCACGCTTCCTTCCTTCCTGAAGACTTCCTCCAAACCCCTGGTGGGTCAGAATGTTCCTGCCTCAATCCCTATCAGATGTTGGGCATGTCTTTTAACCACGGGAATTAGTACAGCACTCTTTATTTGTCTGCCTAATAAAGTTGGGAACAACTTTAGCAGACGATGCCTGAGTCCGTAGTGGAAATTTAGTAATTTATTATGATGTGCCAAAATAACCTATATGGTAACAGCTGGATTTTAGAACTTCAATGGACACAGTCTTGCATAAAATGGACACTCAACCAATGTTGGTTTTTACTCATTCACATCCCCAGCATACTAATTAAAAGTGAAAAGGAAAAAAAACTCCCCTTACAGTAATAGGTTATGCATAAAGTAAGGAATGGGTAAACCAGTACAGAACCAGAGAAGAAGCTTTCAGATAAATACTTGCATGTCAATAATGGAAAGTAATTCTTATTATTTAATTCAAGTAATTATTGTGTGCTTTATATGGGATCTGCATCATACAAAGTAACAAATCTGATTAATATTAACTCTCAAGCTAAAAATCTTTTTGCAATTTCCCACTGACTTCTTGATATTATTAAAAATGTATCTATTTGGGCCAAAGCCTCCTACGTTTTTGTCCCTTCTACTTTTTCATGCACACAACCTGTCATGCCACAGTGCATGCTCCTCATTCCAACAATGCAGAAATTCCCAGGAGCCATGCCATGTTAAAATCATTTTTTAAGCTTTCAATGCCTCCCCGATCTTTACATTTGTAGTACTTAGCACATTTCTTGACATATAGTCAATCATCCATAAATATTGATTGAATAAATAAATAAGTGTTGTAAAACAATGGATGATGTTGAAGAAGTAAAGGAAACAGAGTTTGCTCCACTTTCACTGAAGGAACTGAATTATCACAAAGGGAGCAGCTGGGCAGCTCAATAAGACACACGGTGATCAATGCCAAGGTGAGTGGTACAGAGAGAGATGAGGGAAATGATTTAGATTCTCTAAGATTACAGTGACCTGAGATGGTCAGGAAGGTTCCCTGAAGGAGAGAGTCTTGAAAGGAAACTTAAAGAATAAGTCATTTGCAAGTAAATAGGATTTTGAAGGCACTGTGGGCAGAAATTAAATAAGCAAACAAATAAAACAAAAAATAGAGCACCAGAACCTGACCATGCTGTGAAAGTTTTGCCATGATCTGAGAAGGAGAAAACAGAGAGCCTGGGAGGGTTCTTTGCTTTGCCTTTATCAAGAATACCTGGGGTAGAAGGAGACCCTCCTATTCTAGGGCTATTTCAGAAGCAGAAAGATGACTGGTGCCTGAGGGAAAAGATATATTTGGTATTTGCAGAGGGGCCAAACGTGAAATACTCTATGTCAAATAGAAAAACTAGCTTTAAAATACAAACAAAACCAAATAATTCACTATGATAGTGCTTCTTAAATTTTAGACAGATTCACCTGGAGAGTGTTAAAAGACAGACTGCCCCCTGCAACCAAGTTTCTGATTCAGTGGTTCTGCAGTGGGGCCTGAGAATGTGCATTTCTAAAAAGTTCCCAGGCAGTGGCAGTGCTGATGCCTCTGGTTTAGAGACCCCACTTTGACAACCACTGTACTAGGAGCACCTGAATACACATTTTGAAGAATCTAATGGTGAGACACAGGAACCGTGGGCTGCAATGAGCAGCAGTCGTGTCAAGAACCAACAGATGGGCAGAAGGTCAGGGTGACACCTGTTCCTATAGGTTTTAAGACAAATTTCAGGCAATTTAATTATGAGCACATGTTAGTTTTATTACAAACCTGCTGTGGTAGAGGTTGGAGGGACAAAAGAAGGAGAGGCTCTCCAAGGCCAAAGATTTCTCCTTTAATAAGAGATATGATAGGAAATAAAAGTGGTTAAGATGGTCATGGCTAGAATAAATACAAAAAGGAAATAAAGTCTAATTAGAGATCTTTAGCTTCTTGAATGACAGTCAGCTGGGTGAGTGAGCAGCTTCTTAGAACTGGTCTTGATCTGATTAAAATCCAGCAGAAAAATGCCTGTTCATTTTATGAGGAACTATAATTTCTTCCCCAGTGGAGATTATGAATCACAACATACAAAAAGGTTCTGCCAGGTTTGGAACTCTTTTAAAAACAGAAGCCATCTGGGGCTCGTTGGTACTGAAGTCATGGAAACTAGCAAATAAATGAATAAGTGAAAAGGCATGCTTGTAAGCAAGGGGAAACCAGAATTTGTAATTTATTGCTGGTTTCAATTTTATCTTGACTACTTTCTTTATTCCAGGTTATTTAAATATTGAGTTAAATAAGGAGTTTGGCTATGTTTTCCTGAATTTGGGAACTGGCAGTTCTCTGTGTGCAGCCACACAGATGCTGGTGTTAAGTTATTTAGCATTTTGATCTTCTAGAAAGAGAGAGAGCAGGGTGAAACATCCAAGTTTGAGAATGACATTACATTTTCTATGAAGTTACCAGGAGTAGATTACACAGGGAACTGTGTGTGAGTTGCAGATCAGTTTGCTGTGGGCAAGTGAAGTATACAGAAATGAATTCAGGAAATAAATGGTTATCAGTGAGTTGTTATCTTAGACACATAGACACTTAGAAAATAGGGGTTATTTCAGACCATTGTTTTAAAACATTGTGGGGCTGCCACCAGGAAATCAGCAAAGTGCAGGTAGTGTTATTTTTTCTCTGCTAAAATACAAAATAGATACTAGGTCTGGGGTTCTTTATCTCCTATCCTCATCAGCACGCTTCAGGAAAGACAAAAAAAAAGGATGTCAGGGAAAATTCAACAAATTACATCACCAAATATTTATTAATTACCTAATATTTACAAAGCTACTTATTCATCATCGGAAAACCAAAGCCACTCCAATGACTTTGCACAGGTTACAGGTGTTTTCACTGAGAGTAGCTTGTATGAACCATTGAGCAGTCATGGAAGGTAGTTATTATAATAAACTGTTCGCTGCAAATTAAGGAAGTGGGAAGTAGATGCTTCTCTAGTCTGCTGTCAAAACTAGATTTTAACAGTTTGTATTATTTCTTACAAGAGACATTATTATTTTTAAAGAAATAAAAGTTACAAGTAGAGATTTAAAAGTTATAAAACTAGGGAAAGGGTCAAAAACGATTTCTGAAAGGGACCAAATAATACATGGTTTAGGATTTTTGAGCCATATAGTATCTGTCACAACTATTCAATTCTGCCATTGCAGTGCAAAAATAAACGAGCTTGGCCATGTTCCAATAAAACTTTATTTACAAAACTAGGCTGTGGGCAGATTTGGCTTGCAAACCGTAGTTTACTGACCCCCTGCTGTAGAGAATGACTAACGTGAACATTGTGTCACTTATCACACAGGGAACATTTAATCTCACTAGCCTCAAGAAGAGATTATCACCCCAAAAAGTAAATTTATAGTTGTTAAAGCCTTATTGAGGTAAATTAGAAACATGTGAAATACATTTTCAAACTGTGTTCTTCTCCTTTCAAAGGATGTGTCTCACTGTGTTTGAATCTGGACACTCAGTGATGCCAAGGCAAAAGTGTTTTATTCTCCTAAGAATGTCCTCATGCGGCCTTTTGTTTTCAAATAACAAGTTTCCCAGTTGCACATTAAATTATACAGCTGAGGTATAGACTTTCTTCTAAGACCTCATCTTAGCTATTGGCATAAATTCTGGCCTTTTTATTTCTATTTGCCCTTTCAAAGCAACTCCTTCATTTATCTCCTAAACAGATGTTGCCATCAGGTACCTTATGCCTGGCTCCAAAGATTGGCATACGGTTCCATCTAACCCATTGTCACCTTGAGCATGAATCTGCAGCCGCTGAAGCTGGAGAAAGGAGCTCTCTGCCAGGAAGCCGAGGCCCTGGGGATTCAGCACTGCATCCTTTATAATGTGGTGAATCTCCAGGGGGGAAGAGGAAAGGCAGCCAAGACAAGTCTGCCAATTCCTGGGTTTCACAAGGCTCATTCTGCGAGTCCTTTTGTTTCCTTTCCTGCTTCTAACTTGAATTGACTGATGAAAGAAAGGAAGTGCCATTGAATAGAGGTTCTCACATTTGCCTTCTAACTTTGTTCCATAGGAAACGGGCCACCCACAGTGCTGGCAAAAGGAAGGGCAGCCAGAAGGACCTCCGACCCCCTGATCTTTGGATCCATCATGAAGAAATGGAGATGAAAAATATTGAAAAGCCATCTGGCACTGACCCTGCAGGAAGGGACTCTCCCATCCAAAGTTGCCAAGACCTCACACCAGTCAGCCACAGCCAGTCAGAAACCCAACTAGGAAGCAAAAGCACCTCTCATTCAGGTAATTATCTTTTCGCTGGCATTAGGGAAAACTTACCATTCTGAACCCAAGGGAGTTTTTCACTCCTTTTATGGAAATGTCTTCCCCACTAATTTGCATGTCATTATGGGTCATTTATCAATAGTTAAATGGATCTAATATAAATTTGGTTGATTAACCAATTATATGTCTTTCTTCATCCTGTGACTTGATATAATTTTAATAATTCTTTTATAATTTTGATAATTCTTGAATTTTCTATGAAGTTGGAAGTAGGACAGTTGGGAAATACAGAAACTTAAATCCTAAATGAATTGGCTGCTTTTTGTTAATTGTTAAACAAATGTTTTGTCAAGGCAATAAAATTTGAAGCCATCTGTACATTTTCCAGTTCCTTATTTCTATAGATAATTGAAAGTTAATTCTAAATTTACTGTCAATTCCCCGTTTTAAAAATCACATCAGGGCACTTGAAGTACAAAAAAACTGAATATTCTGTTACTTTGGCCTTGATTACTATGGAAATCAACTGTCATCCACATAAAGTCACCTTATGTGATCCCCAGACTAGTTTGATGGGATTCTGTCTGAAAACTATGCTGTTATACAAAGGGATCTGAAAAAAAAAAAAAAAGCCTACTGTTCAATGAATTGGTGCAGAACAATCACTGGTGTCCAGGGATAAGTAAGAACACTAGAAAATAATTGTAAGATAGTTCACTTTCTCTGGGTCTTCATATTATCTAAGTGCTTATGGGAATCATCAACCAAATACTATCATCAAAAAATCCCTTGGTCTACTCAAGATGTGATTATAGAATGAGGAGCTCCTGTTTTTTTTTGTTTTTTTTTTTTTATTATTTAAGTTTTAGGGTACATGTGCACAACGTGCAGGTTAGTTACATATGTATACATGTGCCATGCTGGTGCGCTGCACCCACTAACTCGTCATCTAGCATTAGGTTTATCTCCCAATGCTATCCCTCCCCCCTCCCCCCACCCCACAACAGTCCCCAGAGTGTGATGTTCCCCTTCCTGTGTCCATGTGTTCTCATTGTTCAATTCCCACCTATGAATGAGAATATGCGGTGTTTGGTTTTTTGTTCTTGTCATAGTTTACTGAGAATGGTGATTTCCAATTTCATCCATGTCCCTACAAAGGATATGAACTCATCATTTTTATGGCTGCATAGTATTCCATGGTGTATATGTGCCACATTTTCTTAATCCAGTCTATCATTGTTGGACATTTGGGTTGGTTCCAAGTCTTTGCTATTGTGAATAATGCCTCAATAAACATACGTGTGCATGTGTCTTTATAGCAGCACGATTTACAGTCCTTTGGGTATATACCCAGTAATGGGATGCCTGGGTCAAATGGTATTTCTAGTTCTAGATCCCTGAGGAGTCGCCACACTGACTTCCACAATGGTTGAACTAGTTTACAGTCCCACCAACAGTGTAAAAGTGTTCCTATTTCTCCACATCCTCTCCAGCACCTGTTGTTTCCTGACTTTTTAATGATTGCCATTCTAACTGGTGTGAGATGGTATCTCATTGTGGTTTTGATTTGCATTTCTCTGATGGCCAGTGATGGTGAGCATTTTGTCATGTGTTTTTTGGCTGCATAAATGTGTTCTTTTGAGAAGTATCTGTTCATGTCCTTCGCCCACTTTTTGATGGGGTTGTTTGTTTTTTTCTTGTAAATTTGTTTGAGTTCATTGTAGATTCTGGATATTAGCCCTTTGTCAGATGAGTAGGTTGCGAAAATTTTCTCCCATTTTGTAGGTTGCCTGTTCACTCTGATGGTAGTTTCTTTTGCTGTGCAGAAGCTCTTGAGTTTAATTAGATCCCATTTGTCAGTTTTGGCTTTTGTTGCCATTGCTTTTGGTGTTTTAGACATGAAGTCCTTGCCCATGCCTATGTCCTGAATGGTAATGCCTAGGTTTTCTTCTAGGGTGTTTATGGTTTTAGGTCTAACGTTTAAGTCTTTAATCCATCTTGAATTGATTTTTGCATAAGGTGTAAGGAAGGGATCCAGTTTCAGCTTTCTACATATGGCTAGCCAGTTTTCCCAGCACCATTTATTAAATAGGGAAGCCTTTCCCCATTGCTTGTTTTTCTCAGGTTTGTTAAAGATCAGATAGTTGTAGATATGTGGCATTATTTCCTGGTTTTAAAGTGAATTATTTGAATGTGTTACTGTTTTACTGGACTCTGTCATCTCAGAATTGCATAAACAAGAAATACAAGTATTGATTGTCAACCATGGATTGTTGAATATTTCTTTTCAAGCTCTTAAATGATGTCTTAGGCAGATTTCCTAACTTCCTTGTCACTCCAGTTATTGAAGGACAGTCTAGTTCCATTAAGAACTATAATCTGAAATTTAATTAAAGATTCCTTTTTCTCATGCTCAGCTAGATATTTGGCTCTAGGGACTGGGGGTCAGAATTTGTTTTCTCAATCCTCCAGTACATTGGAGTGAAATGGAATGGTGGGATTGAGAAGAAGCGGGAATAAAGTCTGTTTCAGAAACACTGTTACATCTTTTCCCCTCCTCTCCACTTTTCCTGAGCATGTGCGAGAAGAGGGATGGAGTGAAGAGGGAGGGGAGGTGAGGAGAAAGAGACGAAAGTACCATTTGAAGTTCTTCATAGCTTTTGTGGACACGTGGGCTAACCTCTATGTGGTATCCAAATTCTGGGTCTCTTATGAAACAGAAGTATGACTTATTTATGGCAGGGGTACTCAACCCCTGGACCATGGACCAGTACTGGTTCATGGCCTGTTAGGAACTGGGCCACACAGCAGGAGGTGAGCAACGGGCAAAAGAGCAAAGCTTCATATGTATTTACAGCCATTCCCTATCGCTCCCATTACTGCCTGAGCTCTGCCTCCTGTCAGACCAGCAGCAGCATTGGATTCTTATAGGAGCATGAACCCTATTGTGAACTGCACATGTGAGGGATCTAGGCTGCACGCTCCTTATGAGAATCTAATGTCTGATGATCTGTCACTGTCTCCCATCACCCCCAGATGGGACCATCTAGTTGCAGGAAAACAAGCTCAGGGCTTCCACTGCTTCTACATTATGGTGAGTTGTATAATTATTCCATTATATATTACAATGTAATAATAATAGAAATAAAGTGCACAATAAAGGTAATATACTTGAATCATCCTGAAACCGTACCCTGCCCCCTGCCCCCAGGTCCATGAAAAAATTGTCTTCCATGAAACTGGTCTGTGGTGCCAAAAAGGTTGGAAATGGCTGCTTTGTGGGGCCTTGTAGACCAGGCCCAGTTCCATGATGGGAGACATGAAGTCCAGGCTTACCACCTAGCACAGCTCTTCCTCTTCCCTCATGAGGCCTCTGGGAAATTCCAGCAAGGGGACTCAAGCCCAGCCAACTTTTCACATGCCCACTTGGCCCACAAGAATCTCCTATATCCTTGCCAGACCCAATGGTGAGAGAGCTTGCACTCTACCACTGGCCCTCTCTCAACCTTGCTCTCTTCAATTACTTTTTCCTCTGCTTAGATAGACTCGGGGTAGAACAGCAAGCCCACTGCCTAAACAGGCTTTCGCCTGGGGAGTGACAGAAAAACAAATCCCTTTTGCAGGAACCTCCATATTTTACAAGTGATTCTTCTTCTAGCTTTGTTCTTGACTGGATATCAGGGAGAGGAGAGCACCTCCACCTCCCACTGAAAGGGAGAGAATTGCCTCACTGCCCTAAGGAGGTTTTGCCAATGATTTCTAAGACACATCCTTCTAACCTTTTCCTTTCGTCTTTTAGATACTGAGATGACATTAAGTTGATATCTCTTAATAAGTCCTGGGGGAAGGTTTAATCCCAAGTGATGACTGTTTTCTTTAAAATAAAAGGGTACTTATGCCTACTTGTCCTCAATTTGAGGACCTCGTTGCCAATTTTGTAATAAAAGGAAAGTAATCCTCAAAGTCCTGCAAGCTATACTTTATGTTAAATTAAGTATTCTTCTCTCCTGCTTAAAAAAACAAAATTCAACATAAGTGAACAGCATTACCAAGAAACATTATATTTAACAATGGGGTTCCTGAGTAGGCAATAACTATGTAAGGAGAGATTACTGTATGTTAAATTCTATGATTTGGACTTTTATACATTATTTTGCCTAATCTTCACAAAATACTTTGAGGTAGATGCTATCATTCTTTTCATATAGTAAATGAAGTAACCAAATTAAGAAGGGTTAAATAATGTGCCCAGATTTCAGAGCTAGTATCACAGCCAGGACCAAAAAAATCTGACCCCAAATTAATGTTTTGTTGATCCAGTTTCAATTAACTCATGTAATACTTTTATATAAGTACTTTTGTTGTTTTGTGCCCATGAAATTAGCTTTTTGGATAAAACCAGAAATTAATTTACAGTATTCATACTTTAGCTATGGAAAAGAGAATTGAATCAAGCAATTGCTGCGTAAACAACAACAACTAATTTTATTGAGAGTTAATTTTTTATTTTACTCATTCTTCCCTACTGCTGGTATGCAAACTGCTTAAACAAAACCTACTTCATTCTCTAACCACAAAAATAGAGGATGCCACTAAAATATCTAGGAATTAAGATGATAAGTCATTGCTTCATGATACATCTCTTCTACATCTAGTGGATTTCAAAATTATTTTCTTTACTTAAAAGTTTACAATAAAGAAATGAAAGAGTTCAGGTCTATTTGATCTCTAGGACTTGTAAATAGAATTTACTTTCTTGAAATGGATTTATCCTAGTCTAATTTCACTACAGAAGCACCACAGGATTATGTTACTTAGTTTCACTTCGGAAGAATGAACAAGTAAATTTCAGCATGTGGCATTTGGTAGTATTCAATTTTTTAAAATGTTCAATTCAGTGAATAACATCTATAAAAGAGTTACATAACACCAAATGGGCAATGTGATTTAACACTTAACTTTTTATTAGTTATTTTGAATTATATACATGTCTATTAAATCCTGTATTTAAATTTCCCAACCTCATTTGGACCAATGGTAAATAATGTCAGGTGGCAAGTTGATGAGACAAGCCACAAAGTGTTACTACCAAAAAATTTTATGCTTCAAAAAAAGTAAAAGGAAAAAATCTTGTTTAACTTTTCAATGAATTCATGTAATATCAAGCACAGTCTATTTTTAGAATTTAAAAAAACCTGAAAACCCACACACAGACACCCAACAATATCAAAGGACTTATTTGAAAACTGTTACCACCAGGAGCTGTGGCTCACACCTGTAATCCCAGCACTTTGGGAGGCCGAGGTGTGCGGATCACCTGAGGTTGGGAGCTTGAGATGAGCCTGACCAAGATGGAGAAACTCCTCTCTAGTAAAAATACAAAATTAGCCAGGCGTGGTGGTACATGCCTGTAATCCCAGCTACTTGGGAGGCTGAAGCAAGAGAATCGCTTGAACCTTGGAGGCAGAGGTTGCGGTGAGCTGAGATCACGCCACTGCACTCCAGCCTGGGCGACAAGAGAGAAACTCCATCTCAAAAAAAAAAAAAAAAAAAAAAATATGAAAAAAGAAAAAGAAAACTGGTTGGATCTAGAGTTACTTTTACTTTTTTGGAGTGGCAAGAAGAAGCACATTAGATAGTGTTTTAATGTTTGCTTCTACTGTCAAACATAATTTTGAAAACTAAAGAGGAGGAAAGTCTGTTGTATTTAATTGATATTTTCACTGTTTCTGTTGTTCATTTTTCCTGTTTGATTATCTGAGATTCCTCTTACTACTTCCTGTTTAGAGAAATTCCATTAGCTATTTTTTTTGATGGTTTACCTGCTTGAGACAAATTCTCTTCATTTTGCTTCATTGGACAATGACTTGATTTCACCTTCATTCTTGAAGTATATTTTTGCTGGATATTGTTAACCCAATTCTGTTTGGTAGTTCTCTTTTAGCACTTGAAAAATGTGTTGGATACTTCTGGCCTTCATGATTCCTGATGAGAAATCTGCTGTCATTTGAATTGTTTTACCCATATAAGTTGTTTACCTCTCACTACTTCTAAGATTTTTTTGTTGTTCTTGTCTTTAGTTTTAAGAAGCTGAACTGTGATGTGTCTGGTATGGATTTCTTTGGTTTTATCCTGTTTGGGGATTACTGAATTTCTTGAAACTATAATGTTTATTTATGTCTTTTGCCAAATTTTGGAAATATCAGCCCATAATTCTTTAAATATTTTTCAGTTTCACACTCTTTTTCCTCTTTTATTGACTTTTTGGACACTATAATTTTTTCCCAAAATTGATGCTTTTCTATTCTTTCTATTTATTTATTTTATTTGAGATGGAGTCTTACTCTGTTGCCCAGGCTGGAGCGTAGTGGCGCAACCTCAGCTCACTGCAACCTCCACCTCCTGGGTTCAAATGATTCTCTTGCCTCAGCCTCCCAAGTAGCTGGGACTACAGGCACATGCCACCACTCCCGGCTAATTTTTTGTATTTTTAGTAGAGACAGGGTTTCACCATGTTAGCCAAAATGGTCTCGATCTCCTGACCTCATGATCCGCCCACCTCAGCCTCCCAAAGTGCTGGGATTACAGGCATGAGCCACCACGCCCAGCCAAAGCGATGCTTTTCTAATGTTGCCACTTTATTTCTTTTAGTTTATTTTGTGTTTAGAGATGGGCGTCTCACTCTGTTGAACAGATTGGTCTCAAAACATCCTCCTGCCTCGGCCTCTGTAACAGCTGCAATCACAGGCATGAGCTACACACTCAGTGGTTGCCATTTTAAAACCCACACACTTTTAAATGCTCTGGTCTCCTAGGAAACTTTTTCAATATTTTTACCATTAGGGTGTACTTCTTTGGTAGATGGTTTTAGGTCAGTCTTGTGATCCTTATTCCCCTCTTCTCTCTTCTATACAGACTTTCCAGATAGCCGGCTTTTCACAAAGACTTTGTGGCTGTAGCTTGAGAAATAGCTTTGCTAGAAAGTATTATTTCTCTTTGTACTTACAGGAAATTTGAAATGTATCCTCTTTTCTGTTTTTGTGATTCTGCTGAAGGAGTAATATTTGCATAGTTCATTTTTATTTTTATTTTTTGAGACTGAGTCTCTCTCTGTCACCCAAGCTGGAGTGCAGTGGTGCAATCTCAGCTCATTGCAACCTCCGCCTCCTGGGTTCAAGCGATTTTTCTGCCTCAGCCTCCCAAGTAGCTGGAACTACAGGCAGCCACCACCACACCCAGCTAATTTTTGTATTTTTAGTAGAGACAGAGCATCACCATTTTGGCCAGGCTGGTGTCGAACTCTGACCTCAAGTGATCCACCCACTTTGGCCTCCCAAAGTGCTGGGATTACAGGCGTGAGCCACCACGCCTGGCCAGGTTTGCATAGTTTACTGTTTTGTATGATTCTGTGTAGTTTTTGTAGGATGTGTGAACAGAGTTAGATTTAGGAAGCTTCCATGACTTCACCTATGTGGACTTCTCCCAGTATAATTTTTTATTTTAAGTTGTATTAATTATGCTGTTAATTTTTTTAAAAATGCATGCATATGATAAAAAATAAAAAGAATAAAAAACGTTTCAAAAAATAGTAAGTACCCAAAATAGTAAAACATATGTTTGCCTCTTCCCTATCCCAAATTCCTAATCCCTTTCGCAAAAGGAAAACAATGTTAAAAATTTTGTGTATAACCTTACTACATAGATATAGGTGTGTACATATATATATATATTCATATACACATAGAAATGTGTGTCACAATATGGTTTTATATGCATACTACACAAATGGGAACATACACTATTCAGAACTTCAGTTTTTTAATACATATTATAATTAACTTTTCAAATCTGCATATATCCATTTTTTCTGATTTTTAGTGACTCTTTAGTATGATATTTTATGGAATCCTAATAAATTCATGTAAATATGTCTGATCTTATTTTCAAAGAATGTAGTTTATTTCTTGTGGGTTTTTTGTAATAAAATTTAATATGGTTGGGCTTAAAGTATTAGTTGAATGAATTCTAGTAAATTAATATAGTGGAATATTACATAGCTGTTAAAAATTATACTGACTTATGTATTAATAAAGAAAGATTTTTGTGTTACTTTTTAAAGCAGGTTGCAAAAAGTGTGCATGATATAATGCCATTTTTGAAAAATATATTAATGTATGCTCTCCCACTTTCACATTTATAAACATGCAAAAATTATAAGCATCAAAATATAAATAACGGTTTATTGTGTGCAATGAGTTTAGAGTTTATGGTTAATTTCATTAAGATTTGTACAATGAAATAGATTCAGGTAACAAGAAGGTAGATACTATCGTAGAAAGCATCTGTAAGACTAAAAGGCATTGGAATGGCTGCTAGAAATTATGTAAAGTGTTGCATCCTTGAAGAGGGCATGTTTCTCAGGAGTGTATATTTTTTAGGTCAAGACACTGAGGAAGCAGGGAGCTCTATGTCCACTCTGGAGAGGTCGCTGGCTGCACGCCGAGCCCCCCGGGCCAAGCTCATGATTCCCATGGATGCCCAGTCCAACAATCCTGGTGAGTCAATATTGGTGCCACAATGAAGAAATGAAATGCTTTCTGTATGTATCTTTTCTATAAAAAATCAAATTATCAAAAGTAATTAGAATTTTCCCTGAACTTTCTGGACAAATGGAAATGAGGAATGACTAAAACCATATCATTAATAATTTGAAGTCCAAGTCTTCATTCATTACTGTATTATTTTGTATACAATCAAATGGTCTGTTGGCAAACAGATGGTTATATATTTAAGAAATTGTTTGTAAAATATATGAATTCACATAAAAGAGCTGATATATATTTTAATATTATTGATCTTATTCTAATAATCATCTCCATAGTTTATTATTTATTTATTTATTTATTTTGAGACAGAATCTTGCTGTGTTGCCCAGGTTGGAGTGCAGTGGCACGATCTTGGCTCACTGCAACTTCCACCTCCCAGGTTCAAGTGATTCTCATGCCTCAGTCTTCCAAGAAGCTGGGACTACAGGCGTGCACCACCATGCCCAGCTAATTTTTCTATTATTAGTAGAGACAGGGTTTTACCATGTTGGCCAGGCTGGTCTCCAGCTCCTGACCTCATGTGATCCGTCTTCTTCAGCCTCCCAAAGTGCTGGGAATATAGGCATAAGCTACTGCACCCATCCTCCATAGCTTTTTGAATAAACTTTTTAATGAGTCTAATTCTCACACTTAAATAATCTAGCTCCTTTAAAGCAGATGTTGACAGACACCCACTTACTACACACCCCTTGTTGAAGTTTTCTGTCATCCTCCCACATTCACTGAAGATATTATTATCTGGGAATCACTCCTTTCCAATTACTTCTATGCTCAGTCTTGGTAATTACAGTATTCGTGCAGATAATCCATCTGATACCCTAGATGGTTAGTTCCTCTATGTTGCCTGCAAAGATATTGATTCCTTCCCACCTCAATTCATAAATTCCATGTCACACCAAATCAAACCAGTACAAAATGTCAGTTCCTATTACCTTATTAGTTACCTGCTCACTTTATTGCCCCCTTGCCATCAATTCTTCAATCCCACCAGGACCTCCAATCCATTAACTCTGCCATTTCTTCCCATCCCTCATCCCCTTCATGTCCTCATTTATCTGCAAGCTTAACTTAGGTTTTATAGTCACTTATTATCTTCAGTCTCATCTCCCTTGGTCCTCCTTCCCCATCTTACTCACCTGAAAAAACCCTGGTTAAATAAGCAGCTCCCCAATTCTTACCCCATTCCCTCATAGCTAAATGTATCTGGAGAAAAACATATAGCCTGCTTACTGAGTATTTATGACCAAAAGTCCAAGGTGAGCTCTCACTATTTGGAAATGACACTGTATTTCTCTAGTGGTTCATAGTTACACTTTATAAGATGAATGTCTTATACATATTCTTACTTCCCAGATTTCAGTATCTCCCATCTTTCTCTATTCTTAGCTAATAATCTTATATCAGGAAGAAAAGAAAAGCATTCAGAAAGTGGTATCCTTGTTATTCCATCAAATCTAATTGATCTGTTAGTGCTGCTCTCTGAGTGTCTTGTTGAAATCCCTTCTCACTCATTTAGAGACTCTTCTGTAATTACCCCTTCCCTTTCCTGCATCATCAGTTTTTTTTCCTTATTTATCACTGCAGTAAGCACACAAATATTAATATTCTGTCATAACTCCTGTTTTATAACACTCAATGCCACTTCCCCCTCCAATTGAAAGCATATTTACTGAAAAAATTTTCTAAATTATCTGCACTAACTTTCTCCTCTTTCTAAGCTTTCTTATTAGTTTTAATAAGATTTTTACAGTCACTCTCCACTGAATCCATGATTGCCAAGGTTGTCAATAATCTCCACATTGTCAAATCCAACGGTCAAGTCTCAGACTCTCAGAAACAGTTGACATAGGTTCTCACTTATTTCCCTGAGACACTTTCTCTTTGGCTTGTAATGTACTAGATGCCCCTGGTTTTCTTCCTACCCTTCTGGCTGCTCCTCCTCAGTATCCTTCATGTATTTCTCTTCTTCTTCCTGATCTCTAAGAGTCAGAGAATGCCCCAGGGCTCAGTCTTCAGGTATCCTCTCTTTTCTCCCTACACCTGCTTCTTAGATAATGTCGTCTAGTATCAATGGCCTTAAATATTATTAAAATGCTGATGAATCCTGGAGGACATTATCCTGAGGCAGGATCTCTAGGGCAAGGGCAAAATGCCACCAGTCTTTGCTAAAACATAGCAAGAGTCTCCTTTGCTTCATTTCCCAATAATTTCCTCATCACCATCTGAGGACACCTCAGCCTGGACTTCATTGTCCGTATCACTACAAGCATTTTGGTCAAAACTGTTCATCAAGTCTCTAGGCAATTCCAAACTTTCCCACATCTTCCTGTCTTCTTCTGAGCCCTCCAAATTGTTCCAGCTTCTGACCATTACCCAGTTCCAAAGTCACATCTACATTTTCAGATTATCTTTATAGCAGTGCCACACTCTTTGGGGTACCAATTTACTGTATTAGTCCGTTTTCACACTGCTATAAAGATACTACCTCAGACTGGGTAATTCAAAAACAAAGGAGCTTTAAATGACTGACAGTTCCGCATGGCTGAGGAGGCCTCATGAAACTCAGAATCATGGTGGAAGGTGAAGGAAAAGCAAGTACCTTCTTCACAAGCCAGCAGGAAAGAGAGAGAGAGAGAGAAAACGAAGGCGGACCCCATATAAAACCACCAGATCTCATGAGAACTCACTCACCATCACAAGGAACATGGGGGGAACTGCCCCAATGAGCCAATCACCTCCCACTTTGTCCCTCTCTTGACATGTGGGGATTACAATTCGAGATGAGATTTGGGTGGGGACACAGAGGCAAATTATATAAATCAACTTACTCTGTTCAGAAACTCTAGTTTCATGCCTCTTCATTCTGATTTCCTTATACGCTAAATTCAGTCTTTTACCAAATTATTGTTTTCAAAACATTTCCCAAATTTGACCACTCTTTTCCGTCTTCACTGTTTTGCCCTTATCCAAGCTACCATCATCTCTTACAGATTACTAGACTACAGCAATAAGCTTGTAACTAGTCTCTTCTTTAGCTTTTTGAAAAAAAAAAACTATTCATAATTTTTGTGGGTACATAGTAGGTATATATATTTATGGGGTACATGAGATGTTTTGATACAAGCATGCAATATGTAATAATCACATCGTGGAGAATATGGTATCCATCCACGCAAGTGTTTATCTTTTTTGTTAAAAACAATCCAATTATACTCTTAGTTATTTTTAAATGTACAATTAAGTTATTATTGACTACAGTCACCCTGTTGTGCTATCAAATAGTAGGTCTTATTCATTCTATTTTTTATACCCATTAATCTTCATTAGCCTTTGCGCTTACAGTCAATTGTCTACACAGCTGTCTCTCAATATGTAAATTAGATAATGTTGTTCCTCTGTGACTTCCATCACATGTAGAAACAAAATCCACTAATTTTACTATGTCCTTCAAGGTCCCATGTGATTTAGTCTCTGGGTTTATCCCTCACTTTATCTCCTATTGCTCCTTTCTGTAATTCATTACAATCATGTAACCTTCCCCTGTGTTCCTTGGATAATAGGCATATCTCAGTTCAGGGAATCTGCACTTGCTGTAGTCTTTGGAATCTCTTTTTGTAGATATTTACATGTCTTATCCCCCATGTCTTTCAGGTCTCTATTCAACTACCACCTTTATAAGCAGGTCTTCCCTGACCATTGCCTAACACAGCATCTCTGGTCACTCTCTGTACTTCTCTATTATGCTTCATTTTTCTTTTTTAATGCATTACACTATTCTATTTGTGGTTTTGTGTTTGTTATTTATTTGCTTCCTGTATTTTAATATGATCTTTATAGGGGCAAGGATTATGCCTATTTTGGTCATTTTGAGTCCCCAATACCCAGAACAGCACCTGGCACATGGTAGGCATGCACTCAATACCATTTAGTCAAATGAATGAATTAATAGTTGTTTCTTTTTACTTACCATATGCCACATCCTCCCTATGCTCCATTACATCTTCTCTCAATTTTACTATAATAAGTGCAAAAACTTACATAGCATTTATAATGAATGCCAGCTGTTCAAGTCATGTAGTAAGCACTATTGTTATGCTTCTCATTGTTAGGTTCTCTCATTTACTAGAGAGAGAAGAAAGGATTGGAGAGTTTAACTAGCTAGCAGTCACACAGCTAGTATGTGCTATAGCCAGAATTTGGACTCAAAAGGTCTGATTTCAGAGTTCAGTGTTCTTAATCATTATGCTCCTAGCTGTCATACCCTGTGAAGCTATTGTCCTTTTTCTTTTATACCTTTCACTACTGAGAAAGATACTGTGCACTTAGTTGCCTTTTTTCCCCTCTAGTTGCACTCCTCTTGTATTAATAACTAAGTTCTATCTGTGCCAATCATTTTTGCTTTCTTCTCAAACATTATTGTACTTTAGAATCTGTGGAGCCTTCCTGTCCCATCTAATTAGAAATATCTTCCTCATCTAATAAATTCCCATATGCCATTGCTTTTTCTTTCACAGTATCTTTGAATCCCTGGCTATCCTCCCCTTCTCAACTCTTTTATGTCTTCTTTGTGACTTCACATCTAAACTGCCAAGACAACTTCCTAGCTACGTCTTCCCGGCTCTAGCATCTTCCAGACTCTTAGGCATCCTGCTTGCCAGATTTCTTCCTAAAACAAGTTAAACATGGCATCCCACCCCATACATTTCTCCAGTGGCTCCCATTTGTCTGCCAAGAAAAACAAAACAAACCAAACAAATTTTTAAAAACGTTTTTAGCATATCATATTGGAATCTAGATTTCTGTTACTCTATCCTTATATGTACCCAGACTCATGCTAAGGTAGACTCATTGCTGATCCACAAATATGCACTGTCCTTCATTTGTTTTTTTCCCTTTACATATTTCTTTCCTTTGGAAATGACTCAGTGGATAGCTCAACCTAAGAAGTTTTATGTATCCTCCAAAGACCAGAGTAGATACTGATGCTCTTACAAATGCTTTTCTGATTACTCCATCTAGAAATAATGACTCCCTTTTATATGTTTGAATAACATGTTCTTGTAGCACGATATAGCATTTATTACACACAATACTGCCTTATATGCTTAGGCTTTCAAGTACAAATCTTCCCTCCTCTAACAGCTTGTGAATTACTTCATGATAAGGATGTAATGTATCTAATTCATCTTCATATTCACACATTTTATTGTTTAGTACCTAGCACAAAATTGGTGCTTGCTAAATATCTGTCGAATGAAAAAACAAATAAATGTATTATTAAAATGCCTTCCTTATGTTTGTAACACATCGATGTTTGGCGAGCTCTTTGTCAGTTATAAATAGCATGTCGTCTAACAAAATTGTCTGATGTATTAAGAGCAGTTAAACTTGTTTTCATTAAACAGAAAAGGAAATAAGAGGCTTAGAAAGAGAAAGAAAATCTAACAAGTATGAAAATTTTTAATATTATTCACTTGGTAAATACCTTGCTAATTATTATTTTCATTTAATCCTCACAATATTATCATGTGGTAAGATTATCCTGATTTTACACATGGGAAACAGCGACTCAGACAGCTTAAGCAACTTCCTCTAGGATACCTGGGCAACCTCAGAACCTCTACGGTATACTGCTTTTCCAAAGATAAATATGGCTTTTATCTCCTAAATTATTCATATCCTTTTATTCTTCAAAAAGATTTTCTGAAGGTGCTATCTCCATTGTCTAAACGTGGAAGCTGAGGCTCTGAGAGTCTGAACTTGAAACCTCTGCTTGATCTATCTACTCTACTATATTGCTTCATACTGTTATCTTGAGCTCTGAGTTTTTGTATGCCTAAAATAACAAATCTTCTCTTACTTAGTGACTTATTCTACATGAATGGAAGCCATAAAATTACCAGAAATTAATTTTTTTATTTTTTGTAATTATCAGATAACAACACATACATGGTTTTAAACCATCACATAGTTTTCCAAAATTTATAAGAATATTCTGATTCAGCAATTCCATTCCTAGATATATTCTACTCTTGGATATGTACCCAATGGAAATATATAAAATATTAGTCAACAGGTGCATATAAGAATGTGGGTTATTTGTAATATCACATCTTCATTACAATAGATGAATATGGTATATTCATATAGTGGAGTACAATGCAGGAATAAAAATAAACTAAAATTATACAAAACAATATGGATAATCTCATGGGTGTAAATTTGCAATAAAGAGACCTGATGCATCTATATAATTCAATTTATGTAAAATTAGAAAATCAGTAAAATAATCCATGAGGTTTAATATGGTTTGGCTGTGTCCCCACCCAAATCTCATCTTGAATTCCCATGTCTTGTGGGAGGGTCCCAATGGGAGGTAATTGAATCATGGGCAGGTCTTTCCTGTGCTATTCTTGTGATAGTTAATAAGTCTCACAAGATGTGATGATTTTAAAAATGGGAGTCTCCCTGCACAAGCTCTCTTCTCTTCTCTGCTGCCATGTGAGACGTGCCTTTCACCTTCTGCCGTGATTGTAAGGTCTCCCCAGCCACATGGAACTGTAAGTCCAATAAACGTCTTTTGTAAATTGCTCAATCACAGGTATGTCTTTATCAGCAGCGTGAAAACGGACTAATACAGTAATTGGTTCTGGGAGTGGGGCATTGCTGTTAAGATACTCAAAAATGTGGAACTGACTTTGGAGCTCAGTAAGAGGCAGAGGTTGGAATAGTTTGGTGGAGGGCTCAGAAGAAAACAGGAAAATGTGGGAAAGTTTGGAACTTCCTAGAGACTTGTTGAATGGCTTTGGCCAAAATGCTGATAATGATACAGACAATGAAATACAGTCTGAGGTGGTCTCAGATGGAGATGAGGAACTTGTTGGGAACTGGAGCAAAGGTGACTTTGGTTATGTTTTAGCAAAGAGACTGGGGGCATTTTGCCCCTGCCCTAGAGATTTGTGGAACTGAACTTGAGAGAGATGATTTAGAGTATCTGACAGAAGAAATTTCTAAGCAATAAAGCATTCAAGATGTGACTTGGATGCTGTTAAAGGCATTCAGTTTTACAAGGGAAGCAGAGAATAAAAATTCAGAAAATTTGCCCCCTGACAATACGATAGAAAAGAAAATCCCATTTTCTGGGAAGAAATTGAAGCTGGCTGCAGAAATTTGCATAATCAATGAGGAGCTGACTGTTAATCCACAATATAATAGGGGAAATGTTTCCAGGGCATGTCAGAAGTCTTCACAGCAGCCCCTCACATCATGGGCCTGGAGGCCTTGGAGGAAAAAGTGGTTTCATGGACCAGGCCCAGGGTCTGTGAGCTGCGTGCAGCCTATGGACTTGGTGCCCTGTGTCCCAGCTGCTCCAGCTGTGGCCGAAAGGAGCCAAAATAGAGCTCAGGTATTGGCTTCAGAGGGTGTAACCCTCAAGTCTTGGCAGCTTCCTTGTGGTGTTGAGCCTTCCAGTGCACAGAAGTCAAGAACTGGGGTTTGGAAACCTCTGCCTGGATTTCAGAGGATATATGGAAATGCCTGAAGGTCCAGGCAGAACTTTGCTGCAGGGGTGGGGCTCTCATGTAGAACCTCTGCTAGGGCAGTGCAGAAGGGAGATATGGGGTCAGAGCCCCCACACAGAGTCCCTACTGGGTCACCATCTAGTGGAGCTGTGAGAAGAAGGCCACCATCCTCCAGACTCTGTAATGGTAGATCCACTGACAGCTTGCACTGTGCACCTGGAAGAGCTGCAGACACTCAATGCCAGCTCATGAAAGCAGCTAGAAGGGAGGATGTACCCTGCAGAGCCACAGGGACGGAGATGCCCAAGACCATGGGAACCCACCTCTTGCATCAGTGTGACCTGAATGTGAGACATGGAATCAGAGGAGATCATTTTGGAGCTTTAAGATTTGACTGCCCTACTGAATTTCAGACTTGCATGGCGCCTGTAGCCCCTTTGTTTTGGTTAATTTATCCCATTTGGAACGGCTGTATTTACCAAATGCCTGTAGCCCCATTTTATATAGGAAGTAACTAACTTGCTTTTGATTTTACAGGCTGATAGGTGGAAAGGACTTGCCTTGTCTCAGATGAGATGTTGGGCTGTGGACTTTTGAGTTAATGCTGAAATGAGTTAAGACTTTGGGGGACCATTGGAAAGGCATGATTAGTTTTTAAATGTGAGAACATTAGAATTGAGAGGGGCCAGGGGCAGAATTATATGGTTTGGCTGTGTCCCCACCCAAATCTCATCTTGAATTCCCATGTGTTGTGGCAGGGACCTGGTGAGAGGTAATTGAATTTTGGAGCCAGGTTTTTCCCATGCTGTTCTCATGATAGTGAATAAGTCTGACAAGATCTGATGATTTTAAAAATGAGAGTCTCCTTGCACAAGCCCTCTTCTCTTTTCGGCTGCCATGTGAGATGTGCCTTTTCCCTTCTGCCATGATTGTGAGGCCTTCCCAGCCATGTGGAAATGTAAGTCCAGTAAACCTCTTATTTATTTATTTTTTTTGTAAATTGTGCAGTCTTGGGTATGTCTTTATCAGGATCATGAAAACAGACTAATACAGGGTTAGAATTCAGGAGGACAATTACTTTTGATGGAAGTCCCTTAGTGGACCGGAAGGTACTATAGGGCACATTCTCATAATGTGTTATTTCTTGTTCTGGATTACAGATGCCAGGCATTTCACTTTGGAAAAACATTGAGTACTGCATTTAGCATATTCTCAATTTTCCCTGTGTATATTATAATTCAATGAGAAAAAAGACAATAGAATATATATATTTTTAAATAACTTGGTCACACTGCATTCATTGTTATCTACAAGCTGTTTGTTGGTGAAACTGTATTCAACAAAAGAAAATTATTTTAACATATAAACACAGTTGATTTTAAAATATTTTTTATTTTTTGAGTCAGACTCTCACTCTGTTGCCCAGCTGCAGTGCAGTGGTATGATCCCTGTTCACTGTAACCTCCGCCTCACGGGCTCAAGCAATCTTCCTGCCTCAGCCCCCTGAGTATATGGAACTACAGACATAAGCCAACATGCCCAGCTAGTTTTTGTATTTTTTGAAGAGACGAGGTTTCACCATGTTGCCCAGGCTGGTCTCAAACTCCTGGGCTCAAGTGATCCTCCTGCCTCTGCCTCCCAAAGTGTTGGGAGTACAGGTATGAGCCACTGTGCCTGGCCCAAATAAATTCTTAAACTTTTTGATAAAATAGCCCTTTGCATCTGAGATGGTTGATAAGGCCATAGGTAACTATGTTTAAAAATTGTGTATCTGTATCTTGGCAGAGTTATGATTTTATTCAGGAGAGTAGATAAATTTATAATGGCCCCATTTGCAATTATTTACACTTACTGGGGTATCAAGCCTTGTATAAACTAAAGCCATAGCATTGTTCAGATTTCTAGTCACATATATAAAGATCGTTGCTATTTCATTGAGGAATCATTATTCCTATAAGATTGTTATTTTCTTTCTTCCTTGACGTTTCTTATTATGTGCTATAAAATGTTAATTAACACATAAAATATAAGTTATCTGAAGTTGTATTTTGCCTCTTAAAACTCACAGAGAAAATGTATTTAATTTCATGGGAAGGCAGAATCTTATTATTTGTCTAATATTATACTTTTTGGTTGAAAATATTATATGGCATATGCTACTCCTTATCCCGAAGCATTCTTCACAGCAAAATTAGCTGAGGCTCATGAAAAACATGCCAGCTGACAGCACAGGCAGGAGATGAACCCCAATCTTTTGATTCCCCAGCCTAGTTACTCTTACCATAAAATGGTGGCAAAGGTTGACTATTTGTATAATGGCCAAAAATTATTTTAAATGCTGTTTCTTACTATAATGAAATTAATTACAAAAAAGTCAGAACAGAGATTGGAAGATAGGAGATTTATTGGCTTAAGTGCTTTCTGGAATAACACCAGTGAGGGTGAAGGATACAGAATAACACCAGTGAGGGTGAAGGATACAGAATTGGGGCAAGGGTGGGATTGAACTGGTGATGCTGTTTAATGGAGACCTCAGCTGACCTGAGGCTGTCCTTTAGGGTTGTCCTAAATGAAGCAAGTGGGGCTGGCCTTCTCTATCCTGAGTCAAGTAATCTTTCATGCAGGCTATTTCCAAGAAGTGGGGTGTGGCCTTGGGTGAGCGACTTAATTTGGATGAGAGCATTCCTTGAAGAGAGATTTATATCTACATTACATTTCTAGATGGTATTGCACAATCGGATGTAACTATTTGGCCATTTTCAACCCATTTTCTTCTTTTGTAAGATGCCGAAAAGGAAGAGGGGAATAGAAACTAGGAAGGATATAGATTGAAGCAGATTAGCTGTAAGATCATTTAAAGTATGAGAGGTTTTTGGGCAGTATCTTGAATTTTATATATTTCTCACTTACCTTTCTCTGTAAATATTTGAGGGAAAAAAAGGAAATCATTCTTTAAAGGAAAAAGAAGTCTCAAAAAGGTAGCCTGAAACATCTAGCAAAAACACTGAAGCAAAGGAAGTTATACACTTTGCCATGGTAATGGCTACTGGTTTCTGGGCTTTCTAGAACATTCACTATGAGAGCCAATGCTCTCCTTCCCTTTCCCACCATCTGCATTAGTCACTTGGCTGTAGAACACAAACAGTGAGTTGGAGAAGCTGTTGAGAAGTGAAATAAAGCTACATGAGAAAGGGCAGATTTTTAAAACTGGAGTTCTATTGACTCTAGGTGCTGTCCTACCAGGAGGCCTGCTTCTACACAAATGGACATTGAGAGGGACTCGTCTGTGAGACGATCATCCCTTTGACTCATGCATATAAGGTGCGAGAAACCAGCATCCTAAGATTGGTCCCAGCTCAATAGTCTTCTGAGACTGGGCATTTATTCCATCACCCTTCAGCCCTTGTGGATGCCCACAACCAACCAAGAATGCTTTCCTAGGAGTAAGGAGTGCATAGAGCCGTTCTAGTATGATAAATATCAACAGCACACGCATTTTCAACTATTCAGAACTGTAGGAACGGTGGTGAGAAAAAAGTTCAAAGCACACTTAAATTTGCACTAGAAATGATCTCATTACCTAATACATGATTTTAAATACTAATCTGATCAATTCATTATCAGTATCAGTTTTTATTCTTTGAGTCTTCGATGACATACTTCATTCCACCTCTTACTCTGAATTACTGAAAGGAACAGTATTTTTTATTCAAACTCTATAGGCACACAATTCATTATGCATTATGCAATGTTTTGTGCGATGCCATGGCTCTGTATAAAAATGGAATTAAAAAGTTGTTAATGAATGAGAACTGGAGACCTAGATGTCGTTTCTTGGTAGCTCTATAAGCAAATAAATTTTCAAACAAAATTAATCTATTGTTAATTCGATTGGTCTAAGAAAATCAGCAAGTCAGTAGAGTTATGCAGACACAGTCAGAGCTTAAAAAGGTTCCTGTAGAGAGTACAGAATTGTATCTTTTGGGAGGATTTTACAAGATAAGAAGTAGTTTGTCTTTCAAAGATATAGAAGTAATGAAGAAGGGATCTGACAAAGGGTTGGTGAAAGTAAATATTTTAGGTGATGGAGTATAAAAAGTATACCAACTTAGCTTCTAGAAAGAGTTTCTATTGCAATGTAAAAATACAGATATCCTTCAAGACTTAGATTACCTAATTATTTCTTAATTCCTAATATCTTAGAGATTTCTTCAACAAAATGGACCATTTCTTAAACCTCACAACGTTTCCTATCTCACACAAGGTTTTGGAGATCTGGGGGTAACTTATGAATGACTAAGGCAAATGGATTCACAATTTGTTGTGGAAATCTTTCTGGTCTGCTTAGAAAAGAATACTGTGATACCTTAAGCTCATTTCAAAGGAATTCCATGGAACCAGATCAGAGTCTATATCTTTCCTATGGCCTCATCTTCTGTCCAACATCATGGAGCCAAAATGTACACCTGGATGTTCACAACTATTTCATATATCTGGGCTTCATAGACACATCTCATTTGAGAAGATCTCAGCTGAAAAGGTCCAGACAGAGGAGTAAAGGTCCAGATAGAAGGAGTATAGTAGGAGATTGCAGGGGTCTTAAAGTTTCCTTCTCACAGTTCACCCTATTTGATCTTAACACATAGCTCCTGCTGTGGCAAGCACTAAGCCAGCCAGTCCACATTCTGTCTCATCTTGGAAAGCGTGTATAAACCACATTAAAATTGGGCCAGATAGACTTCAATAAATGCCTTCCTTCAGCTTATAAATGACAAAACAAGAACTTGAACTAGAAATTATCTTTCTCATGTCAAAAATCTTTCAGGGTCATACTTCCCTCAGGTTCAAATTTGAATTTAAAAACTATTATTTATTTGCCTCTATCTTAATGCATAGCACTCTTTTTTTCAAATGTAAGACAGGATGTTTTAAACAATATTTTCAATTAAAAAAGATATTCAATGCAGTTTTGGATGGATCTGTTGCAGCCTTGCAAATTAATTACAATGCCCAACATTTATGGGGTGCTGACTTCTGACCCTGTACTCTGTTGCACTTCTCTGTGGATGATCTCTTAAATCCTCAGACCCACATCATAAAATTGGTACTCCATTGTGCAGATGAGGAAACTGAAAAACAGAGCGTGAATAATTTGCTCTTCAATATGTAGCTATTATCATGTAACAAATTACTCCCAAAATGTAGCAACATAAAATAATTATTGTTTATTTTCTCAATAGTATCTGAGAATCAGGTATCTAAGAGCAGTTTAGCTAGGTGGTTCAGGGTCAGAGCTTCAAGTTGTTTCATGAGGTTTCTTTCAGTGTCTTGAGCTGAGGGTCTAGTTTCTCGCTACATGGGCGTATACACAGGTCTGCCAGCCTGTCCTTAAGACGTAACACCTGGATTCCCCAAGACATGACACCTGGCTTTCCCCAGCATGAGTGATCTAAAAGAGAGAAGAGAGGAGAGAGAACAACAGAGTGAGCATGTACAATCTTTTTAAACCTTATCTTAGAAGAGACATACCATCATTTCTGCCGCATTCTACTGCTCACCAGACCAATCCTGGTAAAATGTGCAAGGGAACCCAACAGGCATGTGAACTCCATGAAGTGGGATCAGTGGGAGGCATCTTTGACGCTGGCTATGATGCTTATTCACTAGCAAGGAGTAGAACTAGGTAACGAATCCAGGCAGTTTTACTTCAGCACTTAGGACTCTTTACCATTATATTAAGAATAACTGCAAAGCACATATTTATGAATCTTAGGGCTTTTCCAAAAGTGACCCTCTATGGAGTTTGTGGATAATTGTGAATGTCATTCTGTGGCACTTGCTTATCAAAGAACACCTGAAAATGTGAAGGAGCTATGAATATTTATCAAGGACAATAGAGGCTAAATTTCCAAATGTCCCAGATAATATACAGGTCATTGTGGAAAAGAGAAGATAAAAAGAGGCAGAATGAAAAATCATTTCAGTTAAGCTCTTTCATTTCGACATACCATTATCTTTGTCTCCTTCATCTCCTCAACAAATCTCTCAATTCTGTCAAGTACCATGTTGAGAAATATCTAGGGAGGGTTTTATTATTTCTTAAACCTTGTAGCTTAAAAAAATCTTTACTTTTGATTTCCTATAGGTAGTATTTAGTGCTAACATTTTAGAATATTATGGAAGTTTTCAAATACCAATGTGCCTTGTTCAGGGAGCTAAGTAATTTGGTGAGGGAATTTCTACTTGAAAAATTTTGTGCATCAATGTCAGAGATAAATTCAATTGTCAGAAAGCTGTGTCAGAACAGATTTCTTGTCATATTTTGCCGCAGAGCAGAGATTTATTGAAAATGCTTGATGATATCGCTCTCTGAGCTGTTTTACATAAACATAGCAGTGGAGTGAATGCTTTGAGTTGAAGCATTTGTGAGTTTGTGTCTATGTGTGTGTGTTTGTGTGTGTGTGTATTTCCGACTTTCAAAACTGACGTCAAGGGGAAAAATACCAAAAGATATCCTAATACCTTATGTTTTATCCAACTTACTTTAAGAATGATTATTTTTTGTTATAAGTAAATGTAGACTTCTTTGCCTTTTCAGAAATCAATCATAGAATAAAATACTTCAAGATCGAAGCTTTGGGATACTGGCTATTCTATTTGATGTCACAAAATAATGAACACTTTTGAGATGCAGAAACATACAACAGATTTATTATTTTTGAAAGAAGTTTTATTATTTGTAAACCCTTTGTAATCAGGTCAGCAGCAAAAATACAAAACTATTAGAAAGTAAAATTTCTTTCTTCAGTAATGAAAGACCTGGAACTGCAATGTAAGTTCAGTCTCTAGAGTGCTCTCAGCACTCTAACTAAAAGATTATATGGCTTGCAAAATTGTTTTATGTTTCTCTCTCCAAATTTGTTTGGCTCCAAATCAGAAGATACGTATGAAACTCTTTTTCTAAACGTATTGTGAAACATTTGTTAATAATATTATTGCTTGTATTATAATATACTCATTTTGATAATAAAATATAGTATGCACAGTTTGTGGAATGAGTATTTTCTATATTTAAAGGAGACTAACATTGTCACATTTATGAGTAAAAATTATCAATACCGGGAATGTTTTGCAATCTAGCAATCCACTTTAATGACTGCAGTGATCCATTTGATCAGTAAGACAGGTGAAATAATTCAGTTGACTGCCTCAGAGTCTGGGAATTTGAGTTGTTCAAAAATAGACTTTATGCTCTTGTATGGCTTATATTTACAAATGTGTTCAACTACATTATTATTGTTATCATTATTATTATATTAACTATATACCCCAGGAGACTAAATCATATATCAAGCCACTCTAAAAGTCTCCAGTGTGTTAAAATGACAGATTTCTAAATAATACTCCTAGAAAATCCTTCATATTAAACTCACTTGAAAAATATGAAGTATCTCTAGCTCTGTCCTAGAAAAGACACAAAGACAACAAAATTATAACTTATTTCTTTAAGGAATTTATAACATTTTGGCTGGTATCTGGTTTGAATCTCTGATTCTTTTTAAAAGTTTCCTTGTCATTTTTAAAATTTCCCTTTTTCTGGAGTCTGTTTATGTGTTGATATATCCATAATGTGCTTTTTATAAAATATCTTTATTGAGGCATTGTGCTTTGTACTAGTTACTCTCAAATGTTCATTCATGTCTTCTGTAAAATAATTTAGAAAAACTATGTATCCCCTCATATATTTAAAATTTGACACTTAAAATATTTTGTTACACATTAAATACCTGTGAAAGATGGAATTTTTCTGATGTAACACGCTTTTAAACCAATCTAAAAGCACAAAAATACCATAGTAGTTTGATATCAACATCATCCCCTTAAAAAATATGTGAGGAAGTGCCTTAACAGATAGAAGTTAACACCACTCATTTTTCTCCTTGAACTGGAATCTACAATTTATTTTCCCCACAGATTAACAAACATACAAACATGATCTATTTTTATGTTTGTGGGTCTTTTGTTGATTATATATCTTACTTTTTTGCAGCATAAAATTTATATAAACCAAAATTTTATGTTTGTATTTCCAGTGACTATGACTCTTTGTTAATTTTCTTTCCTATGGATCTTGTTAACATTACAATTAGTGTTTCTCCACAACGGCATAGAGAGTAAAATTTTATTGGAGTGTTATCACTTAATGACATGAATGGGGCTTTTTGTACATTAATTGCATACATCCATGTATGAATGTTGCTTATTGCATTTATTCTATTCCAGTGTGCTTTTTATTGATCTAAACACTGTGAAACCTTTGCATATGTTTGCATATATATATATATATATAGTGTGTGTGTGTGTATATATGAATGAGTACTATAATAATGAGATCTTTATAGCAATCACTGAACAATTTGAACTTCTCCCAAATTACATGCCAAAATCACATTGTGACTTCTTATTCTGTTATTTTTGATAATTTTTCAACTAACAGCTACCTGAGATTTTCCTTCAATTATGCTCCAAATGAAAATGTTAGAAACCACCTCACTTGCAGAAGTATTTGTTACTCATTCAAGTTATTTACTTTCTTGTTTTCTAGGAGGTTCACAATAAAAAGCTGTACCAAAATTTATCAGCAATTTTAAAATAAACTTGAAAATTGCTTTCACCGAGAGGCACTTTTTGTAACAATATATAAAGACAAGATTAGGTTGCCTTTTCTTTTGGTGATTATTTCCTTTGCTGTGCAGAAGCTTTTTAGTCTGGTGCAGTTTCATTTATTTATTTTTGTTTTTGAAGCCAAGCTTTTGGTGTGAAACCTAAAAAGATCATAAACAAGACCAAAATCAAGGAGCTTTTCCCCTATGCTCTCTCCTAGGAATTAACTTCTGGGTCTTACATGTAGGTATTTTATCCATTTTGTGTTAATTTTTCTATATGGTGTGAGATAAGGGTCCAATTTCATTATTTTCAATGTGAAAATCATTCCCCCAGCACCATTTATGGAAGAGACTATACCTTTTTAACATAATTTCTAATCAGGAAGTGCAGTGCATCCAACTTTGTTTTTCTTTCTCAGTATTGCTTTGGTTATTCAATATTTGTTATGGTTTCATAGAAATTTTAAGATTTTTTTCTATCTCTGTGAAGAATGCCATTAGAATTTTGATGGGGATTGTGTTAAATCTGCATATTGCTTTGGGTAGTATGAACCTTTCAACAATCCCATTTATATGTGAAATATATGTGTGAAATAATACATATATAAGCTCAAATACACAGAGATAGAGAATGAAACAGTGGTTCCCACAGGTGGGAGGGGGAGAGGAAATGGGGAGATGTAGGCCAAAGAATGCAAAATAGCAGACATGTGAGACGAACAAGTCTAGAGACCTAACCTACAGCATGAGAACTAAAGTTAATACAATTGTATTGTATTAGGGATTTTTGTTAAATAAGTAGATTTTAGCTACTATGTTACTTTGTCACAAAAAGTAACTGTGAGCCGATAGATATGTTAATCTACTTCACTGTGGTAACCAACCTACTATCTACATGTATCTATATGTGTCTCAAAATATGTCATAAACCTCTAATATACACAATAACATGTATTTTTTAAAAAAATTCTATTAATGTCATCACTCTACACTCCAAAGCAAGAATTTGTGATAGAACAAAAACCCAATAAAACCCAACAATTTTTTACTGAAAAATAAAGACAAGATTAGGAAAATTGAAATATCACTTAGATCTTCACTAAAGCAATTTTTGTTGAAATGATTTATCTTTAAATGATTTATATTTTTATTCAATTTATAGGAAATACTAATCATTTAATCTGATTAGCAGAGTCACTCTTCATTTTCAAACCAGTCCATCAAAATGCTTTATCTGAAACAGTCTGACTTCATTTTTCAGTTTAAGTAAACATGTTCAAATGCATTTTAAGAAACATTATAAATATACTGAAAAATAAATTCTGGTATATAATTTCAATAGCTAGTTTACTAGAAGCAGCCCTTTTAAAATCTTTTATCTTTTATATATGTAATCTGAATTTTCAGTTAGAATTTAAAAGAAATCTATATGTTGCTTCTCATTGAGTTACAATATGCAGTGTAATTTGTATCTACAATTATAATGTTATAAAATGAGGAATATGACAAAAGGAAAGATTTTCATTTGGTAAATGTGCATGCATGTATGTGTATGTTGAACTCCAGTTATTGGCATTACCATCTAAATAAATAAAAGTAAATTATTAATTTCATAGACAGGAATATACTGCTAAAACTGATCATTCAGGTAGCTGACTTAACTTTTGCTTTGGCATAATAAAAGATAGGGAATGCTAAACATTTTATAAGATAATATAGGATAAAGATTGACTACAATTGGAATATTTAATATATATTATAATTGAATAGCTATTGAATAATGAAATTGAACAATACTAGCTAAACCTAGAATATATTGTGTATGTTTTTTATCTGTGGGTTTCAGCCCCTGTAACTAAAAAAAGTTGATATTCCTGAAAAACATTCAGTTACACTTAATATGTCACTCACCTGCACTGATTTGGGTATTTGAAGATATTTTCTATTTAAAGATAAATCCTAAGTATGACTATTGAGAAAACACTTTGCTTCTCTCTCTCTCGACCGTCCCTCAAGAGCAATACATTCTTTTACAGAATTAATGGAAAATTCCCAACATTTTTTCAACCCACTCTACACAATATATTTGATTTGTGAACAACCTAACCTTTCTAATGCCATAGTTCAACCTTAAAAGAAAGACTAAGACCAAGACAAACAAACAACATGACCAACATAAAATGTTAAGGTGGATTTATGGTAACTTGATTAACTGTTTCTTTGTTTGGAGCCCTGGAATGTTTTAAACTGCAGGGTAATATTTCGTAGTATGATGCTTGAGGGGTGAGCTGTCTTTTCTAAAGTAAAAAGTGGGATTGGTGGAGAGAGGTAAGTAAGGGAACCTAGTTGATACTATGAAGAGTGTGTATAGATTTGAGGATCTGAAAATTCCACCGTTTTCTTTTTTGCTTGTTGAGTGAATACATAAGGTTCAAAAAACCCATTAACCTTTTTCTTTTGCAGCTGTCGTGAGCGCCATCCCGGTGCCAACGCTAGAAAGTGCCCAGTACCCAGGAATCCTCCCGTCTCCCACCTGTGGATATCCCCACCCGCAGTTCACTCTCCGGCCTGTGCCATTCCCAACACTCTCAGTGGACCGAGGTTTCGGAGCAGGAAGAAGTCAGTGTAATGCATTTTCCTCTCTTTTTAATAAGCACAAATGAATAATAGCAAAGGCGTCTTGTAAAATATGTTGCATTCTGACCTTCTTATCCCTTAGAAAAGTTGATTTCCCTATGACTGTGGTACTAGAATGTTCCTTTCCAACACAGTGCTTTGGATCCTAGCTCATGTGCATTTGTACTGATTCCCTAGGCAGCTTTCCACAGCACACTCCACTGACAATACAAGGGGAAGTGGTGGGGAAACAAATGTCAAGTGGTTCCATCAAACAATGATGTGATGGGTACTTGAAATTAATATGTCCTATTAAATAGGAAATTAATAATCAAGTGATATCTTCCAACATATTTCGTATCTGTTGGTTATGTCTCACTGATTGCTGATGAACCAATAACTTGGATGAATGCTTTAGATTTCTTTAATCAGGTAAGTGATACTTTTTCAGCTTTAAAAATTAATTATCAGAAAAAAAGGATTTCCAGGGTATTATTTCATTTCTTTGAAGGAAGGTAGGAATGAAAAGAGACTCTCAAGCTATTATATACACCCTGGTGATTTTTGCTGTGCCATTTGACTGTTTTTTTTTTTTTGAGCACAGTGTTTTAAAATCTATTTTATGGTTTTCATCTCTTAGAACAGGTGACTCAGCAGCTCATGTGAGATAGGATGTTTTGTAATAGATATGATAGTAACAACAATAAAATATATTTTTGAGGTAAGGTATATTTTTCTAACCAAACAGGGACAGCTCTAAGAAATCATAAATCATCTAGATACAGCAAGGTTAGAATTAAAAGGCATCAAAGATCTGCCAAGGGAGAATTAGATTTATTTTCTCTTTTCTCACTGCACATAATATCTACAGAATAGAGTTGTGTGCAAAAACTCGAGGAAAAATAGTTGCCCAAACTTCATTGAAGGGAATTAAATAGGAAAGATGTAGAAAGTCTAATAACCAAAATTTTCAAATCCCAAGACAACTGGAAATGGAATTCCAATCAAAGAATTGAGAGCCCACAAGTGCCTTCTTCACTTCTAAAATGAAGCTCTCTGCAACAAAAAAAAAGACAAGTTTTAATGTTAGTTTAGTATTCTATTGGTTTGTTGTCTCCTACATTCTTTTGATTTCTTGTATATTCTCTGACTTTAAAGGGAAACATGAAAAGAATGTGTAGACTTTCAGAGGCTCAGGTGGGCAGATCACTTGAGGTCAGGATTTGGAGACAAGCCTGGCCAATATGGTGAAACCCTGTCTCTTCTAAATTAGTTGGGTGTGGTGGCGCATGCCTATAGTCCCAGCTACTTGGGAGGCTGAGGCATGAGAATCTTTTAAGCCTGGGAGGTGGAGATTGCATTGAGCTGAGAGTGTGACACTGCAATCCAGCCTGGGTGATGGAGCTAGACTCTATTTCAAATTAAAAAAAGGAATGTGTAGAATGACCTTTATCAGGTTTCTCCATCATGACTGGTACAAGCCAAAATTCAGGACTTTTAAAATTAGTAATTCACTATTTTTATTCGTGTTGTGTTACTCATTTCTTGTCCCTTTTTTTAAAGGCATAGTTTTCTTTTGAAAATTTATTCATTGAGATCCAACATCAATTTACTCTTTCCGTTTTCCTCTTTCCTCTTAAATTGGTGCAGCGTGTGAAACTCTCTCTTATTGAATCATGGGGAAAATGATTCCAAAAGTTGAAGCTCAACGAAAATGAATAAAGGGAATTGACTAGTATAAAATTTGTTTTTATCTGTGGTTAAAAGTCTCATGTGTGACTTGTGATTTTGAGAGTGAGTAGGTTGTGTGTATGTGGGATAGGAGGCTTGTGAGAAATCTCTGTACCTTCTGCTCAATTTTCTTGTGAACCTCAAATGCCTCTAAAAATAAAATCTATTAGAAATTAATTGATTGGGCCAGGCGAGGTGGCTCATGCCTGTATTCCCAGCATTTTGGGAGGCTGAGGCAGGCAGATCACGAGGTCAAGACATTGAGACCATCCTGGCCAACATGGTGAAACCCCATCTCTACTAAAAATACAAAAAAAATTGCTGGGCATGGTGGCATGCGCCTATAGTCCCAGCTACTCATGAGGCTGAGGCAGAAAAAAAAAAAAAGAAATTAATTGATTAAAATATTTATTCTCTAGAAGATGTTTTTATTTTTTAAAGTAAGGATTATTAAATAAAAGTAGTTAGTTATACGACAAAATGCTTAGTGATTTTTTAACTTTATCTAAAATCAAAAGGCAATGGATGTTCTACTCCTGCCCAAGATTTTACAGACTTTTAAAATACATCTTCAGTCATTCATCAAGAATTTTTTGAGCAAAGCTATGCACAATGCAAAGCAACTAAGATCTAATATGTGTTCCAAGTGACTGTTTAAAATAAATAACACTCACCCTCCTTTCTAGGAAACTAAATATTCTCTAAATCACTGTCAGAAACAATCAACTAACTTCCCATTTCCCGTCATTCCGTATTGGTTTCTAAATGCCTTAGAGAACACTAAACATTCCTGTTCTCTCTCAAGCAGAAAACATTTCATGAATCTGGGTGGATATATCTTATTAGTCGCCTTGGGAAACAGAGAAAGGCACACGTATTAAAAGAAAAAGTTGACTTTGCCAAGGTGGAAACTCTTTTTCCTCCAAAGTTATCTGAAAGACCTTTGAGTGAGTTTTATAAGAAATGAATCACTAAAGTCCTATTCCAAAGGTCTGCTGCCTTCTGAAGGCACAAATAAAGCTGAATTTCTCTCCAACCATAAGGAAAGAAAAGATATGGTACATACATTTGCATTACATGTATTCGCTGACCTATCAGTAAATAATATTTATATTTATATAGTTGTAATGGACAAATATTTCTTCTTCTTAATAAGTAACTGCAGTACTGCTCTTAGCCTCAATAAGCAAATGAGTTATCCCTAGGGAACAGTTTAGCTGCATTGTATTTGAAAACTTCAACCAATAGGTAGTCTTGGGGCCTCATTTCTACAAATCAGTACAAAATTGGTGCCCCCACTTTCTTGTCTTTGAAACAAGTAGGTGGTAGAGGAGCAGTTTAAGTGATTTCCACTCTTCCTTTTAGTTCTGACATTGTCTTAACTAGTGGGAAGGCTGGTCAGCTTTATTCATGCTATTTTTCTGCCTCTGCTCTCCCTCAAATGGGAAATCAACTAATAAATGAAACTTGACCTAGATAAAATGAGGAGTGCAATGGAGTTCATAGAGTAATCTCTAGGGTATTTTTAAAAAATACAGGCTGTAAGAAACTGGGGTTATGTAAAAATATTGTGTCACGTCGTTCTTCTGAGGTTAATGAGTGAATTGGGTTTCTAGAAGTGTTCATGACTCAGTCTTTGCTTAGAGTTATTGGCTTGCTATATTTCTATCACATATTGTAGTTTTTATATAGAAGAAAATTCCTCATTTCCATTTTTATAATATTTTCCCAGTTATTCTGTAGCAATTATTTATATGTATTGACATTAATTATTATAAAGTACCTTGAGATTTGACTCTGCTGTGTAATGGTATGCTATTTGTATAATGAATTCTGACTATTTCATCATGTAACAACAAGTGCCTTGCTAGCATGTATTTGATTCTCACTCGATACTCTGAATTGCAGAGCAGGGGCACGTCATGGACAAAAGCAGGTTTCTTTGCTTTCAGAGATCTTGGCAGAGCTAAATGTCATGCCACTAAGCCAATTTGTTTTGTTTCACATAGGTGTCCTGAAGCCAGTGCCTGAACTGGACAAAAGTGCTCATCTGAAATGAGAGTATTTCACTGGTGGACCAGTTGCTATTGTATTTGTTAAAGGGTTTTTGCTGCCTTAAGTGTCAGCCAGTTCCAAAAAGCATTTATTTTGCTCCACTTAAAATATAGGAATTATGAATTATAGATGGAAATCCTATACCTGTTCACTATATTCATTTTGAACACAACAGAAATTGTCCCTTAGGGATTGGTGATATATTCCGTCTTGAGGAAGGGCCCTCTCACTCCTGTCTAGTACATTAGGCACTTTCCTATTCTCCCTATGTGGTACTAAGGATGGATTTTGCTAAAGAGGGGACCTACCTATGTAAAGCCATTTTTACTTCTGTCAAAGTCAAGAGCCATATCATGATGTTTGCAGCCAGGATCACGGGGGCCAGCTGAAAACTTGGGGATAGAAGACTGGGCATGCAGACAATTTTTGTTTTTGGAGATGCTGATGAGGAGCAATGGCATTAAAGAGTAGTATTAGGAAAAAAGAAAATTGTGGCGTAATCAGAATTCATGTGAAATATGAAAGTTTTCAAAATAAGAGACCGAATTTCAAAAGACTAACAAATGCATGTACATTCTATTAAACTTACAATCACAATAATGTAGATTTCTTTATTATACTTTAATTTCTGGGGTACATGTGCAGAATGTACAGGTTTGTTACATAGATATACACGTGCCATGGTGGTTTGCTGCACCCACCAACCCATCATCTACATTAGGTATTTCTCCTAATGCTATCCCTCCCCTACCCTCCAATCCCCGAGAGGCCTTGGTATACATGTGTCCTCATTGTTCATCTCGCACTTATGAGTGAGAACATGTGGTGTTTGGTTTTCTGTTCTTGTGTTAGTTTGCTGAGAATGATGGTTTCCTCCCTACAAAGGATATAAACTCATCCTTTTTTATGGCTGCATTGTATTCCATGGTGTATATGTGCCACATTTTCTTTATCCAGTCCATCATTGATGGGCATTTGGATTGCTTCCAAGTCTTTGCTATTGTGAAGAGTGCCACAATAAATATACACGTGCATGTTTCTTTATAGTAGAATGATTTATAATCCTTTGGGCATGATTCTGGGCCAAATGGTATTTCTAGTTCTAGATTCTTGAGGAATTGCCACACTGTCTTCCACAATGGTTGAGCTAATTTACACTCCAACCAACAGTGTAAAAGCCTTCCTATGTCTCCACATCCTCTCCAGCATCTGTTGTTTCCTGACTTTTTAATGATAGCTATTCTAACTGGCCTGAGATGGTATCTCATTGTGGTTTTGATTTGCATTTCTGTAATGACCAGTGATGATGAGCATTTTTTCATATGTTTGTTGGCTGCATAAATGTCTTCTTTTGAGAAGTGTCTGTTCATATCCTTTGCCCACTTTTTGATGGGATTTTTTTTATTGTAAATTTGTTTAAGTGCTTTGTAGCTTCTAAATAAATATTAGTCTTTTGTCAGATGGATAGATTGCAAAAATTTTCTCCCATTCTGTAGGTTGCCTATTCACTCTGATGATAGCTTTTTTGTTGTGCAGAAGATATTTAATTAGATCCCTTTTGTCAGTTTTGGCTTTTGTTGTCATTGCTTTTGGTGTTTTAGTCATGAAGTCTTTTCCCATGCTTATGTCCTGAATGGTATTGCCTAGGTTTTCTTCTAGGGTTTTTATGGTTTTAGGTCTTATGTTTAAGTCTTTAATCCATCTTGAGTTAATTTTTGTAAAAGGTGTAAAGAAGGGATCCAGTTTCAGCCTTCTGCATATGGCTAGCCAGTTTTCCCAACACCATTTATTAAATAGGGAATCCTTTCCCCATTGCCTGTTTTTGTCAGGTTTGTCAAAGATCAGATGGTTGTAGATGTGTGGTATTATTTCTGAGGCATCTGTTCTGTTCTGTTGGTCTGTATATCTGTTTTGGTACCAGTACCATGCTGTTTTGGTTACTGTAGCCTTGTAGTATATTTTGAAGTCAGGTAGCATGATGCCTCCAGCTTTGTTCTTTTTTGCTTAAGATTCTCTTGGCTATGATTCTCTTGGCCATATGAGCTCTTTTCTCATTCCATATGAAATTTAAAGTAGTTTTTTCCAATTCTGTGAAGAAAATCAGTGGTAGCCTGATGGGGTAGCATTGAATCTTTTGGGCAATGTGGTCATTTTCATGGTACTGATTCTTCCTATCTATGAGCATGGAATGTTTTTCCATCTGTTTGTGTCCTCTCTTATTTCCTTGAGCAGTGGTTTGTAGCTCTCTTTGAAGATGTCCTTCACATTCCTTGTAAGTTGGATTCCTAGGTATTTTATTCTCTTTGAAGCAATTGTGAATGGGAGTTCACTCATGATTTGGTTCTCTGTTTGTCTGTTATTGGTGTATAGGAATGCTTGTGATTTTTGCACACTGATTTTGTATCCTGAGACTTTGCTGAAGTTGCTTATCAGCTTAATTATCAGCTTAAGGAGATTTGGGGCTGAGATGATGGGGTTTTCTAAATATACAATCATGTCTTCTGCAAACAGAGACAATTTGACTTCCTCTCTTCCTAATTGAATACCCTTTATTTCTTCCTCCTGCCTGATTGCCCTGGCCAGAACTTCCAACATATGTTGAATAGGAGTAGTGAGAGACAGGGCATCCTTGTCTTGTGCCAGTTTTCAAAGGGAATGCTTCCAGTTTTTGCCCATTCAGTATGATATTGGCTGTGGGTTTGTTGTAAATAGCTCTTATTATTTTGAGATACGTTCCATGTATGTGTCCAGGAATTTATCCATTTCTCTAGACTTTCTAGTTTATTTGCACAGAGGTGTTTATAGTATTCTCTGATGGTAGTTTGATTTTTGTGGGATCGGTGGTGATATCCCCTTTATCATTGTTGATTGTGCCTATTTGATTCTTCTCTCTTTTCTTCTTTAGTAGTCTGGCTAGCAGTCTATTTTGTTGATCTTTTCAAAAAACCAGCACCTTGATTCATTGATTTTTTGAGGGTTTTTCCTGTCTCTATCTCCTTCAGTTCTGCTCTGATCTTAGTTATTTCTTGTCTTCTGCTAGCTTTTGAATTTGTTTGCTCTTGCTTCTCTAGTTCTTTTAATTGTGATGTTATGGTGTGGATTTCAGATCTTTTCTGCTTTCTGTTGTGTGCATTTAGTACTATAAATTTCCCTGTACACACTGCTTGAAATGTGTCCCAGAGATTCTGGTATGTTGTGTCTTTGTTCTCATTGGTTTCAAAGAACATCTTTATTTCTGCCTTAATTTTGTTATTTACCCAGTAGTCATTCAGGAGCAGGTTGTTCAGTTTCCATGTAGTTGTGTGGTTTTGAGTGAGTTTCATAATCTTGAGTTCTAATTTGATTGCACTGTGGTCTGAGAGACTGTTTGTTATTATTTCCATTCTTTTCCATTTGCTGAAGAGTGTTTTACCTCCAATTATATGGTCAATTTTAGAATAACTGTGATGTGGTGCTACAAAGAATGTATATTCTGTTGATGTGGGCTGGAGGGTTGTGTGGGTGTCTGTTAGGTCTGCTTGGTCCAGAGCTGAGTTCAAGTACTGGATATCCTTGTTAATTTTCTATCTCATTGATCTAATGTTGACAGTGGGTCATTGATCTAATGTTGACAGTGGGCTGTTAAAGTCACCCACTATTATTGTGTGGGAGTCTAAATCTCTTTGTAGGTCTATAAGAACTTGCTTTATGAATCTGGGTGCTCCTGCATTGGGTGCATATACATTTAGGATACTTAGCTCTTCTTGTTGCATTGATCCCTTTACCATTATGTAATGGCCTTCTTTGTCTCTTTTGATCTTTGTTGGCTTAAAGTCTGTTTTATTGATCTTTGTTGGCTTAAAGTCTGTTTTATCAGAGACTAGGATTGCAACCTCTGCTTTTTTTTGCTTTCCATTTGCTTGGTAAATCTTCCTCCATCCCTTCATTTTGAGCCTATGTGTGCCTGCACGTGAGATGGGTCTCCTGAATACCGCACACTGATGGGTCTTGATTCTTTATCCAATTTGCCACTCTAATTGATTCTTTATCCAATTTGCCACTCTAATTGGAGAATTTAGCCTGTTTGCACTTAAGGTTAATATTGTTATGTGTGTATTTAATCCTGTCATTATGATGCTAGCTGGTTATTTTGCCTGTTAATTAATGCAGTTTCTTCATCATGTCAATGGTCTTTACAATTTGGTATGTTTTTGCAGTGGCTAGTACCGGTTGTTCCTTTCCATGTTTAGTGCCTCCTTCAGGAGCTCTTGTAAGGCAGGCCTGGTGGTGACAAAAATCTCTCAGCATTTGTTTGTCTGTAAAGGATTTTATTTCTCTTTCACTTACAAAGCTTAGTTTGGCTGGATATGAAATTCTGGGTTGAAAATTCTTTAAGAGGCCAGGTGCAGTGACTCATGCCTGTAATCCCAGCACTTTGGGAGGCCAAGGCTGGTGGATCACGTGAGGTCAGGATTTCAAGACCAGCCTGACCAAGATGGTGAAACCCCATTTCTACTAAAAATACAAAAACTAGCTGAGCATGGTGGTGGGCACCTGTAATCCTAGCTACTCAGGAGGCTGAGGCAGAGAATTGCTTGAACCTGCGAGGCGAAGGTTGCAGTGAGCCAAGATCACGCACTGCATTCCAGCCTGGGTAACAGAGCAAGACTCCATCTCAGAAAAAGAAAGAATGTTGAATATTGGCCCCCACTCTTTCTGGCTTATAGAGTTTCTCCCGAGAGATCTGCTGTTAGTCTCATGGGCTTCCCTTTGGGTAACCCGACCTTTCTCTCTGGCTGCCCTTAACATTTTTTCCTTCATTTCAACCTTGGTGAATCTGACAATTTGATGATTATGTGCCTTGGGGTAGCTCTTCTCGAGGAGTATCTTTATGGTGTTCTCTGTATTTCCTGAATTTGAATGTTGGCCTGTCTTGCTAGATTGGAGAAGTTCTCCTGGATAATATCCTGAAGAGTGTCTTCCAACTTGGTTCCATTCTCCCCATCACTTTCAGGTACACCAATCAGACGTAGATTTGGTCTTTTCATATAGTCCCATATGTTTTGGAGGCTTTGTTCATTTCTTTTCACTCTTTTTGCCCTAATCCTCTCACTTTATTTCATTAAGTTGATTTCAATCTCTGCTATCCTTTCTTCCCAAGCTGCCTCTCTAGATTCCTCGTCTCTGGGCAGGGCATCTCTGAAAAAAAAGCAGCAGCCCCAGTCAGGGACTTATAGGTAATAGGTAAAAACCCCATCTCCCTGGGACAGAGCACCTGGGGGAAGGGGTGGCTATGGGCACAGCTTCAGCAGACTTAAACGTCCCTGCCTGACAGTTCTGAAGAGAGAAGCGGATTTCTCAGCACAGTGTTTGAGCTCTCATAAGGGACATACTGCCTCCTCAAGTGGGTCTCCATCCAGCCCATGTATCCTGACTGGGAGACACCTCCCAGTTGGAGCCGACAGACACCTCATATAGGCAAGCTCTGGCTGGTGGGTGCCTGTCTGGGACGAAGCTTCCAGAGGAAGGTACAGGCAGCAAACTTTGCTGTCCTGCAGCCTCCACTGGTGATACCCAGGCAAACATGGTCTGGAGTGGACATCCAACAAACTCCAGCAGACCTGCCACAGAGGGGCCTGACTGTTAGAAGGAAAACTAACAAACAGAAAGGAATAGTATCAACATCAACAAAACGCATGTCCACGAAGAGACTCCATCCGAAGGTCACCAACATCAAAGACCAAAGGTAGATAAATCCACGAAGATTGGGAGAAACCACTGCAAAATGTCTGAAAATTCCAAAAACCAGAATGCCTCTTCTCCAAAGGATCACAACTCCTCACCAGCATGGGAACAAAACTGGACAGAGAATCAGTCTGATGAATTGACAGAAGTAGGCTTCAGAAGGTGGGTAATAAGAAACTCCTCCAAGCTAAAGGAGCATGTTCTAACCCAATGCAAGGAAGTTAAGAACCTTGAGAAAAGGTTAGATGAATTGCTATCTAGAATAACCAGTTTAGAGAAGAACATAAATTACCTGATGGAGCTGAAAAACACAGCACAAGAACCTCATGAAGCATACACAAGTATCAGTAGCTGAATTGATCAAGTGGTTGAAAGGATAATGTAGATTTTATTTCAAAAATGCAGAAAAAGATTTTATTTCAAAAATGCAGAAAAAGTAGAAAAGGAAAAATTGAAAGAAGGAAGTAAAAAAGGAAATAAAACATCATAAACATATTGTCCCTTTAATGGCTAAACCAGTGTTTAAAATGTAATGTGCATTAATTGCAATCCATCTTCAATAGCCAGAGAATTATTTAAGGCAGATTTTTGAGGAAAATTGTGAAATTTCGTTCCCTGGATGAATATTTTTAATGTGGCGTTTATAGACCCTTTAATAAAAAGCTAGCCCATTGGAGATAAAGGAGGAACCTAGAGAAATAGCCACAGGAACATCATTTGTGAGACGCACAATTCACAGAGGAACACAGAAGCCAAAGCATTTTCACTTCCCCAGAATTTCTTCTGTGAAATTACAAACTCTTTCTGATGAATAATTTTCTCCAATCCAACGATTATCTTGAGAATCCTTTGTGAAAGAGCCTGCCTTTCCCTCCTAAGCAATGCCTGCAATCTAACATTCCACAAGCATCCTCTGAGACCTGTGGTTGGAAGGAATTGCTATCAAGGAGGCCCACATTAAGGTAAACTTTCTTATGGGAACAAAGAGTGAGGAGAGGACTTGATGTCATCTCTCTCAGGCCAGTGCCACAGAGATGCCCAAAGTTGGGTCTTGGCTAAAAATTGACCATCGGTCATAGTCTCCTTTAGATTAAATGAGTCAAAAGTCAAACCTGAGTAGTTTTCATTATCTCTAGAACCACACTCACAAAAATCTCATTACATGACACTGTTTGAATACAAGCACACAAGTGTTTCTCTCCCCTTTACAGTCTTAAAAGAAATTTAGTGCCTTGTATAACACCTACCTAAAGCCTCGCATCTGAAAGCCAACATCACCAAGGATTTGCCTTAATGGTTTGCTTGCAGCCCTACACTTTATCCTTAATACTGTGCATTCATTTGCTCTTTTTCTTCTTCTTTGGTAAGATTTCCTAGCCTGGAAATAAGGCACTTCTCTTCAAACTCCTTGTGGAAATAAGGCACTTCTCTTCAAACTCCTTGGGATTCTCTCATTTGCTGCCTTGATTCATTTCCCTTGTTCAAAGAAATCTTTTATCAAGTCTCTGCCTGTATTTTGGCTCTGATTGCTATATGGCTACATCCTGTGCTCAGCCAACCTTGTATCTTTCTACCTTCATCTCTGAATGGGATAAGCCTGGAGGCTGCTCAATGACCCAGAAGAACTCTAACCCCTTCTGAATATAGAAGAATGAGTATAGATACCCTCTGAAGACACATTTCACTTCTGCATAACTTTAATTCTATGTCTTGATCTTTTGTATCTTAAATCTCTATTCCCTTCAGAATTATCAGATTTTCTATTTCCTCTGCCCTTTGATGACGTCCTTGAGCCTCCGGGAGACTTGTCTCAAAATTATCTCACTAATTATCTTGAAATATTTCCTGGTTAAAAATTCTCTTTCAAAAGCAAGATATGATCTTATATCACTGCATTTTGTTTTGATTTATCTGACAAAACTTTATTAAGAAATAAGTCATCAGAAAAAATATTTTATTAATACTTAAACCTACTATGCAGCTCGTTTCGCTTGCAGTTTAACCTGGACCTGTTAACTTTGAATATGAATGAATAGTTCAAGTTCAATCACTGTGTCATTAACAAGGAAAACTTCCTTGAAAATATTTTATTCTGTCTTAACTGTGTTCTCTGGAAAAAAAAAAAAAAGGTGTATTTCCATATACAAAGCTTTTCAAATGCCCATAGGCACTCACAGTAACCGTGCAGAACCTCTTCAACTACAGTAATCTGCCTGAAAATTACAAGGTTTACTATCAAAGAGGAAAAATTGCAATTCCGCATTCAGGCAACTTGTTCTGGCAGAGTCATCTCTCATATAACTGTTTAGCTAGATGTGCCTCCATTTTGTTATGGAAGATAATGATAGTGGTTGTTATTTGTATCATTTTATTAGCAATGCCTCTGAGCATCCCGTAACTCTGATTTGTTTGACAGTTGACATGGCATGTTTAAATCACAGAAAAATTGGCTGGTAGAAAATAATGCAGCTGTAACAGGGTTTGGTACATTGAATTTCACTGACATTGCTACTTATGAAAGGAGAAATAACTCTTTTTTCTCGCTTCATCACTTATGATTAGAGGGCCCAGACAGTTCAAGCAATATAGTCAGTGCTCAATATATTTTACTATTCTTTCTCAAAGATAAATTCCTGTCCTGCTGGATCTATTTCTATTGTTTAAAGGGGAAGTGCTGTCATGTTCCGTAAGTATATGAAGGTAGACGAATGACAATTCGTTCATAACTTGGAGAAGAGACTGACCACATCCTATCACATCTCTCTGAATGGATGCAGGGACTGTTCCAGTGACTTAAGGAAAACAGACTTTGTCCAGGAATAATGAATGACTTTTCTTGTCTCCACTGCAGCAGTGAGTGAAGGACCAACTACCCAACAACCACCTATGCTGCCCCCATCTCAGCCTGAGCATTCTAGCAGCGAGGAGGCACCAAGCAGAACCATCCCCACAGCTTGTGTTCGACCAACTCACCCACTCCGCAGCTTTGCTAATCCTTTGCTACCTCCACCAATGAGTGCAATAGAACCGAAAGTCCCTTACACACCACTTTTGTCTCAGCCAGGTAAAGTACTCGGTTGTTCACCTTTAAAATTCTTATTATTATTGGTGCCTCTATTTAAGTGCATGAGGGTGCTTGAGAAGGCCTAGATGTCATATATCTTTTCAATGCTGATTACATGCCCAGTGTGCTCATTTTTGTTACTGATGCTTGTAGTGTAACCCTTAATGACCCACCTCCCAAGCAACTGATTGGTTGTAGGTGCTTTTCATCCCTTTGGAAAGTTGCCCATGAATCCTGGAAGCCAGTCCACCATTTTTAATATGTGCTATAGGTGTGCTTGCTAGAGAATACTGGAAACATTCCTGATTCCCTAACTTCATTCTGCCACATGAGTTCTAAGGGTTAAAGCTAGACTCCAAGACTAGATGTAAAGGTATAAAAATCTGCAAAACCACTTTTTAGAGAAATGGATTGGCTCTCATAATTCTAATTTGTGCCTTTCAATAGTCATTTCTCAGGAGTTCTTATTTATTTCAGAGTACTAGGCCACAAAGGAATGTCAGAACCAGTGTTGAGTACAACTCAACTAATTTTAAAAATGAAGAAACTAACATTTAGATTGATTGATAGAAAGTAACATATCTATGGTCCTTTCTAAGAAAATAAGATGGCAGGGATGGGAAACGAGTCCCAGATTCCCAATGCAGTATTGATTTTATTACTTCACCTAGTATCCAAATTGAGCTCCATTTTGTTTTTGTTAGGGGTTGAGAGGGGGGAGAGAGAGTGTATCAGAGAGAGGCAGAGACAGAAGGAGGAGGAGAGGAGGAAAAGAAGAAACAGGTAGAATGAATGTCAATAGATAAGTAGAGATAAATAAATAGTACTTAAAATTATTTGGAATATTAGAATAATTCTTTAGTACTTAAAATTATTTGGAATATTAGAATAATTCTTAAAATCCTCAGTATATCAGGCATAAGATAGTAAATTTCAGTAATCTGAGATGGCCTCCTTGATGAGCACAGGCAGCTGAACTGGGCTAATCTACATTATGCTCATACATTTGACTAACTTTTCTGTTACTCAGACCTACAATAATTTATTTTGTTGCATTAGTACACAAGCCACATAATGACTGTAAAAGCTAGAAAAATGATTGTCTATGAAGTATAAATATTAATTATTTTATATTAAGAATGTATCTAGTTGCTGGGATGACATTAGTTGATTTGTACACATCACCTCTGATGTTCTCAACGTTCACATGATGTGCAATATGGATACTCAGCTACACAGCCCCTGAGAGGTGGAGTGGAGCATGAAGGCATGTAGGATTCCATTGGTTGGGACGCACGTTCCACTATTCAGTCTTCCTTGACACATAGGCTCAGCACAGGTCATGATTTCATTCTACAAGAGATGGCCCTTCTCACCCCAGCAAAGCCCACATAGGGACTTAAAAAGGTCTGTATTGCCCAAGCCCCTCTCTCCACCCTCCCATGCATACACACTCCACACATACATTATGGGGAGGAGCTGCTACTTTATATGGCCCCAAAACTATGAAGTCTTTGATAATTGAGGCAGAGACAACTTGAAGCAAGAGCATTCATTTACTGAAATTCTGGTGCCAAGAGTATGCTTCCTTGTGATTTCTGGCTGCATCTGTTTCCCCACTGCAAGCACAACCCAAGGAAACAGACCTTGAAGGAAACTAGTATTCAAGATAGTTGACAGCTTAATTGCAACTGCTAACAATAACTAGCCTTTAATGAATCTTTAATGCACATGCCTATAGGACAGGCATGATTCTGCAGGCTTATTACATCTCATTTGATCCTCTAAACAACTTTGTAAGGTAGCTACTAGTCTTAACCCCATTTTAGGCACAAGGAAACTGAGACACAGAGAATTTAAGTAGCTTAAGTGTACATAGCAAGTAAGTAATGCATCTTTTCCCTGCTCTCCTGGGTTCTCAAATTTTAGAAACTCATTTGTGCCTCTTAGTTTATGTCTAACTTGTTTAATAAGAAAAAGACTAATAAAACGACTAAATCATTAAATTAAATCATTAGAAGAAAAAAATCAAGAAACATCTTAAAATAACTCTGAATTGAAGAATATATTTTCTCATCAGATTTCTTCACTCGCATTTTAATGAGGAAAGGTAAGAACCTTAACTATTCTATAGTAAAGAGGACCAATTTGATAGCAACAAAAAGTAAAGTGCGCTTGCAGCAGTTTATGCTGTTAATGTTCTCTCGGCTTGCAAGTAAAAACTTTAAGAATAAAACAGCTGAAAATGACATTCTGGAGGCTACTATGGCTACTTTAAATGAAAAATTTTACTGCACCAGTGGTGTTTAGTTTGGGACACAAGATTTGGAAGTCAACCTATGCTCTGATGTGCTACAATAACAAAAAGATACAATTTTTTTTAAAGAAGATTTGATGATAGATGGAGCAGAGAATTGGCATTTTTTTACTAGTTATTTTCTTCTAATTACATTAATGCCAAAGCTGCCTAAAACAAACTCTGATACAATGCAGTATAAGTGGATTATGTCCTTCATAGACGGGAAGTAGAATCAGTTGTGCTGTTTCTATACTAATTTCATCAAATAATAAGCATGTCTGAAGAGCCAAAGAACCATTCTCTGATCTAATGGCAACAAGGCAAAATCTCGTTTTCTTTTATTTTCATGGTACCCTTAAGATCCTTCTTTTGTTTTTATTTGAACTATTTCTCTCAAGCCATCTCTTCTTTCCTATTTTCAGATATCTCCGGCTAGAGTTTTTGTTTGATTTTATGTTTTTTATAGCTCCTCTTTAAATGCCACTCCTCTCCCCCACTCAACTGTCAACTGGAGGCATGCCCCGCCATCCCTTTGGAATTATTAAATTCCTTTTCCTTTAGTGTTTCTCTCTTATTGTCTTCCTATGATTCCTGTTCATTTCATAATGTCTTACCTCATGATTTTCAAATAAGTTCTTCCTGCATTGCTCCTGACACATGGTAAATAGCATGCTTTTTAAAAGGGCTGATGTTTACTTATTCTGATAGAAAAAGAAAATTAGCAGACTGACAAATGTATTCGCTGTGACATTAACTACATGCTTCTTAGACTTAAAGATGAAATACTTAGAGCTTTCAACAAGTTTTAATTCTAAGAAAATCATTACTTTCGTCAAACTGATAGATGAAGTAAAGTCATTCTCTTGTCAGCTTTTAAAAAAAATACCTCAAATAATTTTACTGTGGATTTCACAAGAAAGGACTGCATAATTAGTGATGAATTTATCTTTACTTACCGCAAGTAATTACTTTAGAATATGGTAATGTGAGGCATTGCCTAATTTTTAAAAATGAGAAACTTCTACTTTGAAAGCTTTGAGATTAGAATCAAGGAAGAAGCTCTTTCCCCACTCAAATTCCTGTGTGTGAATTTGCTTTTTTTTTTTAATTTATTTTATTTTAGGTTCTGGGGTACATGTGCAGGACGTGCAGGTTTGTTACATAGTTAAACGTGTGCCATGGTGGTTTGCTGCACCTATCAACCCATCACCTAGGTATTAAGCCCTGCATGCATTAGCTATTTTTCCTGATGCTCTTCCTCCCTTCACCCTACCCACCGACAGGCCCCAGTGTGTGCAGTGTGTGTTGTTCCCCTCCCTGTGGATTTTCATGGGCAACACCATCAGTCTGTGCCTTAGTTTGCCTCCCAATAAGGCACACAGAGCTATGCTTGCAGCAGTGTTACATGGGTCTAGGGCAAAACGTATTATGCAGTAATAGTCTCCATGGGGTGGCAGAGCATTTTGCAATATTTTTATAGTAAGCAGTAATTAGAAAGCCATTCTGTTGTCATAACGACTGAAATTCTGCTTACCTGAAAACAGATTCATTTCCTCAATTTTTTTTCTTCCACCTGCTGAGTTAAAAATGTAACTTACAAGACTCTAGGGTATTTATGGTGTTTCTTACAATTTCATCATCACCTTACAATAGAGTCCTTCCATTTTTTAATGCTTTATCTATAGACGTGAATAACCGTGAGATCTTTACACATTTCATGGAGGCTGCAATCACTACACTTTGCAAATCACAAATGTAGACATGTAAGTGATTTGGCTTAGTCCACTTTCAGGTTAAATAGAAAATGTTTGATAGAGTGTTGGGCTTATTGCATTATAGATCTGACATAAATTTTACAAAGGGCTAAGATAGGGTGTGTGGGTTTTTTTCTTCTTTACTAGTTAAAATTCCTTTTAGCTGTGGAATGATCAGCTGCACTTTAAATGAACCTGGGTTAGGAGACCATTTGTCTTCTAGAGATGTAATTCTAAAAATTCTAAAGGGAAAGAAAATGTGATCTCTTAAATAGTGACCTTTATATCATAATACTCTTTTATAACATTAGCCCCCTGGACCTCCTGCAACTTTGTAAAACTCCATAAGCACTATATTTTCCTTCATCTACACATTGCATTTTACACACATATATTTATAAAAGCAAAACTCCAGAGCATTCTGATCTTTTCCATCTTCAAGGGATCAATATGTCAGTGGACATGACAAGTCCAAAACTCACTTCATTGTACTGCGAAATTGAGTTTGATTTTCCCCGTGCAAATTGTGGCATGTGCTTTAATTTGTCTGAGGATTGAAGACAAGGAGTGGGTGGATGTGGCTGACAGTGGACAGAAAAGGCGTTTGATTTATATTTTATGGATGGTTGGGAAATCATGTATTCCTGCTGTAACCTGATCTTTTTGGCAGGCCTTATTTCAGTAAATCTGCTATCACACAAAACTGCCAATAAATTACTATAATGCATTAATGCAATTGCTTTCCCTGAGCCACTCGTAGGCTGCCATTGCAGGTATTCATCAAGAATACCACACGAGTGTTCCATTCTGCTAAAATCAGCCACAGGCAGAGGTCATGGGAGATCAGACATCCTTTAGAAGGTGACACAAGACGGTCATTTTAAAGGCCAGTCAGATAGAATAAGATAGAATAAATCATTGGCACAGCTAAATAGAAGAGATGTGTTGATTTGGTGTTCTTGAAGCCAATACTTCCAATCAATGCTAGAGTGGAAAATTACACTACATCTTATTACATAAGTTTCATCTCATGTGAAAGCTATCAGTGTGGCTTTTTGGTAGACATCTCCTTGAAATTTTCCTGTCCTCACTCCTAACAGATTTTTTTTAATAGGTGAAATTTGATTCGATTTGGTCTGGTCACCCTAAATTATCCATTGGTAAAATGTAATTAAGGCAAATTTGCTTTAAGTATCAATAATGTTTGTGACTCTGGAACCTACCTACTTGGTGGTTTAATAAATTAGTATTTCCTCTGAGGTTTTAGTAAATAAATATTAATAGGAAAAGAGCTCTGTTAATTGCCCAGAGGAGAGAGAAATAATTTCTAGAAGAGTCATTATGAGTAAGCCAAGCAATTGATGCCCTATTTATAAGTGACAAAGCAGAGGCCTAAAAACGTTAGGCAGCTTGCCCAAGGTCAACAATTGAGGTGACAGCCAAATGTAAAGAATTTGGAGAAATGTTTTTTTGTTTTTGTTTTTTTTAACTTTGAAGATAGATACAGGATTTTACCTAGCTTTTTTTGTGATGTTAACAGTTATTCTTAGAGTGACTTCCCCCCCCCCCCTAAAAGGGGTCTTCTAGGATCCTAATAATTACATATTCTTTAGGAGGAACTACATCAGGTAAGTTAAGTCATTTAGCTGAGTGTTTGAGTAAACATTTCATTCCTTTATGTTGGCATTACATGGAGAGGAGATGTTATAGCAAAAGTAGCAACTAGCTGGAGCACTCTGGAATAGCTGCCATCTGCCTTTAACTCACCTGTCCAGTCTGTCGAGTATCCCTCTACGGTAAGGCAGGAAGCCAGGGGCTGACATCTGTTGCTTTCACCATCACTGATGGCCAAGGCTTTAGAAACAAATTAAAAAATAAAGATGAGCATAAAGAAGTATATAAGAGTTTAAGGCATATGGGACTATTGCTTACAATGGGAGTCGGAGAGTGTGACCATAGGTCAATGAGAGCAAAAACTGAACAGCTAGTATTTTTCAGAACTGCAAAAATCTCTTTTGGGGAGGGAGTGAATGACTGACTGCAGTAGAAAAGTTTGAGTCCCTTTTATGAAAGGTTGGCCCAATTACAAGAAAATATCACATCAAAAATTGTTAGACCATATATGAAACTGAAGTTAACTATCAACCTAATACAATGAAACTCTGAGGTTAAAGTATTCAGTGGCCATCCAGATAATCGTAAGAAAAAGTGAAAAATAAATAATCTATTTTCAGAACTTTGTAACCTAATAGAAGACATAATTCGAAACATGTAAGCTACAAAGAATGTACTTGGATTATACTGCAGAGTGGGTGGCCGCATGAGTGACAGAAAGAATGGTGAAGGAAAGGTGGGCAGTAGGTTGTTTTCAAGGCAGTAAATATTCCTTTTACATTTCTTATACACTTGATGGGTCACATGGTTAACTACTGCTGTATAGATTTTGTTGTTGTTTTGAAATATTTTGAAAATAAAGCATCTTTTTAAAAATCAACTTACATAAAAGTAGTAAGGCTTATGCTTTATACTTTGTCACCTTTTTATAGTTTACAGAGGACATTTCCAAATAAATGTATATCTACCTGAGAAGTAACTTTGACCAGCATTACCAGTACAGAGGTCAATATTTAGAGAGGTTGAATACCTTTCAACTTTTCCAGGGTCATGTGTCATTATTCTTAGGACCGTCATCGCCACCCTTACATATGGTGGACACTCGAATGTTGGTTGAATTGGTCAGAATATAATAAAATAATTAAGGTGAGAGCCAGAATTTGACTGCAGTTCTTCAATTTCAAGTCTAATAATGAGTTTAGACAAACCAGAGCGACTTGTAAGTTTGTAAGGATTAGATATCAGGTACTAGAAAAAGATAAAGGCAGATACGATGAAATAACTTACAAATTCATGAACATTTTATAACATGTTTAATAATCTGAACTATAAATAGCATCTTATGCTAAAGCCAAATAAATTGCATAGAGTGGAAAAGACACTTGAAACCACAGCCCTCGGAAATTCAGTGGTTTATTTTTATGAAAATAAACAGACATGCAGTGGCCTCCATAAAGAAGAATAGCATTCTCTGCGTTCATAGAAAGGAGGCGGCCAGGTGTGGTGGCTCACACCCGTAATCCCAGCACTTTGGGAGGCTGAGGCAGGCGGACTGCCTGAACTCAGGAGTTCAAGACCAGCCTGGGCAACACAGTGAAACCCCATCTCTACTAAAATACAAAAAAATTAGCCGGGCATGGTGTCATGTGCCTGTAATCCCAGATACTCAGGAGGCTGAGACAGGAGAATCACTTGAACCTGGAAGGCAGAGGTTTCAGTGAGCCAAGATCATGCCACTGCACTCCAGTCTGGGTGACGGAGCAAGACTCCATCTCAAAAAAAAAAAAAAGGAGGAGGAGTGTGAATCAGTGGAAGCAGTGGAAGTCAGAGTCCTAAGGACTAGTCTCTCCATCATGCCAACTACAGAACTGATTTTGCTCTTCTGAATCTCTTTTCTCATCTGTGAAATCAGATGGTCTTTCCTCTTTAAGGAGGAAGGAAACATGAAATTCTACAACTCAGTTACTACAGAAATAAGGGTAGATATTCTCCCTTTCTCCTTTTTATTTTGTGAAAGACTATGAGTAAGAGAAAGGTTTTAATTTGAATATTTTGAGACTCATGGTATACATTTTAAGTATTCTAAGTAGTTGACAGAGATCTTTAAAGTTCTTCAATGAGCATCAAGTTACAGTTGCTTTCTTTGGCAGCAAGGGGAAATGTTGAAATAAAGTGCTCATATAAACCTCTGTGCTAATGGACTATTGAAAATGTGTTATGAAAAGTCTAACATACTGAAAGCAAACAAAAAGTCTCTGTCATATTAAAATAAACAGTTTAACCATCAGCAACCCATTTCTAAAGACATGACCTGTAGTACCTAAAAGACTGTGTGAAAAACAAGTCTTTGATTTGAATGTTTATAACTCTTATCTTACTAGCAGGGACTTATAAACGAATTCAGGTGTCATGTTAAACATCTTGTGTGTGTTCCAGCATTGACTTTCATCTTAGGCTTGCAGGAGGATTGATGTTCTTATCTCCAGGATCTCTTTATTTACCGGAATATCAAGGCTCTTAGAGGAGAATGCCTTTATCTTCTGTGGTAAAAGGGATTCTAACAAGCTTTTTTGGTGGAAAACAATGATAAGTAAGCCCTATTCATGAAACCGTATGCCTCTCATTTTGAATGAATAATTGCACGTACAGACTTATAAGAATAATGGCACTTGTAGTGACTGCTATTTTTAATGTCTTTTTCAAAGTGCTCTTCTAAAACATTCTTCTTTGACATTTCTGATTCTTTTACCCAGCAAGTTTTATGTATTTTTCTACTTCTGAGGTCACCTGAGTAAGAATTTTCTAACAGATACCACTTTTTTTTTTTTTTTTTTGAGATGGAGTCTCACTCTGTCGCCCAGGCTGGAGTGCAGTGGTGCAATCTCTGCTCACTGCAAGCTCTGCCTCCGGGGTTCACGCCATTCTCCTGCCTCAGCCTCCCGAGTAGCTGGGACTACAGGTGCCTGCCACCATGCCCAGCTAATTTTTTTGTATTTTTAGTAGAGACGGGGTTTCACCGTGTTAGCCAGGATGGTCTCGATCTCCTGACCTTGTGATCTGCCCGCCTCGGCCTCCCAAAGTGCTGGGATTATAGGCATGAGCCACCGCGCCCGGCCGAGACCACATTTTTTTTTTTTAGACAGTCTCTTACTCTGTCACCCAAGCTAGAGTGCGCTGGCTCAATCACAGCTCACTGAAGCTTTGTCCTTCCTCCCTGGCAGTGGTGATCCTCTCACCTCAGCTTCCCGAGTAACTGGGACTACAGGTGAGTAACTGGGACTACAGGTGAGCGACACCTCACATGACTAATTTTTGTATTTTCTTGCAGAGATGAGGTTTTGTTACGTTGTCCAGGCTAGTCCCAAACTCCTGGGCTCAAGTGATTTACCCACCTCACACTCCCAAAGTGTTAGGATTACAGGCATGAGCCACTGCGCCTGGCTAAGACTGCATTTTCTTAAACCACAATAACCTAGTATGCTCTTGAGTCAAAAATTAACTTTTAGTTTTAGTGTTGCACTTAAAAGAATATACTTATTTGTTTATTTTCTTTTTGGCTACGCTCTGAGTGGTACCTCATTTAATAGAAACAGGCTGCTTGGTGCACACATGCCTGAGCTGACACATTAGAATACTTGATAAATCTGGAGAACACATTGCCTGATAAGTTGAGCCCAGTGAAGTTTTCATCACCTTATGAGAGACGGTGAGCAGAGCAGGTCAGAGCAACTGCTCAGAGCTGTCTGAATGTCGTTCCCTGAGTCTAGAGAAAAGAGTGGCCTCTTTCATTTGGACAGGGCTTGCTCTCAAATCATAAATGCATTTGACAGCCAGGAAGCCATTTTCACTGTCTCACTTAAATGGTCACACTGCAAATGATCACACCACATTACAATAGCATAGGTCCCAAGTAAGGCCTTATATCCAACAGGTGTACAGATTAGGTGGTCACTACCTGGCTTCTTCTCTCTCATAAATACTGCATCTCCCGACTTGCTCCTCACAATGGACCAATTTAATGTGATTAAAGCTTCTGGAGTTTCCTAGATCCCAGCTCTAACTTCCAGTTTAGCTATTCCCTGCGCCAACTCTCTGCAAAGAGAATCAATAGCAAAGCAAAGAGGGATAAGAAGTGAGGAGTAGGAAGTAAGCTATTGAAAGTGAGAAAAAGAGGTTATTTCTCATTGAGCACATGTAAAACACTACTGATGTCTTTGTCTTCTCACTGAAAAATTATACATATTGTTTTTATTAAGCATGTTACAGTATGGGTCATGTCCAAACATTATTTGAGATATAAATATTAACTTCTAAGCTCAGCATGGACATGGCTATCAAAAGCAGTGTTTCTCAAGTTTTGTGTGCCTGGGAATCACCTGCAGACATTATGAAAAGGCAGATTTAGATTTAGCAGATCTGGAGTAGAGCCTGAGGTTCTGAATTGCTAAAAAGATTCTAGGCTTTGCTGAGGCTGACCCTCTGCAGATTAGATTATGAGGTAGTATGGATTTTGAACAGATTGGATGCTCTTAACCTGGGGTTCATGGAAGAACTTGTGGGTTTGGTAACTCACTTGAAATTAAATGGATATTTCTTTGTGGGTGTGCCTGTACATTTTTCTAGCAAGTGAGTTCATAGCATTCATTAGTGTCTCAGATGATTTATTATCTATAACAGGTTAAGAACCACTTGACCTGCTGTTTTGTCATCACCCTCAATGTAGCTCACCTGTGGAACATAAACCAATGTCTGTTTTTCTTTTGTTTTGTTTGTTTTTCAAGATCAGTTCCAAAACCTTGTACTGAAACAACTTTTCTGAATCTGAGGCCAAAAGCTGAGTACTTGTGCTCTACTCAAATGAAACTCTGCAAAATTTATTCATTTTCATAGAAACACCTGAGGCTTTGTACATTTTTCAACATGTGATGAGGGAATTAGTTAAATTAGTATTTATCAATTTGTCCTTCTTCTGCAACAATCTCTTATTTTTATTGCCTAAATGAAGATCAGTAGATCAGAGCCACTGCTGTCCATGGTATATTTTCTCCAAAAGATGAGCTCCTGTGGGGAAATGGGATGTGTTGTCCTTCGAAGGGGGTCATCCTAACCTGTCCTTAGCACCCCTCAAATGGTACACTGAAAAGCACTTCCTGCAGAGACTTAATGACTGCACACACATTTCCCCAAACGTGACTCATCATTTAATAAAAATTTCCCATTCAGCCAGTGTCACCCCAGGTTGAACAGCATATGCAATCTGTAAAATAAATTTTAATATTTTTTCTGGTGGTAGGGAGGGTAAGTGAACCCATGAATAGTGATAATGTTAAATCACAGAGAATGGGAGCTAATTAAAATAAATGTTTATTTGAGCAGTCAAGAAGTTCAATTGTATTCTATAATTTCCCAGAAGATATTATCATAAATCTTTTATTGGGTATAAAAATGCCGTAAGTAAAAAGAGTATGTGTTTGAGGAGGCTGGTAGTGCTAAAGAGGAGTTGAGAGAAAGGAGTGCAAAAACAAGAAAGATATTTGAAGACAGTTTTCACCCTTTGCATTATTCAAACTAAAGAAGCTCTAAAGCCAAGTACTATGTTTGTTTGTTATTCTTTCCCAAGACTTCAGAAATTTTCACTTCCATGATACTGTGATGTTTATATTTATATTGGCTCCCCATTTAAATTGGAACAAGTCTAGCTGGGATCAACGTAGAGAAGGCAGCAGGAATATGCCGATTTACTCCTATTCCTTCTTCTACCTCTTTCATCACCCCCTGCCACCATCCCACACTATAACTGCTGTCTCTTCTCCTTCTCTCTCACTCTCACATACTCCTCTCCTCTAAGATTGTCTGGTCTGGTCTGTTTCACTCAGCTTTCTATCAAAGCCTACCTTGTAGAATTTTTTATTTTTGTCTAAGAAAGAACATATAATTTAAGCCTTACTTATCAGCTGAGTGGCTTTGAACAAGTCCTTTATCTTCTTTGAATTTTGATTTTCCTATCCCCAAGGCATGAGCAATAAGGTATGCTTTAAAAGGTCTATTTTAAAGAACAGATAAGAAAATGTAGGAAAAGGTGTTTTACTGCAGTTTATGTACCTGTAGGTGGGACAAAGGTTACCTGTTTTACCCGTTCTCTCGCTAGGTTTTAGTTTAGTTTATAAAAATAATAGAGACAAGGTACTGATAACCAGATGGGAATCAAGGATTGCAGAGAATCACAGCCTTTTGGAAAATGGTAGCAGTAGGTGGAAGACCTCTTCCTCCCTCCCTGACTACAAGAATATTCGACCTGCTAGCTGTAAACTGAAACAGACAGTAGAGAGGTGGCTGGGACTTCTGGAGTCAGGCCTTGCCTTGTTTGCTTAACAAATGCAATTCTTGTGAAGTTTAAGGATAGAGGGTCGAGAAGCCAAGATGGCCGAATAGGAACAGCTCCGGTCTACAGCTCCCAGCATGAGCGACGCAGAAGACGGGTGATTTCTGCATTTCCATCTGAGGTACCGGGTTCATCTCACTAGGGAGTGCCAGACAGTGGGCGCAGGTCAGTGGGTGCACGCACCATGCACGAGCCGAAGCAGGGCGAGGCATTGCCTCACTTGGGAAGCGCAAGCGGTCAGGGAGTTCCCTTTCCGAGTCAAAGAAAGGGGTGACGGACGGCACCTGGAAAATCGGGTCACTCCCACCCAAATACTGCGCTTTTCCGACAGGCTTAAAAAACGGCGCATCATGAGATTATATCCCGCACCTGGCTCGGAGGGTCCTACGCCCACAGAGTCTCGCTGATTGCTAGCATGGCAGCCTGAGATCAAACTGCAAGGCGGCAGCGAGGCTGGGGGAGGGGCGCCCGCCATTGCCCAGGCTTGATTAGGTAAACAAAGCAGCCAGGAAGCTCCAACTGGGTGGAGCCCACCACAACTCAAGGAGGCCTGCCTGCCTCTGTAGGCTCCACCTCTGGGGGCAGGGCACAGACAAACAAAAAGACAGCAGTAACCTCTGCAGACTTAAATGTCCCTGTCTGACAGCTTTGAAGAGAGAAGTGGTTCTCCCAGCACGCAGCTGGAGATCTGAGAACGGGCAGACTGCCTCCTCAAGTGGGTCCCTGACCCCCCAGCAGCCTAACTGGGAGGCACCCCCCAGCAGGAGCACACTGACACCTCACACGGCAGGGTATTCCAACAGACCTGCAGCTGAGGGTCCTGTCTGTTAGAAGGAAAACTAACAAACAGAAAGGACATCCACACCAAAAACCCATCTGTACATCACCATCATCAAAGACCAAAAGTAGATAAAACCACAAAGATGGGGAAAAAACAGAACAGAAAAACTGGAAACTCTAAAACGCAGAGCGCCTCTCCTCCTCCAAAGGAACGCAGTTCCTCACCAGCAACGGAACAAAGCTGGATGGAGAATGACTTTGACGAGCTGAGAGAAGAAGGCTTCAGACGATCAAATTACTCTGAGCTACGGGAGGACATTCAAACCAAAGGCAAAGAAGTTGAAAACTTTGAAAAAAATTTAGAAGAATGTATAACTAGAATAACCAATACAGAGAAGTGCTTAAAGGAGCTGATGGAGCTGAAAACCAAGGCTGGAGAACTATGTGAAGAATGCAGAAGCCTCAGGAGCCGATGCGATCAACTGGAAGAAAGGGTATCAGCAATGGAAGATGAAATGAATGAAATGAAGCGAGAAGGGAAGTTTAGAGAAAAAAGAATAAAAAGAAATGAGCAAAGCCTCCAAGAAATATGGGACTATGTGAAAAGACCAAATCTATGTCTGATTGGTATACCTGAAAGTGATGGGGAGAATGGAACCAAGTTGGGAAACACTCTGCAGGATATTATCCAGGAGAACTTCCCCAATCTAGCAAGGTAGACCAACGTTCAGATTCAGGAAATACAGAGAACGCCACAAAGATACTCCTCGAGAAGAGCAACTCCAAGACACATAATTGTCAGATTCACCAAAGTTGAAATGAAGGAAAAAATGTTAAGTGCAGCCAGAGAGAAAGGTCGGGTTACCCACAAAGGGAAGCCCATCAGACTAACAGCGGATCTCTCGGCAGAAACTCTACAAGCCAGAAGAGAGTGGGGGCCAATATTCAACATTCTTAAAGAAAAGAATTTTCAACCCAGAATTTCATATCCAGCCAAACTAAGTTTCATAAGTGAAGGAGAAATAAAATACTTTACAGACAAGCAAATGCTGAGAGATTTTTGTCACCACCAGGCCTGCCCCAAAAGAGCTCCTGAAGGAAGCACTAAACATGGAAAGGAACAACCAGTACCAGCTGCTGCAAAATTATGCCAAAATGTAAAGACCATCAAGACTAGGAAGAAACTGCATCAACTAACGAGCAAAATAACCAGCTAACATCATAATGACAGGATCAAATTCACATATAACAATATTAACTTTAAATGTGAATGGACTAAATGCTCCAATTAAAAGACACAGAATGGCAAATTGGATAAAGAGTCAAGAACCATCAGTGTGCTGTATTCACGAAACCCATCTCACGTGCAGAGACACACATAGGCTCAAAATAAAAGGATGGAGGAAGATCTACCAAGCAAATGGAAAACAAAAAAAGGCAGGGGTTGCAATCCTAGTCTCTGATAAAACAGACTTTAAACCAACAAAGATCAAAAGAGACAAAGAAGGCCATTACATAATGGTAAAGGGATCAATTCAACAAGAGGAGCTAACTATCCTAAATATATATGCACCCAATACAGGAGCACCAAGATTCATAAAGCAAGTCCTGAGTGACCTACAAAGAGACTTAGACTCCCACACATTAATAATGGGAGACTTTAACACCCCACTGTCAACATTAGACAGATCAACAAGACAGAAAGCTAACAAGGATACCCAGGAATTGAACTCAGCTCTCCACCAAGCAGACCTAATAGACATCTACAGAACTCTCCACCCCAAATCAACAGAATGTACATTTTTTTCAGCACCACACCACACCTATTCCAAAATTGACCACATACTTGGAAGTAAAGCTCTCCTCAGCAAATGTAAAAGAACAGATATTATAACAAACTATCTCTCAGACCACAGTGCAATCAAACTAGAACTCAGGATTAAGAATCTCACTCAAAACCACTCAACTACATGGAAACTGAACAACCTGCTCCTGAATGACTACTGGGTACATAACGAAATGAAGGCAGAAATAAAGATGTTCTTTGAAACCAATGAGAACAAAGACACAACATACCAGAATCTCTGGGACGCATTCAAAGCAGTGTGTAGAGGGAAATTTATAGCACTAAATGCCCACAAGAGACAGCAGGAAAGATCCAAAATTGACACCCTAACATCACCATTAAAAGAACTAGAAAAGCAAGAGCAAACACATTCAAAAGCTAGCAGAAGGCAAGAAATAACCAAAATCAGAGCAGAACTGAAGGAAATAGAGACACAAAAAACCCTTCCAAAAATCAATACAGGAGCTGGTTTTTTGAAAGGATCAACAAAATTGATAGACCGCTAGCAAGACTAATAAAGAAAAAAAGAGAGAAGAATCAAATAGACACAATAAAAAATGATAAGGGGGATATCACCACTGATCCCACAGAAATACAAACTACCATGAGAGAATACTACAAACACCTCTACACAAATAAACTAGAAAATCTAGAAGAAATGGATAAATTCCTCAACACATACACTCTCCCAAGACTAAACCAGGAAGAAATTGAATCTCTGAATAGACCAATAACAGGATCTGAAATTGTGGCAATAATCAATAGCTTACCAACCAAAAAGAGTCCAGGACCAGATGGATTCACAGCCGAATTCTACCAGAGGTACAAGGAGGAACTAGTACCATTCCTTCTGAAACGATTCCAATCAATAGAAAAAGAGGGAATCCTCCCTAACTCATTTTATGAGGCCAGCATCATTCTGATACCAAAGCCAGGCAGAGACACAACAAAAAAAGAGAATTTCAGACCAATATCCTTGATGAACATTGATGCAAAAATCCTCAATAAAATACTGGCAACAGGAATCCAGCAGCACATCAAAAAGCTTATCTACCATGATCAAGTGGGCTTCATCCCTGGGATGCAAGGCTGGTTCAATATATGCAAATCAATAAATGTAATCCAGCATATAAACAGAGCCAAAGACAAAAACCACATGATTATCTCAATAGATGCAGAAAAAGCCTTTGACAAAATTCAACAACCCTTCATGCTAAAAACTCTCAATAAATTAGGTACTGATGGGACGTATTTCCAAATAATAAGAGCTATCTATGACAAACCCACAGCCAATATACTGAATGGGCAAAAACTGGAAGCATTCCCTTTGAAAACTGGTAAAAGACAGGGATGCCCTCTCTCACCACTCCTATTCAACATAGTGTTGGAAGTTCTGGCCAGGGCAATTAGGCAGGAGAAGGAAATAAAGGGTATTCAATTAGGAAAAGAGGAAGTCAAATTGTCCCTGTTTGCAGACGACATGATTGTATATCTAGAAAACCCCATCGTCTCAGCCCAAAATCTCCTTAAGCTGATAAGCAACTTCAGCAAAGTCTCAGGATACAAAATCAATGTACAAAAATCACAAGCATTCTTATACACCAACAACAGACAAACAGAGAGCCAAATCATGAGTGAACTCCCATTCACAATTGCTTCAAAGAGAATAAAATACCTAGGAATCCAACTTACAAGGGATGTGAAGGACCTCTTCAAGGATAACTACAAACCACCGCTCAAGGAAATAAAAGAGGATACAAACAAATGGAAGAACATTCCATGCTCATGGGTAGGAAGAATCAATATCGTGAAAATGGCCATACTGCCCAAGGTAATTTACAGATTCAATGCCATCCCCATCAAGCTACCAATGACTTTCTTCACAGAATTGGAAAAAACTACTGTAAAGTTCATATGGAACCAAAAAAGAGCCCGCATCGCCAAGTCAATCCTAAGCCAAAAGAACAAAGCTGGAGGCATCACTCTACCTGACTTCAAACTATACTACAAGGCTACAGTAACCAAAACAGCATGGTACTGGCACCAAAACAGAGATGTAGATCAATGGAACAGAACAGAGCCCTCAGAAATAATGCCACGTATCTACAACTATGTGATCTTTGACAAACCTGAGAAAAACAAGCAATGGGGAAAGGATTCCCTATTTAATAAATGGTGCTGGGAAAACTGGCTAGCCATATGTAGAAAGCTGAAACTGGATCCCTTCCTTACACCTTATACAAAAATCAATTCAAGATGGATTAAAGACTTAAACGTTAGACCTAAAACCATAAAAACCCTAGAAGAAAACCTAGGCATTACCATTCAGGACACAGGCATGGGCAAGGACTTCATGTCTAAAACACTGAAAGCAATGGCAACAAAAGACAAAATTGACAAATGGGATCTAATTAAACTCAAGAGCTTCTGCACAGCAAAAGAAACTACCATCAGAGTGAACAGGCAACCTACAAAATGGGAGAAAATTTTCACAACCTACTCATCTGACAAAGGGCTAATATCCAGAATCTACAATGAACTCAAACAAATTTACAAGAAAAAAACAAACAACCCCATCAAAAAGTGGGCGAAGGGTATGAACAGACACTTCTCAAAAGAAGACATTTATGCTGCCAAAAAACACATGAAAAAATGCTCATCATCACTGGCCATCAGAGAAATGCAAATCAAAACCACTATGAGATATCATCTCACAGCAGTTAGAATGGCAATCATTAAAAAGTCAGGAAACAACAGGTGCTGGAGAGGTTGTGGAGAAATAGGAACACTTTTACACTGTTGGTGGGACTGTAAACTAGTTCAACCATTGTGGAAGTCAGTGTGGCGATTCCTCAGGGATCTAGAACTAGAAATACCATTTGACCCAGCCATCCCATTACTGGGTATATACCCAAAGAACTATAAATCATGCTGCTATAAAGACACATGCACACGTATGTTTATTGCGGCATTATTCACAATAGCAAAGACTTGGAACCAACCCAAATGTCCAACAATGATAGACTGGATTAAGAAAATGTGGCACATATACACCATGGAATACTATGCAGCCATAAAAAATGATGAGTTCATGTCCTTTGTAGGGACATGGATGAAATTGGAAATCATCATTCTCAGTAAGCTATCGCAAGAACAAAAAACCAAACACCACATATTCTCACTCATAGGTGGGAATTGAACAATGAGAACCCATAGACACAGGAAGGGGAACATCACACTCTGGGGACTGTTGTGGGGTGGGGGGAGGCGGGAGGAATAGCATTGGGAGATATACCTAATGCTAGATGACGAGTTAGTGGGTGCAGCGCACCAGCATGGCACATGTATACATATGTAACTAACCTGCACATTGTGCACATGTACCCTAAAACTTAAAGTATAATAATAATAATAATAATAATAATAAAGGATAGAGGGTCTTCAATGTCAATGCCCAATGTCAAGCCCAAGCAGGTTTAAAAACTTGGGTAGTGACCATTAGTACCTTAACCCTCTCGTCTCATTTTTCACAGACAGGTGGCCCAATGAAAGCCACGTTACTTGTGACTCAGAGCAGCCCTTTGTTACAATGGGAGGAGGAGAAAGGAGCAGAGAGGGGAGCAGGGCACCTCATCAGCACGTCCCCAGTGGGCAAATAGGCTGTTTCCCTTATTTTTGAGGAGAAATAAGAAGGTTGGGAGAAGAACACAATGTTTCTCTCCCCAGAAGTGGCATTTAGAGATGTTTATCACCCTTAAAGTACAATTCACATGGTAGACTAAAATCCCTTAAGATTGTTGCAAAATTTATAGTTTGAAATTCGATCACTTATGAGGGATGCCTGAGGCTATTGTGTCTGAGTAAATGCGGCTACTCTCTTTTTGTTCAATATTTGTTGAAGATGAAAGGGTAGAGTATTACACGAAGTTTCCCATACATATCTTTTATTTCTCCCATGCCCTCAAAAGCTCCTTGCCTATCAGAAGTGTAAATGATTATGTGACACGTCTATATCTGCCCCCAGATAACCCGAGCACAGGCTAGTTACTTAATAATAAGTATATATAAGAATAATATTCTGGTTCACAGGGAAACTAGACTGAGAGAGTCCATTTCATTTTGTCTGGCATCACAGAATGGATCAGAGACAAAGCAGAGATAAGAACCCAGGCTTCTTCAAAGCCACCCTTTTTAACTTTGTTCTTAAGGGTAAAGGAATGGAAAATGAAGTAGGAAATAGGAAAAAGTGGGGAAGATGTGAGTTAATAGTGAAATCAAAACCATGCTATGCATTGGCCTCTGATCGGACCCCGGTGAGCATTTTCAGAGCATTCCGGCTGCAGCCTAATGTTTCTCACCCCAAAAAATTATTTTACATGGGAAAACCTTCTGCAGAGAGATGCCAGCAGGAGTCTGCACCTGGCAGTCCTATATTATGTACCTAATGAGTAAATGAAATGTTTAATAACTGTACTGTGAAAATGAAGCTTAAAACAGTAAATTCCTGCTGAGGCTGCTCTTCTGCACCTGAGGCACACTGCTAGCCCTTCTCAGAACTCCAGCCCATTTTTATTTTTTCCTCTTAGTGGGTCCTGCCGAGGAGATAACACTAAAACCAAAGCGATGCTCACTTAATTAGTTGTATATCAGTGTAAGAACATTTACTTAGCACATCAACAGCCAGCGTTCCACCAAAGGGTCGCCTGAAACTTCTCCAACATGCACCCTGGATAGGGGAAATTCTGCAGTGGCTTCAGATTGAGCATTTGTAAATTTAAATTTGTCAGTTAGCCATGGATCATTTAACCTCAGAAACGTAATACTACTTATTTTTAGTTAGAGTATCTGTTTGAAATACAAAAGCAGTAAAACCTTAATTGTTGGTATAGCTTTTCACTAATAATTTTAAGAAAAAAATGACAGAACATTTATTTTTTACAAAGCACTAGTTTAGTTTAAAACTAAATTATTGCAATTTGAGTTAAGCTTTAACTGGCTGGAGATTCCTTCAGATTCAATGGATCAACTAATTCTTCCTAAGTCTTAAGGAGAGGCAAGAAATCCAAATGTAAAGTTAAGTACAGGTAGAATAGCTATATTATCCTTGTGTAATTTTCATAGCTAATAACTTAAAAATTAAATTTCTTACATTTATAGACATACGGACCCCAAAATCCAAAGAAATTAGACTACTGAGCCAAGGTCACAAAACTAGGTCCTAGGCTAAAATGCTTCCTCAGTATCTGGATATTTATTTGAGCACTCATTAAATACTTGGAATTTGTTGTATAGATCACACACAGTTTACCATCATTGAAAATAATAATATAGATCAGCTTAGACTTCAGAGTGGGAAACCTTTCATCTTTCAAGGCCTATTTGCAAAATGAAAGGTGATTTTTTCCAACTTCTCAGAGCCCCAGTACTGATCCTCTTCTCACTAGCTCCCACCCAGCCTTGAGCACCTCCCTCTCCCAAAATGAAGTGGTTTTTTTTTTTCTTAACCACATTTTGAAAATCACTTTTCATATTTGGGAGAGATCCCAGAGGACGCTGACTCCAAAATTGAGATTATATTCACAGCTAGGAGCCGTGGAAGAGATTCTTTTCATTTTTATTTTTCGTTTGACATATGTTTCTGATAGAGCTCATAGAAGTTTAGGCCAATTGTCAATGTTAAGTGTTGTTCTCCAAAGTGAATAAATAAATATGAAGCTTTCCCTGTAGCTACAATCTAGATCTACCAACATAGAAAAAGTCATCAAAAATTCTATCATTTCTTAACATTAAAGAACAGCACCTTGATATCCCAAAGTAATATGTTTTCAGTTTGTTTTTGTGTTTTTTCCTAATTGCCATAATTTCCATTAGTTCTTGGGTAGGATGGTGGCTCTCTTCTAGTGAGTCAAAACACTGCCAGGCACACCAAAGGCTCTCATGCCTCAAGGCAGTCCATTATCAAGAAGGAGTCACCAAGAATGGGTGAGGCCAGGGATGCATAAACAAAGTGGGCTTTAAACCTGGCTTCTGAAAGCAGTGTAGAAAAAAACCATTTAGTCTCCCAGGAAGTGTGGCAATGCCCCATTTCAATGTCAAAGTCTTTGAAATCTAGGAAAGCTTCATGTGGAGGAACAGATCGGGGTTAGGACAAATAGTCACCCGACAGTAGCAGTCAGTCCATCTGCAGATGAGAGGCCGCAATATGGTGTCCAGTATCCTGTTTGGATTGGACCATGCTCCAGGCCTCACTCACTAATCCACATGCCTGACGACTACATTGCCTTCTCATTTGAACATAGTCCATACCAGCAGACTGATTATTTTACATAAAAATGTTCATTTGGTTTAAATGGTGTAGAAGATGGATTGAGAATTTAGACACATGGGAAGGTGACTGATCAGGTCTCAGGCACAAGGTAAAAGATTAAAGGCATGTGTCATAGCCCCATGAAAGAACAAAGATGCAGACCAGAAAATCAAGAAAGAAGCCATTTATGCTTGGTGAGCTACAAGCACTTAAGGAAAAAGCACTGCTTGGTGAGCTTGTAGGGACCCAGATTTCACCAGTGCACAAGCTTGAAATATTGAACACTGAATCTACACACAAAAAAAATACAAACATCATGTAGGGATGGAGTTATGCCCAACCAGGAACATGGTGTCTGCCTTCCGACAAAGGATGTTTTCATGGAAATCTTGTTTTTGAAACATTTATTCTCCTTAACTAAAGGGCAATTTTGAGACCACAGTTGCCTAATTAGTTGTTAATAAATCTCTCCTGGGAAATTTCCCTCATACTCTTTCCTTTAATTGCCCTTTCAAGGAAAGGAAAGAAAAATATTTAAGTCCATAGAGTGTCCCAGTCAAATCCTGCTGACAATGAACTCTGGGAGGCTGTTTAAATTCTTTGCCTCTACTAGAATTTTATTGAAATTAACTCTACCTTCCTCTCCAGGGACCTCAGTATTTTCTTCAACAAAATAAAAGGAAGGTCATTCGATGAGCTCCAAGAGCCCTCGTGGTTCCGGCATTCTAAATTTCTGTGATTCTGTGAATATTACTTGAGAAAAGGCAGTCATCTGAGGTTTAAACACTCTGTGCGGTCTTTGAGCCGAGACAATGTCTTCGATTCCTTTTGTGAGGCTCACCATGTCTTGTACATTTGTTCAACACTCACTACATTTTGAATGTATAACTGTTGCCTGGGCACTAGAGAAAATCAATTATTATAATGAACTTTCTAATGAGTTTGAGGGATGGTACTCTTTAGGCATGTCCGTGCCCTATTGTAATAATAGGAGTGTGGTTGATGCAGTATGATACACATAGTGCAATACACCTAAGTGTTTGGAATTCTGGGAAGAAAATACACCATAAGAATGTATTTCCATCGTGATAACCATAGGCTATGCCTAGGAATTCATTTCTCTGCATGTAAAACTGACAAAAAAATTGTGATGAAGTACATGTTATGGAATTATATACAGCAGTCTGGTATATTCTAAAAGAATCTTTACTTTTACGTTTCTCAGAACAGGCACTGGCCCTACTTGAATTTCCTACATAGTAAGCTATGCCTATGCCTTTCACTTTTTATTGTAGATACCTATGTTAGAGTGAATTGATTTTCAGAATGTGTTAAACATGCATTGCATGTGTTTGGTTGCATATTAAATTGTAAATTTTCAGAAGTAGCTGAGTTTCTTAAACATGTTTTTAAAATGAAAAATTTTAAATAAAATAAATAGGTTTTATGATCAAGGGAGTCTAGGTCAAAAATAAGTAAAAGATGTGTGAAAAAATATATAGAGACAAATGTTCATTTTTAAAATGCAGCTGCTGTGTTAAACATAGGAAGGGATAAGAGCTAGCTTCTGAAAGGTGCTAAGAGGAACAGCTTTTGTGACAATAAAACTATTATAAATTCAGGTTTAATCAGAACATTGCAAGCATTCTTGAAGGGCATACAAACAAAATTCAGGCAACACAATTCAAAATACGTGGTTGGTAGATACCTTCTCAAGGTTTATGCCTCTTTTTGAAGCTTTTAAACTTTGTGAATTCTTTTTTAAACTTTATGCCTTCACTTAAATAATAACCTAAAATATCAACATGAATTTCACATGCTGGGTTATCTGTACCCGCCAAGGTTTTTAGTGGCTGCCTTCCTATTTGGGTTTACAATTAAGACGGCACCAGGAACACCATGGTTATAGTCAGAAGTTTAAAAAAAATGGTGTGTGAGTAGAGGTAAACCATTCACATCCAGTGAAGACCACCTGACATTACAGTCCCTGTATGAATGAGGTCTTGCCTATTGTTGAGTTAGAAAACCTTCACAGAATTAGAAAAAACTACTTTAAATTTCATATGGAACCAAAAAAGAGCCCCTATAGCCAAGACAGTCCTAAGCAAAAAGAACAAAGCTGAAAGCATCAGGCTACCTGACTGCAAACTATACTACAAGGCTACAGTAACCAAATCAGCATGGTGCTGGTACCAAAACAGAGTTATAAACCAATGGAACAGAACAGAGGTCTCAGAACCATCACCACACACCTACAACCATCTGATCTTTGACAAACCTGACAAAAAAAAAAGCAATGGGGAAAGGATTCCCTATTTAATAAACAGTGTTGGGAAAACTGGCTAGCCATATGCAGAAAACTGAAACATGACCCCTCCTTACACCTTATACAAAAATTAACTCAAGATGGATTAAAGACTTAAATGTAAGACCTAAAATCATACAAACCCTAGAAGAAAACCTAGGCAATACCATTCAGGACATAGGCATGGGCAAAGACTTCATGATTAAATCACCAGAAGCAATGGCAACAAAAGCCAAAATTGACAAATGGGATCTAATTAAACTAAAGAGCTTCTTCATAGCAAAAGAAACTATCATCAGAGTCAACAGGCAACCTACAGAATGGGAGAAAATTTTTGCAGTCTATCCATCTGACAAAGGGTTAATATCCAGAATCTACAAAGAACTTAAACAAATTTACACAAAGAAAATACACAACCCCTTCAAAAAGTGGGCAAAAGATATGAACAGGCACTTTTCAAAAGAAGACATTTATGCAGCCAACAAACATGAAAAAAAGCTCATCATCACTGGTCATTAGAGAAATGAGAATCAAAATCACCACGAGATACCATCTCACACCAGTTAGAATGGCAATCATTAAAAAGTCAGGAAACAACAGGTGCTAGAGAGGATGTGGAGAAATAGGAACACTTTTACACTGTTGGTGGGAGTGTAAATTAGTTCAGCCATTGTGGAAGACAGTGTGGTGATTCTTCAAGGATCTAGAATTAGAAATGCCATTTGACCCAGCAGTCCTATTACGGGGTATATGTTCAAAGGATTATAAATCATTCTACTTTAAAGACACAAGCACATGTATATTTATTGTAGCACTATTCACAATAGCAAAAACTTGGAACCAACCCAAATGCCATCAATAACAGACTGGATAAAGAAAATGTGGCACATATATACCATGGAATACAATGCAGCCATAAAAAAGGATGAGTTCATGTCCTTTGCAGGGACATGGATGAAGCTGGAAACCATCATTCTCAGCAAACTAACACAAGAACAGAAAACCAAACACCGCATGTTCTCACTCATAAGTGGGAGTTGAACAATGAGAACACATGGACACAGGGAGGAGAGCATCACACACTGGGCCTGTCGGGGGGCAGGGGGCTGGGGGAGGGATAGCATTAGGACAACTAATGTAGATGACAGGTTGATGGGTGCAGCAAACCACCATGGCACATATATACCTATGTAACAAACCTGTACATTCTGCACATGTACTCCGGAACTTAAAGTATAAGAAAAAAAGAAGGGGGAGGCAAGAGAAAAGTATTAAATTTATATTAATACAAAAATAGTAAAATTATGATTATCAGAGGCTGTGAGGTGAGAGGATTGAGGAGATGTTGGTCAAATGGTACAAAATTTCAGTTAGGAGGAGTAAGTTCAAGAGATCCATTGTATATTGTGGTGATTAGAGTTAATAACTATATATTGTATACTTAAAAATTGCTAAGGATTGATTGAAAGTGTTCTCAACACAAAACATAAGTATGTGAAGTAATACATATGTTAAATAGCTTGATTTAGCCATTCTATAATGTATATGCACGTATCAAAACATTATGTTTTACACCATAAATATATACTGTTTTTCCTTGTTGATTAAAAATAAAGAAAACAAGTTGTTGAATAAATGAAAAAAAAAAGAAGGAAAATGTTCATAATGAAAACTGGGCATGAATGACAAACCCAAAATGATTGTAATATAGCAACAGTATCAAATTCATCTGGCAATTTTGTTTTAGCCCAACAATCTCATTTATCATATTAAATTAATGATTATAATCCAAATTGTACTATTTTCACAGGGCCTTTCTGTTTAACTTTAAATGTGTTTTTGTTTTATAGCATAGGATAAGAACTATAAGGTATGATGCTTATAGCAAGTTTTATATTTGTATATATTTTAAAAATATTGGAATACAGTGTTTTAAGTCAATGCTGGAGTTGATTAAAGTCTTACTTTTCCCTTTAAATTCCAAGTCAGTTATGAGAAACAATGATAAAAAATGAGCTTTTATCCCCAGATTTATAGTCCTTGAACTAGATTTCATGTTCATTTATATTGCTTCCTCAAAGAACCCATGTAAATTGGATGGGCTAGGTCAACAAGCTAGTGATCATCCTTCATTTGCTCCATGGAGTTAGACAGATGTTGGTGCAAAACTCTTACACTGCCTGCCCATTCCTAAATGTGCGAACTTAGGCAAGTTACTTATTTTGTCTTTATTTTGGCACCCCCATGTGTGAACTGAGAATAAGAATACTTAGCAGGATTGTTTTGAAAAATAGTAATATATAATATTACAATAAGATGATTAATATTAAAAATAGCCCTCATTGGATAACTATTATTGGCACCAACTCCCAGGCAACTTTTCACAGCGTGAATACTTAGCCCTCTTTGAACAAGTTACTAAGTATCAGCCACTTTAAATACATAATCTCATTTAATCCTAACAAGTTACTAGTATCCTATTTTGCAGATGAAAAACAGGCCAAGACAGGTTCAGTTGACAAGAAATTGCACAGATCTGAATGCAGACTGGACTTACTGTGAATCCCAAATTTTCCCTCACCATGTTATTTTGTCCAAAATGAAACTAAAATGCTTGGCATAGATCTAGACTTTTGTAGACACTCAGTAAATATTATTTCCACTCTGAAGAAAACGATTCATGTTTCATTTCACTTCTCATCACAGGTACCACGAACAGAATATCACCCTTTTATGATAAATCACTCAAATTGCAGACTTTTGATCCCTAAAGTTCAAGAGTGAAAAGGTATAAATATGAAGAAATTTCATGTTAGGTCACGGGATGGGAAAAGATGCTTATGTCAGGATTTACCATTTCTAGTGACCAGCACTTGGCAGATTGCTGGTTTATTAGATTTATTTATTATTTTCATTGTTTCCTTCAGATGACTCCTATTTATCTGATTATAGAGTAACCTCTGAGCTTTATTAGCTAGAATTTTATTTTCCAAAGTGTAGTCCAAACAACTTTTTCTTGGCAAAATATAGGACCCCATTAGAACCATTAGGACTAAAATGTCATCTCTCGTGATAGAAGAGAACTGAGGCCACTGTCTTTTCATGGCTTTCTCTAATACCTTTTCTGCTGAACTCTTGGTTACAATGCTAAGAATGACACAACCCCTTAGTTATGTGAGGTGTACTAGCTGATTCAATAAGCCTTTATGAAAGTTTTATTTTCAGCTATAAGGTCAAGGTTGTATTAGTGCTACAAGCTAAGCAGAATTTATAAGGCAAATTTCAGTTTCCTCCAAAAAGGCAGCCTTTATGTATAGGAGACAGAAATATCATCTATTTGATACTCAGCAGTGCCTCTTATGATTTTCATGAGCAGCAGAATGTCTTTTATTGACAAAAGCCATACAAAAAAAACCAGAATTACATCTTTTTTGTTCCAAAATAGAATTAAAAATGATAGTCTATCAAATTAGCCATGATGGATTTTATTTTATTCTAACGTCTTATGCTCATTTGTAGACCAGAGCAACCATCTCTTCTAACTCTGCAAATCTTCCTTGGTTCTGCTATGCAACTTAGGGCTTATTTAGGTGGCTTAGCACAGGGCTTTCTGGCCCTAAGCCGAGACTGGCACCAAATAAGCTTGCCTGACACTTTATAGGGTGTGATGAAGAGTCCAGAGCTCCCAGGCAACTTTCCACAGCATGATTTGGAATCTACTTGCAATTACATATGGCTAGTGGAGCTGCATCTGGAGAAGCCTAATCAGAATTTGTCTTCCATTTAGTAGAAATGAAACGAGCCCACTCATTGTGTCAGAATTCATCTTTACACTACAGAATGAGCAATAACCTAAAATCAATGCCAATCTCCTGGATATGGTGTATATACTTGAGAAAGTGTTCTGCAGAATGTTTTCTACATTACTTTCATCACTGTGTTTTCTATTTCAGGGCCCACTCTTCCTAAGACCCATGTGAAAACAGCCTCCCTTGGGTTGGCTGGAAAAGCAAGATCCCCTTTGCTTCCTGTGTCTGTGCCAACAGCCCCTGAAGTGTCTGAGGAGAGCCACAAACCAACAGAGGATTCAACCAATGTAAGGGCATCTTTAAAATTCATGCTTCATCAAGGGACAGATTGACTGGCGCTGTGTAATAGCATCTAAACCAATGAGTACTGTCCATTCACCCCAGGCCACCCCAGGCCATTGTTGTTCTTATTGTTGTTTGTTCTTCTGTTTTCCTGCACTTAAATATGAAGAGGAAATAAAAGCTATGAAAAAAAATTATGTCAGAGACTTAGTTATGTAAAAAAGTTGATTCTTAAGGACAGTCTTAGAAATATGACCAGATAGCTACAGAATGTGTGGTTTTACACCCATATATGTACATAATATATACATATACACATGATATACACATGGATACGTGTGTGTGTGTGTGTGTGTGTGTGTGTGTGTGTGTGTGTGTTTCTTTTCAATAGGAAGAAATACCTTGGCATTCTTGGAAATAAATAAGACTATATAACTCTTCTTCTTCCTTTTTTTTTTTTTATTTTAAGAGACAGGGTCTTGCTGTGTTGCCCAGGCTAGAGTGTAGTGGCTATTCACAGGCACAATCATAGTGCACTACAGCCCTGAACTTCTTAGCTCAAGCAGTTCTCCTGCCTCAATTTCCCAAGTAGCTAAGACTATAGGTGCACATTACTACACCAACTTATACAGTTATTCTCTAAAATTAAAAAAATATAGCGACAAAAAGCTATATTATGAGGGTTTTTTGAAGTTATTATGTTACTTCTGAAATCATAAAATACCAGAAATATAGATTTGTGAAGGAGAAAATATAAAATAAAAAAATTGAAGGAGTTTAAGTAATACAAAAAGGAAATGACATAATTAGAAAATAAGAAGGGAAAGTTTATTTAAAGACAGAAAAAGTTTTACTAAGGAAATAAGCTAAAAAGGGTTCCAGTTAGAAAACTCAGAAGGAACATCAATGGAGAAGGGGAAAAAATCAGAATTTTAAGAAAAAAAAAACATTTATCCCGAAAATGCACTGTAAAGGAGATTCAAAAAGACATTGCCTAAAGGCAGCTATTTATAGTACACTTTAGTTGTTTCTGAATATAATTCAAGAGAAAACATTTAAAAGAAGCCTAAGGAATTAACATATCAGATATCTTGAAAAATCAGGGCACTAGAAGAGAAAAAAGATGAAAAGAGCAGATTAAAATTCTATTTTCTTATTACATTTGGATCTTTTTTAAGCATAAATTATGAAATGAGAATAATCTGCCACCCTTCCAACTAGCTTGTTTTCTTCATGCATAAATGAAGTCTTCTGCAAAATTTGCAAATAATGTATTGAAAAATAAATTTATAACAATATCAAGGAATAAGTAGGTCACATTTAATCAGTCCTCTGTAAGCAACGCAACTACCAGGTCTTTTATAAAAATTATACTTTCTTTTGATATCTGGTTGTTGTTAAAAACAAAGAATCATTTCATTTGAATGAAGAACAATACATTTTTCTTGACTTAATTTTTTTTCAATACTACAAACAATAAAATATTTTAACGACATAGAGATCAGGGAAGCTGAGTATGTGAGTGTGTCTGTAAATGTTTTGGCAGATGAGTGTTATCTACTTAACATACTTTTCAAAGATTCAAATTTATAAGACTTTAATGCACTTTTGTGCGTTAGAATATAGCTGTTTACGTCAATATCTGTTTAGGATCAAGGTTTGTGGCCACATCTCAAATAAAATCAAACTTCTAAGTTTACATGAAGTATCTCATCTCATAAAGAATCATGTCAGGTAGGCCTATTTTTACATTAAAGGCTGACTCTAAAGAATGGCAGCCAAATTAAAAGATTAAATTTTATTAATATTAAAAGCAGTAAGAAACACATATTAAAGGAAATAAACAGGACAAATAGTGTAGACCAGCATTTGCCTATGAAAACATAATGTGTAATTTTAAATTGACTAGAAGCTACATTAAAAGATGTAAAAATAAATAGGTGAAGTTAATACCTTTTATCTAACCCAATATTTCCAAAATATTATCATCTCAACATGCAATAAATATTTAAAATTGTCAATAATGTATTTTACTTTTTTTGCACTACTGTTCCAAAACTGGTACGTATTTTTTCATGTAAAACACATTTCAGGTGAGACTAGGCACATTTTAAGAATATAATAGTTACATGTGGCTAGTGGTTGCCGTATTATACAATGAAATCTAGACAGTTCGAGAACGACAACCAGACAATGAAAACAACATTTTGGAAATGAGTTGCCTAGTAATCCCCTCACTTCAACTTCTCTCTCTCTCTCTCTCTCTCTCTCTCACACACACACACACACACACACACACACACACATATTGTATGTATATAAACAGGCTTTTAGCCAAATTGGAAACTTCTCAGTCCTCTATTAAGCCCTGACGATTGGGTAGTGTATGCCCAAATCATTCACTGACATGCTGAGATTTCTATAGGAAGCTCATACATTAATACCATACATTTTGAGCTGTTTTTTCAGTGGCTGGAGTAGCTTTGTGCCTACCTCCCACCCATGCAAATTCTATCAATGCTCTCTTGAGATCAAGGGTACTTATTTGGCAAGATTAGATATACATCTCTGATCATGGTGCTAAGGAATGTGTCTTGGCCTATGCAGAGCTAGAAATCATGGCTCAGGCCTCATTGGTTCAATCATTTAATCAATGGAATGCGCTAGCCAAGAATAATAAGTAGAACATCTGTATAAGTCAACTAATATGTTCAAGAAAGGAAAAAAAGAAAACTAACATTTATTGAACACTTACCACTGGGCAGCCCTGACTTGTTGAATCCTCCTAACTCCTCAAAAGACAAACTTGTTATTCTCATTTCACAAATAAGAAGACTAACTCAAATAAAATGTACAAGTATATAAAAGGACTGGGATTCAAATCAGTTTCACATCTTATTTCCCCATCTGGCTAACTATCAAAACTACCTGGGAATTTTTCTTTTAATTAGGACGTCTAGGTTCTTCCCATACCTTCTGAAACAGAATTCCTAAGCCTAGCGACCTGGTATTTGTGGTAACTAGTAATTCTATTACTTACTGACATGATAATAGTGACTTATAGTGAGTGAGTTTACAGAGTGAATTAGTGACAGTTCACTAGGCATTCTGGAGTTCAACCTCTTCTTTTATCCACCATTCAAATTGTCCCAAAAAGGATTGACTGTGGTTTGGGGCATGAATTTTGTTTCCACACACAAACTAAAGTCATAATCTCCAGACGTTTCATTGGCCAAGGCAAAGCCCGCTGAGTTCTCACATACAAAAAAAAATGTATCTATGTCATGATACAGAGAAAAAATATTCTGTTCATATCTTGGTTAACCTAGTAAGAGGAACAGGAGCTAATGTATTGAATATCCACCATATGCCAGACCCTATCATGGGTACTAAACATGTTACAGGAGACTCAGAATAGCCTATGAAATAGATGTCATTATCATTTTATAGATGCAGAAAATTACGTATCAGAGAGGTGCACTCACTTGTCTAAGACCACACAGCTAATAATTGGGAGAACTTGATTTGAAACCCAATCCTTTTGACTCTGAAACATCTTCCTTGTCACAGGTGGAGATGGAGTGGGTGAAACAATATGCAATCTCTTATTATCCCCTCTTTTATTACCAGCATCTTCATTCAGTGAGTATATTCCAAGGACAGCCCTGGCTGTGGTCTCCTAGGTCAGACTTGGGAATACGTAGCGCCCCAACTAGCTGTGGCCCCGGCCTTCATAAAAGAAATGGATCAATATTTGTTACTAACTCTTGGCTCTCATTCTCTTTATAGGTGTATGAACAGGATGATCTGAGTGAACAAATGGCAAGTCTGGAAGGACTCATGAAGCAGCTTAATGCCATCACAGGCTCAGCCTTTTAACATGTATTTCTGAATGGATGAGGTGAATTTTCCGGGAACTTTGCAGCATACCAATTACCCATAAACAGCACACCTGTGTCCAAGAACTCTAACCAGTGTACAGGTCACCCATCAGGACCACTCAGTTAAGGAAGATCCTGAAGCAGTTCAGAAGGAATAAGCATTCCTTCTTTCACAGGCATCAGGAATTGTCAAATGATGATTATGAGTTCCCTAAACAAAAGCAAAGATGCATTTTCACTGCAATGTCAAAGTTTAAGCTGCTAGAATAGTCCTGGGCCTTTGTCACTGCAGTGACCACACTGTCATAACTAATGCCTATGTTTTCCTTTGTCAAGGCCTGTTGTTTAATGTGTAGGTCTAGTCTTACAAAATGCAAGTGCATTATTTAAGCCTGTACCATGCCATGGCAAACCAGTGCAAGCTCACTATTTTGTTTTCAACTTTAACATACAAAGCACCCATGGGAATCTCTCATGCCATAGCACCAAAGGATTGGATGTTTTCCTTACAGCACAAAAAGTAAATAGTAAACAAACAAAAGGCAGAGAATGCTTATGTTTGTAACTCAGTCATTCATCTTGCACAAGTGGTGGATATTAGTGAGTGGCTAAAAATTCACCTATTTTGGCAAGTATTTGTAAATCCACCCTTGGTTAATATGTATGTCTGGAGTCCAGGAATATAAAAATCTGCAACTAGTGGCATTCTGCCAGCAGCAGTACATTTCTGGAAAGAGAATATAATATGCAATCTTCTCAGACACATGGTAATTATATGCTTAAGCTTGTAATAGGACAGTTTTCAATTTGGGTGGCTTTTGTGCCATACCACACTGTGATACAACTTCAAAGCTTCACCAAGGCCATCTTCCTTAGGAGTTTGGCCAGAAGAATGCCCCCACCCCTTCACCCCATCCCTCCCTGAGTTCTCCTTGGCAACTAGCATTGGGTGAAATGGCCAGCTCCACATGTCATATGGTGCACTGGCCAATGTCGCCTGTCTTCTAATCCCGTAGAAATGGCAGACTCCCTGAGAGCAGGCACCGAGGAAGAGAAGGAAAATAAAAGGTAGCTTCTAACAGTACCTTCTCTTAAAGAATGCCAACTCTGCCTACAGGGTCAGTGTTGGTAAGCATTGGCCACCAGACCCTCTTGTTAAGGGAAACTTTTACACTACACCTGTGTCAGAGTCAGGGGGAAGCAGAGGGGCAGGTGCCACCTGACACTTCCGACATGTAAATCCAGCAGATACTTTTCAAAGCAGCATCTTAAACTGTGGACTACAGTTTTAAACTTCTATTGCCATGTTTATCTACAGCTTGGAACTAGCTAAAATTAAGAACATTTTGTATGCAGCCTTTTAGTTTCTGAATTTTCAGCTGCATTTGGAGTTAATCCCTGTTTATGCAGCTGAATCGCCAAAAGGGAGCTAGTTTGCATATTTATCAGTTAGGTGACTTGAAAACCCAATGAGAGAGTTTCAGCTGAATTATTCCTTTCAGCTCTGCCTTTGATTTCAAGCTTGAGTAGGTCATAATTTTAAAAGAGCATGGAAGGGATAGGATCTTTACAACCTAATAGCTCCTTTTATTAGGTGGGTAATTATATATGAATCCCTGAATAAAATATTTTGAGCAAAATGGCACTGTAACAGAAGTAATAATTCAGATTATTTTTTTACCGTTTTATGTCGGGAAGGAAATCTGATGTCAAAGAGAGGGCTGTTCAAATGGTTCATTAGAAAGTCTGGTCCATTTGCGAATTTGTTCCTTCAACAAGAGTGCTCATTCAAGTTACTCAGATTTTCTGGAAGTCTTTTCTGAAGAGCTATGTGATGTTGTTCTATGGGACAGATTACTCTTATTTAACATCTGGGCACTTAGGTAGACAACATTCTACTGACCTGGAATAAAGTGTTTCCTAACATAATATTGAATTATTCAGAAATAATCCATTACTTTAAAAAAGAAAATATTCATTGGGCTAGCCCAACCTTCTCTAGGCCCTAAGAATTATTACCTCCCCTTTCTAATTCTAGCAAACATGGAACATTCTCCTTAGGCACTTGACACCCATGAGGGTAATCCTGAGTGCTCAGTTTGGAATAGGTTGCAAATCTCAGATTTTAGGGATTGAGTCACACCTTCAATCTATAGAATGAAGTTGACCAATTAAAAAAAAAAACCTATCATTTTCACAAATTTCTAGATCCTTCTAGTCAAAAATAATTATTTAGGAAATAAAATTTTTAAAAATCCATTTAAATACATGTTATTTGTCTTCAGTGGAAGTTATATTTCTGCTGCATGCTTTTGAAACTTTCTTCATTAAATAGAATGGTTTGTCTTAGTAACTGGCAATGCCAGTATTAGCACCATGCATTTAATCTATAATACAAACAATTTAAACATCCTCAAAAAACTCTAGTATCATTTACCTGGTAGTATTAATATACGATGATGTCACCACAACTTTTGTATAACTCTGTTCCCTTTACCCTCAAATGATTCATATATGTATATAATTGCCTGCCCAAGTTTTCAGGTAACTTATTAATTTCCCAGTCTCCTGATCTCTTGACAAGAAGAAACCTGTGAATACTGCAAACTAGCCTCTGACTTCCTCCTACTGAGTCTAGTTCATGGTATCCAGGACTCTTTATGCTCATAACTCTCTCTGATTCCCATTGGGTGATACCTGACAGCCAACCAGCCGCTCTGCCACCAGAACTCATTTCTCCCTGAAAAAGAAGAAAATCATATTTGGCAGAGCATTCTCTGGTCTGCCCTGTAATGTGCTTAAATGTCAGGCAAGATCCTCTTTTTTTAAAAAAAATGGTATTTTTCTTTAAATTTCACCCTAATAAGAAAGCTATTTTCTCTCCTCTGCAGAAATTCCTGCATTTGTGAAACTTATAAAAATTTAGATAGTTCAAATGTATAAAGAATATTTGGATGATGCTCTAGCCAAAAGTTAAATATTTTGTAGTGAATTATAGCCAATAAGAAACCAGTCATACTTGCCTCTTTGAATAACAGAGATATAAGCTTCTAGAATATTTAAATAATGAAGCTTTACATTTGGATATTATAAAATGCATACTCAATTGAATGAGCTGAAAAAAATACCAAGCCAGTGATATAAGTGGAGATTTATTAAGAATTCCTGTTGAGTATATTCTTAGTTTCCTCAAAATAGGGATTTTTGAAAATTAGGTGTATGTTCAATCTCCTGCTTTGGTTCCAGCTACACAAGGAGAACCATCCTGTGCTAGTGTGATGTTTCAGACAACATTCTGAAACTAAAATGTTTGGCACTTATTGGCTTTTCCAATAAAGAATCTCTTAAGTACAGGTATTTCTGGAAGCTGTTGGTGTCTGTGCTTGAAGATGATTGCTGATACTTATCCACCCTTTGGGTACTTCTGTTGACTTTGTTTAAATAATCATCTTATGGTTGTCCCCAAATGTAACATGGTATCTCAGATATAGCAGCTGGACTGTAATTACAACAAAAGGTTACCTCTAAAGATAACATCTTACCATTTTAGATAAAATTGTGTCCCAGAATTCTTATGGTTTCAGAATGTACATTTCTAGTCAATGAAAGAAAGAAAAATGGAAAAATTGTCTAGTTTCAGGCATGTTTAAAGAAAACAAAGTCATCTGAACTTTAAAATAGATGCAGAGCAGGGTTACTTTCCCTTTCACTCAGTTCCCTTCATGCAACCACAGGCAGTCCTGCAGGCCAGAGGTTACTATCCTAACCTGCTCATAACCATATACTATACAGAGCCCACAACTTTCTGGAGATGCAGAAGCAGCCATACACTCAAGTCTTTCTGTTTTTGTAAATCACATTCAAAGCAACATTTTACTCATAATTTGCATTTCTCTGGTGACTTTCAGAAATCACTTTAGTGTTGTACAGAAAAGCTTTTTATTTGAGTCCAGTGTTTAAAATTAAATTGGATACTTGGGAAAATCATAGATAGGTGTTTTGTATGATATTCCATTCCAATGCAAAATATATGTACCCATGCCTCAATGTATCTTGCTATCTAAATACCTGTTGCCAAAAAGTATTGATTTGGGGAAAAAAATGCCAATTTCCTGGTCAGTGAGGTTATGTAAAAGACAAAATACCACACCCATATCAGCAAATGAATATTACTACTGATCTGGACTCTTCGTTGCCACTATTGCATAACGTTCACGTGGCAGACTTCCAGTTGCACTCTCTGAAGGACTTTTTTCTCTTGCTCTCAATAGAGAGCCTTTGTACATTGTCATCCTACGATTGTTGTTGCTAGAAGAGCAAGAGCAAAACTCTGCAAGATTTAATAAACACAGAGGCATGGGCCAAGGGATCTCACTGTGTGCTGAACATGTCTTTTCAGATGCAAGAAAGGAATGATGGAGAGGAGGAGAAATGCTGTTTTTTATTATTGTAGGGTAAATCTGACAATTCTGAACTTTGTGAATTGTCAGCTTGTTTGGGGGAAGGGTGGGCGGGTATGGGGTGTACTTTTTATAAGTAATATTTAATTTATTATTTAGAGTGGCTTCTTTTTGGATAATTTATGATAAAAAGGGAGATCTGGTTGGGATCTAGATACGGCTGTTAAAGCTGCAGTGTTCCATATCTCAGAGGGACCACTTTGGAAATGAATTGTCCATTGCTGAGTATGAAGAGATGTCCAGTCCAGGCAAAGCCTTCACTGAAGTTCCATCATCGCCACTTCTCCCTTTTTAGGGTCATTCAAAGAAGATAACACCAAACCTAAATAATTCTGAAAGCATTTTGCAGATCAGTGCTACTCATTCAAAGGGCTTTGCAACTCAAACAGATTGTTAGTGTGCTAGTGATAAGTTTATTTGGTAGAAATGGGTATACTACAGCTTTAACTAGCCTTAGTGAGAAAAGAAATTTTTTGTTGTTACAAAACACCTTTTTTAACAAAAAGGTATTTTGAGCCTACAAAAAGTTTCTTTAAACTGTCAGATTCTAGCATTGTTAACCAAATTAGACTAGTGATTGCAATATTTAAGTGTAAATCTTGTTCTACAAGAAAGGAAACTTGCTTACAGTTTAAAACAATGACTGTTTCTACACATGATCTTGTATACTACTACACAAGGAAAAGGGGGTTTTGTAATCACTGTAGAACAGTCTCATATTCATTTTTTTATAGAAATGTTATTCCAATGGTGCATTTTTTGTTTAATAAATAAAGTTTTGATACAAAGTTCTTTTTTCATGTTATTTATAGTAAATGCTGTGCCACACACACAACCACAACCTTGCTTGTCTGTATCCTTAAGATTCATTCTCTTAGTCCATTGGTGTTGCTGTAAAGGAATACCTGAGCTGAGTAACTTAATAAAGAGAAGAGGTTTAATTAGCTCATGGTTCTACGAGCTGTACAATAAGTGTGGTGCCAGCATCTGTTCCTGGTGAGGCCTCAGGCGGCTTTCACTTATGGTGGAAAGGAAAGGGAAATCCACATGTGCAGAGATCGCATAACAAGAGAGGAAGCAAGAGAGAGAAGCAGGAGGTGCCAGACTCTTTTAAGCAACCAGTTCCTTTGGGAACTAATAGAATAAGAACTCACTCATTACCATGTGGACTGCACCATGCCATTCATGAGGAATCTACCTCCATGACCCAAACCTCTCCCATTAGGCCCCACCTTCAACACTGGGGATCAAATTTCACCATGAGATCTGGAGAGGTCAGATATCAAAACCATAGCATAAATATTACCTTTTATTAAAAGCTGTGGTAGGAGCTATCAGTTCTCTGCCTCATACTCAGGTAAGTTATTATTTTTAAAGCAAGTGGACCCTTATGCCATTTTCATGCACATTTCCAGTGTGCTTTCACTCCAGTCAATAACCATGTCTCTTTATTGGAGACTTTCCCAAGACGGCTAGAACTTGTCTTTGCCTACATGCGTGGGAGAGCTGGAAATGTCTGATTAGACCTTTCAAATAGCACCCCCTTTCCCCGATGAAAACAATTTTGAGTTGTAACCCAATTTATCTCCAGAATACCCCTGTAGAACTGAGCCAAAGTGACTGTGGGGCTACTGCTTCACAATAGTGCACTGTAATAGTGTACCCTTGCTTGGATTGCCTCCCTTCCCTTTTTATCTTGTCCCCTTCCCCTAATGGTTTCTCCTGGGAGCACTTCGCAGTAAATCACTTTCATGCAAATCTTTATGGCAAGGTCTGTTTCTAGGGAATTCACTCAAGGCAAGATCCTTCTAGCTGTGATCCAATTTCAACACACAAACAACAAATGAATAAAATACTCTTTTCATCATCCAGATATTTCATTCTCATAGTGTCAGCAGCAGAATATGGGGTCACATAGGTGTTGAACATTATATAGCTACAATTATTGAAAGATTAAGTTTGGCATGTGTATTAGGGTCCTCTAGAGAGACAGAACCAATAGTGTGTGTGTATACACACACACATATATACTATTGGTGTATATATATTTCGGTTTGCACGATATATATATATATATACACACATATATATGCATATATATATATATATATCTGAGACTTAATGTTAAATATTAACCTACATGATCACAAGGTCTCACAATAGGCTGTCTGCAAGCTTGAGGACTAAGGAGAGCCAGTCCGAGTCTCAAAACTGAAGAACCTGGAGTCCAATGTTCGAGGACAGGAAGTGTCCAGCACTGGAGAAAGATATAGGCTGGGAGCCTAGGCCAGTCTCTCCTTTTCACATTGGTTTTTCTTCCTGCTTTATATTCACTGGAAGCTGATTAGATTGTGGCCACCAGATTAAGGGTGGATCTACCTTTCTCAGCCCACTGACTCAGATGTTAATCTCTTTTGGCAACATCCATACATACACATCCAGGATTAATACTTTGTATCCTTCAATCCAATCAAGTTGACACTCAGTATTAACCATCACAGCATGTAATCTATTCTTTAAGAGAAAGTCACATATTGATAAAAGTTTTATTAACTCTTTTGGGAAAGCAGAAAACTTCTCAGTAAGTTATTATTTTAAAGCAATGCATCGCAGATGACAAGACAGGTGGAAACTTTAAAGTTCATCTAGCCTTTCCCATTTTCTTCAATTCATTATCATCCCATATAGAAGGGAAAAATGTATTTAAAGATCTTAAAAGATGTGGATAGATTCCAACCCCTGTTCAGTTTCGGTGGAAATGTAAACTTATGGTAGTCACTGTGGAAAATAGTATGACAGTTCCTTAAAAAATTAAACAGATTACCATAGAAGCCAATAATTCCACTTTTGCTCATATACCCAAAAGAATTGAAAGCAGAGACTCAAACAGATATTCAACCACCTATGTTCATAAGAGCATTATTTGCAATAGCCAAAAGATGGAAGCAACCCAATTGTCCACAGACAAATTAGTGGATAAACAAAATGTGGCATAATCATACAATGGAATATTCTTTAGCCTTATAAGGAAATACTGTCAAATGCAAGAGCATGGATAAACCTTGGAGACATTATGCTTAGTAAAATAAGACAGTCACAAAAAGACAAATACTGTATGATTCCACTTACATGAGGAATCTAGAAAAGTCAAATTCACAGAGGTGGAAAAGAGAATGGTGGTAATCAGGGACCAGGGGTTGGGAGCAAGAGTAATCATTCAATGCATACATCATTTCAGTTTTGGAAGATGAGTGAAGTTCTAGAGATGGACGGTGGGAATCATAACATAAAAATATGAATGTACATCATTTGTACACTTAAAAATGGTTAAAATTGTAAATTTTACATTATGTATATTTTACCACAATTTTTAAAAATCTCCATATAAGAATATTCCAGCACCATCTCTATAAATACTGATATTTCCCCTAAGGCTTCTGAACTATAAATATGCAACAGCAAACATATTAAAGTAGATTGATACGCAAGAAACAGAAGCAGCACGTATACCTCAGTCTACTTTATGTCAGATATATATTACACTATCATATTCAGTTTATGTAATCAACCTACAAAGGAATGTTGTGCTGCACAAAAGGCTATCAGAGATCATTATCTGCATGGGAAACTGGTTATTTGAAAAAAAAAATTGGATAAATTTCTGTAGTCTGGCCTAGGGAGAAGAAGGTTAAGGGAGAAACTTAACTACTCTCTTCATTGCAAATATTTTATGGGAAGGATTTTAGAGAGGTTGAAGAATAAGATTCTCTCTTACCTCAAATACTCTATGATGTTATAATGAATATAGATAGGAAGATGTATTAATATGCATGTAGGTGAACTTAATAGCTTTCTATGAAATAATCTCCTGGCTTTGTAAAATAATTGTTCTCTAAACCTTCTATGACTCATTACCTTAGCCTATTATGTTTATTTCAGTTTGAAGTATTTTAATCTATTCATTTACTTTCAAATGAAGGACGGTCTCTTCAGATCAATGAGTGCCAAGCCCCTGTGCAACTGGATTGCCCTCAGCCCATTATACCACCGCTATGTTCTGTGACTTCTGATTCACAGCCAGATAGCCAGTTACACAGAGATCCCAGAAAGTTTCCAGTATCTCACTGGCTTTCATCCAGTATAACTCTGCTGAACCCATAGAAGGTCCTTCCTTTCCTCTCCCTGGTATTCTGATTCGCAAGTGAATTATTTTAGAAGAAGCAAATCTCAAGAATTCAGAAATGCCAGATCGCTTCCTTTATCTTTGCCTGCCTACAAGGTTGTGAAGATGAGAAATGTACTCAAGATGATTAGTTCCCTTCTTACTTCTTCTGCTTAGTTCTGTTCTGACAGTTTATAGTAACCAAATAAATGGAGAGACAGAGTAGAGGAAGAAATAAATAATTACTGAATGCCTGATGTTTTTGAGGCAGCCAGACTCCCTGCCTAGATTTTGGGGTTCATATAAACTTTGTGAACTAAAAAACCATTTTGCATAAGATCACTGGAAATATGGCAAGGATGGTTCATCCACCATGCTTTTCTCAAAGTTTCATTGGCCTGATAGTGAAACAAATCAATAAAACATTTCTGGGTTGTGTGGGAGGGCTTGCTTTTCAGGCCTAATTAATTTCTTCCTCTTCTTCTTCTTCTTCTTTCTTTTCTTCTTTCTTCCTTCTTCTTCTTCTTCTTCTTCTTCTTCTTCTTCTTCTTCTTCTTCTTCTTCTTCTTCTTCTCCTCCTCCTCCTCCTCCTCCTCCCCCTCTTCCTCCTCCTTCTCCTTCTTTTTCTAATACATTTTTTCTGAGTCCATTGATATTTTAATAAGAAATTGGGATATGCTGTGTTAGGGGCAACTTTACAGGCATCAACATAATTATTGAATCCTGGACTTTTTTAAAAAAAAAAGACTTAAGTTTTATTCTACTTTCTATTTACGGAAGTCTAAATTATATCTTACCTTTTATTTCTCTAACTCTAAGCTTAATCTATTTCTTATTTACCAATTTCTTATTTTCATGTTGTTATATCATTTTTCCTTTTTTGTAACTAATTGCTCTCATCCTCCTTAACTTCTGAAATTCATAATTTGATGCAATAAATAGTTAGGCAATTATTCCTGAGATAATTGGAATGTTCTCATTAGCAGTTCAAAAGATTGCTTGAAATAAATAACAGAAGTAATTTTTCCCAGAGTCCTTTCAGATTTAATTAACATTCTTCTTTATAAATTAATAACAGTCCTTTAATTTCCCTGTCTTTGCTAATATCTATTCTGACTCTTCACATAAGTTTGACAAAATATCTGTTAGTAGAACAATTTTTCACCATCTTAACGTTTCTTAAGAATTTTATTTTTGTGCTATTCTTTGAACCTGTGGTGGATTTCCTGAGCTACTTTTTTTCTTTTTATTCAAGCTAAAACTGTTCTTTGGTGTGGAACTCTCCTAACAATGGTAGCATTTCAATTTTGTAGATGTGACTCATTTGTCATGAATTATTCCTATTTCTTCCCCAAATAGGATGTTTCAGAAAACTAACTGTAACATTTACTTCATAGGGATGGTGTGGGCTTAACTTTAAATTAGACAATGTATACAAAGCCCTTAGAATTCCTGGTTCTTGACAAAAGCCTAATGAATTCTATTTCTGTTCTTTCTGTCTCTGTACTCAATCTTTTGCCTGACATTTATGAACCTTTTCATATGTTTCAAAAAGTACGCATGGGAATTTAGCAGCTCTGTGGTTTACGTGTGTTTCTTACTTTATAGGTATAATTTCCAGCATGTATGCAGATGAAGAACGCAGATTTCCAAACAATGGTATTATTATAAAGTGTTTTACTTTTCCTTAGTATATCCAAAAAATATTTATTTTAGAGCCTTTTGTTCACATACAAGGCAAAATGCTAAGAGTACCAATGAACCAAAGGATGAAACTATACATCTTCTATAGTTATACACTACATATATGTGTATGTATATGACCATAGTTCAAATGAGACAGTTAGATACCTTTAGTCAAGTAAAGAGTAATTTTCATCAGAGTACAGAGCATCAAATTAAATTCACAGAAGCCCCATGGGGAACATGGTGTTGAGAAGAGCTTTAAATAATAAATAAGACTAAAACTTTAGAGATGGAAATGGGCAATTCAGATGAAAGAAACTATATGAGCAAAAAGATAAAAAGGTTAGAATTTATAGACTTATATGGAAACTAAAGTATGTCGGATTTTTTTTTTTATTATTTGGAGAAGTGTATGGTTTGTGGGAAAAAAAGGTGGGAAGCACATTTGCATAATCAATGGAGATCTTGTAATGATGGTCCAAGATATGTAATTCTGTTAGCAATAAGAAACCACTGAGCATGAAAGCTTAATTTTCTCATTCACAAATGCTTTTTGAATATTTATTGTGTACCAGTAACTAAGCTAATATTGGAAAAACAACAGTGATCAATGTCAATATGACCCCTGCTCTCATGGAGTTTATAATTTACTTTTGGAGACAAAGAACAAATGAACAAATCAGTGCAGTAATTATAATTGTATAGAGAGCTATAAACTAAGGTTGTATTATAGAAACATAGTATCTTTTGAGGTTATTCACCATGATCAAAGAAGAATGGAGCCACTTCAGACCTGGCAAGACTTCCTCATGAGGGTGGCATTTATCCCCTTAAACTGAAGAGGATACAAAAGAGTTGTTCATGTGAATATTGGGATGATGCGACATTCATTCCAGAGAAAGGAAAAAGCATAAGCAAATTCTTGGGTTGAGAACAACCTTGGCTTATGCAAAGAACAGACAGGCAGTTAGTGAAGTTGCCTTTCATTGACAAAGAGGAAGAAATGGAGTCAAAGAAGTTAAGGAGTTAGGATTCGGCCAGATCATGCTGTACCTGCAATGCATGCTACTGTTTATATTCCAAAGGAAATGCAGATCATTTGGGGGCACTAAGAAGAAGAAAGTTAACATCCAATTTATGTGTATCAAGGTAAAAAAATTGTACATATACTACCTCGCATGTGCAAAATCATGTAACAGCCTTTAGTGTCTGGAATGTCTTCTATTTTGCCCATGATTCCCAGCTCTTGTTGGGTACTAAGATAAATCTCAATCTTGCCAATGAAAGGAATCTATGGTTTCTTTTTCATCTACAGCAGCCTCTTTCTGCTTAGCTGAAGCTCTTTGGGATGAAGTCACGATGTTCAAAGTTCTAGCTCTCTGCCACAGCTGAATTTCTTATTGCTAAGGCCCTTCTTTTAAACAATACTTGTTAAAGTGGCTTCTGGGCACATCTCATACACTGAGAATCTTTTCTCTCAGCATGGGAGCATCTCATGATCTCCCTCACTTGCTTGGCCCCATCTGTGTTCTTTCTAGAGCCATTAAATATCTGTGTCTCAGCCTTGTCCTCCACCTGGTCCCCAGCTAGGTTGTCTACTATGCAATCTCTGTTTAAGGGTTAGCTTCCCCTGCCCATGATAATCCTATGGCAAATCCTAGACTCTCAGCTCAGATATCGCCTACATGCCCCACTGAGAGTGTGCCAAAATTACCGGATTCCTCAGGTGTCAACGCGGGTGCTACAGTAGCACACTCCCTCCCAAGCATACCAAACCACCACTTTCCTTTGTAGCAGTAGCTAGCTTTCTGAGATGTTTCTGTTCAAGAATTCTATAAAACACAGTGGACCAATGACTTCTGATTTTGCCTTCCCTCCCTACCTATCTACAGTTCCTATCATCCCTGGCCTCTCTGCCCTAGGGTTTCACCCTCTACAGGGTGTCAGGACCCTTCAACCTAACCTCTTAATATTTTTATTTCTCCTTGCATACTTCTGCCCTCTGAGGCACCACATATTGTCCAATACACATTTTCTGCCTCCTTCTCAGGTCTAGTAAAAATTCTTCTACATCATATTTTGTAAATCTTCACAGTGTGCCTATTATATCAGTATCTTCATTTCCTCTAAGTCATTGAAATCTTTGAGTCAATGGTTGTGAAGTCACAGGGCACCAAGATTTAAAGTAAATACAAGTTTTATGAAATTACTATTTATAAAAATATATATCAATTTTATATGTATGTATTAAAAATAAATCTGGACCTTGTGAGGAGAATAAATTCCAAATGGCACAAAAATTCAAAAAGAAAGCTACAGGAAGTATGAGATGGTGGATTCAATGGTGGTAAAGAGAAGGACATGAAATGGATCGATATATATGAAATGTGTACATTTGAAATGTGTTTTGGAGGTAGAAACAAACACACTTGCAGGTGGATTGGATAGGAGTGAGTTTCTGGTGAACAGGCTTTTAAGTTGATAGAAACATTTTCTGTGATGCAGTAGACTGGGAGAGAAACTGTTTGGGCATGTGTGAGAGAAAAAGAGTATGATTTTTAAATATATCCAAGAGGAGATGTCAAAATGCAGTTGAATATTTAAATTGGAAACATATAAGAAAGGTCTGTACTGGAGACAAATTTAGAAATTGCCAGCACATGGCATCTGAAGCCATAGGAATGTATATGATAAAGAGAGATTTAGACCTGGAACTGAGCCCTAGGAGAATGCAGAATATAGATATTGGGTAGAGTAGGAACAATCAGATGAACAGGCTTGGAAAGAATGGCCAACAGGAAAAAACAGGATTTTCCAACAAAGGAAAAAACAGGATTTTCCTTTAACAGGAAAAAAGCATTAGTATGGCAGAAGAAAAATGGAAAGAGTACTAGAGAGGGAATGAGAGTTCAACTGTGTTGAAAAGTTGGTAAAATGCTGGGCAAGACAAAATAAAATAATGTGGATTGAAATGGTCAACATGAAGATCACTGCTAGGTAACTACACCCTCTGGTTTTCCTGGGATAGTCCTGGTGTGCATCATGCCCCGGTATAGTTAATGCAGTTACTTAGTAGTAGATAGTATCTACTTTCACTTTCAAATGTGTCTCCTTTCGATGATAATTTATATGGTCCTACTAGTTATTGGTGACCAAAGCAAGAGTAGTGAAATGGTTTCAGTAAAGGAGTGGGGATGAAAGCCAGATTAGAGGAGATTAAAGATGGACTGGGAAGTTATAAAGTAAATACTGTGCATATTTCTGTTGGAGAAGTTTTCCTATGAAGAAGAGGAGAACAATGAGGAAGTTACTGGAAGGGTAACTGGATTTAACTGGATTTTAAAATGAACTCTAATATTGCAGTGATTCTTCTGACAACCAGGGCAATTTTTAAATCAAATTCTTTTATGTCATAAATTTTCAGAATAACTAGCATTATGGCTTAAGGAAAAAAACCTCTGGGCTAGGTGCAATAATTACACACTCCAGGAAAGTTGCATGAGTGAAGGTTGCCCTCACTTACAGTAGAAAATGGACCTTTTCAGGACCCAAAGCAGGAGGCTACTCCACACCCTCATCCAAGAGGATAGAGAAGCAGAGGCCAGGTGTTAACAGGCTGAATAATTGGCACCCAAAAATTTCAGGTCCTAATACCTGGAACTTGAAATTTGACCTTACTTGGAATGGAAAAAGTCTTTGCCAATATGATTAAGGATTTTGAGATGGGAGATTATCTTGTATTCTCTGAATGAACCCTAAATATAATCACGAGTGTCCTTATGAGAGAGACAGAGACATATTAAACACAGACACAGAAGAGGAGGAGGCAATGTAACCATGGGGGCAGGGCTAAGGGTGATGCAGTCACATGCTAATGAGTGTTGGCAGCCACCAGGAGCTAGAAAAGGCAAGGGATGGATCCTACCCTAGAGCCTCTGGACGGAGGCTGCTCCAGGTGACACGTGATTTCATCCCAGATTTCAGACTCTGGCTTCCAGAACTGTGGGATAATAATTTTCTGTTGTTTAAAAGCACTAAATTTGTGGTAATTTGTTATAGTAGCCACAGGAAACTAATATGCTGGGTTTCAGGGTCTGTGGAATTTTCCTTCTGACAAAATGACTCAGGGACATTTTTTAATAGAAATGTTTGCATTACTACAATTAATGTAAAACCCCCCTGGAGCCCTCTTTTCCTATCTTCAACCCAGCTTCCAGTAATGTCTACTACTTTCACTTTTTTATTGTTGTTTTCATTTTTAATGAGGAAATGGTTACCTCAGTAAGACACCCTACAGAATCTGGCTGCCCAGAAACAAGACCCTGAGATGACAATTCTCACCCTGCCCCATTGTGTAAAGCTCAATCCACACAAGACCACGAGTTCTAAAATGTAATAAAAGAAGAGACAAAAGCCAAATTCAAAGAGGCTAGTAAAAGTATCTTTGAGCACTGTCATGATACTCAAAGGAGTGCCCATTGGAGCATTTCAGATTTCAGATGTTCAGATTTGAGATGCACTACCAGTATGATGAAAATACCCCAAAACCAAAAATAATCCAAAATTGGAAACACTTCTGGTCTCAGGTATTTCAGATAAGGGATAATCAACCTGTATTATAAGTACTTTTACCCAGAAAATAGCCATTCACATATGCTTTATGATCTGAAAATATGAGCATGAGGAGAAGACTGTACCTGTAGGGGATTCTAACAGCAATTCTACATCTGATGAGGGTTCAAGGTCCACGCTAAGACTTCTGTGAACTTCCAAAGGGGCAGAGTAGGAAATGTCATCTTAGGTCTTGTTTCTGGGCATCCAGATTCTGTTGGGTATCTTCTTGGTGCAACCATTTCCTCATTAAAACAACAACAACAAAATAGAAGTGAAAGTAGCAGACTTTACTGAAGATGCAGTTGAAGACAGGAAGACAAGAGAGGGCCTACGAGGGTTTTCCATCAATTATAGCAATGCAAACATTCCTTTTTTTTTTTTTTTTTTTTTGAGATGGAGTCTCGCTATGTCACAATGCTGGAGTGCAGTGGCATGATCTTGGCTCACTGCAACCTCCGTCTCCCAGGTTCAAGTGATTCTCTCGTCTCAGCCTCCCAAGTAGGTGGGACTACAGGTGCGTGCCACCATGCCCAGCTAATTTTTGTATTTTTAGTAGAGACAGGGTTTCACCATGTTGGCCAGAATAGTCTCAATCTCTTGATCTCGTGATCTGCCTGCCTTGGCCTCCCAAAAACATTCCTATTATAAAATATCCTTGAGTCAGTTTTTCAGAAGGAAAATTCCACAGACCCTGAAACCATGTAACTCCTGCCCTTACAAAATCTCTCAGACTTCCCTCTTTTTCCCTTCCTTTCATGGTGTCTCTGTTATGTTCTATTCCTTATAGAATATTTCAAAAATTAAAATTCCCCTCGTTCTTTCCCTCAGGGAAGCATGACTACCTGTTTTGTTGTTCAGCCTATTACTAACACTCAGAGCATTAGGCTCTCACCTCCTAACCCAAGAAGCTAATTAAGTTTCTTTCTCCCCAAAGAATTTCCTCTATGGAAGGAATTCTGTGGCCAGCTGGTATAATATAGTGCTTGTTCCGTGGTAATAGTAAATGAAAACTTTATCCTGGCATTCTCCTGTCACATTTATCTATCTAAATGAGAGAGAAGACCTCTAGACCAGACTTTACAGCAAGTAAAGGTATTTCTTCTTCCTCTGGATTCTCTTGGGTCAAATTGGAATGCTCCTTAGACCCAAAGTTACAAAAGGTGATTATTTTCAGACTAAATTTGTGGCCTTCCTAAATGTGCTTTGTACACTAAAGGCATTTTCAACATGACTTTGCACATGAAGGTCAAACTGAAAGAATGAAAGAATGAATTTGTTGAATTCAATTTGTTGTTGCATCATCTTTAAGAAATAATGTACCATATATGGTCTAAGGTCAAGTATTTGATAAAAATAATATAACTAACATATTTAACAATGTTGGGTGCAGCCCACTGTTCAGTTCTAGTTTATTTTCAATAGAAACTCTGACTGTAGTGTCTTCGATTTGAACTGTTTCCCCAATGTTTCAGAGAAGTTTGACTTACTCTGATAAACAAATAATAAACACTAATAAAATTGAATATCAATATGTGCAACATTCTGTGTCAATTGCAAGTTGAACATCCCTAATCTGAAAATCCAAAATTGGAAATGCTCCAAAACCTGAACATTTCTTAATGCTGATGTAACGCTCAAAGGAAATGCAAGTCTGAGCTTTTAGAATTTTGGATTTTTGGATTAGGAATGTTCAGCTCATAGGTATAATAAAAATATTTCAATATCCAAAATAAAATCTGAAATCCGAAACATTTCTGGTCCCAAGTATTTCAGATAAGGGAGACTCAGCACATATCTCACCTACTACAGAAAACACTCCTATGTGTAAAATACTATCACTGCAAGTTTATTGGTGAAGAAACAGAAACTAGGGTACTTGTATACCTTGCCTTAATCACCCAATTCAACCAATTCATATGCAAACAGCTGGGCCTTGAAACCACTTCTGTCAGCTCTAAAATATGTACTTTTTATCACTAAATGGAGTAACATTCAACTGCTAGTCCCTAGGAATTCCCTGAGAAAGTGTTTCTAAACTATCATGATTATAGAAACCACCTGGAACTCTTGTTAAACTATGAAACCCTAGGCCCCTATCAGAGACACTAGTTCAGTTGGTCTGGGGTGGGGTCTGAGAATCTGTAATATTTACAAGTTCTCCAGTGGATCTCTATTCTCATCTCATGTATCAATAAGAACTCTGCTGTACTCAGTAGAAAATTAACTCAAACTTCTAACTTAAATTTCAAAAAGAAACTATATATTGGCTTGGGTACCTGAACAATGTAGGGATAGACTAACTTCAGACACATCTCCACTATCACCTTCCACCTGGGGGCTCCCATGAGAGAAAACTGCTTCCTGGATAATGCAAATAGTAGTTCCAGAATTGAATCTCCTTGGCCCTGGTTGGCTAGACATGGATCATGGGTCCGTCCCTGACCCCATCACTGTAAACAAGTGATTGCAATTTTCTTTCTTCTTAGTTTTATTCACCTACTCCTCCTCTGAAGCCCAGGGATGGTGTCAATTGCCTTGAAGCCCATGGGATGAGAATAGAGAAGGAAAAGACACTATGGATTCACTACCAGAAGGAAGGAAAGGTACATGCTAGGTAGCAAAATAACGGAAGTTTACTAGACCTCTCTAGGATAAGATTTAAAGTTTAGAAGACTACACTATGTTAGTTACCTTAATACACCATCAGAGAATAGGGCTAAAAATGTTTCCTGATCATGGCAAAGATATTTTGATTGCTAAAGTACTTCCCTCCAAACCTATACATTCGGGCTGATTATTCTAAAAAGCCATTGGTATTATTCCCATCAGACTTATGTTTCAAGTCAATACATTTTATTATATTCTTGGATACTTACTCTTATCCAAGCAGGGGGAGGGGAAGTAAACTACAGAGTCTTCTCATTTTGCCTGATTTTCCATTGTTTAAAAATTTTTTAAAAAAAAAAATCTTACATTTTGTGTGAGGCTTACTAGATTCATGTTAAAGTATAAAGTGAGCTTTTTGGAAATTCACATCTTAGAGGAAATTCCCACATTTTTGGAAATTCACATCTTGCTTCAGTTTCAAGAAGGAAATGTTTACTAAATTAAGATGAAATAGCTGCACTGCCTATTTGCAACTCTCAGTTAAAAATGGGTATACTTTATCACTGAATATTTCCTAAAATAAAACTTTATAACCATCTGGATTCAGTGCTTTCTTGCTGATATTTCTTGTAGATAAATGGCTTCTTAATGACTCTTTTGATCCCAAAGGATGTATTAAACTCTAAAATTATGTGTTTAAATAACAACCCAAAAAGAGCCAATTTGATCTGCAAGCTTCTTTACCTATCACTGCATTTCAAAATGTTAAGAATATCAGAGAATTTTTCTCAGAAGTTCTTTGCCCTGAGAAAAATTACAGCCAATAGCATTGTCTCTTATTATTAATATGACTAGATATAATGATATGCACCATTAGTCTCCTTTGTTGTTCTATTCTTTTTGAAACAACTGATCACCCCATCTGTCCTTTCTCTTCAACTCTGTGTTGCATCTACAGAGGCACATTGGACACTGAGGGAATATTAATATTCACTTATTGAGGACAGCAAATTATCAATTAACATTTTTCTTCAAGTCTTGTAATAAAATCAGATCTAGAATAAAAACAAAGTGTTCTGGAAACAATCTCCAGATTTTTCATAGAGGAGAACATCTTACATTAATCCTTTTTACAAATATATTTTTATGTAACTATGTAATTAAATACAGATAAGTGTTATTTAAAGTATAGTAACTAAGACTATGCTACAAATGCGAATGTGAATGTATGTATCTATGAATATGCAGAATGCCCCAGTTATACTATTTTCTTCTCTAGCTTATACTTTAATGCTAACACTGATGAGGGAGTGAATTAGGGAGATTATTTCAGATAATTATTTCGAACACAGATGAACCTCAGAGTTTAAGATACTAAAAAACAGAGCCCCTGAACACCAGATTCTTCTTTCTACTTTTGAATCTGTGAAAGTGTTCATGGTGCAGAAGACTCATTCCATACTTTTGAAATCTCTTTCATCTTGGCTTTTTCTGTCATGGACAAATACTGCACCTTAGTCCAGAATTATGCTAAGGATTTTTTAATCTAAAATATGAATGTAAAAAAAAATAAAAAAGATCCTTAAATGTGAGACTTAAAGAGCAATAAAATGAAATAAAATGGAAGTGAGCTTGGGCTTTTCTAGACCAACCTTCCAGAATACCCAGAGAGATTTGAGCTGAAATCTAAGGCCTCCAACAGTGTAAGGGGATCTCTTTTAGTTTTCAGGAATTAAAACAAAGCTTGGACAGTGATAGGAAATTTATTGGTTCACACAATCAGTCTTCAACAACATTAGAAAGCTCATATGCAAACCAGGGACACTGGTACAAAAAAGACTCCCCAGATTTACTGTTCTGACAAGATTGGAACATGCCTGCAGCCAGTGTGTATAGAACTCTGACAGATGGAATACTACGCAGCCATAAAAAGGAATGAATTAACAGCATTTGCAGTGACCTGGATGAGATTGGAGACTATTATTCTAAGTGATGTACCGCAGGAACGGAAAACCAAACATCGTATGTTCTCACTGATATGTGGGAGCTAACCTATGAGTATGAAAAGGCATAAGAATGATACAATGGACTTTGGGGACTTGGGAGGAAGAGTGAGAGGGAGGCAAGGGATAGAAGACTATGAATATGGTGCAGTGTATACCGCTCGGGCGATGGGTGCACCAAAATCTCAGAAATTGCCACTAAAGAACTTACTCATGTAACCAAATACCACCTGTACCCCAATAACTTATGGAAAAATAAATTAAAAAACACAAAAACAAAACAAAAAAGTGACAATAAAAGTAATGCAAATAGAAAAACAACACAGTATACATCTGTTTACACAGCATTTACATCATATTATGTGTTGTAGGTAATCTGGAGATATTTTAAAGCATATGGGAGGATGTGCCTAGGTTATATGCAAATACTGCACCATTTTACATAGAGGACTTGAGCATTCATAATTTTGGTATTTGCAGCGGTCCTGGAACCAATTCCATGTGGATACCTAGGACAACTGTTCTCATAATTTCAACCCCATGAGCAGTTTCACTTGTTAGTATCTCTTTGAGAATTCAATGAGAAAGTATTTATTGCTTATTCACTATTTGCTTGATCACCTGAGACAGACACTGCCTTTAAGCTTCTGTTTACTGAGTTTGGGCCCAGACTTACAGAGTCAAACCGGGCTTTGCAGAGAGTATTATATGTAAGCTGAGACCTGTAAGATGAGTTCCATGTTAAACACAGCATTTCTTACACACAGGATAGGAAAGGAACACTGACCCATGTTAGTATTTACCAATTTGGTAAATTTTCAAGGCTGTGTTTGGATGTGGCTTAATGGGAAAGCCATGGTAACACATATGAGATAGCATTGTTTATATACTCTTAATCTTTTAAATTTGTTTTTCTAAAAGGTGGGTACTTGAGTAATGTCTGTTCATTCTTTTATCAAGTATTTGCTAAGCTTCTAACATGAGCCTCATCAATATGACATTTAGGAATAAAGCTTGGTTTATCTCACTAGGGTGACCTACCTCAGAAGGCTGTTTGGTTGAAGATGGAAATATTGTGAACATTGCTGGCAATTCATTTATTCACTTCAATAGCTCCTTGTGAGGTAACATATCAGTCAGTAGGGATACTATTGTGATCTTAGAAATAACCATAATAAAAGCAATAGGTATGCCAGAAGCACTAAATTTGAATCCCAGATGGTTCATTCTCTACCTTGAACAATTCACTTAACCCAACTCCTCTCTCCATAAAATGTGGCCAATAAGCCCTGCTAACTTCATAGGTTTATTGCAAAAATAAATTAAAAATATATAAAGCAATTTCTAAGCTGTAAAATGCTATGCACATTGTTGGTATGTTTAAGTTTTTCTTCTCATTCTTCTGTGTGGCGATTACAGACAAAATCTGTCTTGTATCTCCTATTTAAGCAAAAGGAAGCAATTAAAGCTGCTTCTATCCTCCTTCTTGTAGCAGCTGACTGATTCTGATGGGCCAGCTTTATTGCCTCCCTCTTATCCCATCACACAAGTAACCTGCCTTGTGGGATTTGAACCGCTGTGTTCTGGCCTTGTGCCTTCTGTTAAGTGGATGTACGCCAAATTACTCGAGCAAAACTTCTCTATGGGGTCACTCCCACACAGAGAGCCAGTGCCAGGAAGTGGGGCGAGAAATCAGAGGACTCTATTAAATTTCCCATTAACTTTGTTCATATGCCCCTACTTGACCTTTCCTTGGCTGTGTCTCCCTGCTGTCCCCTCATCCGAGCAAAAGGCTGCTAAGCTTCTAAATGACTTGGAATGCCTTTGCACTGAGGGTTGAGAGGTGCACAGGACTCTGCTGGGTACTAGACAGAATGGTCTTTCACAAGCAGTAATAAGTCACGTTTGAACCCAAGAAACAATTGTGCTTTCAGAAATTCTGTGGTTATTACTAAATATGATTTTTGTTAGTAACGAAATTCAAGTTATTGCTCTTAATTGGGCAGTGTGATTAGCAATTCAATAGTACAAATATGTAGGTGCTAAACAATAAGTACACATGGAGATAAAGATGGAAATAATACATACCTGGGACTCCAAATGGGGCAAGGGTGGGAGGCGTGTGAGAGTTGGAAAGTTACCTACTGGGTACAATGTTCAATATTTGGGTGATGGGTATACTACAAGCGCAATCTCCATCATTTCACAATACAGTAACAAACATGCACATGTACCCCTTGAATGTAAAGTAAAATTCTCCAAATATTATTTCCTGTGAGCATTGACAATTATTCCTTAATTTAAAAAAAAAAGCCTTTATCATCAAATTGGCACATGCAGGTGGTGGTGTCTAGAATTCTGGATGATATTTCTTGAAAATATGTATTGACTTTTTCAAAAGTATTAATGGATACCAAGAAGGTATGATATATCTTTATTCTCACTTATTTTAAATCAGCTTTGATGAGATGAATTGCTCTACTAGTTTAAACAGTGTTCCCCAAAATTCATGTCTACCCAGAATTTCAGACTATACCGTTATTTAGAAATAAGGTCTTTGCAGTTATAATCAAATTAAAATGAGATGGTCCCTAATCTAATGGCTGGTGTCTCTACAAGAATACCGAAATTTAAATTTGGACAAAGAGATACAGAGAGGAAAAGGCAATGTGAAGACAGAGGCATACCAGTTACACTGGCACAAGCCAAGAATCCCCCAGGAACACCAGAAGCCAGGAAGAGGCAAGGAAGTCTCCTTCCCTAGAGCCTGCAGAGGGAGCATGGCCCTGCTGACACTTTGATTTCATACTCTTTGCCTAGAGAACTGTAAGAGAATAAATTTATGTTGTTTTAAGCCACCCAGATTGTGGTACTTTGTTATGGTAGCCCCAGGAAACTAATATAATTGCATAAAATAAAATGCAGCAGTTATAAGTGCAATGAATTTTGACAAATATCTGCACCATATAACCATAACACTCAAGATATAAAATATTAGAGCCTAAAGAGCTCCCCTTTGTCCCTTCCCAGTCTATATCCCCTCTCCGCCTCTGCCAACACACACATACCCAGCTCCAGACAACTCTTGGCTGTGTTCTGTCATTAGGTCTACTGTAGAATTTCACATAAGTGGAATCACACAGTTTGTGCTTATTTGTGTCTAGCTTCTTTCATTCAAAATGATTTGAGATGCATCCTTGTTGATGTGTATGTCAGTAGTCTGTTCCTTTTTTATTGCTGAATAATACTATGATATATTATCAAAATACGTCATTAACAATGCACATTATTGAGGTTGGCCACAGTGGCTCACACCTGTAATCCCAGCACTTTGGGAGGCTGAAGTGGGTAGATCACTTGAGATCAGGAGTTTGAGACCAGGCTGGCCAACATGGCAAAAATCCGCCTCTACTAAAAATACAAAAATTAGCTGGGTGTGGTGGTGCGTGCCTGTAGTCCTAGCTACTTGGGAGGCTGAGGCAGGAGAATTGCTTGAACCTGGAAGACGGAGGTTGCAGTGAGCTGTGATCATGCCACTGCACTCCAGCCTGAGCAACAGAGCGAGACTCCATCTCAAAACAAACACACAATTATTTTTGTTGTTATCCTTTCACCTGTTGATGGACATTTAAACTCTTCCAGTCTGGGCTTTTATGAATAAAGCTGCTATAAAAATTTGAACACAAATTTTTAAATGGACATATGTTTTCATTTCTCATGGGAAATAAGTAGGAATACAGAATCATGCAGGTGACGTGATAAACATATGTTTAACCTTAGAAGAAACGACTAAACTGTTTCCCAATGATTGCACCATTTTGTGCTCCCACTAGCAGAGTATGAGAGTTCCAGTTGATCAACATCCTAATAATTGATATCATCAGTCTCCTTCATTTTAGCCATTCTATGGGGAATGTAATGGTATTGCATTGTTTTTTTTTTTTTTTTTTTTTTGAGACGGAGTCTCGCTCTGTCGCCCAGGCTGGAGTGCAGTGGCGCGATCTCGGCTCACTGCAAGCTCCGCCTCCTGGGTTCACGCCATTCTCCTGCCTCAGCCTCCCGAGTAGCTGGGACTACAGGCGCCCGCCACCACGCCCGGCTAATTTTTAGTATTTTTAGTAGAGACGGGGTTTCACCGTGTTAGCCAGGATGGTCTCGATCTCCTGACCTCGTGATCCACCCGCCTCGGCCTCCCAAAGTGCTGGGATTACAGGCGTGAGCCACCGCGCCCGGCCGGTATTGCATTGTTTTAATTTTCATTCCTTAGTCGTTAAATCTTTTATGTGACATTTGTATATCTTCTTTTGTGAGATTCCTATTCAATCTTTGACTCATTTACTTAACTGGGTGGTTTGTCATTTTTTTATTAAGCTGTGAGAGTTCTTTATAAATTCTGGATACAAGCACTTTTTCAGATACAGTGAAATAATTGTTCCCAATCTGTGGTTTGAATTTTCATTTATTATTTGTGTATTTTAAGGATGAAAGTTTTTTATTTTGATAACTTTAATTTATCAATGATTTTCATTATTGTTTATGAATTTTGTGCCCTAAAAAAATTTCTACTCCAATGCCACAACTATTTTTGACTATGTTTTCTTCTAGAAGTTTTATAGTGTTTGCATCTATGTTTAGTTCTATGCTCCATTTAAGGTTAATTTTTATGTGTGATGTTAGTTATGGCCATGGTTCACTTTTTTCCCATATGAATAGCCAATTCTTACAGCACCATTTGTTAAAAAGATATACTCTCCTTCTTAAATCACCTGTGTACCTTTATTAAAAATAAGTCTACCATGTATGTGTGAGTTGATTTCAATTTCTGGATTCTATTCTGTCTCAGAGCAGATATTAAAATATCTTTTTTAAAAAAATAATTGGTCTTAACAATGTAAATGTAAAAATGATCCTACTTTATTTCTATGCTAATCAATTCTACAGATATTTAAGAACCAGTTTATTTCAAGGCATTGAATCAGACTCTGTGAATAATGCAAAATTGATTAATATGATATCACAAGTCTCAAGAACTATACAATTTTAGGACAAGGTCAAAAATCCATGCTCTAGATGGTTACATTTGGATTGTGGAGAGGTAGAAATGTGTTCATGATGCTCTGAAATTTTATTCAAATTTTGGTATTATGTGTGCCTTTGTGATTTTTTTTTTTTCATAGAGGAATTGAAGGACCTGTCCCTAAAAGAACAACTGCTTCCTAAAAATAAGAAGAAAATGTTGCTGTCACCTCTCTCAACATGCATAGTGGCAGAATTAGTATTACAATTACAAATGGCAGAAAACCAGTTGGTTGATGTGATTTCTGAAAGCAAACATTGGCACACTGACTAAAATTCTTTTTTGCTGTTTTATAGAATTTAATCAAAATAGTTTGCACTTATAGACAGGTAATCAGATTTAATTTTTTAAAGAAACTGTATAGCTAAGTTTGTACACACTCATGTACACACTCATCTGTCTTCTTTGTGGCTCATGACAGGTATTGTCTCTGAGCTAATCTTCCCTTGACATATTTCTGAAACATAAAACGGAACCAGCCTAAATTTTCCTGTCAAAAACAAATCCACAACGTGGATATTTAATAGATGTTGAGAGAAAATTAGCAGTGACAAGTTTAATGCTATTTACTTAGGAAATTAAGTTGAGATACTCAGTGAAAGTGGCAGTTAGCAGAAAGCACAGAAGCTATAGGGCAAGATAGCAATTTCTCTTCCATTGCATGGTAGTGTAGCTCAAAGCATAATATTATTATAGACTTCATGTCTGCAGAACACATATGAGTACAATGAACACTCAGGTACTTCTGGAAGTATCTGTACACACTCACTGGTTTGGAAGGAAAAAGCAAGTTTAATTCATCAGAAAAAAAGTCATGTGGCTCTTGCAGCCTCAATCCTTTCCTGATGTTAAAAATCATCTGCTTAAAAATGTTTCTCTCCATGTCCTTCAGATGAGGCACTGTTTCAGATCCCTGTCAACTTGTATTAAGCAGTGCCATCCAGCTTTGTGTTTTCCTACCTGTTAAGCTGGGCTATGCCCCCTACCCTATTGTGTGTAAATGATTTTCATCTGTTCACAATACATAGAATTTATATAATTTGAGTGTCTCTGGCCATGGAGAAGGCCCTAGGCCATGCCTTTCAAATTGACATATCCTTCCTTGACTATAGCTGGATTCTCAGAGATTATAAGGAAGAGAATGTGTCTTCTGAGAATCAATGTTACCTAATTTATGGGGATGTTTTCTCATTACTCTTTTCTAATAACATTCTCTTTCTGCCTCTGCCCTTCTCTCTACCATGTGATGTAATGTGATATGAACACTCCTATTTTGGAGTGGCAAGAGGACAGGATTTGGAAACAGATTTACCAAAAATTGGGCTGAAATAAAAGAGTTCTTATGTACTAAGTCTTTTCAAAATATTAATGCAGACTTTTGAGATGGGATGGGCGTGAGCCATCTGTCACACTATAAACCTCTCATGTGGTTTGTGGTTCTTGGTTTCATGAGGGTAAATACAATAACCCAAAATAATAACCATGAATTGGAGTATGATGTCTTTATGTAGTCCCATGGCTCCAGGGGCCATTACAACCATAAATCCTGATACTACTGAGCAAAATTCATCAAAATATCTGTCCAATGGTCATTTCTGAATGCAGTCCAACACTTTATTTCTGTCTGGATATCTAAGATTTTGTGAGAAAAAAAAACAACCCACCACATATGATCTAAGCATATTCTATATATAGAAAAACTTCACTGCTGAGGACCACTTGGAGAGAACAATCATGATTAGTATGGAACCAGAGCCATTATATGATATGCTTAAAGAGTGCAGGTTAATGACTTTTCAGTAAATATAGAAACTTGAAGAAGGCTAACAAATCATTATCAAGCAAAATTCTTTGATCAGCTTTAATGAATAGATAATAAGTAGATCTTGTTCAAAGGAGCACAGCAATATTTTATGTTAATGGTACTTCTAAAGTGCTTTAAATCAGCCAGTCCCACAACACGGGCTAAACATTTGCCCTACGATCCTAATTGTATAATTAATTTGCTTAGACATCATGATTTTAAATACATGTAAATATAAAAGTAAGTTTTATATTATTTAAATTAAATCCTCCATACCCCCAAGAATTCTAAATCTCAAACCATAGTAAGAATTAAAGAGGTTCATGGTGACTCTGACTGTTTTTGATATTTCCCTATAAGTTGTATGGAGTCCGTTTCTAAAGGAGAGAGTTTCTGGAGGCAGTTACCTACCTGAAAAAGTTGACTTAAGATTTCATCTTTTGAAAATCACCATTCCCTTGGTATCTACAGTTGTGTATATTGTCAAATAATAAATTAACTTGATAGATGAAATGGTAGAGAAGAACTTGTGTTTGGAAACAGAGAGATACAAGCTGAACTAGCAGCTCAAATGTGAAGAAGCTGTGTGATCTTAAGCCAGGTATTTAACTTCGTTAACTCTTACTTTCCTTATCTATAAAATGAAAAATAAAACTATACAAGAATGTTTGTAAAGGATAAGAAGAGATTAATTGTAAAGCTCCTAGCGGGATTAGTGGCAAATAATAGGCACTCAGTAATGGTAACTAATACTTTTTTGAGATTGTTAGTTTCATTGTTGTAATATGGAATGAAAAAAATGAGAAAAAACAAAAACAAAAACAAAGAAAAAAGGAATTTGATGCCACTTCCAGACATGCAGAGGCACTGGACATTTACAACACGTAATACAAATATTTGTTCTAAACTAGGAAATAAATGACATGGATTGTACAGGTTGTCAAACCATTAACACAAATGAATATAAAAATTTGACATTTTAAGCCATTAGAAAAATACACATAAAAGAAATAGATGATAAACTACTACAGAGTTACCAGACCTGAGCAATATTCAATATGTCAGTCAGTCAGATTTTAGAAGATAACAACAAGCATAGCTTGTTGTCATCTTTATCTGCTGATCCAAATAACACACACAAAATCGCATCCATTGGCTATGTGAATGTCTGAAATGGAAAGAACCATTACCACCAGGGAGAAATGCCATCATTTCTAAATAAAGTATAATAACCCATTTTGACCAATAGAATACTAACCCATGATAAATTTATTAGAAAACCACCATTTTAAATTCAGATGAAAGCATTAACACATGCTATTTATTATGAGTTAGTTTACTCTCCCGTCATCTATGTGTTTAAATATGATATAATAGAAAATACTTTCATTAATCCCGGTTGACATCCTCCAATAAAATTTCTAAGGTCTGTGAAACACAGAAAGAGAAGTAGTAGTTCAGAACTCATGCTCAGGTTTGCCACCGAATCATCATTTAGAGACAATGTCAATGAAATAAAACATTTGTGCAGGATAACAGTCACCTGTTGTTAGAGTAATGCTAAGATGAAAAAGAGAGGTTTTTTTTTTTCCAACTCAAAGCAAAACGGAAATGTTTATTCTCAAATTGGAGATTATGCTTCTTTGAGAATGTTCTCTCCATCACCCATGCTTCATCTTTTTCATAAATCCCATGATTTGCAAAACAAAAAGGGTGTCTCTTTCAACTTGATCTCTTGGAATTGGCATGCATTTGATTCATGAAGGAATTAACCAGTCACTAATGTTAAAGAAAAATCTGGGGCACAATAAACATTTAGTGTGTATTTGAGTAAACAACAATTAATTAATTGGAGAATTATGAAGAATGAACCAAACTTAAAGAGGTTTATTTTTTCGATGACAAAACTGCGTGGTACTGCTGTTGGATACACAGACCAATGGAACAGAATAGAGAGACCTGAAGAAAAGTTTACACACCTACAATCATCTGATCTTCAACAAAGTTGATAAAATAAGCAATGAGGAAAAGATTCCTTACTCAATAAATGATGCTGGGAATTGACTCAAGATTGATTAAAGACTTAAATGTAAGATCTCAAACTATAAAAATCCTATAAGAAAACCTAGGAAATACCCATCTTGATATTGGCCTTCACTAAGTCCTTGAAAGCAATTGTGATAAACACAAAAATTGACAAGTGGAACCCATTTAAACTAAAGAGTTTCCGCACAACAAAAGCAACTATCAACAGAGTAAATAGACAACCTACAGAATGGGAGAAAATATTTATAAACTATGCATCCAATGAAGGTTTAGTACTTAGAATCTATAAGGAACTTAACAAATTAACCAGCAAAAAAACCAAACAACTCTATTAAAAAATGAGCAAAGGGCATGAACAGACACTTCTCAAAAGACACACAAGTGGCCAAGAAACATATGAAAAAATGCCAACACCACTAATCATCAGAGAAATGCAAATGAAAACTACAATGAGATACCATCTCACCAATCAGAATGGCTTTGTTAAGAAGTCAAAAAATAACATGTTGGCAAGCCTGCAGAGAACAAGAAACACTTATACACTGTTAGTGGTAATGTAAATTAGTTCAGCCTCTGTGGAGAGACATTTGGAGATTTCTCAAGAAACTGAAGAGTTGAACTACCATTTGACCCAGCAACCCCATTGCTGGGTAAATACCCAAAGGAAAATTAATTGTTCTACCAAAAGACATATGCAACTGTATGTTCACCATTGGGCTATTCACAGTAACAAAAACATGGAATCAACCCAGGTGTGCCCATCAACAGTGATATGGATGAAGAAAATGTGGTACATATAAATCATGGAATAGTATGCAGCCATAAAAAAGAAAGAAATCATGCCCTTTGCAGCAACATGGATGAAGCTGAAGGCCATTATCCTAGGTGAACTAACATGGGAGAAGAAAACCAAAGACTGCATGTTCTCACTCATAAGTGAGAGCTAAACATTTGGTAGATGTGGATATAAACATGGGAACAATAGATACTGGGGACTACTAGATGGGGAAAAGAGGGTGGGAGGCAAGGGCTGAAAAAGTACTTATTGGATACTATGCTCATTACTTGAGTAATGGTTTCATTTGTACTCTAAACCTTAGCATCACACAATATACCTTTGTAAAAAACCTGCAAATGTACCCCTGATTCTAAAATAATAGCTTTAAAAAAAAGAAAAATACAGAAACAAAACAAGGAATTATTTGATTGCTTTGCCTAGTTTTAGGTACCTTGTTGAAAAGCCCCAGATCACATCATTGTATGTTGGTTGACTGCTTGTGATTGGCTGGGACTAAGTTTTATTTCTGTCTAACACAAGCATTACCAGAAACGACCCAAGCTAAGTTTCACGCATGTTTGCAACTTAAGCGAGTTTGAGGTCACTTATGAGGGCTAACTGGTTTTGTCTGCTCAGGGATTCTTCAGGCCTGGTCTCCATCTTAATTTACTTCAACACTAAGAAACATGAGATTACACCTGAGGTTCACTTTGTGTGTTAGTGCACTATCTAGACATCTGTGATTTTCTTTTTTGATGTACTAACCAGGCTAAACTACAGTTCTCAATCATTCAACCAAGCATTAATCTAGGTGTTGCTATGAAGGTAGTTTGTAGGCGTAATTAAAGTCTATAAACAGTTGAACTTTAAGTAAGGGCAGCGCTGATAACGGCAGTTCAAAGGTTTTAAATCAGAGGTGAGACTTCCCTGAAGAGAAGAAAATTCTGCCTGGGGACAGCAGCTTCAGTCCCCGTCTGAGAATTCCAGCTCGCTCTTCCTGATGTTCTGACCTACGGATTTCCAACTTGCCTGGCCAGCTCCTACAATAATATAAGCCAATTACTTGTAACAAATCTCTTAATATATATCTTCTATTGATTCTGTTCCTCTGGCTGAACCCTGAATGATACAACATCCTTTTTGAAAATCCACATTTAAATATCCAACTTAAGGTTGGTCCAGTTCTTCAACACCATTGCACTACATAAGGCCTGCACTTTATAAAACCACCATTTAGCATGTATTGAAAAAAATCTTAGATATGATTGATTAGCTGCAATATGTTAAATAGCTGTTTATGAAATATCATATTCCCAAGTTTTGCATACTAATATGTTCCTCTAAATATGGGAAAATATGGCCTCATGAAGATTAATGAAGCCTCTTTTTGTTACCAAAGATGAGGCCAGCTAATGCTTCTGGAGGCATCGACATGATATATAAACCTTTTAACTACAGGGTTGTCATGATTTGACCAAAATATCAACCTGTGATCTCAGATTCAGTTATTCAATGCCCTTTGATAGTCTCAGTATATCAGTTAATAAATGTGCAGTATAGTTTATAACTGTAAACTAAGAAAAAATCAGCTTAGCAATAGACATTGGCTTTCTAGCCTTCTATAGCAAGGTCACTTCTAATATTTACAAATAATTATAATTTATTTAATTATCAGGTAGATATCAGAAGGTAAGAGTAATCATTAAACAACAAAGCAGTTGTTAATTTTTCATCGCTAAATTACCATGGCAGATTTTCTTTCTGTTTTCCTTTTGACTGTAGCAAGACAAATCTCCATGGAAATGAGAATGTGTTGTAATGCTTTTATGAGATAAAACTCACTTATTCCCTTTGAAATCATCTCTGGATCCAGATTGTCCCTTTAATACTGCTGATCTATGCTATATAAACAGGTGTACTTTCCTTCATGTGTACAGTTTTCACTCCTCCTATAGAATGTGATAAGTGGGCTTTTTCACTCCCATTTTTTTTTCTTTTACTTGAATCTTCAGAACTTGGTATGTTAGAATTTTGCACCTTGTATTAGCCTGTTTTCACGCTGCTGATAAAGACATACCTGAGACTGGGTAATTTATAAAGGAAAAGAGTTGAACTACCATTTGACCCATGTGAGTCTTAATGGACCCACAGTTCCACATAGCTGGAGAGGCCTCACAATCATGGTAGAAGGTGAAAAGCATATCTTACATGGTGGCAGACAAGAGAGAATAAGAGCCAAGCAAAAGGGAAAACCCCTTATAAAATCATCAGATCTCATGAAACTTATTTACTACCATGAGAACAGTATAGGGGGAAACCACCCTCATGATTCAATAATCTCCCATCGGGGCCCTCCCTCAACACATGGCAATTATGGAAGCTACAATTCTAGATGAGATTTGGGTGGGGACAGAGCCAAACTCTACCATATCTGAAGCTCCCTGAAAGTTAGCATATGTTCAGAACCTTAAAGGAATTTGATAAAGTTGGAGTAGCCCATTTGGGTTTGAAAAAATAAAAAATAATAAGAGCAAAAGAACTAGGGAGAATATGCCATAGCCTTCCTACCTCATAAGTATTTCCTGTTGTTGAAGGCAAACACCAGCTAAACTCTGAAGCAAGGAGGAATAACCGGAAAATTAGATTCCTAATACCATTTCTCCCATCAAGTCTAATTATATGTCAATTCAAATATAAGGCATATTTTAATTGGTCCTTAGATTCCATAAGGAAATTAAAGCATATTTACTTTTAATAAGTAATTATAATTTTCTCATATTGACATTCATTGCAAAGACCAAGGCTTAGCCCACGTTGTTGGAATTAATAGGGGATATACAGGAAAAGAGCTTCTTAAACTAATATAAACCTTTGTTAAGAAATATTGGGTTGCAAGCAAAAGAGATGTACTTAAACCATCTTACATAAAAGGGAGACTTCATTTTAAGAATATTCAAGTGCATTGTGGTCCCAGATACATCATGGAACCCAGAACCGGAAAAAAGCAGAGGCACACCCAATCCCTGTCTCCACTTTCTCTGAAACACATGGAATTATCACTCTGCCTCACTCTACATGTCTTCTTCATGATTTTCTTCTTCTGCAAAGCAATTTCCCTGGGTCTACGTTCACGTGATTATCAATGCCTTGCTTATGTGATCTTTCAGTTTAAAATACCGACAGACTAACCAGTGTTTTTGAATCCCAATTTTCAATTGCTTGGTAAATAAACCATTTGATTGGCTAATCTTGTTCTGGGTCTACCACTACTTTGGCTCAACTCAAATTCTAGTTTTTCCCAGAAAGGTGGAGTCTTTGGCCACCTTTCTACATAGCAGGGGTCATGACACAAGACTTTCCAAAACCAAAGGTAGTTTTCAGAGAAATAAATGGGAGCTGGGTGGGTGGACACACCACCCTATCCAACTGAAGTGTGAATAGAATCCTAATCCCTAAATTTAAGAAACTCTATGTCTTTTCTGAATTTTCACTCCTGACTTTCTGAAAAATGTTTAATTTTCACCTATTGATTCAGTAGAATGATAAATAGTATTCACTTCTACTCTCAAAATTCTCCCCGTTTGAATGATAAATGTAGATGTAGCAGGTATGCACTTGAATCAAATTTCTCTTTATTTCAAGGTGGTGGTGTTGATAGAGTGGTTCAGTTGACTAATGTATGACATGACACCCTTCCGATGCAGCTATATTTAAATATACTTAAATCTGTATGGGAACCGATCTAGCAGCAGTGAACTAAAAATTAGTAGAGTTATGACTAATGGCACTGAGAAAGGCATGACAGTTACAGAAATAAGGGATTTCAGGGGAGAAACAGATTCAAACTATTAGAAGAGTGGGGAAAGACTCTTACTGTGAAAAGCTCTGTTGACGTTAAGGTCTGTAAGCTTATTCTGAGCCCAGGACTCTCTGCAGAGACTTTTGGAGGAAGTGGTAAAGCAGCTGGTGAAAATCATAAGCTTGGAGCAATCTCCACTGAGTGAAGAAAAATGTTTTAAATGCATTTGCTTCACCTGATCCATTTGCTTCTACAATGGTCTCTATAATGAGATTTTCTTACAATTTCATAGAGATGGTCAACTCCCCCATTGCACAGGACTCTTAGGAAGTCTTTCTAGCATTTTTCCTAATTAGAGAATATACTGCCACTAACTGAATTGTTCACACTGATGGGGTCAAGTACTCCTTTCACCTAATGCAACCTTTCCCTAGAAAGGTATTAAGTCATCATTAACAACAATGAAATCACCATATTTGGTAGCAAATGTTAAAGTGAATAATTAGGGTACAATTTACTTTTAATACAGGCAAATAAAAAACTTGCACAAGTTCACTGTGGATTACATTTTGATTTCACTGTAGATATCAAATATAAGGACTTGTCCTGAATCCCTCTGAGCTGGGTGAGATTTCTATCAGATAAGAAGCCAAATCTTAGTAAGGCTTATGCTTAAAACTACTTTGCAAATAGAAAAGAACTTTCAGTAATTAAATCTAATGAATACATGCAATCACTCTGAGAAATAAGCTGCATTTTCAAGTAGATTTGGACAAGAGACTTTGTAGGGACATTAGGACCCATTATCCCAGCACACTTGGGCTTTGAGAAGTCAAGCAGGAACTAGCCCTGTCCAAAGTCCTTCTCAAAACTGCTTTTATATGACCACTTCCTTTATTACTTTCACTTACTCCATTTATTATTTATTTATTAATTTTTGAGATGGAGTCTCACTCTCGTTGCCCAGACTGGAGTGCAATGGTGCTATCTTAGTTAAATGCAACCTCTGCCTCCCGAGTCCAAGCAATTCTCCTGCCTCAGTCTCCCGAGTAGCTGGGATTACAGGCACATGCCACCATGCCTGGCTAATTTTTGTATTTTTAGTGGAGACGAGGTTTCACCATGTTGTGCAGGCTGGTCTCAAACTCATGACTTCAGGTAATCCACCTGATTTGGCATCCCAAAGTGATGGGATTGCAGGCATGAGCCACCATGCCTGGCCTATTTACTCCATTTTTTAAATGTCTTCTTTAGCCCTCTAAGGAGAAAACAAGGGAACCACAGGTCCGTGTCAGAAGCTATGGACTTGCCAAGGCTTTTCTACAATGTACATGTGTGGAAAAAAATTGCCAGAGCAGAAACATTCTGCATGTCCATTGACGTCAACTCAAACTGTACAAAGTTATCCAAAAATGAAAAATATATTTAAGGGACATATACAATAAATTACAGGTATCTTTTGTAACAGCTGAAAGGTAAGTTACCTCAGGATCAAATAGAATCTAGGATTGAAACGCTGCAAAATTATTTCTACTTTCTGGAAAGGTCAACCTCATACTCTCCTATGGCAAACTGGCTTCCTTAATGTGCTGGAAAATACAATGGCTGCCAGCTCTCAAACATGACTTCCCACCCATTGTCAGAGAGGGACTGATTCGTATTATCTCTAGATACCCAAGCTCAAACATTCCAAGCATCAGCTATGATAGGTCCTCCATGTGTCAGGTGCTTATCCTTGCACCATCAACTATAGTCTAATATGGAGGCTATAAGAGCATGGCACCCAGCATTGTGTTCACCATGGTTGGATTAGAGTTAGGAGGTAAGACCCTGGAGTATTTTCCCAAAAAATGCTCTGCTGGTTTCAGAAGGTGGAAGAAGTAGTGAGCAGACAATATTATACAAGTCCCTATAGCACAACAAAATAAAAAAAAAAAGCTTGGAATATAAGCAACTGTTGGAGAAAAGAAGGAAAAAGAGAAGATCATCAATTCCTGAGTGAAATGTGTGGCAGATTCTGATGCATTCAGTTCCTAACAACATTTGTCTTTGTGGGCTACAACCACTGGCCTAGAAAAGAAAACAAGTATCTCTGGAGTCAGCAGGATGCAAGCTGGAAGAACTGACTAAATCAGCGCTTCTCAAGATTCTCCAGGCCATGGACAATGTCGAAGACAAACACTTCTGGCATCATCCAGCACACACATTCTTCAACTGTTCCAATTAAAATACTTCTCTTGAGCAAATGAACAGACATAATTCTTTGAACAAAACATAAACAAAAATGTAATTCAGTGGTTGGGTGCGGTGGCTCATGCCTGTAATCCCAACACTTTGAGAGGCTGAAGCGGGAGGATTGCTTGAGGTCAGGAGATCGAGACCAGCCTGGACAACATGATGAAACCCTAGGTCTACTAAAAATACAAAAATTAGCTTGGCATGGTGGTTCAGGCCTGTAATCCCACCTACTTGGGAGGCTGAGGCACGAGAATCACTTGAACCAGGAAGGTGGAGTTTGCAGTGAGCCAAGATTGAGCCACTGCATTCTAGCCTGGGCCACAGAGCAAGGCTCTGGCTCAGAAAACAAAAAAGAAAAAAGAGAAAAGAAATGTAATTCAAACACAAAGTAATTTTTAGACATAAAAACTGATACTAGCCTATATAGATATTAATACTTAAGCCTACAAGTGGGAGGTCACCATCCATGATCTCGGGTTTACCCAGGCATTCTATAGTCACGACCAGTCATTTTCAGAACAAATTATTAAGTTTCTCTGTAATGTGTCCTTACTCCACACACACAAACACACACACACACACACACACACATACACAGACACTCTCTCTCTCTCTCTCTCTCTCACATTACCCACTCCCAGGCAAACTAGATGTTTTGAATTGCTAATGGTGCAATTTAAGGCACTGTAGGTGGTATAAGTTCCTTTCAAATATTGCAGGATGGATCTGTTAATGAGGGATTCTTCACAGGTTAAAAGAAGGAATCATTTCTAAAAAGCCCAGAGGAATTCCAGACTTCAAAGCTGCATTTTTCACTCTGTTTATAGTCATTAGGTCCCATGAACAGAAATTTAAAATCATAAGATACCAGGAGATAATGGGGATTTCTAATGACTAAAGGTAAAATGTCTAGACTCTCTTTGTGATGTTATACTGCAATAACATGAAAATGAGGTAAAACAAAAACAATCATAAAAAATTAAGGTGAAACAAAAGATCACTTAACTTATGAATTTTTAAAGTGTGGGTCCAGGTTAGCTAAGTTTCCCTTTTAACTATGACTTAGGCTTTTGGGGAGCCCCTGCTGAGAAACAGATGTCTTACTAGATATCTCAGAGTTACAACTAAGGTAGAAAGCATTTTGACATAATTATGCATGTTTGTATTTATAAAGAGGTATTTTTTATTATGCTTATTATTTGGTTTTCTCCTAGAGTAGGTCAGAACACTTTCTCAAGCTGTTTTCTTGATGCAAAGATATCCATTGCACATCCAGAGACACACACACACACCATCAGAAAGCAATATCTATGTGGCATCTGGTAATATGGTGTTTTAGTCTGTTTTCTGTTGCTGTAACATAACACCACAAACAGCAATTTATTTTTTTGAAAAATTAAGTGTATTTAGTTCATGGTTGTGGAGGCTGAGAAGTCCCAGCGCATGGTGCTGGCATTTAAAGAAGGCCCTCTTGTTGCATCATAACATGGCAGAGGGGATAATAAGGTGAAAGGGCAAGAGTATGCCATCTCAGCTCCCTCCTCCTCTTCTTATAAAGCCATCAGTCCCACCATGGGAGCCCCACCTTGATGACCTTATCTAATCCTAATTACCTCCCAAAGGCCCTACCTCCAAATACTATCAATGTATGAATTTGGGGATTAAGTTTTCAACACATGAGATCTGGGGTATACATTCAAACTATAGCATATGGTAGTATCTGTCAGCTTCAGTCTTTTAGATTTCCTTTAGGATCACTGCAATCATAAGCATATGCCACAGACATCAGAATTCTCTTTGGGCTTTCTTATTATGTCTCTTGGAATAATTATATATGGCTGCCTCCCTTTTCTCAAAATCACAAGATTTTGAGAAATCTCATTAAGTCTGTGGTGAAATTGTTTCCCTGTCAACTGGTAAATGGTTGTAATTACAGCAGAAAACCACCAGATGGCAAAATGGCAAACTCACACGAATCCAGATAATAAAAGGGTCTTCCTTTCTTTGAGGGCTTCCTTCAAAAACCTTGGCCTGCGATGGCCTGGATTGCAGGAGTCCTATGATGTTGGCCATTCGGTGTAATTGTCGGGCTTTTCCCTTAATCCATTTATGCCTGAGGTTGCAATTTTTTGAATTTTTGCAATTAGACCTTGGCGATGACCTTGAGCAGTAGGATGTAAATAACTCCCTTGTGTTTAGCATTCCAGTAATGGAACACTAGCCATAGTAAACCGTTCCAAAAACGCGTTCTAATGGCTCTCAAGCAAGGTCCACTTGCAGTGAAATAAACCAGAGGTTTGAATCATGGCTCGATATGAAATGATTGGAAAGAATATGGCGATGACATCCACAATGCCGGTAAATACGTTAGTATTTGGAGGACTCCAAAGGGTGGATCTGAGAGTGGAGAATGAATATACAAATCTCTAGCCTCTGGAATAGCATTATGTAAAAGCTCTGGAAAACATGGTTCCTCAAGAACCCCATTTCCGTGTTAAATCATCCTCTCATCTGGGCATTTGACTTCATAACTAATTTGAGTCCCTCTATTTGCAGTTGAAGCCCCTCTCCTTTCCTCCAGTTAGCAGGAGGCTTTGAAAATGAAATATCTTTTAAAATTATTCACAAATATTCTGGTGGGACACCAAGCACACCACTTCCATATCAGATGCATTAACTTACTCATATTTTATGCATATAACTTTATATATCCATTATGAGGCAGAAAAATGATTCTGGAGATCTATGTGAATTACCTATAACTTGAATCACAACCTAAATAATATCACTATTATTCAAGGTTTTTTATTGAATATGTTTTATTTCTGCTTTAAAAGCATATTTGATTTAAATGGAGTAATAAAAAAAGAAGTATTCTGATATAACTCTATAAATCATCAATTTAAAAGTAGATCTTAAGATTTCCTTATTTCCTTAATTTAGCAAGTGATTTCCAAGCTGGTGTATGGAGATTAGTAGTAATATACAAAAATGCTAACATGGGCTAGTGAACCTCTTTCATTATTTGAAAAAGCAGAATACAAACTGAGCAGTTACCAACAAAAAGCCTCTGTCAGATAAACTAAATTTTTTCTGCTCTGGCATAGAATTATATCAGCTCAATTGAATGTGAAACGATAATGACAATATTAATAATTAATGCTTATAATAACTAATGACAAAGATGATGCTGAGTCATTTAATATTTGCAGTGTTGCCATGAGTCAGGATGTCCTCATATTATACATAATGTAACTGAGGCTAACATGTCTTTTATTCAGCAATTTGCATATGGTTTTAATGTTTCTAACAGTTGAGCTTTACTATTATGAGTATTTTTGGAATAACTATCAGAAGCTCTGATAGTCATTGTGTATAAATTTACATAGATTTTGCAGTTTATCATTGCAAACATAACATTTCAGGGTAGTCATAAATATTGGTACATAAAATACATGAGTAAAATTTGAAAATGAATAGCTAATCTGGAAAAGTTTGGAAACCTCTGTTGTAGGCAGTGAAGACACAGCCTTCAATGAAAGAGTGTTGATTGGTGAAACCTTTCCCAAATCTTCATGCTGATTATTGAGCAGGTTAAAATATATATAGCTCTCCATATTACCTTTCATGCATAACAAGAATGGAAAAACCATAGACTCTCACAATAAGGGGCCCAGAATAGTAAGGATCCAACTCATGTGAGATATCATGGCGGGGGTGGGGCAGGGAATGGCTTCTCTTTTCATTCTCATTCTCTTCAGCTTTTTCTTTTTTTGTTCTGATTTTGAAGATGTTTCTTCAACTCATCTTCCACATATTCTTTTTAAAGATTTTCTGCTAGGATCTTTCAAACTCTGAAATATCTTCTCAGTTTCTGAATGTTCATTTTTACAGTATTTTGATTTTATAAGCGTTGTATGCTCTTTTGCCTTCTAAGATATAAATACACATTTTGTTGAAATTTTCTTCTGTTTGCTGCACTTCCTTGATTATTAATGATCTGAGGCCCTTTTATATTTATTGGTCATTTTAAGATCTCTTTTTTGAAGTATTTTTTCAAGTCTAATGTCCATACTTCTACTAAGTTAAAAGGACTTAGGAATTATATCTCCCTTTTGCCGTTCCCTAGAATAGTATGCATGAATTTGATGCTAATGATGAAGCCACTTTATGCTTAGTTTTTAAATTGCAGATTCAATTTATTTAATAACTATAAGACCATATAAACTTTGATTTTTTACAGTTTCAGTTTTGGTAAGATATGCTTTTTTATTTTCCCATTTATTCTAAACTTTCATATTTATTTACAACATTTTACCATTTTTTGGTGTCTATAAGATTGTTAGTGGCTTTTCATCTTTTTCATTAGTGCTGTTTTTAGTGTTTTTTTCCTTTTTTCCTATTACTAAGGGTTTATGAGTGTTGTCGTTTTTTTCCCCAAGAATTAACTTTCAGTTTAGTTTATGTTAGCTTTATTTCCTATGTTACTATCTGCTCTTATTTATTCTATTTTCTGTCTTCTATTCTCTATCAGTTTTATTTTTCCTAACTTCTTGAGATTATGCTCAGCATTCTGTCTCTACCAATTTCAAAGGCTTAAAATAATATAGAATATATTTTTAAACATAGTAAAATGCAGGTGAAATAACAACAAGATAAATTTTAAAGCTCCCTAAGTTTGGAAGTTAAGAAGTTTATCTCGAGATAATTCATGGGTGAAGGATGACACAACAATAGAAATTAGAAAATGTTTGGCACTGAATTATAAGAAACATAGCATTTATTGAGACTTGTGGGATATCGCAAAAGCCAAACTTATGGATAATGTATAACATAAATGTAGATTTTTAAAAACTGGAAATAAATGACATTTGTTAATGTTCAAAGAATATATTCTATATGATTTTAATTGGTAGAGACAGACAACATGGGCCAGCATATGTTTATTTTTGGTAAATGGTTCTTATGTATCTAAAGTGAACACACATTCTGCATGCTATTGTGTGCAGCATTCTATATATGTCAGTTGAACCATTTGTTAGTAATGTTGTCCAAATTCATATCCTTAGGAATTATTTGACCTACTTCTTCTATCATGTGCTGAGGTGGGTTAAAATTCCCCACTATGTCTCCATTTACTTGGTTTTTGGGGTTTTTTTAAGTGGTGTTTTATATTTTCCTGGTGAAATAAACTATTTACCATTACAAAATACCTCTCTGTACATTAAAAAATTTACCTTCAAGTCTTTTTGTCTAATACCAATATAGATAGACCTTTCCTGGGGCTAGTGTTATTTTTGTTTTTTTGGCGTAGTCTTTTGTGTGTGTGCTTACTATCAGTTTCTCTGTTTGCATTTAAAATGTGGCTTTTAGAGTCAAAATATAGTTGGTCTTTTTAACTTTTTAATATTATCTAACACTCAAACCTTTACTTGGGGTGTTTTTTCTATTCACATGCAATATAGTGCTGTCAAATATATTTAGGATTAAGATTTTCCCCTCACTATTTACTTCTTATTTTCTTGACTATTCTATGATTCTTTGCTTCCTCTTTTTGTTTGCTGTCTTTTGGATTAGTTTTTTGTTTCTTTGTTCTATTTCATTTTTTCTACTTCATTAATTTGGTAGTTATATTTTTTAAGCTATTATTTTAGTGTTTACTCTAGACTTTGCTAAACGCATTTTTGATGTATCAAGTCTAACATAAATTAGTACTTATATCACCTACCAAATAATGTACAGGTGTTACAACATTTAGCTCCAAATACTCTGTCCTAAGTTATATGCTTTTGCTGCGGTATATCTTAATTCTAAACACATTTTAAGCCCACAAAATATTATGATTTATAGCATCAATGTTCATTTATTGATACTTATTTGCTATCTCTATTGCTCATTTTTCTCACTTCTGTTTATTAGTTCAAATTTCCTTTTGAACAGGTTTACCAAGAAAAAATCTCTCACTTTTTGTTTTTGCTAATAATGCTGCATTTCATTTTTACTTTAGAAGGGTCAGCATTTTTCTGTAAAGAACCAAATGGTAAATCTTTTAGGCTTTTGGGGTCATAATATTCCAACTATTCTAGTGCATGAAAGCATTCACATGTAATAGGTAAATGAATGAGCATAATTAGGTTTGTTCCCCCAAAAAACTTTGCTTACAAAAACAGATAACACCCTGGATTTTGCCTGTGAATCACATTTTGCTGACCCCTTTGTTAGAATACAATATTTACTTGGTATTGCATTTTAGGTCAAGAGTGATATTTTTGGAGCACTTTTTGCAAATATGGTTATATTGTCTTCAAGGTTACATTGTTTCTGTTGAGAAGTAGCTGTTAGTCTTATTGCTATCACTTTTTCTTTTTTTTCCCCCTCTAGCTGCACTTAGATTTCCTCTGCATTGAATTTCTATAATTTTTCTACAACATTTTTAGGTTTCTGTTTTGGTTTTGCTTGGGGTTTTAATAATCCAACTATTCGTTCCTAGGTTTCTTGTTTTGGTTTTGCTTCAAAACTATTTGGATTATGTAGTGATTCTTAAATCCATGGTTTGGTGCAATTTTGTTGGTTTGGGAAAACTTGAGTCATTATCTGTCCAAATATCACTTTTCCATTTTACTCCCCTCTTATGTTCTTCTGGGGCCCTAATTACCCATGTTTTAGATTATTTTACCATGTCTTATGTTTTCTATGTACCTTTTTCTGTTGTTCATCACTTGCCTTTCTGAGTTTAATTCATCAGGAGTGTCTGCTCTCTTGTTAAATCCAGTCTTTGAGTTCTTAATTTATTTTTCCACTCTAGAATTTTATCAGTTCTTTATAACTTCCATTCTCAGCCTAAAATTCTCAATCTGCAAGTTATTTTCTTCCACTTGTTTATTTTCTTGAACATATTTTAAAACTGGTTTCTTATTATTTCATTGTTATCCCCTGTGGGTCTGTCTCTATTGTCAAATGTTTCTTTTAGTTTTATTCCATTTGATCCTGTCTTTTCCCATAGTTCAGAATATTTTATATGTAAGAAACTATAGTATTAATAGAAGGCTATGAAAGATCATATTATCATCCTGGTAGAATATATGTATGCTTTGAGAAGGCTAGGTTAGCCTGTTAGTAAAGACCAGTCAAATTAATCCAATCAGGGATGGAGATGAACTGAAGCCAGGTCTTAATCTTGTCAAGGACTGGTCTATTTCTAGATTACTTTTTTTTTTTTTTTTTTTAATGAGATAGAGGAGTCTCACTCAGTCGCCCAGGCTAGGGTGCAATGGCATGATCTCGGCTCACTGCAACCCCCGCCTCCTGGGTTCAAGCGATTCTCCTGCCTCAGCCTCCTGAGTAGCTGGGATTACAGGTGCACACCACCACACCTGGCTAATTTTTGTATTTTTAGTAGAGATGGGGTTTCACCACGTTGGTCAGGCTGGTCTCGAACTCAAGACCTCATGATCTGCCTGCCTCTGCCTCCCAACGTGCTGGGATTACAGACGTGAGCCACTGCTCCCAGCCTACTTTTATTTCTAAAGAACAACCCTTTAGGGTCCCAATCCAAAGCCGCTCACATCTTCTTCTTTGTGGGCCTCTAGCACTAAATTTTGTCCCCCTAGTGCTATGAGCATATTGAAAGCTTACCTCATTCATAACTGACAAATGTTTCTGGAGTGGAGGTCAGGGAATTACGGCCCGTTCATCAAATCTGTTTTTATCAATAAAATTTAACTGAAACACAGCCATATCCATTGATGTAATATTGTCTATGGCTACTTTTGGTGCTACAGTGGCAGAGTTGATCAGTTGTGCCAGTGACCAAATGGCCTACAAAATCAGAAACAATTACTATCTGGCCCTCTACAAAATATAACCTCTGCGAGGAAATGGGTCCAGAAGTCCTGAAAATGTTCCTGGATTGGATTTAGACCTCATAATCATTTATCTTAGCAGCTCTCTGATGCATTCAAACATAATTTCTAAAAGTTCTGCCTACCTTTCTTAGGTGTTCTCAATGAGAGACTTATTCCAAAATATGTAGTACACCATCACTGGAAAGAGAACACCTGTGAGTCTGTGTTTGAGTCATTACAATCCTCAATGCAAACTCTGCATACATGAATATAAACAAGGATCCGTTTGACCGATGAGCTTCCCAGAAATATTGGCTAGCTGAGTTCTTTTATTAGTAAATTCTCAAATTCTCACCGTCCAGAGATAGTTTCTTTTTGACTTTTTAGTTTTTCCAGAGAGTCATCCTCTTTGCCCTGTTCAGGAGCTGAGCTGGGGAAAACTGGGGAGGTAAGGCATTCTAAAAGCCCCTGTATCACTGTTGAATTGTTGTCTTGATTTCAATATTATGCTTCATGTCTGCCTTCAGGTGCTTATGTCCCCAAATCTAGAACCCCCAAGATACACTCTCTCTATATAGAAAACTTCTATTTCTGTTAATACAGGAAGAGGTTAATTGTGTTGCTTGAGATGAGGACATGAGAGGACTTAATTGCTTTTTACTGAGACTTAGAACCTCTTATTTTTAATACTATTCTGTGCTCCCATGTTCAAAGGTTTCTGCCGTGTTAAACTCCTAAGTGTTTCTGGGGTTCCATGTGCAGTTAAATGTGAACTTTCTTCCCTCTTTCAAGTCAGTTGCCTTGCCACTTGTCCTTTTGCATTTCCAATATCAAAAATTGTAATTGGAATCTTCATCTAGTACTGCCACTTTCCCTGTTCTTTAGCTCCTTTTAGATTTATGCCTGTTTTATTTTTATTACTATTTTAGTGAGTTTCTTGATTAAGCAGACATAAAAACGTATGTTCGCTTAATCATGTTTAACTGGAAATCCCTAATTCTTTACTATGAAGGTCACATGCCTTAAAATACACCTTTGTAATTCCATTAGGCATAAACTGTTAATTGTTTTTGTAATGGAAATAGTAATAAAGCAAACTATACTACTCGACAGCCATAATAATAAATGCGTGTTAAAAACAGGTTAAGACATCTTTAAAAAATTAGGTAAGAAGGGTATTCAAGCATTCATAATAAAATGACTCCCCCCATATTTCGTTTCTTTAACATGGAGTATTAGGTTTCTATTGCTGTACAACAAATTACTACCAAGTTAGCCACTTAAAACCACAGTTTTTTATCTCACAGTCTCTGTGAGTCAGGCATCTGGACATGGCTTGGCTGTTTCCTCTGCCTAAGAATCTCATGGGGCTGCAATCCAGGTCTTAGCAGAGGCTCAAATGGAGAAGTAGCCACTTCCAAACTCCTCTGGGTTTTTGGTAAAATTCATTTATTTGAAGCTGCAAGTCTGAGGGCTATAGTTTCTTGCTGGAGGTTGCTCTCAGCTTATACAGGCTCCTACACTTCTTTACTATATGGGCTTCTCTAGCATGGCCACTTACTTCATGTTGGCTTGCTTCTGCAAAACCAGTGAAAGGAAATTGCTCTAGTGGGTCTTCAAGCAAGATAGAATCTTATGTAATAACAATCATGGGAGGGGCAGCCCATCACCTTTCATATTCTACTGTTTAAAAGCAAGTCATAGGGGCTGGGACTACACAACGGCATGAACACTAGGAACTGAAGATCATGGACGCCACCTTAAAGTCTGTCCACCACACCAAGGTTAAAGTCATGACGATAATGATGGGTTGTTACTACATTGTTCTTATAAGGCTTTACATCTTTAAAATGTCTCCATACACACACATATTTTTCTATGAATACATGTATAAGAGGTGTCAACCCAAACTTAGACTGTGTTTTGTCTAGAACTCAAGGTCTTCTTTGCACACTCAGAGAATTAGTCAGGTAGAACCCATAAGGCACCATTTATATTAAGGAAGAAGGGGCCTTCTGATAAATAAGAGACACAGAGCTTGGTTCGAACATAATTAGGCAGCACTGATGAGATGGCATAATTTGTTTTTTTTTTGTTTTTTTTTTTTTTGTTTTTTTGAGACAGGCTTTCACTGTGTCACCTAGGCTGGAGCTCAGTGGCATGATCTCAGCTCACTGCAACCTCTGCTTTCTGGGCCCAAGTGATCCTCCCACCTTAGCCTCCTGAGTAGCTGGGACTACAAGCATGTGCCACCATGTGCAGCTAATTTTTGTATTTTTGTGTACAGACAGGATTTCACCATGTTGCACAGGCTGGTCTTATACTCCTGGGCTCAAGCAATCTGCCTGCCTCAGTCTCCCAAAGTTCTGGGATTACAAGTGTGAGCCCCTGCACCCAGCTGAAATGGCATGATTTTTTAAATAGCACAGCAATGTCAGTCAAACTATCTCATAGCCTCAGGACCAAATAACAGGTTTAAGGAATGTCAAAGAAGAGTGAAAAAAAAAAAAAAAAAGAGAGCTCTTTTTTTCCCACAATTTCTTTAGGACATTTAGAATGTGAGACATCAGCAATTACAACATTGGTAGTGGTGATGAAGATGTTACTGAAACAGCAACATTAGGATGGTGATTATATTGGTGGCCACCCTTGTAGCACCTCCACATTAGACATCAGTGTCTTTGAACAAATATCTGTGCCATCAGTCTTGGGTGTCAATACCTCCATGTGGACATCAGCAGGAACAAAAAGAACAGCCTGACTGGTGGGCTTAAATATCCCTTGCTACTTATTAGCATGGCAATTATCAAAGGCAAAGTATTCTAAATAAAAGGAGAGAGTAATCACAGATACCAGAGTCAACAGGGGAGCTAATTATTGATGCAACTCAACGATAAGAATAGTCCCATAACACCATCTGAGAGGAACTTAAGTCAAATTACAGTTGCATAGATCAGCGTAACAGAAAAAAACTATGCAATATCTTATTCTTATCCTTCCTGCTAATATTTCTTGGGAAGAATGTGTTATATAAGTGATCTCAATTACTGCTTATAGCCACACTGTGAGGTAAATATTTTCACTCTGATATGGTTTTTATTTGTGTCCCTGCCCAAATCTCATGTTGAATTGTAATCCCCAGTGTTAGAGGAGGGATCTGGTGGGAGCTGGGAGGTGACTGGATCATGGGGGCAGATTTCCCCCCATGCTCTTCTCATGATAGTGAGTTCTCACAAGATCTGATTGTTTAAAAGTGTATAGCACCTCCTGCTTCCCTCTCTTTCTCCTGCTCCAGCTATGTAAGACATGCCTCCACTTTGCCTTCTCCCATGATTGTAAGTTTCCTGAGGCCTCTCCAGCCATGCTTCTTGTATAGCCTAATACGCACTCCTATTCTCATTTGACAGGTAAGAAGACGAAATTACAAACAGGATGAAAAATTTGTTCAATGAAACACAGCTATTAAGTGGCTGACCTAATAAGTGTTATGTATAAGTGACTCATCCACTGTAGCTTCTGGGACTCAACTTTAGGATCATCGTCATATGCAGCCTGGAGCTAGCCATATTTGAAGAGCTAGGAAGGAGGCACAGTGATTGACAATCTCCTTTCTCCTCAACTAGAATGTCATTTCCCTTTTTAAAACTAATTTAAATCCCACCTACTTTCAATTGCTTGTCTAAAATAAAACCCAACTCCTCTCTTAAAGACTTTAAAAATATTATATAGCAGAGTTCATCTTTTCTTTCTTCAGAGAAAGCATCATGAAAACATGTTTTCGGGACATTAATAACTTGATATTCACAACCAACCTTTAAATTTGGAAACAAGGAATTTGTAACTATGTTGTATATATATGAAGAAAGTAAGCCTCAGAGAATTTCAAGAGCCCATCCAGGATAGTCTCTTCAGAGCCATGGTTCTCAAAGTACATCAGATCTCCAGAGTAGGTCTGCAGTGGGAGCCAAAATTTTGCATTTCTAACTTGGTCCCAGGTGATACTTGTACTGGCGCTGTTAGTCTACACTTAACTCTATTCACTTTTTTTGTGTTTTCTTAGGATAAAGAAAATATTTAGAAGATGAGATTCCTGTGTTTCTGGCTTTCATGTAAGAATTTTGTCTGAAAAAAGAAGCATAGACATTTAGAAATTTTGTATTTTTACATTTTTATAGATAAACTCATTGGATTATCTGTTTTTCATCTTGGAACATACTATCAACATTTTCTTTAGAAGATATACAGGACAGGTGGCTTTCAGTGGGAAGAAAGTGTCCTAACTAAAAACCTCAAGGAAGATAGGGCATGTGGAAATAAAGACCATCCAAATGAGAACAAACATAAGCTATGTATTCAGAGCTTGCTACAGCAAGGGCATCCATGCCACCACTTGAACTTGTCAGAGGCTGAAAGGCAGACAAAGCAGTGGGGAAGCTTCAGAGTGGAGAAAAGGAAAGGTGTTAGGCATGTTTTAATTGAGGTCATTGTCATGACAGCACTGGAGTCAATGGAGGTAGGCTAGCAAAGAGTGAGACATCTTATGTGATGGGTTTGGGGATCACATTTAGCTTTCTCTGGTTGGTTCTGAATTGGAAAAAAGAAAAAAAAAGATGAAAAATAAGGAGGCTGGCAGTTGTTGACCAAATCGTGACCATTCTGGACCAATCTTAAGAGATTGTAACTGGTTTCCTGCAATGGTTGCTGCAGAGTCTGTGGGCCAGAGTTCTGTTTATTACACATAGACTGACCATTGTCTGTTTCTAATTCAGTTTCTCAAGAGCTTACAAGGATGTCAGCAAAAGCAAGCCATCTCTGACTCCACAGTCAACTTGTCCACTAGGCAGACATGACCTACTGTCAAAGGCCCATGATACTTTTAGGGACCTATAAGAACATTTTAATTTCTTTTAAAATCAGAAAAAAAAAAATGAACTTACAGATTTTTAAATGTTTTAATGCATAATATCAATATATTTATTCCAACTCAATATTCTGAGAATGTAAATGTTGTATATGATATGGTTGGTAAAGATTGTGTTTTCATAGGAGGAAATGAGAAGGAGGTTTGGAAGAAAGAAGTTTATCATACTCAAAGGTCGCAGAGAGGGGACATCTCATGCTATGCAGGGACACAGAGAAGGCATGGGTGTCTGTCAGAAGGCAGAAAGGAGCAAAGAGAAAGCATTAGACCACAGGCTTTATTGGGTTTTCCATAGGAAAAACAGGGCAGAGCAAACAGTTTAGAACAGGGCTTGCTTTAAAAATTCCGGCTGGGCTTTGGGCTATAGGGATGGCCTCCACTTGAGTGATACTTGGCCCTGGGATAATTTAAGGCAGGGCAAACATTGGCTTAGTGTGTGAGAGTTAGATAAGGAAGTAATTAATGGATTGGTTGGTTTGCATATGAAAGGCTTGCGTTCATAGGCAAATTGTTATTATCTTTAGGAATTAGCTAGCCCTAGGCGGAGGAGTTTCTCCATGGTCTACAAGGCTCCCAAATGCCAGAGCAACAAGAATATAGATAATAATAATATATTATAAATTCAGTATTGGCCCTGTGAAGAATCGATGCCAAATAGACAAATACAGAATCTAAGAAAGCACAATTAGAACATTAAGTCATGAAATACAATTTTTAATATTTTTGTGGATGAAGAGGTCCAAGAAAGCCATAATACAGCCCTTCTTGGCTGCAGTCTGTACAAAGTTTGGTTCAGTGAGGGGTTTAATGGTGTAGGAGAAAAACTTCCAAGCAGATAAGGTTGAATAAAGTGGCACCACAACTCATAACCACTGCCCCTCTGGGTTCATAAAACCACCTTCCTTACTTGTTTTGTTGATCTTCTTTGTTTTGTTGATCTGCTCCTGGTACTTGTTCCTGAAAATTGCCTTTAGCATGTAGACACTGATTTTCTGGCCTCTATGTAGTTCCGGTCCTCAGGCTTCTTTCTTAAAGCCAACCCTGACCTTTGTCTTGACATTACTGCCCTGGTTACCGCAGTAATATGCTGAACACATAATACCAAGAACAATGAGTATTTGTGTTTGCTTTTTTTTTTTTAAACAGAACCTAAAATGTTCTGGACTTGCACTTATAATTTTATTAACTACTCAACAAATGATATTTATTATTACCAAAGAATACTAAATTACATTTTTATTATATGCTTTTTGATTTGTATTAACTATTATACATTAATACAGTTAGGAATATATACTGCTACAAACAGGCATAATGGAGATTTTTTTTGAGAAGTTTTGTATTTTATTATGTGTTCTTCCATTTAATTTGAATTATATTGCTTTCATATTATAGCTTATCTGGTCTTTCTGTTTCATGATATACATAGAATATCAGTTCTAAATTACTAAAATATTTAAGGAAAACATTTAGTTCAGACACCGTACCTCACTGTGGTCACAGAACTTTAGTCATTGACTGAGGTCTTGAAAGTCACCATCTTATTGTTTTTTTTCTTGCAGAAGAAATGTCAAGTTATACTTCTTTACTCTGCAGGTTTCAGAGAATATTTGTTTTCAGATAAGTAGCTTGGAGTTTACCCTTCAGATATTCAAATAAACACAGCACCATTTTCGACCTTTCAACTTTCTTCTCAAAAACTTTCAGGAGCTCAGCAGCAGAAAGTCACCAGTTTTTGGAGAAAGAACTTGAATATTTTAAATGTTCTTAAAGTTTTGAAATCACCAAGGCCACTGTGTAGAAAGGATTACTGATTCTTTCTATAGAAAATTGCAATTTGCAGTCAATCCCGATGGGGCAATGAGTGAGGGTAGCGAAGAAAGAAAAAAAAATGTTATGACTTTATCTCAATGAACTATTAGGAAAGTGTTCGAGACATACCACTAGCTAAAAAAATGATTTTAAGAAAAATAGACAATTTGTCTTCATCAAAAATTTCTTCCATGCAATAAGATTACAGGACGAGAAAGAGGAAGGTGAGTAGATGAGGCAGATTAGAAAGTAGGTAGTGTAAATAACATTATATGGTTCCTCAATACCTTAGCCTCCCTTATTTATCGCTGATAGAACCTTGATCTTGTTCAGAGTTCTTCTGTCCCCAAGCAATGAATCACAACTCATCTGGCCCATTATGACAAGCCTGTTCTCTGTCAGGCTGCCTTGGAGCTAGGGTCAGCCAACTGAGTTCTTCTGCATTTAAGGGGCTGACTGCAGGAAGGACTTCTAGGAAAGGTTTTGCTTTCCTGGTAATTAATGAGGTCAGGTAGAGTGACTCTCCACTCCTTTCTTATCTTCTACCAGCTTTTTGCTTTGAACAGTGGACCCAGTGCTTATGGCTGCATCACCATTTTAATTACCAGTTCAAGAACAGAAGCTAAACCACTAACAGTGGCAACCTAACTCAATCTTGTTATACAATTACAGAAATGATTTCCTTGCTTTTAAAGCCTTTATAAGTCAGGAATTTTTAAAACTGGCATTCAAATAGATTTCTAATTAGTACAATGTAGCCCCATCTCAGTTCAGTTATGTCAGCCCCATGTCTATATTGGGCATCTGAACAACATTTAAGAAAGTTTCATTGCTTAATTTTGAAAACACTATATATGGCAATATCTATGTTCTCCCAAATTTGCTTACCTATGACTCAATGCATGGACAAAGCCAACAAAATTTTAAAAATGCCATTAATATGTTTTGTTATTATGGACTGGAGGAAGAGAGATTGCAGGCAGTGGTTGGAGACTGGGTTCAGATTATAATGGGTTGAGGAATAAATGGATGCTGAGAAAGTGGAACCAACGTATGAGCTATTCCCTCAAGAAGTCTGGAGGTGAAGAGAAAGAGAAAACGGTGCAAAACTGAGGACTATGTTATTTGGGGAATACAGAAAATAGGTTTCTAGTTGAGGGGAAAGTGCAGTGGATAGGAAGAAAGAATGAATCACAAGGGAGGAAATGATCAATGGAGTAAGATCCAACTACAATGTATGCCAGGCTTTATTTTATTTTATTTTTAACAGGCTCTCACTCTGTTGCCCAGGATGGAATGTGGTGGCGCAATCACTGCTCACTGCAGCCTCAATTTCCTAGGCTCAAACGATCCTCCTCCTTCAGCCTCCTGAGTATCTGGGACTATAGGTGTGCATAACCACACCTGGTTAATTTTTTCTATTTTTTTTTGTAGATACAGGTTTTTGTAGATACAGGGTTTCTATTTTTTTTTTTTAGATATCTTGCCCAGGCTGGTCTTGAACTCCTGGGCTCAAGTCATCTGCCCACCTTGGCCTCCCAAAGTGCCCGCATTACAGGTTTGAGCCACCATGCCCAGCCCCAGATGTTCTAGTTCTTGAAGACTCTGCCAATATTTTAGAAACTGAAATACATCAAATAAAAATAAAATATGCAAATAGAGGCCAGGCAGGTAAGATATTACATATTTTTAACAACCCACAAATGCAGACATGCAAATTTACAGTACTTTCTTAGAAAGTATTCAAGATAAAGTAATAAGGAAGTTTTTTTAAATCCACACTATAATTTAATGTAGGAATATTTTCTACAAATAATAACAAGTCTGACAATATGTTCATAATGTCCTCTTTTAAGAACTTTTTAGACTTCCTTTCTACTGGAAAACTTTTAACTTTGAAAACCGCAAGTAATATTTTTCTTCCTGAAACCTCTGCAGTGGTAGCAATGCATTGAAGTTTGATTAAAAGGTCAGTTAATGCAAACATAAATCCCTTAAAATATTTAGAGCACACAAGTTTCAACTCATCTTGTATTTATAAGACAACATTTTAAAAGGAATATCTCTTAAGAATGGAGGCTATTATGTTGAGCAATGCCTTCCTTTCCCAATAGAGTATTAGACAAGCTGTATATATAAATCTGCTTTATGTTACTGTATCAATGGCTGATGTTCAATGGACTTTTGGTATTAGGGCTATAAATATCTGACAGAGAAATAAACATCATGTGGAAGGAAATTGACTATAATGGAAGGAGGTGCTCTGAATAGGCCTCCATGGAATTATCTGCTCAATCTTTGAAACTTTGTTTTGGCGTTGTTACTTTTGAGAGTGTAATGATTTTTCTTATGTGGTTGGTGCTTTGAAAGGACTTCAGGGGTGAACCTGTGTTCTCATCATCCACACTGGTGGCTATCAAGCCTGTTGTTAAAGCTTATGTGTAATGTTGACCCATAATTCAATTAAAAAATGTTAAACTAACAACAATGAGGGTGATTTTGTTGTTGTTGTTGTTGTTGTTTGTTTTTTTGTTTTTTGTTTTTTTTTTTGAGATGGAGTCTCTCTCTGTCCCCCAGGCTGGAGTGCAGTGGCGCGATCTTGGCTCACTGCAAGCTCCGCCTCCAGGGTTCACGCCATTCTCCTGCCTCAGCCTCCTGACTACAGGAGCCCGCCACCACGCCCGGCAATTTTTTTTTTTTTTTTTTTTTTTTTTTGTATTTTTAGTAGAGACAGGGTTTCACCATGTTAGCCAGGATGGTCTCGATCTCCTGACCTCGTGATCCACCCGCCTCGGCTTCCTAAATTGCTGGGATTACAGGCGTGAGCCACCGCACCCGGCCGATGAGGGTTTTTATAACCCTCCTCCTTCCCCAATAAAGTGTGTCCACATATTTCATTTTGTCTGTCTTGAAGTTTACAGGTAATAATTAATCACAATATACAAGCTCACTCTTTTCTTTCTTCCCCTCTCTCCTTTCCTCCATCCCTATCTCTGCATTTCTCATTCCAATATGGAAGGAAATATTTACCACCACCTACCATACATTGATGTTTAGGAAGACCAAAGCTGGAATTAAAATCCTCAGCAGGGGTTCCCATAATGAATGACTATGGGTGTGAGGGTTTCTCAGCATATGTGTGTGTGCGTGTGTGTGTCTCTGTGTGTGTGTGTGTGTGTGTGTGTGTGTGTGGTTTTTGCTTTTTCATCCTTACCATCCTTTCATCATTCAAGGAGCCATATTTCATATTCTATTTGCATAAGCAAGGAAAACATTAAACAATTCCTGAAGATACAAGTAATCAAGTGTTATACCATGAAGTTCTAATAATAAATATTAAAGATAGGGCAGTAAAACAGTACAAAGAAAAGCTTTGTAGTGAACATAGAACTTGTCCAGGACTTTGGACAATACGTCTGGTTAGAGAGGTGGCAAAGCACAGAAGATTAAATACATTAAGGACTCCGTTTCTTCCTGTTAGTTTACTGCTCATTCCTGCCATGAGAAGATGATAGAGAAGATCACCACAGTGTGGCTTGCTTCTAAGGCAGCATGGTTTCATGCAGAGGATCTAAACTGGGTACCATGTGCTGGGCTGCAAAAGGGCTGTGCAGTGCCTAAAATGTTGTGCAAAATTTTATAAAGGTAAGCATTTGTTTTCTGGGGAAGGATACACCCAATAGAATACTGTTTATGAAAATGTGATCTAATTACATTATACTCCAGCATCTCTCCTTTATAAAGTGCAGAAAACTAAGGTCTATTCGAGTGCAATGTTTGGTCTATTGTCGTAGATAATAAATAATTGGTCCTGGATCACCCCTAGATCTCTATTGTTTCATCGATGCATCCTCATACCCACAACTTCATTTGGTTGGTACATCTGCTCTGGGTCATTGCATTAGTTTCTTAAGACCACTGTAACAAAGTACCAAATATTAGGCAGTTTAAAGTAACAAAAATTTATTTTCCCATAGCTGCGGAAAACAGAAGTCTGATATTAATGTGTCAGTAGGCCACTGCTCCCTCTGAGACTCTGGGCAGATCTCTTTTTTGCCTTTTTTTAGCTTCTGATGATGCTCATCAAACCTTGGCGTTCCTTGACTTGCAGCTGCATCACTCCAGTCTCTCCCTGTGCCATTATATGGCGTTTTTCCCTGGGCATCTCTGTCATCACATGACATTTTTCTCTTCTTATAAGGACGGTAGTCATATTGAATTAGCATGTATCCTAATAACTTTATATTAACTTAGTTATATCTGAATATCCAATAAGGTCACATTCACGGTTACCAAGAGTTAGGAGGTAAGCATATCTTTTGGAGAGAGACAATAAACTAAAGATTTTTCTCCATTTCTCTCCTTAAAATAACTCTTCCCCTCTGTTTTCATAAAGCTATTATTCCAAAAATAATTGAATTCATTCTGCTCAAACTCCATCAACTGAAGTTAAGGTCGATCATTTTTCTAAGTCATCAGCAAATCATTCTGAATTCTAAGAGGGTATGATGTGCCATTGTTCTACATTTTGAACTGTAGCCAAACTTGGAGAGCCACTAAATGGGCTCCCATATGTTGACTCTGAATCATTCATAAGTAGTCTCTTGAACCGCCACACAACTGACATCTGACATAAATAAACAACCACATTTTTCTGGCTTGTTTATGAGCATGTCTTGGGGAGCAAAGTCAAAGCCTTCCTGAAGGAAAGATATATTACACCTATTGCTTTTCCCATCTACAAAGCTAGTGACTCTGTCACAAAAGAAAATTAGATTGGTCTGACATTATTTCTTCCTATGGCCAACTTGACTGTTCTCCAACAATCCTCTTCACTAGTTTAGGGATCCAAAGAGTAAAAACACACGTAGATATAACATTCTGCTTAAAATGTAAGACTTACCCAAATTTTATGCACTATCTTTTTAAAATATAGCTATTTTGACCCTCTTGGATAAATGGGAATTTTTGGCCCGTTTGGTCTTGATAAGAAACTTTACAATACTCATAGAAAATTGCAAATTTCAGACAATCTTGATCCGCAAAAAGAACCCATCACTTCAGCCTGTTATTTCTTTAAATTCCCATGAAACTCTCTTGAGAAAATTTGTTGAACTGTGTAATAGAAACTGACATAAAGATGGGGCATTAATACACTGATTTCCTTTCTTTGGGTTATATATCTAGCAGTGAGACTACAAAATCACATTGTAGTTCTATTTTTAGCTTTTCAAGGAACCTCCATACTCTTCTTCATAGTAGCTATACAAATTTACATTCCCAACAGTGTATGAGGGTTCCCTTTTCTCTACATTATCACCGGCATTCATTATTGCCTATCTTTTGGATAAAAGCCATTCTAGCTGGAGTGAGATGATATCTCATCATAATTTTGATTAAGTATCTGCACTCCCATGTTTACTGCAGCACTATTCACAATAGCCAAGATTTGGAATCAACCTAAGTGTCCATCAACAGATGAATGGATAAAGAAAACATGGTACATTTACACAATGGAATACTATTCAGCCATAAAAAAGAATGAGATCTTGTCATTTGCAACAACATGGATGGAACTGGCTGATATTATGTTATGTGAAATAAGCCAGGCACAGAAAGACAAACTTCACATAATATCACTCATTTGTGGGAGCTAAAAAGTAAAACAATTGAACTCTTGGAGTTAGAGAGTAGAATGATGGTTATCAGAATCTGGGAACGGTAGTAGAGTGAGGAAAGTGCAGATAGTTAATGAGTACAAAAATATAGTTAGATAGAATGAATAATATCTAGTATTTGACAGCATAATAGGGTAGCTACATCTAACAAGAATTTATTGTACATTTTAAAATAACTGCAAGAGTATAATTGTAATGTTTGTAACACAGAGAAATAAACAATTGAGGTGATGAAGGCCCAATTTACCTTGATGTGATTCTTACACATTGTATGCTTGTATCAAAATATCTCGTGTACCCCATAAATATATATACCTATTATGTACCAATAAATATTAAAAATATTTTTTAAAGGAGCACCAAAAGTTAGAAGACAAAACAAACTTGACTGAATAAGTGAATTGCTTAATTGCTCTGTAAGAATATTTTTCTATTTTGATATTATAACATAAAAGTCATATGTTGATATATTAACTATCTTGAATACGGAGAAGAAATCTCACTGTTAGGTTGAGTGAGATTATGCCATTTTTTAACCCACAGCCAATTTTGACCTTACAATGAATGACACCATATTATTGAATTCAGGAAGAACAGAATTTTATTCACTAAATTTCACTACCTGCAAATTATCTTGAAACCTTTGGATTATCTGGGAAGACGTTAGTAGCTTGTCACTGTGTGTGACATTTGCCTATGCTCGTGGCTGAGTGTGAAGGGATCCAGCTACATTTGGTTGGAAAGGCAGTCTGAACCATTTAGTTTCACTTTAGCAGCTACTCTCAGGTACCAGATTGCTTCTGAGACCAAGTTTCACTGTCTTGACCTTGAAATTAAAATTTGTCCATCAATCTTTGGTCTTCTCACCTCCCTTTTCTACAATGGATTTGTTGCATTAACTTCTACACTTGCTTCCTTTCATGGGTTTTGTCCCTGTCATGTCTTTTTTCCATTATTCCACTTTTTGGTCTTCCAAGAGATTCCATTCAACACATTTCTGGCAAAGACCTCCTGAGGTATCACGAACTACCATTATGTTACTGGATACTCAGCTTTGGCTGTGTGTTCCAATATTTGCTATTAGCAGGTGGTAGGAAACTGGGCTGTCTGAAATTTTTAAAAACCTTGTTTCATTTTCATACCCAGTATGTACAACAGATAGGTCTCTGACATTTGATGTTTGCTGCTAATTGATTTTTCAAGATTTGCAGCTATCTAAAAAACATCAGAGTTCTTATTTCTCAGCAATCTAAACAAGTATGATTTGGGGTTTTGCAGATCTTTAGAATTATCTCTGTGTGTGCATCTAACCTGAACTAGGGATTAGAAACCGAGTAACACAGATACATTAATAAAAATAGGTATGTATATCAAGTATAATAAAATAGTAAATTGGTATTAATCCCATAGGAAAATTTGTTCAAAACATGAAAAATGGTTAACCTAATTTCAGTGAGAAAAATCTCAGATTGTTTGGTGGACACTGAATGGATAAAACACTTCTTTTGTAATTTTTATTGCTTTTATTTTTATCTTAGCTTAAAGTTCAAATTCCCTAAATAGGCCCTCTATGGTCTTAGTTCTTCTGACCCCATCCACCTCCAACTCCAACTCTTAGACAATGTTAGTATGTCCAAGAAAAAAAAATTCATTTTCTCAAATACAATGCTTTTCTCCTTGGTAGTAAACTCTTGCAAAGATTGTACTCATCTGATTAAAATAGTTTTCCCCTCTGTCTTTACATTTCTATTTTCTTTTCACCCTTAAGACCTCACTTAATAAATGACTTCTTCCCAGAGGCTTTCCCTAACTTCTTAACTGCGTGAAGTGCCACTGCTGTCTACCCCATACAACACTCCACTGCCCATAACATGCACTTACCACCATGCGTTGGGACAATCTGGCTCTTCTCTCATTCCCTTTCTTGCCCATGAACTCCATGAGAGCATAATACATGTATAAGTACACTCCCAAGTACGTGGACAATGTTTAGTCACTATTTGTTAAGTGAATGAAGCATGAATAAATGTGAATGTTGCAATAGATTTGATTTCCAAAAGTGGAAAATCTCCTAGAATAAATATACTGCTCAGTTGAGGCCAAAAATTGACCTTTATAAATCTATCATTTATTGGAATACAAACTTAGAGCTCAACTTTCTATTTTCAGCCTCGTCTTTCTCTTGAACTCCATAATTATGTATGCAACTTCATCTTCAGCATCTTCAGTTGGATGTCTAATTCCAAACTGCACATGTACAGGAGACGTTTTGACCATTTTCCCACAAACTTGACCTATCCACAGGCTTTTTCATCTCTGTTTTGGCATTTACATAGGTAAGAATAAATAAATATATCTCTGTGCAATCATCAAGTCCCATGTCTTGGATTCATCTTCGACTCTTCTTCTTCTCCTAGTCACAACATGCAATGCATCAGCATATTTCCTTAAATCCACTTTAAACATATATTCAAACTTTGACAATTTCTCAACTGTTTTCCAAGCTATCATCTTCTCTTATCTGCATTGTAACAATAGACTCCTAACAGGTCTCCTTGCTTGATACCAAAGTTATCAGTTACCTTCAGTTTATTCTCACATAATCAGAGCAACTCTCTTAAAACACAAGGAAAACTACATCTTTCCTCTGCTCATCAGCTTCCAATGGCTTCCCACTTCACTGAGAGTACAGACTAAAGACCTTTCGGTGGCCCACAAGGGTTTTGGTGATAGAGCCTTCTTACCCTTGCTGACTTCTCCTCCTGTACTGTCTTCCAATCCCAACTCCAATGACATTGATGTCCTTGATGTTCCTTCAGTGATACTTAGCCTGTTGTACACCCATACAGGAATGGTCTTCTCTCAGATATAACATTCCCTCATTTCCTGCAAGTCTTTGCTCCAATATCATCTTCTCAAGGAGGCCTTTCTAAACCATCTTTCAAAAAATTGCCATCGTCATTGACCTTACCCTTCTACCATTCTTGTTTTCCTTTTTTTAGTTTTTCTTTTATGTAGTGCATTTTACCTTCTAATACATTGCACTATTTACCGGCAGGGATATTGTTTCTTCTGTTAACTGTTGTGTTCCCAGCGACTAGAACAGACTTAGCACTTAATAGGCATTCCATATTTGTTAAAAATGAATGTATGAAACTCTAAGTCTAAAACCTAAATAAGCTTTGTTCCATGTTTTCATGAACCTCATAATAAGAAAAATCTAGGAAAAGACTCTTCATAGTAATGAAAAGCTAGGGAAAGCCTCTTATAACTCCCAATGAGACAATGGGCTTTCCTAGAAAGTCATATTTTAATGTTCCTACCAGTTTAATTTGTTTTAACTTTAAAAATATAAATGTTAAGTGTGGTGCCCAGGTAACAGCTGACCTTTGAAAGACACAAGCTAGAATTCAATTTTTGCCAGGGGAATTTTGCCTAGTCAAGTTGAACAGATATTTTATATTTTACCCTAAAATTTAAGAATCTCAGGCCCAGTGAATTTTTTTTTCCATTAGGTAAATTGTTCCCAAGCTTTCCATATGATTCCCTTTCAAGGGAAAATTTTCTAGTTTTGTGTGGTTCATGTTTTTTTTCCACCCCTGAAATTCCAAGATCACTTAACTATGATTAAATAACAGCTCACTTTTCTTTTACTTTGCCATAGCTTAAAAGGACCTCTTGCTCTAGTGGCCCCTGAATGCAAAACAAGCATTGCCTGGCCACAGGCATGCTTGGCCATGGCTGGTAATGAGAAAGTAGGAATTCTTAAGCCAGGATGAGTATAAAGTGAATTTTTCTGGTTTTGTTCAGAGACCATAGCTCAAACATCAGGCACCATGTGTGGTTCTCATTCCCCACTTGTAAATGCTGAAACCCCATTAAAGAAACTACCAGAGCATTGTCATAAATATCTCAGATAGAAGTTTGCAAGAAAACACTGCTGTTAAAAAACAATAAGCCTTGAAACTTACACTGTGATGAAGCCCTAAGGTTGATAATTCAAACCAAGACATTTCTCTTTTATGTGATTTGCTAGGAGATTTTCTTGCTTTATTTTCTTGAAGCCATATGACTAGTTAAAAATCCATACATTTGGTATCTAGGAACTAACTAAATTTAAAACCACAGAACCAATCTTTCTTAATGTGTGTTTCCAACTATTTCACAATTTGTGAACATTGGCTTTAAATTGGCCTGTACATCTGAGCTGGTTATGGTCATTAGAGAATTCCAACCTAGATAAAATTTTTGCAACCATAGCCCACAGTAAAAACACTATAAATTGAACAGAGATTTCTTCTGCTTCTCTTATTCTTTTCTTCTGACTCTCAACCTATTGAAACCATTTCTTAAGGCTGATTTGGGAAGAAAATGTTAAAGCTTTTGTACTTTCAAATTTGTATTAAAAAACAGGAAATTATTAAGTACTTAACAATGGGACAGATATGAGAGCTTACAGAAATATAAAGATGACAAATGCAAAGGCCCTGCCAACATGAAAAAGGATAAGTGGCATTCATATATGCTCTCTGAAGTGTGGCAGATGCTGCTTATTACTTGTCTCATATCCATTATTCTCTTCTACCTGGCTAACAAGTCCAGTAGTCAGGTGCACAGCCCTAGAGAATAACTCTGCCATCCTGGTATCTTTTTTTTTTTTTTTTTTTTTTGTAGTCTGAGGATAGGTATTTTGTTTCACATATTTTATTTTATTTTATTTTTATTATTATTATACTTTAAGTTTTAGGGTACATGTGCACAATGTGCAGGTTTGTTACATATGTATACATGTGCCATGTTGGTGTACTGCACCCATTAACTCGTCATTTAGCATTAGGTTTATCTCCTAATGCTATCCCTCCCCCTCCCCCCACCCCACAACAGTCCCCAGAGTGTGATGTTCCCCTTCCTGTGTCCATGTGTTCTCATTGTTCAATTCCCACCTATGAGTGAGAACATGTGGTGTTTGGTTTTTTGTTCTTGCGATAGTTTGCTGAGAATGATGGTTTCCAGCTTCATCCATGTCCCTACAAAGGACATGAACCCATCATTTTTTATGGCTGCATAGTATTCCATGGTGTATATGTGCCACATTTTCTTAATCCCATCTATCATTGTTGGACATTTGGGTTGGTTCCAAGTCTTTGCTATTGTGAATAGTGCTGCAATAAACATACGTGTTCATGTGTCTTGATAGCAGCATGATTTATAATCCTTTGGGTATATACCCAGTAATGGGATGGCTGGGTCAAATGGTATTTCTAGTTCTAGATCCCTGAGGAATCACCACACTGACTTCCACAATGGCTGAACTAGTTTACAGTTCCACCAACAATGTAAAAGTATTCCTGTTTCTCCACAACCTCTCCAGCACCTGTTGTTTCCTGACTTTTTAATGATCACGCTACCTGACTTCAAACTATACTACAAGGCTATAGTAACTAAAACAGCATGGTACTGGTACCAAAACAGAGATATAGACCAATGGAACAGAACAGAGCCCTCAGAAATAATGCTGCATATCTACAACTTTCTGGTCTTTGACAAACCTGACAAAAACAAGCAATGGGGAAAGGATTGCCTATTTAATAAATGGTGCTGGGAAAACTGGCTAGCCATATGTAGAAAGCTGAAACTGGATCCCTTCCTTACACCTTATACAAAAATTAATTCAAGATGGATTAAAGACTTACGTGTTAGACCTAAAACCATAAAAACCCTCAAGGAGAACTACAAACCACTGCTCAATGAAATAAGAGGATACAAACAAATGGAAGAACATTCCGTGCTCATGGGTAGGAAGAATCAATATTGTGAAAATGGCCATACTGCCCAAGGCAATTTATAGATTCAATGCCATCCCCATCAAGCTACCAATGACTTTCTTCACAGAACTGGAAAAAACTACTTTAAAGTTCGTATGGAACCAAAAAAGAGCCGGCATTGCCAAGTCAATCCTAAGCCAAAAGAACAAAGCTGGAGGCATCACGCTACCGTCCTGGCATCTCTTAAAGCTAAAAGTAACCACATGTGCTGACCAATGAAATTGCACATGAATGTCTTCTGGGGTTTCTAGAGAAGCTTTTGTATTTTCAATAAAAGAAGGTAGATGTGGGTAGAGCCCTTCCTTCCTTCCTTCCTTCTTCTTCCTAAGCTGAATGAAGGCTTGAAGTCAGAAACTACAGCAGTTCATTTTGACCATGATGTAAAAAACTCAACTCAGTAAGAAATGCAGAGTCAAGAATCCTTAATGCATCCTTAATACATCCTTAATAAAACTAGTGAGCCTGTGAGGCAACCGTATCACTGACTATACCTGGACATTTTCTGAAAACCAATTTATGTGTGTTTAAACTATTTAAAAATCAGTTTTTCTGATCACTGCAACTAAAAAAATTCATAACAAGCCCACATGATCACAAGTTAGACACTTGGAGTATGATGGTGTTTCTGGCAGTGGCATTCTAGAGGTTTTTAAGGGCTCCAGTCATTGAATTCCTCATCTGCAGACATACCTGACAGCTCTTGGAAGACAGGATGGCAAGAGGTGAAATCTTGCTTAGATGATGGACAAATTCAGGCAATGTGAATAAAAACCATAGCTCCTGAAAGTCTTTGGAGATACACTCATTTGTTTGAAGGTATTATTCCCATAAGCTGTCTGTTTAAATGGAAATTAATCTGGAGGAGATAAGGCATTAAGCCGTGGCAACATGAGAATGTGAAAAGAGCTCCAGCTTTGTAATCTTCCTGACATGGGACTAAAATCTGCCTTTCCCTGTCGTTACTTGTATGATGCTACTGAGCTTCTTTGGGCCTCAGTATCCTGATCTCAATGGATGAAGTATTAACACTGGCTTCACAGAGAACTTGATGAAGTTAAATATCATGTACACAATGTGCACAGCAATTACTAGTACATGGTAGCCATTCCAAATGTGCTAGCTGTAATTTAATATTATTGTTGGCATTATTTATTATTATTAGGTTAGCAAATGATATGCTTTTACTGTGTCACCACCCAACTCTCACCTTGAATTGTAGTAATTCCCATGTATCACGTGTGGGGCCAGGTGGAGATAATTGAATCATGGGGGTGGTTTCCCCCATACTGTTCTCCTGGTAGTGAGTAAGTCTTACATGAGCTAATGGTTTTATAAATGGGAGTTCCCCCGTATAAGCTCTGTCTTGCCTGCCACCATGTAAGATGTGACTTTGCTCCTCCTTGCCTTCCAAAATGATTATGAGGCCTTCCCAGCCATATGGAACTGTGAGTCAATTAAACCTCTTTCCTTTACAAATTACCCAGTCTTGGGTATGTCTTTATTAGTAGCTTAGGAACAGACTAATACAGCAAAGATTGGCTTAACAGGTTTCTGTTAAGATGGCAGTGAGGAGGGAACACTTGGCAAGGACATTTTCCTAGGTGAGCATAGAGCATTTAAAGGGAGAAACTTTTCCATTTTATCCACAGCTATGGACAAAGGCTTTCCCCTTTCTTTAACTGGACAGTTAAGACAGCTAAATGTTAATTCCTAGAGTCTCCCCACATATGCAATGCCAATAAGAAATGCTGCCTTGGTAAATGACAAACATGAGGCTGGGTTTGCTGGGGACTACACAGAGATTCCCAAATCAGAGATCAAAATAGCTCTGGGGGGTTTTGTTTGTTGTGTGTTTTATTTTGTTGTTATTGTTGTTTACTCCTTTATTTAGTGTAAATGATTTGGTGTATGGTAATACCGTTCTCCAAGAAAGCAAGTCCTGGTATAGGAGGTTTGTAGAAGGAAGGAGTTTTGGGTTAGGGTGAGCTGAGTTACTTTAATGTACCTGCAGTACACTCACATGGGTATTGGGGGTGATTTAACAACAGGAGGAGTAAGAAAAGAATATGGTTCAATTCCAGACCCAAAGATTACCCATTTAAAAGACCCAAAGTGAGAAAAACAAGATTAGCAAAGGAGTTAGAAAATAAGCACTAATAAAAGCAAGAGGAAAGTTGGGAGGATTCAGTATCATTAACCAAAGGTAGTTATAAGTTCTAGAGAAAATGGCATGGTAGAAATAAATCCATACTTCACTAGAGCATATCTGAAAGACTTTCCTACTTTAGTCATTACAATTATAAATAAAATAGTCAATATTAAAATTTCTAGAGGATTTTCACTAACTGAAGCATTGCAGTAACTACAGATATTAAAAGACATTACATTGTATTAAATTCAATAGCTTATAGTCTAGTTTCATTTAGATGAACAAATATTCTACTCAGCATAATATTTAATATAAACTCCATACTTTGTGATTAGCATTTGAATTTGTAAAGTTACCAGTATATAAGAGGTTTGTCCTAAAAATAAGGAGATCTCTTTTTACAAATACATCATCCAAATAAACACTGCCCTTCATTTCATTACATAGGTAGGTCATGTATTGCTCCATTGATGCTGCCCTTATTCATGATGATTAAAGCCTTTGGTAGGTATTCCTTCAGAACAATGTAAGTACTACAGAGAGCATGTGTTTTAGATTTACTCAATCCTAAATTTGAAATCATGTATTGCTTTTTACTGTATGACCTTGGGAATATTACCTAAGTCTCAATATGTTTGTCTGAATGGTGGAAAAAATAATACTGAGTTGCTATAAAGATGATATAAAATAGTACAGACTAATCACCTAATACAGTGGCTGGACCATATTAGAACTTTAGCAAGTTCTTGTTGATACTGGTATTATTAGCCTCGGGGTGTTTGGCAACATCTCATTTCTTTGTAACTATGTGTCATAATTGTATGTCAACTCTACTTCTTGTTCTCAAAACAATAAGTAATTTTTAATAATCCATCTTATTGTATAGATTTTGTTCTGAATGACTTTGAGTGCTCTCTAAATCTTAAATTCATTTTCAAATGGTCAAGAAGGAACAGTTGCTAAATTCTAATGAATTTGTCAAAGACTATGAAGGAAGTTTCAAAAAAAAGAGTTCAAAAATATTTTAGGTCGTGGCATCATTGTTGCAATGAAAACAAACTCTCTCAAGTCACCTTGAGAGCCAAAAGTAATTCAAATATGAAATAATCTTTTTAAAAGTAAAATGAATCCTATTACTTTATAACCATATGTCAATCTTAATGAATAAGATTTTAAAGAAAAGATAAAATCTTACATGAAAGTTAACTATATATTTAATCAATTAAAATATTTGCCCCAAGTATCCTTCAGCTGCATGATTTATTTGGCAGGCAATTATTCGTGGTAGCATTTTGATGTCACCAGTATTAGACATTTTTAAAAAGGAATGAATACGATGAACCTGTATGACATTTTATATCCAATGCACCATTAAAATTCATATCAATTAAACACAAAAATTAAGACTCTATCATGTATATTATATAAAATTTATAAAGTGAAAAGGGAAATGAATCTATTTATACATTTAATTGTTTTCTATTTGCCAAATAAATAGTTTTAGTGAAATGTTCTAAATTAGTGCACAGTGTGATTAAGGTATTTGAATTTCATCAAATTTACATGCAATTTTTGTATTTGTTTCTATTACATGGAGCTAGTCTCAGTCAACATTTTCATATACTGACATTAGTTTTGTTTAAACTTCTATTTGTTTTAATATTTCTTGAGAACTTGATTAACATTTTAACAGCTTTGTGCTAGGTATTTTATGTGAATTATATACCTTCTTATTTTATTCTAATAAAAATCACCGTGAAGTAGGCTCTATTATTAATCACACTGAGGGATGAGAGAGTTGATGTTTAGAGATTAAGAATTTTGCCATAAATGACCCAAATACTGTAAAACAGATCTAGGAATCAAGTTCCAAAGTCTTTTAATGCTCAAATAAAAGTCCACCTGCTCGGTAACGAGGAAAAACAGAAATAAGAATGGTTACAATGCCTTCTCCTTCTAAAGATTGCTGATGACTTACTGATTCTTGAAATATTCTGAAAATAAAGAGCCTAACATGAGAAAGGCTATTCTTTAATATTAGACCAACACTGAACCGGCCACACAACATTGCACAGTGGTTTAGAGCATGGGCCCTGCCAGCTTTCAAACCTGCTTCCTATTTGTCATCATCTGACTCTAGACACTTTATTTACCTACAATCCAGTTTTCTTATCTGTCAGTGAGGGTAAGACTCTACCATACAGAATTGTTGTAAGGATTGAAAAAGCAAGTGTTAGTTAAAAATCACTTAGAATAGTGCCTGTCCCATAATAAATACTATGCACATATCTATTAAGAATAAATTATTTTTAAAATCTGTGAGAGAATAGTCAAAGCCATTGTCAATTTAATGTATTCAGCTGGTAGATTTTGTTTATGCCCCTAGCGAAGACTTATTTCTCACTATTAATCACTCCATGGAAGGGTCTTCACACTTATTCAGAGTAATTATTGATTAGATGATTTACCTACTGATCATACTTGCTAACTTTGGTACTTTTTCTTACTCTCTCATTTAACAGAGCATAAAGACACATAATCTCAGTTCTAAGTGAAAACATAAAATAAAATATATTCAAAATTAAGTCTACTTATTCTGATGTCTGGCACCTGAAGAGGCTTTTCCATGAATAAATGTAGTTTATTAGCTCTTGTGGAATGTTTTCATATGCAATGATTCTAAGCCGGGTTGGCTATACCTATGATGAGAAAGTCAACAAAATGTCATTTTAATTAATAAATTAATTTTGCTTTCATCAGTCAAAAACAAGTAAAATAATAAAAAAAAGTACCACATGCCTTTCAAAGATTCTACCAGGAAATTCAAGACAGTTGAATAGCCAAACAGACTATTGTCTAAAAAACAGGAAAGAGACAAAGAGAAAAAAGAAATAGAAAACACAAGACAGCCCCTAAAGCCTGACAATGATTCATTAATTTTCTGGCTTTTTCTGATAGACTAATTATGCACTGTGAAATACGGAGGCCACTAGAAATGTGTGGCTGTTTAAATTAAATTACATTAAATATTTCATCTCACTAGCTACATTTCAAGTATTCAAAAGCCGCATGTGGCTAGTGGCTACTGGATTGGGTATAGCAGATATAAAACAGTTCCCACCTCAAACTTCAAATCAGAATCTGCATTTTAACAAGATCTCCCAGGTGATCTATAAACTCAAAATTTGAGAAACAGTGACTAATTAATTCAATAATTTATCTTTGGCTTCACGATTATTGCAGTATAAAATGCTGAACTGATTTTTCAGTGTAATGAAATACTGATGTCTGTGTCTTGTGAGAAAAGGCAATATCTAATTATTTGATAGTATCTCTTCTAATAGTAAGAAAAACATGCCACCTTGGTTTTCTATAAACTCTCTAATTTTTCCTGGCTTTTTGTAAATTAATAAGCTCTTTTATTTTGTTCCCATATCCAGGGACAACTTCGATAAGTACTGGTAAGAAAATAATTAGAAACTCTAAATTTGAAGTCTTCATTCTCATCTTACTATCTTCTATTAAATATTATTTATAATAAAAGCTGTAGGCTAATTCAGAAATAAGACTCCCATCAAAATGCATGTAAATATATTAAGCAAGTTAAGAAAGGCTGTAGACTAGGAAAATGACTATTCCACTAAGAAGTTTTGAAGTGGAACAGAGACACCGCTTTTTGAGAAATATCACCAGGGCTACTCATCAAGATGTTTCCAGATCACCTGCTTTATATTGTTGTATGAAACCTGAGAGAGCAGAACTGGTGAAATCCATCAACCAAGATGAAAAATTATTGCAACTTTGAAAACAGAAATGGCTGTAAAAATTAAAACTGATGAGACTCGGAGTTTAAGAAACACAAGGCCACAAATCCCCCCATGAGACAGACTTCCTTGAGGACAATGACTATCTTCCATTTCTGTGTACCATGTGCCTGTAATAGTGTTGGAAACAGAGTAGGCACTCAATAAATATTTGTCAAACTATACTTCATTGAATTATCTTCAGTTCATGCATGGGAAAAAGCACTTTCCATGCTATCATGATTGTTCACCTGAGAAATCAAATTAAGAATTTGATTATGCTCAAGTATCTCATTCTAAAATGAACTTCGTTACCTACAGTAAAAATGTAGAACTACCATTGAGAAAATGAAGTAACAATAAAATTATAGAGACAACTGTAAGTCAAATTAGGTGAGATATCCCCCATTTGCATTCATGAAATAAATTATTGAATAGCTTTGGTGATCTTTTTTCTATCAAATAGATAAATCCCACTGAAAGGTGGCATCTTTTGTTGTGGCTTCTTCCCTTGCTTACTTTAATGAAGCAAAAAGCTCAGAAAATATTTGAGAATTTTTTTCAAATTGATGGCTGTGCCTCTTTTATCATGCTTATTTGAATAACAAAAATATTAATGAATTCTTTTTCAGTACAGGCAATTTCCCTTTTTTTTTTTTTTTGGCAGGAGAATTGAGCCTTCTCAGACAAATTTGATTTTTGCTATTCATGATACTTGTTTAGTCGTTCTACAAGTAATAGTATGTAGGCATCAGCAGTAATACAATTTGTGCAGAATGGAAAATATGCCTAGAGTGCTAGGCATGCAGAAATGCTAAGCACAAGGCCAAATGTCAGCATCAAGACAGGAGCTTGACGAATGACCTTTGAAGGTTCTGTTATCGATGTTTTCTCCTGATGTGCATGATGTGTTCTCTCTGTTGATTAACTCTATGACCTTGGACCATTCACAATTTCTCTAATTCAGTTTCCTCATCTGAAAGGGGGTATGTGATCAAAGGGATGAGAAATTATGGGAGAGGAGGACATCACAGACCCAACCACATGCAGAATGGGAGATGATGAACCCAGCCAGTTCCTTTGGAATGGCCCATGAATACAAAGCTTTATTCATTCATCAGGATCCAGGCACCCATTACACTATGAGGGTGTAGTAAAAGCTGTAGACTAACTCAGAAATAAGACTCCCATCAAAATGCATGTGAATATATTAAGCAAGTTAAGAAAGGCTGGAGACTAGGAAGATGACTGTTCCATTAAGAAGTTCAATCTTATTTTTTCCTGAAAATACACCTCAGAAGGTCAGCACAAGATGGAAATCTGTCTAAAAAGAGAAGCAATGAACATTAATAGAATCAACTCTTGATTCTCTTAAAGCAGATTATCCTTGACAAAGCATGCCAGCAAAAACAATATTCCACTTCGCTGCTTACTTTGTTAACAGCTTACATCTATTTACTCTTAACTTGGCGTGTAGCCTGCATTCAAGCTCTACAATCATTTGGAAACGTGAGATTCATAGACTATTGCGGATGGAAGGGCCTTTAAAAATCATCTAGGCCTACCATCAATCTGAACAGCTCTCAGAAGCTTGAACAATCCCACTGATGTGGAACTCACTTCTCCCTGAGGCAACCTATTCTATCTTTGGACCAAGTTTTTGCTCTGGGAAGAATGAAAGTAACAGCTGTGCTTGAGCTACATTGCTATGCTGGTCTGACACACAAACTCTCCTCTCCCATGCTTTCCTAGCATAGACTAGGCTACAGGGAGAAGTTGAGAGCATTTTAGAAAGAAAATGGAAAGTTTCCTATTTAGATTGTTTTGACAGAAACCCAAAATCTTCAAAACAATTACAGTGTCAATAAAACTTTCATATCATAAACAATCACTTCTTAATATTAACAAAATTATTTCCCAAAATCAATATAAAAGATTATGATAAACACTAACTGTGATTACCCGTATTTTAGTTGTCTCATGTATCCATGTGAAGAGACCATCAAACAGGCTTTGTGTGAGCAACAAGGCTGTTTACTTCATCTGGGTGCAGGTGGGCTGAATCCGAAAAAGAAGTCAGCAAAGGGTGATGGATTATCATCAGTTCTTATAGGTTTTGGGATAGGCAGTGGAGTTAGGAGCAATGTTTTGCAGGCAGGTGGTGGATCTCACAAAGTACATTCTCAAGGGTGGGAAGAATTACAAAGAAACTTCCTAAGGGTGGGCGAGATTACAAAGTGCATTGATCAGTTAGGGTGGGGCAGAAACAAATTACAATGGTGGAATGTCATCAGTTAAGGCTATTTTCACTTCTTTTGTGGATCGTCAGTTGCTTCAGGCCATCTGGATGTATACGTGCAGGTCACTGGGGATATGATGGCTTAGCTTGGGCTCAGAGGCCTGACATGAGTCTCATACTGCCACCTCTTACCTGGCTTAAGACACTTCCTCCAATAGGAAGCATGAGCGTGTAGCAAAATACTAATCTTCGCTCCTTCCCTGGCCCTATTAACATTACATCTAATTCATAATACACACACACACACCCACTCGTTTCATCTTGATCCTCCTAAAACCATAATGCTGATATTTCTTTCCTTCCCAGTCTTTGCCATCCTTAACTCTCAAAGAGCATTATATTCTTGCTATCTCTACTTCTTTGCTACTGTTAACTCACTGCCACCTGACTTTTATCCCCAGTATTGTGCTAATAGTGGAGATGAAAATAAATGCCTAATTGGCAAGTACAAAGAACATTTTTCAGATCTTAACTCTAGCCGACTCTATAATGCACCTCATTTTGTTGATCACTAGCTTTGTCTTGGTTCTCATCGCTTAGTGCCTGTTACCCAGCTACCCTCAAATTTTCCTGCTGTTCTGCCTTTCCATGAAGCACTGATGCCCTCCAAGGAGCCACATTGTGCAATTTTCTCTTTGCTTCATGTGCTTTCCTTGAGGATCTCCCCCTACTTTGAGTTTTCTCTATCACCTGTCTACCTCTAACCCTCGCCTCTCCTACAAACTTGAGGCTAACTTGTCCCCATGAAAGGAAAAAAAAAAATGAAATAGTATCTAAAGGAAAAATAGGAATTAGTGAAGAGATACAGAGGGAAATATATTGGCCGAGGAAAAGAACATCACAAGATAGAAAAGCATATTTAAAAGCTTAGAAACAGCAACAACAACAAAACAGGTAAACCCAAGAAATTAAATGAAGATCAATGTCACTGGAGCAGAGATAAAGAAAGCGTGCAATCAGGATGGAGAGATAGAAAAGAGCTGAGTCATATGAGGTCTTATAATCCATGTAAAGGAGTTCAATCTAAGGGTAAGAGAAAATAGGAAGAGTCAAAGGAATTACATGACCAGATTTGCATTTGCTCTAAACGTCTCCTTGATGCTAATGTAGGCAATGAATTTATGGGGAAAGGGAGGGATGTGAAGCATTAACAGGATTATTCAGAAGTCTGTTCAAGAGTTGATGAGGTGGCTGGACTAAAACAGTGACTGTTGAGATAGGGAGCATAGAGGTGAGGTGAGATTTAAATCTATTTACTTCGTAAAATGAATAAGGTTTAATTGCTGACAGGATTTGTGAAGTAGAGGAGAGGAAGGAGTAGCTTTCTAAGTAGGATAGCTTGATGGATGCTGGTACCTTTCACCGACAGGAGAAGCCGAAAGCAAGGTGGAAGCCAGAAATACAAGTTAAGCATCCAACATAAATATCAAACTATTTTGCAGACATCTCCATAGAATTATCCCATAGGCATATCAAAATAAGTAAGTCTAAACCTCACAAAAGACTGTGGGAGGGAATATTCACCAAAAGGAAAAATAATTTTGATAGGTTATTACTAGAGGAAAGTAGAATATAAACTGGACAAGCAAAAAACCACAGCTGTCCTTTGCGTTTTCCTCTCAAAACCACTTTCCCCACTCTGGTTCAGTCCTGTATTTTCCATGGCCAAAAGTATATTTTTGGCATTTCCTATATTTCTCATTAGTCTCTGTCTAAGAGACAACCTTTACAACCTTTACATTGCCATGAGATTGACCTTCCTAAAGAACCACTTTGCCACATTACTCCCTTATGTTAAAATCTTCACTAGCTTCCATTGTCTACTAAACGACCTACAAATTATTCAGGCCCCTTGGGATCTGTCTTCACCTTATTTTCTAGGCATGGCCAAATTTACCTACGCAAAGCCCTTAAAAGGCCATAACAGGCTGCTGATCCATCAAAGAGCCTTTAAGATTTTACCACTGCCATGCTTTAAATCATGTTGCCTTCCATTTTATCCATCTGCAATGCTCAACAACACTGGAGCCATCCTTCAGAGTCCAGTCCAGATGTAAATACATCCTTGAATCCTACCCAAATAACTGTGAGAAGTGATCGTGCTCTTCTCTGAGTTCTTATACAAATATATTGCAGAATTTGTTCAGTCTAGAACCATCATATAGATAGATAATGGCTACAGGGAGCATTAGACCAAACAACTAATTATTTGTAAGCTTTTGATTTATCTCAAAAACTCCACTGTTTACTGATGACAGTGTTGAATAGCCCTGTGCTTTGGAATGTCAGCAAAGTGTAGACATCCCCCCCAGTTCCTTATGCTCTGGGATCTAATAGCAAATGACCACCTACCCTAGCATATTCCAAGATTACCACATGCACTCTTCCTCAGTCACACAAATGAGACTCAGCTCTATGCTTCCTCATGACTCACTTGTTTACTTGTTTCTATAAAACTTCAGGTTTTGCCCTCATCTTTGATACATTTCTCACTAATAAACATTATCCCCAGTGCAGTATCCTAAACAAAATCATCTCTTTAATTGTCCTATGCATTTTGTTTTTCACACTGGTTTGAGAGACAGAATATACAAATGGACGATAACTAAATCCTATACATAAATGTAACTCTACCTCACAACCTGCAGCAACCTGCCCCAGAAACCATCCATTATCTACAATAACCATCCCAGGAAATCAGCCTGTTAAAAGTTGGACTTGTAGAAATTCACACTGCTATCTCTAGCAAAAATTGAGGAAGCCATCCAAAAGTCCCTGTAACAATCAGCCCCAAATGGCCAGGGCTTGGTTAATAACTAACATCTTCCCTAATTTTTGTCCCTGCTTTCAACTCAGGACCAACAAGAGGAACCAAAATATGCACCCCTAGTTAATCACATTGGATGCTTTTCATCAAATTGGCCTGCCTAAGCTTCCTCATGCCAATAGCCCCCAGTCGATGCATATCTGAAGTCTTACCTTTTTTCCACTACAAAGCTTTCCCACTTTGCCTGCCTTTGAATCTCTGCCAAAACACAAGGGATGGCGGCTGACTCCCTCCCTATAGCAAGCTCTGAATAAATAGCCTTTATTTGTTCTCATTTGGTTTGTCTTTGCTTATTTTCATGGCTTGACAGAATTATACTAGTTGATTTCTAAATTTCTTTGCATGTGTAATAATTTCACAAAATGGTATCAAAATGATTTTACTACAACCTTCCATTAATGGTAAACCATTTGCTTTTGCTCTTTTGCATGTATGTGTATCATGCATCTTTATTTTAATGCATTACTCTTAAAGATGTAAAGTAAGTACATTAATATATGATGGAAAAATGGAACCAGTAGTTATTTTCTTTGATTCCTTATTTCAAATGTTTATCTCCATCTAGTTATTTATTTTCAATAAATGTTTGGGAGTTTTTTTCTTAGTCGAAACAGTGCATTTTTCAGATAAATTGACACTATATTATAGCACTTATTTTCAGCAGATTGACATGATTTAATTAAACATAAACATTTGCTTAGATTATTTCTACCAAACCTCTAAATATTTTACATTCAACTATTTTCCATAAAGTTGTCTAAGAAACAATTTAACCAATTGAGGACAATCACAAGGAAGTGCCTTGGATGAACAGTTCAAGACTTATTCTATTCTTTGCTCTACATAAATAGTATTTCAAACTTTGCAAAATAAATTCTTCTCATCTAGGGAAGAACATTCATTTTTCTGCTTCCTTTTTTTTTTTTTTCTCCTACTGTGACAGTTTTGCCTATTCTCCTCAAATGGAAGAGTAAGTAATAACAGGAATAATAACCCACATCATGCTAGCAGAAGCAGCATCTGTTAAAAATCCCTCTAGTTTTTCTGCAGCTCTAGAATGAAAGAAATATATACATCAATTATCATGTACTCATTTCCATTTCCATCTTGCAGGTAATACAGGACTTTGCTTACCTCTATTAAAACTTCAAAATCTAACGAGTTGGTTAAGGATAAGAAATAAGAAAGACTATATGATCAATTATATTTACTTTTTATTTCAATCATTTTTCTATGTCTAAAAAAATGACAACAAAAAGCCTTTGTCATTTGCACTTCTAGTCAATTTCCTTCCCAACAGGTTGCTGTTTTATGAAATTGACTTAACCCCAAGTTGTTGTGAGTGTTAAGGTTGCAAAGGCAATAGAGAAAAGACATTTTTTGACAATTGCTTGAAGTAAGCATGAAATTGGAAAAATTTTACTGCTATATAAGCATATGTCTTGGGGAAATGTCAGCCAAAGTTTCTCCAGAGAAAAACCAATAATGTGCATCTCTAGGTGGGTCCAAGAGTCCCCATTTACCAGTTAAAGGGAGGCTGCTGTTCATGAATCTTAGCAGAGGAACTTGGCTCCTATCCAAACAAAATGTTCTGGGAAATCAAAGCCCTGATTATTATTATTATCATCATTTTAAACAACGGATTCATTAACCAGCAAAATGAACTAAATCAATTCAAATTTGTCATTTAGACCAAATCTGAGGTCATGTTTTGATATTTTGATGTACATAATTGTTGTTATGAGAGTCCTTTTAATCACCAAGCACATTGTGTCAAAGTATGCAGAAACATTTTAGAATCAGTGACTCTTCTCTATGTTTTTTTTGTTTTGTTTTGTTTTTTTGGTTGGTTGGTTGTTTTGGGCCTTGGGTTTATTTGTTCAAATAGCACAGAAGGACATCAACTCCATGCAGAGAGCAGCACAGTGGTCACTCCAATCCTTCTATCTTTACATTGGCAGACAAAAGCCTCGACTCAGGAACCTTCTGGGGGACTGGGTACCTTTGGGACCCTGAACTGAAACCGGAACTGGAGCTGGAGCTAGAGACATAGCCACGGCCACAGCCTGGGCCTTGGTTTGACTGAGCCTTGGCCTTGGCTTCTGGCAAGCAGAGCCTGAGACCTCTGGAGACGCAGGCACAAGGATGCCTTCCAAACTTGGGGTGGGCGATGTAAGCAAGTCAATCAAGCTCATGGCTGATGCCCTTTGGGATCGTGGGCTTGACCTCCCTGGGCTTTCGGGGAGGTTAGCATGTGTACTCATGGCCTTGGTGCTGTTGGTGGGCATCTGCTTCGGGCCCTTCTTGTCATGCTTTTTGGCAAAGCACCTGTTCCTGAGAAACATGGGATCCATTCTCTTACATCTGTATCTTTGTGACAGGCATTTCTTGATCTATTTCTATGTCATTTCCAGGACTGGCTGTACCTCATATGGTTCTTGGACTCGGTCACAGCTGCACCTATACCCACAGCTTATATGTTTATAGACTAAGAATGACATATTTACATGAACACAGGCACAGGATATATTGCTTCTAATCTAGTATATGCTTTACCAAGCACTTTAAGAGAATAAACTTCTAAAATAATTAGAATGGTTATCACTTAATGGGTATAAAGTTTCAGTTTTGCAAGATGCAAAGAGTTCTGGAAATTGGGTGCACCACAATGTGAAATGTACTTAACACTGGACTGTGCATTTAAAAATGATGAAGGTGGTAAGTTTTCTGTTTTGTACATTTACCATACTTAAAAATAAGAAAATAACTAAAATAATTAGAATGTGGTATTAATATTTAATAATCACTAGCTTAATATAATTCGTGAACACATCCCTCTATGTGAAAATGGTCAAAGTGAGCCCATCAAATCCCAACTTGTCATTCATCCCAACTTTCATTAATCTTGAAAATCATATCTAAACCCCTACTCCCAAAATGCTACCAAATGCAGTACTGAAGTGACATATTCAGTTGGCTCAGCTATCAGGGCAACACTACTTTTCATCTAAATCAGCTAAGAATTTCTTTCTTTAGGAATTTCTTACTGCTTTGTGCGAGGTAGCTGGGTTATTGACAAGAAAAAGAAAACGTAGCCCCTAACAAAAGAGAGCAGAAAAGGGAAGGCTTGATGAATTCCAAAAAGCATGACTTATGTCTAAGAGTTCCTTCTTTCCTTTCTGGTTTACCCAGAGAAAGAAGCCTCATTTAAAAAGTTTATGTTTTCCTACAAAATTTAAAGCACTCTGGGAAACTAAGCTTTGTGTTTCTAACCCAGAGAAAATAGAAGGAAGAAAAATACATAGGAAAATTAGGCTATAGTGCTGGCTTTCTTACCCTGGTTTTTCTTCAGATTATATGATTTCTATATTATGATCACATGTTTTATGAAGCCCATTTGCATCTATCATCTCAGTTAATCTCATTAAGCTTTACCAAAATCCTGAAAAGTAGATATTATTTTCATTAGCTCATAAAGTAATTTATATTCAGAAGAGTTAGTTGTCTGATTTCAAACAGCTAAGAAGAGGTAGAACTGAGAACCTATCTCAGATCTTTTAATTCCAAACCTGCTTTATTTTCCACTCTGCCTAGAGTAACACAGACTGATTTAGTCTGTGGTTAACATTTCCCAGAAGGTACACAAGTGCCTGTTCTTCATTTTTGATCATTTATTTGCCATAAAGGGCAAATGTTTCTGCTGAGAAGAGTGATTGTTATATCCAAACAGATAAAATAACAGGGGATTTGCTGAGTCCAAGTAACTGTCCATTTAATGTACCATAAATAAAAGGTGATTTATCATAAGCATTCAGGGGATACTTTCCAGAGCTACAGTTACTTGCTGTAGTTGGGTTTTGCTTTGACCTGGAACTAAAATCGGAACTAGAAGGAAGCTTGTGTGCCCCCATCCTGACTCTGTCCCATCTTTCTGATTCCCTTGACACTCCTAACTCCCAAAAGTGTGACCCAAAAATGCAACTTCAGTTCTAACATCAACGTACAAGTTCAGTGTCCTCAAATATAGGACCCATACTTGTCATGCTCAAATTCTTAATTTCTGGGAGAGAAAAATCCAGAGAATCAGCTCATCTCAAGACTCTCCACCTCATTTGGTATACATTGACCATAATGATCAGATTAGGTGTTTTACTCTTTGGCAAATGAACAAAATGAATATACCTCCTGTGCTATGAACTAGTTAAGCACCTGTCTATCCATTTATTTTTATTTTCATTATCAGTATTATTTTTAATTTTTAATTTTTGTGGGTATATAGTAGGTGTATATATTTATGGAGTACATGAGATGTTTTGATACAGACATGCAATGTGAAATAAGCACATCCTGAAAAACTGGTTATCCATCTCCTCAAGCATTTATCCTTTGCGTTACCAACAATCCAATTATCAATTAGACTAATGTATGGTTTGCTCTTAAGAAATTAAAAACCCAATGTTTCACTGATATACACCGTGCTAACAGGAATATCAGAAAACACAAATTAAAGTGAAAGTCTATTTAACAATTACGAAGTTGGCAAAAGCTGAAAAGTCTAAAAGTATCAAGCAGACAGGGATATAGGAAAAAAAGAATGCTCAAATTCTGGTGTATCCACATCAATGAGAAATTTATCTGTATCTATAAAAGTAGACACTATGCTTCCCCATGACCCAAAAATATTCTAACTGTGGTCCTCTAGCAAAATTCTTGTTCATGTGCTGTACACATGGACTGGAGAAATATTTGCACAATCTGTTTAAATGGTGCCTATGGGAGAGAGAGAGCTTTTGAATTTGAGAAGGAAACAAGGAAGACATCAAGTGTTACATCTTACATCATTTACACATAAAATAAGATAAAGTAATAAAATATGAACATTAACTGGGTTGAGAACATAAGACCGTAATGTATTCCCTGTGCATTTATTTTGTAAACTTTAAAATAAAAATAATGAAAAAATAAATAGAGAAACAGCATAGCCTTTTTCCTTTCTGAAAATAAAAAGTAAAAGTGTTCAGTCATACAGCATGCTAATCGTTTCCTAAGGAAAATGTTCCTCCCCGCAAAGAGGCTCTGCTATTATTCTCATCACATGAGACTTCAATATGGGAAAGGAGAATCTGTACAAAATTCATTTTTCTCATGTGTGGGAGTAATGTGCGGGTTGGGCATGAGTGTGTGCATGTGTATTTGGAAGTAGGAAGCAGTTTAAAAGGCTAGGTTAGGCTCCTGATGCAGAAGTGGCATTGGTGCCAGTAGGATTTATAGTTTCAACAGTTGCATATAGCCTATCATTGGGTAACAAGCCACAGCGACAGCAGTTTCCCTATCAGATAGTTCTGTGTTGTGATTTTAACATTAATTTTGGAAATTTAATCTCAAGCCTAGTGAGGTTTCACTTCTCTAAAAAATTCAGTGAGCTACTCAATATCTATTCAACCCTTTCTATGGCAAAACGTAATATAGGTTCAGAAAAAGGTAATTCAAATGGTAGCTTAGTGAATTATTATTGTAAGGATAACCTTTGTAACCACAACTCAGGGGAAGAAATAGAACTTGCCATCTACCCTAGAGCCAATCGCCACTCTTCCTTCTAATTAAAAGTCTAATCTGACTTTTAAAGAAATTATTTACTTGTTTTTCATTATAGCTTTATTACCAGAGTAATAAATGTTTACATAGTACAGTTACTTGTTTTAAAAACTTTGTCTCTCTCTCTCTCTCTCTCTCTCTCTCCCCCTACCCCAATCTCTCTTTTTTGTCCACTCCCTCTCTTGCCCCTCCCCCCCAATATCCCTATAATCTATATGTTAAAGAACTGGGTAATTTAACTTGTAGTTTCCACAGGATGTCTTTTTCTATTGTAGCTCTGTAGTGGAATTTCACATGTTTCATTGTTTTCTGTATTTTCTGTAACTTGCAAATTACATATAAAGGATTGATCACATTCTGATTTGATTTTTTAAAAATTATCTCATAGTTGGTGTTGTTTTCTTCAGTCAAGAGGTCCACAGAGCTGTCTTTCATTCTGTAGGTTTATCAGCAACTGATGCTCAAAACCTATTAGGCATTGCACAAAAAGGTAATATTCTAATTTGATCTTTGCTTCTTCAATTATTAGCTAGACTACACCTATGAAGAGACATTTTTTCTGCATCTCCTATGTAATTACCCAGTAGAACAACTCTTAATTTAGAACAACTTAGCTCTTTTCCTTATTTATTGGCTTTGAAATATTTATTTGGTTTTATGCCAACTTCTAAAGTTGACCAATTAATTTATTTATGAAGTCCACTTTGAACTCACACATTTAGACATACTTCATGTTTACCAAAACATTAGTTATTATCCTATTTACAAATTGTCCCCTCTTTAGACACTGGGCCTCTTCAAATTGGCTCCTAAGTCCATTAGCCATGACCCTTTTAGTCTCTGATAGCTTCAGTGATATCTACAGTGACAAGATGTTTCTGGATTATCTTGATAACGTCGACCCAGATCTCTGGAATCACATATTACTCCAAGATGCCTTTATTTGTTTAAGTTTATCTTAAGAGGAAAATTGTTTTTACTATGCTGCATTTGGACTTCAGGAATGTTCATTACTATTAGGCTAGCCATTATTTTGACATTTTCAAAGAGCAGATCTAGAACACACACACACATACTTTCAAAGAGAAAATTCTTCATGATCTGAAAATAATACGACTTGCCATTCAATTTCAAAACGGCAGGGTATTGACATAAGCTCATTTATTTTATATCTATATCTCATTTCTCTACCCTGAGAATGTGATTTTCAAGATCACTAGAGAAGATAAATAAAATGCCACATAATTATGTACTTGTGCCATCCCATGTGTTACCTTCAAAACAACCCCAGAATTACAATACCAATATTAACATCACCAATCAAAATGATTATTCAAAGTAGTTAAAAAGATTTTTCCTTATGTTTTCCCACTTCTCTCTCAATTTTTGCATATTTACATTGTCAGAGCATATCAACATGACATACTATATTCTTTTCATATAGTCCTCATTTTGTATTAGTTGAATGAGCAAATATTTTATTAACAATCATCCCCAGTATTTATGTCAATCCGTCTTTGGTCATTTTCTCTGAAGTTCATGTTCCAGTAAATGGCACAGAAGGGATTTACAGGAACAATATTTTCTAAATTCTTGGATACAGATAAAAATGGGCTTTACAATGGGAAGTCAGTTTGGCTTGACTTAGTTTTTGGCCCACATTTTCTGTCTATGAGTATCTTAACTTGATTATAATGCATTATAAATGTGTAATAAAATTTCACATGTACCCCCTTAATCTGTACAAATAGTTTTAAAAATATGTAAAAGAATTGAAAAAAGTGCAGTGCTCCAATTCTCTTGATATAAAGTGTTGCTATTTAAAAGCTGATAAAAATATGAGTTTCTTCTAAGTAACTGGGTGATTTTCCTGAATGTTTAACAATTATTTGTGCTTTTTATTTAATGTCTGATAATGTTACTTTAATATACCTTGATATCGGTTTTTCTGAGTCAATTTTCTCAAATACAAATGTATTCTTTCAAACTGTAATTTTAAATACATATATTTTTAAATTTTAGGACAGTTGATGGGTTTTGTTTTGTTTTAAAAGTGTATCATTTAGTGACTGTTGTGTTTCCTCCCTTTTTATTTGAGGAAAAGGGAAGCTGGAGGCACTACTAAAGTACCTATTTTGAATTTTTTTGCTTACTGTTTTTCTCAAATACTTTTATCATTTTATTTCTTTTTTTGTTTCTTGAATCTTTCTCATTTTCAGTTCCTATTTCTCCTCTTGTGGTATCGGCCTGTTTGCTTAAAATTGTGGTTAGGCATTTGTGTCTTGTCAAGTGCCCTACAACTTTCACTAGTGTGTTCTCATGCCCCAAACAGTTCATAGTATGAACTAAATAAACATTTGGTCAATTAAATTATGAATATTAGGTGTAAGATTATATTTCTGACTCCATACAACTTTAAAAAAGAAGAAATGGTCAATTAAATCAAAATGTTCAAGCCTAATATTTATCTTCTTATGGCCCATGGTGGGCAAGGGGCAAATATAGTGAGTTTAATGAAAAGTAACTACACAAAGAAACATTAACTTAAAAAACAAAACTTTGAGAAAAGTCAGAATAACTTGAATTCTTAACACATAAAGGTATGGGGTGGGGAGTTAGGTGACTAGTAAAGCTAGTTTAAAAAAAAGAAGAAGAAGAAAGGTGAAATTCAAATTGAAAGAATAATGCTTAACTTTCCTGGGAGGAAACATAAAAGGGAAAAGATGGCATGATCCTTTTTTTTTTTTTTTGCCATGAAAACTTTAAGTTACATAATGCCTTTGTGTATATTCTCAGCTGCTGCACAAGCATTCATTCTATTTCACCTTTTCCCTAGTAATATTTTAAAATTAAACTCACAATTTTTTTCCTCTCCTCTTAAGAAACGTGTTTAGTTTCTCTCAAGACAGTTGAGCAAATGCTGGAAGACTGGAAGTACCCAGGTTGCAAAGCTGGCGGGCTATTCACCAGTAGAGATAATTTAGCACTTTACTCTATCACTGAGATTATGGTTAACTTTACAGTGTAAGAATTATTTGTTTGCTGTAGTAAATTTAAAAAGACAACATTTTCTGAATATTTGTAATGGTAATCTCTTTAATTTAACATTGTCACTACATTAAGAAAACATCTGTCCAACTTAACCGATTTTGTTACTAAAGAAGAGAAGAGGAGGAAGAAAAAGGAAAAAGAGGTAACAGTCTATTTGAAATAAATTTCAAAACTCTAAGCTGCTTCAAAAATTACATGTCTTAACTCTGGAATAATTATTGATCTCATTTATATTTGATCAAATTAATATAATACTAGAAATCACTAATTCCTCCAAATGCAGTATTGAAAGATAGTTTTCAGGAAACATTAAAATCATGGCTGTCATACAAATACAGAAATTAACATGCTTTAAAGATTTTACTGTACTTATTTGATATGAGCAAACCAAGCAAATGTTAATATTGCTTTAAAAAAGCACAAATTTAAATGAAATAAAGGAATGTTGTTTTGGCTTGCAAATGAGGACAAAAGTGCATTTTCCAGAAGGGAGAAAATCAACTAAAATCATTACCAAACAGGACACCATCTAAGTATCCATTAGTTATCCACAACTAATAAATAATTGCCAAGTACTTCAAAGACAATAATCAGAGTTAGAATCACATAATCTGGAAAAATATGCTACAGACAGAGCATAGTTTTCTATTGAAACACATATCTACAAATTCTACAGTAATTCCCTAGGGAGCATGATACAAAGAGGAGGCAATAATTCTCAATCTTTGCATTTGTATTAAATGTCACTAATTTTTGAATATTTTCAAAGAACACCAAAAACAGGTTTCTGCTTGTTTTAAAGAAGATTTTAATTACTTCTTTCTCTATAACATAAGCAAATGAAGACTAGGGGACAGACAGGCAATTTGATAGAAAATCAAAATGAGCAAATACCTAAGCAATAATAAAAGAATAAAAACACATAGTTATAAATATATTTTGCACTTAAAATATTTTACTTTGGGGAGGTAGGCTTAATGTAAAATAGTCTCTACTGACTACACAAAGATAATGATAAAAACCAAATCAAGTCAAGTATAATTTGGGGTCAGTGGTCCACTGCCAATCAGCCATCTGAAACTCCAAGGGAACCTGATATGAAGTAGAATTAGATTGGTTTAAGCTATATATTTATTTGCTTATTTATTTTGTTCTACTCCAAGGGCTCATACTTTATTCAATCCCTCCAAGGATTAAAGCTAAGGAAATGGGAATGAATGGAAACTGGAGAGATTTTAAAAAAAGACCAAATGTATTTTGAAATCTCATTCTAGACAGGAAAGGATACATAGATCTTGCTGACAGATGATTTTGCCTTTTTTAGTGGCTACTTTAGACTAGCATAAAACTGATGTGAATATTTTCATGTCAGTGAGGCAGAAGGTTGAGGGGAATGCGTAATACAATTGTGATCACACAGGTTGTATAGTTGTCCAAGTTGGCTTTCAGGTCTCAAGTGGGGACAGAGTGATTTCACAGTACCTCTTATGCAAATCATGGATCATTTTAATCTATCATTTAAAATTATATGAAAATTTCTAGGGAAATTTAATATATTTTACTTTACTATTATCAAATGGAGATATAACTTTCATAGAATTATGTGAGAAATTATTTAATGTGTTCTTTTGCCTGAAAATATTATTATTAAACTACCCAAGAAATAGATGAGGGTACTTGGAAATGGAATGATGAATACTTGTCACAAATGGCTCTCTTCCTAACTACAATGTCCAAGGTTGACACTGCTAATTGAACTCAGAGCACTTTATAGCTCAGCTGAGATGCAGCCTCAGACTATTACTTAATGCAAGACTCCAGGCAGCTTCTACCAATCCTTTGGAGTTAACAAGAAAGTTTAAACCTATTTGCCACCACTGTTTTACATGATCAATTATTGATTCTATACCACAGAGACCAGAAGGTAAAATAACCAGTAAATCAAAACCTGACTGGGAAAGAATATAAGTTCTATTTTCTGTTTTCACAAACAGCTTTTTATTGGCTTCACATAATCCTTGGTATAGGGTCCATTTAGTTGTTTTAACAATTATTCCTGACCCCATGAAGGCTCCTGCAAAGGTCTTTAGGTATCCTAGGAAATATGAAATAACAAGAACTCAATGGATGTGACGGGCTAAATTGGACACCTCCTACTCTGTCAACTCCTATATTTAGATTCTCACAATGGGAGACCACCTCTTTTAAAGGCACTCAATTTCAAATTTAGCATTTTCCCTCCATATGTATCTTCCTTTCAAACTGCAGCCGGGGCCAGGCACGGTGGCTCACGCCTGTAATCCCAGCACTTTGGGAGGCTGAGGCGGGTGGATCACAAAGTCAAGAGATGGAGACCATCCTGGCCAACATGGTGAAACCCTGTCTGTACTAAAAACACAAAAATTAGCTGAGCATGGTGGCGCGCACCTGTAGTCCTAGCTACTCAGGAGGCTGAGGCAGGAGAATCACTTGAACCCAGGAGGCGGAGGTTGCAGTGAGCCAAGATCGCACCACAGCACTCCAGCCTGGAGACAGAGTGAGACTCCATCACACACACACACACACACACACACACACACACACACACACACACACACACAAACTGCAGTCAGACTCTGATGGTAGCAGATATGGCTACACCAAGCCTTCATGATCACTCTGCTGATAAATTCTCTCTTTAGCTCGGTGAATCACTGCACACCAGCTTATTTCCTTCATTGGGAAAAACAGATACCCATCTTAATTTATTTGGTACTCATATTTGTTTCACTCCTTTTTGATTTTATAGTATAGCAACTGAACTTTTAGTAATGCTTCATCCTCATTTTTCATGTCCAAACATCAGCATTCCTATATATTACACATGATTATGAGCTCTTTCACTTGTGATAACTTTTTTTTTTCATCTTCATTTTCCATTCTAACATTCCCCAACAACTCCAGGTAGGTATTAACCTTTGGATCAGTCATAACAAGAGGTTAGTGATCCAGGTATCTTTCAAGATAGATGGCATTAGCGATTTAAAGTATATACTTTGCTGGGCAATACTCATGTTCCTAGCCTCCTCTCTATAAAATAATTGTGTCATTTGATATTTTCCTAGAGATTTCCTCTCAAATCCCATTGTTACACTAGCAGTCTTTGGAAACTTAGCATATTCCTTTTTTACCCTATGTTTTTCTTGTCTTCATTTCTGCTCCTTCTTCAATCATTTATAAGAATGTGGAATGTGCTAGACACTGCTACACAAAGGAGATGATAAAGTACAAATTTCCAGGGCCACTTGTCCAGTGGAGAAAACAGCTATCCACAAAATAATTAAAATCTGAGGCACCATATTAAGTGTTGTTATAGCAGAACTTTAAAAACGCTTGTGGGGGCCAAGAAAAGAGAGTGCTTAAAACTTCTTGGATATGTCAAGGAAAACCTTGGTTTCTTACTTGTATTAATAACATCTCTAAAACATCATTAGAGGTTGGAGGGCATTTTGTGTATCTTCCTTCTTAACTTACCTCTAGCTCTCTTTTCCTTCCTCCCTGTATTAGCCATGTCTTTTATTTTCTTTACTATAGTGCTAGGACATCTGAGGCCTTCTGCCCTTAGAAGGACTGCCGATCCCAAGGAGAGCCAATTCCTAGAGATAGTAAATAATTCACCCACTAGCTTTCTTTTCAAATATAGACCCATCAGTCCAGAACCCACACCCCAACATTGTTTTATCAGGCTCTCAACTCTTGGGCAGGTGGATGCTGACCCAATCACCCCAGGAACAGGGAGCAGACGACCAGGGAAAACTCCTATGCCCTAGAGGTCACTGAAATGATTCAAGCTAGCCAACCACAGCCTGCTTACCCTGCTTCACCCATTCCTTCCCACAGAAACCACCACAAAGGCTCTTACCTATGGTTTCTTCCTCTCCCTCCACCTCCTAACCAACCCCAGGGCTTCCCCAGGTGGCCCGGCATGCACATGCCCCACCTCTTGGGAACTGCGAGCAACAAATTATTTTTGATGGCAGTCATTTCCTGCTCTGTTGGCCTTAGTACACCTCCAATCGTCTATGAATACACTATATTTTAAAATGGTCCCTCTGTCCCATTCTTCCTCTATTTCATCCTTCTTGTCCTTCCCATTTCACTCTGTCAGTATATACCCTGTGAATTTTTTTTTTTTTTTTTTGAGATGGAGTTTCACTCTTGTCACCCAGGCTGAAGTGCAATGGTGGGATCTCAGTTCTCTGCAACCTCCACCTCCTGGGTTCAAGCAATTCTCCTGCCTCAGCCTCCTGAGTAGCTGGGATTACAGGTGTGCACCACCACACCTGGCTAATTTTTTTTAATTTTTAGTAGAGATGGGGTTTTGCTATGTTGGCCAGGCTGGTATTGAACTCCTCACCTCAGGTGATCCACCCACCTCAGCCTCCCAAAGTGCTGGGATTATAGGCATGATCCATCACACCTGGCTATACTCTGTGATTTAAAAAAACTATCTGTTATTTAAAAATTTGTTCTCCCTTCACATAAAAACACATAGTCCTTGTCAACTACTTCCCTTATGAGAATACAGGGCATACTCCATTCTTTCTACTGCTTGGTAGAACAACGAAGAAAAAATTATGTCTTTTGCTAAAAAACAAGTGAAAAATAACTTTATATATACTGATAGAGTGAATGATTTTTAAACTTACTTTGTTCAATTTTTAAAAAGAAATTCTATTTGATTGAGCATCTCTTGTTTGAAAGCTGAAAACCATAAATGAATCAAATATCTCAGCTTATGAATAAAAATGAGCCAATACATGAATACACGGACACACACACATTAGAGGTGAGTCACAGGTAGGTATTTGAATGAGGTAAATGTGCTCAACCCCTTTAAATTAAGCAGATATAAAGATAAACTTCTGCCTTCCTCACTGTAAAATTCTTTGTTTGGAGAATCACTATTACAGAAAGAAAAGATTGAGAACATTTATTTAGCTTCCATTCTAGGACATTAGCTACACAGATCAAGTGTTTTATGCACAGATAGTTGTAAATTGAAACGAAAAACAAAGCCAAAGGACTAAAACAACAGGCAGGAAAAGAGTCTGCCTACTGAATTATACACAAGGATCCCCTCCAGATGTCCCAGGCTGCTGGTATTAAAAAATAAATACAGCCTAGCAAATGTGGAAAGAACCTATTAAGTTAAAAGAGTGTCTCACTACCCATCAGTATCAAAAGTTCAAGAGCCCTCAGCCTCCTTTAACAGTTCCTTAAAAAGAGCAATGATGGGCCGGGCGCGGTGGCTCACGCCTGTAATCCCTGCACTTTGGGAGGCCGAGGCGGGCGGATCACGAGGTCAGGAGATCGAGACCATCCTGGCTAACACAGTGAAACCCCGTCTCTACTAAAAAATACAAAAAATTAGCCGGGCGTGGTGGCGGGCGCCTGTAGTCCCAGCTACGCGGGAGGCTGAGGCAGGAGAATGGCGTGAACCCGGGAGGCGGAGCTTGCAGTGAGCCGAGATCGCGCCACTGCACTCCAGCCTGGGCGACAGAGCGAGACTCCGTCTCAAAAAAAAAAAAAAAAAAAAAAAAAAAGAGCAATGATGCTGGAAAGCTTGATTCTGGCACAGGATTCCATGGAGGTTCAGAAGCAACCAAGGCAGAAATGCCCTCCAGGTGCCAAAACTCATTAAGATGTCTTATATTCATGTGAAGTCAACAGTGAAGCACCATTCTTCTCATGTGAATTGAAAAGAATGTGAATCACCAACCATCATTAAAATAAAAGAAGCCAGAAATCAGTTATCATGACCCAACGCCATTTACAACCTGAAAAACACACCTAACCAGGTCTCATCCTGGAAAGCACATTAGGCAAAAGGAATTCATGATTGTCAAGTGTCGGTTCCCTACTTCATCACCAGTCAAGTTGAGCCCTAGCCTAGACCTACAACTACAAACTAGTTTGATGACATTCAGCCGCTCAAAAAAACATCATGGAAAAGAAGAAAGAGGGTGAACTTGTAGGCCATTTAGCCTTCCCCTTTACTAGCGAGGAGATTTGGACAAATCACTTCATCTCTGTGCCTCAGTTATTCACACGCAACATAGAAATAAAAATTATTTCACTGCCTTCTACTCTGTATATTAAAGAATATTGTAAACTGGTGAGTCTATACGATTTACAACTTTCTCCTAAGTATTTAAAATTTCGGAAAATTAAGTCAGATTATTTGGACTTGGAGGAGGTGTACATTATACCAAATAACTTTCAATATCGTTCATAAAACAATGCCTGATTTTTTACCACCCTGTACCATCTCTCAACGAGTATTTCTGTCTTTCTTTTTTATTTTCTTTAAGAGATAGGACCTTGCTATATTGCTCAGGCTGAAATGCAGTGGCTACTCACAGGAGCAATCATAGTGCACTGCAGCCTTGAACTCCTGGCCTCAAGTGGTCTTGCCTCAGACTCCCAAAAGGATGAGACTATAGGCATACACTGCCACTGTGCCTGGATTCAACAAGTATTTCTTATCTACTGTGGATTTAAAAATAAATAAAATCTTTATAAAACTTTATTAAACTTCAAAGCTAATGATAGAGATGAAAATAATATGGAAATAGTTCAATAAGGTTGATTTTAGTATCATGAAAACAGGAGGAAAAAAGACAATGCAAGATAGCATCCATTTTATAGCATCCACTTATTCTCTATAACACATGCATATAATACATGTGATTTTATATTTTTTCAAGTGCTTTGTGCATATTAACCTTTGTTCCCCAATTAACATTAGCTCCTTAGTAAATGAGAATGGACTTCACCCCATACTAGATAAATATTTCCTGAAATATCCACTGATGATCTGGTTCTCATCCTAGGGTATCACAAAAGTGCACACTCACCTACTATAGCCCCTTTATTAATACCTAGAAGGTTTTTTTTCCTTACTATTCTCTTTCAATGCTCACAGGATGTCCATATCTGACATCCTTCAGCCAGCCACCTTGGATGAAACACCACAGCTAAGACTGATTAAAGTCAGACACCTGATGTGAAGAGACTACTATGGACATGTTCTCTTTAACCAGGTCTCACATCAGGATGGCTAAAACTAACTCTACCAAACTGTAGGTCTTGAATTATTGTGATCCTCTGGGACTACAAGAGAGCATAAACTTTATTCTTAATAAAGTAAAATTTTAAACTGACTTTTCTCATTTCTCAAGTGTCCCCATTTGACAAATGAATAGGCAAATGTTTTATCCAATATACATTTTACTACCGCATATCTCAACTGGTTGTTAGGTCCCTTAAGTCATTCTCTCTAACTTTTCATTGTGAAGCTCAGACATTTGGAAAAGTTAAAAGAAAAGTACAGTGATCACCAGTGTACCTATCACTTAGACTCAACTTTTGTTTATATTTTGCCATGTTATCATGTATATATCATATATCACGTATTTTTAAATGAATCATTTGAACGTAAATTTTAGATATTGTGATAGTTTATTCTTAAGTATGTGAGCATGCGTCTCCTTAAAAAAATTTTTTTAACCTGTAATTTCATTATCATCTAAGAAAACTAGTATTTTTTTCTAATTTCATTTAATATCCAATCTACATAAAAATTTCCTCAATTAAACCTCATGTTTCTTTTACATTTTCAAATGTTTCCTGGAATTAGATATGCTAGGCTTACCTGCTCCTTACTGACAATCACCGATTTCTCCTATAAGCCCTGGGTTCTTGGAGAACCAGATTTTTTTCTTTTTTTTTTTTTTTTTTTTTTGAGACAGAGTCTTCCTCTGTCACCCAGGCTGGAGTGCAGTGGTGCGATCTTGGCTCACTGCAAGCTCCGCCTCTCGGGTTCACACCATGCTCCTGCTTCAGCCTCCCGAGTAGCTGGGACTACAGAAGCCCACCACCACGCCCGGCTTATTTTTATTTTTTTTATTTTTTTATTTTTAGTAGAGATGGGGTTTCACCATGTTAGCCAGGATGGTCTCGATCTCCTGACCGCGTGATCCACCCGCCTCGGCCTCTCAAAGTGCTAGGATTACAGGCGTGAGCCAGTGCGCCCGACCGGAGAATCAGATTTCTTGGTGGGGAAACTAGGTATGCTCGTTGCTGCTGGGGAGTCATTACATCTTGGGCCATTACAATGTGCACAAATTCATTTGGAAATTTTGAATCTCTTTTCTTCCAAACATTTTGTTCCCAAAATTTTGTTTTCTAATAACATTATCATGTTTAGTTTTCTACCCTATAATATTCAAAAAACAGTTTTAAAATCACTAAACTAATATAATAACAATGAAATTACTGGCTGTTTAAGATTTCTTTGTAGCTCTTTTTTTTCCCCCTTAGAATATATCCCACTAAGAAAGTGCAATCAGAGCTGAAGGTAACTTGAATTTTTTTTTGTCTGTCTGATTGTTATAAAATTTACATACAGTTTTGTTGCTTTAGTTTATTTTCATTTATCTGGTTTGTTTCCTTCTTTCTCAGTCCATTTAACTTTCGAATATATAAACCATTCCTTGTTTTTCTTCTCCCTATTTATCTATTTGCATTGTACTGAAAGTGGCTTTTTGTTCCTTAAAAATATATTCTAGAGATAATTCAAAAATAGTTCATACGACTCATTATTTTTTATGACTTTAAGAACCTTGCTTTGTGAATAATTCATAATTTATTCAACCCATCTCCTACTGATTAACATTGGATTTGTTTCCAGTCTGTTGCTATAAAGAATGCATGTGATATATGTTAATGCACATTTGTGGTGGTGTATCTTCAAGCCTCCAGACTTTAAGCAAAATGAAAAGACAAATGAAAAACCCGGGGATAATAATTGCAGCATAAAATTACAGTTATAGTGCTGGCCTCTAATATATAAAGTGGAGTTCTTAAAAGTTGAAAAACAAAAGCACCTCCCTCCAAAAGAGAACTAATAGAATGTGCAGCAAAAAAAAAAAAAAAAAAAAAAAAAAAAAGAGTAAGTATATTTCATGGGGGGAAAAAAGACAAAAGCCCTTAAACATACTAAAAGATCTTTAGCCTCACAATTTAAATAAACTGCAGATTTCAAAACATACCTTTGACAATATAGGAAAACTGTGCAAAAAGACTCCTATGCATTGGTAGTAAGAGTGCAAAAGTACACAACTCCTGGACAGGGAAAATTCGGAAATGACTAACAAAATTGTACTGGCATTTAACTTTGGCCCAGTAATTATACTAATAAATATTTTTATATTAACTATATTAAATATTATAATATTTAAACTCCTTTTCATGTCTGAAATGAACCCAATTTAGTCAATATTTTTAATATACTATTGTAGCCTATTTGCTAATATTTTCTTTAGAATTTTGCATAGATAATCTTAATTCTGTTATTTCTTTTTTTCATGCAACTTATATCTGGCCTTGGTAGAGATGTTATGTTTGTTTCATTAAAAACTGAGTTTTTCTTCTTTTATGTGCTATGGAATAGCATCAGAGGCATTGGGGTTACTTGTTATTTGAAAGTTTGGAAAAAATTCTGTATTAAATCATCTAGACCTGGTCTCTTTCTCTTTTTTTTTTTAATTTTTTTTAATTAAAAAAATTTGTGGGTACATAGTAAGTATATATGTTTATGGAGTACATGAGATATTTTGAAACAGGCATTAAATGTGAAATTGTGTTAAGTGAAATAAGTCAGGCTCAGAATGTTCTCACTGATGTATTGGATCTAAAAATCAAAACAATTGAACTTACGGACATAGAGAGCAGAAGAACGGTTACCACAGGCTGGGAAGTGTTATGTGGGGCTGGGGTAGGTGAGGATGGTTAATGGGTACGAAAAAATAGTTAAAAAGAATGAATAAGACCTACTATTTGATAGCACAATAGGGTAACTATAGTCAATAATAACTTAATTGTACATTTCAAAATAACTTAAGAGTGTAATTGGATTGCTTGTAACTCAGAGGATAAATGCTTGAGGGGATGGATACCCCATTCCCAATAATGTGCTTATTTTTCTTTACCTTTGAATAGTTTGGTAGAGGTAACTTTCTCCATTTGTTCTTTGAAATCTTATATGTTAAACTCTACTGGAGTCAGTTTTGATAAATTGCCTGGAAATGTATCTATCTCATCCATATTTTCTAATTTATTTGCTATACAAATTTGAGGTTTTCTCTACTTGTAATTTAAATACAAAGTAGTCTCATTATTTACTTATATTTTGGGCATTTTACATTCTCCCTGTTTTCTTGGTTATATAAACTAATAGGTTTGTCTATGATATGGTTTGGCTGTGTCCTCACCCAAATCTCATCTTGAATTACATTCCCATAATCCCCACATATTTTGGTAGGGACCTGGTGGGAGATAATTTGAATCATGAGGGAGGTTCCCGTTCTATTCTCATGATAGTGAATAAGTCTCATGAGATCTTATGGGTTTATCCGGGGTTTCTGCTTTTGCTTCTTTCTCATTTTCTCTTGACACAGCCATATAAGAAGTGTCTTTCGCCTCCCACCATGATTCTGAGGCCTCTCCAGCCTTGTGGAACTGTAAGTCCAATTAAACCTTTTTCTTCCCAGCCTTTGGTATGTCTTTATCAGCAGCATGAAAATGGACTAATACAGTCTATTTTCTTCAAAGAACCAAATTTTTGATTTATTAAATATTGTTACTATTTCCTAACTCAATATGTTTTTATCCTGATTTTTTTATTTTCTCTATCTTCCTTTACATTCACCTTGTTTCTAGATTATTTTTGAGCTGTATATTCTTTTATTCTAATTATTTCATTTATTTCTAAGTACATAATTTCATAAACCCACTAGTGATTGCTTATAATTACATACCACATATTCTCACATATACATATTTATTTCATTGTATCATATCATGTTATTATTTCTAGTTTTGTGGAGGTTATGGAAGTTGCCAAATTTTATGAATTTCTATGTGCACTCAGATGGAACTATTAATGTACTGAGATTTGATACTCTCCTACAGCTACAAGATCTAACTTATTGATTACAGTTTTTTGGTTTTCTGATGGGAGAGTCATTTAATCTGTCTTGAACTATAATTTATGTATTTAAATCTTTCATTAATTATGTGTTTTACTTTGAAAATCCATTACTAAGATTGTAGCTGTGGTATTCGGTGCATAAATATTTATAGCTGTTAAGTCTTCACTTTAAGTTATGGGCCTTATAATATTTACTATTACATTTAATGCTATCTTCCCTAACTGAATTCTGCTTGTCCTTTATCAAGATCCAAACCTCTGTCATATTTTTGTCTATAATTGCTTAGTATACCTCTTCCTGGTCCTTATTTTTAATCATTCTCAGTCAATGTATTTAAAGTGTGCCTCACATAAAGGGCATAGAATTAAGTGTTGATTGATGAGTCATCTAAAAACCTTAGTATTTAATTGAGCTAAGTCTATTTGCATTTATTGATAGAATTCATATATTTGGCTTCAACTCTATTATATTACTTTGAGTATTTTAATGTAAAATGTTATATTTTCCATGTCTTTCATTACTCAGTTCTTTGGTTTTTAAAAGTTGTTTTGATATACTAAAAATGTTTACATTTTTGTTTAAATAACTTTTGCCAATCAGTTTATATAATGTCCCTACTTTTTTTAAAAAAATCACCAAGTCTTATTCCATTTGTTAGCATTAAATAGTATCCATGAATTCTCCTGTACTACCTATGCAGCAATCAACTAGTTTCTTATACTTTTCCCTTTCTCCCTCCTTCCTTCTCCCACTTTTCAGTTGCATTATTTACTTTCTGGAAGAGTATATAACATTTCCTTTAGCCTTTGAACAACTTTTGTTTCAGGATTAGAATTACAGTACAACATACTCAACACCTCACATTTGTCAATTTCCCCAATACTTATTTGGCTGAATCAGCCTTATTCTCCCATTGACTTTTTGGAAAGGGTTTGTGATTATAATATTCTTGACAATTTTAAATTTATTTTTCTATAGCCTTGATGCTATAAGATTTGTTTGCCTAGATATAGAATTCTTGGCTTGTGTTTTCTTTCCTGGATTTAAAATGTTAAGATATTTACTTTGCTTCTCTTGAGAAGTCATATGCCAAATTGGTTATTACCTGTTTTTAGTTTTTTATTTGTTTTTCACTTAGATGTCCAGAAAAAAAGTTTTTTCACTTTATTTTTAAAGTTTTCTTAAATTTACTTTATTTAGTTTTTACTTTTGATTTTACTAGAATATATTTCAGAGCTGACCAGCAACTTCTACTTATATGTATATTCAGTCATATTTCTTTTAATTGTATTAAGAAACTTTCTCAATATACTTTTAAACTTTAGTTCCATGTCATTGCTCTGTTTCACTTCTCAATAACTCCAATAATACATATATTGAAACTTCTTTGCCTGTGTTCTAGATTGATCACTTTAAATTTAATCCCTATTATCATTTATGTAATTTTTAGATTCTTTTCATTGGTATTTTATGTACCCCTTACTTCATTACTATTTTCCATGCTACTTATTGTAATAATTTGATTATAGCTATTCTAACCCTGATCATTCAATTAATAAATAATTAACGTAATGTAGTATTCTTTCTATTATAATCTTTTTCTTCATTTTTTCTTGAGTTTTGTCATCTCCCTGTTTACATCTTCCTGGCTTTTTTTTTTCATTTCCATTATGATTTATCTAACTATATTTAATTTATATTGTTGAGTGTAGCTTTTTTCCTTTTTCACAATTTTTTTTTGGTTGTGGTTGTTACTAGCATTTATGCCTGCTGAAAATTTTGAGTTTCACCTTGTTTTCTTCTTATATAAATTCCATACAGATATTGAATTCTCTTTATTTAAATTCATAGTTAGTTTTGGCCAGGTGCGGTGGCTCACGCTTGTAATCCCAGCACTTTGGGAGGCAGAGGCGGGCGGATCACGAGGTCAGGAGATCGAGACCATCCTGGCTAACACCGTGAAACCCTGTCTCTACTAAAAATATAAAAAATTAGCCAGGCATGGGGGCAGGCGCCTGTAGTCCCAGCTGCTTGGGAGGCTGAGGCAGGAGAATGGCATGAACCTGGGAGGCAGAGCTTGCAGTGAGCCGAGATAGGGCCACCTGCACTCCAGCCTGGGTGACAGAACGAGACCCCACCTCAAAAAAAAAAAAAAAAAAAAAAAATCATAGTTTTTATTGGAATTGTAGCCATTCTAAACGGAGAGGTCAGAGTGCCTTATTTAGTTTCTCAGTTTAATAGCACCCTCTTTTGTTGTTGTGCTAAGGCACAATTTCTTTAACAAATGGCATCTCTTTCATTAATTTATTTCCATCTGCCTTCTTCTGATTCTTACTCTCTTATTTTATTGCGGACTCTACCTTCCATTTCTTCTTTTCCATTATCACCATCTTTATTCAAGAGGTACCTCCTTTTTCCAAGATGCCTCCATTTTCCCCATAAGTATTGTTCTTAAGAAATGTTCAGTCTGTTCAACGATTTGAGCCCCTTTCTATTGACTCTCCAGGAGTCAGTACACTGTCTGACAGGCCTCAGAATTTTTCTGAACATTTTCTGACTCAGGGGAGGGCGCATTCCTCCTGTGAGTAAACTCTGATTGATGTTATCTGTGTTCTTTTACCAGCAGAACCTCACAGCACTCTCTTGAATGCTTTTTGTTTGTTTGTTTGTTTTTTGGTTTTTTTTTACTATATGGGCTGTAGAGATGACTTTGCTGGTTTAGGACATTTATTTCCCTTCTTAAGCCTGAATTTTTCAGTGTTCTCTGTCTACTAGCTACCTTGTAGTCGTAGCTACGGTTTAATTAAAATTTTGTGGAGAGACTATTATATTTAGTCTTTTGTTATTATACTACTGGTTCTATTACTCTCAAATCTCTTTTAACCTAGCTCAGACAACCTTGTCCTTTAAAAAATCGCCATTAATGTGTTGAAGAAATCAGAGAAGCTGTCCTGAAGATGCAAATAATGCTTAGGATTGGTCTGATCATCTGTATTGTTTTGTTTGGCTTCTTCTTGAATCATAGCGGGAAATTTCTTAGAACGCTTTGATAGCGGTGGGAGGCAGACAAAAGCGTAGGCTGATAGGGGCAGGTCCCTGGTGAAACCTCAACTTCAAGTCAAAGTGAGCCTGTACTGCTGGTTCTGGATGACACCTGCCACCCACAGTGAAAACTACTGTTCCTCTTTGCCCACCCTGTTTTGATTGGTTCTTTCTGAATAATCTTTTTAACCAATCGAATGTTACCTTTTCCAATACTACTTACAGCCTGTCCTTCCCCCATCCGGTGCCTATAAAAAAAAATACCCCAGACTTAGCCACACTGAGAGTGACGAACCGACCCGACCCGATCTTCACCTCCCCTCTCTGCTGAGAGTTGTTTCATCGCTCAGTAAAACTCTCTATTCTCATCACCCTTCAATTTGTCAGCGTGACCTCATTCTTTTTGGATGCAGGAAAAAGCTTGGGACCCACCAAGTGCGGTACCCAGAAAGGCTGTAACATTGGCCCTCTGCCCTCGATCATGGAGGGCAGCCGCCTCACACAAGGGAAACAGCGGCAGGGCCCAGCCAGTCCCAGAGCCACAGCCAGAGTGGGGCAAGGGGCTGACTGAGCTGTCAACACGCCACTGTCTGTGGGGCTGGGGGGACTAAAAGAGCTAATTAGCACACTCTAAAACCCTCTATGGGGCTTTGGGGTCACGGGCACCCCTGCCTGGGTGCTGCCACGTTCCCCTCGGGGCAACATGCCTTGTCTGGCCGTAGTCTATGCCCAGAGACTACTCCTGCGTCAGCGCTGGAAGCAGCCAGTCCGACCCCGTGCTTGCTCGCTGGCTCCCTCCCACCAGGGGCTGAGCCCGCAGTCGCCGAAGCCACGTGCCAAAGCACAGACCAGACGCCGCTGGGTAGACGCTCTGCTACAAGCCCAGCAAAGAAGTCTAGAAAAATCCTGCTTCACCTTCAACTCACTAAGTCACTAGCATCACATATTCTGCCTCCTTCCCTTCTATCAGCACACAACAACGACAAAACTTTTTTTTTTTTTTTTGAGACGGAGTCTCGCTCTGTTGCCCAGGCTGGAGTGCAGTGGTACGATCTCGGCTCACCGCGACTTCCGCCTCCAGGGTTTAAGCAATTATCCTGCCTCAGTCTCCTGAGTAGCTTGGATTACAGGCACCCGCCTGGCTAATTTTTGTATTTTTAGTAGAGACGGTAAATGTACAGCAGCCTAAACAGTGTTGGGGTTTGGCCCTATACACAGCTAGATTTCAGGATCTCAACTTTAATATCAAAGGGTTATTTTTTCAGAGGAGTCAATTCTCTTTTAATATAATTTTTGTAACAGCTTCATAATAATTGCTAAAAGTTATTGTTATATTTTGTTGTTGGTGGTGATACTGATGGTAATTATTACTGACAATTCTATCTAAATGCTTTGCAGATATTACTAACACCCCTATCAGATGGGTTATATTACATCGTTTAACAAAACAAACTGAAGTACAGAAAAACTAAGTAATTGCTTCAAGGTTATACAGGTAGTTAAATGGAAAAAACGGGGCAGGATTAAATTTTAGGCAGTGTGGTTTCATAGCTCTTTGTATTTTAACCACTGGGCTATCCTGACCCTTTATAACATTCACTTTTGTTACACAAGGATTACGAATTCCTAATTAGAATATACATGTGTAATGAGAATGGAAGAGTATAAAATTCCTTCAAACACCTGCTGGGTCCCCCCCCCTCGGGGAAACTTATGAAATTTAACAGAACATTAAAAACCTTTTCAAGTATGCTCTGCTAAGGCTAGTCTTGTTTCATTACTGAACCTCAGACATGCCAGCTTCATGCCGCTTTTTTCTTTATCAGAAAGTTCTCCTTTCTTTATTTTGCTTACTTACAAACTCTCTATGTTTTGAGATTTGCTCAAGACCCATGACCCTGGTGCCTTCGTTACTTCTCTTTCTCTGAAATACCTGCTCTTTCTTGGAATTTCTTCCATGTCTTCTAGAATTTAATAACATATTCTACTGTCTTTTTAAAATCTTTTTTATGTGTATGTTTATGTCTGCTACTGTTTCATGTGTGTATGTCTATTCTCTGCATCTGGAAAATAAATTCTGGGAGGTCAGGACACTTTGGACTTCTTTACAATCTCTAAAGCAGAGGTGAAATTCCATGCACTTGTGGGCATTTGTTAAATTATATTTATTTGATTATTTTTTCCAGTTTGAATAGAATCTGGAAAAGCTTGGAAATCTGGTGCTCAGCCAGCCCCTACCGATGTCCTAGCATTAGACCAAGCTCATCTCTCGGCAGTTTAGGATGTATGAGGCTGAAAGACATCAATGTCTCTGAAAACTTAAAAGTCTGAGATTTTTCTGCAAAATCTTTCCTGATGACACCAGAACACTTTTCTTATGATACCTCTGAAGAGAGCTTCTTATCAACTTCTGGGCCTCACTTTAGGTATCGTTTTAGAACTAATTCACAATGCCATTCTTTTGAAGACACTGGTTTTGGATCCTGAAAATGGTTTCTGAGCTCTTTCTGGATCTCAGCTCTTGAGAACTGAGACTCTTGTTCTTCAGACCTCTCATCCAGGATCGCTAACTATAAAAGATAACTTTATGCAGGAGTTTTTGTTGCGGTTGCACTTATTGTTTGCAATATAAGCAGGTAGAGAGGCAGTGTGTTGTTTTTTAAATCAGGAGAAAATAAATCATGCTTAGATTGTATAGTGTTATTGACTAACATTAAGTTGTAGGAGCCATCTCTCACCATATGGCCATGTGAGAGAAAGAAAAAAGTGCACACTGAGGGAAGGGAGGTGTAACAGAACTCAGACCTCAGCACAGCTAGGTATCAAGTCCAGTTTGTAGGTTTACGGACTTCAGTGTACCAAGTTTATTAAGTCTGTGTCCCAGTTACAACTCTGAGCTGATTATTCTTAAATAAAATGAAACACTGCAAGCCAGAAGCAAGACAGAAGATTCGCCAGCTGTGAGCATACTGTTTACAGATTGAAAGTGGGACCAAAACCATTTTATGGTATAATTTATGAAAGAACCGAAGAAAATATGTTTTGACAGGGGTCTTAAAAAAAAACAATGGGCTAACATTCCAGACAGGATCTCTCTCTTGAGTAGAATGCAAACATTCTGCAATGTTTCCTCCCCTCTCCCAACCATCTCGAAGTTTAGATTTGATAAGAGTGGATAATGTTTTTCTTTACTACAAAGAAACGGGGACTAAAACAAGTAGGGCTTCAAACTACACATACATAATTGCTTCTTTCTGGGAAACAAAGCCTCATTTTATATGGTAACATGGAGAGTGGTTAGAATTAAAACCTTGATATTTTATTGCCCCATCTGTGAATTATTTGCAAGGTTGGATAAATGTAATATATTTAAGCAGCTCAACTCTGTACATCATCAAGGGCTTTTTAAAAAGAAGATGTAAGTTATCTTTGCAGTAATCTTGAACTTAGGGGAGGGTCTATATTTTAAAACTTTAAATAGACCCTGGAGCAATTGTATGAATCATTCTGAGGGTTTTCATCAATTATTTGGGTAATTCATGTATTGGTAGACATGTATTTGATATATTAAAACTGGTCCTTGGAGTGAAGATATATTGATTTAGAAAACTGAAAACAATTTTATTTATTGCTTACTATGACATTGATACTACGTGAAGTACTAGGAATAAAAAGATTTATTAGATGTTGCCTTTCTTCAGGTAGCTCAGAGTCTATTGGGTTATTTTTACAAGTCCTCTATTCCATATTTCATACACAGTCATACATTGCATAACTATGTTTTGGTCAATGACAAACCACATCTATGACAGCAATCCCATAAGATTATAATGGAGCTGAAAAATTCCTATTGTCTGAGTGAGGTTATAGCAGTCCTAACATTGCAGCACAATACATTACTCACATGTTTGTGGTGATGCTGGTATAAACAAATCTACTGCACTGCCAGTTATGCCAGTTATGTGAAAGTATAGTATATAAAACTGTGTACAGTACATAATACCAGACAATAATAAGCAATTGCCACTGGTTTATGTATTTATTCTATCTACTATGCCTTTTTTTTTTGGCAGAGTGCACGCCTTCTACTTATTAAAAAAAAAAATGTAAAACAGCATCATGCAGGTTCTTCAGGAGAGATTCCAGAGGAAGGCATTGTTGTGGTAGAAGATGACAGTTCCACAGGTGTTACTAGCCATGAAGATCTTCCAGTGAGACAAGATGTGGAGGTGGAAAACAGTGATATTGATGATTCTGATCCTGTTGTTATAAATAAAGTTTCGGTTCCACAAAAGAAATAGCATTCGAACATAAAATTTTCTTATTTTCTTCACAGCATGGCGGTTTACTTCTAAACTGCTCTTACGGATGGAGCAATGGTGAGCGCACATCTGGACAAGGGAGGAAAAGGGGGCTTTATTCCTGAGGCACGTGGCCCCTGCTGCCATGTGGTTCCCCTATTGGCTAGTGTTAGACCGCACAGGCTAAACTAATTCCGACTGGCTAATTTAAAGAGAGTGATGGGGTGAGTGGTTTGGCAGGAAAAATGGTTATGGCAGAGCAGGAAATTGGAATGAATCAGTTTGGAGAATGAGCAGGTAATCGGAATGAGTAAGGGTGGAGCAGGTAATTGGAATGAGTCAAGGTGGAGCAGGTAATCAGAAAAGGTTGCTTTACGAGGAAGTTAAGTTTGAAAGTAGAAGGCAAAGAATTGAACATACTGACATATTGATTCTTTGAAGAGAAATTTAGAACTCATATCTAACACTGTGTAGGCCTAAGCTAACGTGTATGTTTTTGTCTTTGTTTCTAATAAAAAAGTTTAAGAACAAAATTTTTTAAATTTAAAAATAGAAAAAAAATTATAGAATCAACATATAAGAAAATCTTTTTTGCACAACTGCACAGTGTGTTTGTGTTTTAAACTAAGTTTTATTACATAATAGTCAAAAATTGAAAAATTAAAAAGTTTATAAAGTAAAAAAATTTCATTGAGCCAGTTATTATCAAAGAATAAAATATTTTAAAAATAAATTTAATGTAGCATAAATGTATAGTATTTATAGAGTCTGCAGTACTGTACAGTTATGTCCTAACCCTTCACATTCACTCTCCACTCAATCGCTGACTTACCCACAGCAATTCCCAGTGCTTCAAATTACATTCATAATAAGAACATTATACAGGTGTATCATTTTTTCATCTTTTATATAGTATTTTTACTGTACAGTTTCTATGTTTAAATATGTTTAGATATACAAATACGTACCATTGTGTTACAATTGCCTAGTGTTCAGCAGAGTAACATGCTGTATAGGTTTGTACCCCAGGAGAAATAGGTGATACCATACGGCCTAGGGATGTAGTAGGCTATACCATCTGGATTTGTGAAAGTACACACTATGATATTCACACAACAATGACAAAATTGCCTAATGATGCATTTCTCAGAATATATCCTCATCATTGTGACACATGACTGTACATCCAAGAGTAAATGTTTAGAGAAGTCATAGAAACACGAAATTTAAAGACAATCTAACAACAGTTTTAGTTGTTCAGGGCCATCAGTTAAAGAGGAGAAGGATAATTAATTCTTGAAGACGTCTATTTTTTTTCTACACAGAGGGAAAACAATCTTGAGAAAGTAGAAAAAACAAAAGGATTACTGCAATCTTTGTTACATCATTTACTTCAGTGTGAAATTTCTCCAATGAAGCTCTGGCTATATTTAAGAAGTGACTTGGAACCACCGCAGTTACATTTGGGTTGGATCAATTTCTTCCCTGATGCCTGGACACATTTAGGACAATTGAAATTCAAAATATGTTTTCCCCCAGAATTTTAATTCACAATCTCTCACCATCTTTTTTCACCAGTAGAAGCCCTTGTAGACTTCCCTTGAGAATGGAAGAAACAGATAAACACAGAATTGGATAATGTCTTTGTACCTTACTTCATTCAAGTAATATAGTCTATAAAAATATATATTAAAAAGTAAAGCAAATTTAATATTTTAAAACTAAAAAATTCATATCTAATTATACAAATTAGGGTAGCCACATTTTCTGAAGTTATTTGATCCTTCACAGAAAATTCAAGGATGAGCAACAGAATGAGTTATGCATAACAAAATGCCACACACTAGCCACTTCCATAAAAGTGTCAAGACTTCAAAGATTTGGGTTCAAGTACTGTTGTAAGAAAAAGTATGTTACATTTCACCTATGAATAATATTTTAGTTGAGATTAATTAAGAAAAGAACTGCATTCATCTGACGAGGCCACACAATAGGTAGGCTTTGAAAGAAGTTGTGCATGGTTTTGAGTGATAAAATAGAAGCATTTTGCCCACATCCATTATCATAAGTCTGTTAAGAAACATTCTGCAGCCTATTCTCTCTGAAGTCTGCTAGCTAAAAGCTTCATCTGTGTAGCGCAATCAAATTAGAACTCAGGACTAATAAACTCACTCAAAACCACAACCACATGGAAACTGAACAACCTGCTCCTGAATGACTACTGGGTAAGTAACGAAATTAAGGCAGAAATAAAGATGTTCTTTGAAACCAATGAGAACAAAGACACAACGTACCAGAATCTCTGGGACACATTTGAAGCAGTGTATAGAGGGAAATTTATAGCACTAAATGCCCACAAGAGAAAGCAGGAAAGATCTAAAATCAACACCCTAATATCACAATTAAAAGAACTAGAGAAGCAAGCGCAAACAAATTCAAAAGCTAGCAGAGGGCAAGAAATACTAAGATCAGAGCAGAACTGAAGGAAATAGAGACACAAAAAAACGGTTCAAAAAATCAATGAATCCAGGAGTTGGTTTTTTGAAAAGATCAACAAAATACATAGACCGCTAGAAAGACTAATAAAGACGAAAAGAGAGAAGAATCAAATACATGCAATAAAAAATGACAAAGGGGATATCACCACCGATCCCACAGAAATACAAACTACCATCAGAGAATACTATAAACACCTTTATGCCAATAAACTAGAAAATCTAGAAGTAATGGATAAATTCCAGGACACATACACCCCCCAAGACTAAGCCAGCAAGAAGTTGAATCTCTGAATAGACCAATAACAGGTTCTGAAATTGAGGCGATAACAGCCTACCAACCAAAAAAAGTCCAGAACCAGATGGATTCACAGCCGAATTCTACCAGAGGTACAAAGAAGAGCTGGAACCACTGTTTCTGAAAATATTTCAATCAATAGAAAAAGAGGGAATCCTCCCTAACTCATTTTATGAGGCCAGCATCATCCTGATACCAAAGCCTAGTAGAGACACAACAAAAAAAGAGAATTTTAGGCCAATATCCCTGATGAATATTGATGCAAAAATCTTCAATAAAATACTGGCAAACCGAATCCAGCAGCACATCAAAAATCTTATCCACTATGATAAAGTCATCTTCATCTCTGGGATACAAGGTCACTTCAACATATGCAAATCAATAAACGTAACCCACTACATAAACAGAATCAATGACAAAAAACACATGATTATCTCAATAGATACAGAAAAAGCCTTTGACAAAATTCAGCAGCCCTTCATGCTAAAAACTCTCAATAAACTAGGTATTGATGGAATGTATCTCAAAATAACATAAGCTATGTATGACAAACCCACAGTCAATACCATATGGAATGGGCAAAAGCTGGAAGCATTCCCTTTGAAAACCGGCACAAGACAAGGATGCCCTCTCTCACCACTCCTATTCAACATAGAGTTGCAAGTTCTGGCTAGGGCAATCAGGAAAGAAAAATAAATAAAGGGTATTCAATTAGGAAAAGAAGAAGTCAAATTGTCTCTGTTTGCAGTTGACATGATTGTATCTTTAGAAAACCCCACCATCTCAGCCCAAAATCTCCTTAAGCTGATAAACAACTTCAGCAACATCTCAGGATGTGAAATCAATGTACAAAAATCACAAGTATTCCTATACACCAATAATAGACAAACAGTAAGCCAAATCATGAGTGAACTCCCATTCACAATTGCTTCAAAGAGAATAAAATACCTAGGAATACAACTTACAAGGGATGTGAAAGACCTCTTCAAGAACTACAAACCACTGCTCAACAAAATAAAAGAGGACACAAACAAATGGAAGAACATTCCATGCTCATGGATAGGAAGAATCAATATCATGAAAGTGGCCATACTGCCCAAGGTAATTTATAGATTCAATACTATCCCTATCAAGCTACCACTGACTTTCTTCATAGAATTGGAAAAAAACTACTTTAAATTTCATATGGGACCAAAAAAGAGCCCACATAGCCAAGACAATCTTAAGCAAAAAGAACAAAGCTGGAGGCATCATGCTACCTGACTTCAGACTATACTACAAGGCTACAGTAACAAAAACAGCATGGTACTGGTACCAAAACAGATACATAGACCAATGGAACAGAACATAGGCCCCAAAAATAACACCATACATCTACAACCATCTGATCTTTGACAAACCTGACAAAAACAAGCAATGGGGAAAGAATTCCCTATCTATTAAATGGTGCTGGGAAAACTGGCTAGCCATATGTAGAAAGCTGAAACTGGATCCCTTCCTTACACCATACACAAAAATTAACTCAAGTTGAATTAAAGACTTAAACATAAGACCTAACACCATAAAAACTCTAGAAGAAAACCTAGGCAATACCATTCAGGACATAGGCATGGGCGGGAACTTCATGACTAAAACACCAAAAGCAATGTCAACAAAAGCCAGAATAGACAAATGGGATCTAATTCAACTAAAGAGCTTCTGCACAGCAAAAAAACTATCATCAGAGTGAACAGGCAACCTAAAGAATGGGAGAAAATCTTTGCAATCTATCCGTCTGACAAAGGGCTAATATCCAGAATCTACAAAGAACTTAAACAAATATACAAGAAAAAAAACAACCCCAACAAAAAGTGGGCAAAGGATATGAACAGACACTTTTCAAAAGAAGACATTTATACAGCCAACAGACATATGAAAAAACACTCATCACTTGTCACCAGAGAAATGCAAATCAATACTACAATGAGATACCATCTCATGCCAGTTAGAATGGTGATCATTAAAAAGTCAGGAAACAACAGATGCTGGAGAGGATGTGGAGAAACAGGAACGCTTTTACACTGTTGGTGGGAGTGTAAATTAGTTAAACCACTGTGGAAGACAGTGTGTTGATTCCTCAAGGATCTAAAACTAGAAATACCATTTGACCCAGTAATCTCACTACTGGGTATAACCAAAGGATTATAAATTATGCTACTATAAAGACACATGCACACGTATGTTTACTGTGGCACTATTTACAATAGCAAAGACTTGGAACCAACCCAAATGCCCATCAATGATAGACTGGATTAAGAAAATGTGGCACATATACACCATGGAATACTATGCAGTCATAAAAAAGGATGAGTTCCCCTTAAGGGGAACATCACACACCAGGGCCTGTTGTGGGGTGGGGGGAGGGGGAGGGATAGCATTAGGAGATATACCTAATGTTAAATGACGAGTTAATGGGTGCAGCACACCAACATGGCACATGTATATGTATGTAACAAACCTGCACGTTGTGCACATGTACCCTAAAACTTAAAGTATAATTTAAAAAAAAAAAAAAAGGATGAGTTCACATGCTTTGCAGGGACATGGATGAAGTTGGAAACCATCATTCTAAGCAAACCATCTCAAGGACAGAACACCAAACACCGCGTGTTCTCACTCATAGGTGGGAGCTGAATAGTGAGAACACATGGACACAGGGCAGGGAACATCACACACTGGGGCCTGTCGGGGGTTGGGGAGCTGGGGGAAGGATAGCATTAGGAGAAATACCTAATATAAATGACGAGTTGATGGGTGTAGTGAACCAACATGGCGCATGTATACCTATGTAACAAACTAGCATGTTGTGCACATGTACCCTAGAACTTAAAATATAAGAAAAAATTAATTAAAAATAAAATCATGTGTGTAGTAAAACTTTGGTCTTTACAACCTCTTATCACAACCCAGACATTCCTTTCTACTGATCCCAGGTCTTTAGACAAACTCAACCAACTGTCAACCAGAAAATGTTTAAATTTACCTATAGCCTGGAAGCTGTCCCCACACTTTGAATTGTCCCACCTTTCTGGACCAAACCAATATGTTTCTTAAATGTATCTGATTGATGTCTCATGCCTCCCTAAAATGTGTAAAACCAAGCTGCACCCCGACCACCTTAGGCACATGTTCTCAGGACGTCCTGAGGGCTGTGTCATAGGACATGGTCATTGATATTAGGCTCAGAATAAATGTCTTCAAATATTTTAGAGAGTGTGAGTCTTTTTGTAGACATATTCATTATCATTCATTCTATTTTTGCATTAAAAAGTATGATATATAATGCATTTTGTTTTCAATAATCATATATTAACAATAATTATAATAAAACTCTATCCAGATGAATTTTTTGTAACATCATAGAGCTTTAGGGACAGAGGGTAGATAACATAGTCATTGAAAGGAAATATGATGTGAGAAATGTTCAATACAACTTTCAAATATAAATAAATATTAGAATAAAATATTGTGGAAGAAGTGAAACAAAAATATGATTTTGTGGCATAAAAATAAAAAGTAAAATTGTTCATACACTGATTTAAAATGCATGATGATGAGTATTAAATTACTATAGTATTTAAATCCTGTTACATATATTTAAAGGAGTGATCCAGTTATTTTAAAGTGTTAATTATTAAAATATGCTAGAAATTAAAGGAGAGTTCCCAGAAACCAATATTTTAAATTGTCCCTTTATTTAGTTTCTTTTTAAAAAGCATCTTGTGTCAATAGACTATAGTTAATTCTGGATGGGTGCGATGGAAGAGGAAAAGGAATGTGGAAAATAGCAATTGTTTAGCATCTCAATTGCAGACTCCTTAGGCAAATGAAATTCCTAAATTTAGGAAAGGGCACATATGAAAACTGAAGTACTGGAAATTGATTCACTTAAACTGTATATGCCAGGGTACCCCTAAAAAAAGTCTCCATATACTCCCAGGGATAGGAGTCCTTCAGTTTGAACTGCTGGTATAGGGTACAATCGAGGAAAGCATTCTGGAGATTTTTGCTAGGAGTGGTTGATATTAACGAAAGGCCATGTTAAAAGCAAGAAGAGTCAGAAAGGAGAGAGGTACTGAGAAAGAGGAAGGCCCACCCAAGAAAAGTTAAACAATTATCACAGTTTTATCATGTTTGAATCTGATTGCCATGACTTTCCTGAATATTTACTCATTTTGAACTCTTGAATGTGAAATAAATGAGTTTCTTACAGTCCTTGAGAAGAAATTGGATAGGATAAACCCAAATGTAAAAGGAGAAACATGAAAAAAATTCCTCTTGTGGAAATACTCTGGGAAACATTGTTTAGAGAATTACCTATTAGATGTCATGTTTACTCTGCTAGCCTAATTTCTTTTTCAGCCAGAGAAATACCAGAGGGCTTCAAATGAATCATCTTGACTTATATCTTGTCACAACTTGACTTAATTATCTTTCTGTCAATTATGTTAAAACCACTTTACCCTCCAGCTTTGTATGTAAGTTGTGTTGGCATGGTTACCCGACACATTATTCCAAGTGTATCGATCCTTTAACTCTTCAAAGCAATAAATTCCTTTTCCAATACCAATCCAATCAGTTTCAAAAGTATAGACCATGATGTCAGTTTCTGAGTCTAGAAATTTATGACCATGAAGAGGATTTATAAACTAATAGCTAATTTATCTAAATATCTATCAAAGATTCAACAGAAAATATTAAAGAGAAAATATACAGGAGGCATCACATCTTGCCTTAATGAATTAGTAATTCATTAAGATGAATTAATAATGGACCAAAAAATGTATTTTATAAATTTATCAACTGTCAAGACCAGCATCCCCCAAAAGTCCTTGGCTCAATTCTACAGCAAATATTCCTTCAAGCTGGAGAAGAGCCAAAAAAAAAAAAGTCTCGAAAGTTTATTTTCTGAAAGGAGTATGGAAGTATCAAAGGTTTGGTGATACAATTGTTGCCATGATCACATATACCATTAAACAATATGAAGAAAAGAAAATTATTCTATTAAAACCACATTGCGCAGGCAAAGACCCCAGGTTTTGGAACAAATTATATAACAGCGGTGTGATTTCGGTCAAGTCTTATTGCTTCCTGAATGTCAGTTATTTTATGTAGACCAAGGATTCTCATTTGAGAGTGTTTTTCGCCACTAGGGACATTTGACAACATCTGGAGTCGTTTCTGGTTGTCACAATTAGGGGAAGAGGTTGCTATTGGCATCTACTGGGTATAAATCAGGGATGCTGCTAAACATCCCGCAATGCACAGCTCTTCCAAGGAAGAATTATGTGGCCTCAAATGTCAGTAGCACTGACATGGAGAAACCCTGATGTAGAGGTTAAAGATATTCAACTTGCCTTGCCTGTACTGAGGAGTTGTTATGAAGATAAAAGGGAAAAGGATATGAAGGTTTTAGAAGTCCGTAATATTATATAATTGATAGTGTCATTATTCATGTATTATTTATTCCCGTTTCGCCTTAGAACTCCTCCCCATGACAAAAAGCTTCACGCCTTCATGTTCTGCCCTTTTCAGGATGTCTTGATCTCTTCAATCCAGCTCCTTGCTCCGGTCGGGCCTGTGCCTCCTTTCCTAACTCCTATGCTGCATCAAAATACCTTGATTAAGTGACCTAGTTTCTTTGGATGTGTTTAGATGATTAACTTTCCTAAGAAATTACTTTGAGTTGATGGCTCAAAACATAATTGTTAATAGTTTTATACACACACACAAACACACACAAACACACGAAATCAAAGGACTTTTTAACATGAGTAGAATTTAGAGTTGCTTTTTGCAATGATTTTCTAAAAGTGGGCAGAAAAATACTAGGATTCTGGAGAAACATCACAACAGAGGCCTTGAAGGGCTGAGAAAATAGTAGAACAAGATTCTTTCCAAGTCCTCTGCTTCCTTTTTAAGATAATAAAAGTGTGAGAAATACAATAAATCCCAGAATCAGGTTTTCTGACCACCAGTCCAGTACCCTTTCCAATCTGCCACGTTGGCTTGTACATAATGATTACCTTTGAACGAGAGGTGTTAGTGGCCTAATGCAAAAGAGTAAGTCATGTGGGAATTCTCAAGTCCAATCTGTAGCAGAAGAAGTGAGATGGGCATGTTCAAGTGGGAATCTTTTAGTACCTTCGAATAACGTATAGTCTAAGATCACTGATTCTGCCAGTAGTTTGCATTAGGAGGCCGAATCACCACATTAACAAGTAAAGCCGTTTCCTGCTGGTTTCTTCTTCTCTCCAGATCATTCCCTTTTATGGCAGAGGAATGAATGGACACAGTAAAGCCTCCAGGTCTTACTGAATTGCGTACCCCAAACCAACCTGGTCATAAAATTCACTTGGGGGAGCTTGTTATAAAACTACCTGGATCTATGCCTCACAAGCAGAGTCAGAATCTACATGTCCCATGTTGGTGTGCAGTACACCAACATGGCACACGTATACATATGTAACAAAACTGCACATTGTGCACATGACCCTAAAACTTAAAGTATAATAATAATAAAATTTTAAAAAAAGAATCTACATGTCTATGGGTCAGAAATCTTTATTTTAGCTTGGCAACCGTTACTATCACAACAATATAATAGGTTAAAAAAAGAAATATTAGAATTAGGAAAAGTAAATAATTGATGTGATTATGTTTTTATTGGTATTGCCATTGAATCCATCAGTTGTTCTGGTATCCTATAGCCATAATATGTATTGTCCAAATAATAGAAAGGACCAGTCTTCTCTCCCGAAAGAAGAAAAACATGAGGCTGCCAGTCTGTTTTTCTCCACAGCTGGCATCTCAGGGCCACTCAGACCAGTGTGCATTCCACCCTTCTTTTGGCATTCCTCCTACAGAATTTAAAACCTATAGCCACAAATGTTAAGCATCCATATGGCACTTTATGCCTGTGCAATGTTTTTTTTTCATTTTTATTGGTCATTTCTAGAAACAACTCTCTAAGGCAGGTTCATGTCATCACCCTTAGATGATAGATGAAGGAACACAGTCTCACAGAAGCTCTGGGTCACACAGCAGGGAGAAGGCTGATTCTCTCTCCAGGCTCCTGCTGCTTCTATCTAATCTCTACACTGCTGTGCTGGAGAGCTTCCAATTGCCCAGCCACAGCCATGCTCCTCTGTCTAGGGAGCCTGACCTGTATCAACAGACTCTTTTGCCCTTGTCTTCTATTTGAGTTTGGCTATTGCAGAGAACAAGAGAAAAAAAACAAGAAAGGCAGGATCTTAGGGATGTAGTATTTATTTCTCTAGCTCTCTTTCTGAGGGGTCATGTAAGAATGAAATTAGAACTCAGGATTAAGAAATTCACTCAAGGCCGGGCACAGTGTCTCACGCCTGTAATCCCTTTGGGAGGCCGAGGCGGGCAGATCACGAGGTCAGGAGATCGAGACCATCCTGGCTAACACGGTGAAACCCCATCTCTACTAAAAATACAAAAAATTAGCCGGTCATGGTGGCAGGCACCTGTAGTCCCAGCTACTTGGGAGACTGAGGCAGGGGAATGGCTTGAACCTGGGAGGTGGAGCTTGCAGTGAGCCAAGATTGCGTGACTGCACTCCAGCCTGGGAGACAGAGCAAGACTCCATCTCAAAAAAAAAAAAAAAAAAAAGGAAAAGAGAAAAAGAAACTCACTCAAAACTGCAAAACTACATGAAAACTGAACAAGCTGCTACTGAATGACTACTGGGTAAATAACGAAATTAAGGCAGAAATAAATAAGTTATTTGAAACCAATGAGAACAAAGACACAATGTACCAGAATCTCTGGGACACAGCTAAAGCAGTGATTAGAGGGAAGTTATAGCACTAAATGCCCACAGGAGAAAGTGGGAAAGATCTAAAATGGACACTCTAACATCACAATTAAAAGAACTAGAGAAGCAAGAGCAAACAAATTCAAAAGCCAGCAGAAGACAAGAAATAATTAAGATCAGAGCAGAACTGAAGGAGACAGAGACACAAAGAAAACCTCGAAAAATCAATGAATCCAGGAGATGGTTTGTGAAAAGATTAACAAAATAGATAGACTGCTAGCCAGATTAATAAAGAAGACAAGAGAGAAGAATCAAATAGACACAATAAAAAATGATAAAGGAGATATCACTGCTGATCCTACAGAAATACAAACTACCCTCAAAGAATACCATAAACACCTCTACACAAAGAAACAAGAAAATCTAGAAGAAATGGATCAATTCCTGGACACATACACCCTCCCAAGACTAAACCAGGAAGAAGTCGAATTCTCGAATAGAGCAATAACAAGTTCTGAAATTGAGGCAGTAATTAATAGCCTACCAACCAAAAAAAGCCCAGGACCAGACAGATTCATGGCTGAATTCTACCAGAGGTACAAAGAGGAGATGATACCATTCCTTCTGAAACTATTCCAAACAATGGAAAAGGAGGGACTCCTCCCTAACTCATTTTATGAGGCCAGCATCATCCTGATACCAAAACCTGGCAGAAGCACAAAAAAAAAAAAAAAGAAAGAAATAAAATTTTAGGCCAATATCCCTGATGAACATCGATGTGAAAATCCTCAGTAAAATACTGGCAATCCGAATCCAGCAGCACATCAAAAAGCTTATCCACCACGATCAAGTCATGTTCATCTCTGGGATGCAAGGCTAGTTCAACATATGCAAATCAGTAAATGTAATCCATCACATAAACAGAACCAAAGACAAAAACCACATGATTATCTCAATAGATTCAGAAAGGGCCTTCAACAAATTTCAACAGCCCTTCATGCTAAAAACTCTCAATAAACTAGGTATTCATGGAATATATCTCAAAATAATAAAAGCTATTTACGACAAACCCATGGTCAATATCATACTGAATAGGCAAAAACTGGAAGCATTCCCTTTGAAAACTGGCACAAGACAAGGATGCCCTCTCTCGCCACTCCTATTCAACATAGTACTGAAAGTTCTGGCCAGGGCAATCAGGCAAGAGAAAGAAATAAAGTGTATACAAATAGGAAGAGAGGAAGTCAAATGGTCTCTGCAGATGACATGATTGTATATTTAGAAAACCCCACTGCCTCAGACCAAAATCTCCTTAAGCTGATAGGCAACTTCAGCAACATCTCAGGATACAAAGTCAATGTGCAAAAATCATAAGCATTCTTATACACCAATAATAGACAAACGGAGAGCCAAATCATGAGTGAACTCCCATTCACAGTTGCTACAAAGAGAATAAAATACTTAGGAATACAACTTTCAAGGGATGTGAAGGACCTCTTCAAGGAGAACTACCAACCACTGCTCAAGGAAATAACAGAGGATACAAACAAATGGAAAAACATTCCATGCTCATAGATAGGAAGAATCAGTAATGTGAAAATGGTCATACTGCCCAAAGTATGATTCAATGCTATCCCCATCAAGCTACCACTGACTTTCTTCACAGAATTAGAAAAAATTACTTTAAATTTCATATGGAACCAAAAAAGAGCATGTATAGCCAGGAAAATCCTAAGCAGAAAGAACAAAGCTGGAGGCATCATGCTACCTGACTTCAAACTATACTACAAGGCTACAGTAACCAAAACAGCATGGTACTAGTACCAAAACAGATATATAGACCAATGGAACAGAACAGAGGCCTCAGAAATAACACCACACATCTGCAACCATCTGATCTTTGACAAACCTGACAAAAACTAGCAATGTGGAAAGGATTCCATATTTAATAAATGGTGCCGGGAAAACTGGCAATATGCAGAAAACTGAAATTGGACCCCTTCCTTACACCTTATACAAAAACTAACTCAAGATGGATTAAAGACTTAAACATAAGACCTAAAACCATAAAAATCCTAGTAGAAAACCTAAGCAATACCATTCAGGACATAGGCATGGGCAGGAACTTCATGACTAACACACCAAAGGCAATGGCAACAAAAGCCAAAATAGACAAATAGGATCTAATTAAACTAAAGAGCTTCATCACAGCAAAAGAAACTATCATCAGAGTGAACAGGCAACCTACAGAATGGGAGAACATTTTTGCCATCTACCCATCTGACAAAGGGCTAATATCCAGAATCTACAGAGAACTTAAACAAATTTACAAGAAAAAAATAACCCCATCAAAAAGTGGGTGATGGCTATGAACAGACACTTCTCAAAAGAAAATATTTATACAGCTAACAGACATATGAAAAAATGCTCATCATCACTGGTCATTAGAAAAATGCAAATCAAAAACACGATGAGATAGCATCTCACACCAGTTAGAATGATGATCATTAAAAAGTCAGGAAACAACAGATGCTGGAGAGGATGTGGAGAAATAGGAATGGTTTTACACTGTTGGTGGGAGTGTAAATTAGTTCAACCATTGTGGAAGACAGTGTGGTGATTCCCTCAAGGATCCAGAACCAGAAATATCATTTGACCCAGCGATCCCATTACTGTGTATATACCCAAAGGATTATAAATCATTCTACTATAAAGACACATGCACACGTATGTTTATTGCAGCACTGTTCACAATAGCAAGGCTTGGAACCAACCCAAATGGCCATCAATGATAGACTGGATAAAGAAAATGTGGCACATACACACCATGGAATCCTATGCAGCCATAAAAAAGGATGAGTTCATGTCCTTTTCAGGGACATGGATGAAGCTGGAAACCATCATTCTCAGCAAACTAACACAGGAACAGAAAACCAAACACCACGTGTTCTCATTCATAAGTGGGAATTGATCAATGAGAACACATGGACACAGGGAGTGGAATATCACACACCAAGGCCTGTCAGGGGGTGGTGGGCTAGGGGAGTGATATCATTAGGAGAAATACCTAATGTAGATGATAGGTTGATAGGTACAGCAAACCACCATGGCACGTGTATACCTGTGTAACAAACCTGCATGTTCTGCACATGTATCCTGGAACTTAAAGTATAATTAAAAATAAAATAAAATAAAGAACAGTCGTAACCCTGGCCCAAAAGTCACTGCTCCATTCAAGGTCATGACTCTCTCCTTGGGATTGTAGTAATGGCACCCTCTCTTTCTGCCATCATGTCTAAGAGTCGTAATAACCCCTCTTCCCCCATTACTAGTCTTAGGATGCTGCCTTACTCCTTTTGCTTCCCTTTACTCGACCTACACATGTGTGTGCCATCAACTTCTTGCTGGGACCCTACTGACTCAACAATTGAACATCCACCTAAAGCTGTCATGGATTTGCATGTATAATGCATCTTAAGCAAACCTTATGTTTGAAAATTCAAACATCAAATAAGTTTTAAACCAAAATGAATTCATCCTTTTTAGAATTTTATGAAAGCTATGACAATTTTACCCCAATGTTTATATGCATGCATGTGCACACACAGACACACACATATTCACACACTTTTGCCTAACAACTCAGTGGTTTCAGAGACCTACTGAAGCTCATCTGAAGAAGGTTATGAACGCAAATGTTAGAGATAGCCTTTGTTTCAATGTTCTTATTTGATGTGTAAGAAATCAGAGACAGATGTCTCAGGACAAATGGATAGTGACTGGCAGAAATGGGAATAGGAGTCAGACAGACCTATGAACTATATCTAATACTTCTTCCTCTACAGTAAATATAAATATTAAATTAAGATTAGTTATTTTAACAAAATTACTAAGGGGCTTGTAAGAGTAGCATATTCCTTAGGTTTATTTTAAAAAAATACTCTTAAAGGAATGCACTTACTCATAAAATAGGGTACATCTGTAAGCATTCTTTCATGAGGAATAGATTAGATCTGTGAAGTGAGAATATAAACATAAGGGAATTTGGTTTCTTATTTTCTGTGTTATTTTGGTGATCAGTCAAAACTCAGCTCTGACTTTTATCTCTTGATAAATCTAGGATTACCAAAAAGGCAAAGAAATATTTATTAGTCTGAGGTCTGCAGGGAAAGCTGCCCTTTTCTGAGAGCAGGGAGAGAAGGATACAGAAGCAAAACGCTGCCTCTGAAATCTACTGGCAGCTTTATGATAGTCTATAAAATACAGGGTCTGGGTAGGAGAAGAATTACTCTTTTCTGTTACATTTACTGTTACTGGGCACCATCTGCAGCTCTGCACACCCCAGAGGATGAGCGTCATGGAGAGGACTGGCATAAAGGATACAGTACTCAAGATGACTTTGCCAAGATGGCAGTTCTGAGCCCCATCACCAAACAAGAAAGCCTGTGCAGCTGCTATTAGGAATTGGCTGAGTCTCTGAAGCCAGTATAAATGGGGTGGAATGGGTGGAGAATTTGTCTCTTAGCCATAATTTCGAAATCCAAAGACCTCAGAAATCTAATTATTATTATTTTCTGCAAGTTTGATGCAAATTCATTTGGAGGCAAAATCTGACCTGAATCGACTTGCGGCTATTTTTAAGCCCTGTTTATCCCACTTAGCACAAGTGAGCACAGTTTTCACTGCAATATTATTTTGATTACTGGGTATTGCTCCAGACTCTGCTAGTTATGTTATAATACATATGGCTTATGTATTACATTACCTTTTTTAAAAAGTTGAGTTCTATAAAACATCAGGCTCCATGGTTTCAGATAAGGTATGATAGACATGTATTTTTTTATTTCATATAGAGCTAGAAATGCCTGGAATAGAAAAGGGAAAGAAAGGCTTGTCTTATGAAAGAAAGGATATCAATATGAGTTGATTGAAAAACTTTGGAAAGCCCATTATATCTCAGCTGTCCATTTCTAATGTTTGAAATTCAACAATAATTTTAACAATAACTCACTCTCTGATTTCTTTAATTCTGTCTGCTATTAAATAGATTGTAGATACCATAGAAAGAAAACACTTAGAACTCGTAGAACATTTGCACTTTAGTGTTAGTTTTGAAAGGGAGAAAAAATGTTCAGAAACTGCCTAACAGAACAAATGAAGTATATTTGTGGAGGATGGACACTGTGCTAAAAGGGGAGACCGGCTCATTCTACCTCTTGGGGACCAGCTTATCTGCTCCAGGAATTAACTGTGGTCTAAAGCAAAAGGGAAAACCCCCCCCAGCTTCATTAGTCCAAGGCAGGAGGGTCAGAAATGCACTGGGCATGTTCTCTGCCATTTCAGTCGTAGCGTTCCGGGCCAGAATGCATTGTCTAAATACATCAAAAAAGCTAGTCTCAAAGTCTAGAATACACCTGATGGAAACTACTCTTCAGACTGATTTTTTAAGTTCTTCAAGGACCCAGTATTGTACATGTTGTTTCCATTCTTGCCATCCGGTGCTTTTTAGTGTCACTTGATGAGGGGTAGTGAAGTGGATTGTGCTGCTTCTCTGGACCAGGTATCATCATCCTGAGGTGCTCCTGACATTTCTAAACATCTCAGTTTCTCCATTCATAATACTAAGACCTTGGTTTAGAAAAATGCCAATCAGCTTTGCACTGTTACCTATAACCAAAGGGACATGTTTCACCATCATTGACAGAAACTGGGGTGAAAAGCAATGAGCACCAACTTGATTGAAAGCTGCTTTTAGGCAGTGATGAATTTGCAGGACAGGTAAAGGATGCCTGTGAAGACCACCCAATGGATCATGCCCTAGAGTTTCCAGAGTTCCTTGGCATGGAAAAAAGGGCTAAGCAGATTAGTGAGAATCAGAAAATAGCATGTTGATCCTCAAAGAGCTGCCTATCTAGTAGTGACAACTAGGCCAAAAGCATGGGAAAGAAAGCAACTCGGCAGTAATGCAAAAAGAGCCAATGATCTCATCTCAGTCAGCATGATCCGCAGGAAAGGATGGCAAGTCAAGCAGGGTTAAATAAAAGTTCCTGCAGGAAAAGAATTCAGAACTAGCTCACTCATGATAAGAAGAAATACTCTCATATTTTAATTACTTTATGAAATAATTCAAAAAATGTGAAAGCTGCTTATAAATGAAAAAGAAAACACAGGAGAGCAATATATTGTCTGCTTTTACATTTTAAAAGTATTTCTTTTTTTCCTAAGTTTAACAATTCCTCTTTGCTAGTGCAGTTTATATTTCTCATAGTATTCTTCTTTATCTCATAACATAGTGTGAATCCTATAGCACTGAAAGCAAATATATTTCTTGAAAGTGTCCAGTTATTTACTCCAAGTGGGTGGCAATCAAAAAGTACAGAAGAACAAATCCCTTTGAATTGTTAGAAGTCACAAGTCAAAATTAAAGAAAAGAAAGAAAAGAAATGAAGAAAGAAAAAGGGAGAAAAAAAGATTAAAATGCCTTTTGTAAGTGTCTCAGATTTTCTTGCTAACAGATGAACACAAGAGTGATATTTCTGCTCTATTCTATTCCTTTCCCCACTAGCTAAATGAAACCAGAGTGGAAAATAGATGATTGTAGTGTGGGCACCATCTGAAGTAGGTTATACATAATTTTATACAGAATAAAAAGAATTGAGAAAACATGTTTCATTCATTGTATAAAATTTATAGTGTCTTTCATTCTGTTGAAGTTCCATGAATTTTTTGAAAACTTGCAATATATCTATCTATAAGAGCAATCTTATGCTACACTGGCTGAATCAAGATGTATCAATTTTTTATATACACGGAAGACTCTTGAAGTGTCAGACCTAAGACATATTAACTGGCCAGACGAGACTGGGAAGAGGTAGAAACAAGTTACAGATAGCCTAAGTTAATGTCATCAACAGAGAATAGAGCTTTTGAGAGCTGGACTGACATCTCAGATGAGCTCCTTGAGATGATTTCCTTGCTGTTGTTTTTAGGAATTCCATTTTCAAGTCTATTATGGCAACCACTCAAAAGTATTTTTTGAAAAGAGAGGATATTGCTTTCTGTCAATCTAACATCCAGTGGGCCAGTGTTTGATAACTAAGATATTAGGAAATAACCCAGCAATTATGCTATCAGAATTGGTCAAAATTATGCCTTTTTTTCTTCTCAGCTGGTCTCAATAAAAGTAACTAGCTTGAAAAGGACATATTTGTAGAATTGTTGCCCCTAGGATAGGCCTGCTTAGAGGCCACATTTGATTATGTCTTCTTCAATTGTTCCTGTCACTTAAAGTGAGACTTACCTCTTTTTTTTTTTAGGACAAAGGGGCAAGAATAGAAATAAAAATAAAAATGGAAAACAGAGACATAGCAACATTATTTCTTTAAGCCTTAGTAAATAATTTAGAATATATATATATTTTATTATTATTATTATTATTTTTGAGACAGAGTCTCTCTCTGTCACTCAGGCTGGACTGCAGTGGTGCAATCTTGGCTCACTGCAACCTCCGTCTCCTGGGTTCAAGTGATTCTCCACCTCAGCCTCTTGGGTAGCTGGGACTATAGGCACCCACCACTACGCCAGGCTTTTTTAAAATTTTTATTTATTTTTTATTTTTTAGTAGAGACAGGGGTTTCACCATGTTGGCCAGGCTGGTCTTGAACTCCTGACCTCGGGTGATCCACCCGCCTTGGCCTCCCAAAGTGCTGGTATTACAGGCATGAGCCACCGCACCTGGCCTAGAAAAATATGTTATAAAAATCTATTAGTAAGGAAGAATGTAGGAGTAAGAATAAGAAGTTTTATTTAAGACACCATTTTGAGCACTACTGGCCTTTCCTTCACTTGTCATTTAAACTCAGTATTTTCTAAAAACTTCTGATGTTTTTATATAAATAGATGACAGTCAACTTCATCTCTAAAGAAGTCATTTTTTCATTGTATTTTAAGAACGATCACAGATTTGGTTGTAAATGAGATTTTTAAATTTCTCAGTAGCTGAACTCAAGAAAATGCTTTTTAGCTTCCTGAATGGCCCACTGCACTCTAGACTGTCAAAACGCATTGGTGAGTCTAGATGTGGAATAAACGCTCACTGCCATGGGACCTATCGATTTGGCATTGAAATTTGAATCCTAGGATGTAGAATAAATAAATTACTACTAAACCATCTTACTTTGCCTGCACAAAAAAATAGGCCTTTAAGGCCTGTAGATTAAATGTTTGAAAATAAAGTTTAGGAAATACCTTTAGTAAAATATTTTATAAATATAAAATGGAAAACAAAATATTTTGAATAAGAATGAGACATAAAATTACATTAAAGAGGTACATATATAAAGCAATATTTCTCAAATTTGAGTAATGTAGGTACCCTTTTTGAAGGGAAAAATGTAGATTTGTTTGCATAAATTAGTTAAATATGTACAAATAATAAACTTATGTTTAAACTTTTTATGCAATTTTTAATCCAAAACAGATTTACAAATGGAAAATAGAGCCGCAAAAACAATAAAAATATAAAAATAAGGTAACAATAATTTAATGCTACATATAATGCTTCACTGTATCTATATCACCAAACAAAATATGAATATTGTATCGAATAAGAATTTGTACACAGTCATTTGGGTTTGGTTTCTGTCTTCCATATAGTACCATTTGAGAACTCATTTTTTAAAGTGATATTTTACATTCAATTTATTGCAAAACCTATTTTATATGAAATTCACTTACTGAACCATTTAATATTATTGGATCTAACTCTTTAATTTTCTTACTAGCAAGTGATGATAAATTAATTGGTTGCAAGAATCATCATGATCATGAATACAAATGAAAATATAGGCATTAAATTATATGGTAGCACTCTGCTATAAGATGGTTATTCATATGATTCTGCATATGTTTATATTAAGATTTTTATCATTTACTTAAAGTTCAAAATTCAAATATTTTTATGAAGAGCTTGAGGATCTCTAAGAATAAGTCCACTGACATCTAAGGATAGAATTCCATGGACTCTACTTTGAAAAAGCAGGTAGGACCTATGTGAACACTTTCTCTGGTTTTCTCTTTTGTGACCCAGGGCATTGGGTCTAGATGGAGCAGTTTGTTCACATTGTTGAATGTAAATACGAAGATTCATGATCTGTACCTCATGCCTGGTTTAGGATCTACACCGTGGCTGGTCACTTCACTGCATTACCCACTTCCTTTCAACAACTCTAGATACCAAGGCTCTAGTGAGCTTCCCGGGGTGGAGGAATCTCACACGTCTCTGCAGTTCACAGTTGAAGAGGAAAGTACATCTGTGTAACCTTCTTAGAGAGGAAGGACTCTGTCTTTGTTTTTGCCTGCTGTTCCTACACTGTCTTAATCTACTATTATTTCCAAGCCAGTGTATTTTTCATTGCAACCAGTGCAGTTTTCATCTCTAAAAGTTACATTTTAGTCTTTTAAGAAAAATCTATTTTGTCTCTGCTTAAATTTTTAACATACAAGATCAATTATACTATTTGAATGGCTTTATCTGTTAATTCTAACATCTATGTCCATTGTTCATTAGTTTCAATTGGTTAATGATGATGATGATATTATTTTGGAGAACGAGTCTCACTCTGTTGCCCAGGCTGGAGTGCAGTGACGCAATCTCGGCTCACTGCAATCTCTGCCTCCTGGGTTCAAGCAATTCTCCTGTCTCAGCCTCCTGAGTAGCTGGGACAACAGGTGCATGCCACCATGCCTGGCTAATTTTCATACTTTTAGTAGAGACAGGGTTTCACCATATTGGTCAGGCTGGTCTCGAACTCCTGACCTTAGGTGATCCACGGCCTCCCAAAGTGCTGCAGGCCTGGCCACCATGCCCGACCCTGTCATGGTTACTTAGTAGGCACTGTCTGCTGATCTCTGGAATTTTCTCTTTGATTACTCTTTCTCTCTGATACTCTGTTTTGTGAACTCTAGTAATCTTTTTCTCTCCCAAATCTCAACTTTATCCTTTCAACAAGGGGAGTTTTTCCAGGTTCAACCTGGGTGTTCTCTCCATGTGCCACTACTTGGAAACTTTCTTAAGGAGATAAACTGAGGCAATGATAGGGTTTATCATTCTTGTTTTCTGTTTCTCATGAATAATGATCCATCACTGAAGTCTAGTGTCTTGAAAACTGTTGTAGCTATGCTATTTTTGTTGTTGTTGTTTAGACAAGAGGGTAGATCCTATTCCTGTTAATTGGAAGTGGAGGACCCCTATTAATTATATTTTTTATGAAAAAGTACTAATTACATTTCAGCTGAAATATTTTATTTTGTATTTTATCTTGCATGTAGTGAAATACCTTTTGACCCAAAGCAATGAAGGGTGCCCTTTGGCCATTTCATTTTTCTCTTTTATGTTACATAAATTTCTTATTTTAAATATTGCATCTTTCTTATGAAATAAAAATAACTTTTCCTTATTTATTCATAGTTCATTAAGCTTGGGCTTAATGAAACCACATTATTATTAATATTTTTATATTTTTCAGTGCAGTCTCTTTTCTTCCCTGCATGCACTCCTTCTCTCTTTTATCCTTATCTTGTATCTTCTAACCCAGGTCTTAATAATTTAAAATAAATGTTTTTTTCCATACTCATATAATTTCACTCAACATGTGTGCTTATATCCACATATATATGGATATACCAGTAAGACAATCAACTGTTACTTTTAATTAACTTTATTTTTATTCATTTTGCTGATTAGATCAAGGTCTTTTTTCCTTTTTATTTTTGGATACCAAGATCATACAGGTCCAAATTACCCTTTTTGCATAGCTAGAATTTTCATTTCCTTCAGGTCATAGTGGAGATATTACCTCCTCAGAAAATCTCTTCTGGCTCCCAATATAAAGTAAAACAAAACAAAAAAATTAAAAAACATTAGATTATTCCATTTCACCTACAGCGTTTGTCATAATTTGTAATTATTCAGGTGTTTTTTGCTTGTTTATTTTCTGTCTGTCCATTTTGTCTGTTATAATTTATTTTATCAATATATTCAGTGCTGTGTATTGCCCAGCATATTCTGGGGACTCTGAGTATGTACATTTCATGAATGAATTAATCCAGTGAATACAGACAGGATGTGTTTTTCTTGCCCCACCACCCACAGTGCAATAGAGTGGTGAAATGGAAAGGATCCAAACCTGGATTTTAAATATGGCTACGTAACTTTCAAGCCATCCTATGTTTTAAAGTATAGTGTATTGATTTTTTTAAAAATTGGAGGCATAGTAAGGCCAACAGCTCAGAAGAAGACTACCATTGGAAAGACAGCCTGTTATTCACAGTCCCCAAAGGAGGTGCTGTGACACACCACAGGGAGCCACACTGGGAAGCCCTGGGGTCAGTTAGGAGGTAGAGGAAGGTGGGAAAACGCAGACAAGAGCCTTTATTGTTATTTCGGTTGGAAGAGACGGGCAAGGCAGGGTACTCAGGCTTAGCATGGGTTAGTTTGAATAACTTCAGCAGGCTCTAGGCTGGCTGTGGGGCTTGGGGACTGTCCCTGGTTGTGGGGCACCTGCCCCTGGGGTAATTTAGGCAGATAGAGAGTAATCCAGATATAAGGGGCTATAAGGAGCTAGTCTGAGGGCAGGCTTTGGATTGGCAGTGTGTATTTGGAAAGAATATTGTGGATGAGTTTGCTATCCAGGGATTGGCTGTGCCTGAGAGGGGCAGTCCCTTCAGAGTCAGCAAGGCCCCGATGTTCAAGCACCAGAATACAGAAAATAAAAGGCATGCCTAATATAACTACTTTGATGGTTAAGTCCCTTGGCACCACTGAACCTCAGACTTCATGTCTGAAAAAATGGAGATTATTATTATTATGTTCTCTCTGCTTCAAAAAATTAGTGGATAACAGATGTGAAGAGACTTTGAAAATACTAAGTTCCCATATAAAGATATCTATTCTTTTATAAGAAGAGCCCATCCAGAAAGCATGAGAGCTGCACTTTCTTTCCATACAGTTGGTGTATTTGTAGCCATTTGCTCCATTTGCTTCCATTCACCTGTGAGACTAATGATCTGATTAAACGAGAAAGCAGACCAGGGCAGGGGGGAAGAGGTCAGTCTGAAGCCAGGCAGGAGAGTGTCATTAAATGGGCCTGGCCTCATTAACATCATGCCCTAAACATCTGAACTAAGCAGGCACTGTCATGTCCTTAGGACATGAAAGAGGGGTCTAAGCTATTTCTATGTGAAAAGCTACCTATATTTAAAAGCATTTCTTTATTCACCACGAAAACTCATGGAAAAAAAAAGTCAGTGAAAGATCAAACAGGTGAACATATTAGTAGAGGAATTTTCTAATTCTTCAAAACTATAGAATGTTTAGATTAGAAAGAATTCATAGAAACTTAATGAAATCATGAATATTTCTGTAAAAAATATGTGGGGAAGGGAACTCCCAATCCGTCAACCCTGTCATTTCCTCACTCTCCTCTTCATCAAGCTCAGAATCCATGATAATCTCGTTTGAATGCTTCATTTTAGGAAAATGGGTAATTTCTATTGAACCATATGTTTTTTTTCCATAAAGTAAGAGGGGCTCTCATCTTCTGAGACGGTAGTGAGAAAAGAAGGATAGAACTCTGAGGAGAGGGGAAAGGTCTGAAATAGGCATTATGGGTAGGCTGGGGAGAGAATGAGTTGTGAAACTGTTGGTTTTATAGAGGATCTAATCTGCTGTGTTGTGTTGTAGATTCTTAACTTCTCTTTTCCCCCCCATCCCTGGGTGGGTTCGACTCTCAACTCTGCCCTGAGCAACTGAGCTTTCATGAAATTAGGCAATACAAGGTTATACCTAAAAAAAAACAAAAAACAAAAAACAAAAAACAAATGAACAAACAAAAAACTCCACCTTAATTGATGCTTTCCTTGTACCTAAAAATTCTACTCTGTTTCTCTTTTCAACAGAGAAAATACTTTTGTTTGTTTGTTTTGAGATGGAGTCTTGCCCTGTTGCCCAGTTTGAAGTGCAGTGGTACTATCTTGGCTCACTGGAACCTCTGCCTCCTCTTGGGTTCAAGTGATTCTCATGCCTCAGCCTCTAGAGTAGCTGGGATTACAAATGTGCACCACCATGCCCACCTACTGTTCTGTATTGTAATAGAGACAGGATTTGGCTATGTTTGTCAGGCTGGAATTTTTTTCCTGGAACACTGAACAATGACTATTCCAAATCTTCCCCTTACCTCGAAATTCTGATCATTCTCCTTTCTACTCCCCTCTCAGTAGATGAATTACCCACCCTCTAACTTTGTAGAGAATACAGAACTTATTAGAGAGGAGCATGCCTGTTTCCCTGAGACCAAGCATATAAACCAACTTTATCTGTGTCCATCCCATTCTCTCTTTTTAGTTTTATTTATTTATTTACTTAGAAACAGGGTCTTGCTCTGTGGCCCAGGCTAGAGTGCAGTGGTGCAATTATAGTGCACTGCAGCCTTGATCTGCTGGGCCCAAAGGATCCTCTTACCTCAGCCTCAGAAGTAGCTGGGACCACAGGTGAATGCCACCACACCCAGCTAATTTTTATTTATTTATTTATTTTAATGGATGGGGTCTCCCTATGTTGCCCAGGCTGGCCTTGAACGCCTCAGCTTGTGTGATCCTACCACCTCAGCTTCCCAAAGTTTTAGGGATTACAGGCATGAGTCACTGCACCTGGCCTCTTTTCAGTTTTAGGTAAGCAGAATTTGCTCCTTCTATCCAAGGCCAATTCAGTTTCTTTTCAAGAACAAATGCTGTTACTCTTATAATCCAACTTCTCCCTCCCTAGTAGTTTTTTCTCATTATTATTAAATGCTCTTAATCTGTCTCATTAAAACAAATTAAGAATATAGCAAAAATCCCTCCACCATTCAGCTCCACTGAGTAAGGTACTCTCTCCTTTTCTTTTCACAATCAGACTTCTCAAAACATTCACCTACACCGTGTTTTCATTTCTCATCTGCCACACATTTTTCAATAACTTGCGATCTGACTTGCTGTTTATCTATCTCCCCAGTACTATTCTTCTGCAGATCATCATGCCTCCATGTCGTTAAATACTATGGATTTTTCCCAGTTCTCATCTTACTTCACTTCTAATCAATATTCAAACCTCTTGAATACTCACTTGTAATTAAAATTACGTTTTGCAGAATTCCTTGATAAATACTTTCCAGGTGTTTTTTCTTGCCTCTCTGATAGTCTTTGTCAAATTTGCAAGCTTTTGTCCTTTTCTGCCTAGGCCATTAGATACTATAGTTCTTTAAGACTCAACCTTGAGCTCTCATATCTTCTCACCCAATGTTCTCTCCCTAGGAAATCTCATTTATTTGTTGCTTTAATTACTACTTATATGCAGATGACTCATAAATACTTATTTTTAGTCTAAGCTTCTTTTCTTTGCTACAGACTGCATATCCAAATGCCAACTTGAAATTCCTCTTAAATAACTTACAGAAACATCAAAGTAAACAAATCTGCTGATCATCAAAAACAAATCTGCTGATCTTCCCTGACCCTCTCTTCCCAAGTTTTTCATCACATTAAATGACTCACTATATCCAGTTGTACAAACCAGCAATGTAGGAGTCATCTTTGGTTTCTCTCATACCCTCCCACACCAAGTCTAATCAGTTTTATCTCCTATATATGTCTTTAATCCATCTATACTTTTTCATCTCTTTATTATCATCCTGCTCTAAGCTACTATCATCTTTTACTGGACTACCCCAATAACACACTCACTGGTTTATTTGTATCTATTCTGGTCCCTCTCCAAGTCCCAGACTAACATAGCCACCCCCATTTCCTGACTATTCCTGATTAAAACTCTTGAGTGGCTTTCCATTGCATTTGGGAAGAAGGCAGGATTCCCCAACATGGCTTATGAATTCCTGTACAGACTGCTCCATAACTGTTGCTGCCTCCCCTGTCTGGTCATGCACTGCACTCTCTGGACAGGTCCCTGGTTTGGCAATAGCCCACGTGTTTCACCTTGCTCTCTTACTCAGCAAGCATTCTGCATATGCTGGTTCCTCTTCCCAGAATCTTTTCCCTCCATACATTGCCTAAATAATCCCTGCTTATTTTTCAGATCTCAGTGCAAGTATCACCACTTTAGGGGAGTTTTCCATGACGTTTGTGACTGAGTGAAAACACCACCAATGCCATTGCAGAGTTGTATAGCATTGTTCCTCCTCAGTATCATATCTTTGGGGGACTTTATTAGATAAATGCCTCTTTTCCCAACTGCAGTGTAAGTTGCACAAGGAAAGTGATCATATCTCTAATTTTACCACCAGCAATTAGCCTAGTGTTATAACACTTAGCATAGTTACTGATATTCATTCATTCATTCAACACATATTACTTATATTATACATGGATATGCATAAAAATTAAGTATAAGTGAATATATAAACATGCACACACATATTAATTTACTATTAATATTTACAATAAACCCAGGCAGCAGAGTATCTTGCCCAAGGTTCTATATAGCTAATAAATATTAAAGATTCAACCCCAGGTTTCAAAGTCAATGATTTCTAACATATGACATTGTCACATAAAACAAACATAATTTTTATCCCTCTATAGCAGTGGTTCTTAACCCTAGCTTCATGTTGGAATCACCTGAGCTTTAAAAAAAGTTGATGCCCAGTCCTCATTCCCAAAATTTCTATTTTGATTGGTTAGAGGTTGGGCCTGAGTTTGGTTTCATAAAGCTTCCCAGATAAAGAACATTTGCTAGGATGACAGAACTAAACTAAGTGGAGAAGGTGGCCTGAAATAGTGATGAGGATAAAAACAAAATTTTAAAATAGGCAATTAAGATAAGGAGTGAAAGTTGAAGCTGCTGTCCCATGATTTGCTGTTTCATTTCTTTTTAATTGCTGTTCCTGTTGCCTCCTCTTATGTGGTTAATGGTCACCCAAAGTTTTCAGGTCCTATTCCTTGGAACCTTTAAATGTTATTTTACAAAGAAAAAGAGTTACTTGGAACCAACCCAAATGTCCATCAATGATAGACTGGATTAAGAAAATGTGGCACATATACACCATGGAATACCATGCAGCCATAAAAAAGGATGAGTTCATGTCCTTTGTAGGGACACGGATGAAGCTGGAAACCATCATTCTCAGCAAACTATCGCAAGGACAAAAAACCAAACACCACATGTTCTCACTCATAGGTGGGAATTGAACAATGAGAACACATGGACACAGGAAGGGGAACATCACACACCAGGGCCTGTCGTGGGGTGGGGGAGGGGGGTGGGATAGCATTAGGAGATATACCTAATGTAAATGACGAGTTAATGGGTGCAACACACCAACATGGCACATGTATACATATGTAACAAACCTGCGCATTGTGCACATGTACCCTAGAACTTAAAGGATAATAAAAAAAAAAAGAAAGAAAGAAAAGAAAGAGTCTTTGAAGATCTAATTAAATTAAGGACCTTGACCTGGGGAGATTCTCCTACAGATAGGCCCTAATCCTTATTACAAGTGTCCTCAAGAGAGACACAGAAAAGATTTGACACAGACAAAAAAAATAGGAAGTCACTATGAAGTTGGATGCAGAGAATAAAGTGATGAGGCCAAAAGCCAATGCATCTTGACAGCCACCCAAACCCAGGAGAGGTAGAGAATAATCAGATTCTCCCTGAGAGCCTATAGAGGGAAAATGGCCCTGCTGACACCTTGATCTTAGACCAGTGAAACTAGTCTTGGACTTCTGACCTCTAGAACTGTGTGAGAATAAATATCTGTTGTTTGAATCTACCAAGTATGTGGTAATTCATTACAGCAGCCAGGAAGCTATTGAGATGGGATCTGGCTCTATCTCCCAGGCTGGAGTGCGGTTGTGAGATCTCAGGTCACTGCAACCTCCGCCTCCCAGGCTCAAGCTATCTTACCATCTCAGCCTCACGAGTAGCTGGGACTACAGGCACATGCCACCATGCCCAGCTAATTTTTTTTGTATTTTTGGCAGAGACAGGGTTTTGCCATGTCACCCAGGCTGGTCTCAAACTCCTGAGTTCAAGCAATCCACCCGCCTCTGCCTCCCAAAGTGCTGGGAATACAGGCATGAGCCACCATGCCCAGCCCCTCTTCTGCTCTTCTTAAACTCCTGTCCTCAAAGTCCACTGGGTGTCCCGGGAATGTCTGCAAACTGGCTGCATTGTTTCGCAGATGATGTTCCCCATTTCCCCAGCTTTCCTGCCCCATGTTACTATGGCAATGTCTCTGGCTACCAGTGACTCCAACGGTTACCTACACCATCACTGCTGATGTCTATCAGTGTGAATGACGATTTTGCTAAATCTGGAACTCATGATCTGGGCTAATGAATGAACCACCACACCGTGATTTCTGAACAATTTCCCTGATTACACTGAAGAATTTATAGTTTCAAAGGGCAGAGTAAATTTGAGATGAAACACATTAACTAGCTTCAGAAATGATATCTACACATATTGAAAAAATGCAATTTCAAAATATGAAGCCATCAGTGCAGATAAAGCTGTTTTACAATAAGAAGCAAAATAAGCATGTTTAGCTTTTAAGATTTTTCTTTTAAAGACTTTATAAAATAAGAGACCCAATAATTGACCAGAGATAAGAAGATGTAGATTTTGTTGTTGTTGTTTACTTTACGTTCTGGGATACATGTGCAGAATGTGCAGGTTTGTTACATAAGTATACATGCGCCATGGTGGTTTGCTGCACCTATCAACCCCGTCATCTAGGTTTTAAGCTTCGCACGCATTAGGTATTTGTCCTAATGCTCTCCATTCCCTTGTCCCCCAACCCCCAACAGGCCCGTGTGTGATATTTCTCTTCCTATGTCCATGTGTTCTCATTGGTCAACTCCCACTTATGAGTGAGAACATGCGGTGTTTGGTTTTCTGTTCCTGTGTTAGTTTGTGAGAATGATGGTTTCCAGCTTAAGAAGATGTAGATTTTTCTAATCCAACTGAAGATGGTACAGAATTTTGATGATAGTGACATCACAGTTGTGGGGAAACTCTAATTCAATATCTTTATATTTGAAAATATGAAACAGTAATTTCTCTAAGAAAACATAGAATTTTATTCCCTTAAATGGACCACTGCCCCCACAACTATAATGTCACTATCATCAAAATTCTGTAGCACCTTCAGTTGGATTAGAAGAATCTACATCTTCTTATCGTTGGTCATTTAATGGATCTCTTATTTTATAGCTCCCCATGGCCACTTGCAATCCCAAAGCAAAGGATCATTCAAGTTCTACCTGTCATCACAACTGAGAACCCAGATGTGGAAATGCCAGACATTTCTTATAAGACTTTTAAAATAAATCTTAAGAGCTAAGCATGCTGATTTTGCTTCTTACTGTAAAGCAGCTCTATCTGCTACTGATCGATTACCAACTGAGTAATCACTCATAGACCTAAATTTACAGACTAAATCTGACAGGTGTCAGACTCTTTCAATCTCTCTCCATTCTGAAATGATTGATTCCCTGGCTTACAGTATACACACACATATCCGAGAATCACATCATTAATAATGCTATCATTATGAACATATGTATCTTTAATTTCAATAATTGGCATAAGGCATTTTATCTGTATGTTTAAACCTCAAATCATAATAATTCACATGAATTAATTTTTACTCATCCTTATAATTAATGAAGTATTCATCAGAATACATTCTTTGCCAAGGTGTATAGTACCTGGCAATATAAATAATTCTTCAATCAATATTCTATAAAAACTGTATTAATATTAAAATAATTGGACAAATACATTGCTTCTAGGTACCTTAACAATCATAGTATATTGTAGACACTGGGCTTGAGAAAAGATTTCAAAGTAATTATTATGACAAAATCTACAAATACAAAATAAATAATAAAATACAAAACCCAGTTATTATTGTCAATATGAAAGTTAATTTTCCTTGCCTTCTCATGCTTGCTAATAAAAGACATGTTCTGAGAAGATGAGAGTGAAGTGGCCAGTGGGAAAATTTCCCCAAATCCTAAGGAGATATCAGGCTCTGGAAATGTAGGGCTGCCTGGGCAGGAGGCATAGAATGGATGAGAGTCCTACACCTGGCCCAAGATGTGTTAGATATGATCCCTAATGAGCGGAGCATCTAATCACAGTTGAAAGGAGGAAATGTTCTATCTTGAGGGGAATCTTAGGAGACTGAGAATTAAAATTTCTTAAAAAGATAAGTTCTCATATTTTTACTGAAGAAGGCTCAATGTCATCAATACAAATGTTAAGAATCACAATGTATGGTTTGCTGACCTGACTTTGATTATAATAATAAGTATATTTATTCTCAAAACTAAATTAGGATTTGTAGAATCCTTTATAAATATGTCATTAATTAGGGCTGTGAATTGTTAATACATCATTTACTAAGTACTTAGGAGGAGTCAACCCAATGGCAAAGAATATTGATTTAAAGATTAGGCATCGAAATGATCTAGCTCAATATTTCTTAGATAAAAATAAAAAAACGTGTTACACTATTTCCATTTTGGTTGTGGAAATATTGAGTCCAAGGAAAGTTATTTATCTTCCCTGGAAGACACCAGAGAACAGAAATAGACTAGAGATTTGACTCTTGTCCTTTGCTCTATATTAAGAAATTTAAGGGCCAGACATGATGGCTCATGCCTATAATCCCAACACTTTGGGAAGCTGAGGTGGGAGGGTCACTTAAGGCCAGGGATTCAAAATCAGCCTGGGCAACATAGCAAGACTCATCTCTATACAAAAAATTTAACATTAGCTAGGCACAGTGATGTACATCTGTAGTCCCAGCTATTTGACAGGGAAGGCAGGAGGATTATTTGAGCGCAGGAATTTGAGGCTGCCATGAGCTATGATCTTATCAATGTATTCCAGCCTGGGTGACACAGCAAGAAACCATTCTTTAAAAAAAATAATTAAAATTAAAAATAAATTAAGGTAACCTTGACATGTTGAAAACATCGTTCATGTTTGGTTTTCTCCTAGATTTCCTGATTTTTTAAACCGAGCGCCAATAGGCTAATCACTCTTAACTATGATTCTCTAACTCTCTCTTAGCTTCAGAATAATTTACATAGCTAACTCTCTGATTTACATCTCTACCTGAATGTCCTGTAGGGATTTACATCTCTACCTGAATGTCCTGTAGGGAATTCCACCTCGCTGTAATGAAAAATGGAACTTTGCCCCAAATACATACATATGTGCACAAATGTTCACAGACACATATACCCTGCAAAACCTTCTTCCCTTCTCATATTAGTAAGACTCAGTAAAATCTATGCAGCAGCTCAAATTAGAAATCTCACAGTGACCTTTGGCTCCTTTTCTCATACTCTCCAACATCCTATTATTTCTCTAGGCTTTCTGATTTTTCCCTTTGAAATGAGGTCAGGTAACTACATGAAAAGCACCTGTATCTCCCTATTAGGCCTATGCAGACATGATTAACAAATCACAATACGCTTTTCTGCTAATATTAAACTTACCACTACTAATTCCTCCAAAAAGCACTCTTCGTAGATACCACCAGGTAGGTGATTGGAGTTGACACTCAAGAGTAATTTGCCTTCCCAGTCCTAGATATTTCAATTTCTTCCTCTCAGTCAAGACTTTCTTACTTCTGAATATCACTATTTCCTTTCTGAACTACTTGAGTGACCTTGTGGGGGTCTCCCTGCCTTCAGTCTTGACCCTGTCCAATTTACCCTCAGTACCCCCTGACAGACGGATCTGTCCAAAAATGCAAATGTGATTGTGCCAATTCCCTCTTAAAACTCATTAAAGTCTTTACTACAATTTACAAAGTTCTCAATATCCTGAATGTTGTCTACCTTTCCCCTCTCATTCTTACCACCGCTTGCCTCCTATCTCATGCTCTAGTGAGACCAAACTATGTGCAATATGCTGAATTTTTCATGCGGCTTTGACCTTCATGCATTTGTCCATGTTCTCTCCATTGCCAGGGACATACTTTCCCTTCCTCATGCTACCTGCTTCTTGCATATAGTTGAGATAAGTGTCCCCTCCAAATCTCACGTTGAAACATGATCCTCAAGGTTGGAAGTGGAGCCTGATGAGAGGTGTTTGGGTCATGAGGGCGGATCCTTGATGAATGGCTTTGATGTCCTCTCCATGGTAATGAGTGAGTTCTCTGTTAATATACGTGTGAGCCAGTTGTTCAAAAAAGCCTGGTATATCAGTTTTCTCCCTTTCTCACCATGTAACACTCCTGTTTCCCCATCACTATCCACTATGATTGGATGCTTCCTGAGACCCTCACCAGAAGCAATGCTGGTGCCATGCTTCTTGTATAGCACGCAGAACCATGAGCCAAATAAACTTCTTTTCCTTATAAATTACCCAGTCTCAAGTATGGCAATGCAAAACAGATGATATGGTTTGGCTCTATGTCCCCAACCAAATCTCATCTTGAATTGTAATCCCCATCTGCAGAGTGAGGGAAGTGATTGGATTATGGGGACAGTTTCCCTGTATCAGTCTATTTTTACACTGCTAATAAAGACACGCCCAAGACTGGGTAATTTACAAAAGAAAAAGGTTTAATTGGACTTACAGTTCCATGCAGCTGGGGAAGCCTCACAATCATGGCAGAAGGCAAGGAGGAGCAAGTCACATCTTACATGGATGACAGCAGGCAAAGAGAGAGAACTTGTATAGGGGAACTCCTCTTTTTAAAACCACCAGATTTCATGAGACTTATTTACTATCATGAGAACAGCACAGGAAAGACTTGCCCCCATGATTCAGTTACCTCCCACCAGGTCCCTCCCACAACATGTGGGAATTCAGGATGAGATTTGGGTGGGGACACAGCCAAACCATAACATTTCTCCCATGCTGTTTTCAGGATGGTAAGTGAATTTGCATCTATAAGTGGCAGTTTTTCCTGTGCTCACACATGCTCTCTCTTGCCCACTGCCATGTAAGATGTGCCTGCTTCCCCTTCCACCATGATTATAAGTTTCCTGATGCCTCCCCAGCCATATGGAAGTGCAAGTGAATTAAACATCTTTTCTTTATAAATTACCCAGACTTGAGTATGTCTTTATAGCCATGTAAGAACAGACTAACACAACAAACACACTCTTTCTTGACCTTTAAGTCTCTCCTACAGTATTGATTTCTCATAGAATCATTCTCAGATCTACTACAACACCCCTAATTCCACACTGTTGGATAGGTAGCCATTCCCATTCTCTAATTGTACCCATCCATGCCGCTATTATGGCAACAAAAATAAATACCTTCCTCTGGTTATTTATTTTCATGGTAATATCTCCCTGACTATTCCGTAAGCATAGAGACTAGTATGTGTGGACTTTTGAGTCCCTAAATCTTTGTACAGAGTCTACTTAGCAAGAACCCAATAAATGTTTGTGAAAGTGCCCTAAATTGGAATTATGGTAAGTATTCCAATATTAAACTTCCTATGTATTACAGAAGTTGCCAATCCATGTGTATCATTTGCTAATAATTCTTTTATAACCATAGAGATAATTGTTATTTTTCTATTTTACTTTAAGCAGAGTTATCATAGTGGAAGCTCAGGCTGTGATATTTAAAACTCTATCAGGAAGAGTAGACAGTAAGTACCACATGGTGATCAAGTATTCTAGTCTGCTGGGGCTGCCATAACAAAATACCACAGACTGGGTGGCTTAAACAACAGGTATTTATTCTCTCACAATTCTGGAGACTAGAAATTCAAGATAAAGGGGTCAGCATATTTGTTTCTTCTGAAGACTCTCTCCTTGGCTTATAGATGACCATCTTCTCACTGTGATCTCACATGGTTGCCTCTCAGTCTGCCTGTGTGTGTGTGGCTGCACACATGTGTCTTAATCTCCTCTTCTTATAAAGACACCTGTCATATTGAATTAGAGTTCACCCAGATGATCTCATTTTAGCTTAATCATTTTGGTAAAGACCCTATCTCAGGCATAGGCTGAAGAATTGGGGGTTAAGGTTCAGCCTACAACACAGGAATATATGACAGGGATTTTCTTTCATCATATAGTTCCTATAAGTAAAAATATGATGAGACTACATATGGTAAATGCCTCAAATTAATTTTATTACTACCATATTATCTATAAATCAAAAAGGTGAAATGCTTTGAGATGACCACAAGTACATTTATGAGAGCAGCACTCTGACTGAGGGTTGGATGCTAAAACACATTATGAACTCCTGCTTATGTTTCCTGAATGTAAACTTCTGGATGTGCTCATCAATATTTTTTGGATTGGGGAAAATTATCTGATGACTACATACACAATTCTAAAACATACAGCCAGTTATTTTCTGTTATTATTTCATATAAACAGTTATTTTACTGAATTAAGTGACTTTGAATTGCTGTAACCAGCCAAGTCAGACAAATTGGCCAAGCTCACTTGTAAGTGAATTATTTGGATCTCAACATGGGACAACAGAATGAATAGAAAACTTCAATAAACCAAATGCTCCAATAGGTTAGGCAGTTTGTATTTCTAAGCTCAAATAACCATGAAAAACTGCTGCTTGAATTTAGTGATTAAATTTTTAAAGATTTGAAAAATTTAAACCAGCCAGTTATATTCAGAATCATTTTTTTAAGAAGAACTTTCAGAAATTAGACCAAATCCCAGTGTTGTTGTTGCTGTTATTATGTAGAATACAAACTTGTTCATTTTAGGAAATTAGAAAATTACAATAAAGAAAAGAAGAAAAATTAAGCTCATACCTCCCTTAACCCCATGGAACATTTCTGGGCAACAACAGAGGGGCTAGAATCTAAGTTAGAGACTCTTCAGAGAAGATGGTTTGTAGCATATGTGTGTGTGGGTGGGGGGGGGGGGGGTATGTGTGTTTAATGCTAATATTAAATGATATTCAAAATATATCAAGTTAAAAGCAATATGTACCCACTCCTAGGTATTTACCCAAGTCAAATAATAACTGTTTTCCACTAAAACCTGTCTGAAATACTTATAATGACTTTATTCTTAATCATCAAAAACTAGAAACAACCCAGTTGTCTATCAACTGGGAAATGGGTAAACAAACTGTGGTACATCCATACAATGGAATACTATTTAGCAATGAAAAGAAACAAACTACCAGTACATGCAACAGCACAGGTGAATCTCAAATGCATATTTCTAAGTGAAAAAAGCCAGACTGAAAAGGCTACATACTGCATGATTCCATTTATATGACATTTTGAGAAAGGCAGTTAGAGAGAGGAAAACATATTAGTTAGAGTCAGAAAAGTAGAGGGAGGATTTGACTACAAGAGATATCATGGGAGAGTATTTTCAGGGAGAGGGATGATAGAACTGTTTTGTATTTTAGTTGTGTCGTTCTGCAACTCTATGCATTTATCAAAACTCATAGAACTGTCTAACAGAAAGTGAATTTCATCATGTGTAAATTAAAAATAAGTTCTAAAAACACATTATGAAATTCATAATTATTCTTCATAATTCATAATTATTCTTCCCTTTGTGTTTTGTTTTTAAATGTACGTATAATACCTATAATATGTATTGTTAAATGTGTACATGCATAAAAACTCTTTCTGGTGGTACACAAAAAGGCATTTAGAGTGTTGGCCCCAAGAAAGGAGAGTAGAGGTTCCAAAATAGAAGGAAGGCTTGATTTTTCATTGTATGTATAGTTATATTGCTTGAATTGTTTATGATGTTAGTATAGTGCTTTCCAGTTAAAAATATACTAAACTAAAATAATATATAAATGTTATGAGGCTGCAATTTTAGAGCCTACTTAGGTATATTTTCCTTTTTGACCAAACTAAATATTCTGTTTTCCTTGAATCTGAGCACAATTAGGTTATGGAAATGTTCCGAAAGTTACTTGACGACAGAAGCAGCCTGAACACTGGGGTTGCAATCTTTCCCTGTTCTACAAGGGATTCTCACAATTACTCCCTGTGGACAGCCAAAGCCAAAAATCAATGAAGGTAGAATCAGCAGGTTGTTCCATGGTAGAAATGGCCTCAATTTCATCAACAGCAGTCAGCATAGACTTCGGAAGTAAAAAAGACTCAGAAGAAATATAGGATCTTAATACGCAGGATACCCAATCTGGTAGCTAGCTGAAATTGCATATACACAAGGCCTTTAATTACACTTTCCTTTTAAACTGCCAGTGAAATACATTTGAGAGGAGGAATTAACTTGTCATTAAGAACGCTTTAAGCAGCCCGCTGTGCAACAGGGCTGTGCTAAGTCTCAAATGACTGGACAGAGTAATCACTTTCTCCCTCAAGTTATGCAAAAAGCTAGAAAACAAAGTGCCTCACCAATGACGCATTTCAGACATCCAAGCTACCCAAGGCAAGAGTCTTTATCATGTTAAAAAGAAGATACTAGAATAGCACATTAATAAAAAAAAACCCATATTGATATTTTTTAGAAAATCTGTATGTCTCTATGTATATATGTATGAAACAGTATGTGTTTCTAGACTGGTTACACTTTCTAGATTGACTGTCTATGAAATACTTCAGAGAGAAATTTCTATCTAATTTCACCGTCTTTTCATAAAGGGAAACTGTATTTGTAGAATATAAAAACAGCTGATAGATCCAGTGTGGAAAGGGTGCTATTTTTGTGCAAGGTCACACCTGCACACTATTCCAGAAACTGTCTAAAAAACATTTTTTGCTATTTTTGTTTGCCTGCTTTAAACTTTTATTGGGAACTTTAATTCTCACACAGAAAAGTATATGAAATATGGACTATACATGATCAGGCTCACATAATTTTAATGCTATAAATCATTTATCATATATATTATGGGCCACAAATATTTTTGCCCACTTCTTCATTTGCCTTTTCATTTTTCAAATGATGCCTTTTAAAGAGCACAAATGTTGATTTCCGTCAAAAGGAATACATTACTTTTTTGTTTAGTGCATTTTTAATCAAATCTAAGAAAATATCTGCCTACTTCAAATTTACCAAGACATTCTGCTACATTTTCATCTAGGATCATCATAATTTTCAATTTTATGTTGACTTCTAAAATCCATCTCCAACTAACATTTGTGGAAGGTGTAAGGGAAGAGTTGAGTTTTTTTTTTTTTTTTTTTTAGATGTATCCAGGTGCCTCAGTACCTCTTATTAAGTAGAATTGCCATTCCCCCATTGAATTGCCTTGGTGCCTTTTTGCTTTTTAAAAATCAACTTACATGAATTTATGAATTTACTTCTGGACTCTCTATTCTATTGGCTTATTCACTTAATCTTATGTTAAAATATCCCAGTTTAGACTCCTAAAGCATTATGATGGGTTTTGAAATCATATTATGTAAGTCCTGCAAATTGCTAGGTCTAATTATGGCAATTGTTTATTACGTTTCTAAGAAGCTGTCAAACAGATATTAGGCATTTATAAGAATGGATAAAGTAAAAAATAGTGACAGCCCCAGATGCTGATGAGAATGCAGAGAAATGATCACTTGTGCATTGGTGGTAGGAAGTAAAACGATATTTCTTTTTTAATCCATTGATATAGTGAATTTCACTGATTAGGCAGCCATAAAAAATGATGAGTTCATGTCCTTTGTAGAGACATGGATAAAATTGGAAATCATCATTCTCAGTAAACTATTGCAAGGACAAAAAACCAAACACCGCATGTTCTCACTCATAGGTGGGAATTGAACAATGAGAACACATGGACACAGGAAGGGGAACATCACACTCTGGGGACTGTTGTGGGGTGGGGGGAGGGGGGAGGGATAGCATTAGGAGATATACCTAATGCTAAATGACGAGTTAATGGGTGCAGCACACCAGCATGGCACATGTATACATATGTAACTAACCTGCACATTGTGCACATGTACCCTAAAACTTAAAGTATAATAATAATAAAATAAAATAAAATAAAATGGTAACTCCACTATGCATTCTTAGTTTTGATATACAACCCTCTCAATATGTTTCTACAGTTAATTCACTAATATTTTGTTAGGAATTTTGGTATAAATGTTCATGAGGAATACTGGTGTATAATTTTTATTCTAGATCTTATCACGTTTTGGTAACAGGATGATGACATCTTCATAAAACAAGAAGTTTTTCCCCCATCTATTTCCTTAAAAATAATTGTCTACGATTTGCATTTTTCATGGTTTATAATTTGCACTTACATTCTTTGGGCCAGAAATTTTTTCTGTGAGTTTTTTAAAATAACAAGTTTAATTTATTTAATAAATATAAAGCCGTTTATATTTTCTACTTTATCTTATATAAAATTAGACAGTTGTATTTTTTCTAGTCATCTGTTAGAGTTTTATCTAAAAGCAACAAAATATATGCCATGGAATACTATGCAGCCATAAAAAGGAATGAGATCATGTGCCTTTTCAGAGACGTGATGGAGCTGGAGATAACTATCCTTAGCAAACTTATGCAGGAACAGAAAACCAAATGTCACACGTTCTCACTTACAAGTGGGGGCTAAACGATGAGAACCCATGGACACATAGTGGGGAGCCACATGCACTGGGGCCTGCCGGAGCATAGGGGATAAGGTGGGGGAGCGGATCAGGAAGACTAGCTAATGGATGCTAGGACTAATACGTGGGTGATAAGATGATCTGTGAAGCAAACCACCATGGCACACGTTTACCCGTTTAACAAACCTGCACATCGTGCACATGTACCCTTGAACTTCAAAGTTGGAAATTAAAAACAAAAAAAATTAAATAATTCAAAAAAAAGTAAACCAAAAAAAAAGTTCTAATATCCTCTTATAATCTTTTTAATGTTCTGGTCTTTGTATTGATATCCTTCTTTGCAATTCTGCAACTATGTGTTATTTTTTGTTTTTTTTTTTTCCTCATTAATCACACCAGAGGAATATATACTTTACTGCCTTTTTCCAAATCAAATTTTGCCTTTGTCACTTCTCCACATTGTATACTTATTCTTCACTTACTGTTCTTTTCTTCTACTTTCTTTAGTTTTCTTTGTATATGAATATACACTTTCACCTAAGCCCTGCTCTCCTGCCTCTCACAAGTTTTAATACGTTGTGATTTGCCACAGAATCTGTAGTATCACTTCTGTTTTCATCCCTGAGATTATTTGTATCTTTTCTCTCTTCTTTTTCTTAATTTTACCAGAAGTGAATCAATTTTCTTAGCCTTTTCAAGAAATTAAATTTTGATATTTTTGATCTTCTCTATCTTATGCCTCTTTACCTTTGTATTTACATTTATTTCCTTCCTTCTACTTTCTTTGTACTCAGTTTATTTACATATAAATAAAACTTCCTCCAATAATTGTTTTTAGCTGTATTTCACAAGTTTTGATGTTGTATGTTTTTAATATTTTCATTTTTTTCTTTGACCCAAAGCTTATTTATGAGTATACTTTTTATTTCTAAGAATATATTAATACATGTAATATGTATGTATATATTACATTACATTTATCTCAATGAATGGATGGATAGATAGATCTGAATTCATCCCTCTGATCGAATATATACTCTCCTGTGTAAGTTCATGGCCAATTTTAATAAATATTCTGTGCATGAATGAAAAAAAAGTGCACTCAGCAGTTGTTGGGTAGGATGTTCCATTTGGTTGATTTTAAGCTTACTCTTCCATATCTCCCAAATCTTCCATATCTTTCTATTAGAGATAAGGGTATTTAAAACCTCTCATTATAATTATTTTACTTCTATCATTTTTGCCTTATATATATTCATTTAAGAATATGTTATTAAATATATACAAATATAGAATTGTATTTTCCTGGTAACTTAAATGCTCAAGCCTATAATCCCAGCACTTTGGGAGGCTGAGGCAAGCGGATCATGTGAGGTCAAGAGTTCAAGACCAGCTTGGCCAACATGATGAAACCTTGTCTCTACTAAAAATACAAAAAAAAATTAGCTGGGTGTGGTGGCACGCGCCTATTGTCCCAGCTATTCGGGGAGGCTGAGGCAGGAGAATCGCTTGAACCCAGGAGGCAGAGGTTGCAATGAGCCAAGTTCACACCACTGCACTCCAGCTTAAGCGACAGAGGGAGACTCCATCTCAAAAAAAAAAAAAGAAAAAAAAAAGAATGCTTTATTATTGAGTGATCTTCCTTATCTTATCGAAAATTGTTACCTAAAACATCTGTTTTTTCCAATGTTAATACTGCTGCTTTTTCTCCTCTTCCTGTTCTCTTTCTTTTCTTTCTTCCTCTCATTCTTCTGGCTTCTGTCCTTCATTCTCTCGTTCTTTTACTTCTGTCCCTCCTTTTTCTTCTTTTCCTCTCCCTCCTTTTTGTCCTTTTTCTTTTGAAGTGTTTAGGTCTGATATCATTTTCAGTATGTTTACTTTCCATTTTTCTAAACTTATTTTCGTTATATCTCTAGTAAATGGGTTATAGTTAAGTTTGTAAATAAAATCTTATCTGACAATCTTTGTCTTTTAACTTCAGCATTTAGTTCATTTACATCAATGTAGTATTGAAGTATAAATTCTGTGTATATACACATACGCATATATACACACAGATACACCTGCCACATTTCAATATGATTTCTAATTGTCCAGTTTATTTTATGTTTTTCTCTTTTTTTGCCTTTAGTGAGGGTTAAATTTTTAAAAATTGATTTATCCTCCTGATGCTTCAGAAATTTAATTTGCTTGATGACTATTTTAGTAGTTACCTTAGATTACAATTTTCATTTTTAACTTATTAAATTCTAGAGTTATATGTGCCCTCCTCCCAGAAAATGCAGTGAACTTTGACTACATCAGTCCAAGTTATCCCACTCTCAACTTACATGATACTGTCTTCTTACACTTTAGTTTTCTATATATTTTAAAGCCCTTAATTTGTTATCATTATTTTTCACTGTCAATGTTTAATGTTTAATTAGATTGATACACATCTGTGCAGTTTCTATGGTTCTTTCTCCATTTCCTTGTGAGAGCTTTCACTTGGAATCAGGAACTTCCACTTGGAATTTCTGTCCACAGAGTATCTCTAACTATGTTTTTAGTACAACAATACTCATGGTTTTCATCTTTTTCTTCTTTTTCCTTCTTTTGTTTCCAAAATATTTTATTCCACTTTTGAAAGATATCTTTGCTGGGTGGATAATTCCACTTTGTTTTTCATAATTTCTGTTGTGATTGCTGCTGCCAGTCCAACTTTAGTTGCTTTGTAGGACATCTGTTATGTTCATACAGCCACTTTTAAGATTTTCTCTTTTTTCTTTGGGTTTCTGCAGTTTCATGATTATATATTTACAAGTAGGTTTATTTTCACTTATGCTATTTATAATTATTTGGATTCTTTGAATTTGTTAATTAACAGTACTGGATTTGAAAAAAAATTGTCATTATCTTCCCAAATGTTTTTCCTCTGATTTTCATCTTCCTTAACAATTCCAATTAAATATATATTTATTCTTCTTCTATATCAATTCTCTCTTTGAGATAATTTCTTGTACCTATCTTTCATTTCACTGATTCTCAGTTTGGCTATGTCTACTTTGCTATTGAACCTCTCCATTGAGTTTCTCATTGGAGATATTGAATTTTCCGGTTCCAGAATTTCTAGTTGAGAAAAAAAAAAAAAAAAAAAAAAAAAACCTGCCATGTCACATTTTACAGTTTCCAGTTCCTTGCCAAAAGTTTTAGGTTTGATTCTTTTATTTATGTACATAAAAAGCCTAGTTCTTTCCTAGTTTGAATCTGATAATATATACATATATTACCTGATTTCTATCTGTTTCTAACATCTGTAACTTGTGCTAGTTGTTGTGTATGTTGCTCTATCACCTTACATCCTTACATGTCTGATAATCTTTGATTCCATGCTAAACATTGACTTTGGAAACTTATTTGTTGTTGGGAACAGGCCCCCCAGAATCTGGCTGTAAACTGGCCCCAAAACTGGCCATAAACAAAATCTCTGCAGCACTTTAATATGTTCATAATGGCCCTAATGCCCATGCTGGAAGGTTGTGGGCTTACGGGAATGAGGGCAAGGAACACCTGGCCCACCCAGGGCGGAAAACTGCTTAAAGGCATTCTTAAGCCACAAACAATAGCATGAGCAATCTGTGCCTTAAGGACATGCTCCTGCTGCAGTTAACTAGCCCAATCTATTCCTTTAATTTGGCCCATCCCTTCGTTTCCCATAAGGGATACTTTTAGTTAATTTAATATCTATAAAAACAATGCTAATGACTGGTTTGCTGTTAATAAATATGTGGGTAAATCTCTGTTCAGGGCTCTCAGCTCTGAAGGCTGTGAGACCCCTGATTTCCCACTTCACACCTCTATATTTCTGTGTACGTGTCTTTAATTCCTCTAGCACAGCTGGGTTAGGGTCTCCCCAAGCTGGTCTCGGCAATTTGTAGACATAATTTAATGCCTAAGATAAAAGGATCTATCAAGGGGATTTCTATTTACTGTTTCCAGGTATTCAGGTACACTCTCAATGTAGAGGGATCACCTTAATACAATTTTATTATAATTTTAATACAATTGAAATTCATTTGATTCACCCAGCATTGAATTGGCTTATTTCTAGTACTTACTTATTCCTAATATGCTTTCTGTAAGCATTTTAAGCTAAAACACATAGGGTGGTTTACAAGAATTGTCACCCTTGATAAGCTCTGAAACACAGCCTTTGTTCCCCCAGCTTTTTTCATGCTGACAAAAGTTCAGCTCAGGCTTTCAACCACTTTATTCCAATTATCAAAAAATCCTAGCAAAAAAACTGCTCTTAATGCTGGACAGTCTTCTTCGGAATTCTCTCGAGACTTTAGGCTAGTTATTCCTCAGCATGTTGTTAGTGCTTTGCTAATTTTAAGCAGAGTTTTTTTTCTTACTTCCTCCAGCTTTTTTAGGTGTCCAAATTATCTAGTTAATGATTTGTAGAAGCAGAAATCCTGGAACTTCATTTTTAACTAGAAGCTGGTTGATGATGCCCTACACTAATGAAATTAAAGGTCTAACTCAAACAGTAAAATATACTTATCTACACATATTTTATGTAATTCATTCAATAACAAACAATACATCATATTCGTTACCTTAAGTTTAGCCTATAGCTTTCTCCTTATTCTCCTGAATTTGTTATGCAGCCACTTGTTTCAAAATAATTTAATATCACCAAGGAAATACAGAGGGAAGAACACAAGAAGGTATAAAGTTATATACTTATTATGGTAACATATTGCTAACAAACTCATAAGCTTGAGGTTTGGGAGAGCCAGTGGTATAGCTCCAGTCCAAACCTGAAGGCCTGAGAACAGAGGAGAAAATGGTGTGTCAGCTCAAGTCTGAAGGCCTGAGACTTAGGAGCCTTGATATCCAAGGACAAGAAAAGATGAATATCCCAACTCAATCAAAGAAAGCAAATTCACCATACCTTCACCTTTTTCTTCTATTAAGGTCCTTCAGCCATTGAATAGTGCCCACCTGCATTGGTGAGGGAGATCTTTTCTCAGTCTACTGATTCCAATGCTGCTATCTTTCAGAAACACCCTCACAGACACACCCAGCAAAAATATTTCCATTCTGGGCATCCCTTAGCCCAGTCAAGTTGACATATGAAATTAACTATTACACAAGGGCACCCTAATAAGGATTGGGGAAATAGACCACCTCTTGATTAAAAGAACTGCAAAATCACACTGCAAAGGATATGGATAAAGGGAGGGATAAAAAACTTAGGACATTTTTGCAATTTGTCTACCATATACTCAAGTTTCTGGGACCTGCAATGCAACACAGAAGAAGGGGGTCAAGTGGGTTTTATTTTCAATTATTTTACATGATTCTTTCTCCTTTAATCTTATTTAATTATATCTTTATTATCTCTATAATTAAGTATATTATTAACGGAGGAGATTATGGGGAAGAGAATAGACCAAGGAGGATGGAGATGTACAGAGTCTCAAACCTATCTTTTTTCAGAAAATAAACCCTAGGAATGATTGTCTCTCTTTCATGGTACATAATATTTAATTTGGAATTCTTCAATTAGAGAGAGATATTTAGCGCCACTTTGGGTTTAGCCTGGGCTAGCTGCTGTGTTTCCTAGGGACCATAGCAAAAACTCACATTTATATATAAAGTATATTATGTCCTAGAATATGAAAATTCTCAGAACTTCTGTTTAAGGATAAGAATAAAAGGATTGGTCAGAATTGCCACTCTTAAAGTGTCCTTAAGGGACTTTTGCCTTTGTGGTGACATAATCTTCAGAAGACCACTATCTCTAAACGTCTAATTGCTTGTAAATGACTGATTATGGCTCAGGCATTCAGGGATTTATCTAAACCCTTCTTTAGTCCATTTAACCTTTCAGCCTGCACAATCTTTTGGGAGCATCAAGTTTCATATGTGTTCGGGGAGTTCCCAACCCTTCAAATGTAATTCTGCTCCCTTGAGTACAATAGAAAAGCACTTGGTACTTGTGGATTTCGAATCCATTTACAGAAAAGACTGCAGTCCCATAGCTTCTGTTAGACACATGAAAAAACAACAACAAAAAAAACCAAAATAAAACTATGTCTGTCTCTGTCTACTAGCTTTGCTATTTTGTAAGATGAATTAAGATAATTTTCTCCTTAAAATCCTTTGCTAACTTCATTTGTTTATCCATATTCTAATAAAGTTGGTAAAACTTTATTTATTCAGGTTATAAAAAAGCAAAATTGTTCAGCATTTGGATTTTCTCTGTGTTCCCTCAGCCCCGGTACATGAAATAATACAGCAAGTTACAATTTTATAATTGTATTATTATTCTTCTTTTAAGTCATTTTCCGTTTTTCTCCTATTGGAAATGTGCGAGAAAAAAAAATCTCATAACTTCCTTACTTCCTGTGGGAGTTAATGGCTGCTAAGGATAATAGCCACGCAGAATACTGTAAGGAATAATAACTTTCCTACAGCTTCCAGGATGAAAACTTAATTTGATACTCAGTAATTTGAACTACAGAGTTTAAATGATAAAAATTAAATAAAAATAAAAACTTCAACAGGCGACTAAGGTGATTGAGAATGTTTCATGAGTGTAATTTGAAAAGTGATTATTCACCAAGAAAGTGGAATGAGCAAATAAAAATTATTGAGAAGAAACTAACCCATGGTAGGATTAAAACATTCTATTTACTAACAAAATTAAGTATAAACTTATACACTATACATATATACACCTAAGGTATAGACACATACTTACATGCCTGTGTGTTTTATGCCTTCATATCTTTATATAGAGAGAGGGAGAGAAAGAGATCTGAAACTACAAAAAAGTAAACTGGTAATGAGAGTATTAACTCAAATCCATCTTCAGACATGTTCAACAAAGTACCTGTCCCAGATTTTCCAAAGATTTTTTTTTTTTTCGGTTATACATCATTCACCTTTTGCATTAAGTGTGTCAACTCTCCCATCTCTTGCTATTCTGCATCCTAACATTTACCTTCCTGCATTAAAGTATGTGGTCAAATTGTGAAGATATCCATCCTAAATTTTTGTATCGGAAACTGTTCAAAGCTCCTATTTATAGCATCCTTCAAATATTTTTCTAAAGTTCTAGTTATTGATTTCCTAATTTGCCTCTGAAGTTAGAAATCCCTCCAATGAGGAAATTTAAAGAAACTCACTCTCCTCCAATGTGGACCTTAATTCTAAAAATGCCTCTTATATATATCTACCATTGTATAATCAGGTTGATGCCCTTCACCTTGCAGTCAAAACTTCTTGTTTTATTGTTGTTGTTTTCAGCTTTTATTTTGGATTCAGAGGGCACATGTGCAGGTTTCTTACATGAATATGTTGTGGGATGCTGAGGTTTGGGGTACGGATGATCCCATCATCCAGGTAGTGAGCATAGCACCCAATAAGGGGTTTTTCAGCCCCTATTTTTTTAGCCCCTATCCTCAGTGTCTACTTTCCCCATATTTACATTCACTTGTATTCAATGTTTAGCTCCTACTTATAAGTAAAAACATGATATATTTGATTTTCTGTTCTTGTGGGTTAAGTTGCTTAGGATAATGGCCTCCAGTTCCATCCATGTTGCTGTAAAAGGTACATTTTTGTTCTTTTTTATGGCTGTATAGTAGTCCATGGCATATGTATGCCACCAATGGTATGTGTATCATTTTCTTTATTCAATCTACTCACTGCTGATGGACACCTAGGTTGATTTCTTGTTTTTGCTATTGTGAATAGTGCTGCAATGAATGTATAAGTTCATGTGTCTTTTAGATAGAATAAATTATTATCATTAGTAGCAGGATTCCTGGTCGAATGGGAGTTCTATTTTAAGTTCTTTTAGAAAACTCTAAGCTGGCTGAACTAATTTGCATTCCCAACAACAGCATATAAGCATCCCCTTTTCCCCACAGCCTTGCCCGTATCTATTGTTTTCTTGGCTGCTTATTATTTGCCATTTTGACTGGTGTGAGATGGTATCTTATTATTGTTTTGATTTGTACTTCTCTAATGATTAGTGATGTTGAGCATTTTTCACGTTTGTTGGTCACTTGTAAATCTTTTGAGAAGCGTCTGTTCATATTCTTTGCCTATTTTTTAATTACATTTTTTTTTTTGCTGGTTAAGTTCGTTATAGATCCTTGATATTAGACCTTTGTCAGATGCATAGTTTGCTAATATTTTCTCCCATTCTGTAGGCTGTCTTTTTACTTGGTTGGTAATTTATTTTGATGTGCAGAAGCTCTTCAGATTAATTAGGTTCCACTTGTCAATTTTTTTGTTGCAACTGCTTTTGGGGACTTAGCCATGTATTTTTTTTTTTTTTTTTTTTTTTTTTGCCAAAGTCAATGTTGAGAAGGATACTTCCTAGGTATTCTTCTAAGACTTCTATAGTTTGAGATCTTATATTTAAATTGTTAGTCCATCATGAGTCAATTTTTTTAATGGTGAAAGGTAGAGGTCCAGTTTCATTCTTTTGTATATCACTAGCCAGTTATCCCAGAACCATTTATTGAATGGGGAATTCTTTCCTATTGCTTATTTTTGTTGGCTGTCAAAGATCATTTGGTTGTAGGTATGCAGCTTCATTTCTGGGTTCTCTATTCTGTTCCTTTCGTCTATAGGTCTGTTTTTGTACCAGTAGCAATGCTGTTTTGGTTTCTGTAGCCTTATGTTATAGTTTGAAGATAGGTAATGTCATGCCTCTGGCTTTCTTCTTTGTGCTTAGGATTGCTCTGGCTATTCTGGCTCTTTTTTGGTTCCATATGAATTTTAGAATAGTTTTTCCTAATCTGTGAAAAGTGGCCTTTGTATTTCAAAACATCATTGAATTAAAAGGCACTGAATCTATAAATTGCTTTAGGCAGTATGGCCATTTTAATGATATTGATTCTTCTAATCCATGAGCATGGAATATTTTTCCATTTATTTGTGTCATCTCCGATTTCTTTCAGCAGTGTTTTATAGTTCTCCTTGTAGAGATCTTTCACCTCTTTGTTTAGCTGTATTTCTAGGTACTTCATTTTTTAGTGTGGCTATTTTAAATGGAATTATGTTCTTAATTTGGCTTTCAGCAAGAACATTATTGGTATATACAATTAATACTGATATAAGTACATTGACTTTGTATCCTGAAATTTTACTGAAGTTATTTATCAAGTTTAGGAGCCCTTTGGCAAAGTCTTTATAGTTTTCTAGGCATAGAATCATATTGTCAGTGAAGAGAGATTATTTGACCTCTTCTTTATATATTTGGATGCTCTTTATTTTTCTCTCACGCCTGATTATTCTGACTAGCACTTCCTATTATATTTTAATTCCCTACCCAATCCCATATCTGGCCAATTTAGACAGCCATCAAATAGCTCTCTTTGTTTCACTTCCTATTTCTAAATGCCAAGCAAACACAGGTGAAGAAACCAGTACATAACATTGGGCTCCATTTTAAGTTGCCACTGTTGCCACCAAAAGTAGTCTCCCAAAGCTTTGAGGATATTCTGCCTGAATCAGATCCCTATGCCAGGCCTGGTGAGTTTTTGCTTATTTTTGTTTTTGAGGAAAATGACCACATTGTTTTTAGTATTATATTCAATTGAGAAAGTACTTTACTTGGGTTCCCAAAAATTCAGTCCTTAATAAGAATTCACAATTAATTTGCATTTATATATATGTACATACACACATATATAAACACACACATTTATATACAAACATACATATATAATATGCATACAGACATGTATATGTTATATACATAAATACATATTGCATGCATACATGTTAGATACATAAATACATATGTATTATATACATGCAATCATATATATGTATATATAATTTATAACTTATTCATTATGCTCAAATACTGGCTGCAAATTCAAAGCATCTGGATCAGAAAGAGACCTCTTGCTTTTAACAAATGCTGTGCCTAAATAAATCTTCCCTTCATGACATAAGCGGTCATGAATCCAAGTCACTAATTAGGATTTTCATTTCTTAAAAGGTGAATTCCTCTTTCAGTTTCCATGAAGGTCTTATTTGGAGCCATCTTAATCTAGCACAGAAATTTATTATAATAACAGTGAACCTCAAAAGGAAACTCGCTGGGATCTTGATCCAGAAGGATCCTCATCCTTTGCACAGATGTATCCACTTATTCCCCAGGCCTGTTTCTTGTATGCCAAGGAATAATGAGGAAACAGTCTTCGTCAAATCATAAAAAGATGCAGTTACATATACCCCCTGAAGCAATGGGTACCTACTCACCTTAAAATTATTTTTAAGAGGAAAAGCACAATTGATTCTTCCCGTAACAGCACAAATCTGCTCTCAGGTGGTTTACTGTCTGCAGCTTTAGACAGAGAAGTCTAGAGAATTTTAAATTCTGCCTCACTAATCAACATTCAATGGGGGCCATGGCACTGCCTTCCAACCATTTTCCACTTATGACACACATTAAAAAGAAAAAGATTATATCTGTATGCCACACTGGGATAAACTTGAATGAATTTGAAAGTGTCTATATAGGGCTTGGTGAAAAAAAAGAGTTATATTTTTAATGTAATATAATAATGTTAGAAAAATAGAATAAAAGTGTTAGAAAGGATATTAAAATTTGGATTTACATAAAACTTCCAAGTAAAGTCTTTTTAATTTTTTGCTTTAATGAGAAACTTGAGCTTGCTTTCACAAAAATAGATTTTTATGTTTGATTTTATGATTGAGCTGGCTACAGGCAATTCCTAATCATGATTTTTAATGATGATCTTTCTTTAAATCCTTAGGAGTCACAATGAGAAAAAGTTTATTTACAAATAATAAATATTTTAAAACCATTTTTTCACTTTCATAGCTGCTTAAAAACTAGCGAATTGAAATTATATTCAAAAAATCTAAAAGCATTTGCTTGTCTCTCATTTACTAATGGTAGGTTGAAATTTCTTATAGTAATGAAACTGAATTTCAAACCTAAAAAACATTTGTATGTGATATATTTCAAAATAATGAAGAATATCTAACTTGCAGAATATGCATCCATTTTTAGACCAGTCAAACTACAGCTAGCTTGGATGCACCAACAAAACATATCTGTCACAAACACACAAATTCAAGATCTGCTCCTGAAGTAACACCCTCCAGGAGCTTTCTCATGGCTTCTCTGACCACCTCTGACCAGCTCATCTAGAGCCTTGTTCCATGTCGCTAACATAAACTGCTTCAGCAGCAATCCAGGGTGTTTTCACTAGATGCTAAAATAAATTTCCTCAAGGTAGAGCATCTCTTTAGTGTATAGAAGATTATATTAAAGACTATCAAATGTGATTCCTTGAACTCTGGCCTGATAACCTGCTGATTCTCAAACTATCGGTCCAAACTAACATCAACAGCAGCATCTCTTGCCAACTTTTTAGAAATGCAAACTCACAAGCTTCACCTGACACCCACAGAATCAGAAACTGTGCTGGTGTGGATTTTTGATTCATGCTCAAGTTGAAAACCACTTGGCTGAAGGAAATGATATTGAAAATGACATCTATAATCCACTCAAAAGCACAAAAGCTAGGAAGCCCTGTGTGTTTTGTTGTTGCTGTTGAAATTATAGAGATTTCTCCAACATTTTGTAAGAAAAATCTTCAAGGTTTGATGCCCACGTAAAGAAAGCTACACATTGCGTAAAGGTCATTGTCTGTATTGCTTCCTGATGTACTTTTAAACTTGGCTCAGTGGCCCAGAGTTTTGTAATTGCTCATTCTGTGCTCATTTACACATGGGCAACCTAAGTAGAGTAAGTCACTACCAGGGTAATATTGTCCAAGAAGGACCATGAAAACATATTTTTTACCCCCCCCAAAAAATCTCAGCAATTCACCTTCTGTGATGCCTAATATTCCAGAATTGACGATTCTAATCTGAGGGTGGGAAATTCACCTCCAGCAGGACTCCTTTCAGATGTAAATGGTTTTATGATGGGGGAAAGCAGCTACTATCTATCATTGCCTTTATTTATAAGATTAAGTTTGAAAACCAAGTAACACTGAAAGAATGTGATATAGAACAAGAATGGTTGAGATTTGGTGAAGTGGAAAATAAGTGAAAAAGAAGTCAGAAAATAAAAGAATAATAACAAAAAAAATCTGAAAATGAGAGACTGCCCAGCATGACATCCTAATGAGTTAAGGGTCAGTGTGAACTTGGCCATTTAAGTGTACGTTAAAGTGAGGAGGAGGAGGAGGAAAAGTAGAGAAAGAAAGAGAAGAAGAATGAGAAAAGGAGGAAAAGGGGACTTCTACTTGTGAGTTTTCTTTAATACCTGCTCTGGTTAGATCTTTTTATACCCACCATTCACAACAGCCAATGTTATCTTGCATGCACACATATCACCAATAAGAAATCTGTTTTCACCTCAGAGAGGCTTTCCTTAAAAGACAGCAAGAATTTGATCAACCAGTTTATTCCACGCAATTTTTAACCATCTCTGGAATATCAGAAACCAAAGGGTTCTTACATAGTGTGGAATTTAGAAGGTTCCAAGCCTGTTTGCCTGATGCCTATTTGCCTATCTGTCAAAGCTCTAAATTTCTCTCTAAAACTCTCAAAAAGAAACAGAGAAATTTGGGGACCAATGGTGGAATGAAAGCTAAAAGAGAAGCACGCTACCTGCAGACACATTGGAATACTATACTGTTTTGCTTACCAGAAAGCATCAGCAGGACTTGTTTGTGCCTGGAGTATATGTGATTCCAGGGATATTTCTACTAACCTCAGGCACCCTGAAAACTTAAACGCATTTCGGTTATTTTTGAAAAGGTAATGTCTCTCAGTAATGCATTCTTAACTTTCCATTTCCATTCTCCACCAGAAACACGCACCGCTACCAACAACACCATCATCACGATCCTTAAACAGTAGTGACCAAAGCCATTGTACAATATCATCCGGAGAGAAAGCTTAGCAGAGACAGGCCTGAACAGAACCAGTTTAGGTCCACACTGGCTTGAATACAGCTTGCATTAAACAAACATAGATGAGAATGTGAATAAGATTAAAGTGGAGCTACAAAGTGACCCACTGAATAAACCTATATTCTCTGAAATAGATGTTCAGGCATTCCTGGAGCCATACTTACTACATTTAAATGCATGCCTTAGGTTATTCTTGCTATAGTACCCCTTTCCTCCAAGTCAGCAGATACACAGGGCAAATATTTGAGAAGAAACAAGAAAGGGAGTTGAGAATATTAGAAAGTATTTCTCAGTTCTGTTTCTCCTGGGTTGGCTGGACCATCACATGCCTTGCATATGCAGGCTCACAGTATCTCAACACCACAAGCAAGAGAGAGCAGTTTTCTTTCTGAAATCTCCCTCACGAGTCCTTACATTCACTCTGTTTCACTGGCCCAGATTGAGTCACATGCACTTTGACCTGGGCAGGCATATATGAATAGGCTTAGACCCACATTAGGTACCCACTGTTGGGGTTGGAGATGGAATTCCCACTTAAAAAAATATTCTGTGAATGGACACAGGATGGTTCCATAAAAGCAAAATTGAAGTACTGTTATCAGAAAAAGGAGAAATGATTACTGGGTATCATAAAGTCACACATGTCAACTACAGTATAAACAACCGTTAAATATGAGCTTGTTAAAAGCAGCATGCACTGGCACACAGAAAACTAGCCTAGCAGTTGGGAAACTTGATTGGCTCTCCATCTAATTCACTGTGTGGCCTTGCAAAGTCCCACTGATTAGTCAGACTTTATTCTGCAGGAGAACCTGTAATTCTCCGAAGTTATCCTCAGTCTCCTCAGGGATCTAAAGAAGAGGGACTCCAGCAAACCCAATGCTCAGAGATAACCATTGGTAACATACATATGTTATTATTTTATACATGTACACACACCCTTTTTTCTAAGCTTAATTATGCTTTACTAATTTTGGGCATGAGATAAGGTCACAACTCTTAAATGTTCATTTTTTTTTATTTTTAAATTTTATTTATTTATTTATTTGAGATGGAGTCTTGCTGTGTCACCCAGGGTGGAATGCAATGACGCGATCTTGGCTTACTGCAAACTCCACCTTCTGGGTTCAAGTGATTCTCCTGCCTCAGCCTCTGAAGTAGCTGGGATTATAGGCGTGCACCACCACGCCCGGCTAATTTTGTATTTTTAGTAGAGAAGCGGTTTCACCATGTTGACCAGGCTGGTCTCAAACTCCTGACCTCAAATGATCTGCCTGCTTTGGCTTCCCAAACTGCTGAGATTACAGGCATGACCCACTGCGCCCAGCCTAATGTTCAATTGTAAGTCACTTTCATTGTCCTTCCTGTAACCGAAAAAGGGTCCATCTGCTTGCTGCTTATAGGAAGAGTAAGGTATGATAAAAAGAGAGTGAATTTTATTATTTGTTGACAGCAAGGGGGAAAGTGGCCAGAATCCTTTCCAAAAATTGCCACTTTCCAATTTCTGGAGAGAGGGCAGGGGTTTAAGAAACGGGGCTTGGAATGCAGAAGAGGTATCGGGGCTAGGAAGTGCCAGGCAGTGTGGGTGGCTCTGATGGCTTATCTTGAATTACTGTTCCATCTGGTGAAGGGACTGGCAGCATCAAGGGCTCAACCATGGTACAAATTAATCAGTCAATCTTGCAGTCAGTCTCTAGCCTGAAGTGAACTCCAGCCTGGAAGTAATCCCCTGCTAGGGAGAGAATTCTGGAGGAGCCTGGTTAATATCAGGCTTCAGCCACTGAAGCTTCTACGGAGATAGGTGATTAGATAAGTGAGCATGGTGTGAGCTTAACAAGCACACAGGTAAATAAATGTGCATAAGGCATGGGAGCATAAGGTGGGAAACGGAAGGGAGAGGAGTTTTAAAGCACATTCCAAGGCTGTATTTCAAGATGAAAGAAAACACATCTGTAGTTTGTCTCAAAGCACACCTTGAGACTGGGAAGAAAGAAGGAAAGAAAACAAAAGTTTTTGTTTTTTTGTTTTTTGGGTTTTTTTAGACGGAGTCTCGCTCTGTCATCAGGCTGGAGTGCAGTGCCGTGATCTCAACTCACTGCAAACCTCCGCCTCCCAGGTTCAAGCGATTCTCCTGCCTCAGCCTCCCAAGTAGCAGGGACTACAAGAAACAAAAGTTTTAAAACACAGTGTGAAGCTAAGCTACTCAGTTACATTGTCATAGTCAGGAAAATTTCTTTTTCTTTTTTTTTTTTTTTGTTTTGAGGCGGAGTCTCGTTCCGTCGCCCAGGCTGGAGTGCAGTGGCGCGATCTCGGCTCACTGCAAGCTCCGCCTCCCAGGTTCACGCCATTCTCCTGCCTCAGCCTCCCGAGTAGCTGGGACTACAGGCGCCCGCAACCACGCCAGGCTAATTTTTTATGTTTTTAGTAGACACAGGGTTTCACCGTGTTAGCCAGTATGGTCTCCATCTCCTGACCTCGTGATCTGCCCGCCTCGGCATCCCAAAGTACTGGGATTACAGGCGTAAGCCACCGCGCCCGGCCGATATTCTTTCTTTTTTACTCCGAGATTACCCTCCTGGGCAAACACTAATAATTCCTTAGGCTTATTCAGTCTAAGGATTAACATTTTGTTACCTTTTTCTTATTACTGGAAATAGAACCCTCAAGCTCTTGGAGGCTTGAGGATGCCACAACCACAATAAGGCATCCTAGAATGTCCAGTTGATGTGCTAAAACACGCTGTCACGGACTCCTGAAACATTGGTTGCGCAACAGGAAAGGCTAGAAATGTACTCCCTTTACTCATTGCTTCTGGAACCATCAGTACAGATCCAAGATACAGTCATTCTTCAAGATCAGAGAAAGAAAGATTCCTGTAGTGTTAAAATGACACAGAATCCCTAGGTTACACCAAAATAGGTGGCTATCTTCCTAGAGAATACCCAAGTTCCAGCGTTGAGTGGGCAGAGGGTGTTTCTCTGTCAGCTCAAGACTAGCTCCTCCTTTGCACTAGGGAAACCTTTGTTTACACAGAACTTGACTCTCTTCCTTCTCATGGTTAGTTTCTCTTTGGGTTTTGGTGAGTTTGCTTGGTGTCCTTTCCTGTCTATTGATCTACAAGGGCTAACTGTTCATAACATACTAACATTCGGTGTCCCCAACCCCATCCCAAAGTGTGTCAGGGTCTTAATTTCTTTCTTCCCAAGAAGTTTCTTGGCTCTTAATAAAAACTGCCTACCCTCTTTCTTAGCAGCCTTCGTGCTCCATACACCAAGGTGTATTGGAGGATTGTCCTTTGTCATGAGGGGAAAAATCTTCTTACACTTTCTTTCCACAATTCCGTGGCCTACTTGAGGGCTTTTCCCCCAGTGAAAATAGTAACAGAAAATATACACCACAATACTGATTTCCCTAAAATAGAAATAAATGTTTTGGTAACTTTTCAATGGAAACTCTGTAGGTGAATCCTAGTTAAAATGGAAGATGTACTAAGCACCAGATGTCTCTCTCTCTCAATCTCTCTCTTTTATGCACACACAAACACAGAGACAACGCAATGAAAAATAGGAAACTGCTAATTAGGAAAAAAAGAGATTTGAGGTTGAGTGGCTGGTTGAGTTAAAATACTCAAGGTCAGATTTAATTTTCAATGTTCAGTTATTTTAATAGGCAAAAGGCATATATGTCAGGATACCTCATTCAGAGGATTATTTTCCTACCCTTATTTCTTCTTAAACCAAACAACATTATACAACATTCTGGTTGGCAAATCACTCCTATTTCCGTATTTGCCTTATGTGGTTTCAGCCGTCTGTTTGTGGTATGAGTACTTTTTTCACATGCAGAATCCAAACTGGATTCTCCACCAGTTTGTGAGGTAGACACTTGGAGAGTTCTTGCCTCCCATCAGGCAAACTGCTTCAAAAGTGAATAGCTTTCAGATCCCTTTTGTGACATGCCTAGGCCAGCAAGATTTTTGATGACTTCCAATCCCAAATCCATTATCTCGTTAAAGGAGGGCTTAGTGGCAAGGCGTTCTTTGACAATAGCATTAAATAGTAATCTGATATAGATTTCTTGCTAGAATTTGGAAATCATTTTATAACTTAATTTGTTTCAATGCTGTAAAAGTTACCATTTTCAGAAGAATCCACATGGATCTCTATCAGCTCTATTTGAGGACAGGAGTTTATCATCATTATTTTGCATTGCTATCTTCTTCCATGGAGAGAAAAATTACTAAATGTGTTATGAGTATTAGGGAGCTTTGGGCCATAAAATGCAATTCGAACACTTAGTGAAACATTCCACATCAATATCTTTCTTATTGATTTGGAATCAATGACAAAAATATTTTTATAGAGACAACATTTTCCTTTATTCTGGCTTTTTTAATACCTAGAACACTTTTTCACCAGATATATCTTCTCTACCTTTCTACATTTTTTTATTTCTTTGCTCAAAGTTACCTTTAAATAAGATCTAACCTGACCACATCATTAAAATTTGTAACCTCTTCTACAATATTTCCAATCTGCCTTATCCCTTGCTATATTTTCCCCACAGCATTTATCATCTTTTAATATAATAAATAAAATTATTTAGACAACTTGCTGTTCATTATCCATCTCTACGTTCTACAATGTACACTGTAAAGGCAGGAATTTTTGACTGCTTTGTTCAGTAATGTTTCCCCAGTACATGGTACTGTGTTTGACATGTGATGACTCCCTCAATAAGAATTTGTTATATGAATGGATGAATGCCTGAACTTATGAATAAATAACTAAAAACCAAAAAATGGTGACAAGTTATCTATCTAAACAATTTGGTTTCACAGTGAATAATCTACTGAAATAACAACACATGATTTAACAAGAAAAAGAAGTTAACGGCTGTCAAATAATGGTACCTTTTAATTTTACTTATAAAAGTAGATCACAATTTACAGGTGGAATCATTTAATTATGCAATATACGATTGACTTAATAGTGTTTTCAGTTTATAATTTCGAGTCTCTTTTTATGTTAATATTTTAATATAAAGTCAAACTTTTTTTTTCATTGAAACAGGTAAGAGAAATTACAGATAATTTTAGTTTGTCAGTTATGATAATGCTATTTGTGGCTCTCATGACCCTTGACTCACAAAAGATGGGACAAATTATCATTTTTTTTAGGTAATAAGTTTTACTGCTAATTCAGATCTTTGTGTTATGTGTCCCAAAGCTCTCTTAGGTTCTAACAGTGACAGATATTGATTCATTTAAATAAACATCATGTATAACTTTTTAACTTTATGTTATATGGTTTTAAAATTCTTTTATATTTGGTAGGATAATTATAAATTATGTTTTGATGATTTGTATTCACTGCATTGCCTTAGGTATTGGGCATAGGTAGTGTGTTAGTCAAGGTTCTCCAGAGAAACAGGAGCAATAGGATATCTTATGTATGTGCATGTGTGTGTCTGTATGTGTAAAGAGAGAGAGAGACACCAAGATTTATTATAAGGAATTGGCTCCTGTCATTACGGAGGTTAAGAAGTTTCAAGATCCTTAGGTGGCAAGCTGGAGACCCACGAAAGCTGATGCTGTAAGTTCCAGTGTGAGTCTGAAAACAGATAATCGATGTCCAGCTGGAAGACAGGAGGAGAGAGAGAGAATGAACTCTCTTTTACTCAGCAGTTTTGTTTTATTCAGGCTTCCAAGATGAAAGCTCTGCCACATTGCGGAGGACAGTCTGCTTTACTATAATAACTCTATGGATTCAAAAGTTAATCTTCCCCAGAAATATCCTCACAGACACATCCAGAATAATGATTAACCAAATATCTGGTCATCCACACCCCAGTGAAGTTAGCACATAAAATTAGCTATCACATTAGTATGTTAGGACAGTCTGGCTCAGTGAGCAGTCAGGTTCCCGAAGTTTAAGTAGCGTTAAGTCCAAGCCACCACCCAGCAGGTGGCACCCACAGCCACTCTGTCAGAAAGAGCTATTTTATCTCAAAATTGTTGTTTTAATCAATTACTTCTGTATTATCTTAATTTTACACAGATCTACTTTTTATAGGCAGGGAGCAATTCAGATCCTTCAATATTTAACCTTTATATATGAAGAATACTTTTGTATTCATTTGATAAGAACCATCTTGATACCTTGTGTATATTACCAGTTTTACATATCTGATGATTTTACCTTGGTTTTACATGGCTCAATTTCTAGATGGATAAGCTATCTTAAATTCATTATTAAACAGCACTACTATAATACTTTAAATATAAAATTTACAAAATAAGCAATCATTATTTCTAAAGAATACTATGTGCAATTAAAATTTTTACATGTCATCTTTGAGTGTTAGCCTAGGGGTAGTATAAATTTTAGTGCATGACTTGTGGAACAACGTATAACACTTTAGTGAACACCACTGGGAACTCATATGTCTTTACAGTTTGTAATGTCTGCCCCTGTAGAGTATAAGAGTGGAGAGGCCGGGCGCAGTGGCTTACACCTGTAATCCCAGCACCTTGGGAGGCCAAGGCGGGCAGATCACTTGAGGACAGGAGTTCGAGACCAGCCTGGCCAACATGGTGAAACTCGGTCTCTGCTAAAAATACAAAAAGTAGTTGGATGTAGTGGTGTGCACCTGTAATCCCAGCTACTTGGGAGGCTGAGGCAGTAGAATCACTTGAACCAGGCAGGCGAAGGTTTCAGTAAGCCGAGATTGTGCCATTGCATTCCAGCCTGGGCGACAGAGTGAGACTCCATCTCAATTAAAAAAAAAAAAAAAGTGGACAAATTACCTGTATAGATTCAACTTTTCTCTATATCTACAAATCTAATTATTGCTAGTCAGCACAGAAGCCTCTTCAAGTCCATTCCTTTGTCCTTATTATATTACCCTCTGATATTTTCAGAAGAATTTAGATAGAAAAAAAATTCTTTTATGATTGAACTATAGTCTAAAAAGCTATGGTTTCATTAGTGAAAAATAATAATAGAAATCAAAATATGGGTGCTACGGGTCACACTGTATTATTCACATAAGGACTGGGAATAAATCAATTGCTATTTTATCATCTGAACGTTGTGCCCTTTGATAAGAAGCTCCTCCCCTCTCCCAAGAGTATAGCAGAAAATACAAAGACATAGGACACACAGAATTTTAGACAGCATCGGCATACTATTAAGGAAGAATAGAAAGAAAAGGAGACCAGCCATATTCAATTCTTTGAAATGTCATCTACATCCTCCATTAAGTTTTTAGTTTGCAATAAACTATATGCTACAATGTGGATGTTAGTGTGTGTGTATTTGGTTTAGAATATGTATCTGTTGTAAAACCAATTTATCTTACACATGCACACAATCTAGCAACCAACTGAGGAAGTGGTAAATGTTAGGAGTTTGGTATAAAGTCTAGTAATTTAGGGACATTTTAAGGTTATAACTATAGCTGCTTTTGTAATTTTAGCTTTTATGCAAAAGTCTGAGTCTTCATGGATTAAAATATGTCATGTTTGTATTTTTCATCTTGCATTCAGTGACAAATGCACCTTTACTTCAGTAAGGGAACAAAGATAATCTGAAAAAATTAAAGCTCTCCAAAAAAAATTGAACTTACAAATAGAGGCGTTATTGTTTTATTCTAGAAGCATTAGTTAAGAAAAAATCTTTAAATAGAGTAGTCATAAAATTCTCAAATTTCTCATATATGTGCACACATCTTCATTTAATGTAAAATTATCTAACTTTGGAATCAGAACCTTTCAAAATAAATTTTCATTGCATTTTCTGAAGGAAGTAATGTGACAGTTTACTCTCTAATTCGGGGCTCAACCACAATTTTTAAAGTGACACCCAGATTTTTTTCTTTCTAAGATTTTAGCCTTGGGGATAGCAAGAAGGGCTATAACATCCAGTGTCATCTACATTCTAAGCATGTTGTCATCTTTTATTCAATTCAGGATGTACTGTCAATTTCTTGAAAAGTCATTCAGAAAATTAAATTTTGTTTCGAGTGTAAGATTAGAATGAAAAACAAAGTTATTGGTTTAAAACATAGTTTAATTTCTTGATTGCATTTAACTTGACTGATTGGCCTACATTGTAAAACAGATCATGTAACAATACTTCATATTTTTGCATAGTCACTGCCTTAGTCTGTATTGTGCTAAATTTTTAAGAAACAGAAATTTATTTTCTCACAGTTCTGGAGGCTGAGAAGTCTAAAATCAACACTCTGGAATGTGGTGAAGGCCTTCTTGCAGTGTCATCTCATGACAGAGGGTAAGAGGATGAAAAAGTACATGCAATGAAGAAAGAAAAGGGGGCTAAATTCATCCTTTTATAAGCAACTCACTCTCATGATAACAGCGTTAATCTATTCATGAAGGCAGAGCTCTCATGGCCCAATCACCTCTCATCAGTCCCCACCTCCGAACACTGTTACAATGGGGATAAACTTCCAGCACATGAACTTTGGAGGACACATTCAAACCACTGCAATCCCTATATACATTAAATCATTCCAGAACAATCATACATTTACCTTTGGAAAAAATTTTAAAGGAAGGTTTTACATTTTGCTGGAAGAAGTTTTTCTAAGTGCATTTAAAAATTTGTTTCCACTTAAAAAAATTATGTTTACCAAGGTTTTTTCCCTGCCTATGCTTGCCAGCAACTGCACAGAAGAGCTCTACAAACCCCAGGGCAGGAAGGGAAGTAGAGAATATTAGAGTCAATAATAATCCAGCTTCCCTGTATCTGTAGCAAGCTCCTGCACTACTAGCTGCATAGCTCCATGCCTTTTAAAATTTGCTGAGGTACTGAAACCACACTTTGGCTGTTTCTGCCTTGCTACCACATTGTGGCCAGCTGACCGCATTCTCTATATTAGATCTAATTTTAGGATGCTTAATAGCAGCAATATGGCAGAGATTTTAAGATATCAGGGGACATGGGGACCAGTTAAATTGTGATTCTACTGTCTCTACAGTCTTTGCAAACACAACATTAGATAACAATTTGATAGTCCGAATATCACTCATTCTATCCACAGAATGTGACAGTTATTTCCTCCTTCTTGAAGTATATTTCTTGGCTTTTATCAAACCAGTTCTCCTTTGGTTCTTCTTCAAGCTCTGCTGGCTTTTCTCATCTTCTCACACTATGCAGTTTTAAGTGCCTGACACTCAGTCCTCAGGTCTTTACTTATTGTGAATTCATTCCTTAGGGAATCTAATGAATCCGTGGTTGCAAAGACCATCTGTATCCACTGATGCAAATTTGTATGTGCAGCCCCAAAAAATCCTTAAACTTCAGGCACCATATCATTAAACAGTACCAACATTTCCACTTGAATGTCCAGTAGGCCTCTGGACCTCAATATGCTTAAATATTCACTCCTGATCTTAGCCACCATCATACTTTCTGCATACCCTTCTGTGACCCACCCCCACCCCTCACCTCCCTGTCCCCAGGACTTCCTCTTCTCCAGAAAAGAAACTTATCTTTCTCTAGTTGCCTAAGATAAAAAGATATTGCCTTCATCACTGACTCCTCTACTTCTCCCAGAACTCAATTCATTTGCAAATTTTATTGGTGCTACCTTCAAAGTACACTGAAAAGGTAATCATTCAACTTCATCTACTCTTGTTCTCATTGACCTTTCACAATATGGGTTGATCATAACATGCCTCTGGTCAGAAACACTGGATAGTTGTCTATTTCACCGAACATCAAAGCCAATGTCTTTACAAGGTCCTATATAAATCATCCCCTTTACATCCTCTCAAATTTCATTTCCCACAACTTTCTTTCACTCTATTCTGGTGATGCCGGTAGGTCAGGCACTCTCCAATGCCAGAGCCATTTTACTTTTTGTTTTCTTTGTCAGAAAGCGGTATCACCACATATGCAATGCACTCACTCCCTTTACTTCTTTCAGATTTTAACTTCAATGTAATTTGTTCAGAGAAGTCTCCCTAGTCACTGTATATAGTAATTCCCCCTCTCATTCTCTCCATATACCTACTCTTTTTCCCCATAGCCTTTCTCATGATCAGATATATTTATATTCATATTTGGCTTACTGACTATCCTACCACTGAATTATAAACTATAAAAGTTGGGCCTTTATTCCAAGCTGTTTTTTCACATCTACAAAAATGTCTGGTATACAATAGACAGTTTTTTCATATATCTAAACCAGAGCGAGATACTGCGAACCTAATGAAGTTTAACCGTCAGTCCTCTTATTTGACATGGGCCCCTATAAGTACTGAGAAGTGCTGGGAGGTGTTTAGTGTTGTAGGTGTTCAGTGTAGGTGAGAGGAAAGCCAGTTTAGAATTATGAAGTATGCGAGCATATATGGAAATTTGCCTGAAGGAATGTCAGATGAAATCAGCATGACTGACTTCAGTAAATTGTCAAGATTTCTTTCCTCATCCTAAATAAATATTCTTTCTCATCTCAAATTTTTGGTTACACAATGTCGTATTCTGTTTTCTTAAGGAGATCCCCTCAAATTCTATAACAACCCAATAAAATGAGCATATGCCAACATAGATCACCGAGCTTTTCAGGGAAGAGACAGCAGACAAGTTTGTTGGCAATCAAGTATCTTCTTCAAAAGAAGATATCCAGACCCTGTGTGACTACTCTTGGATCACAAATGATTCATCCTGACAGCATTACCAAGTCTAAGGTTGCTTTAATGAGCCAGTGATTTCTGTTCTTTAATACCAACATCAAAGAATAAATTAGCATGAATAGTACACAAATGTAAGTATTGCATGTATCTTTAGCTGCAACAGTGCACAATTACATATGCAGAACTCACTTCTAAAAAGGAGTTAATACACATTTTTTATTTTCATATTTTTCCCAAAAGATAAAAATTTAATATATATGATAAATATTAAAGGGGTATTTAGGTCCATAAGACAAATTTATCTAAAAATATTTTTTAGGCTGGGCGTGGTAGCACTTTGGGAGGCCGAGGTGGGCAGATAGCGAGGTCAGGAGATCGAGACCATCCTGGCTAACACGGTGAAACCCCATCTCTACTAAAAATACAGAAAAATTAGCCAGGCATGGTGGCGGGCACCTGTATCCCAGCTACTCGGGAAGCTGACACAGGAGAATGGCATGAACCCGGGAGGCGGAGTTTGCAGTGAGCCAAGATCACGCCACTGCACTCCAGCCTGGGCGACAGAGCAAGACTCCGTCTCAAAAAAAAATATATATATATATTTTAAATTATGGATTTCTCCAAATTGTCTCCATTTTTTATGTGTATACTTCAAACAGTTCTAATTTTTGTTTTGTTTTCTAAATCATCAATTCTGGTTTGCTTTTTCTTTTGTTTTTCTTAGGTCTTCCTTGTGACTATGGTTAATTATGCCTAATGAGAATATTTAGTTGATTTTAATTGTTTTATTAAGGAAATTACACAAGTTTAGAAATTTTATCTCTTGGTCAGGTGCTGTAGCTCACACCTATAATCCCAGTACTTGGGGAGGCCAAGGCAGAAGAATCACTTGAGGCCAAGAGTTTGAGACCAGTCTGGTTTACATGGTGAAAACCCATCTTTACTAAAAATACAAAAATTAGCCACCTGTGGTAGCACACACCTGTAGTTCCAGCTACTCAGGTGGCTGAGACACAAGAATTGCTTGAACCTGGGAGGTGGATCTTGCCTCACTGCAACTTCCACCTCCCAGGTGAGGCTGAGGCTGAGGATGAGGGTGAGGGTGAGAGTGAGAGAGAGAGAGAGAGAGAGAGAGAGAGAGAGAGAGAGAGAGAGAGAGAGAGAGAGAAACCTTTTAATGAGACTAGGATTTCCCTTATATTTGTTTTATGTGATAGCTGCTAGTTTATTATTTAGTGGTCAGAAGTTATATCCTATAAAATATCTGCTTTTTAAAATGTATAACATTTTTGTCATGAGTTGATTTTTATAAATGTCTATGGGTACTTGAAAAGTAGTTGTTCTCAGCCTAGAGCAGTATTTTTTAATTTATATAATACACTAAGGTATATCTTGAAATATTTGTATCTTAGTTCAGAAAACTTAGGGCTGTTTATCCAAAAAACAATATACATTTTTACTGGAAAGCTAGCACCAGTTATGTGACTACCGAGACAGTTGAGCTATTTGAGCACATTAAGAATAAAATGGAGTTCTTTTTTTCAAGAAACAGAAGCATTAAAAGTTTGTAGTACAGGTTGAGTATCTCTTAACCAAAATGCTTCGGGCCAGAAGTATTTTGGATTTTGACTTTTTTTTTTTTTCAGATTTTGGATTATTTTCATGTACATAAGGAGATATCTTGGGCGTGGGACCCAAGTCTAAACATAAAATTCATTCGTTTCATATACATCCTATACATACAGCCTGCAGGTAATGTTATATAATACTTTTAATAATATTGTGCATAAAACTGATCAGAAGGCCAAGGTGTCAATATCTTCACCACCAAGTTCAGTCTGTGGTTATTTAGCATCATTATCATTCCTGACTATAATTTTTTGGATACAGGGTCTCATTCTGTTGCCCAGGCTGGAGAGCTGGAGTACAGTGGCATGATCTTGGCCCACTGCAACCTTGACATCCCAGTGATACAGCTCTGATGAGTGGAGGAACACCAGGGCTCTTGTCTCACATCAAATTAGATCAGACTACACAGACACATGTGGAGTGGTTTTAAGGAGCGAACCGTTTAATAGTCAAGAAGAGGCAAGAAGGAAGGGAGAAGGGAGAAGGAAGAAGCTCCTTTGTACAGAGACAGAGGGAGAGGGGCTCCAAAGCCAAAAGAGGAGGTCCCCACCTGCCTGGATACCAGCCATGTGCATATACAGAGGCTGGAGGAAGTGGTGTCTGATTTGCACAGGGCTTAGGGGATTGGTTTGACTAGGCGTGTCATTTTAGAAGCCTGCGAAAAAGCTGGCCCTCCCACTCTAGCCTTTTAATATGCAAATGAAGGGCGCCATGATGTTCTACACACGTGGGGATATGCGGGGGCAGCCATATTGCCAGGAACACACTGGGAAAGGGCAAGAAGGCCCCTCTGGGAATCACCACGTTTGGGTGGACCCAGTGTCTAATGGCTTGCATTTGCATATCAAAGGTTGCCAGCCAGGGCTTTACAGGAAACTTTTCTGGAAATGCTTTAAAAAAATTAAAACTTCCCAAGGATCCTTTGCCTCTGTATCTGCCTAAAATAATTTCTTAGTATCTCCTACAACACCACCCTCAGGGGATCTTTCCAATTAGCTCAAGTGATCCTCCCAATTAGCTGGAACCACAGGTGTGTGCCACCATACCCAGGTAATTTTTGTATTTTTTTATAGAGACAGGGTTTTGCCATGTTGCCCATGCTGGTCTCAAACTCCTTCACTCAAGCAATCTGCCCACTTTGGCTTCCCAAAATGCTGTGATTACAGACATGAGCCACCGTGCCTGGCCCCTGACTCTGAATTTATATGCTGCCGAAAAGCAATCATTTTTCTACCCTTGTCCATACATAAGTATTCAACGGAAAAAATATGACATAACATTAAACAGTAAAAAAACAACGTGCCCAGGCAAGCCAAAGCAGCACAGTAGCAAAACCAATTTCTTAAATAACAGCAACAACAAAGAACAGTAGGCTTTCAGTGTCTACCTACAATGCTGTGCTTTGATGAAAATGTTACTGTATGGTATATTTTATGTTTTTAGATAAGAAGAAATATCAGAAACAGTTGAGGGAAGAGAAAGTGGCCCCTCTAAGGATAAGGATGCATTCTGCCTGATGGTTTCTTTGTTTCCTCCAGAGTCATCTGCCTCATTAACAATGGTTTGTGTCTTAGAAGTCTGGCTTTGATTTTATAAACTGACATGATTTCTTCTTCTGTTATGAATGCCCGCTGCTCTCATCTTTCAATAAGCCCATTACACATTTTTATCATGTTGTGTATAGGCACTTTTTCTACAGTGTTAAAGTCATTTTCACCATCACTATTATCACGATCACTTTGATTCAGTACCATTTTGGCTATTTTACTTTCAGTCAATGAATGAATAACTGCAACCTCATTATCAATGTTAAAAACTTCTTCAATATCCATTTCTTTCAGCTTACTAACAGACTTTCAAGGTGTATTTTTTTCCATATGTAGGGAGGTCAGACATCATTTTTTTCTCACTTGACATGGAATCCTTCAAAGTCACCACCTTGTTCATCATCATCACTGAGCATAGTTGCAAGCCAGAGGTTGGGCCAGGCATGTACAACTGTGTCTTTTAGTCACTGTATTTCAAGCATTTGCAACAGCACATATAGCATCCTTCATGCTAAACTTCTTTTGAAAACTTTCCACACTATGCTTCTGTTCATTGATGCTAGTATGCTGTTCAAGAAAGTGTTTTTTATATTTACTCCTTCTTGATCTATGGATACCTTGGTCACATGGCTGAAATAATAGTCATATTTAGGAGAATGTACATGGCATAAATATTATTTCTGATGAGGATTCCAGCTGGGGGATGAGCAGAACAGCTATCAAGGAAGAACAAAATCTTTCAAGTCCTCATCCAGTCCAGCTTCCCTGCAGTGAGTACCAGGTGCTGATACAAAATGTTTGTGAAACCAATTAGCAAAGGTGTCCCTGGTGGTTCATGCCTTTTTGTTTGCATAGTAATGGACCATTTAAAAAAATTCACTCTTTGAAAACAGCAAGGATGCAGACTTTTCCTATCACAGCAAGTTTACACTGATGCATGCCTGCTGCATTAGCACATCCCAGCACAGTTACTCTGTCCTTGGCATCCTTAATTCCCATAGGGGCTGTCTCATCAGCTGTAGTCAGTGTCTTTCTGGGGCAATATGCCAACACAGTGATACTTCACCAGCATTATAGACTTGTTCAGGTGTCAGATTTTCATCAGCAATGACCTTAGCACACTTGTCAATGAATTTCTCCACTGCTTTGTAATCAGTAGATGCTTTATCACTGAAAATCTCTAAACATTTAATGTCACATCTTTCCTTAAATTTCTGCAACTAGCCTGTTGAACATTCACGCAGTTTTCCTCAGTTTTCAGTTCACTGTGATAGATCTTTGTTTGTTTCATGATCAGTGTACCATTAAGTGGCATGGATTCATTGCAACACTGACAGATCAGCTCTTTCCATACAAGACTGAAACCTTCACTTTTGGCTTTGTGCAGTGTTTTTCCATTTTCCATTAAGATCTGCTTATCACTTCTTGCATAGCACAGTTCATCCTTCTGTTTCTTCAGGCCACATATAGTGGTCATTCCAACCCCATACTCATCTGTAGGATGTTTCACACTGACACCACTGTCCAGTTTCCCCAACTGCTTGACTTTTTGTGCTAAACATAAATGTTCCCTCTTTTTCTTATCACTGTAACCCATAGGGCTATGTGATGTAGGCCTATTTCTTTTGACATTTTCAGCAGTATCTTTATAACACAGAGTAGATAGTAAGCAAAATAACACAGTGAGTAATGCACATAGGTCTTGGCCCCATGTGGGGCATTGCAGGAAACCTGCCCCTGGTACGTCCAGCATGTACGTGTGCCATTTTATTACCCTTTCCATGAATGCTTGTGTCGGAGGAACATGGAAATGTGTGAAAAAGATAGTGCAGCTAAAGGGAGCTGAGGGAGTCTTTTTTCCCTTTGGTACACTAAATAAATTGTGTGTTGTGCATGTACATTTTGACTGTGATCCACCACATGAGGTTGGGTGTGAAATTTTCCACTTGAGGCATCATATGGGTGCTCAAAAGTTTTGGATTTGGGAGCATTTGCAATTTTGAATTTTTGGATTAGGTATGTTCAGCTGTATACTACATCCATGGAAATAAGGATCACTTCAAAAAAAAGAGAATAGATGTTATAAAGTCAACTTCTTCTAAACCAAATATAATGTTTTATATGATAATTTTATAAAATAAATTCTATTAATTAAAACTAAAACTCTTAACATATTCGTGCAACTTGAAAAACTATTTTGGTATGTTCCCAGTGTCCAACAAATACATCACAAATATTAAAAGATGATTATTAAAGAGTTTAAGCCAAAGCTCACAAAATTGTTTTTTAATTTGGTTTTCAGCAAAGACTAAAGCAGAAACAATTTTGTGAGCCAGGCATTTCCAATCAGATTAGAATTAGAAACCTATATGTTTCCTATGTACTAAAAATGCTGGCATTTCCCTTAGATATAAATTCTCTTTAATAAATATTATATGCCTATTACATAACAAAAGAAAGGTAGGTAGTTTGAGAAACAAAAATAAACACCTAAAAATATGACACATTTTCTACCCTTAAGAACCTGAACTCTCTGAGGAGGATAGATAGATCTAAAATAAATTTGAGAAAAAGACAGATTATAAGTACAAATACATTCTAACACACTTCTTTCTGACTTCTCCTCTGAAATCAAAGAAAGATATGAAATTCGGCACTTGACCGGTTGATTGACAAGCTCTATGTTCACTGAAATTCTCATGTGTGACTTTAATTCAAGTACTTTAATTATAAGTCACTGACTTTTAACTTTTCAAAGAAAGTATCCCCAACCCTCCCTCCAACCAAATGCATTCTGGAGATCTCAAAGCAGATAGGAAAAATTGGGGGCTAGGAACACAACCTGGGGAAGATTAAAGCAAAGGGGCCAATCAAAGAATTAGATTTACTTAGCTGAACCAGAACCTTACCTGGGTAGAGGGAAAATAGGAGGGAATCATTCTCCCAGTTCTCAACTGGGAATCATTCTTGCAGTTGAGAACACTTATTAAAAGTGAAGTATATATAATACAACTGACCCTTTAATAATATGGGGGTTAGAAGTTCCTACACCAGCCCAGTCAAAAACTCACATGTCACTTTTGACTCCTCAAAATCTTAACTACTAGCCTGTAATCTTAGTAGTTAAGTTTGAGTCAAGTACTTGGCCTTTGGGAGGCCAAGGCAAGAGAGTCACTTGAGGCCAAGATTTCAACACCAGCCTGGGCAGTAAACATAGCAAGACCCTGTCTCAATAAATAATTAAAATTAGCCAGGTGTGTGAGTGCACGCCTGTAGACCCAGCTACTCAGGAGGCTGAAACAGGAGGATCGATTGAGTCTGGGAGGTTGAGGCTGCAGTGAGCTGTCATCACGCCACCGCAGTCCAGCCTGGGCAACAAAGCAAGACCCTGTCTTAAAAAATAAATGAATAAATAAATAAATAAATAAAATAAAATAAAATAAAAAAACTTTAACTACTAATAGGCTACTGCTGACAGGAAGCCTTGCCAATAACATAAACTATCAGTTAACACATATTTTGTACATTATATATACTATATACTGTATGCTTACAATAAAGTTAGAGAAAATAAGAAAATCATAAATAAGATATATTTACTATTCATTAAGTGGAAGTGGATCATCATAAAGTTCTTCATATTGAGTAGGCTGAGTAGGCTGAGGAGGAGGAGGAGGAAGAGAGAGAAGGGGATGGACTTGCTGTCTCAGGGATGGCAAAGGTAGAAGAAAATCTGTGAATATGTGGACTCATGCAGTTCAAACCCATGGTGTTCAAGGTTCAATTGCGATTCAAAAATTTGGTGTAATACTGAACTGCAGCTGTTAAGACTATGATGTGAATGTAGTAAGTTGAGACACAGAGAAGGCAGATAGAGGGTGATGACATTTTTATATGCTGTATCCAACTTGCTTCTCCTGATGTTACAAATTGTTTAGTCTTCTGAGTTAGCCCAGAAAAGAAAAAGTATCTGTTTATTTTCCCTGGTGCAGTGAGAAGCACGATGAAAGAAATCATCTCTTGCCACCAGATGGTGCCCTGCTTCCCCTGGGGAATGTAATGAAGGGCCGTCAGTAGCTGCTGAATGCAGAATCTGAGTGCCTTCAAGTGGGAACTTCTGAGTTATTTGGTCATGGGTGTTTACTAGGAACTGAGTACAAGGCTGCCATAGTCTATTCCAAAACGTTCCCTCTCTCTCATTTCCTTTCTGACAACTCTTCTTCCCTCTCTTCTACCATTCATCCAGACCCTTAGCCTCCTTAATTTACCAAGAGAAATCAGAAGAGAAGCTAGAAGCCATCATTCTCAGCAAACTAACACAGGAACAGAAAACCAAACACCTCATGTTCTCACTCATAAGTGGGAGTTGAACAATGAGAACATATGGGCACAGGGAGGGGAACATCACACACCAGGGCCTGTTGGGAGATGGGAGGAAGGGGAAGTAGAGCATTAGAACAAATACCTAAAGCATGCAGGGCTTAAAACCTAGATGATGGCTTGACAGGCGCAGCAAAACACCATGGGACATGTATACCTGCGTAACAAACCTGCATGTTCTGCACATGTATCCCAGAACTTAAAGCAAAATAAAATATAAAAATATATACACACATATACACACACATATAAATATATGTATATGTATGTCCAACACATTTACTTGTTCCTATCAAAGAAAGATATGAAATTAAATAGCTGACCAATTTAGATGTTATAAATAAATTTACGTTTTATATATATATATACACACACACACATATTCTGGGTTTCCCTTGGCAAATTATGTATGTGTATATCTCTATTAAATATTTTTCAAACTTAGTGTCATTTGTTCAGAATTAACAAGTTTTCAATTTATAACTTACTTTCTCAAATGTCTTATACTGTATGTCCAATTTACTCTGCATCATTTCTTCCTCTAGTAAGGAAACAAGGGTGCCAGTGGGAGTCTAACTGCGCCTCCAGCACCTTGAAAACATAAATGCTCATAATGATCATTTCTCATCATGTTTCTTGACCCTCTGTTCCACAGACACTACATTTACTAGTATCATCAAATGTTGACTCACTCTAGAAATCATAAAATTTTTGTTCTTAGAAATGCTTGGATTTCTTTTTCAGCTTTAATGAGGCATAACTGACAAACATTGTGTATATTTAAGGTGCACAATGTGTTTATGTATACACACAATGTGAAATGATTACCACAAGCCAGTTCATTAGCACATCCATCACCTCACATAGTTACCCTCTTTAATTTTTGTTTTGTTTTGTTTGAGACAGGGTCTCACTCTGTCGTCCATGCTGGAATGCAGTGGTGCCATCTCAGCTTACTGCTGCCTTGACCTCCTGGCCTCAAGGAATCCTCCCACCTCAGCCTCCTAAGTAGTTGGGCTTTTCTTTTCTTTTGTGGTAAGAGTACTCAAGATCTACTCTCTTAGCAAATTTCAAGTTGGCAATACACTATTATTAACTATGCTCATCATGCTATACATTAGAGCTCCAGAACTTATTCATTTTATAACTGAAAATTTGTATCCCCTGACCAACATTTACTCATCTCCCCCACCTCCCAGCCCCTGGAAATCACCATTCTACTCTCTGCTTCTATGAATTTGACTTTTTAAAATTCCACATATAAGGGAGATCATACAGTATTTATATTTAAAGGGTTGAATTTCTTAAAACTGGTGAGAGACTAGAGACAGACTGTTTAAGATGAAATGCCCCTTAGGGGCCATTTATGACCAACCTGCTTATTCAAACAGGAAATCTAAGTTAAATAACTAGTTTTTTAACTCAACAAGCAAATTGTTGAAAGAGAAGGAAAAGAAAGATAGAAAAAGCAAAAAGGGAAGTGGGAAGACAGGGACACAGAGAGGGAAGGAACTGGGAAGGAAGGAAAGGAAGGAAGGATGGAGGGAGGAAGGGAAGAAACCCTATCTTGACATCCAGGATGTCCCAGGTGCAGAGCAGTATTTGTAAGCCTGCATTTAGAAGGCTAATTTCTAACTCTGAAAGTTACTTGCACATTCTCCAACCAAGAAGTATGAGTTTAATGCTTCTACCTTTCTAAATTTTTCTATAACTTTCAAAGACCCCATAAGAATATATTTTTAATTTTTAATTTTTGTGGGTATATAATAGGTGTATGTATTTATGGGGTACATGAGATACTTTGATACAGGCATACAATGTGTAATAATCACATCATGGTAAAAATGAGGTATCCATCCCCCTCAAGCATTTATCCTTTGTGTTACAAATAATCCAATTATACTCATTTAGCTATTTTTAAATATACAATTAAATTATTATTGACTGTAGTTACCCTCTGTGCTATCAAGTACTAGGTCTTACTATGTTTTTTTTTAATGAAGAGTTTGCCAGGTGCTTGCTTCTCAGACTTCTGTCTTTCCTTTTTTCCAGTATCCTTGGAAATGTCACTTATTCATAAATACAACCAATACTTAAATTTTTCTATCTATCATGCCTTGATGATAGATCATCTTGTCCAAATATGGGCTGATTAAACAGGTATTTAGTTGGTATAGACCAGGTGCCCATAACTGAAATAAATACTGCGGGTTCCTTCCCTCACAGACTTTTCCATCTAGGAAAAGCAAAACCAACATTACATTATGATGTAAAACTTAAGATGGATTTTATGGTGCACATGAGTGGGTCTCAAACCTGAGCATCAGTCACCTGGAAGACTTGCTTAAACACAGAGCCTCATCTCCAGAGGTTCTGTCTCTGTAGGTCTGGACTGGGGCCAGATAATTTGCATTTCCAACAAGTTCCCAGGTGATGCCAATGCTACTTGTCTGCAAACCACACTTTCAGAACCACTGGTCTAAACTTAAAGAGATAGTAGAATTTTGAACCCTTTGAGGGGATGTGAAATCAATTCCACTTTCTTCTGACATAATTTGTGCTTCTTTGCAAGATTAAGTTTGAAGAAAATGTCCCATTACTAAATTAAATTTTAAGACCACAATTAAAAAAAAAAAAAGACCATTTATCGTCAGCTGTGAAAGCATCTCAGGTATATTTTTACCATTTCTTATTTTCCAAACTTTCCATCATGTACATGTATTACTTTCATGTGAGAAAAATCTTAAATAAAAATATTCATGTCTTCATTGGAATAAGACAAATTTGAACTCGAAGACCAGTTTTGCTATTTACCAATCAGTGATCTTGGGCAAATTTCTTTTACTTTTTCAATTTTTTATTTATAAGTAATACCTCTACATATTTCTAAAGTAAAATATTAGAAAAAATCTGTTACAGAAAAGTCTCACTTCTACACCATCCCCAGTCAACCTATCATCTCCAAATGCAAATATTTTTATTCGTTTCTTATTCTTCCTGTGATATTTCATTCTTATACAACTAAAATAAAACATCCTGTTTCTTCTTTTTACCCATATGGCAAACTATATGTGTTGCTTTACACCTTGCATTTTTATTTTTATTTATGTATTTATCGAGACAGGGTCTCAATTCTTCACCCAGGCTGGAGTGCAGTGGCACAATGAGGGCTCACTGTGGCCTCAACTTCCTGGGCTCAGCTGATGCTTTCACCTCAGACCCTAGAACAGCTGGGGCTACAGGTGCAGGCCGCCACATTGAGCTAATTTTCTGTGTTTTTGGTAGAGACAGATTTTCACCATGTTGCCTAGGCTGGCATTTTTAACTTCACAATAAATTACTCTATGACAGTATACAGCGATCTCCCTAATATTTTTGTATTCCCCTGTGTGGAAGTGTTTCATTACAGGTGATGTAATGCCTCCCCTATTGATGGACATTCAGATGGTTTCCATTCTTTAACACTTATAATACTGTGTTAAGTTACATTCTACATGTTATTGTGAACATGTGCAGGAGAATTAGTAGATTCACAGAAGGTGAACTGATAGATTGAAAAAAGTAAATAGCATCATAATTTTAGTAGGTATTGCCAGATTCTCCTCCATAAAGTGTATCATTTTGCATCCCCACCAACAATGTCTAAGAGTGCCTAATTTGAGGCCATTAGAGCTGCTGTAATTGAACCTAAATGTGTTCTTTGGGTAAATATATGAGGACATTTTTAATCAGTTCCCCAGAATGGTTTTAATAATTTACATTACCACCAGCAAACAATGGCAATTTTGATATTACCTGTCTTTAGTGACATAATATTGTGATTTTAATTTGTATTTCTCTATGACTACCTAAATTAAACCTTTTTTTACCTTTATTAGCTATATCATCTTTTGTTCAAGTATTTTTCCATTTTTCAATTGGGTACTCTGATTTTTCTAATTTATTTATTATTTTATAATATATTATGCATAGAAATCTTTTGCTAGATATATGTACTGGAAATATATTATTCCCCTCTGACTTAGGCAAGTCCAATTCATCTACAGTTTTATTGATTTTTGTCTGCTTGTTCAATCACCTATTGAGAGAAATGTGCTAAATTTGCCGCTAGGTGAATCTGTCTATTTACCCAGTTCTGTCAATATTTGCTGTATTTATTTTGAAGCTATATTAATAGAAGCATTCTAATTTAAAATGTTATGTTTTCCTGATTAACCTTATTATGATTATATAACATATCTCTTTATTATTCATATTTCTCCCAGCCTTAAAGTTCACTTTACCTAGTAGATGAAGCTTCTTTTTGATTTGTCTTGGCATAATGTTCATTTCTGTTCTCCTATTTGGAACTTTCAGACTTCTTGGGTAAGAATAATATAGTTTTTTTTTTTACATCGATTTGTTAAAACCATAGTCTTTTACTTGAATTAAAAAGGAGCTTTTTAGTGTAATGATTTTACATTTGAGTTTCTATTTCCATCTTAATATTTTCTTTCTAGTTGACCCACCTATTTTATGCAATTTCTCTTTTCTTGCTTTTAGATTAAGGAAATACTTTGTTTTAGTTTTAATGCATTTGCTATATACTCTTTTATTATTACTCGTTTAGTGGTCACCCTAGAGATTAAAATATACTTCTTTGACTTATTACAGTCTGATATAAGTGATTACTTCATTATTTCTCCCCCAAAATGCTAGAATCTTAGATTACTGCCTTTTCAACTTTTGCTTTTTTGTTGTCATGCATGTGTTTTACATTTCACGATATTACTATTAAGTCATTATTCATTATATCAATCCACATTATTATGTACACCCTATTTTCATCTTCTTGCATTTCTCTTTTGCTTGACATTATTTTTTGTGTGCATGAATTTCTCACTGTAGTATTTCTGTTTGAGAAAGTATGCTTTTATAATTCTTTTTGTTTGTTTGAAAATGTTCTTAGTTCAACTTCATTTTTGAAGGATGTTTCACAGTATGGAATTCTAAATTGGCAGTTTTCTCTTAGTATTTTATAGATGTTGTTCTATAATCTTCTGGCTTCAGTAGTTTCTATTAACCAATAAACTTTCATTCTCTCTGTTACACCTATCTTCTTCTCTGGCTCCTTTTAAGATTTATTTCTTTGTCTTTATTATTGTTTTTAGTGGTGTCTATGTGTGTATGAAGTGCTCCATGGACTTAGGTTTCATGGTTTTTATAATTTTAGAAAATATAGAGCCATTATCTTTCCAAATGTGTTTTTTCTCTATTCTCCTTCGCATTTTTCCTGAGACTCCAATTACACATTTACTGGAACTTTGCTGTCTCTTTTAAGTCTCTTATGCTTTTTCTGTAATTTCCATTATTGTTGTTTTTCTCTCTGCTTCAGTTTATATATTTTCTACAGACGTTTTCATAGTCCATGAATCCTCTCCTGTCATGTGCCTGTTGTGCTGTTCAACTCATCTATTGAGTTCCTTATTTTACATGCAGTATTTTTTAGTTTCCGAATGTCTTTTTATCCCTTTTATAAATTCCAAAGTCTTTACTTTTTCATTATTTTTCTCTAGTTTTGTACCCATTTTATTAAATATTTGTATTGTAATTATTTTTGAAATCCTTCACTTCCATATCTAACTGCCCATTCTTCCATTTCTACTAAATGGTTAGTTCTTATAGGGCTTTGTGCTTGTTTAGGTGTTTTTTTTTGTTTATTTTTTTAACTTTACTCTTGTTTCTTAGTCATATGGTCTTCTTTCTTGGCATACCTAGTAATTTTTTTCTTGTATGCCAGACAGTATGTATAGAACTTTCTAAAGGTTTTGATAATATAATTCTTGTTCACAGGGGTCATTTTTATTTCTCTAGGCTTAATGGGAGCTGGCCTCCTTATTCAATCCAGGACTGAGCTGCTGAGTACACCCCCTTTTTTTCCTTTGTTTTCCATGGCTTTCATCTGATTTTTAAACTTTGCTTTCTCAGTTCCAGGAGACACATGAAAACCCTTTTCTGTGTTTCCAATGTTATAGCTTAGCTCTCATACTTGTGCCTCATGCAACTTAAGAATTTATTAAAGTCTTGAGGGGAAAATCAGCTAGCTGTGTGTTAGAATCCCATTGTCTTAGTCTGTTTTCTGTTACTATAACAGAATACCTGAGACTAGATAATTTATAAAGAAAATGGGTTTATTTTGGTTCATGGTTCTAGGTGCTGGCATATTCAAGACCACACAACCACACCTGGCCAACTTCAGGTGGGGACCTTGTGCTGTGACATAATATGGCAAGGAAGTAAAGAGGAAGCAGCAACATGCCACAAGGGACAAAGCACAAGAGGCAGCCTCACCTTCTAACAACCTGCTCTCACAGTAACTAGTTCAGTCCCACAAGAGCAAGAACTCATTCATTCCCTCAAGATTTAACCCCGTCTCAAGAGAGTGATTTTAGTTCCTCTTAATAACCTAATCACCTGCTACCTGCCAGCACTGCCACACTGGTGACCAAATTTTCCAACACACAAATTCTGGAAGACAGACTCAAGCAATAGACTTGCCCATACAATTTCCAAATTTGGTCAATCTGTTACCAAAAATTCTCAAAAGTTTTCTGTTATTTTCTTTATCCCCAAGCAGTGGCCTCTGCTAGGCAAAGTCCAGATTCTTCATCCCTTGCCCATGCCCAGAATTAGCAAATATATCATGACAAAAGAGGCTTTCACAATCAGCTGACCTTTCTATGGTTCTCCCCTCTCAGAAAATCTTGCCCCTTTACACTTTAGTGTTTCAACTCTAACTTGAAGCCCCTAAACAAATGATTTTTATTTGTGGCATATATATCTTTTAGTTTTTCTCAGTGACATAACTGGTCTGCCAAAAACTACTTCATCTTACTCTGAAGAAAAGTATAGTATAATTTTAATTGTTAATTTTCTAGAAAGGTTACAATTTCAACTTATATTTCTCTTTCATTCTGACATTGTTTAATAAAAACTATTTTTGAATTTACAGGTAGGGGGCTTTGACTTTTATAATTTTGTTACTAATTTCTGGTTTTACTGCATTGTGATCAGAGGGTGATATCTATGCTATTTCTAATTTTTGAAATATAGTCAGGGATTTCTGGTAAATTGTTGTGATTGTTCCATGGACACTTGAACATTATAATTTTATATATATATGTATGTATATGTATATTACTCTTAAATTGAATTGTCCAAGAGTTCTATATCCTTACTGATATTTTGGTACACTAATCTTAGAAGTATAAGTTTCTATTATTGTATTTATGTACAGCTCTCCTTGCATCCATTACTTCTGCTTTATGAAAGTTGTGGTATAAGAAGAATATTTGCTCACAAACCTCATTTTTTTTTATTATACTTTAAGTTTTAGGGTACATGTGCACAACGTGCAAGTTTGTAACATATGTATACATGTGCCATGTTGGTGTGCTGCACCCATTCACTTGTCAATTACATTAACAAACCTCATATTTTTAATGTGAATTTAATGTTTAGCATTACAAAGTACCATGGTTTCTCTTGCTGAATGTTTTCTTTTTGGCTTGCCTGACTGGTCTAAGATTAAAATTATAATATCTGCTTCCTTTTGGTAATTACCACTTTTGTTTAGTTTTAGTTTACAGTTAAATATATTCTAAACTTATCCTTAATATTTTTTACTAATATTTTACTAATTATCTTTTGATAGATGAAGCTCATGCACTAATAAGTTTCTCATATAAATACTCATGGGGAATATTTCCTTCATTCTTGCATATTTCAAATTGTTTACTTATAATCCTTATATTTAAAGGACAGCTTGGTGAAATATAAAATCCTTGGTTCACGCTTTTTTGAGTATCTTAGTATTGCTCCACTGTCCTCTAGCATTGAAGGTTGAGCCCATTCTTATTGGTTTTGGTGTTTCGGCCACACTTACATAAAGTTTGGCGTTTACAGTTTGCCTTTTACTCTTAGCTTCCATGGAGATTGAGTTTATAGGTTTTATTTCTCTTCCTCTTCTTTTATTTGTAATAAACAGTAGGAAGTAGTAGAAATTGAGTTGTTGCCATGACCCTACCTGAATCCTGGGTAACTTTCTGATCTCTCATTTTCAAATTCCATATTTGTAAAATGTGGACTCCTACTTCAGATAGTTACCTAAAAATTAGATAAGCTACCTACATGCACTGCTTGGCACACAAAACTATTTAATGAATGTTAGTTCTGTTTAGGAACCATTAGTTGCTGACAACAGATTTAGGTTTTGAGGCCAAATCTTTTGTCATCTAGACATGATTCCTAAGTCAGGCTCTTCCGGTCACATAAAATAATATTTTTGAAAAAAAACAAAACACAATTTACTTTTTAACATCAAGAATCATATTCAGTGTTCTGGAGGCCTATGCTTACACACCTACCCAAATTACATAACAAAACCATGGGGACCCACTATGTGCCTTTGAATTAGCTTAGTTAGGTTACATCTGGGAAGAAAATCATTAAAAGCTGTTCTATTGATATACAGATTTTAATAATTAGCAAAAGTCTATTACTTTAAATAGTGAAAAATTTTTGGTGGAGTTGTATGTTTTATGATTGAGACAGTGGTAATATTATTGAAATAAATTTGAAGAATATGAACATTAGTTTTCTTCAGGAAATGAATGCTCATATTTCTCAAGTTGTTGAAAAACAGATAAATCAATCTATTAGTTTTCTAAATTAAAAATATATTGAAATCTATGATTCGGAGATTACTTGCATTGGCTTTGACAGCTTGGATGCTGTTGAGCACAAGGCACTCTCCCTGTAGTAAAAGACAGGATGAATCACACAGCTCCACATTAACTATGATCAATTGACAGTACATTGCTGGCATCTTTTTTAAAAATTAATAACTTGCTCAAGGAAATGACTACATGAACAATTTTCACAATTTCAACGTTTTGTTTTGAAATAAATTTATTTTTCCCACATGGTAACATCAATTGCTTTCTTCCTTCGATTCCTCTCTCGTCTTTTCTCCTGAGTCCCCTATTGAGGTTGGTGTTTTATTGAGAAGAATACACACACACACACACACACACACACAATATGAGTACATACAACATTTTCTAAAATAGTATTAGTTCTTTCTTTTGAGTTACACAGGATGGCTATAAACCCACATTGAAATAAGGTGACCATTCAACAAATACTTTTGGGACCCCTCTTTTGAAATTCCCTCAGGATAATTTTAGAAATCCAGCATACAATGCATCTAATTATGTTTTCCTTATGAACCCACTTTGATTCCAAATTGCTTTTGATTGTTTCTAAACATTAAATCTATTCCTGAAGGCTGAAAGTTTGGGACTTCTGTTTTTGTTTGTTTGCTTATTTTTTTTGTTCTTATTAACATCAGTTTGGATACTTGACAATGTCAGTAATTTGTAGAAGTCCAAAACATCCATATATACACAAACATAGACACATGCACATGTGCATTTATGATATTTCACACAAAATGAGTTCAGAGAAGATGTGTTCCCCATCTCCCTGCCTCTCCTGGATAATGCCATGTAGTAGGGGAACAGCTGAAGACTGAGACTCACTCAGCCAGGGAAATCAGAGGGGTCTGGCTGACATCAAGTTCATAGGACATGACCATGTTGCAGACACGTGACAGCTGGGATTGAAGGCCAGTGTCCAATTCAATAAGAACCTAGAGGAGTGGGTCTGAACCACAGGAGTTAGAGGGTCGTATCAAAATCTCAAGAGAGATTTTCAAACCATACACTGGTTCATTCGATAAGGATTGCAAACCATGATGTTGTAGATTGACATGGAAATTTTTTTAAGATAACTGAAAATACTTCTAGCAATAAAAATGCTATTAAATAACACATTTAAAGGATTGGTCAAATAGCAAATTAGTTACAGTCGACAGAGAAAAACTCACCTAGGCCAGGGCTTCCCAAACTTTACTATGCAAACAAATAACCGAGGTATCTTGTTAAAAATGTAGATTGTCATTCACTAGGTCTGAAGTTAGTACTGAAAATCTACATGTCTAGTAAGCCTCCAGGAGTTGCCAATACTACCAGTCTGAACTGCACTTTCAGCTGCAAAAGCTAATATTAGGGAGGTTGATTTTAGGCATCACACCCCAAAAAGAAGAAAGGAAATGAAAAATATAAGAAAATTAGGAGGGTAGATACAGTAATAGTGTAAAAGTTGCTACATATATTAACAAAAGAAAAACAAAAACAGAACAATTTGGGATGAGGCAATATTCAAGAGATAATGGTTGAGTATTTGTCAACATTAAAGGAACAAGTTATTCGGTTCTGACTGTGATGACAAGATTCTGGCCTTTGAATCAATAGGAATGAGATTTTGAAAAGGAAAGAAGAGTACATTTTGCAAAAAGGAGAGATGTGAATTGTTGTGGCCAGAGGATAGGCTGAGATAACTAGTGTTCAAAGATATACACCTTCAATTCTTTTTTCTCCCTTGACTAACAGGCAACTTTGTCCATCAAGATTTGGAATATCTTTTCCTTCCCCTGACCCAATGCTGGATTTCTTACTTGCTTTGACTAATAAAATGTAACATTCTAAAACTTCTCATCTGAAGCCTTTAGAAGACTAGCAGCTTCTGCTTCCTCTCTCTCTTTCTCGGAAGCAAGCAACCAAGTAAGTAATAACCATATCTACCTTGCAGGAGAGAGTGCCATATGAAATGAGACCTTAAGCTACCTTATATGCTTCAGTGCCAGCTGAGCATCCTGCTGAATGCAGTCTCATGGTCAAGCTTTGGCAAGATAAGCAGAAGAATCACCCAGCTGAGCCCCAGCCAGCCCTCAGAATCATGAGAAATAATAATTTCCTGTTGTTTTAAACCACTGTTGTTTTTTGAGGGGGAGCATGGAAAATTATATTACAACAGATAACTGACACACTACAGAACAAGCCATGATTGTCTTTTAAACTCATGTAAAATTGTGGTGTGGCAGGAAAGCAGATAAAATCAGTGGTGCTATTTAAATTGCATAAACTCCAGTGAACTTTTGAAAACTGTTGACTGTTCATTCCACAGAATGCTAGCATAGAGGTTGCAAACTGGCTGCTGTGTTGCAGAAGATCAGATAGTCAGTGATGGTCTGCCGCATGAATTATAAACAGAGTTTTAAATATGTTGGCAGCCTGTTTCACAGCGTGCTCATGTAGGAGTTACAAACTGGCTGCCAAATGACAACATTCTGATCTCAGGTGTATTTTCTTTCATCCATACAGTGTCCCCTCCCCAAATAGAATTAATTACAACAATATAATATTGGAAAGCCTCCATATAAAAATCAAATTCCCATCTTCTTTTGGAAAAAATGATCAAAGATGGGTTAGCATTCCTATATGGTAATATTTAGCTGGAGCTGAGGGGGAGCTGTATCCTTGTGGCTAAGCATGTATTCTCTTTGCCACAGCCCCCAGTCCTTGTCTCTTCTCTGAAATATCTACCTCACTCCATGGATATTTGAATTAGTGACCTTTAACACAGACTATGAATCAGAAACAGAAGGTCACCAGGGGAGAGGCAGCTGAGAAACAAAGCTAGCAGAATCCCCGGGTCACCACTCAGATGTTTTCTTGACCTGGAAGTGAAGCGGGCATTCTCCTGAGGCAGTGACTCTCACTTTATTTAGGGTTGTATTTTAAGCATTTGCCAGGGGTAAATATATCTGGTGGCTTCTAGGCACACAGAAGCATGGCAGAATGATGCTGCTGGCTTTCAATTAATTACTATTTACATGTAATTTCACAAGGTCAGGCATTTTGTCCTAGTTGGCTGCTATATCTAGGAACTCGATATATATTTGCTTATACAATGACCATCCACCACTCAGCCCTTTGCCCACATGAGCAGACTTTGATTTTAAATTCACTGTTCGGGTTCTGCTGGAGACTTTTGTGGGTTGTCTATTTGAAGCTGCAGGTTTCCCAATTCTGTTCGGTGTCATTGTTGGTATCATTGTTTCTGCTAGAAATTTCCAGAAATTTCTTAATGTTCTGCCTATGAATAATATGCTTTCTAATTTCTCATCACTACAGACTTGATTTGATTTTTACATTCGTTTTCTCATTCCCATGGTGTTTGGGGAAGAAGTGACAAATACATAAGATCAGTCAGTCACTCTGAATGACAAGTCAAGCTGTGGAGTTTTGAGGAAAAATACTGTAAATTTTATGCCTAGAAAAGTTCTCATATTTGAAGACTACATACAATTATTCTAATATGTACAAGACCTTAGAGAATACACTATCCAGAAATATTCTTACAGATATTTGAAATTTTACTGAAACAAATGAAGAGATCAGAAATCAGGCTGGCTTTCTCCACAGGCAGTGGTTCTCACCCTCAATTCAGAATCCAGAATTTCAGAATGAAAAAGACAAGATATTAGAGTTTACAAGAATTAAAATAAAAGACAGATGCTTATATAACCATTGTAAATATAATTACAAAACAAGATAAAAGTCAAAAATTATTCTTGAAAGGCAAAAAGTGTAATATAAAATTCAAACGATAATTTAAAAAATTTGAGCCTAAAATATCTTTTCTTAATGAATATTAGAATGTAGAGGAAATTAGAATGTAGAGGAAATCAGAATGCAGAGGGACAAAAGAAATATGCTGTTTTTTTCTCTTTTTACAGATGTAAGTGCCAATAGTATTTTATTTTTTATTTTTTGAGACAAGGTCTCACTTTGTAGCCTAGGCTGGAGTGCAGGTGAAAATGTCTCTCACTGCAGTCTCCACCCTCTGGGCTCAAGTGATCCTCCCACCTCAGCCTGGGTACTACAGGTACACTCTGCCATGCCTGCAAAATTTTCTTCTGTTTTCTTTTTCTTTTTTATTCTTTTTTTTTTTTTTCCTGTGGAGATGGGTCTCACCATGTTGCCCAAGCTGGTCTCGAACTCCTGGGCTTGAAAAGATCCTTCCCCCTCAGCCTCTGGGACTACAGGTGTGAACCACCATACCTGGCCATATTTTATTTTTAATGTTAAAACTGAGAGATAAACATTAAATATGGCTAAAAATATTTAATGAAAACTAAAAACAGATGTACAACTTCCAAGTCAGCAGAGAAAAAACACTCTCCAAAACAATAAAAGGAACAAAGAGGATGTGACAGATATATTAAAAGACAATTTATAAAGCAATGAAACTTGTGTGCTATTAAAATTATCCTAAGTGAAAGCAGAATACAACTGACATATATATGTCATATATATACACATACTATATATACTATGTATACACAACTATTTATATATGTCTGTGTGCATACATAGTTTGATTCCAATTTTGATTTTTAAAATACCTGAAAATAACTGGAAGTAAACACACCAAAACACTATCAACAGAGTATTATGTGTAATTTTAATTTGACTTTGCTTTTCCTATATTATATTTTATATAATTAACTTGAATTGCTTTCAAAATAAGGAAAAAAATTCTTTTCTTTAGAGCATATAGAAGCAAAGCAATTTGCTGAAGACTAATTTTGAAAACAAAAAATGTCGAGCTTTGGAAAAGCTATGGTAAACAAAGCAACTGAGTAGTAGTAAAAGAAAGTAAAGAAAAAATAATCTTAAGACTCAGATCACAAAGAATGTGGAATCTTCAGCAAAGAACTAAATGCTTGTGCCCCCTTCCCCCAAATTTATGTGTTGCAATTCTAACCACCAATGTGATAGAATTAGGACACGGGGCCTTTGGAAGGTAAGTAAGCCATAGGGTAGAGCCTTCATGAATGGGATTGGTGCCCTTATAAAGGGACCCCAGAGAGCGCTATCCCTGTCTTTCTGCCATGTGAGGATACAGCAGAAGTCAGCAATCTGCAACCTGAAAGAGGGCCCTCACCAAAGAGGGCCCCCACCATGCTGGCACCCTGATCTTGGACTTCAACATCCCGAAGTGGAAGAAATAAGTGTTTATTTTTCAAGCCACTCAGTCTGGGCAGTTTGTTAGAGCAAGCTTAACAGACCAAGACACAAACAAACAAAAATAGTAGAAACAAGGACTACCGAGGATGCAGGGTGTTATGTCTGAGCCAGATTTTGGGATTCATCTTACCTAGAGAAATCCAAGCCCATGAAGACAATGCGGCATTCCATGATCATGGCATGATAGTGGTGAATGGGCAGTCAAGTGGATGCAGAGATTGTTTTTCAACATTACTGAATCATGACAGAGTCTGCCATCCTAAATCTTGGCTAAGATTCCTTTACATCACGAAAAAAATATGCAGAAAAATCCAACCTTATCCTAGGTTTGTCACTTGATGTGATCTGTAATTGGAATAGAAAGCCTTCCTTATAATTATTCTTGGTATTGATCCACTGGACATGAGACTGAACACGATCTTGCTTTTCCAATAAGGTGATACCCTCATTGTCGATCCAGGCCTCTTTCTACTGACCCACACACCTGCTGAGCTTCTGCCTGTGTTGATCTTTTGTGTGACCTAAATTCAGCTGGTGTCCAGTGATTCCACTTTTTAGCTATCACAATCTAGCCAACCCGAAAAGTGAAACACTTTATAGAATGAAGTTGAATCATAGGAACACAAAATATTTTTTTTGAAAATGTTTAGAAAACTGACTTTCAGTGTCTGGGGAATTCATGTTTGCTGCTAGTAGAACCATCAGTATTTACTTGTTCCTTAATAGTTTTAAAGGAATATTTGCCAAGACTTTCATGAACCCTCAAATCTGTGAATACATTTGTAGCAGATAATATCTGCAAAACATTGCGATAAACTAGAACATATGATTTTTTTGTGCTTTTAGAGCCTTAAAATTTCTATTAGTATGTGACTAAAATAGTACATAAACTGAGTAACTCATCCCATACATCAGTTTTGCAGTAAGTTTAATTCAAATTTGCATGCCCCCACCTTCAAATTATAGGTTAGTATGTGTCATGAAACCTTAGGGTCACCTGGGAACAGTTAAAGACTCAACGTGAAATCTATAATCACCAAAGTTTTACTTTATGTAATACACATTTTATTATAAAAATCATAGATTCAACTATTTAATAACAGCAAGCAATGTTTATTATTATTTCATACAGGAGACTGTGTCAAGTATTTTACATGTACTAATTGTATATTCCTCTCAACACCTGGTGTTGGAAATATCATCCCTTAGTTTACAGATCAGGAAAATAAAATACAGAAAGACTTCCCCAGAGCCAGAGAGTCACCTGCTTGGAAACGGCGGGCAAGGATTGAAAGCGAACTTCTTGGAATCTGACGGCTGTGCCTTCAACCACAGGCTGCTGTATTTATTTTCTAGGGTTGCTGTAACAAAGTATCAAGACTTGGGTGGCTTAAAACAAAAGAAACTTATTGCCTGACAATTCTGGAGGCCAGAAATCTGAAATCAAAGTGTTGGCAGCGCCATGTCTTTTCTCACCTCTTTTAGCTTCTGGTGTTTGCAGGTAATACTTGGAGTCCCTTGAGATGTAAAAGCATCATTCCAGTAGTGTGGCCCTCTTCTCCCTGTATCTTCACATCACCTTCCCTCTGTGCTGTCTCTGCCTCCAAATTTTCCCTTTTTTTAAGGGCACCAGTTATATTGGATTGTGGTTCAACAAAATGATCTCATTTTAATTTGATTACCTCTGTAAAGATGATATGTTCTAAATAAGGTTATATTTGAAGCTACTGGGATTTGGGCTTGAACATATTGCTGAGGGAGGGAGAAATACAGTTCAATCTGTAAAACCTGCCCTTTAATAAATATGCTGTTTCCTCTTTAAAATATCCAAAACTATGTTGACATGAGAAACATTGTCAGAAACATTTGGAAAATATAATATCCAAAAATACTTTTTAAATCAGAGTTAAGGTGTATATGTAAATCTACTTAAGGATGAGAGCTCCTTAGCTAACAAAAGGAGGAAGGAGGAAGGAGGAAAGGAATGTTGACACTACTCCTGATTCTTAGCTTGCTCTTTCACATTCACTTCGGATTCTAGGAGCTGAGATCTGCAAAACTACCATGACTAGATTGTCAGAAAGCTCTCTCCTCCTAAATTAAGTCTTCAGTGGGGACGGTTTCTCATTAACAACCACACGAATTGAATTATCTCATTGCCCAAAATAGTTTGTGCCAGAATTTAATAGGGGAAACCCATCAATGTGTTTCTCATTAAAGTAAATGGATCCACATGATTAATTCCAAATTTGCTTAATATTCCCTACTAATGGGTGAATGAGGCGTCATGAGATACTCCTTACTACCTGGCAGGTTTTATTTATACCAAACAGATGTTACTGCAGTGCCTTGACACTGGAAAATAAAACACTTGTTCTCATAAAAATGCTGGGGGCAAATAAACCTAATTTATTTGCTGAACATTTTGGGTAAAACTTTATAATATACTATTCTAAAGGTTTTTTGGGTTATACGTAGTATACCTATACCAAGAATTATAACAAAATTGCAAGAGAAATGATTGTTGCATTTGGAAGCTTTGTGTGTGTGTGTGTGTGTGTGTGTGTGTGTGTAAAGTTCTGGGATACATGTGCAGAACATGCAGGTTTGTTACACAGGTATACATGTGCCATGGTGGTTTGCTGCACCTATCAACTCTTCATGTAGGTTTTAAGCCCTGCATGCATTAGGTATTTGTCCTAATGCTCTCCCTCCCTTTGCCCACCAGCCCCTGACAGGCCCCAGTGTATGATGTTCCCCTCCCTGTGTTCTCATTGTTCAACTCCTACTTATGAATGAGAACATGCAGCACTTGGTTTTCTATTCCTGTGTTAGTTTGCTGAGAATGATGGTTTCCAGCTTCTTCCATGTCCCTGCAAAGGACATGAACTCATTCTTTTTTGTGGCTGCATTACAATATTAATCAAAACATACATGTTTTCATTCAGAACACTGTCTCATCCTGATATTTCTTAAAAAACAAGAAGTCACCCACAATCTTAAAAGGACCAAGTAGACTGGAAGTTCATTCTCTATTCCTAGAACATTTGCACAATGAAATGATTTGCATTTCAAAGGGGAACTGCAAGATTTTACAGAAATGCACACACTGATCAAATGTTAAGTTAAAATGATTCCTAATACAGTCAAACATTGAGGTGGGGGAAAAGGTGCTTCTTAGTGTACAAAACACTGGAAAAGGGGGCCCAGTCATTTCCACGGAGGGATTCACAAAGCTTTTGGCACACTAAAGATCTGAAAAACTCTGCAGTGAAGAAATCAGTTCTCTATCTCTCTTTCTCTCTACCCCAATCCTTTTAATTCTAGTGTTTTTGAAAATCATTTGTCTAAAGAACTAAATATTCTTTCTTACTGATATCTCATATCCTATAAAAAGGCAGGACTTTTTCATTTTTAAATAGCTTCTAAAATGCATTTCAGTACAAGAATAAGTTAAACGTGCCCTTCGCCCCACTTCTGTTTGTCTGAATTGGGGCGTTAGGTGACTTCCTATTTGTTATACACTGCATTAGGATAGGAAAAAAATCTTCCACTATAAGTCATACATTGACTAAATTCAGTAATGCCAGCACAAACTTTCCTAGATATTTCCATTTTAGTCTTTTATCTCCCAATAGCTTATCTATTGTTTTAGCAACTTCGAGCATTATCAGCAGGAAAATAAGATTTAATGTGCTTTCCTGAAAGGAAGAAATCCAGCGAGACAAGAAAGACAGGAGGAATACAATGTAGACTTCTCCTCCTCTGTCCGTGCTTGCTTTGGAAAATTCGGGTCTTGGTGTGCTCTTAACTCTGGTACAATCACACTCCTCTCCAGCATCCTCCCTAACACACACCCTCACTATTTCACCTGGCTAATTTCCATTTGTACTTCACATCTCAGGGGAAACATTATTTCCTCGAGGTACCATCCTTAAACCCAGAAGCCTTAGATCTCCTTCTCTCAAATTTGTTCTCATAGCACAAATATATTTCCCCCATTTTGACACTAATCACATTTAGTTATTCTTTTAAGTCTCTTTCTCTCCCTTGTCACCTGATTTTAAGAGTGGGAACAATATTTAAGTCACTGCTCATCCCAAATATTTATCACAGTTGACTCTTGAACAACATAGTTTTGAACTGGATAGATCCACTTATACATAGATTTTCTTTCAGCTCTCCTTCCCCTGATCCAGCAAGACCAACCCCTTCTTCTCCTCAGCTCAATGAGAAGATAACAAGGATGAAGTCCTTTTGATAATCCTATTCTACTTAATGAAAAGTGAATACATTTTCTCTTCCTTAGGATTTTCTTAACATCTTCTTTTCTCTAGCTTACCTCATTATAAGACTAGAGTATACATAGTGTGTATAACATACAGAATATGTGTTAATCTTCAGTTGACGTTATCAGTAAGGCTTTTGGTCAACAGTGGGCTATTAGTAGTTAAATTTTTGGGGAGTCAAAAGTTACATATGGATTTCCAATTGCATGGGTGTCAGTGCCCTTAATCTTTGCATCATCTAAGGGTCAACAGCACTTGGCAAACAAAATGTGCCCAGAAAATATCTCTCAAATATGGTTGTTTCTGAAATTCCACTATAGGTATAGCTGGCTCTAGAATCAAATCTGAGAAATAGGTCAGAGTTGTCAATGAGGATGGCTTGAGATGGCCCCTTCCTCTCCTTACATCACTCTCCCCTCACCCTAATTTTTCTCTTTTGCTCCCTCTACTTCCTTGTCTAGAGCAGGTATTGCTTGCATCTCTCCTTCAGGGCTGGATCCATCTTTCCTTCCTCTGCCAGTCATTTCCAGAGTTGTAGCCTCTGCTAATAGGTGATTGCTTTTAACCCTCTTGGCAACTGGAACTCCACAGGAAAGGTAGCATACAGGATAATTGCTCAAAAATCCCACAGGTGAGAAAAGGATTCAGGAAATGAGAACTATACAGGAGAATTGCAGAAATGCTGAGCAAGAGGGCTCTAGGTAGAGAAAATTAAGGTGAGGTCCTTTACTTTTTAACATATGTGTTCGGGGATGGATCCCAAAGATTATTATAAATGGTACATCAAATCAGAGAGAACACTCAACATTACCAAAAATAAATATATTAGAGAAATAACGTTGTAAAATAATAAAAAAAATCAAAATTAGGTTTGTCCATGTCAAAGTAATATTATACTATTTGCAAGAGTCCTATACTAATTGCAATAATATGTATTCTTAATTACCATGCAGGTAATTTTGAGTACTAATTTTAACATGGAGGGACATAAATTATGTTGACATGAACAATTTAGCAGTTCTGACTATACAGCATTGCTAGTTATTTTTAAGGCAAACACAGAAGGTACTTATAAAAGGGAAGGGAAGGAGAGAGTGTATAACTTAATTTACACAGATTAAGAGTTCAGATATGTGGAAAATTTAGACAGCAAATTGAAAAAGAAGGAAAAAGAATAATTCAGTGCATGACAGGTGAAAATGTGAGTATTACATAGATAACAAATTCAATTAATAGTTAAGAGGGTGGGCAAAGTATTGATAGAAACATTCTACAGAAATTTTAAAATGTGGATGCACAGATACAAAGATGGGAAACATAACTATCAAACCAAGTCTATAGTAAACTATTTTTATTTCCTGTTTAATAGACAAAAAAGGATAATCGATGGGGTTGAATTGCTAAGCAGCACACATTACAGCTTTCCCAGGATACCAAAAGATATTATTATAAAAGATAAAGTTTCCTGAACTTTCTACTTACAATTTCAAAGAAAGCTGCAGCTTCATAAATAGTAACTTCTTCCCCTCTAACACTCACCATGTGCTCTGCTGAAGATTACTCCAAATCATCATAGCAAATCCATCTGTTTGGAGAAATATTCCTTGATATCAAAGAAACATTTCCCTTTCTAAATTTTGAGGATCTTAAAATTAGAATCTGCCACCAGATTGACTTTAAAATTCTTACAGTTCTAGGTGATCCCTAGAGAAGCATATAACACCTACACAATGGCAAAATCTAATGATATTAGTAAGTTTAAATTTTGACATAGATATTGCTAGCAAATGTTTCTAAGTAGCGAACTTTGTTAATTTCTAGTAAAGCTTTTGTGACAAGAATAGGTTCTTTTAAAAAAAATTCTTGAATAAATTTGAACAGGAAGCAAAATGGAAGAAAACAAAACCTCAGTTTATTTAGATATGAGTCCTTATTTTAGCAAGTATTTAATCAGAAAGGGAATATGTCATTTAAAACTATGAAATACCCTGCTTAATCTTTGACTATGCTCAAGTGAAGCTGTTTTTTAACTTTCAAATCCCTAGAAATAGGAAACAAAAAAGATTTGTATAAGAAGATCCTGATTACGTTTTTGTATTATGGATATTTTAAGTATTATTTTTAAGTTTTACAAATAGCTAAAATAATCAGTTTTTCTCTTCTTTCCCATTTTATGTTTTTCTTTTATTTCTTTTGAAGATGTGAAACTAATTCATTAGATGAGACTCTGGGTTTTGTTAGTTACAATTTTCTTCTCTGGAAAACTCATGAAGCTGAAATTAATTCCAGCCAGTCATTCTTCAAAATAAAAAGTGAGTCTCCCAAAACATGTCCTAGAGCAGAGAATGTTCAATCACGGCCGCTACACATTACAGTAACCTGCGAAGCCTTAAAAAGCTATGGATGCCAGATGCCCTTCCTCAGATTCTCATCTCAGGAGTATGGGTATATTTTAAAAGTATACTTTAAAAGTAGTTAGGATTGATAATCACCACCCTGGACCAGTTGTTTTCAAACTCAGGAAGGAAGGATGAGAAGGTAGACACTGAGAGTTTTTAAAGAATCATTTTCCAGATGGACAATATCCAAATGTACTCTTTTCTAAAACTGATATGCCTGTGATTATGGTTGGGATGATGGCATCGTGGTGGATTTTCTTTCCTATTTCTTACACAATCACACTTCAAAAGGTTCCTCTCACACATGCCCAGAATCTTTCAACTCAGATGCGTTGTACTGAGGCATATAACCTCTGGAGGAGCAAACAAATAGAACATTTGAAATACTGATAACAGGAGAAGCCTTTTTAAATCCAAGAATGATTAATCATCCCAACCCAACTCATTAAGAGATATGTTTACTTATTAAGTTTAGATAATTATTTATCAAAATTTGAAAGATGTGTATACTTATTGGATCAATTGTGCACTTATTGGTTACTACTTGTAATTATAGAAATACCTCATTTGAGAAAGAAAAACTAACACTTAGAGGCTTATGTAGCAGTAATATTAATAGACACCTATATTTCTATTCATATTCACATTTGAGTTGCAGAGAAATGAGTTATGGTGATAAGTAGAAGATCTCCTAGCACAAATATACTTTACATAATGACAAAATTATGTCGGGGTAATGGAACAAAAATACAATTTGGAGAGAAATTAAGAAATGCATATTTCATATTGTTGAAGAATGGTTTGTTGAGATTTGAGTTTTAACTTACATATAATAAAATTTACTTATTTTAAGTATGCAGCTTGAGAACTTTAGTAGTTGTGTACAGCAATGTATCTTCCACTAAAATTAATATAGAGAACAGTTCCATCCTCCCACCCTCTGCAGTCAATCTCCTTGCCTGCTCCCTAGGAACAGGTTGGTCTGCTTTAGCTCATGACAATTTTGCAGTTTCTTGGATCTCACATAGATGGATTCATACAGTAGGTAAGAGCATAACGTTTTCCTTTTTAACTTAGCATGATGCTTTTGGATTCAGCCATATTATAGTGTTCCTTTGAGTAATATGCCACTGTGCCTTTGTATATTCCCCAATTGATGAATTTGACTTGTTTCCTGTTCTAGATATAATGAATAATGCTACAATGAGGATTTGTGTTCAAATCATTGTGTGAATGTATGCCTTAATGTCCCTTACGTAGGAACCTACAAGTAGTATTGCTAGGTCATACACTAAATATACGTTTAGCTTTATAAGATAGTGCCATATTGTTTTCCAAAGTGGTTTTATCATTTTGAATTCCCACCAGAAACTGATGAGAGTTTCAGTTGCTTCATATTCTCACCAGTATTTGGCACTGACAGTCTTTTTGACTTTAGCCATTCTAATAGACATGTAGTGGTATCTCATTTTGGTCTTAATTTGCATTTCCTTGATGACTAATGATGCTAAGTATCTTCTCTTGGGCTTACTGAAAATTCACGTATTGAGTTTTATGAAGAGCCTGTTCAAATTCTTTTGCCCACTGGCATTTTACCTTGGTTTGTATTTGCATTATTAGAATTCCCCATATACTCTGAATACAAGCCCATTATCAGGTATGTTTGGCAAATATTTTTTCCAAGGTGTGGCTTGCCTTTTTTCCTAGCCATGAATTTTGAAGAGCAAAGTTTTAATTTTGACAAAATCTGTTTTACTAATTATTCTTTTATCGTTCATGATTTTTACATCTTATTTAAGGAATCTCTCTCCCTGACTCAATGTCACAAAGATGGTCTCCTATGATTTCTTCAAGATTTATCATTTTAGTTCTTAGGTAAGACCTATGGTCAACTTACAGAGTCCTTAAATGGTTGTTTTCAACAACTTTTTTTGAGTTTTGTCATTGTTTTGGGAGAAAAGGACTTTTTACATCCTTATTCCACTAATCTCAAAATCCAGCCCCCAAATAGTCTAATTTTAAAATGTTATCTTCTATTTGCCTGCATTGTATTTTTGCAAGTACTTAAGTCTGTGGTAAAAATTTTTAGGTGTCACTAAGTACATATAGAGTTTTAAAATATTGTTTTAGGAGGTACATGAGCAAAATTGAAGATCTCCTGTAGATCATCATTTATCTCTGGTTCCTATGAAAGGCATAGGCACTACATGGCAGTGTAGAGCCTTTGGTTGGTTGGGTTTCTGTTGTTTCTTTCTCTGGGTCATTCTGATCTGCTGAAACTCTCCTAAAAGGAAGTTTATGATAAACAAGTGCAAGAAAATGTAAATTGGCTGAACTGAAAAGCTGTGATACAAAAACTTCCTTGTGATATAACATGAGAACTGCATGTCTAGGCTCATACGATTATAAAACCCTTCCATGAAACAATATGTGAAACCCTATGTAAGTAGACTAGAATGACAAAATCACAGGGCTTAGGGTCATCCAGACACAGCCTTGGTTTGTGGCTATATTCTTTTTATAAGCAACTTAAAGGTCATCTGGATTTATTATTCAAAGAATACTGCCCATTCAAAAATTCTTCCTTATATTGGACTAAAAAACATGTCTGCCTCTAAGTTTCCATCCATGAGCTCAAGTCTTAATTTCTTTCTTTTTTTTTGAGGTGGAGTCTCACTTGTTGCCCAGGCTGCAGTGCAGTGGCGTGATCTTCGTTCAATGCAATCTCTGCATTCCAGTTCAAGTGATTCTCCTGCTTCAGCCTCCCAAGTAGCTGAGATTACAGGCACATGCCACCATGCCCAGCTAACTTTTGTATTTTTAGTAGAGACAGGGTTTCACCATGTTGGCCAGGCTGGTCTCGAACTCCTGACCTCAAGTGATCTGCCTGCCTCGGCCTGCCAAATTGTTTGGATTACAGGCATGAGCCACCATGCCCAGCAAGTCTTAATTTCTATGTGCACAAAAACAAGTTCAGTCTCTTCTTTATTTAGCATCCTTCTAATGTTTTACTATGGCTGTCATATCTCCTTTTCTCAGGCTCAGACATGCCCTTGTCTTTCAATTGTTTATTGTGCAACATGGTTTCAAGAAATATTATCACCAATTGATCTCTTCCAGAAAAGTCTAATTTGGATCTAATTCAATCTTCATATTGAGTCCCCACACTGGTTCTATCAAGTACCAATATATTCCCTTTTCATCCTGGCCCCCTGATTCCTCGATTTGTCCCATATGTCACATCAGAGTTATCTCATGGAGTAGATTAACAAGCTTCATGTGGATCTCTACCTCATTAGCTATGATAATGGCTGTTTAATATACACCTAGGAAAGCTATAAAATTTAACAGAGATCAAAGCAAATTCCCTCTCCTGGGTTCACAACTTTTAACCATAAACATACAAAATGAGGAGAACTAGCTTAACAAAACACATGATAGGACAAGGTCTATAGCTCATTTACATGCCATATGATGAGTTCAGAAACTAGCATTTATCTAGCACCAACAATACCCAAAACACTGTATTTCATGCCTTGCTTTCTATAATCCTTATAGAAAGGTATTACTTTTTCCATATTACATATAAAAACTTGTGGAATCATTCTGGTTTCAGCTCTAACATGTAATGAGCATGGATATCATCACATCCATCATTACGATAATAAAATAGCTGAACACATTGAAAATCAATGACTTCTCTTAGACCCATCAGAGAATTGAGGTCTTGGGGAAAACCACCATCCTAAAACTGAAGAGATGGGTGAATACAGAAATTCAGAGATTCATATCTAAGATCAGCTTACGTGGAGCCATCAACCGACAGAAACATTTAAGGGATAACTTTGACAAATTGCTGAGGGCAGAGTGTGGGTTGTCTGGAAAGTGAGAAACTCCTGGGGATAGGGGTGGTTACAGTCTTAGTATGTTTTATTTTTGGGAACCTCACCAGGTTTTCATGTATTGGACGCTATATTTTCAAGATGATTTATATAAGAAAATGAATCAATGAGAACTAGACAAGCTCTATGAATTTATAACACCCAACAATGCAACTGTTAGTTGTGCCAAAGACTTATGGCCTTGTTTCAAGGACGCATCAGTGTCACCATAATTCTAGGATATCCAAGAACTCTAAGTAGCTATATGGGAGCCATGAGCTCAGGTTCCTACTCTTTCAGGCCTGCTACCCTCTTTCTGAACCTTGTAAAACAATGTCAATGCTTTGGAAAGTCAAGAAAAATAAGGCATTTCTAAGGGCTTTGAATTCATTTTGACAAACCACCCAAAACTTGTGGTTCTATCATGTGAATATTTAAAATCTATAACCTTAGGACTATGACCCCTTTTATTCTAGAGTTCTCAGAATATAACAAAACTCCCTCTAGACCTAACCTGGGAGATGTTCGAGATAAGACAGCTAGTGAAGAATCCCATGTTGTTGGAGAATGATGCAGGCTGGGTGGGCACCTCTGGAGGCTTGAGGAAAGAAAATAAGTTATTTGAAAAATTTTAAGAAAATTTAATAAACATTCAACTAGTTGATTCAGATTGGGATTGATTTTTCTTTCTTTTTTTTTTTCCTTTGAATTTTGGTTCTTTTTTGTATGGTTAACTTGTGTAATTTCTATTAAAGATTGTTTGGGAGCAGTAGTCTCATTATCTCCTTATTTTCCAGCTTAAAGGTTGATCATATTCTAGTGTTAAGCCTTCATTTTGCTGTGTTTTCTATATTCCCCTATCTTTTAAATGCTCTTCTTTAAATCTCTAGTTTCTTTGTCTTACAGTAGTGAATTTTCCCCTAGTAGATAGGTAGGATATATGTCATTCTGTCTACCTCGTCTACTAATAAAGGAGATAGGATAAGAACTGTAAGGCCAAGCTGCGTAGCTAACAGTAACTAGATAATGAAAGTTCTCAAAGAGAGAACAAGAAGAGGATATGCTAATCAAACATCTCACTGAAGAAACAAAGCCTCCAGTGATCAGCTGATTCTTTCCATCTTTCCAGGTATTGTGTCTTTTAATCTCTATCAAGTGAAATAGGTTGTTATTTGGGAGAGAACCAAAATTAGAAAGGGATTGTCTAGTGAGGGTAGGTTCCTTTTTCTTTTTCTATTTTTCATGTAAGCATTATTTTTAATGTCTTCACATGGCTACTATATGAATAGTAACAATACTGGATTTAGACAGATGGAATTACCACATCAGGGCTCTAAATAAATTAAATGGGCAAATTAAATAGTTTTACTTATTAAAAAATACAGAAGAAGGTCAGTGCAGTCAGAACACATGGCAGAGATATGTAGGCATTTTAGCTTCCAGGAATGGCAGGCATGCAGACCCCAAATTTTCACTGGAAATGCACAGCTGTAGATGTTAGCATCTGAGTGAATAAGGTCCATGACGGGTTTTCTGGTGCCCAGCCATTTTCTATAAGGCCAGATCCACAATACACATAGGCTAGTCAGGATTTCAGCCAAGGATTAGCCCATTTGAGATGGTGTACCTCATCAATCTTGGAATTATGCAATCAATACATGAATGGATTACAGAGCACAGTACATTTCACTCAGCATAATCACAGTTCACATTTATCACCTTCAGCTTTATTAGGCCAACACAGTTGACTATAAGTACATCTCTCAGCACTGTACAGGGGAAGAAGAACAAAGGCCAATCACCTATGCATTTAGACAGTCCTGCCACCAGTCCTGACTGTAGTTCCCAAGGCCTATGCTGAATTTTGAGTTCTTTATTCTTTTTTACCAAGTGGCAAATGTTTATACTTTTATTTCCATGATATGCCCACAGGCAAGATGAAACTAATATATTCCCTGAAGATTCTGAGTCAAACCAGACTTTGTCCTCCTGAATGTCACCCTAGAAACCCACAGAAGCATGCTGTGGATCCTGAAAAATGGATCCTGGTCCTCGTAAAACTCCATTAAACAGTCAAAACAGAACTAATACTCTTGGGAACCCTAGGAAAACTGGCACAAACACATTTAGGGCTACACACAGTCACTGAACGTATGTGTTTTCCACCAGAAAGCCATGCTCAACAAAACCCTAAACACACCTGGCAAAGAGTATTTCTCCTATTCGTGCCCAAGAAAATATATCTACATTTATATCTACATCTGCATTTCCATATCTACATCTATATGTATATAGCTACCTTACAGGAAGTCATATACACAGACTTACATATAACATATATGTGTTACACTTATATGATAGCTGTAATACTATGTTACTTACGTGTGTTACATATGTATGTTATACTTTTCATCATGATACCTAGGTGTATTAGTCTGTTCTCACAATGCTATAAATAACTACCTGAGACTGGGTAATTTATAAAGAAAACCGGTTTAATTGACTCACAGTTCCACAGACTGTACAGGAAGCATGGCTGGGGAGGCCTCAGGAAACTTAAAATCATCGTGGCAGATAAAGGGGAAGCAGACATGTCTTCCATGGCCAGAGAAAGAGAGAGAGAGAGAGAAGGGGTAGGTGCTACCCACTTTTAAACCACCAGATCTCCTGAGAACTCACTCACTATCATGAGAACAGCAAGAGGGAAATCTACTCCCATATTACAATCACTTCCCACCAGGCCTCTCCTCCAACATTGGGGATTATAATTCAACATGAGATTTGAGTGGGAACACAAATCCAAACCATACCACTCCATCCTTGGCTCCTCCCAAATCTCATGTCCTTCTCACATTGCAAAATACAATTAATCCTTCTTAACAGTTCCCCAAAGTCATTTCAGCATTAACTCAAAAGTCCACAGTTCAAAGTCTCATCTAAGACAAGGCAAATCCCTTCCTCCTATGACCCTGTAAAATAAAAAATGAGTTAGTTACTTCCAAGATACAATGAGAATACAAGCCCCATGCAAGTCCAAAACCCAGTAGAGCAGTCATTAAATCTTAAAGCTCCAAGACAATCCCCTTTGACTCCCTGTCTCACATCCAGGTCACACTGGTGCAAAGGGTGGACTCCCAAGGCCTTGTACAGCTCTGTCGCTGTGGTTCCAAAAGGCTCAGCTCCCATGGCTGCTCTCAAGGGCTGGTGTTGAGTGCCTGTGGCTTTCCAGGTGTATGGTGCAAGCTGTTGGTGGAGCTACCATTCTGGGGTCTGGAGGATCATGTCCCTGTTTTCACAGCTCCACTAGGCAGTGCCCCAGTGAGGACTCTGTTTGGGGGCTCCAACCCCACATTTCCCCTCCACATTGACCAAGTAGAGGTTCTCCATGAGGCCTCTGTCCCTGCAGCAGACTTCAGCTTGGACATCCAGCCATTTCCATACATCCTCTGAAATCTAGGTGGAGGCTCCCCAGGCTCAACTCTTGCCTGTTGTGCACCCATAGGCTTAATACCACACGGAAGCTGCCAAGGCTTATGGCTTGGACCCTCTGAAGCAGCAGCCTGAGAGATATATGGGACCCTTTTTAGCCACGGCTGGATCTGGAGCAGCTAGGACACATAGAACAGGGTCTCAAGGTTGCACAGGGCAGCCAGGCCCTGGACCCAGTCCATTAAACCATTCTTCCCTCCTAAGCCTGTGATGGGAGGGACTACCATGAAGGTCTTTTCTATTAACATTCAGCTCCTCTTTACTTACACAAATTTCTGAAGCCAGTTTTAATTCCTCCACCAGAAAATAGGTTTTTCTTTTCTACCACATGGTCAGGCCACAAATTTTCCAAACTTTTATGCTCTGCTTCCCTTTTAAATTTAAGTTTGCATTCCAGTTTCAGATCATCTTGTTACTTGCACATATGAGATACACGGTTAGAAGCAGCCAGGCCACATCTTGAGCATTTGGCTGCTTAGAAATGCCTTCCCCCAGATACTCTAAATCATCTCTCTCAGGTTCAAAGTTCCCAATAAGTTCCTCATCTCCATCTAAGACCTCATCGGCCTGCAGCTCTGTCCATATCACTATCAGCATTTTGGTCAAAACCATTCAACAAGTCTCTAGGAAGTTCCAAACTTTTCCATCTTGTCTCCTTCTGATCCCTCCAAACTGTTCCAACCTCTGCCTGTTTACCCAGTTCCAAAGCTGCTTCCAAATTTTCAGGTATCCTTATAGCAATATAAAGATACTTCTGCTACCAATTTTCCATATTACTCCATTCTCATATTGCTATAAAAAAAGAAAAGGTTTAATTGGCTCATTGTTCCACAGGCTGTACAGTAAACATGGCTGGGAAGCCCTCAAGAAATTTATGATCATAACAGAGGGCAAAGGGGAAGCAGGTACATCTTACATTGCTGAAGAAGAAGGAAGAGGGAGAAGGGGGAGTTACTACACACTTTTATTTATTATTATTGTTTTTGTGATGAAGTCTCACTCTCTTCCCCAAGGCTGGAGTGCCATGGAACGATCTTGGCTCACTGTGAACTTCACCTCCCAGGCTCAAGTAACTCTCCTGCCTAAGCCTCCTGGGTAGCTGGGACTACAGGTATGAGGCATCATGCCTGGCTAATTTTTGTATTTTTAGTAGAGATGGGGTTTTGCCATGTTGGCCAGGCTGGTCTCCTGACCTCAGGTGATCCGCCTCCCTTGACCTCCCAAAGTGCTGTGATTACAGGTGTGAGCCACCACGCCCTGCCGCTACACACTTCTAAACAACGAGATCTTGTAAGAACTCACTTACTGTCACTAGAACAGCAAGAAGGAAATCCACCCCTGTGATCCAATCACCTACCACCAGGCCCCTCCTCCAAAATTGGGGGTTACAATTAAATTGAGATTTATGTGGGAACACAAATCTAAACCCTATCACTAAGGGATACTCTGTAACTATTCAATACATTAGCAGTTTTAAGTTGTGCTAAGCCTCCTTGTGATATTCCTAGAAGCTTAATATTTTTTCATGCTCACAACATGTTCAAAGTAAAAATTTTGAAACTCCAAGCACCAGGGCCAAATCAGATGTTAACTCAGTCTCAGCTTTGCTACTAACACAAGTTCACTTTCTTCATATCTGACAAGAGAAACAGATCTCTTCAAGTAGATACTTTGGTGAGGGAATGAGTTCATCAAAACCCCATCAAGTCCCCTCAAATGACAAACCCATCATTAAAATTGAAGTAGGGGTAAAAAGGGGAGGCTGTGGGCATGTTGTACACACATTAAATTCAGAAAACTTTGAAAAGAATTGTGATGGCCAAGAATGTGCAGGTCCACATAGAGTCTGAGTTTCTGTGGGAACGTGGTCTTCTAATCACCTGCTGAAAAGACTCTTATTCTTGAAACAGCCAGATAGGCATAATTAAAGGCCTATTTTTACAAATCATTTCTGAAAGTTCAATGTCCTCTCCTTTTATTCTTTTCACTACCTTCAGCTAATTTTACTGTTATATTAATTCATATTAGACATGAATGATTACTACATATCACTATTCTAATACCATCGAGGTGGGCTGTTTTCAGATTTGGAAGTAGGTTATTACCCCTAAATAAAGTGCTAATCAGTAGGATATGCATGGATGTTAACTGTGAACAGGGAGACCCTCCCAGGGATTCTTGCCTCTCAGCAAATGCACAAATGCACATATACTCTAGTCAAGAGAATAAAAATCTGTAACTAGTTACCTGGTTTTCAAAAATATTGTCAAACACTAGATTTTCATTATATTGAGAGATTAAAATATCAACCAAAATATTTCTTTTATATTTTTTAGCCAGCAAATAGTTTTACTATTATATCTATGTATCTATCTATATTTATATATAGATAGGCATCATTTCAGATGTTTATTGGCTATCTAGAATATCTTCTTTCATGAAACACCTATTCAAGTCTTTTGTCTTTTATTCTGTTGGATTGTTTGCCATTTGTTCTGTCAATTTATTGGAATTCTTTATATATTCAGGATATTCATTTTCTTAGTTGTATATCTTACAGATTGTAGCTTTTTCCTTTTTTGGTTCTTGTTTCTTCTCTGTAGTGCCTTTAGATAAACAGAAGCTTTGACTTTATTTGAATGTAATCTAATTTAGTAACATTTTTCTTTATGGTTAGTGGGGTATTTTTTAATTCTCTATAATCTGATCATGAAGATGTCCTTGGACATTAACTTTTGAAAGCTCTATAGATTTTGGTTTTAGGTTTAGGTTTTTAATTCACTTGGAATTGACATTAGTATTCATGGTTTGTACAGTACGTGCTCACAGAAATTTGAACACACACTTGCTGCTTTCTGTACTTTTTTATTTTTGTATTGGATCTCTGACCTTCCATCTTGCATCATTTTCTGTCTGCCTCAAGTACATCCATTGAGGTTTCTTTTAGTGGAAATCTGGTGGCAAAATGTTCTCTTCAGTTTCTCTTTTTGGTAAATGTCTTTATTGCACTGTCATTCTTGAAAGACATTTTTTGCTGATTATACAATTTTAGAATGATAGCTACTTTCTCTTGGTACATCATTCCACTGTCTTTTGCATTCCACTGTTGCTAATAAGAAGTTAGATGTAGTTCTGTCTCTTTCGAACTCAATGTCTGCTTTTAAAATCATCTTTTTATATTTGTTGTTTTGACTAAGCTTTTTAAAAATTTAATCTGCTTTGGGTGGGAGGCTGCATCTTGCAATTAAGAGTTGGTGCATTTATTAGTTCTTGAATTTTTTTTCTGATATTATATTTTTCAAATACTGTCTCTGCCCACTCTATCTTATGTCCTCTACAACTCCATTTATACATATGGTAGACATTCACACTGTATCCTCTATGCCCCTTAACCCTTTATAATATGTTCCATATTTTTATCTCCTTTTGCTAAATCATGCAAGCTTTTTAACCTTATGCCTAATTTTTAGTTTATTATTTTTGTTTCAGTTCTATAGTTTTTCCCTCTTACATTGTATTTTAATTTTTAGTGTTATTATTTGTACTTCTAGTTCTATTTGGTTCTTCAACAAATATATTTTATCATTCTTTATTGTTTGTCCCATTCACACAACTGTAAGTTTATCTTTCATTTCTTTAAACATGACAAGCTTAGGTATTTTATAATTTGTACCTGAAAATTATAACATCTGAAGACTTTGAAGGTCTTTCTCTGCTGGTTCTTGCTCATAGTACTTTGTTTTCCTGTGTTTGGGAAACATTCGAGGCTTAACATCCTTTAAGAGCTATATTTGCGTCTTCCAATTGCCTGTGGAACTATTAGTCAACATCTATTTTCATTTAATGCAAAGTTTTAGATCTCAAAGGTAACAAATTTAGGCTGCAAAACTGCATGAGGTCAAGCTGGTGTTTCCAGATGTTCACTAATGATATTTTCCCCTTCATCTCAGTCCCATATTTTGTGCTAGCTGATTTCTCTTGCGGTAGTCCTACTTAAGTGTGGCAGAGATTATTTCTGGATCACTGTTATGCACACTTTAGCTTTATGAAGTAAAGATTCATAGTATTGGGTTGATGCAAAAGTAATTGCAATTACTTTTGCACCAACCTAATAGATTTCATACCTTACAGAGGCCTTGGATACTTTTTTCCACTAGACCTTGAGAGTCCTTCAAAACGCAGCCCAGCTTCTCAGGCCCAGTAAATGCCCTTATGTGTTTGTTTGTTTGTTTGTTTGTTGTGTGTTTGTTTGTTTGTTGTTTGTTTGTTTCTCTGGATTTCTGCCTTTGATTAGTTTTTTCAACCTGAGAATTCCTTGCTTTCCTGAAACTCTTCAGTTTATTTAAGGTCATTAATATTTATTCAGGATTGTTCTTTCTCCAGTAGATGTCTACTCAGGTTCCTAATCCACAATATTACTAGAAATGAATGTCATAAATGGATTTCTAAATTATTTTAAACTCTGTAATTCTGCCATTCTACATTTTCATTTGGATTCTTTTCTTCTATCATACTTACCCAAACTAGGCAAGTGGAAAATTGAGAGAGTTTGACAAGCAAAATGAATTTTTTTAAAAGTATTCAATAGAACTTATGTATCTAAACATTCCATTAATACTAGTAAGATTTGACTCAACTTTCTGACTTTGCATCATGTACTCTTCTTGAATATTTTCTCAATATACATTGTATAAATTACTTTAAATGTCTCCTTTTTAAGACTATTTTGCTAATTAATTAGATGAAATCCTTTGAGACTGCATTTATCTTTCTCTTAATGAACTTATGTGGTGAATACTCATGATATATTCTGACCTGATCTCACTTGTAAGGGCATACAACTTCCAAGGGTCTATTTTTATGTCTTTTTCAGTCTTTCCTTCAATATCTCCTAAAATCTGTTTGGAATAGATACGACCTTAACATCCTCATAACTTTTTCCTCCATGGATTCAAAGATTGATTGATTCATTCAATTACTGTTGACTGGGGAATTTAAAAGCACAAGTCTATGTTTGTAGAGCCACTAAATTATCTGAGACAGGTATTCCTCTAGGTATTAAGACTGATTGATTCAGCTGTGTTCCAGTGGATACTTGGCAAAAAAAAAAAAAATAGCAGAAATTTGAAGTTTGAAGAACATTTCACTTAAATCCTATAACCACATCCAGTGCTAGCAATATCATCAGTAATGACCAGCAAGTCAAGTGTTGGGTTAAGGAACCGTGGTCCAGGGGAAACATTCAGATGTCCTCAAATTATATCAATATTTAAACTCAGCTCAAACTACAAAGTCACAGAAATTATTTAAAACAAATTTATATAAATATCCATTCCATGCCATCCTTGATTTAAATGCCATGTTCATTCATTGGAAAAAGAGGGCCCTTAATATTGTCTTTTTCTGATCTGCTTTCAGGCACCAAGAATAACACACCTACTCTAGGAGGCATGTTCGTTCTATATCCAAATCAATGATCTTCTATTCCTCAGGAAGTCAGGATTCTTTCATATCTTCCTGAAAAAGGTGAAGTTCCGAAGAGGCAGGATTGCTAATCTTTGCAGGTCCTTGCAGACCCTCTTGAATTCCAGATAAAAATGTCTTCTTATAGGCAATGAGGCAGAAAGAAGTTAGGGAAGTCAGAGAGATACCTGTGACCAAAATTTTGACCTTTTCTAGTTAATTTGGTTTCTCTTTCATAACCCAGTAATATACCAACAAAATGGGGAAAAAAGATAATTGTCAAGCCATTGCAATCATTTGCCCAATGGTAAACAGAAAAACAGTAGTTAGTATATCATTTATATTAAAAAGCAATGTGTTATTTATCTCCTTCCCTAAATAGAAGTCAAGCTAAAAATAATTATGCTATGGTAAGATTTTCAGCATTTCCATCCCAATGTTTAGGAGTGGAAAGTCAGTTTCCAAGGAGCTTAAAAAATACCTTTATTATAAATCTTCATTTCTTAGATTAAAGCTCTACTTGCTCTTTCTTGTATTTGCATTCTTATCGACATTAGAGTTGGAAAAGTAATATATGCCTAGTATGTGACATTAATCCTCATGTAACAGAGATCCATGAATATAAAATTTATCTTGATAAAGTTTGTAGCCTCACCTGCCAGGTTTTCGAGCTGCTTACTGCAACCACATGCATCTCTCTGCATTCTTAGGATTTCAGTAAAGGTTTGTGATAAATGGGAAGCTGAATGGAAGCCTCCTTCCAAAATTATGCTTGTAAAACATTGGGGAATCTTAATCCCTAAAGGATAATTATAAATATTTAAAATGTATTCTTGCTTGTGCTCACTTTCTGATGTTTCTCTTAAGACTCTTTATATAAAAGATTATTCCTATACTAGCTTTTGAAATGTCATTTTAAGTTTCTACTCTGTTTGCAAACTAGGTATGTAAGTTTCCTGGGACTATTGTAACAAAGTACTACAAACTTAGTGGCTGAAGACAACAGAAATGTATTTTCTCACAGTTTGAGAGGCCAGAAGTCCAAAATCAAAGTGTTGTCAAGGTTGTTTCATTCTGGAAGCTCTGAGGGACAATCTGTTCCATGTCTCTCTCTTAGTTTCTGGTGGTTGCTGGCAGTGTTTGGTGTTCCTTGGCTATTGGGTGCATCACTTTCAATCTCTCTGTCTTTACATGACCTTCTCTCTGAGTGTCAATGTCTAAATTTCTCTCTTAAGGACAAAAGTCATAGGATTAGGATCTATCCTAATGCAGTATGAATGTGTCTTATCTTGACTACATCTGCAAAGGCTCTATTTCCTAAGGTCACATTCTAAGGTTTCCAAAGAATGTGAATTTTGGGAGGATACTGTTCAAGTCAGTTTACCAGATAAAACCAATTTCATTTTCAGAAACAAAGGATTAAGAAGAGCACTCAGATAGTTAGAAGAAGACCCATGACTAAACACCAATCTTTTGCCCTGTATTCAGAAGCTGCCTTACTCTGAAGGACTTTTGGAGCTAGTCTTCTGTTCTATTTTCAAATGCAAACATCTACCCAAACAGTCTGTTAAAATCACTTCAGCTGTTTATTCTTTCCCCATTTTTTAACATTTCCCCCTACGTTTCAGGAGTTTCTAAATCCATAACTCTCATTCACCAAATCTCCCAAAATGACAACAAAGAAAACCACTTTATAGCTCTCCTCTATAGCATGTGATAAAACCTAGAGGAACTTCAATGCAAATGAGGTGCTTGCCATTTTATAATACTGATTTTATATACATATATGTGTATTTGTTTGTTTTCCTCCTTTGGCACTTTTAAACTTATTTTATTCATCAAATAGATTTTGGCAGCAAAATCTTCAAAGATCATGCCAGCAAAAACCTGGCCAAATTTAAGATTGAGGTTGCATCAGGCTATATATTAACACACCTGTGAATTGTCTAACACAGCTCCCAGAAGCATAAAATACTCTTTGTCAGGAAAAGTAAGTTATTTTATTATACTTTTGGTGTAACTAGCCATAGCCAAAGACTTTTCAACACAAACTGAAATCAGCAAGCGATTTTATTTGAGTTTTTTGTTGTTTCCATATACCAACTTAGTTCCTTTCTTACCTGTGGTCTCTTTGTTCATCTGTGGATGTATTAACCCTGTAACTCATATCCACAGGAGATATTCTGCAATACTTCACTCACATAGACACCAGCAATACACCACTGCAGCATCTTCTCTGTAGCAATTATTTTATAAATCACTTATTTCAAAGGGTTTGGACTGGGGAAACCAACTTTCCCGTGGCTATTATATGACTCATGTTTTAATACATTTACTTTTTGGCTAACAATACAGTTTAAAAAGAAGTAAATGGATTCTTTTTAAATAACTGATACTGATTTTGCTTTTTATGTCTCATCTCTAGACTATGCAATTTATTTCTTCTCTCCCAGCACTGAAACAACTTCTAGCACTCACATTTATATGTTTTTGTACACAATATCATTTGGTAATCAAGTATTCTAAGAAGCTAGCTTTCTGAAGTATAAAATGGCTACATAAATACTGATCTGTCACCTGTAACATTCAATTTCAAATCTTTTATTCAGAAATAATGTCCTAACAGGTAACTCAAAATTGAATTGTATGCATTGAGAAATATTAGACATGTAAAGTGAATCTAAGAAGGTTCATTCATCCTGCATTGTAAGTGAAAATAATAGCTTATCTTTTAAAATAAATCTTTATTCCTAAATTTTGTCTTTAGAATTCATTATTATTATTATTATTATTATTATTATTATTATTTTGAGATGGGGTCTTACTCTGCCACCCAGGCTGGAGTTCAGTGGTGAGATCTCAGCTTACTTAAATCTCCGCCTCCTGGGCTCAAGCAATCCTCCCACCTCAGCCCCTTGAGTAGCGTGTACCACCAAGCCCAGCTAATTTTTTGTATTTTTGGTAGAGATGGGGTTTCACAGTGTTGCCCAGGCTGGTCTGAAACTCCTGAGCTCAAGTGATCCACCCACCTTCACCTCCCAAAGTGTTGAGATTACAGGTGTGAGCTATTGTGCCCAGCTAATTTATTGTATTTTGGGTAGAGATGGGTTTTTGGCATGTTGCCCAGGCTAGTCTTGAACTCCTAAGCTCAAGTGATCAGCACACCTCGGCCTCCTAAAGTGTTGGAATTATAGGTGTGAGCCACGGTGCCCAGCCAATTCTTATTCTTTTAATTGATACATAATTGTACATGGATGTGGGGTACATGGTGATGTTTCTACATATACAATGGACAGTGGTGTAAACTAAAACAAAATCCTAAGCCTCAACCAACTGAACAGACCCCTCTTGGCCAAGAGGACCCCAGAAAAAATCTAAAACCTGAATTCTTGGCCATGATGGGAATGAAAGTGGGATTTGCCTGGTTATACTCTCTCCCTTTCAAAGTTCAGGCACAACAACTGATCAGCATTAACACTAAAACAGAGAGCATAAAACTAAAAATAACTGATTCTCTGAATTATAAATAAGACCTAAGGCCATGCAAGACAAGGGTCAAGTCACAAATGCAGACCATCAGTTTGGCTACGTAGCATCCTTATCTTGTTAAAAATAATTTCAACTTTTATTTTAGATTCACTGTGTTAATGTCCTTATAATGTTGGCCCCAGCTGCATCTATGTTGCTTTGCAGGACATGATTTTGTTCTTTTCATGGCTGTGTAGTATTCCATGGCATATATGTACCTCATTTTCTTTATCCAATCCACTGCTGATGGGCACCTAGGTTGATTCCATGTCTTTGCTATTTTGCATAGTACTGTGATGAACATACGAGTACATGTGTCTCTTTGGTAGAATCATATATTTTCCTTTGGGTATATAACCAGAAATGGGACTGCTGGGACAAATGGTAGTTCTAGGTTTGTGACAGGTAACTAAATCTTGGGACCCCAAACTCATTAAGCCAAAGGGAAAAGTTAAGCTGGGAACTGGGTCACGCAAACCTGTCTCCCCCTTTTGGTTCCTAAATAAGATGGCTACAAGACGAAAAGCTCCACTCTTCCTCCCTATTTTTCCCACAAGGAAATTCCTGCAGAGCTGCAAGATCTTTACCCTAAGGTGTTTCTATTAATATTTCACCATGGCAATGTAAGTTGATAACTTATCTTTATAGGTGCAGTCACCCCCACTGCCCAAACACAAATGCATATCTGATTTTTCCCCTGCCCCATTTTTCTATGTTATCTTTTGTAAAAAGGCAGATTCCCCACATTTTTCCTCTGCCCCATTTGTTTATGCCATCTTTTGTAAAAAATACAGATTCACTGAGCCTGACAAAGGCAAGAATGACTATTTTTCCCTATCTTCCTCTCACATGAAAATTGTGTACTTCTCAATACCCTACCCTTTCCCCTTTAAATTTGGAGCCCTCAAAATCATCGTCAGAGAAAGGCATAGACCTGTCTCCCAGGTGTACATCCTTTACTTTAGCAAATAAAACTCCTAAAATGATTGAGACTTTTCTCATCATTTTTCTCGATTGACAAGTTCTTTGAGAAATCTTCCAACTTCTTTTCACAGAGGCTGAACTAGTTTGTATTCACAGCAACACTGTATAAGTTTTCTTGCACAACCTAACCTGCATCTGTTGTTTTTTGTCTTTTTAAGAATTGCCATTCTGACTGCTGTGAGATGGTATCTCATTGTGGTTATGATTTGCATTTCACTGATGATTAGTGATGCTGAGTATTTTTCTCATGTTCATTGGCTGCTTGTATGTCTTTTGACAAATATCTGTTCACATCTTTTGCTGACTTTTAATGGGTTTGTTTTTGTTTTTTGCTCATTGAATTATTTAAGTTCCTTATAGATTCTGCATATTAGACCTTCCTTTCACCATATCCAAAAAAATTAACTCAAGAAGGAGTGAAGATTTAAATGTAAGACCTCATACTATAATAATCTTAGAAGAAAACCTTGGAAACCCCACGCTGGATACTGGCCTTTGGGAAAAAAAATTATGACTAAGTCCTTAAAAGTAATTGCAACAAAACAAAAATTGGCGAGTGGGACCTAATCAAATGAAAGAGCTCCTGCACGGCAAAAGAAACTATCAACAGAGTAAACAGACAACCTTAGAAATGTAAGAAAATATTCACAAACTATGTATTCTACAAAGGTCTAATATCTAATATCTAGCATCCTTATATTAATCTAAAACACTTCTTTCTGTTGGCTCCAAGTTTTAGATAGAATCTTACTCCTTTAACCAACTGAAAATTAAAGAATCTCTGAATCCACCTGTAACCTATAAGCTTCCACTTCAAGATGTCCAGCCTTTTGAGGCCAATCCAACATACACATTCCACATATTGATTTTGGTCCCTGCCTGTAACTCCTGCCTCCCTAAAATGTGTAAAACCAAACTGTAGCCCAACCACCTTGGGACCACTTATTCAAGACTCTTTGGGTTTATGTTTTCCCCAGGCCACAGTCACTCATACTGACTTGGAAGAAGCCTCTTTAAAATATTTTGCAGAGTTTGGTTTTTCCATTAACAGTGGTCAGATCAGGATAATTAGCATATCTATGATAATTAGCATATCAAACATTTATCTTTTTTTGTGTTGGGAACATTCAATATCCTCTCTTCTAGCTATTTGAATATATACAATATATATCTCTCGATTTCAAAAAATAATTTCTTACATTAGAGCAAATAGTAGAAGGTTAAAGAAGAAACCAATAGGCATGCATTCTGAAATTAACAAAATTTTTTCCATGACAACTTATGTAATCTTGCTTGGGCATCTAAAGAAATACAGGTTCAAATAAACTGAACATACAGTCCATACAAGCATAGGTAGGGTCAACTTGTCATTAAATCATGAGGCGTATTTTCTGTGGTCCTTTGGCCCTGTTGCAAGTACAGAGTGTCATCATACCATCCCTCTTTACTTTCATAATGCCCAGGATGCTGAGAACACTAGACTTGGGCACACTTCTATTTTCTACCACCAAAATACAGGTTATCTTCCCATCTCCATGAATCCCTGTTTGCTTTAAAGAAATTGATAGCTCAATTTTTAATATAAAGTTTATAAATCAAAATTATTTTGACATCTTTCACGTAACATGTAACTAGTTTTAGAGGCTTCCAAAGCCTCAATTGACTCTAAAATTATTGTATCCTATGAAAATCCCAGGCAGCAGGGTATGGCCAGCAGCAAGACACTCCAAGACAAGGGGTCTTAGGAAGTGTGTCTTTATTGCATGTGTGAGGGAGGTCTTGCATATTTATCACGTTTTATTTCCGTATGTACTTAGTCAGGTCAAGTGCAAACAATTCACCCACTTCCAGAATATTCCTTCTTATATCTGTAATAGAAACTATGCAACTCAACCACTTACCCAACCCTTTGCCTCCTCAGACTGTGGACAAGAATAGCCTTGGCTAAGGACTAAAGCAAAGTCTTTCAAAAGTAAATGTATCACTGGGTGTTAGGGAGTACGTATTATATGGTCTATGGGTCAAGATTGGGCATAATTTTAAATGCCAGCAATTCACGAATCATACCTTTTATAAGGTAGAAGGAAAGAACTTCAAATGAAAGAAACTAGTACTGCTCTGCACAATAAAGTAAAATACAATTTTCATTGGTGTGAGGATTAACTGAGTTAATATAAGCAAAATACACACAGCCCAGAAGTACTCAGTAAGACAATTGCTATCACAAAACAAAAGTTACTGCTAAGTAATTGGAAAAATAAAGGAGCATGTGACTGACACATTCCGAAAGAGAGAAATCAGACTATGTGCACCCTGCATGGTTCTAGAGAAACTGGAAACCAAAGCAAGTCTATAAAGACTCTTTTACTTGTCCACTGTGCATGAATGGTAAATTCCTAGCAATGAAAATGTAGGGTCCAAAGAACTATGCATCTTCTAATCACTTTTAAAACATATTGCTGAAGCCTTCTCCAAAGAAATTACACCAATTTTCACTGCCATTGGAATGAATAAATGTATCTGAAACTCCACACTGTAAATATATTTAAAATTACTTTATATATATACTATATTAAGTATAATTATATTGTAACTAAGCTGTTATATATAGCATGTTTTATTTACATTAAATATAACTATTGTTATAATTTTTGCCAATATAATGGGTGCAAAATTACCTTGTTATGACTTGAATTTTTTTAATTGTATTTGAGGGCGCTCATTTCTTTATCAGCTGCCAGTTCAAGTTTAGAAGAATGATCACAACCTCCCCCTCCCCACTTGATACAAAGAGGCCTAGAGAGAGGAAGAGGGTATATTTGGGGGACCCAGAGTTTGTGACTAGGCAACTATATCTGTCCTTGCTGGAAAGGGGAGACCCTTCTTGATATTTTTATTGTGTTGAAGCCAGAAGAGGTAATTGGGGTGCTGCTCCCTGGCTGGGTGGTTGCTGGACCATAACCTGTACCCTTTGGTAGAAAAGGCAGAGATAACACCTGGCTGGCCCTCCACCGCTACAGGTAGCTTCTGGAACTAACCAAGTCAAGCCTATTTTAATGGATATAATAGCAATAACCTAATTAGTTTAGTTACTAAAAATCATTTTAAAATTATAAAAGTAGACTGAAATATCTATCTTGTGGTGAAGAAATTTTGACAAAGCAAATGGACATACTTAATTTTTGGAAAGAAACATTTCTCATTCCTTGAGACTCCAATGTTTTGCCTATGCACGAGTATATTTGCATATCTATATATGTATAGTTTATACGTATCTAGATATGTATAAACATGTGAAACTATATGTGTGTTTATATGCATGTATCAATGATATCCTCAATGAACAGAGCAATACTTTGTTCAATACAGCCCAGTTCCTTTGTTCATTGGACAATCACCTTTATCATCTCATGCAGTTCTATATTTGCTATTCTAGCAGCATCTATGGCCTCCCTAGAAACATCTAATTGCTACCTCACTATCACAAGTTTCAATCTGAAATCAAAAGCTCAAAAGTTCCTTTAAAGCCTTGCTGGAAGTCAGACAGTACACACTGAATGTATATGGGTTAAAATTCTGAAATAATTTTATACCAATTGGGAAATATTTGCTGTTTGAATTTTCTGTCTTGTCCATCCCACCCACAACAACCCTCCTATGATCCCCAGAACTTTCTCATAATCCACCAAACAATGGGTTAATGCCTACTCCCAGAACAACAGCCATTACAATTACTCACAGTGTTAAACATTTTAAATATCATCCCACTTTGATAGATTCTATACAGCAGGATCTAAATCAAGTTTATCCAACCAATGGCCTGTGGGCCGCATGTGGCCCAGGATAGCTATGAATGGAACCCAACACAAATTTGTAAACTTTCTTAAAACCTGATGAGACTTTTTTTGTGATTTTTAAAGAAATCTCTTCAGCTATTGTTAGTGTTAGTGTATTTTATGTGTGGCCCAAGACAATTATTCTTCTTCCAATGTGGCCCACAGAAGCTAAAAGATTGGACACCCCTGACTCTAGATTATTAGAAATAAACATTCACATGAACAAAGATCCCTTCATATTCTAGCTTAAGCTTCAAAACCAAAAGTTATTTGCAATTTTAGAGGTTTATCAAAATCTCTCCTTTAAATAACTACCTAGAGTTAAATAATTTGTTTTGTTTTTTTTTTGAAAGGCGTTACCATTCTGAAAGTAGAGTAAACTACTTTCACTGAACTGATCTTTAGCCAGCTTTGGTGTTCATTAAAAAAATTTACAGTGTTATGCATTCAAATATGGTAACTGAGCCTTTAGGTTCCCATGGCAACTTGATCATTTCAGTAGAAAACTTTTCTTTTCTTTCTTTTTTAACTTATAGGTATGCCTGTTCTGTAACAGTTTCACTTAGCTTATCATTTCAGTTATTTCCAACCGAGATATCCTCCTTTGGGAATTCACATATTCTGATACATTCCCAGGTGGCTATTTATAAAAACACAAGAAACATCATGCTAACATTACCAAGTCCTGAGAAAACTGGTCTTGCATTATGTCATTCTAAGGAGAAACACCATCTTTCTCTCCATATCATGGACTTTTATTTTACATCCCTGGAGAAATTTCATACACTTGGCAGGTAACTCACAGAAGCTTTATTGGTATACCGAAAATACCTAAGTATTGGTGGTCCAAATGCCCCAGTGCCACATATAAATAGACAAACGAATTTTCTTTGTGATGAGTTTATCACCCAATACTTGGTTCCTAAACTTAGATCCAACTTAATTGGTTATATCAAAGTCATCTGGGGTCTTTGTTAAAACAGATTCCCAGGCTTCTCTCCAATAACTGAATTGGAATATTCAAGAATGGATGCAAGAAATCTGAATTTTTAAGAAGTACTCTGTAGGATGTTCATGCCCAGCCAGTCTGGAAAATTCATAACTATTAATTAATAAATCATTCATGAAACTGGCATGATGGTTTTTAATTAACAGCTTGGTTGACTAACTGACAAATGTTACAATCAAATACAAATGAAAAACCAGAATATTGACCAAAAGGGTTAGCACACAACTGTCTTAAATATCTTACTGTCAGCAATGCAACATACTGATATTTTCTATTATGTTTTATTTCCTTTTTAAAAATGTGTTCATTACAAACCACTTCATTTCATTGCCTATTTAATAAATCTCATCCACAATTTTAAACACAATGACCTAAGGACATTTTTCAAACATGCATGGCTGACCCAGCCTACCTGACTCTGTAGGATCCAGGTGATGCCTCGGCGAATAGGTGTGCCTGAAAGATAAACCCAAAACAGTGCTGTCATCAGACCACAGGAGATCAATCTATTGTTGAAATATTAGATAGTGAGAAATCACAACAAAATGAATTTGGCACCATGTTCAAAATGGAGATTTCCCTCTTATAAGGACCAGACTACCAGAATCCATGCAGCAACAAAATCTCTTCTCTATATAGTGGGGAATAGACACTGACTACTTTTATATTTGGGGTTATCTCAATTCTTTGTTTCCCGTATTTTGTCTTCTAATTGAATGCAATAAAATCAATTAGATTATAACATCTAAGTAACTTTTCAGTTTTACTTTCTAAAATTATAAGCATCTTATTGTGATTGGTGCTTAGAGTTTTTTCCAATGTTAGATTCAATCATTAGTAAATAATCTTTTTAATTACTTCCAGAAATTATTAATCACATCTATTCATGAGAACAGGCCTATATCCATTGTGTTTATTATTGAGTTTACAATGCTTAGAATTGTCATTGCTTCTACAAGTAGTCCCTGATTTACAATGGTTCAACTCATGAATTTTTGAACTTAGGATGGGGTATAACTGTCACTATTTTGACATAGTATATGGTATTCAATAAATAACATGAGATATTCCACACTTTATTGTAAAAAGACTTTGTGTTCTATGAGTTTGTCTAACTGTAGGCTAATGTAAGTGTTCTGAGCACGTTTAAGGTAGACTAGGGTATTAGTCCATTTTCACACTGCTATAAAAAACTGTCAGAGACTGGTTAATTTATAAAATAAAGAGGTTTAATTAACTCATAGTTCAGCATGGCTGGGGAGACCTCAGGAAACTTACAATCATGGTGAAACGTAAAGACGAAGCAAAGCACCTCCTTCACAAGGTGGAAGGAAGGAGAATAAATGCAGGAGGAACTACCACTTATGAAACCATCAGATCTTGTGAGAACTCACTCATCATGAGAACAGCAAGGGGGAAACTTGCCCACATGATTCAGTTGCCTCTGCCTGGTCTCTCCCTTGACACATGGGGATTATGGGGATTATGGAGATTACAACTCAAGATGAGATTTTGGGTGAGGATACAGCCAAACCATATCAGCTAGGCTAAGCTGTAATGTTTGGTAGGTTATGTATATGAAATGCATTTTCAACTTACAATATTTTTAACTCACTATGGGTTTATCAGGACACATAACCCTATCGAAAGTCAAGAAGTACCTGTATTAGGCATTAATAAGTATCTGAGTACATTGTACCTACAGATTTCATTGGTTTAATTCTAAGAAGTTAATCTCCCTTACATCTAAGTTATTCTCCCTTTCATCTAAGTTCTTAGAGGGGACCATGGCATTTTTCATATATGCAAAACATTAAGCATTTAATTGGATTGACTCTAAATAAATTAGCAAATAGGAAAAAATACTGAAGTCAGTAAGAGAGTCAGGTATAAAACATATGTACATTCCATCTCTTTATTTGTTGCTATATTGGGATAAACATAGACAATGAGATTAAATGGTTTTATAGGGACATTTAGATAAAAATTCACAACATTTAGAAATATTTCCTTTCCAACATATATAATAGAAAATAAAGCAAAACAAAACAAGCAAATGATAAGGAAGGAGTAACCTAAATGTTCAATAATAGAAGATAGGTTATGTAAACTATGGTAAATTTTACTCAACGTAACTTTATGTAGTTAATATTTGTCAAGGATTTGACAAAATTAAAAGGTATGATATAAAATTTAAAACATGTTGTTTTACAACTATGCTAAATAAAGCACTTACTTAAGGAAGAAAAACATGAAAATTATGGTTATGCTGGGATGAAGTGAGAGACTACATATTTCTAAAATTATTTGCAAATCATTAGAAAATATTTGTTAATTACCATGTCAGCCTCCATTCTCCATTCCTACAGGACCTTGGACTTTCAAGCCAGGTGGCTAAGGCTGAATTGACCTTCTCCCAGTTCCAGGAAGAGGTCTTGCTTAACTTAAGTCTACAGCATATTCCGTCCCTCCAGCCAGAGTTATTGGTTCAGGAATAAACATACTCACTCACAATTATATCATGAGGGTTAGTTTTTATAATCTTGTGCTTGGTACCAATTGTCGTAACCTACTTTTTCCTGAAAGCATACCCTGAAGCAAGAATTAAAGTGTTAACATTATATTTGTGAGGTGCAAGCCCTTGGCAGGAAAAGAAGAGGAAAAAAAAAAAGGAAAGTAAGCATAAGAAAATCAACGTGATTGCCACACTACCACTTCACAAAACGTAAGATGCACAGCAGGTCACTCAGCAAGCCAGAGGAATAAGGACTATGCTAAGAAGGACTTACTCTTGGCAACACTTCAAGAGATATGACTCTTGTTGACTATCATGTCACTGCAGCAACTCATAAAGCAGTGGCAAGTACAGTCATACATTCCACTCCGCATCTTTTCTTAGTTCCCCTTCCCCCTATCCATACCCCAACTGTTGTGGAATTCTGCCCTCCCCCCAAAATATTAACATATCAATATTTGCCTCACCTTTTCCTCTCAAAAGGATCAGCCTAAGACAGATAGTTTTAAAGATTTTTCCCAATTTACCTTCTTCCCTCATTTCCTATGTTGATTGGATGGGGACAGGGAGAGAAGCTGAGTTATGATCAGCACTAAGATTCCTATGTTTTTATTTTTTTCTTGTCTGAGACACTTTGAGATTTATTGCATTGATAGTAAACATTGTTAGCCCTTGCTTGTCTATGGTTCATTGTTTCCTGTTTTATGTTATTATTGTTTTTTGTGCCTATTGGTTCAGAAAGAGTCAGACTATGATCTGGCATGACTCTGCCAATTTTACCCCGAAGTGCCATCTTATAAATTTTTAAGCAGAGGATGAAATACTTAGCTTAAGTCTGCAGCGTATTCTGTCCTCATAGCTGGAATTATTGGTTCAGGAATACACTCACTCAAAACTGATCTCGATGAATTATTTTTGGCCAGCATACAGGGATAGGATACACTAGACTATGCATAATCAGCCCACTTTTCTGTCAGACTTCCTCTTGTTAATTACATGAACTCCCAACGCTTTGAGAATATCAACTTTTAGTTTTATGGCAAACATGTGTACCACTGTATTCATTGAACTTACTTATTTTTTTATTTATTTTTTTTTTAATTATACTTTAAGTTTTAGGGTACATGTGCACATTGTGCAGGTTAGTTACATATGTATACATGTGCCATGCTGGTGTGCTGCACCCACTAACTCGTCATCTAGCATTAGGTATATCTCCCAATGCTATCCCTCCCCCCTCCCCCCACCCCACAACAGTCCCCTTCCTGTGTCCATGTGATCTCATTGTTCAATTCCCACCTATGAGTGAGAATATGCGGTGTTTGGTTTTTTGTCCTTGCGATAGTTTACTGAGAATGATGGTTTCCAATTTCATCCATGTCCCTACAAAGGACATGAACTCATCATTTTTTATGGCTGCATAGTATTCCATGGTGTATATGTGCCACATTTTCTTAATCCACTCTATCATTGTTGGACATTTGGGTTGGTTCCAAGTCTTTGCTATTGTGAATAATGCTGCAATAAACATACGTGTGCATGTGTCTTTATAGCAGCACTTACTTATTTTATGACATTCAAAATTTTTCCAATCTTATGCAGTTAGATCTACTAATTTTTATGGGAATTTTTATCATTGCTTTTTACTTTTTTCATATTTCAGGGTAAGTGTAATAGGTAGAACTCTGGCCCTCATGACCTTTACTGTTTGGTATTATACCTGTGGGTATATTATGTTGGTAAAAGAAATGTTGGCCTGGCGTGGTGGCTCACACCTGTAATCCCAGCACTTTGGGAGGCAGAGGCAGGCGGATCATGAGGTCAGGAGATCAAGACCATCCTGGCTAACACAGTGAAACCCCACCTCTACTAAAAATACAAAAAATTAGCCGGGCGTGGTGGCGGGCACCTGTAGTCCCAGCTACTTGGGAGGCTGAGGCAGGAGAATGGCGTGAACCCAGGAGGCGGAGCTTGCAGTGAGCCGAGATTGCGCCACTGCACTATAGCCTGGGCGAGAGAGAGCGCGAGACTCCGTCTCAAAAAAAAAAAAAAGAAAAGAAATTGCAGATGTAATTAAGGTTACTAATCAGTTAACCTTAAAATGAAGAGATTATTTTGGATTATCTAGTTAGCCCCAATATAATTACATGAGCCCTAAAAAGCAGGGACATGTGGCAAAAAAAGGAAGCCAATGAGATTTGAAGCATGAAAAGGACTTGACTCACTGTCGATGCCTTGCAGATGGAAATGGCAATGTGAAAAGCATGAGAAGAAAGTAAATTCTGACAACATCCTGAATGAGCTTTCAAACAGATTCTTTCCCAGAGCCTCTAGTAACGAACACAGTTCTGCCAACACCTTGATTTGGGCCTCATAAGACCATGTGCAGAGAAAACAGCCAAGCACACTGTGCCTGGACTTCTGATCCATGGAAACTATGAGCTAATAAGTGGCTATTATATTAAGCCACTGTTTGTAGAAATTTGTTATACTCACAACAGAAAACTCATACAACGAGTCAAGTTTATATATAAACTAGGAAAATGGAGGGGCTGTAAATCAAAATACAAAAGCCAGGAAAGACACCAATATCCCGAGTCTTTCTTGTAGAATAATACTCTTCCCTTCAATTTAAAAGAAAATTTGATGAAATTTTATACTAAATGATAAAAACTTACTGGCAGGTTCTAGTAGGAAAGCCACACAGAGGTCAATGAAACATTATTCTTTACATGAGAATGTTTTCCCTCATCATCAGATAAAAATCAAGCGAGTTTGGAGAAGGGAAGAGTATTGTTTGAATCTTTTTTTCTGTGGCTGGTTGCAGCTAAGCAATGAGCCATGGGAGACAATAATTTTTTGATTATACAGAAGTCATTTGTTTTAGGTTTAGATTACATGATTGCTCCCACAACTTGCCCAGTCTTTATCAGGAAAATTGTGAGTTTCCATGGCAATGGGAAACATGGCACAAAATTGCAAATGAACTCATGCTTCTACCATAGAAAACTGTTCCTGGAAACAACTAAGATGACACTGGCAATTGCTATAAAAAAGGAAAGTAAATCTCTTTTGGATGTGTTTGTGATTAATAACTATTTTCTACTATCTTACAGTTTTATAGAACACCTTACAGACAAATATATAATTAATTATAATTGTTTTTGTATCTCCTGGAAGGCACAACAAAAATCCAGTTAAAAACCTATAGCCACCAAAAAAAATTCCACAACAGGTGTTGTGAATCTTTTAGGACATTACAAATTATAATTAAGTTCTCTACATTTAATAAAGACTGTAGTTAATAGCCTCAATTATAGGGCTAAGCACCTTCAATTATTTTGTTCCATTTCAAATTTCTTAGTTCAGAAGTGAAAAAGCTGTGTTTTTTTACACTTTCCCAATGACTTTTCTTGAAAGGGGAAAATTATTTCCTGATTTGAGAATTTCTCTCATTCAGTGCTTAATAAACTGAGGGGGAAAAGTTAATATTCTAATGATATCAAATTATTTAATTGGCATAATTATAAAATATGCTTCCACATTTAACTATTCTCTCATCTAACATAGCAGGTTACCTATTTGAAGTAGAATTATTTCTAATGAAAATGTAAGCGGGTTTGCCTCATATTGACTAGCAGTTACTGCCACATTGAAGAATTTCTCTTCCTTATTAATTCATATAATCATTAAAAGGGTGAACTTCCTTTTTTGTGAAGAATTTTCCTCTGAGGAGCTGAAAGCTCTGTGAAGATATAAATGTTACTGAATTTCAGATCAGCAGCCTGGGCGGGTGGGAAGGTTTAGTTAACTCCATTTTAACTGACAGTAAACCAAGACTAAATAGTTGAGGATATATGGGGAAATAGGGGGACAGAGCTTCTACTATCAGAACATTTCAAACAAAAAGCCTAATTTTTCCTTAAGGTATCAGGTAATTCACAGAAAATAGGACCCAACCCTACACTATGTTTTCCAGCTGGTCCCACAGACTAAATTCCCTTGATAATTGCTAATCCATTTCCTGAGTGCCTCACCCTGAAATCACTTCCTTCTCTGGGATCTTAGAAAGCCTTCCACCTGAACCATTCATTCAGCAGGTGCTGCTTTCTTCTGCCATTTACATTTTATGTGGCGATATCTTTTCAGATCTACTGGATTGTAAATAGAAATAAAGGGAAGATGGGGAGGTAACCGGTATTTTTTGAGTGGCTAGCACGTTGCAGAAACTTTTAATATGTGAGAAAACAGATTTCCTGAGTGTGTCTAATCATAGAAAGACAGAGCCAAGAGGCCTGAACAGAGATGCCTGCTTTCTCCACAACTCTAAGTCCACGTACCTGGAAATTGTAATATTTGTTAATATGCCCACAAAGGAAAGGGTTTATACTACTATGCAATTATTTCTCTTTTGTGCTTAGAGAAATAATAGCCAGCATTTACTGAGCACTTCCTGTGGGCAGGCACTGTTCTGAAGTATTTTATGTGATTTGTTTTCTTTCATTCCCACAACAACCATATAAGTAGGGACTATTTTTGTTCCCATTTTACAATAGAAGAATCTGAGGTGCAGCTAGCTTAGATAACTTTTCCAAGGATACCTGGCTGGTAAGTGATTAGCCAAAAGTTAAACCTGATCAGTTTGGGTCTAGAACCCTTGCATCTAACTCACCATGGGTCCCAACATCAGTCCTTAGTAGAGAAAGGTTCTGGGATAAGGAGAAATTGAGTTTCTCAGACCTGTAAAGACCAGGTGGCCTGCACTGTGTCACCAGCAGCTCCGGGCCATCCCCTCCTCTGCCACCCTACTGAGGTCCCCCACTCTCAGGAACTTGGAATTAAGAGAAGCTCTCTGACAATCTGACATAAGCTTCTGCTTTGTACACTTCACGTCACAAAAGATTTTGCCTCCCTTGCCTAATTAAAATGTAGTCTACAGTGTGTATGCTTTCTTCTTGCCAACACTCAGCTCGCCAGAAATGCTAAAACTGTCTAATATTATGTTGTTGTCAGGCTCAAAAATGGCCCAGATTATAGCTGCCTCCTGGTTCTCACAGGTTTGTGTAATCCCTGTCCTCTGAGTGTTGGATGGACTTTGTGACTCACTTCTAATGAATAGAATACAGTAGAAGTGGCAGGATCTCAGAAAATACCACAAAATGAGCAAATTATGAGAAAAAAATGCAGGGAAGAACAAAGAAACTCACAGTGACTCAATTATTATATATTAATAGTATTAAAATAACCATGATTTATATACATAAGAAAATAGATGAAAGGACGGAAATTGCACCAGAGAATTGGGATACATTCAAAAAAAAAACCAAATGGAAATTGTAGAAGCAAAAAACAAAATAAAAGAAATTAAGAACTCAATAGATTAATTTAACAGTAGACTAGACAGAGAAGAAAAGGCTCAAAAATAGGTCAGATTTGAAGCAGAGATAAAACAATGAACTGCAGAAAATGCAAAGAGAAATATGAGACATAATGAAAAAGTCTAACATAAATAAAAATAGAGTTAAGAGAGAATAGAGAATTGGAAATATTTTAAGAGATGCTGGTAATGATGAGGCTGGCCATGAAATACTGAGACCAAAACAAGACAAGGATGTCATCCGTCACCAAATTCATTCAGCATTGTATCAGAGAACATAGTCCCTCCAGTAAGAAAATGGCAACAACAACAACAGGACAGGAAGAAAGGGAGGGAAGAAGATAGGACGATACGGAGGAAAAAGGAAAGAATAAATAAAATGTGAAGATTTGGAAGGAAAGAAATAAAATTCTCATCAATTGCAGATGAGATGACTGTGTATGAGCAAATCCAAATATTCTGCAGTTCAGTTACTAGAATTAATACACTTTATCAACATCTCTAAATAAAAGATCAATTAATTAAAGTAATTATATTCCTATATACTAGCAGCAAGCACTTTAAAGGTGACATTTAAACTTAATTCTATTTACAAGAGCTATACAAAAATTCTTATCTATCTAGGAATATCTAAGTAAAGATGTTCAAGATTTCTACTCAGAAAGCTACAAACGGTACCAAAATAAATTTTTTAAAACCCAAATAAATTAATATGCCATATTTATGGATTATAAGATTTAATATTATAAAAATGTCAATTTTCTTCAAATTAATCTAAAGATAGACTGAAATACAAATCAATATAGTAACAATATAGTAACAAGGTCTCGGCATATAGGTATGTATGAGTGTATGTTTCAGTACACATGGTAATTGATGAGCTGACTCTAAAATGTGTAAAAATACCAAGGGCCAAGAAGATCTAAAACTATATTGAAAGAAGACAAAAAAGTAATAATAACACTACCACCATACATTAATGCTTATTTTAAACTTACAGAAATTAGAATAGTATATATTGTCTCAAGTATAAACAGACCAACACAAGAGAGAGACAAAAACAGACTTACTCATACATACATACCTAATTTATGACAAAGATGCCACTATAATAGAAACAGAAAAATGATCTTTTCATTAAAGGTGTTTGATCAAAGGAATATATATATATATATGAAAAAATTTATTCCTATCTCATCCCATATACACAAACACAATTTTAGATGAATAAGGTAAAATCAAAGATTTTATAAAAGAAAGCATAAGGAAGTACCTTTATGACCTTTAGGTAAGAAGAAGTTACATATATAAGACATTTTTAAAAACACCATAATGAGAAAAAAAATAGAAAATTAGACTTCCTTAACCTTAAGAATTTGGCTCATCAAAAGGCACCATGGGAGAGTAAAAAAGCAGCCGACAGAGTAGAAAATGACAGAGACTTGGAATGCATGTACCTTATAAATAATGCTGCTACAGACATATCTCCAACATATGTGTGGAGATCTAACAGATTAATAAGATAAGGTTATACAATCTCATTAAAACTGTATCAAAGACTTGAATAGGACTACATAAAAAAAGAATATCCAAATAGTCAATTAAAATATTAAAATAGTCTCAATATCATTAGTCATCAGGGGAATGCTAACTAAAACCATAATGAGATTCCATAATGCACCCACTAGAAAAGCTAAAAATAAAATGTGAAAGAAAAACCAGTAATATCTAATGATGAGTTAGTTATAAACCAAATGGAGGGAACACACTTTTGGTGGGAAATAGTTGGGCAGTGTCTGCTAAAGTTGAAGATTACAAACTCTAGGAAACAGCGATTCCTCTCTTAGGTATATACTCATCAGATATGAATTATATATATTCACTCCATGTATATTCATATATACATATATTGCATCAAAACTGTCCTTAGCAGCATTATTTGTGATAGTCAAAACTGGAAACAACACCAATGTCCATCAGCAGAAGTGAAAAGAATTGCAGTGGCTTGCCCAGTAGGATACCAGACAGTAGTGGAAAAAATCAACCACTGCTACATGCAACAAAGTGGATCAATCTCAAGAGACAGAAAAATAAGGCAGGCACAAAAGAATACATAAAATATGATTCCATTTATATGATATACAAAATGAGGCTAAACTATTCTAATGCAATAACAGGATAGTGGTTATTTGAGAGGTCTGAGGAGCAGCAACACAAGAAGGCTTCTGAAGGGCTAGTAATGTTTCTTACTTCAATCTGGAGAAAGATAAATTCTCTTAGTAAAAATTAATCAAGTGGCACCTTTAAATCTGTGCATTTTATTCTGTATGTGCTATATTCAATATCAATGTTTACCAAACAACTTCAGCCTCCACTTTTGTTCTTCCACTGGGCCATGTTGCCTCTGAGGTCCATGAAATGAAAACTCAAAAATTTCTATTAAACTGCCTCTCTGACTGCCTAATATCCGCCTACTGTCTCCTGCCTATCGAAACTTCTCAGAGAGTACCCTTGCTTTCCTATAATTGATTGTCTTCCAGTCTTGCCATCTGCTCCCATACCCGATTCCTGATGCAGCCTCTCATATTCTTGTTATAAACACAACCTTGGACTAAGCAGGAGAACTGTCAAACAAGCGCTGATTCTTAAGATGATATGAAAACGCATGAGATTTCCCCCAGTCCTCCCAGCAGAATCACAGCCATAGTCTCCAAGGGGAAAGTTCACTTCGAAGTGCTCCCAAGCCAATGCAAATATTACTTTAGCTAGAAGAACACACTTACACAGCACTGAGAACAGCATGGGCAATTTACAAATACTTATTGGCTAAACCAGTGCATTTGTGGGCTTTATAAAATTCTCTGAAAATTCTTTTTTTTTTTCCATCTTGTATCTCTAATCCTAGGGAACTTTCCACTCCAGTTTATTCAGGCTGCAATATTAACTGGGGACTTTACCACAGGGGGCAAAATGTAGTAATTATGCCTGTATTCCCGTTAGGAGAAATAGCAATCACTGCATTTTACATTTAGTTGGCTTAGTTTACTTCAAATTTGCCTCTATATTTAAAACCAGGCCTGTTTCTAATGCAACTGGGAGAAAGGGAGGTGAAAGGAAGGAGAAGTTAACAGCAACACAATATTACTCAACTAAATTAGAACTCCGTGGAAAAGTACTGCTGATTAGAGATGGTAAAGTCATTCTGGGTGAACTGATTGATTTAACCCAGAGAACTATATGCCTGGGCACTAATTTACTCTGATAAAATGTTGCTAATAAAATGATGGATCTCAAATCTAATTCACTGAAGCCTGGCATATCATAGACAGACCCTCAGTCAGTGAAACCGCAAATCCCCTACTGTTTTCATTATGTCTTTGGAATCCAAAGGCCCCACTGAAGCAAAGCCTATAATGGAATTATCACAGCTTGCTGCCTCTGAATTTCCCATTTATGCCTCTGTCAGTGTCATATCAACACACTAATTACCTGCACTCTCCATTTCATTTAATAATAATCCCAAACAAAGAGGCCAATACTAAAAGAAGGAAGTGGGGGTGAGAGGAAGAGAAAGGGCTGGACAGACGTAGATTGCTATGTGCAATAACAAATAAGGATTTAATCAAACTGGACTGCATGCCCAGAGAAATGGCAAAGAAGCCAACTGTTCACAAAAGCAAATAAACGCATTTCTAAAATGAGTGCTCATATGAATTTACACAAAATTGGACTTCATTTCTATTAATTGTAACCATTTGTAATGGCTACAAAGACCACCTCAAGGGAAAAGGACAACAGTTCTTTTTGTCCATGCATCCCACATTTATCTCCTGTGGGGGTTCAAGTCTGATGGGAGTACTGCCTGCTGCCTCCCTATCTAGAGTCAGCTCTGTGTAGAGTAAGCTGAATTTAAAGCACTATGAAAACCTGTTTGCATCCCCCTTAGGAAATCCATACCACATGTGTCATCAAGTCTAGTTTGCTAGTTTCTAGTTCTTATTTTCATTTTCCCATGTGCTGAAGACCAGTTCTGGGGTACAGCCTGCTTAATTGCCTTTCACCATATTCTTGCTGGTTACCATTCTCAGAGATGAAACATCTTCCTGTTTCCATTATATCTAAGCAGGCTTTGCACCCACCCAAGCTCCCTTATATCCCTGGGCTCAGGTATAAATTTGCCACTTATTTAAAAAGGGAATTTCTCCACATTCTTTCTTCCACTACAGATTTGAACCTCCATTCCCAAATGCTTCCCTGGCTTCAGGCCTTTTGTCTCATGCACGGATTTGTTCCCTAGCAAGTCTCTTCTAAATACTGTTTTAGTGGGTAGACTTTTAGATTCTCATCTTTACTTTCTGCCTAGGTTACTACCACACATGTAGTTACCTTCTTTGTCTCACTGAACTTTATAGACAAGCCTTGCCCTACTCCATACAAATTCCTGAGAGAGTGCAACCCAGCCTGGAGCCGGAGCTTCAGCCTCTCATTTGCTTGAAGAGCAGGTTGATCCCCTGTATTTCCTTGAAATAGCCTTTTTGTTACATGACCCAAACACAATGAATATAAGAAACATGACATCTGAAGTGCCTGATTCTTGCCTGTTATGAACTAAATGTTTATGTCCTCCCAAAATTCACATGCTGAAGCCCAATCAAGGTGGGGTCTTTGAAAGGTAATTAGAGTTAGCATAGGTCCTGAGGATAGAGTTCTTAGGATGAAATTAGTGATCTTATAAGAAAAGAAAGAAAGATCTCACTCTGCCTGTCTCGCTCTCGCTCTCGCTCTCTCCATGTACACCCCAGGGAAAAGCCATAATAGGACACAGTGAGAAGGTAGCCATCTGCATGCCAGGAAGAAAGCCCTCATCAGGAAAAGAATAAGCAAGCATCTTGGTCATGGAGTTTCCAACCCCTCGAACTATGGAAAAAATTATTTTCTCTCTAAGCTATCCAGTCTGTTGTATTTTGTTGTAGCAGCCCAAGCTGACGAGTACACTGCCTATCTTAATCCCTTTGGCGCTGCTATCACAGAATACATGGGACTGGGTCATTTATAAAGAACACAAATTTATTTCTCACAGTTCTGTAGTCTGGGAAATCTAAGATCAAGGGACTGGCATCTGATGAGGCCTTCTTGCTGTGCCCTCACATGGCAGAAGGCGGAAGGGCAAACCCACTCCTCCAAGCCCTCTTTATAGTGGCATCAATGCATTCATAAAGGCAGAGCCCTCATGACTTAAACACATCCTATTAGACACCACCTCTTAACACTGTTACAGTGGACATTCAATTTCAAATGGGTTCTGGAGGAGACATTCAAAACATAGCACTGTACCACCTCTTCAGTTATTTCATGGAGTTTTCCTTGTTGCCTTGCTCTGCTTTCTTAGCCCTAATATTGCCTGAGGAAGTTTGAAAGGCTCTTTCTTGCTGCTCTCACCAGAGTGTGTTGCATGACTGGTGTGGTGTTGTGTTGTCTATGGACTTCTAGAAGAGCTCTGAAGAGTCTTGAGGCATCACAATTGCACTTTTGCTTGGAATGCTGTGATAATTTGTGGTGTGATCTGATTGACTTAAGTCAAGGAAGTGGCCAAAAGGAAAAGTAAAGCACCTGAAAACTCTCGGTATGAGAATAGATTGTTTTACCCTCTAACCTCAGTCTGTGATGAATAGCCAAGGAGTTAAATGCTAATAAGGTCACACCAAAAATGGCCAGTTCTCTATCTTATCTGCTAACTAAGCAGATTTGAATGCTTAGGTATGTTAGAGTAGGTAGCTAGGCAGACATGAGCAGGGCAAGAAAGCCACCCTCCCACCTAGGAAGGTCAGGGGACCATCAGGCAATGGTGAGATGGTTGTTACACTGTCTCTCTAAAATAATAATTGATTGCAGTCAGTGCCAGAGAAAGGCAATTTTCTAATAGACAGAAAATACCTGAAGCTGGTAGTCAGCAGCTTCCTGATAAGATCTCAAGAGTTCGGCAAGTGGGCCCAAGCATACGCACTAACAGGCAAAACGGTGGAGTTTAACTGGTAAGAGGAAAATGCCTCAAATGAGGAACACTTGACTGGTAAGAGGAAAATGCCTCAAATGAGCACACACACAACCTCAGTAAACACAGTGCACATGCAGCCCCTCCCAAGTGCTGGCAGGCCACTGTACATGCAGACAGCCCACCCCAAGGGAAGAATCAGGGAAGAAGAAATGCAAACCTCAGAATCATGCCAATGTATAAAACCCCAGGTCAAGGGCTGAACACTGCACTCAGATCTTTCAAGATGCCTGCTTGGCCCTCTTCCAAGTGCACTTTACTTCCTTTCGTTCGTTCTCTAAAACTTTTAAATAAACTTTCACCGCTGCTCTAAAACTTGCCCTCGTCTCTCGCTCTGCACTATGCCCCTTAGCCAAATTCTTTCCACTGAGGAGGCAAGAATTGAGTTTGCTGCAGGCCTGTTGGATTCACTGCTGCTAACAGGTAGAGGCTTTCTATTCTGCTTTTCATCAACTCCTCCACCACAACTATACATCTTCCTCCTAGTAAGTTAATGTGTGTTCAGGAATGGGAAACTCAGCCTCTAATGTCAAATGTCTATTTTAAGGCTATAAATCCCTCAAGAAACCAAATGCTTATTTAACTCACTGTCTGGCAAACATTTTCCTAATTTTAGATACATGAGCAATGGGATTTGGTAACTGATTTCCATACCTACCAGTAATAAAAAAGTGTTGGCTAAAATCAGATATTCCTAAGAAAGACTTTAAAAGTTTTGATGTCTAACATTTATCTAAAATCAAAACCTTTTTATATTTGCTCACTCTGCACAGTTTTATTTTTATATTATAATGGCCATAATTTGTAAGAATCTATTATGTTCTTAGCATGGATTAAATCTCTCCATATGTTATTTAATGTTAGTTACTCCGTAAGTTGAATTTAACTTATCCTCATTGTATAGATAAGGTGGCTAAGACTTGGGAGAATTTAAGTTAACTAGCATGCCATCAGAAAGAAGTACTAAGCAACACAGAGAATAAGCCTAGACCTCACTGACTTCCAAATTCATGTTATTTATTTTAAGCCAGTTTCAAGCCTAAGTGTATGCCAAAGAGTCTTCTTCAGTTTATTTTTCATTCATATTCCCAGGGCATGCTCCTAGAGATTCTGACTCACTGAGTGACAGTCTATTCCTGCTGCTATATCAAAATAGCTTAAACTCGACAATTTGTAATCAAAAGAAATTTATTTCTCACAGTCCTAAAAGCTGGGAAGCCTAAGATTAAGGCATCAGCCGATTCAGAATCTGGTAAGGGTTCTCTCTGCTTCCAAGATGGTGCCCTTCCTGCCCCATCTTCACATAGAAGAAGGACAGAAATGTAGCAAATGCCGTGATCTCATAGGTTAAGAGAGATGGAAGGACCGGGCAGCTCTCTGAAGCCTCTTTTGTAAGGGCATTAATCCCTAACTAGGTCACAGCCCTTGTGACTTTATCGCTTTCCAAAAGGCCCCACCTCTTACTACCACCGCAATGGGGATTAAGTTTTAACATGAATTTTGGAAGGAAACATTCAAACAATAGCAGTAGGCTATTCATTTGTTTAATGTCCAACTAATTCTAACATAATTTAGTAGAGAATCACACCCTGATACATTCACCGAATGCCCTTAACTCTTTTCCTTTATCACATATCCAACCAACTTACCATGTTTTCTCTCAAATGTATTTTGTTGTTTCTATTCCTACTAAAACTATTCAAGTTCCTCCCTATGACCTTAATCTTTTTTTTTTTTTTTTTTTTTTTTTTTTTTTATTTTTTATTTATTTTTTTTTTTTATTATGCTTTAAGTTTTAGGGTACATGTGCACATTGTGCAGGTTAGTTACATATGTATACATGTGCCATTCTGGTGTGCTGCACCCACTAACTCGTCATCTAGCATTAGGTATATCTCCCAATGCTATCCCTCCCCCCTCCCCCCACCCCACAACAGTCCCCAGAGTGTGATATTCCCCTTCCTGTGTCCATGTGATCTCATTGTTCAATTCCCACCTATGAGTGAGAATATGCGGTGTTTGGTTTTTTGTTCTTGTGATAGTTTACTGAGAATGATGGTTTCCAGTTTCATCCATGTCCCTACAAAGGACATGAACTCATCATTTTTTATGGCTGCATAGTATTCCATGGTGTATATGTGCCACATTTTCTTAATCCAGTCTATCATTGTTGGACATTTGGGTTGGTTCCAAGTCTTTGCTATTGTGAATAATGCCGCAATAAACATACGTGTGCATGTGTCTTTATAGCAGCATGATTTATAGTCCTTTGGGTATATACCCAGTAATGGGATGGCTGGGTCAAATGGTATTTCTAGATCTAGATCCCTGAGGAATCGCCACACCGACTTCCACAATGGTTGAACTAGTTTACAGTCCCACCAACAGTGTAAAAGTGTTCCTATTTCTCCACATCCTCTCCAGCACCTGTTGTTTCCTGATTAATGAAATACCCTGTCAACTGGTTCCTTTATCTCTCAGCTATACTAATTCCACTCATCCTACTCTTGGCAATCACTGGATTAATTTGCTCACAGAGTAGCTCTGATCTTTTCCTTCCCTGTCGCTAAAATATTTCGGTAGCTGTTAAAAAGAATTATGCAATGACACTTGTCCAAGCATGATTGGGGAGAGATTTTTCAGGACCATCACCATAGGTGTAGGAACCACTGAAAATGGGATTTTGCTGGGGCGTGGGTGGGGGAGGGTAGGCAGACATTGGGCTCAACTCTGGATACGGCATGGGCAAGTAAGAATTTACAGCCAAGGAATGTGGGTGCTGGGGGAGCAGAAGATGTGACATTGCTCCAAGGAAACATCAGGGGCAAGGGGGATTCTGGCTAAACTGATCTAGCAGGATTCTTGCTAAAGACAGGCCAGGGTGATCAATCATCACCTAGGGGACAGCAGAGGATGACGAACCTGGTCAGGTATCAAGGGTGATCAGATATAAAGGCCGAGGAGTTCTTGGTAAACTGACTTAACAAAACTGGGTTTTACAAGGAAGTGCAGAAATGGGCCTAGGAGAAAGTTCAGAAGGCTAAATTTTGGTGACACAGAGAATCTTTGTCATAGCCTACAAGCTCAGTTCAAGGCTTTACATGTTCTGATCCAAGCCTTCTGATATTGTCCCAGATGAGCTGTCTCTCCTGCTTAGCCTTTTTTCTAATCTCCTCTAGTGATTTCCTCACTCATGTGATTGTATCATCTTACAGTTCCTTCAAAGTCCACCTCCTTCCAGCCTCTTCCACGGGCAATTCATTTGCATACCTCTACTATATGCCTTCCTCAAAGATCATTCTCTGCTTCAAAAATCTTCAACATCTCAAATTGCCCTTAGAATAAGGTATAAATTTCCTAAGCTGATAATTAAGATCCTTCGCAATCTGTCTCCCATTTATATTCCCAACCTCATCTCCCACTAAAACTTTATAATTAGTCTTTGCTCACTGCCACCCAAACACATTTCAAAATACCCTACTTTTGTTCTCATATTTTATTTTCTTCTGTGGAACATTAGACTCCCTTTTTGTCTGCCTACCCAAAGCCTCTTGTGTATAAGAGGGTATAAGCCCATCCCTGAACTATAACTTGTATTATAAGTTTTTCTTATTTATGAAACATTCCCAGACCACAGTAGCCTCCTCTGAACTCACAGTATTTACTGTCTTCGAATATTAAATACACATGGCCTTACCATATCTCTTGTAGTGCTCTTTGTATTGCTATTTAATCTTCCAGGTTAAAAAATATCCTTTGTCTCAATTATCTGGGAATCCTAGGGAATGAAATCTTTCGGTTCAGATAATATAAATAACCTCAAGTCACTGCTAATGGCAACTGGCATAAGTATATTATCTACATTTTAGTTGAAAGTTGAACTTATCACATATTAGTCATCAGGCAAGTATTATCTATTCAGATTCATTTCTGTAACATAATATAGACCTAGTCACTCCCTTTTCCTTCCTGTATAATTATCTCCTTATTTGTGATCTTCTCATTAGAATATTAGATGTTAATTTCTATACACAGGAAGTACAGTAGGAGACAATGTCTCTGCACTTAAAGAGATAATAAGTACCCTTGTCTCAGAATGTATGACTTTGTTGAACTTCTGTCATGTCTCTTTAAACTTACCTTCAATATCACTTTCTACTTATGTGATTGCCTTTTATAACCAAGGAACAAAGTCATGTCTAACACAAATGTAAATTTCAAACAATATAACACTTATTTCCAACCCAGACTGCAGTAGGATGTTCTAAAAGTCGAAGTTACGCTCCCAGTAATAATTATTTCTCTATAGCAAGGTCAGTGGTGAGATTAAGGCTTTTTGGGATTCTCCAGAGAAGACTAAGCAAGTGTAATTCTCATATGAGATCCAATGACTCTTGTGAAGTTAAATTTAATTTGATCATTAAGACATCAGAGAACTCATAAAATCTGATTAATTATGAGAAAATTGATTTTTTATCACTAACAACATGATTCAATTCCTTGGGCCAACTAAGGCATATAATCCACAGAGGCATACTCACCAAGTGTACTGTGGCCCTCACACAGTGTTCTAAATTGTAACTTATACCAAAGGCCCAAAGGAAATTTGTTTTCCATCTTTGCCATGATCACATTTAAGGTCTTTGCACAATATCTCAGCAACTAAATGGGCTTTGATATTTAAAATTAACCAAATCTTTTACACATTGCTTTCTCAGTAAAAATTTACCTATATATTGAGATGATCTCTTTAATTTTCTCTTCCTAAACCATCTAACTGTGGTAATTAAACCTCTTAAATCACACCAGGGCTGGATGTAGTGACTTATATTTGTGATCCCAGCACTTTCAGAGGCCAGGGTGGGAGGATTGCTTGAGCCCAGGAGTTCAAGACCAGCCTGGGCAACATAGTGAGACCCCCATCTTTACCCCCACCAAAAAAACAAAAATTAGCCAGGTGTGGTAGCATGTGCCCATATTCCTAGCTTCTCCAGAGACTGAGGCTGGAGGATTACTTCTTGTGCCCAGGAGTTTGAGGCTACATGACCCTGTTTCAAAAAAAAAGAACGACCACAAAAAAACTCACCTGTATATTAATTCCACACCAATCTCTAGGACTAAGCCTCTCCCTAGTACAGATTTTTTTTTAACTTTAGAAATTTTCTGTTTCAGCATTAGGAGACAATAGTTGTTTTACCTTTCTGGTATGGATAAATTACACTTTCAATCTGTCCATGTTCTTTTCCTGTTTTTCCAGATTCTTGGTGACTAGCCTTTGACCACTACTTGTCCTGACATCTTCTCTCTGGACATTCCTGATACCTCCTCTGGCCACTTGGAACTGAACAAAGTGGCTGTTATCTAGATTTCTGCCATTCACCTTCCCATATTCACTATACTATTTAGCAATGTTAGCTACTATAACAAAACAAAACATGTAACAATCAAATCACGGCAGAATTTTATTTGTCATTCATTTAAGTTCCAAGGTAGGTGTTCCTAATCAGTGTGTAGCACTTCTCCAAACAGAGATTAGGGGACCAGGCTCCTTTTATTCTGTGAATCTACTGCTTCAACACATGCCTTCCAAGACAAAGCAGACAATGGAAAAAGCCCACCTGCTTCTAAAGCTTCTTGGCATGTGAGTGACACTTATCACTCCTGGTCATATTCTCAGCCACTAAATGGGCTTTGATAATTTCTAACTAATAAAATCTTTTACATATTGCTTTCCCAGTAAAAATTTAATTATATATTGAGATGATCTGATTTCCCCTCCTAAACCATCTAACTGTGGTACCAAACCTCTTAAAATTCACCATGGTCAGGCACAGTGGCTTATGTCTATAATTCCAGCCCTTTGGGAGGCCAAAGTAGGAGGATCACATGAGCCCAGGAGTTCAAGACCAACCTGGGTAACATAGCGAGACACATCTCTAGCTACAACAACAACAAAAAAGCCCACCTACTTCTAAAGTTTCTTGGCATGGAAGTGACACACTTATGGTCATATTCATTGCCGAGAACTAGTCACATGGCCATATCTAGGTGCAAGGAAGCTGGGAAGTATGGTCTTTGGCAGGGCAGCTGTTGCTCTGCAACAATTCTACAAGGAGAAAGGGAAGGCCCTAATTTTAGAAAATCTTTAGCCATTTCAGTTCCATCCCATTTATTCTTTTCTTTTGGATTAATCTGCTGAACTTACATCTGTTTTCCAAACTTCATAAATTTGTTTTTCCATCCAAAAATGGTTGAATATGAACCTTTTTTTTTTTTTTTTTTTTTTTTTTTTTTTTGAGACCGAGTCTTACTGTGTCGCCCAGGCCGAGTGCAGTGGCGCGATCTCGGCTCACTGCAAGCTCCGCCTCCCGGGTTCACGCCATTCTCCTGCCTCAGCCTCCCGAGCAGCTGGGACTACAGGTGCCCGCCACCACGCCCGGCTAATTTTTTGTATTTTTAGTAGAGACGGGGTTTCACCGTGTTAGCCAGGATGATCTCAATCTCCTGACCTCGTGATCCGCCTGCCTCGGCCCCCGAAAGTGCTGGGATTACAGGGGTGAGCCACCGTGCCCAGCCATGAACCTCTTTTAAGCACCCTTTTCCCAGACTCTACCTATCAATTATTCTACAACTATCAGTTGTCCTAAATGTCCAGCCTTGCCTGTCATTCCACGGTCTGGTGTATCCTACTGTTTACCAAGCTGTTTAATTGAATGTATTTTATATGTTATATGTCATAGTTTAAGGAATGTGCTAAGAATCATAAGAAAAATCATGCCCATGAGGCATTAAGAAAATAATTGCATGATATATGTACATTGGTAAATTTAATCTCATTAAAGCCAGAGAAGTGTAGTAGAAAGTAGAACTAGAATGTAAACTTTCCAGTAACATATGCAGAAAAGCAGTACCGAGAAAAAGTAAATAGCAAAATAAAGGCAAGTGCACAAATTATTGAATTATCTAAACACTGAAGAGAAAGACAGAAGATGACCGTAAGTGGACATTTTCAAGGTTATCCAAATGAAGTAAAATTACAATGATGTAAATATATCAGTAATTTAAAGAGTTGTGTAATGTTTTATTACTGATTTTATAGTACATTGAAATCTAGAATAAAAGCATAATCACATTTGTTATATATTTGTATTCAATTAGAAATACATGGGAGTGGGTGTTTGAGAGAGGAGGGAGAGAGAGAGGAAGAAAATGAGTTCTGTGTGGAGCAAATATATAGGAAATGTGAATAAAAGGGAGGTTTAGCTTAGGCCTTAGGTTTTATCAATAAAAGACAATGAAGATCATTCAACTCCAGGGTCAAAGTGGAGTTACAGAGTGTTATTCACTATGTATTACCCATTCAGTAGCTCTTTATAAACTAGAAAATAAAAAGAAGTGATCAGGTTGAAGCAGGTCCAATTCCCACCATACACCAGGTTTCACAATTTCATTTTAAAGAATTACCAAGACATTACCTGAAAATAAGCATCAGGCCATGTGCAGTGGCTCACGCCTGTAATCCTAGCACTTTGGGAGGCTGAGGTAGGTGGATCACCTGAGGTCAGGAGTTCGAGACCAGCCTGGCCAACATGATGAAATCCTGTGTCTACTAAAATTACAAAAATTAGCCTGGTGTGGTGGCAGGTGCCTGTAATCCCAGCTACTCAGGAGGCTGAGGCAGGAGAATTACTTGCACCTGGGAGGTGGAGGTTGCAGTGAGCCAAGATCCCGCCACTGTACTCCAGCCTGGGCAACAAGAGTGAAACTCCTTCTCCAAAAAAAAAAAAGAAAAAAGAAAAAAGAAAAGCATCAGGAACTGCAAACATAAATCCCATCAGGAAATCTGCAATAACCACGTGGTAGACTGTTCATGCAAAAAAAGATAGAAACAGGAAGGGGGAAGCAGCAAACCATAGCTGGCTTCAGCTCCCCAAGTGGTTGAGAAGATGCAAATACTCCCCAGAGTAAATGCATGGGAAGTGGAGAGAATCCAGAAATTCCCTTCTCCCAGAGGGCAAACATCATCATCCTCAACAACATAAATGGACTGTCCCCAGGCGACCAGAGCTATGGTCCTTCTTCTTCTTACCCATTATTTATACCAGACAAATATTCTTAATACAATTTTATTAAGGTTTCAATTAACAGAAATTATTATATTAAACATTAAGTTGGTAAAGTACAAATAGACCCTGAAAATAACCTGTATAATCCCAGTCTAATAAACCCATAGCCTTCATCTGCCATCTTTGATGCTCTTTTTCTTTACCTGGAACATGAGAAATTTATAGACATAATTTTCTCTATTCAGAAAATATCTTCGTGGGATTTCTTTTTACATTTACTTTTATCCTTAACAAAAATTTATATACATCATCGAGCTACAAAGGGAAATTCCCTTTACCTAGGGTGAGTCCTCACACATAGCACAAACACAGCCGGGAAATCTTGTAGCTACATGAACAACCATTATTCTTCTCAAGCATCACTACCCACAATTCCTGGTTGTTCCTGCACCTCTTCACCTTCTGTCTCCAGTCAGCCATGACCACAAAAACCCAATGTCTATGAGTCTAGCTCATGTTACAGACTCACCACCTAGGACTTCCATGTCACTGATGTTCTCTTTAAACTTGGATGAAACAACATAACTCAGTTCCCTCTTGCTTCTCTTTCCTTCTATAACTTTTCCTTTATTCCTCTGGATGGTTTACAATTTCCATCAACTTTTTCCTTTGGCTTCCTTTATGAAAGGACAATTATTGGTGCCTAAACTCGTAAGAGTACCAAAAGGTTCTAATAGCTCATTTAAAATAAGAATTACCCAGAAGAAGTGCTCTTTGAGAAAATTCTATTTAAGCTAAAATGCATACTGTACATGCAGCATTTTTTTATATTTTATATTTACAAGCAATGAGCAGGATTAATCAAAGAGATAAAGCCAAGACATTTCTTATTTATCAAGTATGCACAAATAAATGGCATTCTTATTCATTAAAATTAAAGGTTTTAAATAGATCCTCCACTTGTAACTGAACCTTAACCAAGCAGGTCATAAAAGAAGCTGCAAGAATTCTGACGTTATATTCAATTTAAAGCTGCAAAGAAAGTAATTCGGTTAAATAGAAGCTCTGGCTTCAAAACAAGGATGAATAATCATTTTAAATAACAAACTGTCAATAGTTGCAGAACATTGGGACTTAGCAAATAATAAACAGTGTTAGTCCCTCCATGAATTGTGGGCCAGTATTATAAATATTGAAATTCAACAGTTCATCACTGGAACTATCTTTCATTTTAGCTACGTTCATCTGGTGGTAAATAGAAATTTTATTTGTTGGATAAGGCTAGAAGAAAGAGAAACCTCTCTGCCCTTTCTTTTTCTTGATGAATTTGGCCCAGAATAAGAATACCAAATAATATGTTGACAGAGAAAATAACTTGGCATCCTGAAAGACCAAAAGATGTTACAAACATAATTATCTCAGTGTCAGCACCACATGGTATACTGTTAGACTCAGTGGAGAAAAATCCCCTAAGATGTAAAATTTAAACAGGTGATCTTGCCAATAGAAAGATGGATCTGTGTATATCTTTGGAATGGCAAAGTTGTTTACCCTGTTTCTATTTTTTTGAGATTTTGAATTTATTCATCTATCATCTTTTATTTGACCATGCAGATGGATTTGATTTGTCTCCAATAATCTTGGCAAAGAATAAGGTCATTAGTACACGCTGAATGATTTTAACAGTTCCTTACATAAATCTCATGCTTGCCAATAAAGTAGAAAAAAACAGCACCATAAAATGTGCAATTATTTTTACATTTATAGCAAGAAAGAGTTACCCGTGGTGTGTAAATATTTTTAAGTCTTATATTTTTGCTTCTAACAGAGCACATTGATGTTAGTCAGTGGGCTGAGTGGTCAATGCAGAATCTAAGTTGTAGACTGATCCATCTGTTGGTGAAAAAGCTGTCATGGGCCAGGCACAGTGGCTCATGCCTGTAATCCCAGTACTTTTGGAGGCCGAGGCTGGTGGATCACCTGAGGTCGGGAGTTCGAGACCAGCCTGACCAACATGGAGAAACCCCGTCTCTACTAAAAACACAAAATTAGCTGGGCGTGGAGGCGCCTGCCTGTAATCCCAGCTACTCGGGAGGCTGAGGTGGGAGAATCACTTGAACCCGGGAGGTAGAGGTTGCGGTGAGCCGAGATCATGCCAGTGTACTCCAGTCTGGGCAACAAGAGCAAAACTTCGTCTCAAAAAAAAAAAAAAAAGAAAAGAAAAGGAAAAGCTGTCACAGTCCACCGGGAAGCTCAGTGGCCATCATTAGTGGTACATTTTCTCAACATACCCAAATTCAATGTTAAAATATTTTTTAAGTCCCAGAATTATGAGAAGTTTTTTGTTCTTGTTTTCACTAATTTTATGGTTCTCTATGCAGTGATCCAAGTTTCCAAAATATATAAATATGTGTACAAATTAAGGTATTGCTCCTCTCCCCTCAGTAACAGCAAAGCTTAGGGGAAGGGTGTTTACAATCTCTACAGAGGCACACTGGGCCCACCATACTCACTAGGCACAGGATAGTTGTGAAATAAATAGCTCACTCCAGGGAGTGAGAAGATACATCCCCCATTCAAGGTACACTGCCAAACTGCAGAAAAGAGATCCTGGCACCCACCAAGGTGCAACTATGCTACTGGATCTCTGGGTAGAAAGAAACAAGGAGGGAGTTACAGAGGAATAATGTCAACAGCAGAACAGAGATTTTCATCCAAACATTATTTATGATGAATTTGGGGAAAATCAGATGAAAAATATATGGCCAAAGTGAATCAAAGAAGATACTAAAATTCTTATATTTTTATTATAATAGACAGTGCTGCACTGCACAAAACTTTGTCTTCATTCTATAACTCTTTTCCAAGTCAAGAAAAACTAGACTCATATCAACAAGCTTACTCTATTCATGCTTACAGCGACAATGAAGGCCTCAAATTAGAAGGTCTTTCCTTTTAAGCCATTCTTCTAGAAGAATGCTGTCTAGAAGTTGTGAGCTGAGCCTTGGCCCCCTAAAATCTTCCAGAAATGAACCCACCTTATACCACAATCAAACCCTCGAGGTCATCAAATAGAGTAAAAAACAAAAACATCCAAAGGATAGCAACTTCGAAGATTGAAGGAACATCAATCCAGAAAGATGAAAAAGAACCAACACAAGAACTCTCACCACTCAAAAAGCCAGAGTGCCTTCTTTCCTTCAAATGACTGCACTACTTTTCTAGCAAGGGTCTGAACAAGGCTGAGATCACTAAAATGACAGAAAGAGAATTCAGAACATGGATAGGAACTAAGATCAGTGAGATGTAGGAGAACGTTGTAATCCAAGACAAGGGAGCTAAGAATCACAATAAAATGATCCAAGAACTGACAAAGTAGCCAGTATAGAAAAGAATGTAACTGACCTGGATAAAGCTGGACATCACAATACAAGAATTTTATAATGCTATCGCAAGTATTAATAGCAGAACAGATCTAACTGAGGAAAGAATCTCAGAGCTTGAAGACTGGCTTTCTGAAATAAGATAGACAAAAATAGAGAAAAAAGAATAAAAAGGAACGAACAAAAGAAATATGCGACTACATAAAGGGATAAAATCTGTGACTCATTGCTGTCCCTGAAAAAAAATAAGGACAATGGAAGCAACTTGGAAAACAATTTTGGGATCTCATCTATGAGGACTTCCCCAATCTAGCTAGAGAGGCCAACATTCAAATTCAGGAAATACAAAGAACCCCAGTAAGATACTTCACAAGAAGATCATCCCCAAGACACATAATCCTCAGATTCTCCAAGGTCAAAATGAAAGAAAAAATGTTAAAGGTAGCTAGAGAAAGGAGAAATCACCTACAAAGAGAAGTCCACCAGACTAACAGTGGACCTCTCAGCAGAAACCATACAAGCCAGAAAAGAAGGGGGCCTATATCCAACATTCTTAAAGAAAAGAAATTCCAACCAAGAATTTCATATCCAACCAAACTAAGCTTCATAAGAAAAGGGGAAATAAGATCCTTTTCAGAGAAGCAAATACTGAGGGAATTTGTTAGCAGCTGTCTTACAAGAGCTCCCGAAAGCACCAAATATGGAAAGTAAAGACCATTACTACCCACTACAAAAACTCACTGAAGTACACAGACCGGTAACACTATAAAGCGACTACACAAACTAGCGAGAAGAGTAAACAGCTAACAACATGATGACAGGATCAAATTCATTCATATCAATACTAATGTTAAATTTAAATGGGATAAATGACCCCAATTAAAAGGCACAGGGTGGAAAGCTGGATAAAGAATGCCCAGTGGTATGCTGTCTTCAAAAGACCCATCTCACATGCAATGAAACCCATAAGCTCAATATAAAGGGATGGAGAAAAATCTGCCAAGCAAATAGAAAACAGAAAAAAGTAGGAGTTGCAGTCCTAATTTTAGACAAAATGACATTAAACCAACAAGGATTTAAAAAGACAAAAATAAGCATTACATAATGGTAAACAGTTCAATTCAACAAGAAGACCTAAACATTCTAAATATATATACAATACACCCAACACAGGAGCACCCAGATTCATAAAGCAAGTTCTTAGAGGCCTTCAAAGAGACTTAGACTCCCACACAATAGTAGTGAGAGACTTCAATATCCCACTGACAATATTAGGCAGATCACTGAGATGGAAAATTAACAAAGGTATTCAAGATCTGAACTCAGCACTGGACCAAATGGACCTGATATACATCTACAGAACTCTCCACCCAAAAACAACAAAATACACATTTTTCTCATTGCCATATGACACAGAGTCTAAAATCAACCACACAATCAGATGTAAAAAAAATCCTCAGCAAATGCAAAATAACTGAAATCATACCAACCACTCTCTCAGACTATTTTAAAATTAATATGGAACCAAAAAGAGCCCAAAGAGCCAAACCAATTCTAAGCAAAAAGAACAAAGCAGGAGGCATCACACTACCTGACTTCAAACCATACTACAGGGCTACAGTGAAAAAAACAGCATGGCACTGGTACAAAAATTGACATATAGACCAATGGAACAGAATAGAAAACTCAGAGAAAAGACTGCACATCTACAACCATCTGATCTTTGACAAACCTGACAAAATAAGCAATGGGGCAAGGATTCTCTACTAAGTAAATGGTGATGGGATAACTGGATAGCCATATGAAGAAGGTCAAAAATGAACCCCTTTCTTATACTACATATTAATACAAAAATGAACTTGAGATGGCTTAAAGACTTTAAAAACTATAAAAATCCCGGAAGACAACTTAAGCAATACCATTCTGGACATAGGCATGAGCAAAGATGTCATAACAAAGAAGCCAAAAGCAATTGCAACAAAAGCAAAGATTGACAAATGGGATATAGTTAAACTAAAGAGCTTCTGCACAACCAAAGAAACTACCAAGAGTAAGCAGAGAACCCGCAGAATGGGAGAAAAATTTTGCAAACTATGCTTCTGACAAAAGTCAAATATCCAGCATCCATAAGGAATTTAAACACATCTACAACACAAAAAGACCCATTAAAAAGTGGGCAAAGGACATGAACATATACATTTCAAAAGAAGACATACGTGTTGCCAACCAGCATATGGAAAAAAGCTGAACATCACTGATCATTAGAGAAATGCAAATCAAAACCACAATGAGATACTATCTCACATCAATCAGAATGGCTATTACTAAAAAGTCAAAAAAAAAAGCAGATGCTGGTGAAGTTGTAAAGAAAAGGGAATTCTTATACACTGTTGGTGGGAATATAAATTAGTTCAACCATTGTGGAAGACACTGGTGATTCCTCAAAGATCTGAAAACAGAACCACCATTCTACCTAGCAATCCCATTACTGGGTATATACCCAAAGGAACATAAATCATTCTATCATAAAGACACATGCATGTGTGTGTTCAGTGCAGCACTATTCACAAGAGCAAAGACATGAAATCAACCTAAACATCCATCAATGGTAGACTGGATAAAGAAAATGTGGTATATATATATATATATACCATGAAAGACTATGCATCCATAAAAAAGAGTAAGATCACATCCTTTGCAAGAGCATGGATGGAGCTAGAGACCATTATCCTTAGCAAACTAACACAGGAACAGAAAACCAAATACCTCATGTTCTCACTTACGAGTGGGAGCTAAATGATGAGAACACATGGACACACAGAGGGGACCAATAGACACTAAAGCCTACTGGAGGCTGGAGGGTGGGAGGAGGGAGAGGATCAGGAAGAATAACTAATGGGTACTAGGCTAAATACCTGGGTAATGAAATAATGTGTACAACAAACCCCCATGACACAAGTTTACTTATATAACAAACTGCCCATGTATCCATGAATGTAAAAGATAACAAAAAAAATGATAAATGTTTGAGGTTGTGGGTATCCTAAATATCCTTATTTGATCATTATACATTGTGTGCATGTATCAAAATATTACATGTGCCCCCTAAATATGTACAATTATAAAAAAAGAAAAATGAAGACAAAGAAACCATCAATGAAATACTAACAACAAAAATCCAAAAATGAAGAGCAAGCATGGACCTAAAAAATTCTCAGCAGAGTGGATATAATTAGAAGACACAAAAGCTCATTACTGTGAAATTTCAGAATACTGGGGAGAAGAGATTATGTAAGCTTTTAGAGAAACAGGAAAAGCAGTATAACACAAGGATCAAGCTTCAAAATATTATTGTACTTCTCCACAGTGCTCCTGAAAGTCATGAAAATTTAGAATTGCCTCCAAAATTCTGTGGAAAAAATGATTTTTAATCTAGAATTTTTTTTTGCCTAAGGCAGACTCTTAAATATGGTAGAGAATAGAATAAGATTGTTTTGAGCCCTGTAAGAGCTCTAAACATGTATTTCCCATGCATGAATTTTCAGAAAAATATTGAAAGATGTCCTTTACCAAAATGTGAAAGTAACCTTAAAAATTAAAAATATGGGATCCAGGAAGCAGAGAATCTATCACCAAAGATAGGCCAAGGGAATAGCTAGGCTGATAGTGAAAGGAAATCTCCAAATGGCAGCTGTACAGCATGTCTAGAAATCAATCAATTCAGACAGGTGCAGATATAAAAGCTTTAGGCAAGACATTTTTCCCAATACAGTAAAGTTTTGTTTTAATATACTGTTTTAATATGTTCGTGTTGATTACATCAAAAACTAGGTAAACAATTATTAAGTCTGGGAAGGAAAAGGATGTCGCACAGGAAAGAAAAGTAATCATATTATATTACAAGGCTTATCCAGGTATACAGTTCACCTATCTAAACACTGCATATTATTATAAATATTTACTGAATCATGATATAAATATACCAAGAGTATATGGACCATGGGCAGGAAATATACATGTTTGAATCGGGGAGCAAAGGGTTAAAAGAAAGCTAAATTCTTATTGTCCATAGTTGGATGTAAACAGATAATGCCTAAAACCAATAAATCCAGAGTAGCAATACATGCATGTTATTCAGAAATTCAGAGGTAAATATCAAATAAATCAAACAAAAGAACTGAAAGTAATTGCTTTGGGAAGTGGGAAATGATGGGATCAGGGAAGTGATGATTTTCATATCAAGCCTTGGAGAAACATGATATTTAGTTGTATAATTTTGAATAAAAAGCAGAGTAACAACAAATAGTTACCTGTGGAAGTTCATGCTGTGCCTGTATTTCACCTTTACTTTCTAGTTACAAATATTGCTTTAAGTGTGGCAAATGTGCCTTTAAAATATTTCCATTCATTCTTTTGTGGTCATTAAATTAATGATCACTTTTATTTATTTGTCACCTGTTTTCTGTTTATATTTTCTTGGACAATCACTGCTCATATGATATATAAGGAGTCAAATAACAAATGAATGTCCAGTAACAGATTGTACTTCAGTGGAGAATCTGGCTGATAAAGGGAACAAGTGCACCAATAAAACTACATGCCCTGGCAACTGTTCCAGATCTCAAGATCAAGCAAATGTACCATCCTATCTTTGAGTCTACCTCCCAGATCAAATTGCATGCACTAAATGGTCAGAGAGTTATAACTATCCTGGGGGAAATTACTGGCAAAAGTAAATAAATTCCATATGGTGTGGGCCAAATTATTGTAGAAAGCTTATTGGTGGCACAATGGTTTCTTCCATTTGTTTATATTAGGATCTGATTTCTTCAATCCATGAAGATAATTTAATTTCTTAAACCTAGATAAAAGACAGAAAATGGAAGAAGGCGGTCCAAGGCCCAGGAGAAATTTATTTGTCTTTTTCTAACTCATTGTCAACACTGTCTCACTTTAAAGCAATGTGTTTTTGATTCTCATGTTTGGATGGCATTTCTGCTTAGGGAATCACTCACATTTTGATCTTTCATTCCTTTTGGGACAGCTAGTGAAAAGTGCTTTTATAAGTTACAGTTCTGACCTTTTCAGGATTCTGTTATTTGATTAAAAAGCATCAGAGGTCTGCTGTCTGGCAGGGTTTATTGCCTGTAACAAAGCAATCAGAAATGCAACCAAAGAGTAATTTGTAAGGGGTTATGGATCCATTCACAACAAATATTTATTGTTACTGGTGCAACTGCACACTGAAAATGAAATACGCCAGAGATATGTTTGTCTTCCTCTCTTGGGGCCCATGACACTCAACTATACTATAGGTGAAAACAATTTATAAAGATGGCATTTGGCTCCTTGAAAGATTCAAAACCCTTGAATGAGATCCAAGTGAAACCTTGTTTACTAACCTCTCTCCAGGGGAAGTGTGGTATGGCATATGTGAGTATTGCTCATTCTAACAACTTTATTCTCTTAAACAATGTGGTCTGAAGGTGCAGGGAGGTCTCTGAAACCTTTTCAGGTGATCCACGAGGTCAAAAACATTTTCATAGTAATATCAAATTATTATTTTTTCACTGTGTTGCCATTTGCACTGATGGTGCAAAAATAATGTTGGGTAAAACTTCAGTGCCTGAGCATAAAGCAGTGGAGTGGAGTAGTAGAGCAAACAAATCTGCTGTAGTTTATGTTTAAAACAACAGCTTTACAGAGATATAATTCACATACAATTCACTCAGTTAAGTGTACAATGCAATGGTTTTTAGTATATTCACAAATATGTGCAACCATCACCACAACCAATTTAGAACATTTTTCATTGCCTCTGAAAGAAACCACGCAACCTTTAGATATCACTGCCCTAAACACTCCAGTCCATCCCACTCCACTAATCTACCTTTTGTCTCTATAGACTCTGGACATGTCATATAAATAGAATCATATGTGATTTTTTTACTGTCTTTTTTCACTTAGCATAATGTTTTCAAGTTTCATCCAATTGTAATATATAGCTATACTTTGTCCATTTTTAGGAGCAGATAACATTTTATTGTATGGGTAAATTACATTTGTGTTTACCCATTACTTCATTGATGAACAGTTGGAGTTGTTTTTGCCTTTCGGCAGTCATGAATAATGTTGCTATAAACATTTGGGTAGAGATTTTTGTGTGGATGTATGTTTTCCTTTCTCTTAGGTATATACCTAGGAATGGATATGCTGAGTTATTTGTAAGTATGTTTAATCACTTGAAAAACTTCCAGAAATACATCTTTCTACACATGCCTTTTCACTTTATCCTTCAGATTTCATTAATAACTAAGGATATTCATTTTATTGTAATGCACTAAAATACAGGCATGTCATTTCTAATCTCATTAAGAATAACATCTTTTAACAAATAACATTTACTCTTTTTGGCTTCCATTTATTTTTATCGATACATAATAGATGTGCATATTTTGGGGTTATGCATAATATATTCATATAATGGATAAAGATCAAATCAGCATAATTGGGCTATCTTCTTGAATTTTTTTTTTTTTTTTTTTTTGTGATGGAGTTTCACTTGTCGCCCAGGCTGGATTGCAATGGCGTGATCTCAGCTCACTGCAACCCCCGCCTCCCAGATATAAGCTATTCTCCTGCCTCAGCCTCCTGAGTAGCTGGGATTACAGGCTCTTGCCAAGACGCCTGGCTAATTTTTGTATTTTTAGTAGAGACAGGGTTCCACCATGTTGGCCAGGTTGGACTGCTGACCTCAGATGATCCACCGGCCTCCGCCTCCCAAAGTGCTAGGATTACAGGCATGAGCCACCGTGCCCGGCCAAATATTTGTATTTCCTTTATGCTACATTCTCTTTATTATCTTCCAGCTAGTTCGAAGTGTACATTATTGTAAACTATATTCACCCTACTGATCTATAGAACACTGTTTTTTAAATCTGACTGTATATTTGTACCTATTAATCAACCTCTTTTCATCTCCCAAACCCCTTAACTTTTCTGGCCTCTGGTATTGACAAATCTACTCTCTATCTTCATGAGATCTACTTTCTTTTAGCTCCTATATATGAATGAGAATATGCAATATTTGTACTTTTATCTTTGGCTTATTTTACTTAACATGATGACCTCCACTTTTATCCAGGTTGCTGCAAATAACAGGATTTCATTCCTTTTATGGATTTCATTATTTCTCATTCTTATTTATTCTATTACGTATATATACCACATTTTCTTTATTCATTCATCCATTGATGGAACTTAGGTTGAGTCTTTATTTTGTCTATGGTAAATAGTGCTGCAATAAATATGGGTGTGCGTATGTCTCAATATACTGATTTCCTTTCTTTTGAATATATGCCCAGTAGCGGAATTGCTGGATCAAATGGTAGTTCTATTTTTAGTGTTTTCAGGAACCTTCATACTGCTTTCCTTAGTGACTGTATTAATTCACATTCCCACCAATAGTGTATGAGGGGTTCCTCTTTCTCCATATCCTTGCCAGCACCCATTATTCCCTGTCTTTTTGATAAAAATCATTTTAACTGTGGTAAGATGAAAGCTTATTATTGTGGTTTGGATTTGCATTTCTCTGATGATTAGTGATTTTGAGCATTTTTTATATACTTGTTATCCGATTTTTATGTGGTTTTTTTTTTTTTTTTTGAGAAACGTCTATTCCGATCTCTTGCCCATTTCTTACTCAGATTGTTATTTATTTATTTATTGACATCAAATTGTTTGAGCTCCTTATCTATTCTGGTTATTTCTCTCTTCTCAGATGGATAGTTTTAAATATTTTCTCTTATTCTGTGGATTGTCTGTTCACTTTGTTGATTGTTTCTTTTGTCATGCAAAGATTTTTGGCCAGGCGTGGTGGCTCACACCTGTAACCCTAGCACTTTGGGAGGCCATGGCTAGTGGATTGCCTGAGCTCAGAAGTTCGAGACCAACCCCAGGCAACGTGGTGAAACCCTGTCTCTACTAAAATAGAAAAAATTAGCTGGGCATGGCAGCGTGCACCTGTAATCCCAGCTACTCGGGAGGCTGAGGCAGAAGAATTGATAGAACCCAGGAGGTGGAGGTTGCAGTGAGCTGAGATCATGCCACTACACTCCAGCCTGGGTGACAGAGTGAGACTCTGTCTCCAAAAAAAAAAAAAAAAAAAAAAGATTTTTGACTTAATTCTATTTGTCTATTTTTGCTTTGCTTTGATTGCCTGTGCTCTTGTGCTCTTGGGGCCTTACACAAAAAAATTTTGCCCAGCCCAATGTCCTGGAACATTTCCCAGTGTTTCTTTTAGTAGTTTCATAGTTTCAGGTCTTACATTTAAGTCTTTAATTCATTTTGATTTGACTTTTGTATATGGTGAGAGATAGAGATCTAGTTTTATTCTTCTGCATATGGTTATCCAGTTTTCCCATCACCACTTATTGAAGAGATTTCCTTTCCCCAATGCATGTTATTGGCACCTTGTCAAAAATAAGTTAGCTGCAAATGAATCAATGTATATCTGGGTTCTCTATTCTGTTCCACTGGTCTATGGGTGTGTTTTTATGCTACTACCATGCTGTTTTGATTACTACAGCTTTGTAGTAAATTTTGAAGTTGGGTCATATGATGACTTCAGCTTTGTTCTTTTTGCTCAGGATCGCTCCAGCTATTCAAAGTCTTTGTGATTCCACATAAATCTTAGGATTATTTTTCTATTTCTGTGAAGAATGTCATTGCTATTTTGATAAAAATTACAATACATCTGTAAATCACTTCAGGTAGTACTATCATTTTAACAATATTAATTTTCCAATCCATGATCATGGAATACCTTTCCATTATGTGTGTGTGTCCACTTCAATTTCTTTAATCAGTGTTTTATAGATTTCCTCGAATAGCTCTTTCACGTCTTTGGTTAAATTGATTTATAGGTATTTTATATTCTTTGTAGGTATTATAAATTGCTTTCTTGATTTCTTTTTCAGATTGTTTACTGTCAGTGTACATAAATGCTACCGATTTTTCTATGATGATTTTGTATCCTGCAAGTCTACTGAATTTGTATCCTGCAAGTCTGCTGAATTTGTTGATCCATTCTAATAGTGTTTTTGTGGAGTCTTTAGGTTTTTCTGGGTATAAGATCATGTTGTCAGCAAACTAGGCTAGTATGACTTTTTCCTTTCCAATTTGGATGCCTTTAATCTCTTTCTCTTGACTAACTGCTCTGCCCAGGACTTCAATTGTTATGCTCAATAAAAGCGGTGAAAGTGGGCATCCTTGTTTTATTTCAGCATTTAGAGGAAAGGCATTCAATTTTTCCCCATTCAGTATGATGTTAGCTCTTCGTTTTTCATATATGGCCTTTATTATTTTGAGGTATGAACCTTCATACTCAGTTTGTTGAGGGCTTTTATCATAAAGGGATGTTGAATTTTATCAAATGCTGTTTCAGAATCTATTGAAATGATCATGTGGTTTTTGTTCTTGGTTTTATTAATTTGATGTAACATGTTTACTAATTTGTGTATGTTGAACTATCCTTGCATCCCTGGGATGAGTTCCACTTGATCATGAAGAATGATCTTTTTAATGTGTTGTTGAATTCAGTTTGCTTGTATTTTGTTCAGGACTTTTGCATCTATGATCATCACTGATATTGGCCTCACGTTTTCTTTTTGTGATATGTCCTTGTCTGGTTTGGGTACCAGGGTAATTCTGGCCTCATAGAATGAGTTTGGAAGTATTCCCTCCTCTTCAATTTTTTTTGAAGTGTCTGAATAGAATTGGTATGAGATCTTCTTTAAATGTTTGGTAAAATTCAGCAATGAAGGCATCAAATACTGGGGTCTTCTTTGATGAGAGACACTTTATTACAGCTTCAATCTCACTAGTCATTATTGGTTTGTCCAAGTTTTCTATTTCTTCATGGTTCAATCTTGGCAGGTTGTATGTATCCAGGAATTTATGCATTTATTCTAGGTTTTCCAATTTGTTGATGAATAGTTGTTTATAATAGTGTCTAATGATTCTTTGTATTTCTGTGATCTCAGTTTATGTCTTCTTTTTGTTTTGATTTTATGTGTTTTTCTCTTAGTCTAGTTAACATTTTGTCAGTTTTATCTTTTCAAAAATCCAGCTTTTCCTTTCATTGGTTTGTGTTTTTTAAATTGATTTCTGCTCTGATATTTATTATTACCTTCCTTTTACTAATTTTGGGTTTGGTATGTTCTTGCTTTTCAAGTTCCTTGAGGTCCATTATTAGGTTGCTTATTTGAAGTCCTTCTACTTTTCTGATGTAGGTGTTTATTGCTATAGACTTCCCTCCTGGTACTCCTTTTGCTGTATTTCATAGATTTTGGTATGTGGTACTCCCATTTTCATTTGTTTCAAGAAATTTTTTAATTTCCCTCTTAATTTCCTCATTTACCCATTGGTCATTCAGGAACATGGCTTCCTTTTTGAATCCCATGCCCATTTCCTCTTAATTCATGAAATATGCATAATGACACTGGGAATTCATTTTTAAGAGGAGTACTTCATATTTTTCATCTATTACTTTATAAAGTTAAAGAAAATAGTCGATTATATGTTTCTTAAGCCCATTATTAATATTTGGGTATATAATAAGGTATTGTTTTCTAAAAATTCCATAAACAAGTTAAATAAGACAGTACTCTAAAAAATAAAATGTGAAGTCCACCCATATTGTAAGAATTTGCAGGGTTTTTTTAGAAATTAAAATTTAAAAATCAGCCTATGCCCTGAACATTGAGACGGTCATTAGTTGCCAAAGAGATTATTTCAATCAAATAGTCTGTGAACACCTACAGGCAAATTCAGGTTGCATCTAATTTTATTAACAAGTATTAATTTACTGCATTAACCAAGATATTAACAAATCCAAATAAGGGGCTGAGAAAGTACTAGAAAATCTTCAGTAATACATTAAGAAAACACTACGCTGCCAGGCACGGTGGCTCAGGCCTGTAATCCCAGCACTTTGGAAGGCCTGGACAGGTGGATCATGAGGTCAAGAGATCAAGACCATCCTGGCCAACATAGTGAAACCCCATCTCTACTAAAAATACAAAAATTAGCTGGGCACCGTGGCATGCGCCTATAGTCCCAGCTATTCAGGAGGCTGAGGTAAGAGAATCGCTTGAACCTGGAAGGCGGATGCCATGAGCCGAGATCGCACCACTGCACTCCAGCCTGGTGACATAGCAAGACTCTGTCTCAAAAAAAAAAAAAAAAACAAAAAAAAGAAAAGAAAAGAAAACACTATGCAAATACAGAACTTTGCCAAAAGTGCTCAAAAAGTATTGTTGAAGGGTGTTATAAAGTTTTGCTTCTTCGTCTTAACCTAGAGCACAAAGATATAGACAGCGATGATGTTCCAAATATTTAACAGCCAGCAGAGCATAAGTATCAACCAATCACAATAAGCACTCACCATTATCCTAGAGCAGAGCCCTCCAAGTGCCCAGGTCTACCAAGGGTTAACCCTTTAATTGCTGGAGTGTGTGACCTTCCAGGGAGTCCAGCTGGAGGGGCCAGGGCAGCCAGCATGGCAAGGGGGCATTAGTTTAGCTAGGGATAGAGGCTTTTATTTCTCTTTCAGCAAAATCTAAGTGGTTACTTCTATATTTTAACGAAGAGTAGGATCCTAGCCGGTAAACTATCTGAATTTTGGATACAGTAGTTATGAAGTTAGCAATTTTATAGAATTATATGCAATGGTCTCTGCATAAATAAATGTACTTTTTAGGAGATAGTACATAGCTTCATCAGATTTTCAGAGATGTCTTTTACTCAAAAATTAAGAACCAGTAAGATATTCCTTCATCTAGGATGGCTGATATTTTTTAAATCCACATTTTTCTGAATGTGTATTCACCAAAGAAACATCCTGATTAGATCTGACTTTTTGAACAGTTTGAGTATAGGTGGAGAATGAGCTGATCTTGTTTATGTGATTATATTCCTGGTGAAAGTCAATATAATGATGTTTTGGTGTCTATTCCAGTCTCTTTTATCTTTTGGTTAGCATCTATATTTCCAGGAAATAATAAATTCCAGCTTCTGAGCCATCAACATTGAGGATCTGTCCTGGTATGAATATGTAGAATAAATTCTGGCCCAATTTTAGTACACTTTCCATAAGACAAAATTACACAAACTGATTATTGTGCAGCAAGAATATTGTTAACAAGAACACAATCAATCTGTAGGAATCAGCTATTTATATTCCCAAACTTTTCTTTTGGATTAGCCGTTTGTCCTGGTCTTTCAATGGAAAAAGAATTAACAACCCGAAACTCCTGTCTGAATATTTCTATCAACTTCCTCTGGGAAATCCTGACTCTTCTTGAAGATACAGCTTTCTCTAGAGCACACTGGTATATTTGGTCCTCCTATTCTCTCTCTGTTTCCCACCCCTCCTCTCTCCTACATTGCCTCTGGTCCTGAAAAAATATAGTAAGACATCCTTATCACAGATCCTTTCAGCCTCTTGTTTTAGACTACCTCAACTACAACCCCTTCTCCTTGTTACAACTGTGTGGGCCTATCACCGGTGCCCATTAATTGGAGATTTTAGTATTTTGTCCACTGCCAATGTCTCCAGTGCTACTTCTACCACTTTCTGTCTAGATAATCTCATCTAGTCTCATGGCTTTAAGTACTATCATCTATATGCTGAGCATTGCAAAATTTATATTTCTCTGGGCCTGATAACCTTCCTCAACTCCAAATTCTTAGTTGATATCTTCCCATGGACATCTAATAGGCATCTGAAACTCAACAAGTCCGAAAGATACCCCTTAATTTCCACCCCCAACCTGCTTTGCCCTGGAATTCTTCATTTTATTCCACATACTTTGGAATCATATTTAGCCCCTTCCTTTGATTCACTTCCCACATTCTATCTTTCTAGAATTTTTTAGGCTCAACAGTTGTCTCAAATTTGATCACTTCTCACCATATCCCTGCCACCAGCCTAGCTTAAGTGACCATAATTGTTTTACTTAGACTATTGCTAGCTCATGCATCCACTCTTAACCACCTCTAATCTATTCTCCACATTGCAAACAGACCATGACCCTCATAAAATTGGCTTTCCTCCTTACCCTAATCTCCAAGACACCATATAATGGTACCCCTGACAACTCCTTGTCCTAATTATCCCTCATTTAAACTCACTCAGCTTCAACCATGTTGTTCCCTTGCTGTTTTTCAAATTCTGCTCTATACCCCCATAAGGATCTTTGTCCTTGTTATTTTCCAACTCAAAATGTCCTTTCCTCAGTTACTTGCTTTCTATTTCTTCAAACCCTTCATCACCACTTGACTTATTTAAATATGTATTTATCTGATGTGTTCCACCTTAGAATGTAAGTTGATAAGAGAAGGAACATCTGGATTTTTCCTTGTTCTGCTACTACCCCAAATCCTGTAATACTATCTGGTATATACTAACTATTCCATAATGCTTATTAAATCAACGAGTTGATGAATCAATCACAAATGTAATTGGCTTCCTCTGCCTTCAATTTTCGTTTAGTAGCATGTAGAAACAGGCTTTAGAATAGCAATATAGACAGCAAGCACTTTTTAAGGAAGCAAGAGATATGACCCATTACATGTGGACTTGGCTAGAAATAATTCAGAAATGGAATACTTCCTTAAGGAAACTGAAGAACTAAACTATGACATAAACTTTAGATGTTTCAGTTTCAGAGTCATGATTTCCTGGTGTTTAGTTTTAGGTTTGTGCTCTCTAAGATCAGTCAGAAAGGAAACTAAAGAATTACAATAGTGAGTTTAATCCAAACAAAGATGTGTTGAAGAAATTTCTTTAGTGAGGTCTGCTGACCACTGAAAGACCACCATAATAAAATGGTGGAATGCACTTTAAAATAGCATCACTGAGTAGTAAAAAGAGTTCTAGAATAGAATTTGTCTCAGCTCCACTGCTAATACGCTGTGTAACTTTGAATTAAATATTAAATTTAAATAGTTTTCAGAAAATATTTGCCTGTCAAATGAGAGTATAGGCCTATGTAATCTCTATGGTTTCTTAATACTTTTCTGTGAAACAAAACACTAGGAGATAATCTTAACTAACAGCCATAATGTTAAATGTGATCCTCTTATGTTTAAAGAAATGAGGTCATTGGGAATCAATGACTTCTGATTTTAAAATAACACATAAACCAGTCCATTTAATTGAAATAGACTTATTAAAATTATTGTTCTTGGTGATACTAATAAGAGGGTAGGTGACAAGGTATTTCATCAAGGTATTTCATGGAGGAGTGGTAATTCAGGTTTTTTTTTTTTTTTAAACTCTCTACTGATAATTTGCTGTGTAGACATAGGCCACGTAAAACTGGCTTCAGTTAATCAAGTGGCTTTAAAACAGTTCAGTCTGATGTGTAGGTAACAGGTCCATCAATTAGAGGTCAATTAGATACACTTACCTCAAAGTTAATTCCATAATCAGACTAAGATGACCAAAATAGAGAAGTTGAATAAAGTCTATTTATAATAGAGCATGAATACTTAAAAGCAAACAACCTCCAATTTGGAATATCAAGACTTGTCTTACCTCTACAGATACAGAGAAAGAAAAAACTGCTTCCTGAGGGGATTCAGATGACAAACAAATCCTCTCCCCGTCGAATAATGTTCCATTTTTGCAAACTCATATTGTGGTAGATACACTGCCATCACCACAGACCAAAAATCCAACCAATTTTAAGCAAGACTAGCCCATCCTTCTCCTTTACACAAATGATCACTCAGACATTACCTTCCCTGTAAATATATGTGCCAAGAAAATGTCTTTCCTGAAAGCAACATTTTTTAAAATTAATAACCATTTCTTCTGACACACAAAAATCAATGGGTCCCATTTGGTGCCTGAAGTATCACACTGACAAATAAAAGGCAGACCCCAAATGCATACTTTTCACCATCTGCCTGGAGCTTCAAGCATGCCAGGTTTGAGCAGCTTTAGATTCTGTTTCATTCAGTTAATTTGCTGTGAAGCAAATTCAGCCCTTGGCAGTTTTTTCTTTTCATCACCCCAGCACAGCTAGGTTTGTTGTTGTTGTTGTCCCTGGTTTTTTCACTCTGAGAATTCTAATTATAGTTACAACAACAAAGCAATTCATATATTTGTATCACCTCCTAGATTTTCATTTCTCACCATCAACACAAATCAGTATTCTAGTCTGTTAAAAATGGCACATTTTACAGATAATCACCTTCATAAAAGCTGTCAGGTAAGTATATGATTGGCACTGAATGTGTAAGGTTCTTCAGCCTCAAATATCAAAACCAGAGACATTTTCTGAAGGTTGCCTTTGGGAAGAAAATTTATTAGAACACTGACATATCCTCACTATTTTTAAAGGGATAGTCCAGTAAAATGTTCTTGAGTCATCAATCCAGTACCTGGCACAAAAATGCATATAAAACTGGAAGTTGAAGCTGTTGAGACTGTACTACAACCTCAGAAAGCAAGAATGAGGTCATAACTTGCTGTCGCTTCTTTCCCTGTTCACCTCTCTGGCAAAGAATTTAGGATCTTAAGTCATACTGCTGACTCTGTCTACTCAGGAAACCCTCAGAGGATTGCTTCAGTTTTCAATAATGAAGCAATGACTAGTAGCACAATGAAAGAGTGAATGAGCCTTCCTATATCTTATGAAAAGTGATTCTGATACTGAAGACCAGGATAGAATCTTCACTTCTGAAACCACCAATAGTAATTTACGTGTTAAAATCATCACCATCATCATCACTATCACCATCCTCATTGCTGCCATTTATTCTGTCTACTAAAGTAAGGGAAAGCACTATGTTAAAAGCTTTTACATATATGCCACAGTTCATTTGCAAAGATGGTCTCAATAATTTCTCCCATGTCTGTGGGCAGGTCTTTTTGCAATGTGACTTTGCCACTCTTTCTATCAAGAAGTAGAGTTTCTTTTCCATCCTCTTGCATCTAGTCTGGTCTTGTACTTGTTTTACCAAGTAAAATGTGGTAGAAGTGACTAGGGGATTCCTGAGCTTCAGTCACATGAGGCCTTGCAGATTTTGCAGCTTGCACTCTTGCCCTCTTGCTGCCCTGAGACCACCATACAGAAAGCCAGTGCTGGTTTCTTAGCAGATAAGAGACTGTGTGGGAGAGAAACAGAGAGAAACAGAGAGAGGTAAAAAATCATCAGTCATTAAAATGAGGCCATCGTGGACTATCCAGCCCCAGTGAAGACATGAGATGATAGCAGCCACGTAAATGACCACAGGTAAGACCACCAGGAAAAACACCAATGCAATCCCAGCCCAAATTTCCAATTCACAAAAAGATAAGCAAAAATAATGATGTTTGTTTTAAGCTACTAAATTCTGGTTTGTACACAGCAATAATTAACAAAAATGCATCTATTTTCTGTTTGAATCTTCAATAGAACCTTGTGCTCTTTCCAGAACATCCACCACACTGCCTCTAGTGTCAGTCTGCCAACTGTTTACTAGATACTTGAGTGTCCCACTTGATATGATGCACTTATTTGGTCAAAAGAAAATATGAGATACTAACTTCAAGAAAATGAACAGGGGGAATGATTAATTAACATGAAACAGAAAGTCATACTTAAAAGTTATAATTTCTCTCCTGTCTTGGCTGGGAAGGAGTGAGGAAATTGATCTAGAGGTCATTCTCTGCAGTTACAATTTGCCCACATATGGGTCAGAAAGTAGGAGGTCAGGGAGAGGCTCAAAGTTTATGGGTTTTCATATCACCATTACCACTTCAAATGTCCAAAGCCCATTCTCCTTTTCCAGGTGTTTCAAGGACTCTGGTCTGTTGAAAGGGTGGTTGTCTGCATAGAGAGATTTATATATAGGCCAAGTAGTTCTGAAGCCAAGATTGTGCTTCCTGCTGGATGGTCACTGGACCTGCTGGCTGTGGTCCTCACCGTTAACACTGAGAATGACAACATGGCCTCTTGACACAGGTGATTTAACAGTATAGAGTTGAGACAGGTCCACCCAATTACAGACTAGATGATCTAGGTTTGGACTAATCTCTCTCACAGGGTGAAATAACTGCATCACATATTGCTCCAAATCTTTTCTGGAATCAACATTTAAATCTCAAGTAAAATGAATTTGACATTTCTGCTCTAAGTTTCTACTGTGATGAACTTGCCCTAAGGCAATGGATATCTACATATCTGGCAGGGAGAAGAAGTTCAACAATAAGAAAGGAGAAGAGTACAGCTTTCAAAATGAACAGAACAGAACTTCGTGTGCTGAAATAAGCAAAGGCCTTCCCTATCTGTTTATGCATGTTGTCCACCTTTTCCATCAGTATGTTTAACATACTAATAATATTTATTTTACATTCCCTCTGTTAGTTCCAACATCTGGTTCGTTCCTGAGTCTGGTTTTGCTGGTATTTTGTCCCTTGACAATGGCTTGTTTCTTTTTCTTAATTTTTTGAGTGTCTCACAATTTTTTCTTAAAAGCTGGTCATTCTGTGTGTCACATGGTATATGGTCTAGGGCTACTTGGAGGAATGTGGGCTCAAGAAGAATTCAGAGAAATCCTAGATCATCACTGAAGGTCAAAAGAATCAGGAAAAGCTTAAAGGAGAAGGTGGGACATCAACTAGTCCATCATAAGCTATTTAAATTACCAAAATAGAATCAGAATTAACAGAACCGTCATGGTGACATTAGCAGTATTTGGTTGGATGTGGACATTTATTGAGCTCATTCTGAAACATAAACCAGGTTATATTAATTTCTAAATAAAGCAACAGTAATAATCCTAATAATTCACAGTTATTTTTATTCCATTCATGGGCAAAGCAGTTTATGTATATTATTTCATTGGATAAATAATAGTATTAACTGAAAGTCATTATTGTAAGAGGCAGTTTTATCATTCATGCACACTATAACCAGCCAGATGTACTATTTGATTCTTTTTTGAACTAGTAGGTTGTTTTGCTTTGATTTTGTTTTCTGCTTCATGCCCATACATGCTAAATAGTGAGTCTGAGGTGTACAAGGATAGCAAAAACTATTCACCTCCAGAGAGTCTGTTAAATCTCTCATTTTTTAGTCTCCTCACAATTGGAACATATTGTTTTTCCTTTATAGGTGTCAATGAAACTAAACACGTGAATGTGCCATTTTAAAACATTTCTGACCTTTTCTCACTGTACTTGTCACTGCTGACTCACTGGGACAAGAGGACGTCTTGCAATATATTCCTGTCTCTTCCCCCTTTAGATCTCCTGATGCTTGTTTTCTCTTACTTGGCTCACCTTCTGAGCATATTAGCTTTACTTCTTACCATTCCCTTTATACTTTTTGCAAGTGAATTCACCTTTTACTCCAGTCCTAAGACGTCTCTTTGTCCCACAGAACTTATAAACTGGCATTTTTCACTCAAGGCTGCATAATTTTATTTTACTTTTAGTGAGGTTACATTCCACTTGGGATATAGAAAACTTAAAAGTATCCTCTCACTCTAACAAAAAAAAAAAAGTAGAAAAGCTACCAAATTATAACATTTCTTGATCTCAGTAGACATGTAAGCTCACACCTGAAATCTGAGAAAAGTTAGGAACCTCCATGGAAAAATGGGACACAAGCACCCAGAGCACAGAAGGAAAGCAATGCTTCCCTATAAGCACTTAAGAAGAATCCTTTAACTAATGGCTAAAGACTGAATGTGGGCTAGTATGAGAATACAGAGTCCCTGGAAGCTGAAAATTCACTAGCAGAATTTTTCACTGTGATCACAGGAAAGATCAGAGGCATGGTGGAAGAGAAATCTTCCATTATGGTACAGGCTTGGAGCTGGAGAGTGGCTCTTTCTCTCCAGGAAATACACAAGGTCCCATCTGGAATTTTTTTGTTTTCATTATAAAACAAAAGCTTTAAGTTACTGGAGAAAGGGAAATAAAGCCTGTTGTCACCAGTGTACAGATAAAGGCCCACTGTGGGTGTGAAAGGGGAAAATGAAAAACTCTCTACCCTGGTTAAAGGTAGCAGTTCTCTTTTTCTGAGAAAATGACAAGATCACTGAAATATCCCCACCCCAGATAAAAGGAACACAAAGTTGGTCTAACACTGAGGGTAGTCTAGGACAATAGTCCCCCGAAAATCTCCCCTACCATGCTATCAAGCATTGAGTAACAAGCAACAGAAGTCTATTGCTAAAGGATGGGCAAGAGCGTAAAAACCTCCCTGAGGTACAAGCCTAAAGGGAGGGCCTAAAACTGAGGGTTAAAGAGACCCTGAGAATAAAAACCTTCCAGAAAACTAGTGCCCAGACTGAGCACAAGGTAAATATGCAGGGATTTGAAGCTGATGATATACTAAAGGTAACCAGAGTAACAACATCACTCAAACTCAGCTCAACTCCTAGTGAGATTAACTTAACCAGCCACTTTGTAGATCCTTCTCTTAGCAAAAGAGAAGGTGTTCTCATTTCCAAGCCTAAATATTATTTATCTTAGTCTCCACTGTCACACACAGAATGACCAGCTTTTAAGAAAAAATTGTGAGACACTCAAAAAATTAAGAAAAAGAAACAAGCCATTGTCAAGGGACAAAATACCAGCAAAACCAGACTCAGGAACGAACCAGATGTTGGAACTAACAAAGAGGGAATGTAAAATAAATATTATTAGTATGTTAAACATACTGATGGAAAAGGTGAACAACATGCATAAACAGATAGGGAAGGCCTTTGCTTATTTCAGCACAGTGAAGGAAACAAAGATCTTAAAGGTAGTTGAATAGATGACCAGAACTGAAACACAAAGAAAATAAAGAGTAGAAGATAAAATGAACAGAACAGAACTTCCAAAATCTGGACATCAGATGGCTCTCTCTCTTTCTCTGTCTCTCTCTCTATATATATTTCACCTCAGAGGAGAGAAAGGAAATAAGGTGGAAGAAATATTTTAAAATATACTAGCTGAGAATTTCCAGAAATAATAAAATCCATCATATCACAAATCTAAAAAATTCAGGGCTCCCCAAGCACAAGGAAACACAAACACATGCCCCTAGACAAATCATATTCAAACTGCTAAGAAAAAATAGAGAAAACTGAAAGTTTTGAAAGCAGTCATGGGAGGTTGGGGGAGGGGAAGAACACATTAGACACATAAAAATAAAGGTAAAAATTATAGCAGATATTTTGTCTGTACAGGCAGAAGACAACAGAGTGACATCTTTAAAGTGCAGGAAAAACACTGTCAAAATGGGATTCTCTACCAAACAAAAATATATTTCCAAATGTAAGGACAAATAAAGACTTTGTCAGACTAACAAAAATTGAGAGAGTTCATTTTCAGTAGACTTGCATTACAAAATGAAAAAAGTTAAAATAATTTGTTCAAGTAGAGGAAATATGATACCAGACAGACTTGGATCTACACAAAGAAATGAAAAGATCTGGAAATAACATAAATGAGGGTAAATATAAAATTTTTAAGAAAAATTTTTAATTGCTACTAAATATAGTTGACTGCCTAAAGCAAAAAATATAGCAATGTGTTTTGTTTATAACATGTATGGAGTAAAATACATGGAAACCATGGCACAAAGATGAAAGACAGGAATTGAAAGGATGCCATTGTAAAGTCCTTACTTTACACATGAGGCAGTTAATATTATTACTAGCTATACTGTGATTAAAGATAAATCCAAAGAAACCACAGAAAATTTAAAGAGTATAAATCATTAACAAATACTGGAGATAAATGAAATAAAATATTTAATATAAAAGCAAACAGGATAAAAGTGGAGGTGGGAATAAATATCAGATGCGACAAATAGAATCTAGCTGTAAAGGTGATGGATTTCAATTTAACCATACCAATAACATTAAATGTAAATGGTCTAAACATATCAGTTAAACAGATTAGACAAAGAGCAAGAAAGCAGCTGTTCATAAGAAAGCTACTTTAAGTGTAAAGTCATATATAGGTTAAAGTATAAGGCTGGAAAAAGGGCACACTATGTATATATCAATTAAAATAAATCTGAGTTTGCCATATTAATATTACACAGAGTAAGCTTCAAAACAAGCAATATTACTTGGGATAAAGAAGGGCATTACATAGTAATAAAGGGATCCATTTGCCAATAAGGCATAATAATATTAAGTGTATATGTACCTAACAATGGGTTTCCAAATACATGAGGCAAAAATTGACAGCACAGAGTGGAGAAACAAACAACTCCATAATTAGAGCAGATTTCAGTACTTCTCCTTCTCTCAGCAATCAACAAACTAAGTGGAGAGAAAAATTAATAAGGATATAGAAGATTTGAATAACACTAACAATCACCTTCATCTTATGGATATTTATAGAGCATTTTATCCTACAACAGCAGCATGCATATTTTTCTCAATGTTATTTTCTCATGGAATATTCACAATAATGGGACATATTGGGGGCCATAAAATAACCTTAACAACTTTAAAAGAATAGAAATAAAGTATGTTGTTGAACCTAGAGGAATTAAACTGAAATCAATTTCAGAAAGATATCTGGAAAGTTTCCAAACATTTAGAAATTCATTAAGGTAGATTAAATTTGTACAACTTTTTTTTTTTTTTTTTTTTTTTAGACACAGTCTTGCTCTGTCACCCAGTCTGGGGTGCAGTGGTACGATCTCAGCTCACTGCAACCTCTGTCTCCTGGGTTCAAGCGATTCTCCTGCCTCAGCCTCCTGAGTAGCTGGGACTACAGGCGTGCACCAACACGCCTGGCTAATTTCTGTATTTTTAGTAGAGATGAGGTTTCACCATGTTGGCCTGGCTGGTCTTGAACTCCTGACCTCGGGGGATCTGCCTGCCTCGGCCTCCCAAAGTGCTAGGATGACAATCGTGAGCCACTGCGCCCAGCCAAATTTTTACATTCTTTTTAAGTCCCTTAAAGAAAATGTGGAGTATTTCAGAAACAACATTTTATTTATTTGAACATAATTGTTTAAGAATTTGTGATAATTCAGACGAAGACTAGGCTGACCCTTATATGATCATTTAAACAAGAATTTAATAATCTGGGAAACTTTGAAACTACCACAAAGTTTAATTGTAAATTTCTTGAACATATTGCACACACTAGGTGCTCATTAAGTAATTTTGTATTAATAAAAATCAAATTAGAATATTTAATATATGAAAATTTTTACATGCTATGTAGTAAAAAGTATGTATGTGCCAAGAACAAATGGTTATTATTTATTACATTTACATCAAGGTAAGTTCTCAAATTTCACCTGAAATTAACCAAGTTCAAATTAATCGAATCTTTATATATTAAATTTTCTGTACTTTCTGATTAGTTTATGCCATATTATGTACCTTAAAATAATAGAACTGCATGCCTTAGAAAAATATGTGGTAATAAAAATTAACTGTCAAAGGGATCTTTTGGAGGATTATTTTGAATGTTTAGGTTTTCACTACATTTAGTCATTCAAAAAAGATAATTGCAGTGCCGTGTGTCAACCATTGTGCTAGGAGGTGAAGGGTAGAGGCTCAAAGAACATTAGCTTTCATGTACTGTGTGCCAGGCAATTAACCCTTAATTGCCTCCTCATGGTTATTATTTTGTCTGTTTTACAAATAAGGAAACAGAAGATCAGAGAGGTTAATTTTTACCCAGTCACACAGCCAGGGTACCAGGGATTTAAATACAGATTTGTATGTTTCCAAAGCCCGCATTCCTAACTGCTTTCTAAGACATGGTCAAGTTTCCTTATGGACCTTGCACTGTAAGGTAGTTGAGGAGACAAGATATGTATGCATATGAGTTAATTATAACACAAGGCAGTCAGTAAAGGTTAAGGCAAATGGAAGTGTAAGTACCTAGGGAAATGGTGCCTACTGGTTAAGACCAACTGAGTTCAGAAACTGCTTCAGCATTTGGATGGTCTTGGGCAAGTTACTTAACCCCTCAACCTTTATTTTCCCTTATGTAAAATTGGAAGAACACAGAGGCTATCTCATGAAGTACAATACAAGCTCCAAAAAAGTTGTTGTTAAGGATTAACCAAAGTTATATCAAATGAAGCCCTTGGAACATAGTAAGCATTATAAGTAGTAGCTATAATTTGACAACTGATTGACATCTTTCCACCCTACTAGATTAAGGGTTCCCATATGGTCAGGGAAAGATTTGTCTGATTTGCTTATCATTTTGTCACTAGGGTCAAGCTTGGTACCACAATACTCAGAACAGGTTAAGGCCTAACTAAATGAAAGATTCCAGATTCAGATGTGGCAGGTGGAGAGAGAGAGAGAGAGAGAGACAAAGAGAGAATTGTTAACTTCAGGAAACAGGGAGGACTTTACTTAGAAGATAGAATATAAGCCAGTCCTTGGAAGACTTAGTATTTTAAATAAATGGAGGGGAAAGAGAAATATGTATTGGGTAAGTATAATGGCATTTGGAAAGCTAGTAAGGTGGGAATAGAAAATTCATGTTTGAGTGACGATAAGTAGACCAACCTTGCTGATGTAGAGAATTCATGTAGGAGAGCAATAAGGAGAGAAAGCTATAAAAGGAGGCTGGCATTGAAATACAGGGCTTTGAATGCCAGGCAACACAAGCAATCCTCTTATTTTTCTTCTTTCAGCCTTTGCGTCCCAGAAAGAGCTTACATTTACTCCCTCTTCATTTTTTTGAGGGTAGGGGAAACACAGGATTCCATTCATTATATTTTGACACATATAAGCTACCCATTGCTGTTGGAACTAATAAATATTATATGAATAGTCTTATAACACAGGTTTTGGTGCCAAGGCTAATAGGCTCTGCTAAGGACTTACCTATGCTATCTCCATAGACCCACTATAGAGGAGAGCATTAAAGCATTCATTTCTGCCTCCTTCTAAAAGATGCAGGGCTGAGGCAGCTCTGCAGGAGTTCAAATAAATCTCTCTCCCATGACACTGAAAATGAATGAAAAGTTGGTGCCAAGATTCTTAGTAGTCCTATTATATGGTATTACTAATGATAATATTCAACTCTCTCTCTCTCTCTCTCTCTCAAAATTGCACAAGAAAAGGGCTGGCTGTAAGCTTTCAGCATCCGGAAATGATTTTGGGCATGGAAATTTGAATAATTTGAACAAATCCTCTCTGAGACAATTAGGAAGCTCAGAACACAATCTACAACAAGGCTATCAATTAAGAATGGGATTGGAAGCTGTCTCTCCCATTTGGCCAGGCTTCACTTGAAAATGAAGGAATATGAAACATAAAAAATTCTCAGCATCAGGATTGCCTTTTCAAAGCATAATGTCCTCTATGACTGGCTGAGAGCAACAAAAACTATTATTTTTCCCCAAAGATAATTCTCTAGTGAAATCATTTGTGCCCTTTAACCCCTCCCTGAATAGTAATTCTTTCTTCTCATCCTATTTTTGCATACCCTTTTTCTGCTACCCCAAGGCCTTCAAGAGTATTTCAGACTCCATCCTGTAGTCATATACCTTGCTTCTCTGGGTAATTCATGTCACTTATGGACCCACAGAGGTACAGTAATTCCCGTATTTTCCACTCACCCTCACAGCCTTGTCATTATGACTGAGTTTCTGCCTTAAGAGTTGAGACTATAGATAGTCCAGAACTCTAGACTCCTGGTCCAGTGTTCTTTCCACTGTATAAACTTATCTTTCATGTAGTTAATGATTTTGTGTCATTTTCTCTCCTCAAAATTCGTATTTTTTCAAGAGAAACTAAGAGGGAAATGTATAGCTCTCAAAAAATGAATCACTAAAAAGTTGTTTAAAAAGACTTTCTGGACACTTAAATCACTTTCTGGACTACCTTAAAAAAGTAATCTTCATGTTGGTCCTTTCCTGTCCTGTCTACTCAGAAAGAATTCCCAAAGATCTGGACTGTGTAGAATATTCTACACTATAGCTTCTGCAGAGGTTTAAAATTCATAAACAAATGTTCAGTCTTTCAACAGCCAGTTTGATTGCCTATAAATTCCAGTCACTCTGATTGCTAAAGGAACATGAATAAAGACAATTTTTTAATTAATAAAGTTTTCACTCCAGCGGATAATTGAGAAATGATCATACTACATGGCAAGTATTACAGTGAAGGAGGCTGTGGGTACCAGTATACAGTAGAAGCCATCAAACCCCAGGAGAATTAGGAAAAGTCAAGGATGATGTGGCAACAAAGCTGAGTTTTAAAAAATAAGTAGAAATTAGCCAAATGGAAAGAGGGAAGAAAGAAATTGAAAATAGAAGGAATATGAGCAAAGACACGGATGAATATGCCACCAATGCATCTGGGGAAGTACAAATGCTTAATATGCTATACTATAGATCATGCAAGAGGAATAGAGATTGAAGAGGTAAGAAAGTAGGCAAAGAGTGGTTTTAAATGCCTAGCTAAGGAGCTTGAATTTTATCCAGCTATGAGAGACCTTCTACTTGCCAGACCTCAATTTAATTAATATGTTATTTTTTATAAGGCAAAGACATCAGGATTCTTAGAGACACTAAATTCAAATTTACATCTGCCTAGTGCCATTTCCATTTGGATATCTCATAAGCATCTGAAATTTAATGTCACCAAAACAGAACAAATGCTTACCCTAGCCAATCTACTCCTCTCCAGAAACCTCCTCTCATCTCAGTAAATGGCATTACCATCCACCCAGTTGTTCAATTCTAAAACTTAAGAATCACACTTTATTTCTCTTTTCCTTATTCTACACTTCCAAACCATCAGAAAGGCCTGACAGCTCTACTTCCAATAATTATTCAGGATCCAACCATTTTTCATCAGCTTCCTTGCCTGTAACTCAATCTGTATCTCCTTACTTCTCACCTGAATACAAGAAAAGCCTCCTAACTGTTCTCTCTCTCTCTGCCTCTCCTCTTTCCCCCTAGTGATCTTTCTCCACACAGCAGCCATGGTGATCTCTTAAAACAGAAATCAGATTATGTCATTCTTATGATTAAAAACCACCAATGGATATTCAGAAAAAATGGTGGATAGGAGGCAGGACTAACTTGCAGCTCCCACTCAGATGGCCAGAGCAGTGAGTCCACTTTACTCCCCTGCTGCCTCCACAAGAGTAGGTGCCAGTATCCATGGGTGAGAGACCTGAAGATGGATCACATCACAGGACGCTGAAGACACTCCCCAGTACCAGCCCAGAGCCTGGTAGCTCTGCTGAGTGGAGCAGAGATCGAGAAGAGAAATAACACAAACTACAGTTTGGCTGTCAGGAAGCCCAATCCTAGGAAAAGGGGGAAAATACTACATCAAGGAAGCACCCCTGAGAGACAAAATAATCTGAACAGCAGCCCTTGAGTCCCAGATCTTCCTTCTGACATAGTCTACCCAAATGAGAAAAAAACAGAAAAACAATTCTGGTAATATGATAAAACAAAGTTCTTTAACACCCCTTAAAGGTCACACTAGCTCACCAGCAATGGATCCAAACCAAGATGTAAACTCTGAATTGCCAGAAAAAGAATTCGGAAGGTCTATTAAACCAATCATGGAGGCACCAGAGAAAGGTGAAGTCCAACTTAAAGAAATGAAAAAAATAAAAAAAAGATACAGGATATGAATGGAAAAATCTCCAGTGAAATAGATACCATAAATTAAAAGAAAAGAAAAATCACAACTCCTGGAAGTCAAGGACGCACTTAGGGAAATGCAAAGTGCACTGGAAAGTCTTAGCAATAGAATCAAATGAGCAGAAGAAAGAACTTCAAAGCTCAAAGGCAAGGCTTTTGAATTAACCCCATCTGACAAAGACAAAGAAAATATTTTTTTAAATGAATAAAGCCTCCAGGAAGTTTGGGATTATGTTAAGTAATCAAACATGAGAATAATTAGTGTTCCCAAAACAGAAGAGAAATCTAAATTTTGGAAAACATATTTGAGGGGATAATCAAGGAAAAGTTCCCTAGCCTTGCTAGAGATCTAGACATTCAACTACAAGAAGCTCAAAGAATACCTGGGGAATTCATTGTGAAAAGATCATTGCCTAGGCACATAGTCATCAGGTTATCTAAAGTCTAGACAGGATACAATAGTGAGAGCTGTGAGGCAAAAGCGTTAGGTAACATACAAAGGAAAATCTATCAGATTAACAGCACATTTCTTGGCAGACACCCTAAAAGCTAGAAGGGATTGGGGCCCTACTTTTAGCCTCCTTAAACAAAACAATTATCAGTCAAGAATTTTGTATCTAGTGAAGCTATGCTTCATAAATGAAGGAAAAATAGTCTTTCTCAGACAAACAAATGCTGACAGAATTTACCACTACCAAACCAGCACTACAAGAACTGCTAAAAGGAGCTCTAAATCTTCAAACAAATCCTCAAAATGCACCAAAATAGAATCTATTAAAGCATAAATATCACAGGACCTATAAAATGATAACACAATGACAAAAAATAGCAACAAATAGCACAATGAATAGAATAGTACTTCACATCTTAATACTAATGTTGAATGTAAGTGGCCTACATGCTCCACTAAAAAGATACGGAATGGCAGAATGGATAAGAACTCATCAACCTAGTATTTGCTGTCTTTAAGAGATTCACTTGACACATAAGGACACACATAAACTTAAAGGGATTGAAAAAGATAACCCATGCAAAGAAACACCAAAAGCTAGCAGGATTAGCTATTTTTTATTTTTTTGTTTTGTTTTCTTTTGAGACAGTCTTGCTCTGTTACCCAGGCTGGAGTGCAGTGGCACATTCTCAGCTCACTGCAACCTCTGCCTCTTAGGTTCAAGTGATTCTCCTGCCTCAGCCTCCCAAGTAGCTGGGATTACAGGGGCCTGCCACCACACCCAGCTAATTTTTGTATTTTTAGTAGAGACAGGGTTTCACCACATTGGCCAGGCTGGTGTCAAACTCCTGACCTCAAGTGATCCACCCACCTCGGCCTCCCAAAGTGCTGGGATTACAGGCAGGTGCCACCACACCCAGCATGAGAATCTATTCTTATATCAGGCAAAACAAATGTTAAAGCAACAGCAGTTTAAAAAGTCAAAGAGGAACATTATATAATGATAAAAGGACTACTCCAACAGAAAATATCACAATTCTAAATATATATTCACGTAACACTTGAGTTCCCAAATTTATTAAAAAATTATCACTAGATCTATGAAATGAGATAGACAGCAACACAGTAATAGTGGGGGATATAGTACTTCACTGACAGCACTAGATGAGTCATCAAGACAGAAATCAAGAAATAAACAATGGACTTAAATTATACCCTAGAAAAAATAAACTTAACACATATTTACAGAATATTCTACCCAATGACTGCAAAACAGACATTCTATTCATCAGCATATGGAACATTCTCTAAGATAAAACATATGATAGGTCACAAAACAAGAAAAGAAAACTAAAATTATATCAAGTACTCTCTCAGACTACAGTGGAATAAAACTGGAAATCAACTCCAAAAGGAACCCTCTAAATCAAGAAAATTAAATAACCTGCTCCTAAATGATCATTGGGTCAACAATGAAATCAAGATGGAAATTAAAAAATACTTTGAACTAAACCATAATAGTGACACTAACTATCAAAACCTTTGAGATACAGGAAGAGTGATACTAAGAGGAAAGTTCACAGCATTAAATGCCTACATCAAAAGTCTGAAAGAGCACAAATGGACAATCTAAAGTCACACCTCAAGGAACTAGAGAAACAAGAACAAATCAAACTCAAACAGAGCAGAAGAAAAGAAATAAGCAAGATAAGGGCAGAACTAAATGAAATTGATACACAGACACAGACACACACACACACACACACACACACACACACAAAAGTTGAATGAAATTTCAGCTCTTCATTTATACCTCATTTAAAGGATGGCTTCATTCAATGAAACAGTATCTGTGAGAACAGATTATAAACTTGAAAGTGCTTATAATTGTCATCACTACCACCTCCACCACTATCAGCCCCAAAAAGTCCATAGACCACAAGATCTGGGATAGCTAATAAGTGTCATCTTCCAGCCAGCTTTATCAATTGGGAGTGGTTTCTTGGAGATCTGGGTTGAGAAGGACTCAGGCTGCACACAGGCTCCAAGGGAAAATATAGTTATGTCTATTATGTGAAGACATGGTGAGCAGACGGTGATCACATGAGAATCAGAAGGTGAACATGCCAGGCATGGGTGGGAAGGCTGGCCTTTTAGATTATGATACTGGCCAAAACTTCAATAATGACTCAAAGCCCTATTACATTGCCCAAGAATTACATCACCTCTTGTCACCCTATGACTCATGTTGTAACCACAGATAAAAGAACAAAATTTTAGTGAACTAGAAGAGCCTGGAAAATTTTAAATGAGCTGCATCTCACAATACAAAGCCTTCTTCCAACATTTTTAGAACTTACATTTTAAAAGTTATGATTTTCATATTGATTAACTCTAAATGAAACAGAGGTGATCATTTTAGCCTTGGGAGCTTCTCACCATCCTCAATCTTCAATTCCCAAAATTACATTCAAAAATAGCTTATTCAAAGCATTTATTTTAAAAAGAAACATCCGCAGACTAAAGAAATAAAAATTGAGTTAGAAACACTTGTACTTTCTAGACCTCTGTTGTCAGGATATAGATTGGGCTGTCAACAGCATGACCAGACAAAAAGATGAGCGAATGAAATAATGGGTGCAGTACTGGGGCCATTCCAATTCCTCAAATTCACCACTCTGATTAACAATACATTTAAGGCGGGTAAATGGAGAGCAACAGAGCAATACCAGCTTCACCGTAGAGTTACGGTCTGCTTCTGCTAGAAACTCGTTCAAGAGAGTAATTCACTACTGAGACGTCTCCCCCTTTACTCCCCTTTGCTGCTCAAAGGACCTTTTATAAGGTTTACGTATAGTTGTCAGATTTTAAGTTGTACTCTTATAGTTGGAAATTAAATCACAAAACAACCTTCCCCTGTCACGACTAAAAATGTTTAAAATGTGCTCTTACAAAACAATCTTATTTTAAACATATTTCCCTCCAGTGTGACTTGTTCCAAGTAGTTTCTCTAGTGAGAAAAGCTACATATTAGTTTATTTCTCTGCAATTTGCAAGGTCTTTGATATAAGGGATATTTGAAATGACCTTGGTGTCACATAGCGTCTGCTGGCTGATAAAGATTATCTTTGACCTGTACCTGAGGCAAAGGAGACAAAATGACCTTGAACTGATTTCAGGTAACATTATACACTCCAGAGAAACAGGTGTTGGTGGAAGGCTGAAGCCACTCAATTCAGCCCAGTTTCACATATATACTCAACTTATAGTGTCATGCTGTGGCTCTAACTTTGACAATATAAATCAAAGTTCAATTTTGTGCAGATTAAAGATAAATATGATTACCAAAATTTTTCAACCAGCCATGTTTTAATTGAGTGAAGTAAAATAGGAACAGGGATCTTCATAAGCATTGGCATGATTGGGTTACTTATTTTTAATCCCCAGATGGAGAATTTTACCCACCTCACTGAAGCTATTGATCAATCAAGTAAACTTTTTATACAAATGTAGACAAAGTTGCCAGTGAGATTCTTCAAGGCATTTACAAAGGAGGTAGAAAGACAAGTTCAACACACATGAAACAACTAGGAAAAAGTATTAGCGTATATTCTCAAGAGTAGTCAGAAGTCAAGATGAGTATATAAGGAGGGAGAAAAATGAAAGGCAAAGTATCAAAGTCTCCATGGAGATGGGAAAAATATAAAACCTGAAAAGATGATTAAGGTTTGAATAAGTAAAGGGGCAAAGGAAAAAGAAGAAGGGAGAAGGGAGACCATTTTCTGAGGTTACTTACCAAAGCTATGGTCCTCTTTTATCGTAACTTATTGCTTCTACAACAATAAAGACTTAAAAATTTCTAAGATATTTCTACATTTTAATATTTCAGAAATAAGGGTGCATCCTCCAATGGAATATCATGGCTTAATTGGCAATAATTTTCTATCATGAAGGTACACAATAGTACTCAGTTTTTCTTTCAGTTGATGTTCTCTTAAATCCACAGATACAGACATATAATCATAACCTAAATCACAGAGGCAGTGAAGACTGGACTGATCCTCCATATTACACTGTAAGGCTACATGATCCTGGTTTATGATTTACTTTTCTTTATGATTCCACTGCACTCAAACCTGATTTAACCATATATCAAAGGAGGAATGTGTCAGTTTATTGCCCCTCACTTCCAAATCTACCCTCTGTTGCCTGCTCATGATACTAAAACCTTTCTCCCTTGGCAGTTGGCATGATGTTGATCTTTGCCAGGAGAGACATGAAATGACCCTGGAGGAAGAAACTCTTCTTCTCCTGGATCTGGCATGCTTTTATTTTTCCTGCTTCTGCTGCAGTCGGTTGGTATTCGCTCAGTGAATTCACCCCTAGTGAGTTTAGTGGCTCTTCTGAGTCAGCTACCAAGCAAGTTCCTTGGACACCCCAGATCGCTTTCTGAAGGTGGGTTTCATGAAGTGCCCCACCCAGCTTCACGATGTCTTCCTAGCACAAGTTTCCTGGCAATGGCTTCCTGTTAAATTCAAAGAATCTTCCTTTCCTGAGAAGTTTCCTGGCTAATATCATTGACACACAGCAGGCAATTCTCTGCCTGGCCATCTTGAGCCACTGATTTTGGATAAGCACTGGACTTGGCAACTCAGCAAACCACTGCCATTCAGTGAGTTACAACCCACCCACTGAAGTCTGAATCCTTGCCTTGAAATGAATTCTTCCCTTCCAGGTTTATTCCCTCCTTGGGTACTCTCCCCTTCAGTCATTTAAGTTCTCATTTATCCCCTCTTAGTTAATCTGTTATCAGTTAATAACTCTTTATCTTAAACCATCCCTATCCAAATTATTATGAGGTTTCCGTTTCCTGATTAGACTCTGCCTAATACAATAGGGAAAGAGCTGGCAAGACACCAAAAGCTTCAGATTCTTTAGAAATTAAAATGGATCTCATACACTAATATGAAAAACCTGAAGCCTTATCAATCACCTTTCTCAGTCAAGGCCCACTCATGACAGCAAAGTACAAAGTGTGTCTTTGGGTCAGGGCTGGGGTAAGAAACAGAATGGGTTGACTGGGAAAAGCAAGAAGTTTATGCCATGTGACTATAATGAAGGGCTATTTGTGCATCATTGTCAAGGGGCTTCTAATGATTTTAAACCACCTAGAAAGCTCATTTCTTTCAACTTCTGTCCTAAAAGATGAACCTCACCATCAGAGCTATCAATGCCTTTGGATCCCGATCCTAGCCATGAGTCATCCTGATGCATTCACATACAACATAAAAGATCCTTTCACCACTAGGAAGTTTTTGCAGCCTGACAAGCATCTGGATGTTTCCAAACAACTGGATATTTAACATTGCAGAAACAAAACAGTTGCCTGACAGTTTAATGTTTTCACTTTTTATCCAGATGTTTTAGTATCTTATGAGCACTTTCTCACTATTTTCATGCAATATATCCTTGTAGAGCTTGGCATCTTAAAGATTGTATTGTTTTAACATTGAGAAGTAAAATTAAATGTGAAAATAAAAGGAGTAAAATATCTTTCATTTCCAACTGAAAAATATTATGAGTAGATTCATGGCTATAAAGAGATGGAAAGGATTTGCCAAAGTGAATTACAGTCCAATCTTCATTTTAAAAAATAGCTTTGTTATATTTAGACTTTAGTTTTCCTTCATATTTGCAAGTTAGAATATCTATAATATTAAAGTATATATTTGAACTATTATATTTTAAAGTATAGTATTTAAACTCCAGTTGAAGGACCTTATAAAGTACACTAAGGTATTAGATGACTTTCATAAAATAGTTCATTTCTTACTTATAACTTTTAAAAGAGTACAAAAATTAAGTTTAAAAAATTCCTTAAAATTCTAAATCTTTTCCTGAACAAGAAAACTCCTTAATCTGAAAAATAAAATTCTACCTTACTCTCATGAACCTTATTCATGCATTACTTGTGTCTCTCTGATACCTTTTATTTTTTTTCATTTCCTGAACATGTATTTTTTTGTAAATGGACCTTCTGTCAGGATATCATCTCGGCCTTCCATATCCTTCTATATCCTTACAGTTTTTCTCGCTTTATTTCTTGAAGTCCAAGATAAATGAAATAAAAAGACAAATATGAGTTTGAGCAAACGGGCTTTTATATCAAACAAGAAAAAGACTTCATTCAGATCCTCTAAAGATAAATTGAGGATGGTTATTTTTATCTATACCTGTAAAGTCATTTTCAGCTGAAGAACAAGAATAGGAAGCAGAAGCCTCTTCCTCTGGTTTTGTTGTGTTCAGTGTGTCTTGGATGATCTAAAGCGGCAACATGAGACAATGTTCCACAGTTGGAGGCCACTGGAGAGATGGCTCAAAACCCAGACATTTATTTTATATATACACACACACAATTCTCTGTATAGATTCACAGAACTATTGACATATATAACTCCCTTTAGACCTGTACTGTATTGTCGATTCCATCAATATTGTAATGTAGACACTCAAATGCCTCAAAAAGCACATGAGCAGGTAGCATCGTCTTCCACTATTATCTGCAACAAGAACAATGTCGGTATTTCTCTGAATATGTGGCATGCAAAGAGTACACCCACCATCTGCTGAACTTGTCAATGAATGTGTTTCTACCACAGACATAGAACACAATGGGAAGGAACATTGGAAAGCATCGAATTCCTCCGTTAAAGATAAGAAAACTAAAGGTAGATGAGGATGTGTGACTTTTCTAAGATCTCCCCAAAAAGCCTGTGGAAGATCTAGGAGCAGAATATCTCTCTTTCAATTTTTTTAAGTGTTTTCATTTTTTTAACTTTTAAGTTCAGGAGTACAAGTGCAGGATTTTTACATATACAAACTTGTATCATGGGGGTTAGTTGTATAGATTATTTCATCACCCAGGAATTAAGCCTAGTATCAATTATTTTTTCCTGATCTTCTTCCTTCTCCCACCACCCTCCACCCTCCAAAGGGGCCCAATGTCTGTTGTCCCCCTCTTTGTGTCCATGTGTTCTCATCATTTAGCTCCTACTTATAAGTGAAAACATACAGTATTTGGTTTTCTCTTCCTGTGTTAGTTTGCTAAGGACAATGGCCTCAAGTTCCATCCATCTTCCTGCAAAAGACATGATCTCATTATTGTTTATGACTGCATAGTATTCCAAGGTGTATATGTACCACATTTTCTTTATCCAGTCTATTATTGATGGGCATTTCAGTTGATTCCATGTCTTTGCTATTGTGAATAGTGCTGCAATGAACACATGCATGCATGTGTATTTATAATTTAATGATTTCTATTCCTTTGAGTTTACACACAGTAATGGGATTGCTGGGTTGAATGGTAGCTCTCTCTTAAGGTCTTTGAGGAAGCACCACACTGTCTTCCACAATGGCTGAACTAATTTACACTCCCACCAATAATGTATAGCATTCCTTTTTCTCCACAATCTGGCCAGCATCTGTAACTTTTGGACTTTTTAATCATAGCCATTCTGACTGGTGTGAGATAGTATCTCATTGTGGTTTTGATTTACATTTCACTAATGATCAGTAATGTTGAACTTTTTTTCCATATGATTGACTATTGGCCACATGTACATCTTCTTTTGAAAAGTAACTGTTCATGTCCTTTGCCCACTTTTTAATGAGGTTGTTTTTCTCTTGTAAATTTGTTCAAGTTCCTTATAGATGCTGGATTTTGGTCCTGTGTTGGATGCATAGCTTGCAAAAATGTTCTCCCATTCTGTAGATTGTCTGTTTACTCTTATGATAGTTTCTTTTGCCATACAGAAGCTCTTTAACTAGATCCCATTTGTCAATTTTTGCTTTTGTTGCTATTGCTTTCGTTGCTATTGCTTTCAGTATCTTTGTCATGAAATCTTTGCCTGTGCCCACATTCTGAATGGTCATCTTAGAGAGTTTTTATAGTTTTGAGTTTTACATTTAAGTCTTTAATCCATCTTGAGTTGATTTTTTGTATATGGTGTAAGGAAGGGGTCCAGTTTCAATCTTCTGCATATGGCTAGCCAGTTATCACAGCACCATTTATTGAATAGGGAATCCTTTCCTGATTGCTGTTTTTGTCAGGTTTGTTGAAGATCAGATAGCTGTAGGTGTGCAGTCTTATTTCTGGGTTCTCTATACAAGAACAGAGTATCTCTAATCCACTGCTCTTTGTAGCACAATATACTTTGGCTGACTTTAGCTTGTAATGATTTATCTTCTTTCTTTCAGCAATATTAATATCTAAAGATTTCTTCCTCCCCTACTAGGTTACATAGGGTGTAAAAATATTATCAAAATATTCTCAAAAATATTATCTTGTAAAAACTACTTAGATTTGTTATCACCAGTAAAGAAATAGTGACATGTACTAATACTTTTAGTTGACGAGGAGAAAAGATTAAATGTGCCAATGACTTTTAAGGAAAAGTAACATAGGCAAGGACAAGTTTGAGCTTACAGAATGCACACTTTCTAGAAAGTTCCAGTTCATTGCCTCCCCACCAGCGTGTGTACTGAAGTAGAAGTCCCTCTATTAATGTCTCAAGATATTTAGTCCACAACCAGAAATACTTCTTTGTGGGCAGGGAAATTTACTGGAATAGAGAGGCACATTAAGCAGCATTGTGTGTTACAGCCACTGCACCCTTGAGCTATTGAGAAAAAAGGCATTCCATCTGAACACAAATATGTGGAAAATAAGGCAGTAAAATGGGGTCACATCTTAAGTACACTTCACTTACAGGTGACTTTAGAAAGAACTTATTTTCCCACCACCATCCTCACCAACATCACACACCCACTGTGCCTCCCAACGCACACACATGCAGCTCCACCACCTCACTTAATTTTCAAAATAAATATATATTTATTTAATGTATATTAAGATTAAAGAGCATGAATAATGAAACAACTCAGGGAGCAAGTAGGAAAAGTATCAAATGATCTACCTATACATAATTCACTAGTAGGTATATAACAATCTGGCATTTCCAAATTTCTGTTACAGACTCCCCTTTTATCTAGCTTGGCAAGCATCTAAATTTTAGTCCATATAAGAATCGCTTATGTTGCCATAAATATAAATTGTATATACCACACTACATAGAAAAATTTGAAATTTTAAGGGTAATTTTAGCCATATGCAATTTTTGCCTTATGCCTTACACTTCAAAATTTTGACTCCAGGCAAAATGCATATTAATTACCTGCACAAGTGGAGCCTTAACACAAAACGTCTTAATGTCTAGGTTGAGATATTCACATTTCATCTGTAAGGTTGGGGAGATGGTATAAATTCCTTAGCTAGCAAATATCATGGCAAAATATTTTTAAGAACATTAATCTAGTGACTTTGCCAGAGATACATGGGAAGGGAGAGTCAGGGATAGAATGGAAGAAGAAATATCAATTTATAGATCACTTCAATAGTCTGGGCATGCAATAAAGACATCCTAAATTAGGATGGTTGTAGAAATGTAAAGGAAGAAGGAAGCATTACAAGGAAGACTCTGGGTGTGAAAGAAAATACTAATAATGTAACACAGTTAATAAAAGCAAAGCCTTTTCTATTTTACAGAGTTGGATTAAATTCTAGTTATTACTACCATCTAATCATGTAACAACAAACTTTTGTTTATCACCGCCATGATGATTAATTTTATATGCCAGCTTGGCTGGGCCACAAATTGCCCAGACATTTGGCCAATTATTCTGAGTATGTCTGTGAGGGTGTTTCTGGATGAGATTAATATTTGAATCGGTAGACTGCATAGAGCCGAGTGACCTCTCTGATGTAGGTGTGCCTCATCTGATCAGTTAAAGACCTGAATTTAAAAAAAAAAAAAAAAAAAAAAAAAAAAAAAAAAAAAAGCCTGAGTAAGTGGTAACTCCTCCTGCCTGGCTGTCTTGAGTTGGGATATTGATTTTTTCCAGCCTTCAGACCTGAGTTGAAACACTGGCTCTTGAGTCCTAAGCCTGCCAGCTTTGGGACTGGAGCTTACACTATCAGCTCTCCTCATTCTTAGGCCTATGGACTCAGATTGGAGCTACGCATTGAGAAAGTTCCAAGATCTGCAGAATCATCTGAGCCAATTCCTTATAATAAATCTCTTTCTTGGGGGATCTGGAAAGATGGCCCAACAGCAACAGCTCCATTCTGCAGCTCCCAGCGAGACCATCGCAGAATATGGGTGATTTCTGCATTTCCAACTGAGAGGCACCTGGAACCCCAGCGAGACAGAACTGTTCACTCCTGTGGAAAGGGAGGCTGAAGCTAGGGAGCCAAGTGGTCTCATTCAGAGGGGCCAACTCCAATGGAGCCCAGCAAGCTAAGAACCACTGGCTTGAAATTTCTTGCTGCCAACACAGCCCTCTGAATTTGACCTGGGACAATCGAGCTTGGTGGGAGAGGGGCATCACCATTACTACGGCTTGAGTAGGCAGTTTTTCCCTGACAGCGCTAAGGGGCCTGGAAGTTCGGACTGAGTGGAACTCAACACAGCATGGCAAAGCAGCTGTGGCCAGACTGCCTCTCTAGACTCCTCTTCACTGGGCAGGGCATCTCTGAAAGAAAGGCAGCAGCTCCAGTCAGTGGCTTATAGATAAAACTCCTATCTCCCTGGGGCAGAGCACCTGGCGGATGGGGCGGCTGTAGGGCACAGCTTCAGGGGACTTAAACAGTTTTGCCTGCTGGCTCTGAAGAGAGCAGCAGATCCTGAGAAGGAAGGTTCTCCTAGCACAGAGCTCGAGCTCTGCTAAGAGACAGACTGCTCCTCAAGTGGGTCCCTGACCTCCATGCCTCCTGATTGGGAGAGACCTCCCAACAGGAGTTGACAGACACCTATACAGGAGAGCTCCAGCTGGCTTCAGGTCCATGCCCCTCTGGGACGAAACTTCCAGAGGAAGGAGCAGGCAGCAATCTTTGCTGTTCTGCAGCCTCTGCTGGTGATAGCCAGGCAAATGGGGTCTGCAGTGGACCTCCAGCAAACTGCAGCAGACCTGCAGCAGAGGGGCCTGCCTGTTAGAATACCTAACAAACAGAAAGCAATAACATCAACATCGACAAAAAGGACCCCCACACAGAATCCCATCCACAGGTCATCAGCCTCAAAGTACAAAGGTAGATAAATCCACTAAGATGAGGAAAAAACTGTGCAAAAATGCTGAAAATTTTAAAAAAACAGAATGCCTCTTCTCCTCCAAATTATCCCAGATCCTCTCTAGTAAGGGCACAAAAATGGACACAGAATGAGTTTGAGGAATTGATGGAAGTAAGCTTCAGAAGGGGGGTAATAACAAACTCTTGAGCTAAAAAAGCTTGTTCTAACCCAATGCAAGGAAGCTAAAAACCTTTAAAAAAAAAAAAAGGCCACATGAACTAATAACTAGAATAACCAGTTTAGAGAAGAACATAAATGACCTAATAGAGATGAAAAACACAGCACGAGAACTTCATGAAATATAAGCAAGTATCAATAGCCAAATCAATCAAGTGGAAGAAAGGATATCAGAGACTGAAGGTCAACTTACTGAAATAAGGTGTGAAGACAAGGTTAGAGAAAAAAGAATGAAAAGGAACAAAGCCTCCAAGAAATATGGGACTATAGAAAAAGACCAAACCTATGACTGATTGGGGTCCCTGAAAGTGATGGGGAGAATGGAATCAAGTTGGAAAACACATTTTAGGATATTATCCAAGAGAACTTCCCCAACCTAGCAAGACAGGCCAATATTCAAACTCAGGAAATACAGAGAACTACTAACACACTCCTTGAGAAGAGCAACACCAAGACACGTAACTGTCAAATTCTCCAACATTGAAATGAAGGAAAAAATATTAAGGGCAGCCAGAGAAAAAGGTCAGGTTACCCACAAAGGGAAGCCCAACAGACTAACAGCAGATCTCTCTGCAGGAACCCTACAAGCCAGAAGAGGATGGGGGCCAATACTCAACATTCTTAAAGAAAAGAGTTTTCAACCCAGAATTTCATATCCAGCTAAACTAAGCTTCATAAGTGAAGAAGAAGTAAAATCCTTTACACACAAGCAAATGCTGGGGGATTTTGTCACCACCAGGCCTGCCTTACAAGAGCTCCTGAAGGAAGCACTAAATGTGGAAAAGAAGAACCAGTACAAGCCACTGCAAAGACACACCAAAATATAAAGACCAAAGATACTACCAAGAAACTGTATCAACTAATGTGCAAAATAACTAGCTAGCACCATGATGACAGGATCAAATTCACAGATAACAATATTAACTTTAAATGTAAATGGGTTAAACGCCCCAGTTAAAAGACACAGACTGATAAATCGGATAAAGAGTCAAGACCCATCAGTGTGCTGTATTCAGAGGACCCATCTCACATGGAAAGAAACATATAGGCTCAAAATAAAGAGGTGGAGGAAGATTTAACAAGCAAATGGAAAGTGAAAAAAAGCAGGGGTTGCAATCCTATCCTCTGATAAAACAGACTTTAAACAAACAAAGATAAAAAAAAGACAAAGTAGGGCATTACATAATGGTAAAGGGATCAGTGCAACACGAAGAGCTAAGTATCGTAAATATATATGAATCTAATACAGGAGCACCCACATTTATAAAACAAGTTCTTAGACACCTACAAAGAGACCTAGACTCCCACACAATAATAGTTGGAGACTTTTGCACTCCACTGTCAACATTAGACGGATCAATGGAGACAGAAAATTAACAAGGACATTCAGGACTTGTGCTCAGCACTGGACCAAGTGGACCTAATAGACACCTACAGAACTCTCCACCCCACATCAACAGAATATACATTCTTCTCAGCACCACATAGCACTTATTCTAAAATAGACCACATAATTGGAAGTAAAACACTCCTCAGCAAATGCAAAAGAACAGAAATTATAACAAACACTCTCTCAGACCACAGTGCAATCAAATTAGAACTCAAGATTAAGAAATTCACTCAAAACCACACAACTACATGGAAACTGAACAACCTGCCCCTGAATGACTACTTAGTAAATAACGAAATTAAGGCAGAAATAACGAAGTTCTTTGAAACCAACGAGGACAAAAAGACAACGTTCCAGAATCTCTGGGACACAGCTAAAGCAGTGTTAACAGAGAAATTTATAGCACTAAATGCCCACAGGAGAAAGTGGGAAAGATCTAAAATCAACACCCTTACATCACAATTGAAAGAACTAGAGAAGCAAGAGAAAACAAATTCAAAAGGTACAAGAATACAAGAAATAACTAAGATCAGAGATGAACTGAAAGAAATAGAGACATGGAAAACCCTTCCAAAAATCAACACATCCAGCAGCTGGTTTTTCAAAAATATTAACAAAATAGATAGACCACTAGCCAGACTAATAAAGAAGAAATGAGAGAAGAATGAAATAGACACAATAAAAAATGATAAAGGAGATATCACCACTGATCCCACAGAAATAAAAACTACCATCAGAGAATACTATAAACACCCCTACACAAATAAACTAGAAAATCTAGAACAAATGGATAAGTTCCTGGACACGTACACCCTCCCAAGACAGCACCAGGAAGAATTCGAATCCCTGAATAGACCAATAACAAGTTCTGAAATTGAGGCAATACTTAATAGCCTACCAACCAAAAAAAGCCCAGGACCAGACAGATTCACAGCCAAATTCTACCAGAGGTACAACGAGGAGCTGGTTCCATTCCTTTTGAAACTATTCCAAACAATGGAAAAAGAGGGACTCCTCCTCAACTCATTTTATGAGACCAGCATCATCCTGATACCAAAACCTGGCAGAGGCACAAAAAAAAAAAAAAAAAAAAGAAAGAAAGAAAATTTCAGGCCAATATCGCTGATGAACACTGGTGCAAAAATGCTCAATAAAATACAGGCAAACCGATTCCAGTAGCACATCAAAAAGCTTATACACCATGATCAAGTCAGCTTCATCCTTGGGATGCAAGGCTGGTCAACACAGGCAAATCAATAAATATAATCCATCACATAAGAGGACCAATGACAAAAACCACATGATTATCTCAATACATGCGGAAAAGGCCTTCGATAAAATTCAACACCCTTTAGGCTAAAAACTCAATAAACTAGGTATTGATGGAACATATCTCAAAATAATAAGAGCTATTTATGACAAACCCACAGCCAACATTATACTGAATAAGCAAAACTGGAAGCATTCCTTTTGAAAACTGGCAGAAGACAAAGATATTCTCTCTCACCACTCCTATTCAACACAGTATTGGAAGTTCTGGCCAGAGCAATCAGGTAAGAGAAAAAAAATAAAGGGTATTCAAATAGGAAGACAGCAAGTCAAATTGTCTCTGTTTGCAGATGGCATAATTGTATATTTAGAAAACCCCAATGTCTCAGCCCCAAAACTCCTTAAGCTGATAAACGACTTCAGCAAAGTCTCAGGATACAAAACCAATGTACAAAAATCATAAGCATTCCTATACACCAATAATAGATAAACAGAGAGCCAACTCAAGAGTGAACTCCCATTCACAACTGCTACAAAGAAAATACAATACCTAGGAATACAACTTACAAGGGACATGTAGGAGTTCTTCAAGGAGAACTACAAACCACTACTCAAGGAAATAAGAGAGGACACAAACAAATGGAAAAAGATTCCAAGTTCAAGGATGGGAAAAATCAGTATCATAAAAATGGCCATAGTGCCCAAAGTAATTTATAGATTGAATGCTATTCCCATCAAGCTACCATTGACTTTCTTCACAGAATTGGAAAAACTACTTTAAATTTCATATAGAACCAAAAAAGAGCCTGTATAACCAAGGCAATCCTAAGCAAAAAGAACAAAGCTGGAGGCATCATGCTACCTGACTTCAAACTGTACTACAAGACTACCATACCCAAAACAGCATGGTACTGGTACCAAAACAGATGTGTAGACCAATGGGACAGAAGCCTCAGAAATAATACTTCTGCAACCATCTGATCTTCAACAAATCTGACAAAAACTAGCAATGCAGAAAGGAATCCCTATTTAATAAATGGTGTTGGGAAAACTGGATAGCCATACACAGAAAACTGAAACTGGGCCCCTTATTTACACCTTATATAAAAATTAACTCAAGGTGGATTAAAGACTTAAATCTAAAACCTAAAACCATAAAAACCCTAGAAGAAAATCTAGACAATACATTTCAGGACACAGGCATAAGCAAAGACTTCATGACTAAAACACCAAAAGCAATGGCAACAAAAGCCAAAATTGACAAATGGCATCTAATTAAACTAAGAGCTTCCACTCAGCAAAAGAAACTGTCATCAGAGTAAACAGGCACCCTACAGAATGGGAGAAAATTTTCACAATCTATCCATCTGACAAAGGTCTAATATCCAGAATCTACAAGGAACTTAAACAAATATAGAAGAAAAAAAACAACCCCATCAAAAAGTGGGTGAAGGATATGAACAGACACTTCTCAGAAGATGACATTTATGTGGCCAACAAGCAAATGAAAAAAAGCTCATCATCACTGGTCATTAGAGAAATGTAAATCAAAATGAGATACCACTGAGATCACAATAAGATACCATTTTACATCAGTTAGAATGACAATCATTAAAAAGTCTGGAAACAACAGATGCTGGTGAGGATGTGGAAAAATAGGAACACTTTTACACTGGTGGTGGGAGTCTAAATTAGTTCAACCATTGTGGAAGCCAGTGTGGTGACTCCTCAAGGATCTAGAACCAGAAATACCATTTGACCCAGGAATCCCATTACTGGGTATATACCCAAAGGATTATAAATCATTCTACTATAAAGATGCATGCACATGTATGTTTATTGCAGCACTATTTACAATAGCAAAGACTTGGAACCAACCCAAATGCCCATAAATGATAGACTGGATAAAGAAAATGTGGCACATATACACCATGGAATACTATGCAGCCATAAAAAAAGAATGAGTTCATGTCATTTCCAGGCACATGGATAAAGCTAGAAACCATCATTCTCAGCAAACTAACACAGGAACAGAAAACCAAACATTGCATGTTCTCACTCAGAAATGGGAGTTGAACAATGAGAACACATGGACCCAGGGAGGGGAACATAAAACTGGGGTCTGTCAGCAGGTTGGGGGCAAGGGGAGGGAGAGCATTAGGACAAATACGTAATGCATGAGGTGCTTAAAACCTATATGACCTGTTGATAGGTGAAGAAAACCACCATGGCACATGTATACCTATGTAACAAATCTGCATGTTCAGCACATGTATTATATGTGTGTGTGTGTGTGTATATATATATATATCCTATTAGTTCTGTTTCTCTGGAGAACTCTAATATGTTCACTAAGCTTTTTCTCTTGTGTACAATGAGTTCTATACATTTACTCACAGTTTTATTGAAAGGATTAAAATGACATAATGTATGTTGGTGTGATAATATGTGTAATATATACATCACATAATGATACGATATAGCATAATGTATGGTATTTTAAAAAAATAGTGAAAGCAAAGGTTTTGAAAAAATTAAGCTCATTTAAGTGATGTAGATAGAGTTGCTTTAATATATGGGTTTCTTATGTAATAACCCCTGCAAGTACATGAGGTTTAGGTGAGGAAAGAGAGGGCCAGATGTGTGGCAAGTATTTTCATGAACCCATTAATGTGCCCTGAACTGTGTTTCAGATTAGTGAGATCTTCAAAATAATTGCTGGAGGGATAGAAGAAAATATCTTGTAATTATGTAGTTGCACTACAAAAATAATCAGAGGCGGATCCCAATGCTGCTGGAAGATGTAGCAAAACCTGAGTATAACTTTGGTTCAGTGGAGTGGCCAAGATGCTCTCCCCACCTCTGCACACCCTCTTAAGGAAGGACATGATGCCTAAATATGAATTCAATTCCAATCATAAGTTCATGCTCACTGAAACTTCCTCCTGACTGCGAAGCTCCAGCTTCAGAGAATTTTCTCTGCTAAATTCTCTCATGAGGAACACAGAAAACTCTGGCTGCCTTCCTCACTTGGTGTTGAGGAAGATAGAGTAAACCACCTCAGATATTTCCTTCCCTTTAGACTTCCCATTCTCCATAGCCATCTCCATAGACATCTCCTCTGTTTTCACTCCATAACAATACTAGAGATTTCTACTAATATCTCACGTTCTGGACAAGGAATGCACTATCAATCTTATATTTCCAAAATGTATCTAGAAGACTCATTTCTCTCCCCCAAGACTCAACTCAGCTGGATGGTAAATTCAGGCTCCCTTCCTAGGATAAACACCAGGTTCAATGTTTATTTCCTTAACATCCCTCCTTCTCTCCTGGTCCCAAAGGATATGTATCAAGGTAAGAAAGGGGAAAAGTACCTCATTCAATGTTATAATTTGTTTTGTTTTGAGACCGGGTCTTACTCTGTCACCCAGGCTGGAGTGCAGTGGCGAGATCTCAGCTCACCATAACCTCTGCACCCTGGGTTCAAGCAATTCTCCTGCCTCAGTCTCCTGAGTAGCTGGGACTACAGGCACACGCCACCATACCCAGCTAATTGTTGGATTTTTTAGTAGTGATGGGGTTTCACCATGTTGGCCAGGCTGGTCTTAAACTCCTTTCTTCAAGTGGCCCACCCACTTCGGCCTCCCAAAGTGCTGGGATTACAGGCATGAGCCACCGCACTTGGCCATGATTTCTTTCCAAAGCTGGTGCTGCATGTATGACACAAGCTTTATGACTTGATTCGTTTAAGGCTTTGATTTTTATACTCCAAGCCAAGCTTTTAGAAATTATAAAACTACTTTCTTTTTTTTCTTCTTTCTTTTTTTTGGTGGGGGACCGAGTCTCGCTCTGTAGCCCAAGCTGCAGTACAGTGGCGTGACCTCGGCTCACTGCAACCTCCGCCTCCTGGGTTCAAGCAATTCTTTGCCCCAGCCTCCTGAGTAACTGGGATTACAGGTGCCTGCCACCATGCCTGGTTAATTTTTGTATTTTTAGTAGAGACGATGTTTCACCATCTTGGCGAGGCTGGTCTTGAACTCCTGACCTCATGATCCACCCACCTCAGTCTCCCAAAGTGCTGGAATTACAGGCATGAGCCACCGCGCCTAGCCAAAACTTTACTTTCTTAAAACACTCAACTTGTACAAACCAGAAGCCTCATTGTTCAAGACTATTGTCTCTGCTTTGCAATACAAAAGTTGAACATCTTGCTTCTTACATTTTGCATTTTCTATAATAAAAACATTCTGCCAAGGATAGTAGCTTTCTCAGCAATTTAATCACAATATGGATAAAATAAAGAGTAGAAAAAGCCCTTAGATTATGCTTATCTTCAGGGTGCCTCATATATTATTGTGCCACACATCAAACAGATATAATGTTTATCTTTGGGGTGCCCCATGCAGTCCTTCCTTTGGGGTGCCCCATGCAGTCCTTCCTTATTTGTCCTATTTTTACCTTGTCTTCTTTGCCAGGCGGCATACACCATCAGGCTATTGGCTTCTATGAAATCAAAGATTTTAGCTAAAAGCAAAACCCAAATCTGGAGTAATGAAATTCCCAGCATCAATTAGCCTCTGAAGAGGCACATTTTAGACCAAGGAGTGTTCCCAGAATTCTTAAAATTACACCAACAGACACTTGTTTCTCCACCAGACATTCCAACTATGTGTTAGAACTCCTATTTCTCTGATCAAAGTTTATTGTTTCAAATCCCACTTTTCAGTGATGTAGAAGAAAAATACACGCTGTACATGACCCATTCTAATAGGAAGTAAAGTATGGTAACACTAAAGTAGACTTCTAATTAAAGTATTTGAAATTAAAGTATAATTGTAAACCATATGTGTTAAATTGAAAAGATATGACCACGTAGAAGCCGCTGGGGTGTCAGTTTTATCTAAAGCTTGTTTTAAGGCAACTATTAAAGTGTGCAGGCATTTTATGGTTGAGAAAGATTTCAAAAAGCTACAAAAGATTATGTTATAATATCATATGTTGATAAATTGAAGAAATGGTCTGGAATCGATACAATGAAGGTCAAATAGTGTTGATAAAATGCAGAATAGAGCAAAGATATAAAATACAGAATACAGAAAGATATAAAATGAACAATCATATGGGAATATCTAAGGTAAGTCACACCCACAGAAATAATGATTCAGACAGACTGCAATGAATGTAGATCAACCTTGAATGTTGCCTTCTTCCCACACCTAAAAGGCAAATGCCTTCAATAAGAAGTACAAATAGAAATATTACAGATCCACATACATAATATTTACATATTGTATACACTGATTTTGAAACAGTATCAAAATCATAAACTAAAAGGACTCCAAGAATCAAAGGCCATTCAAAATAGAACAAAATGAGGTTTTTCTTAGGTAATTAAATGGAAAACCTCTGAAGAAAGAAAGTTTAGTAGGAGAAACCACTAGCCGGAAATATGCAACTAAGTTGCTCATAGACTCTTAATCCTCAGAAAATGTGAGATGATAAATACATGATACTTTAGGATGTGAGTTTTGGAGTAATTTTTTACACAGCAATAAGTAACTAATACAAGCATTAGTTATACGATAAAAGAATCTGTAGTATATTTATAAGGTTATTCTAAATGTAAATAAATTTGTCAAAGCTTATTTTCCCATCTCATAAATAAAGCTGTTTCAAATGTTTTGCAATAACTGAAAAGTAGAACAGTTGCTAGGATGAAACAGTAATAAAATACTGATTAAAACATAAAAAAACCCGAATTTAAAAAAATATGTGGTTCTGCCAATAGGATCAGTAACTGGTGACAAAGATAACTGTTTTTAAAAGTATAAATGGCCATCATTAAAAGTCAGATACTTTGGATGTAAAGAGGGATTTTTTCAAATAATGGGATTATGTGATAGTCTTAAAATTTAGATTAATAAATTTTTAGGCCAATGAATAACTTAGCAACATAAACTTGACAGAGGAGGTAAAGACAATAAAGAAAATTGATATTGATAGTCTAGTAAAAAGTAACTTTTGGGGAGACAGATGAAGCATAATGAAAATTACGCTCATCATGACAGTATAAGGAAAAACAGATAATATTTAAACATTAATCAATATAAATCTTTCCTCCTCTGAATTTATACTCACAATGAGCAATAGAACATGAGATGTATTGCTTCCATAAGTTGACAAATGGTGTTTTTTGATTATCACTGAGTGCCAAACACCATGATGATCATCAGACTACTAAAATAATATTGATACTATAGTGTCAACTTACATTTGTGTGGTGCCTCACTCTCAGCAAATCTTTTCAATTTGGCTTTCCCCGTCTGCCTCAAATTGCCCACAGACACCTTGTTCTCTTGATCTCTGACTTTACACTCCTTAAATTCTGCATTTTGAGATCATATTAACCAATTAGCTTAATCATCATTGGTTCTTGTCAATGGATCACACAAGCTCTGCTTCTAATTTTGAGAATGTTTTTCAAATCAAGCTTCGCAATGACATGGAGCAACGCTAATTATACTCTCGAGGGGTGCTGTGAAGTTCTCAAAATAAAATTAATCTTTTATTTCAAAACTAATCTGGATGCTACTTCCAGAACTGCCATCACAATGTATGGGATGCAAGAGGATAGATACAATATGAATAAATAAAAAGGCATCAGGATCACAAAACAATAAAGCATCATAGCTCTGTGGGAAAGTGTTTATTTCAAGGAAACTTTTAAAATAGAACTGAAGAAGAGGTATCAAATAATTTGAGGACTATTATTTATCTCTGACCTGGGAGCCATGGAGCTACCAGAAAGTTCCTGACTTTGAGAAATACAATTTTAATAGAAAAGACTAACAAAAATTAAAAGATAACACTATAAAAAGTGACATATGTAATATTCATAAACTATATTAACTATGTAATATTCAAAATGTATACCAAAGAAGCTTAGAACAGGGAGAGATCAGTGGGTATATCAGTACCCTAGAACTTAAAGTATAATAAAAATATATATTAAAACAAGAGAAGGGAGACCATTTTTTGTATGGTAGAGAAGAGCAAGATATGAGATCTTTTTACATTCCTGGAAAAAAGATCAGTATAAATCAGGAAATGCATGCAGAGATGTGCAGAGCAGGTGAGGGCTCCTGTGGGTGAGAATACTTAAACATAACGAAAATCTTCAGAAAGCCAAGATGATATCAGATTATAAAGGGTCATAAAAACTTCACGGTTAGTTTAGGTCAGATACAATGGCAGTGTGAAGTCATCAAGTGAGAAAATAACATAATAAACGTATTGATAAAAGAGGCTAAGCCATGCAGAGGGATTTTTTCAAAGCTCTGAATTCTAGTCTAGTCACAGCATCATTGTGCAAACTGGATGAAATCACAATATTCTCAAGGCCTGAGTGTAGCCTTAGGGTCAGCCACATGTATGCTTTATGCATACAGATGACATTGCTGGGACATCATTAATAGAACATGTGCTTTGGGTTAATTTTAAGTAGGTAGATGTTATTTGTAGCACACCCAGGGAAAAGCAAGTCTTCTTAATGAAATACCCACCCAAGGATGCTGCCAACACATTGCCCACTTATACAATGGTATCTCGGGAGCAAATTCAGTGCACTCTGCCCATTTTAAATCTGTATTTACAGCAATACTGGCAATAATTTTTTTAACTTGGGAATTTATAGAAATGACATGTCTCCAACAGATTGGGAATGACTAAACCTGTGCAATGAGAACTATAAGTTTTGACGCAGTTAATATAAGTTGATCGGTATAAAACGAACTGGAAATAGTAACTTGCAATTCTTCACCCAAAAGGGGTAAAATGGTATGCTTAAGAGAAGGAGTTCTGTTAAGTCATATTTCTTCTTGTCTGGGTCCTATTTTTAAGCTCTCTTCTACTTTTGTCATCTCGTATGTGATAAGTAGCTGCAAATGTCCAAAGTTGAGTTTAGAGAGAGTCTTTATTAATTTTATCGATAAGAAGACAGTTCAACACTCACCGCAAAAAAAAAAAAAATTGTTCACTGGTTTCTTGTGAGCAAACAGATCCTCTGACTTTTCATGCTTCTGCAGATTCAGCTTTTTGATCGTAGTACTCTGCTAATCAGCCTGCCTTTCTCTTCTGCTTGAACTGCAGCAATTAGAGTTTTCAGGAGCCTCCATACTGATATCATCTTTGCTTTCTGAAGATGTTTCCATTCTATTCAGGTGTTCTCTTCTACAGCCAGACCTCACCTGCTCTGCACATCCCTGCATTCATTATTTGATATAATCCAGTCTATTTTCCAACCTCCTCTTGTTTTGGTTGAAAGAATAACTTCGAGATTGAAGTCCAAATTTAAAAAGCAATCTTCCAGTAGACAGAAGCATCCCAAAATTATACTTCTTATGTAATATTATTAAACACTTCTTTTAATTGTAAAGATCAGGATTTTTGGCACTATTTAATCATTTCATATCCAATGTAGCCCAGTAAAACCTTTTTTCCCCTTTCTTTCAAAGGCACATATTTATAAAATTGTGAAATGTTTTGAAGTTAAGTATGTAGCTGATCACAGCTCTCCCCTTAGCAACAGACTGATCTACCCACCAACTTGCCATATAGGCTAACAAATTACCCATAAAATCTTTCTCAGTTACTAATGCTAAAAGAGAATATCAACTAGCCTAGGCATTTTAACTGAAAAAAGAAAAATGTCCACATACCCACACATGTTTATTTACTGAAATGGCATGCAAGAACTGCTTTCATAGATTAATTTAGTCATTGGATGTTTATTAAACAAACATTATGTGTCAAGCACTGTGGCTAAAAAATACCTCCGATAGACACTATATGCTGAGCTAAGAAAAGAACTGATCCGGAAACATTCTTCTGAAATCATACATACCCCTGAACATATTCTTAGGAAAAGGAATTGTGGTTTACTAACAGCACATTATGGATAAGTGGGATCAATCCAAGAAGTTTCACTTTAATGGAAAAGGAAAAGATAGAAAAAAGAGAGATTATCCTGTTAGTTCTTAAAGCCACCACTTGTCTACCATATCACTTTTTAGAGCTCATGTCCTTGTCAGTTACCAAGGGCATGATCTCAGTAACTAAAAGAGATGTGATAAATGCAGAGCAGCAGAAAACATACATAGGAAGTTGAGTTTTAAGGTGGGGTCATTTACCCACGTTGTGAAAAACGGAAATCTCTGTGGCACATGTATATCGTATGGGCTCTTTTGTTTGACAACTCATCCACTTACAATTTCTTATTTCATTTTAGGCATAATAAGTAAGTTGCTCTCAAAGCCCTCAATTGTTAATTGGTCTACTTTAAAATGAAGTAATGTTCTGTTTCTTATGGTGGGTGCTGTATTTGAAATGCATTAGTATTCATTTTTAAATGCTTAATCATGTAAAATTTTGTTTCAAACTCAATCATTTAGCCTGGCAAATTTCTAGCTGATGAAAATGTCAAACACAAAAAGATAAAAATGTTTAATCAGTTAAGTGCCTTAAGTTTTTGACAAATACTATGCTTACTTGTTGAACACTTTCTGCCAGAACTCAGAGTTTTCTTAAAAATAGAAATGGAGAAAATCAGCCTCACTAAATACATGATCCCTCATTCCCTAGGCTAAGTCAGATCTTTCCTCATGTCTCATTCTGAGTCTCTCCTCTGTGAAGGGTCATTTCTGTATTCTGTTTTGCTTGTATTGACTGTATGTTAAATAAAAAAGAGAACTGAGGAAGAAGGAAGGCTTAGGTGTTACAGGTAAATGAGTGTGAGACTCTGAATAAACACGTTTTGGTCTTCTGGCCTATGCTTACTCATCAGCAAAAGCAGGAGACTGAATCAAATGATCTCTTAGATGCTGTATTAGTTATGGCTCTCCAGAAAAAAAATATATAAATATTTATATATGTGTGTGTATATATACGTATATACACACATATATATGCACACACACACATACACACACACACACACAGAGGTAGAGAGAGAATTATGAGGAATTGACTCAAGCGTTTATGAGGGCTGAGATTTCCCAGGATCTATTGTCTGCAGGCAGGAGACCCAGGAATGCTGGTGGTGTAATTCAGTCCAAGTTCAAAGGCCAGAGAAGTAGGGGGGCTGATGGTGTAAATCTCTGAGAGCAGGAGAATATGACATAAGATGCCCCTACTCAAGCAGTGAGGCAGAAATCAAAAGGGCATGAATTCCTCTTTCCTCTGCCTCTTGTTCTATTCCAGCACTTAAGGGATTAGATGATATCCACCCATATTATGGAAAGTATCTATTTTAGAGTACATGGATTCAAATACTAATGTCATCAGGAAACAGCCTCAAGGCACTCCTAGACATAATATTTAATGTGGGCACCCCATGACTCAATCAAGTTGCCACATAAAACTAATCATCACAGATGCTTTCAGTTCATTCCTTCTATGGATTCAATTTGTAAAGTCATTTCCCTCTTCATTTCTTCCTTATTTCCTTATTTTCTTCCTTCATCCTTATGGAAAAAATGATGGAGGAAGAAAACTGCATCAATTTATTTTTTTCATTTTATTTTCTTTATAAGACTTTTATTGAGATATAACTCACATACCATGTAACCTACTCGCTCATCAGTTGAATTTTAACCATAGATGTTTTAAAGTTAATAATTAAAATATCTTCCATGCATCACATGAGATGCTTGTTAAGAAGCTTATATTCAAGTAGAAAACTAAAACCAGATAGCCAACTAGACACAGCCAGGAAGAGCTTCTCCCACCAAGAGACTACATCATCAATACTGGCACAAGCAGATCCAAGCAGATCTTTGGAGGGAGGGCATTGAGAGTGGGCAGAGGGAGGATGTAGACCCTGGGCTGGAGGAGGAGGAAGGTGGAAACACTGCATGGGGTTGCCAAGCACCAGAACTAATTCCAGACCCCCAGAAGCTACTGGGGAGGGGCTGTGTTAAACAAGCAAGGAGTGGCCCACTCTCTCCATGGACCTCTGGAATCCTTGCTACAGAAGACCCCATGACCCCCAAAGACATCTGAGCTGGCAGGGAGAGCCACTTAAAGAGGTGGCAGGGATACAACTCTAGCCTGTGTAGAGCCCAGAGTGTTTGGTGTGGGAATGGCTGCAGTGGAGCACAGCCAGGGACACCTACCCCTAAAGGTTCACCATGCTCCTCCAGGTGGCTTCAGCCTCTATTGACTCTCAGGCCTAGATAGAGCAGGCTTGTCTTGCCCATGAGATATAGCCAGTCTAATATTAGCCACTCCCCCACCCCCATAAGCTGGCCTCTTCCTGGGTCCCTGCCAGACTGTGACTGCTTGCAGTGCAAAGTCAGATGCCCAACCAGGGTGCTTTTTGGCAGCCACCACCATAGCTCTTTCACCAACAGACACCACCTAGCCATTAGAGAGCTTCCACAGGCAGGCCCATGGCAGTGTAAACCCATCCACAGCCTATCTCCACTGCTTTGCCAGCACACATTCACCTGAAGCCTTCCCTGACCTCTTTGCCAGCATGCACATACACACATACTTTGCCATTGCCACAGCCTTGTCCATACCAGCACATGCACAGACCCCACCACCCAACTGCCACTGGTGCACACACACAGAGCACACCACCCTGTCACTGCTGGCACATGTGTGTGCATGCACCTTACCATGCCACTGGAGCATGGACCTTACCATGCCATAGCCACCAGCTCATGTGTGTACACACAGGTCCTGCTGCACCATTACCCTACTGTGGCTGGGGTGCACACAAGCACAGACACCACTACCACTGCCACAGCAAAGCACTTTTGCTGGCACTCCCCATTGGAGTTGTTGCCAGAGGACCAGGAATACCTCAGCCTCTCTAAAGTAGCAGCTGCTTAAGCATGAGGGGCCAGAAAACAAAGCTACAGTACTTCTCCCAGCCCAACAGGTTATGGCATGCAGCCCAGGAGCCCTGCCTCCATAAAATAGCCAAGAAATGAAGCCAATCAATAGCAACTTCAAAGATTAAAGAAATATCACCCCACCCAGATGAGAAAAAAGCAATGCAAGAACTCTGACAACTCAAAAAGCCAGAGTGTTGTCTTACCTCCAAACAACCACACTAGCTCCCCAGAAATTATCCTTAACCAGGCTGAAATCACTGAAATAAAACACATGGAATTAAGAACCTGGATAGCATTGAAGATCACTGAGATTCAAGAGAAAGGTGAAACCCAATCCAAGGAATCTAAGAAATCCAGTAAAACAATGTAAGAGTTAAAAGATGAAATTGCCAATAACTCTATCAAACTGACCTTATAGAGCTGAAAATCAAACTACAAAAATTTCATAATACAGTCAGAGCTACTGACAGACCAGACTGAGGAAAGAATCTCACAGCTCAAAGACCAGTTATTTGAATTAACACAGTCAGATGAAAATATAGAAAAAAGAATTTAAAATAATGAGCAAAATCACCAAGAAATATAGGACTATATAAAGACACAAAACCTATGAATGATTGGTGTCCCTGAAAGACAGGGAGAAAGAGCAAGCAACTTGGAAAATATATTTGAGAATATCACCCATGAAAATATTCCCACCTTTGCTAGAGAGCTCTGAACATTCAAATTCAGAGAACCCCTTCAAGATATTATACAAGACAACCATTCCCAAGACACATAGTCATCTGATTCTCCAAGGTCAATGCAAAAATTATATATACACATATATAATAAAAATTATATATAAATATAAATAAAAGATAGCTAGAGAGAAGGGGCAGGTCACCTACAAAGGAAACCTTATCAGGCTAACAAAGGATCTTTCATCAGAAATCCTACAAGCCAGGGAGGTTCCCAGATGGCCAAATAGGAACAGCTCCAGTCGACAGACCCCAGGGTGAGCCACACAGAAGACAGGTGATTTCTGCATTTCTAACTGAGGTAGCGGGTTCATCTCACTGGGGCTTGTCAGGCAGTGTGTGCAGCCCATGGAGTGTGAGCTGAAGCAAGGCAGGCATCGCCTCACCCAGGAAGTGCAAGGGGTCGGGAATTCCCTTTCCTAGCCAAGAGAAGCCAGGACAGATGGTACCTGGAAAATCAGAACACTCCCACCCCTAATACTGAGCTTTTCCAACTGTCTTAGCAAACAGCACACCAGGGATTATATTCTGCAACTGGCTCAGAGGGTCCCACGCCCATGAAGCCTCGCTCATTGCTAGCACAGCAGTCTGAGATCAAACTGCTAGGTGGCAGTGAGGCTGGGGGAGGGGTGCCCACCATTGCTGAGGCTTGAGTAGGTAAATAAAGTGGCCAGGAAGCTCAAACTGGGTGGAGCCCACCACAGCTCAAGGAGGCCTGCCTGCCTCTGTAGACTCCACCTCTGGGGAAAGGGAATAGCTGAACAAAAGGCAGCAGAAACTTCTGCAGACTTAAACATCCCTGTCTGATAGCTTTGAAGAGAGTAGTGGTTCTCCCAGCACAGAGTTTGAGATCTGAGAACGGACAGAATGCCTCCCCAAATGGGTCCCTGACCCCCAAGTAGCCTAACTGGGAGACACCTCCCAGAGGAGCTGACTGACACCTGATACAGCCAGGTGCCCCTCTGAGATAAAGCTTCCAGAGGAATGATCAGGCAGCAACATTTGCTGTTCTGCAGCCTCCGCTGGTGATACCCAGGCAAACAGGGTCTGGAATGGACCTCCAGCAAACTCCAACAGACCTGCAGGTGAGAGTCCTGACTGTTAGAAGAAAGACTAACAAACAGAAAGGACATCCACACAAAAACACCATCTATACGTCACCATCATCAAAGACCAAAGGTAGATAAAAGCACAAAGATGAGGAGAAACTGGAGCAGAAACACTGAAAATTCTGAAAATCAGAGCACCTCTTCTCATCCAAAGGAATGCAGCTCCTCTCCAGCAACGGAACAAAGGTGGACGGAGAATGACTTTGATGAGTTGAGAGAAGAAGGCTTCAGATGATCAATAATAACAAACTTCTCCGAGCTAAAGGAAGACGTTCAAACCCATCGCAAAGAAGCTAAAAACTTGAAAAGAACAACAAAATTGATAGACCACTAGCAAGACTAATAAAGAAGAAAAGAGAGAAGAATCAAATAGATGCAATAAAAAATGATAAAGGGGATGTCACCACCAATCCCACAGAAATACAAACTACCATCAGAGAATACTATAAACATTTCTATGCAAATAAACGAGAAAATCTAGAAGAAATGGATAAATTCCTGGACACATACACCTTACCGAGACTATACAAGGAAGAAGTTGAATCCCTGAATAGGCCAATAACAGGGTCTGAAATTGAGGCAATAGTTAATAGCCTACCAGCTAAAAAAAGTCCAGGACCAGACGGATTCACAGCTGAATTCTACCAGAGGTACAAAGAGGAGCTGGTACCATTCCTTCTGAAACTATTCCAATCAATAGAAAAAGAGAGAGTCCTCCCTAACTCATTTTATGAGGTCAGCATCATCCTGATACCAAAGCCTGGCAGAGACACAACAAAAAAAGAGAATTTTAGACCAATATCCCTGATGAACATCGATGCAAAAATCCTCAATAAAATACTGGCAAACAAAATCCAGCAGCACATCAAAAAGCTTCTCCAACACGATCAAGTTGGCTTCATCCCTGGGATGCAAGGCTGGTTCAACATACACAAATCAATAAATGTAATCAATCCCATAAACAGAACCAAAGACAAAAACCACATGATTATCTCAGTAGATGCAGAAAAGGCCTTTGACAAAATTCAACAGCCTTCATGCTAAAAAGTCTCAATAAATTAGGTATTGATGGGATGTATCTCAAAATAATAGGACCTATTTATGACAAACCCACAGCCAATATCACAGTGAATGGGCAAAAACTGGAAGCATTCCCTTTGAAAACTGGCACAAGACAGGGCTGCCCTCTCTCACCACTCCTATTCAACATAGTGTTGGAAGTTCTGGCCAGGGCAATCAGGCAGAAGAAAGAAATAAAGGATATTCAACTAGGAAAAGAGGAAGTCAAATTGTCCCTGTTTGCAGATGACATGATTGTATATTTAGAAAACCCATCGTCTCAGCCCAAAATTTCCTTAAGCTGATAAACAACTTCAGCAAAGTGTCAGGATACAAAATCAATGTGCAAAAAATTCACGAGCATTCCAATACACCAATAACAGACAAACAGAGAACCAAATCACGAGTGAACTCCCATTCACAATTGCCTTCAAAGAGAATAAAATACCTAGGAATCCAACTTTCAAGGTATGTGAAGGACCTCTTCAAAGAGAACTACAAACCACTGCTCAATGATATAAAAGAGGACTCTAACAAATGGAAGAACATTCCATGCTCATGGAGAGGAAGAATCAATATGGTGAAAATGGCCATACTGCCCAAGGTAATTTATAGATTCAGCGTCATCCCCATCAAGCTACCAAGGACTTTCTTCACAGTATTGGAAAAAACTTTTAAAGATCACATGGAACCAAACAACAGCCCACATTGCCAACACAATCCTAAGCCAAAAGAACAAAGCTGGAGGCATCACACTACCTGACTTCAAACTATACTGTAACCAAAACAGCATGGTACTTGTACCAAAACAGAGATATAGACCAATGGAACAGAACAGAGCCCTCAGAAATAATACCACACATCTGCAACCATCTGATCTTTGACAAGTTTGACAAAAACAAGAAATGGAGAAAGGATTCCCTATTTAATAAATGGTACTGGGAAAACTGGCTAGCCATATGTTGAAAGCTGAAACTGGATCCCTTCCTTACACCTTATACAAAAATCAATTCAAGATGGATTAAAGACTTAAATGTTAGACCTAAAATCATTAAAACCCTAGAAGAAAACCTAGGCAATACCATTCAGGACATAGGCATGGGCGAGGACTTCATGACTAAAACACCAAAAGCAATGGCAACAAAAGCCAAAATTGACAAATGGGATATAATGAAACTAAAGAGCTTCTGCAGAGCAAAAGAAACTACCATCAGAGTGAACAGGCAACCTACAGAATGGGAGAAAATTTTCACAATCTACTCATCTGACAAAGGGCTAATATCCAGAATCTACAAAGAACTTAAACAAATTTACAAGAAAAAATCAAACAACCCCACCAAAAATTGGGTGATGGATATGAACAGGCACTTCTCAAAAGATGACATTTATGCAGCCAACAGACACATGAAAAAATGCTCATCATCACTGACCATCAGAGAAATGCAAATCAAAACCACAGTGAGATACCATCTCACACAAGTTAGAATGGCAAGCATTAAAAAGTCAGGAAACAACAAGTGCTGGAGAGGATGTGGAGAAGTAGGAACACTTTTACACTGTTGGTGGGACTGTAAACTACTTCAACCATTGTGGAAGATAGTGTGGTGATTCCTCAAGGACCTAGAACTAGAAATACCATTTGACCCAGCTATCCTGTTACTGGGTATATACCCAAAGGATTATAAATCATGGTGCTATAAAGACACATGCACATGTATGTTATTGCGGCACTATTCACAATAGCAAAGACTTGGAACCAACCCAAATGTCCATCAATGATAGACTGGATTAAGAAAATGTGGCACATATACACCATGGAATACTATGCAGCCACCAAAAAGGATGAGTTCCTGTCCTTTGTAGAGACATGGATGAAGCTGGAAACCATCATTCTCAGCAAACTATTGCAAGGACAGAAAACTAAACACCACATGTTCTCACTCATAGGTGGGAATAGAACAATGAGAACACGTGGACACAGGAAGGGGAACATCACACACCAGGGCCTGTCGTGGGGTCAGGGTAGGGGGGAGGGATAGCATTAGGAGATATACCTAATGTAAATGACAAGTTAATGGGTGCAGCACACCAACATAGCACATATATACATATGTAACAAACCCGCACATTGTACACATGTATCCTAGAACTTTAAATATTAAAAAAAAAAAAGAAATCCTACAAGCCAGAAGAGATCAGTGTCAGATATCCAGCATTCTTAAAGAAAAGAAACTCCAGCCAAAAATTTTATATCCAGCCAAACTAAGCTTCACAAATGAAGGAGAAATATAATCCTTTTTAGACAAGTAATGATAAGGGAAACTGTCACCACCAGACCTGCCTTACAAGAGGTCGCTAAGGGGGTGTTACATGTGTAAATGAATGTTAACTGCCATGACAAAAATACAGTTAAATATATAGCCCACTAAAATATAAAGCAACTACACAATCATGTCTACATAACTATCAGCTAACAACATGATGACAGGATCAAATCCACACATATTAATATTAAACTTGAATATAAATGGGCTAAATGCGCCATGTAAAAGGCACATAGTGGCAAACTGGATAAAGAAGCAAGACCGAACTGTATGCGGTCTTCAATAGACCTATTTCATGTGCAATTACACCCAAAGGCTCAAAGTAAAAAGATAGGGAAAAATTTACCAAGCAAATGGAAAACAGAGAAGAGCAGAGTATACCATTCTTATTTCAGACAAAACAGACTTTAAGCCAACAACAATCAAAAAGGACAAAGTAGGGCATTACATAATGGTAAAGGGTTCAATTCAACAAGAAGACTTAATTAACCTAAATACAAATGTACCCAACACGGGAGCACCCAAATTCATAAAACAAGTTCTTAGCAACCTATAAAGAGACTTAATTAACCACACAATAATGGTGTTAGATGTCAACACCCCACTGACAGTGCTGGGCCATTGAGGAAGAAAACCAATAAAAATATTCAGAATCTAAGCTCAAGACTTGACCAAATGGACCTACAGAACCATCCACCCCAAAACAAAACAATATACTTTATTCTCATCCACACAAGGCACACACTCTAAAACTGACTGTAAGTTCAGTCATAAAGAAATTCTGAAAAATTAAATAAAAAAGAAACTATGCCAACCATACTCTTGGACCATAGTGCAATTAAAAATAGAAATCATCACTAAGACGATCTCTCAAAAGAATACAACCATATGGAAATTTTAAAACCTGCTCCTGAATGACTTTGGAATAAACAATAAAATTAAGGCACAAATCAATAAATTCTTTGAAACTAAAGAACACAAAGATACAACATATCAGACTCTCTGGAACACAGGTAAAGCAGTGTTAAAAGGAAAGATTGTAGCACAGAACACCCACATCAAAAAGCTAGAAAGACCTCAAATTAACAAGCTAACATTATACCTAGAGTAAATATAGAAACCAGCACAAAATAACCACAAAACTAGCAGAAGAAAAGAAATAACCAAAATTCAGAGCTGAACTGAATGAAATTAAGATGTAAAAAATCATACTAAAAATCAATGAAAATAAAAGTTTGTTCTTTGAAAGAATAAACAAGATAGACCACTAGCTGGACTAATATAGAAAAAAATAAGAGAAGATTCAAATAAACACAGTCAGAAATGACAAAGATGACATTATCACCAACCTCACAGAAACACACACACAAAAAAAACCCTTAGAGTCTACTATGAATGCCTCTATGCACACAAAATAGGATACCTAGAAGAAACAGATAATTTCCTGGAAACATACAACCTCCGAAGATGAAACCAGGAAGAAATTGAAACCCTGAACAGATGAACAATGAATTGCAAAATTGAATCAGTAATGGAAACCCTGCCAACAAGAAAAGGTCCTGGACCAGATAGATTCACAGCTGAATTCCACCAGATATATAAACAGCTAGTAATAATCCTACAGTAAGTATTCCAAAAAATTGAGTAGAAGGGACCACTCCGTAACTCACTCTATGAGACCAACATCATTCTGAAACCAAAATCTGGCAGATTCACAGTGAAAAAAGAAAACTTCAGGTCAATATCCCTGATTAACAAATTTGTAAAAATCCTCCACAAAATGCTAGCAAACCTTATCCAGTAACACATCAAAAAGCTAGTTCACTACAAGCAAGTAGGCTTTATTCTTAGGATGAAAGTCTGATACAATATACACAAAGCAATAAATGTGATTCATTGCATAAACAGAGTTCTCTAAAAAGCTACATGATCATCTCAATAGATGCAGAAAAGCCTTTCAACGAACTTCAACATCCCTTCATGATAAAAACTGTCAAGAAACCAGGCATTAAAGGGACATACCTCAAAATAGTAAGAGCCATCTATGACAAGCTCATAACCAAAAGCATACTGAATGGGGAAAAGCTGCAAGCATTGTCCTTGAAAACCAAAACAAGACATCCTCCTCACCACTCTTATTCAGCATAGTACTGGGAGTCCTGGCCAGAGCAATCAAACAAGAGAAAGAAAGAAAAGGCATCCAGATAGGAAAAAAATGAAGTCAAAGACTGTCTCTTCACAGAGGATATGATTCTATATGTAGAAAACTCCATAGTCTCTGCCAAAAATCTCCTAGATCTGCTAAACAACTTTAGCAAAGTTTCAGCATTAAAAAAAAATCAATGTTAAAAAAGCAGTAGCATTTCCATACACCTGATGTGGTTTAGACTTCTGTCCCCACCCAAATCTCATGTTGAATTAGAAGAGGGCCTGGTGGGAGGTGATTGGATCATGAGGGCAATTTCCCCCCTTACTGTCCTTGTGACAGTGAGTGAGTTCTAATGAGATCTGATCATTGAAAAGTATGTTGCACCCACCCTCACACCTTGCTCCATCATGGTAAGACTTGCTTGCTTCCCCTCCCTCCATGATTGTAAGTTTCATGAGGCCTCCTGGCCATGCTTTCTGTTAATCCTGTGGAACTGTGAGTTGACTAAACTTCTTTTCTTCATAAGTTATCCAGTCTCAGCTAGTTCTTTATAGCAGTATAAAAATGGACTAATGTAGGAATTTGGTATCAGGAGTGGGGTACTGCTATAAAGATACCTGAAAATGTGGAAGCAACATTGGATCTGGGTAATAAGTAGAGGTTGAAACAGTTTGGAGAGCTCAGAAAAAGACAGGAAGACGTGGGAAAATTTGGAACTTCCTAAAGACTTGTTGAATGGTTTTGACCAAAATGCTGACAGTGATATGGACAATGAAGTTCAGGCTGAGGTAGCCTCAGGTGGAGAGGAGAAACTTATTGGGAATTCGAGCAAAGACCATTCTTTGTGTGCTTTAGCAAAGGGACTTCGTGACATTGGGCCCCTGTTCTACGGATCTGTGGAACTTTGAACTTCAGAGCGATGATTTAGGGTATCTGGCAGAAGAAATTTCTAAGCAGCAAAGCATCCAACATGGCTGCTTCTAAAAGCCCACAGTCATATGCATTCACAAAGAGATGGTCTGGAAATGGAACTTTTTTGTTTTTAATTATTATACTTTAAGTTCTAGGGTACATGTGCACAACGTGTGGGTTTGTTACATATGTATACATGTGCCATGTTGGTGTGCTGTACCCATTAACTTGTCATTTACATTAGGTATATTTCCTAATGCTATCCCTCCCGCCTCCCCCAACCCCATGACAGGCCCCGGTGTGTGATGTTCCCCTTCCTGTGTCCAAGTGTTCTCATTGTTCAATTCCCACCTATGAGTGAGAACATGCGGTGTTTGGTTTTTTGTCCTTGGGATAGTTTGCTGAGAACGATGGTTTCCAGCTTCATCCATGTCCCTACAAAGGACAGGAACTCATCCTTTTTGATGGCTGCATAGTATTCCATGGTGTATAAAGTGCCACATTTTCTTAATCCAATCTATCATTGATGGACATTTGGGTTGTTTCCAAGTATTTGCTATTGTGAATAGTGCCGCAGTAAATATGTGTGTGCATGTGTCTTAATAGGAGCATGATTTATAATCCCTTGGGTATATACCCAATAATGGGATGGCTTGGTCAAATGGTATTTCTAGTTCTAGATCCTTCAGCAATCACCACACTGCCTTCCACAATGGTTGAAGTAGTTTACAGTCCCACCAACAGTGTAAAAGTGTTCCTATTTCTCCACATCCTCTCCAGCACCTGTTGTTTCTTGAGTTTTTAATGATCACCATTCTAACTTGTGTGAGATGGTATCTCACTGTGGTTTTGATTTGTGTTATCTCTGATGGTCAGTGATGATGAGCATTTTTTCATGTGTCTGTTGGCTGCATAAATGTCTTTAGAGAAGTGTCTGTTCATATCCTTTGCCCACTTTTTGATGGGTTACTTTTTTCTTGTAAATTTGAGTTCTTTGTAGATTCTGGATATTAGCCCTTTGTCAGATAAGTAGACTGCAAAAATATTCTCCCATTCTGTAGGTTGCCTGTTCACTCTGATGGTAGTTTCTTTTGCTCTGCAGAAGCTCTTTAATTATATCCCATTTCTCAATTTTGGCTTTTGTTGCCATTGCTTTTGGTGTTTTAGTCATGAAGTCCTCGCCCATGCCTATGTCCTGAATGGTATTGCCTAGGTTTTCTTCTAGGGTTTTAATGGTTTTAGGTCTAACATTTAAGTCTTAACCCATCTTGAATTAATTTTTATATAAGGTGTAAGGAAGGGATCCAGTTTCAGCTTTCAACGTATGGCTAGCCAGTTTTCCCAGTACCATTTATTAAATAGGGAATCCTTTCCCCATTGCTTGTTTTTGTCAAACTTGTCAAAGATCAGATGGTTGCAGATGTGTGGTATTATTTCTGAGGGCTCTGTTCTGTTCCATTGGTCTATATCTCTGTTTTGGTACAAGTACCATGCTGTTTTGGTTACTGTAGCCTTGCAGTATAGTTTGAAGTCAGGTAGTGTGATACCTCCAGTTTTGTTCTTTTGGCTTAGGATTGTGTTGGCAATGTGGGCTCTTTTTTGGTTCCATATGAACTTTAAAGTAGTTTTTTCCAATTTTGTGAAGAAAGTCCTTGGTAGCTTGATGGGGATGACGCTGAATCTATAAATTACCTTGGGCAGTATGGCCATTTTCGCCATATTGATTCTTCCCATCAATGAGCATGGAATCTTCTTCCATTTGTGTCATCTTTTATTTCATTTAGCAGTGGCTTGCAGTTCTCCTTGAAGAGGTCCTTCACATACCTTGAAAGTTGGATTCCTAGGTATTTAATTCTCTTTGAAGCAATTGTGAATGGCAGTTCACTCGTGATTTGGTTCTCTGTTTGTCTGTTATTGGTGTATTGGAATGCTCGTGATTTTTGTACATTGATTTTATATCTTGAGACTTTGCTGAAGTTGCTTCTCAGCTTAAAGAGATTTTGGGCTGAGATGATGGGGATTTCTAAATATACAATCATGTCATCTGTAAACAGGGACAATTTGACTTCCTCTTTTTCTAATTGAATACATTTTATTTCTTTCTCCTGCCTGATTGCCCTGGCCAGAACTTCCGACACTATGTTGAATAGGAGTGGTGAGAGAGGGCAGCCCTGCTTGTGCCAGTTTTCAAAGGGAATGCTTCCAGTTTTTGCCCATTCACTGTGATATTGGCTGTGGGTTTGTCATAAATGGCTCCTATTATTTTGAGATACATCCCATCAATACCTAATTTATTGAGACTTTTTAGCATGAAGGCTGTTGAATTTTGTCAAAGGCCTTTTCTGCATCTACTGAGATAATCATGTGGTTTTTGTCTTTGGTTCTGTTTATGGGATTGATTACATTTATTGATTTGTGTATGTTGAACCAGCCTTGCATCCCAGGGATGAAGCCAACTTGATCGTGTTGGAGAAGCTTTTTGATGTGCTGCTGGATTTTGTTTGCCAGTATTTTATTGAGGATTTTTGCATCGATGTTCATCAGGGATATTGGTCTAAAATTCTCTTTTTTTGCTGTGTCTCTGCCAGGCTTTGGTATCAGGATGATGCTGACCTCATAAAATGAGTTAGGGAGGATTCTCTCTTTTTCTATTGATTGGAATAGTTTCAGAAGGAATGGTACCAGCTCCTCTTTGTACCTCTGGTAGAATTCAGCTGTGAATCCGTCTGGTCCTGGACTTTTTTTAGCTGGTAGGCTATTAACTATTGCCTCAATTTCAGAGCCTGTTATTGATCTATTCAGGGATCCAAATTCTTCCTTGTGTAGTCTTGTGAGGGTGTGGGTGTCCAGGAATTTATCCATTTCTTCTAGATTTTCTAGTTTATTTGCATAGAGATATTTATAGTATTCTCTGATGGTAGTTTGTATTTCTGTGGGATCAATGGTGATATCCCCTTTATCATTTTTTATTGTGTCTATTTGATTCTTCTCTCTTTTCTTATTAGTCTTGCTAGCGGTCTATCAATTTTGTTGATCTTTTCAAAAAAACAGCTCCTGGATTCATTGATTTTTTGAAGGGTTTTTTGTGTCTCTATCTCCCTCAGTTCTGCTCTGATCTTAATTATTTCTTGCCTTCTGCTAGCTTTTGAATGTGTTTGCTCTTGCTTTTCTAGTTCTTTTAATTGTGATGTTAGGGTGTCAATTTTGGATCTTTCCTGCTTTCTCTTATGGGCATTTAGTGCTATAAATTTCCCTCTACACACTGCTTTAAATGTGTCCCAGAGATTCTGGTATGTTGTGTCTTTGTTCTCATTGGTTTCAAAGAACATCTTTATTTCTGCCTTCATTTCGTTATGTACCCAGTAGTCATTCAGGAGTAGGTTGTTCAGTTTCCATGTAGTTGAGCGGTTTTGAGTGAGTTTTTTAATCCTAAGTTCTAGTTTGATTGCACCATGGTCTGAGAGACAGTTTGTTATAATTTCTGTTCTTTTACATTTGCTGAGGAGAGCTTTACTTCCAACTATGTGGTCAGTTTTGGAATAAGTGTGATGTGGTGCTGAGAAGAATGTATATTCTGTTGATTTGGGGTGGAGAGTTCTGTAGATGTCTACAAGGTCCACTTGGTGCAGAGCTGAGTTCAACTCCTGGATATCCTTGTTAACTTTCTGTCTCCATTGATCTGTCTAATGTTGATAGTGGGTTTGACAGTGGGGTGTTAAAGTCTCCCATTATTATTGTGTGGGAGTCTAAGTCTCTTTGTAGGTCTCTAAGGACTTGCTTTATGAATCTGGGTACTCCTGCATTGGGTGTATACATATTTAAGATAGTTAGCTCTTCTTGTTGAATTGATCCCTTTACCATTATGTAATGGCCTTCTTTGTCTCTTTTGATCTTTGTTGGTTTAAAGTCTGTTTTATCAGAGACTAGGATTGCAACCCCTGCCTTTTTTTGTTTTCCATTTGCTTAGTAGACCTTCCTCCATCCCTTTATTTTGAGCCTATGCGTGTCTCTGTACATGAGATGGGTCTCCTGAATACAGCACACTGATGGGTATTGACTCTTTATCCAATTTGCCAGTCTGTGTCTTTTAATTGGAGCATTTAGCCCACTTACATTTAAGGTTAATATTGTTATGTGTGAATTTGATCCTGTCATTATGATGTTAGCTGGTTATTTTGCCCATTAGTTGATGCAGTTTCTACCTAGCATCAATGGTCTTTACAATTTGGCATGTTCTTGCAGTGGCTGGTACTAGTTGTTCCTTTCCATGTTTAGTGCTTCCTTCAGGAGCTCTTGTGGGGCAGGCCTGGTGGTGACAAAATCTCTCAGCATTTGCTTGTCTGTAAAGGATTTTATTTCTCCTTCACTTATGAAGCTTATTTTGGCTGGATATGAAATTCTGGGTTGAAAATTCTTTTCTTTAAGAATGTTGAATATTAGCTCCCACTCTCTTCTGGCTTGTAGAGTTTCTGCTGAGAGATCAGCTGTTAGTCTGATGGGCTTCCCTTTGTGGGTAACCCGACCTTTCTCTCTGGCTGCCCTTAACATTTTTTCTTTCATTTCAACTTTGGTGAATCTGACAATTATGTGTCTTGGAGTTTATTTTCTCAAGGAGTATCTTTGTGGCATTCTCTGTATTTCCTGATTTGAATGTTGGCCTGCCTTGCTAGATTGGGGAAGTTCTCCGGGATAATATCCTGCAGAGTGTTTTCCAACTTGGTTCCATTCTCCCTGTCACTTTCAGGTACACCAGTAAGACGTAGATTTGGTCTTTTCACATAGTCCCATATTTCTTGGAGGCTTTGTTCATTTCTTTTTACTCTTTTTTCTCTAAACTTCTCTTCTTGCTTCATTTCATTCATTTGATCTTCCATCACTGACACCCTTTCTTCCAGTTGATCAAATCAGCTACTGAAGCTTGTGCATTTGTCACGTAGATTTCGTGCCATGGTTTTCAGCTCCATTAGGTCATGTAAGGACTTCTCTACACTGTTTATTCTAGTTAGCCATTCGTCTAATCTTTTTTCAAGATTTTTAGCTTCTTTGTCATGGGTTTGAACTTCCTCCTTTAGCTGGGAAAAGTTTGATCATCTGAAGCCTTCTTCTCTCAGGTCATCAAAGTCATTCTCCATCCAGCTTTGTTCCCTTGCTGGCAAGGAGCTGCGTTCCTTTGGAGGAGGAGAGGCACTCTGATTTTTACAGTTTTCAGCTTTTCTGCTGTGTTCTTTCCCCATCTTTGTGGTTTTATCTACCTTTGGTCTTTGATGATGGTGACGTACAGATGGCGTTTTGGTGTGGATGTGCTTTCTGTTTGTTAGTTTTCCTTCTAACAATCAGGATGCTCAGCTGCAGGTCTGCTGGAGTTTGCTGGAGACCCTGTTTGCCTGGGTATCACCAGCAGAGGCTACAGAACAGCAAATATTGCTGAACAGCAAATGTTGCTCCCTGACCATTCCTCTGGAAGCTTCGTCTCAGAGGGGTACCCAGCCATGTGAGTTGTCAGTCTGCCCCTACTGGGGGGTGCCTCCCAGATAGGCTACTCGGGGCTCAGGGACCCACTTCAGGAGACAGTCTGTCCTTTCTCAGATCTCAAACTCTGTGCTGGGAGAACCACTACTCTCTTCAAAGCTGTCAGACAGGGACATTTAAGTCTGCAGATGTTTCTGCTGCCTTTTGTTTGGCTATGTCCTGCCCCCAGAGATGGAGTCTACAGAGGCAGGCAGGCCTTCTCAAGCTGTGGTGGGCTCCACCCAGTTCGAGCTTCCTGGCCACTTTATTTACCTACTCAAGCCTCAGCAATGGCAAGCGCCCCTCCCCCAGCCTCGCTGCCTCCTATCAGTTTGATCTCAGACTACTGTGCTAGCAATGAGTGAGGCTTCATGGGCATGGAACCCTCCAAGCCAGGCACGGGATATAATCTCTTGGTGTGCTATTTGCTAAGACTGTTGGAAAAGTGCAGTATTAGGGTGGGAGTGACCCGATTTTCCAGGTGCCATCTGTCACGGCTTCCCTTTGCTAAGAAAGGGAATTCCCTGACCCCTTGTGCTTCCCAGGTGAGGCGATGCCTCGCCCTGCTTTGGCTCATGCTCAGTGGGCTGCACCCACTGTCCTGCACCCACTGTCTGACAAACCCCAGTGAGATGAACCCGGTACCTCAGTTGGAAATGCAGAAATCACCCGTCTTCTGTGTCACTCATGCTGGGAGCTGTAGACTGGAGCTGCTCCTATTTGGTCATCTTGGAACCTCCCCAGAACTTATTTTTAAAAGGGAGGCAGAAAATAAAAGTTTGGAAAATTTGCAGCTTGACCATGTGGCAGAAAAGAAAACCCCACTTTCTAGGGAGAAACTCAAGGCATGCCAGCTGCAAGAATTTGCATAAGTCAAGAGGAACCAAATGTTAATAGCCAAGAAATGAGGAAAACAACTCCAAAATGTGTTTGAGAACTTTGAGGCAGCCCCTCCCATCCCAGTTCAGGAGGCCTCTGAGGAAAACAGGTTTTGTTGGCCAGGCCCATGGCCCCACTGCTCTGTGCAGACTCAGGATATGGTGTCCTGCATCCCAGCTACTCCAGCTTCAGCCATGACTAAAAGGAGTCAAGGTAAAGCTTGGGTCATTGCTTAAGAGGGAGCAAGCCTCAAATTTTGGCAACCTCCACCTAGATTTCAGAGCATGTATGGAAACACCTGGATGTCCAGGCAGAAGTCTGCCGCAGGGGCAGAGCCCTCATGGAGTACCCCTACTACAGCAGTGCAGAGGAGACAAGTGAGATTGGAGCTCCCACACAGAGTCTTCACTGGGTCACTGCCTAGGAGATCTGTGAGAAGAGAGCCACCATGCTCTAAACCCAAGAAACGTAAATCCACCAATAGCTTGCACTGTGTGCCTGAAAAAGCTGCAGGTACTCAATGCAAGCCTATGAATGCAGCCATGAGGACTGTAACCTGCAGAGTCACAGGAGTGGAACTGCCCAAGGCCTTGGGAACCCACCCCTTGAATCAGTGTCACCTGAATGTGAGACATGGAGTCAAAGGAGATCATCTTGGAACTTTAAGATTTAATGGCTGCCCTGCTGGGTTTTGGACTTGCATAGGGCCTGTAGCACCTTTGTTTGCTTTGGCCAATTTCTCCCATTTGGAATGGGAGCATTTACCCAATGCCTATATTCCCATTGTATCTTGAGTATAACGAACTTTTTTTTTTTTTTTTTTTTTACATACTCATAGGCAGAAGGGAGTTGCCTTGTCTCAGATGAGAGTTTAAACTGTGGACTTTTGAGTTAATGCTAAAATTAGTTAAGACTGGGGGATTGTTGAGAAGGGATAATTGTATTTTGCAATGTTAGAAGGACACGAGATTTGGGAGGGGCCAAGGGTGGAATGATGTGGTTTGGATCTGGGTATCTGCCCAAATCTCATGTCAAATTGGAGGATGAGCCTGGTGGGAGGTGATTGGATCATGGAGTGGATTTCTGTCTTGCTGTTCTCATGATCGTGAGTAAACTCTCACAAGATCTGATCATTTAGAAGTATGTGGCACCTCCCCACTCCCACCCTCTCTCTCCTGCTCTGCCATGGTAAGACATGCTTGCTTCCTCTTTGCCTTCTGCCATGATTGCAAATTTCCTGAGGCATCCTAGCCATGCTTCCTGTTAAACCTGCAGAACTGTGAGTCAATTAAACCTCTTTTCTTCATAAATTATGCAAACTCTGGTAGTACTTTATAGCATCATGAAAACAAACTAATACAACACGAATAATGTCCAAGCTGAGAGCCAAATCAAGAACACAATTCCATTAACTTTAGCCAAAAGGAGAATAGAATACCTAGGAATACAGCTAATCAGTGAGGTAAGAGATCTCTACAATGAGAATTACAATACACTGCTGAAAGAAATCAGAGATGACACAAATAGAAAAACATTACATGCCCATAGATAGGAGGAATCAATATTGTTAAAATGGCTATACTGCTCAGAGCAATTTATAGATTCAATATTATTCCTATCAAACAACCAAAACATTCTTCACAGAACTAGAAAAAAAAAACTATTTGAAATCTCATATGGAACCAAAAAAAGAGCCCAAATAGTGAAAGCAATCCCAGGTAAAAAGAACAAACCTGGAAGCATCATGTTATCTGACTTCAAACTATACTGCAAGGCTATAGTAACCAAAACAGCATGATATTGGTATGAAAACAGACATATAGACCAATGAAAAAGGTTGGAGAACTCAGAAATAAAGCTTCACACTTAAAACCATCTGCTTTGACAAAGTTGACAGAAACAAGCAATGGGGAAAAGACTCTATTTAATAAATGGTACTAAGATAACTAGTTAGCCATACGCAGAAAATTGAAACCTGACCTTGTCCTTTCACCATGTACAAGAATCAACTCAAGATGAATTAAAGAGACTTACGTGTGAAACATAAAACTCTAAAATCCCTAGAAGACAACCTAATAAAAAGAGTTGAATTTTGTGAGCCTCCACCTAGATTTGGAGGCCTGAAAAAGATTTCATAATGAAGACTCCAAAAGCAATGGTAACAAAAACAAAAGTTAATAAGTTGGACCTAATTAAACAAAAGACCTTCTACACAGCCAAAGAAACTATCAATGGAGTATACAACCCACAGATTGCAAGAAAGTATTTACAACCTATGCATCTGACAAAATCTATATGCAGCTTTAACAAATTAATGAGCAAAAAAAAAAACAACCCAATGAGCAAATAGATAAATGACATAAATAAACAGACACTTCTCAAAAGACATATATGTGGCCAACAATCATATGAAAAATGCTCAACATCACTAATCATTTGAGAAATGCAAATCAAAACCACAATGAGCTACCATCTCATGCCAATCAGAATGGCTATTACAAAAACATCTAAAAATAACAGATGTTGGTAAGGCTGTGGAAAAAAGGGAACACTTATACACTGCTGGTGGGAATGTCAATTAGTTCAGTCACTTTGGAAAGCAGTCTGGAGATGTCTTAAGGAACTTAAAACAGAGCTACCATTTAATCCAGCAATCCCATTACTAGGTATGTAACCAAAGGAATATAAATAATTTACTGTAAAGAAACACGCACACATATGCTCATCACAGCACTATTCACAATAGTGAAGACATGGATTCAACCTAGATGCCCATTGGTGGTGAACTGGATAAGGAAAATGTGGTACATATACACCACGGAATACTATGTAGCAATAAAAAAGAATGAAATCATGTCCTGTGCAACAAGGATGTAGCTGGAGGTCATTATCCTAAGCAAGTTAACAGAAACAGAAAAGCAAATACTGCATGTTCTCACTTGTAACTGGAAGCTAAAAGTTGAGCACACATGGAATCTAAGAAGGAAAAGTAGACACAGGAGCCTACTTGAGGATGGAGGTTGGGAGGAGGTAAGTATGGAAAAACTACCTATCAGGTACTGTGCTCATTACTTGGGTAATGAAATAATCTGTACGTCAAACCCCTGCAACACACAATTTACCCATGTAACAAACCTGCAAATGTACCCCTGAACCTAAAGTAAACATTGGAAAGAAAAAAAAAAAGGATAAATAAGAAACACCAAAAAAAGAAAAATCGTACAAAACCACAAGCCTTCTCAGTGCTCATAAAGTAGCAGCAAGACATGGTGGCCTTACTAAAGCTAAAAGCATCCCAAATCTATTTTTTTTATCTCAGAATGCTCTCCTAATAGCCAGAACCCATTTTTCTTCCTGGTTGCTGGAAATTTCTATCTGAATATTCAGAAACAATAATTCAGTCTCCTAAACTCTTCAAGTTCCCCTTAAAAGTGTATTTTTTCGTGCACCATGATCTTGATGCACAGAACCTCTATCCTTCTTGTTCCCCATTTTGGAAGGCTAATCAGCACATTTTAGGGGTGCCTCTCCTTTGGTCTCCAACCTGAATCAGTTAACAAGATTATCCAAACTAATTTCTAAATACTTCTCTAATCTTTTTCTTTTCTTCCCACACTTAATTAGTTGCATTTATCATCTTGCATTATATTAAAACAAGCAATGGGTGGTGTAAAAGTAATTGCTATGTAATATTTGTTTATAAGTTTCTTTTTCACCGCTATTAAACTGACATCCCATGAAACTTCTTAAGTTTTTGTCCTGAGCATATTGTATAATATTTGGCACTCAGCGGGTACACAATAAATTGAGTTATACTCCTAATAATTAAATAGTGGGCAAATAAATGTTTACTACTTCCTTGTGAATTGATACTTCCTAAAATGAGTTTTATACTTTTTAAATATTCAGGGATAAAGCTTAACATCCTAGAACAATGAGATAAGCACATTTACTCTAACATGTATGATTTTCTACATTTGCAAAATCTGCCCCCACCAACTGCTCTTAAATTCTGTCTCCATACCCTTTTTCCCATGCTATCATTATATTATTTCCCATTCTTCTGAAATGCAACTAATTTAGGAGTTATTGGACACCATCCCATATAAAACAGCAGATTTATACAACCCAAATCCTAGAAACGTGTGTTCTTTGCTTGCCAGGAAAGCAAGTTGTGTGTAAAGTTCTGTTGAGGCTTCTTGTTCCCACAGAATAGCACCTAAAGGAGGCGATAGAATGCTGGAACATGTGGCATTATGCTCGGAATGTTTCTCTGCCTAATTGGCCTGAATTTATGAGTACATAATAACCCTCTCTATGCATTTTTGAGCACAGGCAGCATTATAAAATAAGCCTGAGTAATATCCAGGTTGCTTTGTTTTATGGGGATCTTTATAGCATGAGCATGTTGTGGAACAAATGCACGGGGTATGCACAGATGTTTACATTCATTTATACTTCTCTGGGCAGCAGCAGCAATATGAATGCAGTTTGGACAGCATCATTAAGAATTACACTTGGACTCACTTTATCACATAAAAAGGAAGTGTGTTTCTTCCCACTTCTAATCCACTTTAGAAGTCAAGAATTAAGTTGGTCAATAGGTGATTACATCTCTCTTTCCAAGCTCTTTTCTCAAATCATTATTATATTTCTTTTTCCATTCCAGTCACTTGGTTTCTCTGTTGTTTTGTATTTCAAATAACAATCAGCTCCAGGAGTAGAACATTACTGCTGCTCAGGGCCTGCTAGTTTTTTTCTTACTGTCTGGTTTCTTGAATTAATGCTATAATATTTTGGATGCCATTACACTATGCCAGAAAAATCTTTCCTCTGCTATGGGCACCAGTGGAGAACAGTTTGTAAGTAATATTGTACTTTCCTGATTCAATAAGTGGGTAATTTGTTCCAGTGAGCAAACATGCATGACTTTATTCTTATGAAGATAAATGAAGTAAGATATTCACCTGGATTTTCGGAACTCTACTATGAGGTATGTTTTGGATTTCAGAAGATATTAAGAAAGACAAAGAGGTAAAAACTCTGGAAAGCAATGCAAGATTCCTTGATGACATCTCAGATGCAGCTGGTAAAGAGTTTGGTCATTCTGCTTTATAATCTGCCAGGCTTCTCAAAATACAGTTTTTAATTCACAAACATCCGGTATAAGACAGAATCAAACAGGCCCACCTGAAATGACCATTCTTAACTAGGTTCATTCCAGGCAAGAGCGGCTCCCAGAGGACATTTCCTGCTCAGACAGCCCATATATACCAACATTTTAAAATCTGTAATACTTCTGGGGACTTGCAGTAATCACAAAATAAGATTGATTTTGTATTTTCTCTTATAAAATCCTATCCCAACCACCCATTGTTTTAGTAACATATTTAGCCAAAACTGCCAAATCTGCCAAATCCAACTGTCTATTCAGTCACATAATCTGCTTTTCAAAATTTCTCTAAACCAGAGTATCTCCACCTCACCACTACTGACATTTGGCACTGCATAATTCTTTGCTGTAGGGAGTTGTCCTGCGTACTGTACACTGTTTAGCAGCATCACTGGCTTCTACTCGCTGGATGCCAATAGCACCCTCACCAAAGCTGTGACAACTAAAATTGTTTCTGGACATTGCCAAGTGTCCCCCGGGGGGGCAAAAATCACCCCTGGTTGAGAAACACTGTTTTAAATAAAACCAACTCAGATTTAGTGAAAAACAAACAAACAATAACTTCTAGTGTTGCTCGATCCCCAATAAGCCAGTGTGACATAATGGTGGCACACGTTGGGGTAAACGCATGGTTTTGGAATCAGCCCACTCAGGGTTCAGTCTCCTCATCTATAAATAAGCAGATCATAAAATGCTACTTTTGAAGGTAGCTGAAACATAACACATACAAAATACTAGCAAAGTGTCTGGAGGATATTAGCTATTTTAAAAAGACCGGTTTCTTTTATTATCAGCAAATGGTATCCATTAAACTTTACTTTCAGCCTCAAGATCATGTTAGGGTCCATTTTAAAGTCCATCTTCATTGAGAAATGAAGATGATACAGAATATTGGACTAAATTTACACTAATCCCACAACATTCTTTGGACTTAGTTTTCCACATAAGTTTATCTATTTTAGGCCTGAGAAAAAGCTGGCAACTGCCTCCTATGGTGGAACAAGTTCTAGGGCTGGTAGACTCACTGATAATAGTTTCAGTCTGGCTATGAGAAGTAGTCTCCAAGCAGAAGAGCAATCCCCCATCGTGCTCTTCCAGGCAAGTTCCAGCAACCAATGTTCCCAGGAACAGCAATGGATCACAGCAAATGGACTTAGAAGTTAGGGAAGGTTTCTTATCCCTCAGTATGGGGATTCTTACGAGTCTAGGAAGAAAGATGGTTAGCTCTCAGGAGATATTCTATTCATGGGTAACAGGCTGGGGTGAGGGATCAGCTTAATGGAATTATCAGAGTCAGATATGGAATTGAATAAGAGGCTTTCAAGGCCACAAGAAGAGCTTAAAAGCAGGAACTGAGGAAGAAGCCAAAGCTTATAAACAGGAATATCTTGGCAACCTTCAAAACAGCAGTAATAATAGCTTTCTCTTCATAGGTTCAGGATCAAAGAGTTCTTCCCTTTAAGTATTTAGCCTGCAATCAGGAAGAACATGGGAAAGCACCTGCTGCAATCTGGTCTCCACATTGAAGACAAGTTTTGAATAAGGCAGCCATCTCATAGTATGAGGAGGGCAGAGTTGGGTAATTGATCTTGGAGTGACAATTGAATATCAAGCAAACAGTTTTTACTTATGTGATTAATGCATTGAACAAATTAGGTCCTTTCTTCCTTTCACTTTTACTTTTACTTTCTCAAACCCAGTCTGCAGATTTTGTTCTTTCTTCCCCTGAATGAAAACCAGGGCAAGTTCTGCAATGTATATGCACACACTCACATGACTAAATCTTGTCCATCATGTTGGCCCCTAAAACAGTCAGAGTTGAATCATAAAAATTCCTTCCTGGCTGGGTGCGGTGGCTCACACCTGTAATCCCAGCACTTTGGGAGGCTGAGGCAGGTGGATCATGAGGTCAGGAGTTCAAGACCAGCCTGGCCAACATAGTGAAACCTTGTCTGTACTAAAAATACAATAATTAGCTGGGCGCGGTGGCACATTACTGTAGTCCCAGCTACTTGGGAGGCTGAGGCAGGGGAATCGCTTGAACCCGGGAGGTGGATGTTGCATTGAGCCGAGATCATGCCTCTGCACTCTCCAGCTTGGGCAACAGAGCAAGACTTTATCTAAAAAAATAAAAAATTCCTTCCAATGCAATACCAAAGTTTGAAACTTTGGTAGGTTTGTCTGAAGATTATTGCCAGAAGAAAGAAGTAGAGTGGAGTTTGGAAATCTTTTGAACTGAAGTATCTGAAAGTTACTCTACAGCAGAGACGTGGAGAAGAGGGTAAAAAAATTTGTGCATTTTTGCAGAGCCCTCATTGCTATGGACCTATCCCCTGTCATTCTCTGCCACAGTGGTACACTTCCTGGCTGCACCTGCTAACCATTTAGGCTCCTGGTTCTCTGTAGTCCTCCTCTTCACAGACTCTTTCTTGGGGGCTCCATTCCCCTCCAGAAAGCCATCTTGGAAGAGTCCCTGCAAGGTGACTATAGACCCTAGCAGGCTCTCTTTCTCCCTGATCACCACTAGCCTTGGGAGACACGTGTGTGTAACCCATAATTTGTGGGAATGTGGCACAGTCCCAAACACAAATGCTGCACTGTGGCTATAGTTCACTTTGCCTGTTAGAACTCTTAGGCAAGAGTGAGATCATTGTCTACTATCTTGCCAACGCAGAGGCCACACAAAAGCTCTCCAAGTGTTGTCCTCAAAGCCCCTCTAATTAGCCTTGATGTGAGGGAAAAGCTCAGAGAACTAAAATTCTCCAATCTTTAACCACCACGCTCAGGCTCTGCAGTGTTAATTTTAATGTTAAGTGATTGAGGGGACAAGTGCCTAGTCCCACATCAGGGAGCTCTGGTGTCTCATCTTAGAATATGTGGAGCAATCAGACCTGACTCTCAGCCAACATTGAGAGGAAATGTTCCCACATCAGTGCACAGACAGCTCCTGGGGGCCAGCTCTCTCCAACATATTAGAGGAGTGCAACACCTTCTTTGCCTTCTGGAAATGGCAGAAACTTAAGCTACATAATATCAGAATACACACAGTGTCACTAACAGCAAGAAAGAGTGCCTGTAAAATAAAGAGGGCTGGGTGATTCATAGGCAATTCAGATGACTCAATACATTAAATTGGGCTGCTGGTTAAAATTATTTGGGAATCCCAGAGAGTTCTCTTCTGTTTTCTACCTCTAGAGTCTATAAACCTGCTTCCCTAGCCCTTTTTCCCAATTACAATTTTATCACTCTGTTCTTATTCAAATAATCACATGCCATATTGCTGCAACAGCCTTTCTCGAATGAAGAATGATTTATCTTTGAGGGTGACACACTCTGAGCTTGTGACCAATGATTGGTAGCACAGCACATACGGACAGGAAATTGTGTGTCTTCCACAGAACGCTGCTCACATATTTTACTATCGAATATAAAACACAGAGGGTATGTTTGGGGCAAAGAAACCTGGGCCTCTTGGAAATCCACATCCCTTCAAGCCCCTCACAATATGACCAAGTAAGCTAATAAATCTCCTCCATCTTCCAGCTGTATCCCTCCAACAGGGAACATCAGAGAGCTCCCTGTTTTATGGTTTTCAACTCATAATAAGTTTGAAATCTATCGAAGAGAAATCTTCCTCACTACCATTTTTCCCATCTGGAGCAGAAGAAAATTCTGAAAGAGTAGACTAAAGATGATCTCAGTTGTCAGGAGTAGCTGTTTAGGAGTTTCTTCTGACATTTACATAAGTCCATATTCAGCAGAACAACTCTTCTTTAACACAAACCAGCCTGTGGCAGAGATCCCTGATGCTGACTATGCAGTGGGTGCCAAATAAATGTCATTTGTTATCATTGTCATTTATTTCCTTATCAAAAGTAGCCTAGGGCATGAAAATGACATGTTTTTCTTTCAAATGTTTATTTTTATTGAAGATTATTTTGTTGATTTACTTCTCCTAACATTCTGACTTGCCTTAAGTAATGCATAACATCCATAACTACCTATTCTGGGGAGGTGGGCAGGGAGAAGAGGGGCATTTTTCCGTAAAAAGACAAGTGGCATTTCAGTGAATGCTAAAGTTTGAGGAGAAAAACAGTGTTCACTTGGACAACATATTCACTGAAACAGCTATAACTTTTACAAGAGCCGAATATTTAATAAACCCATATACAGACATATTATATATGTATAAATGCTCATTTCTAAATATAAAAATATATATTCCTATATATTTATATGTATTCCTAAATATATATGAGATTAAGAAAATACTCAAGAATGGAATGGAATATGTATATACTATTTCAGATTATCTATATTGTTCCTCAGTTACCACATTCTATGATGAACTTACATTTGCATACACAAATGCCTAGATAATAAAACTCAAAATAAGTCTACTTGGTTTTCTTGAAATTATCTCAGATTTCCAGTCTACTGGGTGTAAATAAAGTTCTGATTTAGATATGTTGCCCAATGTTCTGACTTCAGAAGACTGCCAGTAAGTGAATGTTGTATTTCATTCATCACATTTTGTCCATTTGAAAAAAAGAGGCACAGTTATTAACATGAGAGATCTACTTGTAGAGATTATAGGCAATGTTGCCGTGCTATTGAGAACCTTTGTGATATAACACAATTTCAGCACTAGAAAACATGCCTATTTGAATCTGAGTCAGAAAAAGCTTTAAAGAGGAGATAGGAACAGTAGGCACTGGGCATCAACGTATTTGGATTGAAAGAAGAAAGAATTCATTGCAAGAAGTGAGGGGGAGAGGTGAATATAAGAGTTACTTACAACAAAGTTCAATTGACAATTGCAACAAATTCTTAGATCTGAAGGACTTTAGCATCATAGAAGCAGCACTGTCCCAAGAGTCAGGAAACTCTGTCCACTTCCCATTGCCATCAATGTCATTAACTAACACACAGTCATGGCTGCCTTCTGGGCCTTTTTTAAACTGCTTATTTAGTAGACTAAATGGAAGAAAATAATATAAAATTTTACTTAGTAAATCACAACATTACTCTTAACTGTCTCAAGAGATAAGACTATTTTACTTCAGAGTAGACTGTCTTATAACATAAGGCCAAGTGGAAAAGTGAGTAATAGCTTCCATGGTGAAACACCATACTCAATGGTGAAAGGCTGACAACTTTTCCTCTAAGATCAGCAAAGATCAAGAATGATCAAGAATATCTGCTTTTGCTACTTCTATTCATGTAGTACTAGAGCTCCAACCAGAACAATTAGGCAAGTAAAAGAAATGGCATTCAAAATTCGAAAGAAAGATGTAAAATTATCTCTGGTTGCAGACAACATGATCTAATACATACAGAACTCTAAAGATTACACACACACGGGGCCGGGCACAGTGGCTCATGCCTATAATCCCAGCACTTTGGGAGGCCAAGCCAGGTGGATCACTTGAGGTTGGGAGTTCGAGACCAGCCTAACCAACATGGAGAAATCCCATCTTTACTAAAAATACAAAAAAAATAGCCAGGCATAGTGGCGCATGCATGTCATCTCAGCTACTCGGGAGGCTGAGGCAGGAGAATCGCTTGAACCCAGGAAGTGGAGGTTGCAGTGAGCCAAGACCATGCCATTGCACTCAAGCCTGGCCAACAAGAGCAAAACTCGTTCTCAAAAAAAAAAAAAAAAAGATTACACACATACACACACGTAAAAATAGTAATTCAGCAAAGTTGCAGAATAGAAAATCAACAGGCAAAAATCAATTGTGTTTATTTACACCAGCAACAAACAATCTGAAAATAAAATATGAAAAACAACTTCATTTATAATAGCATTGAAAAAGTAAAGTACTTAGGAGTAAACCAAGAAGACACTGAAAACTATAAAATGTTGTTACAATAAATTGAAGATACAAACAAGTGGAATGCCATTCTTTGTTCATGGATTGGAAGATTTAATATTGTTAAGATGTCAGTGCTACCTGAAGTAACCTACAGATTTTATGCAATCCCTGTCAAGATCCCAATGGTGTTTTTTGCAGAAACAGAAAAACCCATTCTAAAATTCATATGGCATCTCAGGGGACACCAAAGAGCCACAGCAATCTTAAAAAAAAAAAAAAGTTGTATGTCTCACACTTTGATTTTAAAATGTATTACAAAGCTACAGTAATAAAAATAGTGTGGTACTGCCATGAAGACAGATGTGTAGAACAGTGGAATAGAATGAAGAGGTCAGAAATATTGTCATATGACTTTTGGCAAGGGTACCAAGATGATTCAATGGGGAAAGGAGAGTTTCTTCAACAAATGGTGTTGTGAAAATCAGATATCCACATCTGAAAGAATGAACTTGGATCCTTACCTCATACAGTATTAAAAAAAAAAAAAAACTTAAAATGAATCAAAGATCTAAACAAGACTTTAAAAATCTCAAGTCATAAGGGAAATATTTCATTACATTGGATTTGGCAATGATTTCTTGGCTATAAAACCAAAAGCAAAAGGTATCAAAAGTAAAAGTATTAATAAACTGTACTACATCAAAATTAAAAACTTCTGTGCATCAAAGGACATAATCAACAGAGTCAAATGGCAACCTGTGAAATGGAAAACAATATTTACAAATAATATATAAGAGAAGAGGTTAATGTCCAGAACACATAAAGAACTCCTACAACTCAACAACAAAATAACAACAAAAAAAACTGATTAAAAAAATGGCCAAAGGATTCTGACAGAAATTTATCTGAAAAAGTTACACAAAGAGGCCAGCAAGCATATGAAAAGATGCTCAACATCACTAATCAATAGAGTGATGCAATGATATATCACTTTACACTCATTACAATGGCTACTATAAAAAAAATCAGAAAATAACAAATGTTGGTAAGAATATGGAGAAACCGAAATCCTTATATACTGTATAAACTGTTGGTGGAAACAAAAATGGTACAGTTGTATAAAAAACAGTTTGGCAGTATCTAAAAACTTAAACCTGTAATTACCATATGATCTAGCAATTCTACTTATAGGTATATATTTAAAAGAACTGAAACTCAGGTCCCAGAGAGGTATTTATACACCCGTGTACATAGCAGCATTATTCACAATAGCCAGAGTTAAAAGCAACCTACATGTCCATCAATGGATGAATAAACAAATTGTGGTGTATATGTATACAATGGAATATTATTCAGCCCTAAAAATGAAATTATGACACATGCTACACGGATGCACCTTGAGAATATGTGAAATAAGCCAGTCACAAAAACACAAATACTGCATTATTCCACTTACATGAGGTATCTGGAATAGTCAGATTCATAGAAAAAGAAAGTTCTCAAGTGGTTGCCAGGGGCTTACAGGAGGGGAAAATAGGGAGTTGTGTTTTAGGATATACAGTAACATTTTGCAAGACAGAAAAGTTTTGAATATTGGATGTGCAACACTGTGAACACAATACTACTGAACTGTATACTTAAAAGTGGTTAAGATGGTAAATTTTGTTAGGTGTATTTTACTACAATTACATTTTTTTAAAAAACATGAATAGTAGCAAAGATAGAGCGTATTAGTCTGTTCTCACACTGCATTAAAGAACTGCCTGAGACTGGGTACTTTATAAAGGAAAGAGATTTAATTGACTCACAGTTCCACATGGCTGGGGAGGCCTCAGGAAACTTACAATCATGGCAAAAGGGTAAGCAAACTCATCCTTCTTCACATGGAGGCAGGAAGGAGAAGAATGATAAAAGAAGGAAAAACCCTTTATAAGACCATCAGATCGCCTAAGAACTCACTCATTATCATGAGAACAGCATGAGGGTAACTGCCTCTATGATTCAGTTACCTCCTACATGTCCCTCCCATGACATGTGGGGATTACAGGAACCACAATTCAAGATGAGATTTGGGTAGGGACAAACCATATCACAGAGCTTAGCCCGAGAGTTTATTTGAGCCACATTTATTCTCAATTCCTTTAAAACCTTGTCTAACTCCCCCATTTACTCCAAAAAAGAACATGTCTAAGGAATTTCAACCCAAAGGAATCTTTCCCTTTTCAGTATTATATATGGCACCTAAGAATTCTGAATACTATCTATCTCAAATCCAGTACTCCCTATCAAAGTTTCTATTTCATCTTCAGGAAGTTTCATGCCCTAAGAGCAACCTTGCACTGATCTAAAGATTCCAAGAGACAATAATAATATTAAAACACTTGTTATTAAAACCTTTCCATTAAATGAGGAACCATTTGGTCATATTCTACTATTCACAAGATTTCCACTTCCCAACACTCTATTTTTCAGGGCATACCTCTAGTCCCATATTCTCCATGAAACTGCCTAACTACTTCCTTCCCTGCTACAAAATTAAATTGGTATTTTTAATGTTGGTATTGAAGACAAACAAAATTTCATGTTTTTTTAGGTAACAAACTTTGCCTTGAAATCATTGTATCTCAACTATACTATAAGCATTTTGTGAAATGTATTACATACAGATACTGCTTGATTTATGAAGTCAGTTGTTAGCCAGTTTTCCCTTGCTCATTTGCCATGGAAAGTGTTTCAATTCTCTGAGATCCCTCTTCAAATTGTACTTGCTTAATGAAGCCATTTCAATAAGGCAGTGAATTGGACTTCTAGGACATAACAATGAGAATTGAAAGAGGCTGCCGACCACGTCACTTTAGTGTAAATCATTCATCCTCCCCTGAGTACACTTCACACTTGCAATTTCTCAGTCTTACCTTGATTGTTAGCTTGCATGGCTCAAATTATGTCTCTATGTGCATGTCTTCATCTGGAGCTGGATAACTAATATCAGGTATCATACATTTACTTTTACTCATTGCAAAGATTTTCCCTGTACTCCTACTGCCCTGTACTTGTGTGCTTGTAGTATATTTAAATTGTATGGCAATACTAGATATGTGTAATGTGAAGAATGGGGGCTTATTACTCATTGCTCTGCAAGCAGCATGAGCATCATCATATTTGCACCAGTTTACTTTGTCCCCAAGTCCCACAGGCACAATGCAGATAGATGCCTATGCACACAGTTGGTGGCATTACAGGAAAGGAACTTTTAATTTAGGGATCCAAATCTTTTATAACAGCAGTATATGCCTGCCTTTTGCTCTGGAGAAAAACTAACTCTATTTTCCAAGGCTGTTCACTATATAAATATTCTTGAAAAGATAGTCCAGAACAAAGGACATTTACTGCCTCCCTCATAGTGTGTACAGAAATGCAGGAATTATCTTCCAACAAAGCATACTACTAAGAAAGAAACATGATGCCAACGCTAATTGTGCTGTGACAACAGACGTGAAATAGGACTTTTCTGGACAATTCAGGATGTAGGTTCACTAGTGGATACCTACCAGTCTCTGACACACCTTTTAATTCTGTAGTATCTACCATCTGAAGGAAAACTATAAAAGACACCAGCTCTTTAGGGACCAAGAAGTACATAAAGGTAACAGTGCCCAGTACAGCCATTTTCCAGTTATCACAACTGGCTTCTTAAACTTAAAGCCTCTAGTGTTAGGATCTTGAATGGATTTGACATGTTGTGACATTACTGTTGTGTTATTTAGTGTAAGGGGTTTAGACTAGGACACCAGGCACCTAAGATCGAGTCAGATTTTCTATTAATTTTATTTCTGATCTTGGACATGTCACTTAAAATTTAACCTCAATTCTTTAATTCTGTGTAATGTGTTACTAATGTCTTTCTCTGTCTCAGGTGTGACTTGAACTAAGCCATGGATCATGGTCTTGTAAACTGAGATGAAACTAGGTCACTGGATAACTTCCTTGGCTAAAGTATCTTTGGCTCCACTAATTCTGAGTTCTTGCCTCTTCTAGAAGATATTTCATATTTGTGCTACAGAATGCAATGAAGTGTTCTTTCTCTTAAACCTGTTACATTTTGGTCTAATTCTTGAAGAAATTTAATAGGATTTAAAGTGATTTAATTTAAGTGATTTATTTATCTTCTGTTTTCAGTTGGGTTTGCTTGTACCATAGGCCTCATATCACATACCAATCCCAGCTGCTATTCTGGAAAACTGTAGAGGAACTTTCTGAGATCATGTTCATATAGGTACAGGAGAAGAGACTGGTGGAAGTTGTGCCAAATGACTTCATCTTTTTTTCTGAATTCTCCCTCCTTATTTGCCATTGTTTGATCCATTTCTTTCCATCTAATTACTTCAAAGAACAATTAAAAGAGGGAGAATCTCTTTAATTGCTTTTTCAATAAAGACCTAAGAAACAGTTCACCTACTATGTCTACTATGTAGTATCTCCTTTTTATCCATAATCTTCAGTTAGTTCAATTAATTCTTAGGTGTTTTCTTACCTTTCATGTTTTAATTATTTTTTAATATTGGTTCTGAAGTCATTATAACAGGTTTTGTAAACTTTGGCAGTGAAAATGGGGTGGGGAGAGGCCTGCCAATATGCCTGATTTCTGATCTGCAACTTTGCAATGTTTCTATCCTTCTCATCTCATTTTCAGAAAATCCTTTTTTTTTCTTTTTCTTAAAATTGTCTTTTGCAAATTAGTCCTATAGGATTTCAGTTCAAAGAACTGGTCTAGGTCTAGGCTTCCAATTGTGGTATTTTTAAACGCAAACTCCAGGTTTCCTGTGTGGGTTCTTTGTTTTAAACTTTTTGTCAGTATCTTCTTAATTAATGTCCTTATTTTATAACAATTTCCTATTTATAATTTAATTTTTCATTTAATTTTCTTTGCTTCATAAAGAAAAGTGAATATTGTTTAGGAAGCAAAAAGAACAGAAGGGCTTATAGAGAAAATCAATAATTCTCTTTTCCATGCCTCCCCACCCACAGAGTCTTAATCCCCAGAGGCACCCTTTTAACTGCTTGCTTTTTGTTTTCCTGAGCCTTGCCTTCAAATACTTAATTAGCACATTTATTCCACTATTTATCTGTTGGCCTCCTGCTATGAGAGGATTTCATTCACACCACTCCCCACCTACTCAAACCTTTCTCTCTAGTTTTATCACTATAGCTTTCCCTCTGAACACCTCTGCAATAACAACAACACTAGTTAAATTTTCATTTCTTGGTCTATAAACTATAGAGAATATATCTTGGTTATATTCTTTTTAAGTCAACAGGACACTAAAGCCCCCACCCTTTCCTTCTCTCTTTCTTCCTTCTTCCATCTCTCATCTCTGTCCACACTTTTAATAATGGCCTGTTGATACCGTTTATAATTTGTCCTATAATCTTAGCACAGTCTTCCATGATCTATCAGCTGATTCTAAATTAATTTACTATGCCATGTTAATAACGAGTTAGGTAATAAGCTGTGACTCCATTTCTTCCTCCAGTGGCATGTTCTTCACTTAAAGTAGAATGGACTTAGAATTAGTTCAACTGGGTTCTTTTTTTTCTTTACAGTTTACCAATTTCCTTTAGCATATTCTCAAATATTTCTAGATTCACAATAGTATTATGTGTCATTTTGTTTTCCCTTTCTTTCCCTTTCAAAGATCTTCCTTTTGGAGTCTTAATTCTCTTTCCATATGTGGATTAGTTGCTTTCTAGGCTAATATACACTTTCCCTCACTGCACTCTGGTTTGGATCTTCTGTTTCCTGCATCCTATGTCTTTATTCTTTATTTGCTATTTTTCTGGAGTATATCCTCAAGGAACTTTCTGTGAAGAGGTACCTAGGCATTTTGATGAATCTGAATATGTTTTCATTCTACCATCACATTTGCTGTATTGGCTATTTTCCGTGAGTATAATGTGTTGTTGGTAAGAAGTCTAATTTCACTACGTTGTAGGCAACTTTTGTTTAAACCTCTCCATGGCCCATTTTTGGGGATATTCTTCTCATTTTTTGTGTTTTGAAATTTCATAAAAATGGGTTTATGAGATACCTACCTCTGTTAGTTATCTCTTTAACAGAGTCATTATGGTTAGTACTGTCTGAAAATTTGTATTTCAGTCTGAACATTTGTGTACTTTTTCAATTCTGGGAAATTTTCTTCTGATTTCTTCTCTTCCACATATTTGCTGGATCCTAGTCTTTTTCTTTCCCCTAAATTTAGGGCTCAGTCCTGCCTCTATATTCCTTTTTCTTTGCAGCCTCTCCCTAGATAATATCATCACCTCCTATGGCCTAAAATTTATCAATAATTTGATAACTCCTGAATTTATATTTCCAGCCTGCCCTCCTTCCAGATCTATAGATTCTAAAGACCTATAGATCCAGTTGTCTATTTGACCTACGTACTTGGATGTCTAATATACGTCTCAAACTTGCAAGGCCCAACTAGAACTCTTAATTATTTTTACCCTTAATACCCTTGTAATATATTCATTTTGTCACAAGTCAGTAACATCATCCACTTAATTGCTAACAAAATAATATAGAAGTTATCTGTAATTCCTATTGCTCCCTAACACCAAATAGCAGATTCAGCAGCAAAAGCAAAATGTATTCTTAATCTAACCACTTCTCACCAATTCATCTCATCAATACCAAAATTATCTTTTCCAAATACCAGTATCCCAAGAGTTTATAATCTGATGTGTAAGTATACATGTTCTAGAGTCCAACTGACTGGCTTAGTTTCAAATTCCAGCTTCACCACTAAATACCTGTGTGACCTTGAGCATTGTCCTTAATAAGCCTGTATCTTAGTTTTCTCAGTTATAAAATGCAGATAAGTGATTCCTTATGGGGCTGCTGTGTAGAGCACACAACACATCCTTAATGAGTGCTCTTTGTCAAGATTACTGTAATTACTATAATAACTTCCAATCTAATTTTCTTAACTACCTTCTTTTTGCCCCCATCCCCCAGCTGCCAGGATAGTCTCTCTCTCTCCTTTTACTTTAAAATCATAATGGAATATAACACACATACACAAGGTGTAACATGTGTGCACAACTCAATAATTTTCAGAAAACAAAGATCTATGAACTCACAACCAGGTAATGAAATAAAATTTTGCTAGCCCCCCAGATGAATCCTTCATACCATTGCTCAATCAACACTTCCCCTCTTGTTCCCAAAAGTAACAATTACCCTTTTCTGCAACACTATAAATGTGTTGTGTACCTTTAAGACTTTATGCAAGCCAAACTACACATTATGAATTCTTTGATATCTGGGCTCTTTTGCTTATTATCGCGCTCGTGACAATCATTCATGTTGTGTTCAGCAGAAGTTCACTTATTGCAATAGCAATTCATGATACGAGTGTTAAAAATTGTTTATTTAATATACTGTTGATGGGCACATGGGTTGTTTCCAAGCTTTAGCTATCACAGATAAGGCTACGACAAAAAATGTAGTGCATGGCTCTTGGTACACAGCCGCATGCATTGCTATTGGGTCTATAAGAGTTGAATTTGGGGGGTCATAGATTGAGTGTATGTTCAGTTTTAGCAGAAAATACTAAACAGATTTTCCAAGTGACTGCATCAATTTTTACTCCTGCCAGAAGTTTATGAGAGTTCTAGTTACTCTAAAACCTTACCAACACTTGTAATTAGTGTAATATTTTTTAACTTTTGAGATTTTTCTGGGTATGTAGTGATATCTCATTGTGGATTTGTGTCATGGTGACTAATACATTTAGGAACCTTCCCAAATATTTATTAGCCATATGGATATACTTTTTAGTGTCCAAAGACAGGAACTAGTCAAATATAGATAAGTCAAGCAACTGGAGGCAAGGAGAGGATGAACAGAGGCTAGATTCCAAGAGGCAATTTGAAACCTTGAAGGTAGTCCACTATGAAAGAAGAAGTCTGGCTCAAGTAACCAGATTCAACAAAATAGTCAAAGTCATGGTTTTTGAGGTTTGAAAGCCTTCCGGACCCCGTTCTCTTGCCTGAATGTGAAAACAGCAGGAGAAAAGGCCTGTATTCATGAACTAGAAGAGCTTTCTCATTAAACTCCTAAGCATGGCTTCTGTGGAACCCTTACACCATGGAGCGCACACAATGGGTAGAAGAGTGACACTACAACCTGGTATCTGTCAGTTCTGTTGAGATTTATACCCCAATGGTAAAATATCGGCTCTGAGAAAACTCAGTTAAGGAGGGATGAGGGCAGCATTTCTAGTTTTCGGTGAAGATAGAATTTTTGGTTATGGGAAATTACTACAGTATGAAATTTTTAGTTTGTCAGAGATGAGGTAAGTATTGTTATCTCACGCAGTGCTACTGAAGAGAGCCACTATAGGAAAGAAAAGAGAGAGGGAGATCGATCCTTCCAGCAGGTGTTGAGTTATGTTCCTGAGACTCTGTGATGAAAATTCATGTGAAATTGATTTATTTGGAAGTATTCGCAGGAAAATCTGGGGAGAGTGGGAAAGTGAACCAGAGAAGAACACAAAACTAAACAGGGATACACTATCACGTAAGCCCCATGAATGGGAATTTTAGCTCAGTCACACAAGGAAGTTGGAGACAGTGTTGGTTGTCCCTCAGAGTCACTCCCACTAGGGACATGGGAGCTGGGGTACTTATGCCCCTGCACTGTCAGCCATTGGTTAAGGATTGTTTCAGGGAAACAAACATTCCAAGATCCTTCCTGTTTTATGGAAAACCAAAGCAGACTCAGGAGTGGAACAGTCCCTAACCACAGACACTGGTGCTGGCTGTTTGGAGTGGAAGAGCACAAAATAATCAAGGAATCCAAGGTAATATGGTAGCTTTGATATTGCTTGCTGTAAGTGGCCTCCTAGTGCCAAAGAGAATACAAAAAAAAACCCCAAACTCTCTTGTAAGGGCCTCCATACCAAACATGATTGTCCATTTTTGCCTCTGCCACCTCTTCTACCATCGCTCTTCTCCCACATTCTCTCACTACAGACCCGTCTTGCAATCCCTCCCCGTCCTTCAGAGGAAGAAGTTTTCACCTCAAGGACTTTAGACTGTTTTTCTCCATACAAAAGTATACAAATGATATTTTGGATCGTCAAGTACTCAGAAATGATTTAAGAATCGGTTTCCAGGGGAAAATTACTCAGGGAACACCTCCAGCCAAAATACAAATAAACCAGAAAAACAGAAGTGAACATCCAGAATAGGAGAGATACAACCATCAGAAAATAGTGGTAAGAAAACTAGTAACCTAAAATTCCAAATGATTTAAGCAAAACCTGAAATTTAAGAATAGGGTTAGGTTGTGTAAGAAAAAAGCAGGGGGAAATGAAGTAAAACAAAGCTAAAGGTTTCATCTTCTTTGGAGAGAATTGTGCAGAAACTGTAAAATTATCTATGTATTAAAATGGTTTTTCAAAATAAATGTAGAAGGATAGAAAAAGATATAAAACTTCCAAACAACTAGAGAGAAAAAGGAAAAAAAAGAAAAACAAATTATTTCACCTAGAATAAAAAATTGAAGAATAAGAAAAAAAATTTAAAAGCTATCAAATTCCATACAAATTACATATTTAAATGCAAAAATAAAACAAAAGTATGTTATAAACCATTAGGCTGGGAAAAAGCAACACGTCATCAATACCAGAAATTGTAATAGAAATGATTAATAGGTTTAACAGCATCAAAAAAGTAAAACAAAACTCCAAAGCTTGAAAAACACAATGTATGACAGAAAAACTCAGTAGAAAAACAACACAAATGGTAGAAAAAATGGGTTTCAATATATAAAACTTCCTACACATTAACAAGGAACATATAAAAAAGAAAACATTGTTAAAAAACATAAGTAGGTAATCCACCAAAACATAAAAGCATTTGGCCAATTCAAATATGAAAAAATACCTAGCTTCACTAAATAACCAAATGAATGTAAGTTAAAATTAAGAGCTATCATCTTGTACCTATCATATTAGCAAAGATTTCAAAATAGTAACAGTATATGTGAAAACAATGAGGAGCAGGTCCTCATATTATTGATGGGAGTATAAATTGGTGCAATATTTTATAAAGCAATTTGGAATGTGCATCAAAATTTAAAATGTATTATACTGCTCAACCCAGAAATTCTCCTTCAAGGAATTTATCCTTAGGAGTACTAATGAAAGTTCACCAAGATATCTACACAAGAATGTTTATGTAGAATTATGCACAATAAAAAATGAAAAAAATAACAACTTAAAAATGTTTCATTAAGCTTGTTAAATGAAGTACTTTATAGGTTCTGGATATTAGATCTTTGTCAGATGCATAGTTTGCAAATATTTTTTCCATTCTGTAGCTTGTCTGTTTACTCTGATGATAGCTTCTTTTGTTGCGCAGGAGCTCTTTCATTTCATTAGGTCCCACTTGTCAATTTCTGTTTTTGTCGCAATTGCTTTTGAGGACTTAGTCATAAAATCTTTCCCGAGCCTGATGTCTGGTGTTTCCTAGGTTTTCTTCTAGGAATCTTATAGTTTGAGGTCTTACATTTAAATCTTTCATCCATCTTGAGTTAATTTTTTATATGGAGGAAGGTAAGTGTTCAGTTCCATTGTTCTGCATATAGGTAGCCAGCTATCCTAGCACCATTTATGACCCCTTTAAAAAGTGGGCAAAAAACATAAACAGAAAATTCTCAAAAGAAGATATACAAGCAGCCAACAAAATGAAAAAATGCTCAACATCACTAATCATCAGAGAAATACAAATCAAAACCACAATGAGATATTATATCACACAAGTCAGAATACCTACTATTAAAAAATCAAAAAACAACAGATGTTGGTGAAGCTGCAGAGAAAAGGGAACTCATACCCTGTTGTGTAGTAATGTGAATTAGTTCAGCCACTGTGGAAAACAGTTTGAAGATTTCTCAAGGAACCTATAATAGAGCTATTTTTTGACCCAGTGACTGGGTACGTATCCAGAAGAAAATAAATTGTATTACCAAAAAGACACATTCATGCATATGTTCCTCGCAGCGTTATTCACAATAGCAAAGACATGGAATCAACCTAGGTGCCCATCAATAAATGAATTGGATAAAGTAAATGTGGTACCTATACACCATAGATTACCATGCAGCCATAAAATAGAATGAAATCACGTCTTTCGCAGCACCACAGATATAGTTGGAGGCCATTATTCTAAGCAAATTAATGCAGAAACAGAAAACCAAATACCAAACATTCTCACTTATAAGTGGGAACTAAATACTGGGTACTCATAGAAATAAAGACGGCAACAATAGACACGAGGGACGACTAGAGGGCAGAAGGGCAAGGGTTGAAAAGCAACTATTGGTTATTCTGCCCACTACTTGAGTAAGAGGATCATTCATATCCCAAATCTTAGCATCATACAATTAACTCACATAACACTGCACATGTGCCCCCTGAATCTAAACAAAAGTTGAAATTATTTTTTAAAAAGCATAGTAATACAATTATGTATGGTATGTAGTATTTGATGGCAGTAATAATTGGCTAAGTTACTGCAAAAAAAACTATATTTTTAAATATATTCCATTAAGAATTATTTAAAATTATGGTATAGTCATAAAATAAAATAACCTATAATCACCAAGAAGAATGAGATAAATCTCTATATACCAGCATGGGAAGATGTCAATGACATACTAAGTTATAAAAGCAAATTACTGAAACATACTACATGTTTAAACTTCAAATATATGAGGCTAAGTTTTAAAAGATAGCTGTGAAAAACCACACATTGTATGATTCTATTTCTATGAAATGTCCAGAAAAAGCAAATCTTGAGAGACAGAAACAGATCAATGGTTGCTTGGGGCTGGGATGGAAACAGGGTTTGCCTGCAAATGGCCATGAGGGACCTCTCTGAGGTGATGAGAATGTTTTAAAACTGGATTGTAGTGATGGTGAAACAGTTAACTCTGTCAATTTACTAAAAATTATTGAATTTACTTTGTGAATTTCATGGTATTTAAATTATACCTCAATAAAGCCATTTTGTAAGAAAAGCAATATACTGATCAGTATAGTAATAGCATGTGGATATGCAGCTATATTTACATCCACAAAGAAAACTCTGCCCTGGGGTATTTCTATATTGTTTGAGTATTTTCAATAATAAATATTACTTTTACATTCAAAAATGTATGAAAAGAAATACCAACAGTATCTTTCAAAGCTCTTAGATCAGGACCCTTCATCTCAGCACCCAGAAAAGCAAAACTTGATCTCATGTATTATCTGCCAGAGATGGCAGTTTGATATATTTTGCAACAGTAGAGTGGATAAAGACGACCAAGCCATTTGTAATAACAACATCACAGAATGGGATGTAACAAAGGTACTCAGTCACTAACACTTAGTGGACACTACTGTAAGTACTTCAAACAAATTCAACTATTTAATTCATGTTGCAGTCCCAGTGTTGCGGTCCAACTTCTATGCACTTGGCAAGAGCCACAGAATTGGAGAATGTAGATCAGGAATTTAAGCCCAAGATGTCACACTTCAGTGCCTGGGCTCTAAAACCTACATCAGATTGCCCATACCCAGAGGGGGCTGTATTTCATAACCAATTCTCTGATTAGCCATGTTCACTTCAGTAGAATATTTCCTACATTATGATTCTGGTAGCAAGCTTTTAAACACATATTCATATTTTTTCACTATTTCCAAATTGCCAGTTTAAGTCAATGGAATTCTTAAAATCAGGAACTCACAGTTTTCGTTTACACAATGCTGAATAGCTACTATGGGAAATGGCACAGAGTTGGGGCTTAGAAAATATTTGCTGAAGGCGGGAGCAGTGGCTCATGCCTGTAATCCCAGCACTTTGGGAGGCCGAGGCAGGCGGATCATGAGGTCAGGAGATTGAGACCACCCTGGCCAACATGGTGAAACCCTGTCTCTACTAAAATACAAAAAAATTAGCCAGGCGTGGTGGTGCGCACCTGTAGTCCCAGCTACTCGGGAGACTGAGGCAGGGGAATTGCTTGAACCCGGGAAGCGGAGGTTGCAGTGAGCCAAGATCACACCACTGCACTCCAGCCTGATGACAGAGCAAGACTGTGTCAAATAAAAAAAAAGAAAGAAAAGAAAAGAAAATATTTGCTGAATTATATGAGATATATTTAAACAATATTTCTCTCTACAAATTCAAATAGTCTGATAGTTTTGGAAACAACCTCTAAAAACAGAAAGACATAATGAATGGGCCAAATCCCTTCCCATTTATTTCAAGTTTAAGACATCAGAAAGCCTGATTCAATAGGGATTGCCTATAGAAAAAAACACAGAAGCACATCACATTTCAATTATTTCTACATCTTCAGTGTCAAGTAATTAATAAATCAAGCTCTTAGAGACACTGATCATATATCAAATAAACATGATGTGCTCTCCTACATCTCCCACAGCAACAGGTAATGCAATAGGTTAGCACTGAAATAGGATATTAAAACCCATTTATATTCTCACATCATTAGATGAGGAAAATAAATCTGGACACTAATGTTTGGCTGATATCCTTAAAATGATGCTGATTCTGCTAAGTCCTATATTTCCTCAGAGACTACAAATGTTCACATGACAAAAAAAAGAGCCTCAGAGACTCAAAGATTTCATTGGTCTTAAAATTCGAAAATAATGGCCACTTTTTTATTAAGTCACCCATAAATCCCAAATAAATGCAAACCCCAGTGTATGCTACTGTAGAGGACTTCCACCTTTGTGTTCTGTTATTGATATTTTCCCTCTATATTTTTTTCTATCAACCTGAGATAAAAATAACTTATCTGAATCAGCTGGGTTCACAACTCAATCTAAAAAGCTTCATTTAAATATAGCTTCATTTATTAATTTTGAAATTAAGTTATATTAGCTCTTGCCATGTCAATGTTAAAGTCCTCAAATATACATGAAAAAATCATTCTTCTACAGTGTTTAAAAATTAATAATGGTGAGAGTCCAATTTTAAACTACCCACATCATAGAATTACTCAGTAAATTGCATGGATTTCTAAGTTCAGGCATCATTAGTACTTTTAGACCCCCTTTGAACTTATAAGCAACACTTATATTCTGTCGATATCATCATATTAAAACTCTTTGCATTATCAAGCTAATTTTATATATCAATTTCTCATTGCTAGGCAGACTCTAGACTGGATAACATTTTTCTGTTAAGCCATTGAGATAAGGAGTTTCTTCTGGCTGAATTTTTATTGAGAAACTTAGTTTTGTTTGAAATGTCCATTTCAATCTTTGGAATACTGATGTAAGCTCCTGTATTGTGTGTTTTGAGTTTAATTTTTCTACTGCGCTTCCAATTTTAATTTTTATGAGAATCGTTTTAGGTCATCTTCTGTTAGACAATTTAGCAACAGTTAGCATAGGTCTAACATGCACATCGAACTGTCTATATACCTATTGACTTGCAGGGAAGTGTCAAGAAAGTAAGCTTTGCTGTGCAAATAGTGTGAGTTCTCATGGAGTTTACATAAGTCACCTTACAGATGAACAAATTACACTATATAATAAAGGCAGGCTCTATAATTTTGACCTTCTCTTCCTAACAGGAAAATAAGTTTTATTTTATTTTGCATCTCCGGTATCTAGCACAATTCTCTAGCACACATTAAGTACTTAACCAGAAGGAAGAAAGGAAAGAAAAAAGGGAGAGAGGGAGGGAGGGAGAGAGGGAGGGAGGGAGAGAGGGAGGGAGGGAGAGAGGGAGGGAGGAGGGAGGGAGGAAAGAAGGAGGGAGGGATGGAGGGAGGAGGGAGGGAGGAAGGAGGGAGGAAGGAGGGAGGGAGGGAGAAAGAAGGGAGGGAGGGAGGGAGAAAGAAGGGAGGGAGGGAGCAAAGAGGGAGGGAGGGAGGAAGGAGGGAGGGAGGGAGGAAGGAGGGAGGGAGGGAAAAAGAAGGGAGGGAGGGAGGAAGAAGGGAGGGCAGGAGGAAGGAGGGAGGGCAGGAGGGAAAGAGGGAGGGAAGGAAGCAGGGAGAGAGGGAGGGAAGGAGGGAGGGAGGGACAGAGGGAGGGAGGGAGGAAGGAGGGAGGGAGAGAAAAAGAAGGGAGGGAGGGAGGAAGAAGGGAGGGCAGGAGGAAGGAGGGAGGGCAGGAGGGAAAGAGGGAGGGAAGGAGGCAGGGAGAGAGGGAGGGAAGGAGGGAGGGAGGGACAGAGGGAGGGAGGGAGAGGCGCTTTCAAGTCTGTAAATGCTGTGCACATATAAGAGCATAATGTTATCATTATTGTTTTAATCAGTACCCAGGAAAGTGGCTGATCTCTTTATTAAAGGATTAGTTGTTCTTATAGCACGTCCTCCTTATGCTTACATCTCTTGCTTTCTTGGTAGGACTGTTCCCTTGTTAAGGCTTGACAATTCCTAAACCAAAACAAATCCATCTTCTTAAGTACAAAGAACAACTGTTGCTAACCTAGGCCTGGTTGACAAGTGAATACATAGCTTCTCCATTTGACAAAAAAGAAATGTAGTCTGTGTTTTCTTTCAAATTTCACACTAACTCAGACTTGCAGATTCCCCTAAAGAAAGAATGAATAGGCCAATAGGCCATCCAGATCAACGTCACAAAGCAAAAACTACTCAAACTAAACACCGCTGCTTTGTTTTCATACAGATTTATATTGTTTATTTATCCTCTCACAGTGCCCTTTTCTGAAGCTAGAAAGTATCTTTAAATTACATCTTAAAAACAAGACTGCTCTGTGAAAATCTGTCAAGATGTGTTTTTTTTTACTAGTTATGATTGTCTAGTTTTATTAAAAATAACAAAACAGTAACATTGCTGACACGTACAAAGAAGTTCTATTCAAGGACTTGCAAGTGAAGCATACAACCTGATAAGATGTGTATATGTGTGAGTGAAAGAGAGACAAAGAGACAAAGGGAGAGACAGAGGGAGAAACAAGAAGGAGAGACAGAGGAAGAGGGCACGCGCATACTTGTGAATATGATGAATGTGTGACAGTGTGTGATATATCCCACCTTGGACAGAGCACATCAGAAATATCAGATTTAATTCTAGTTATATTTTGAGAGGAATAGTGAAAACTGGGATATGTACAGAGAAGAGTGTGATAAATCTGACTGTTGCTATATGAGAACATTTGAGCAAAATAGGCTTATTAAAACTGCATCCCAGAGAATCCACGAATAAAAGACACATGGCTATTTTCTTTAAATATTTGAAGTTCTCACCTATTGAAGATGCAGGAAGCACATTTTGCATGTCTCTTGATGACATAGCTAGGACCAATGCACTCAACATAAAAATCCAAATACCACGTGGGATATTCAGTTCCCAGCCACTTAGGGAAGAAATTCAAGAGTTTGGTTTAGGAAATGTAATCTTGAGATACCGTGTAGACATCCGAGTGGAGATATCAATGAGATATTTGATGTTCTGAAAAGAAGACAGAGCCTTTGGTATAATTCTGAAGGATATTTGAAATCTTAGGTTTACATGAAATCACCTGGAAAATAAATTTAATTAAGAAAAGAAGTCCATGGACTAAGCCCTGGGTTATTCTAACATGTCCAGAAGATAACCCAGAAAAAGTGATTAGAAGTGTCTTAATTTGGGTTCCCAAGCAGTAGACCCTGAGGCAAGGATTTGAGTACAAATAGTTTATTTTGGAGGTGGTTCCTGGAAACCCTGGTAGGAGAGTCTGAACTAGAGACAGGAAAGGGAAAACAGCCAATCAAGGGTACAACCAGAGCTGAATTTCACTTGGGAACTCTCCAAACCATTGCAGAATGCATGCTTCGAAGTGATCCTTCCAAAGAGAAAGGAAACCAATTGCCATCAGTCTTTAGTTGGAAACTGCTCCCAGGAGACACTACTTCTTTGGTACTTAGAGATTCTCATTTTTCTAGATAAAGTGTGCTTGAATGGCCAGAAGAAGCTCAAAGGTGCATAGCTGAAAATTGGCTTGAACACGCTGAACTGATGATGCCTGAAGAAGTATGGGCAGGGCAGTAGCCTCTTTCACAAGGTGGAATGGTCAAAAAAGATGGGATAAAAGAACAGAAAAAATAACTTCCTGGAAGCCCAGTGAATTACAGGTTATTAATGCAAAATAGATGCCTGCCTTATGCTTGATATTAGGGATGTGCCCTCTACTTGTCCTTTCAGCAACGATATTCTGTTATATTAATAAGCAGAATTAAAAAAAAAAAAAAACCACTGGTATCAAGTCCTGAAAGTAACATTCTCCTTCCACTTTTAAAGCAAGTTTTGTGTAATAGGAGATAGGTGGCTTATAAAGATAAATTGAGCAATATGATAATTAAAGGAGTGGTGCCGAGTGCATGAGCATTTATAACCTTGTGGCAAACAGAAAACCTCATTTTTGGAGGACATCATGGTGGATATAGTTTTGTATAAAAGATAGTAGCTGAGCAATCATCAATAATGTTTATAATTAAGTACATTATACATTTTATAAAATCAAGGGAATATGCTTATTGGTTTCTGTATCCAGCTTAGATTTCATAAAAACTTAATGACTTCTGAAATAAAACTCCCCAATTTGAAAGGTCCAAAGTCCCACAAATTATGTTCTCTTACTCATTTTACATATTTCTTTTAAAAATATTTTCTTCATTGTATGAAAAATAATTGTTTCTTTTTTAATTCTTAAGTGTGTGTAAGAGAACCAGAGGAAAACATTTATCTGTAGGAAAATAAGTAAATGAGATTTGTTCTTTTGTTCACCTTCATGTAAAAAGGTAACCTTTTGTGACTTTTCAATCAGGACACAGCACATACCAAAGAAATTTGCTGCGCAATTTATGGCCCTTAGCATAACAAGCAGCAAACATATCCTAAAGCACTCTTCCTTAGGCAAATCTTAAAAACATATTCAGCATCTGAGCACCACCATTCTGTGTGTAAAGGATACTACTTTGAAATAACTCTACTGAAACTTGAATTTGCACATTTATTTTGAAGATATTTATCAAGAAAAATAATCATAGCTGATTTTTTGTGGGCTGGACAGTGTTTCCTTGGTTGTTTGCCTTTAAGAACCATTTAAAGGACCAAGGGAAGAAGGAAAATTGAAAAGTAAATTAAATGTCACAAGTGAAGAGCTGTCACCTTAGATTTAATAATGTCATCACGGAAAGTTAAATACCAGGTAATTATGAATATGAAGACGTACAAGAAATCTACTGAATAATTACAGAAACATAACCAGGATTCTCAGAGCTGAGAAGAAATTTGACTTCACCCGAAGAAGTTTCTTATTCATGAAAAAGTCTTGATTTACTGATTTTAAAAAATAATTTCAACTTTTATTTTAAATTCAAGGGGCACATGTGTACCTGCAGAGCTACCTAAAGGACTAGGACTATATACACAGCTTGCCCTTACCAGTCCAACAAATCTAGGTAATGAGAAGTTCCTGGAGTCATAAGGATGGGATTTGGTTCAATTTTACTCAAATGCAATCTATTTTATTTTTTTCCTATGCTTTTAGTCCTTTACAGTGAATGTGGCCCACTGTCAATGGTGTATATGACTAGACACCTTGCAGACTGGTTCCCTCTGCAGGCAAACACGTTGTGATTATCTCACGTTGCACAGGGATAATAATTGTCACAGTGTTTGCAGGGATCATTCAAAAATGCACAGCACAGAGACTCATTCTTCAACTTCACTCTTCCCTACCTATTATGATATACATCATCGGAATGATGACTTTCAGGACGATATTTCAACAGCACATGTCTTTCTCTTGATGTATTGGGTTTCATACCATCGCTTTTAAAGCAACACAGAATTCCTGGTAAGTGCAAACTCATAAATAATATTACAATTAAAAATAAAAGATTACTTAGAAGGTAGCAGCATATTTAGGTGTGACTTTCAAATGATGGATGTGGGGCATTTTTCAAATCTCAGAAAGATCTATTATGTGCACTGTGAGGGAACTGGGGAGATGATGGTTTTTCATACTTTCTATACTTTTTTAATCCTTTCACAGATAAATACACAGAGACAAACTTACACTCAGATTTTAGAAGCATTAAGAACATAGGTGGATATTTATATTTTGATATGATAAATACGTTTCTCAGGTTGTTAACCTTCCCAAAGTGTCTTTGTTTTTATTGTCAGTTCCCACTCCTCTATCTTCCTCATTTTTCTCCTCATTAGTCATCTGGACAAGAATAAATGGAAGTGTAAGGAATAGGGCATGAGGAAGTGCAGAACAGCAGTTCTCTCTCAAGTCAATTCTAATGACCACTATTCCAAACTCTACTGAAGATGCCAAGCTAATACAGGATGACAATTCAAAAACTACAGGTACTTCATACAAATGTTCCAGGGACTAACAGACCAGGGACCACCTAACTCACAGAAACCAACGTGGTCCCAAGCAGTAACTAGTTCTTTTTTTCTAATTATTTAACAGATATGTTTTACAATATGTTTATTACAAAGATAGTCCATTTATGTAATTTTTAAAAAGCACAACGTTTAAAAGAGTAGACAGTAAAAACTGAAGCTTCATCTCATCTTAAATCTCCAATTCCACTCCTCAGATGCAGCTATATTTAACACTTTCCTGTGTATTTGCTAGATTGGTACTGTCTAAACTGAAATGTCATCCAAGCCATATATGTAATTTAAAGTGTTTTAGTAGCAGTATTTTAAAATTGAAAGAAACAGGTGAAATTTCCATTACTTTATTTAACCCAGTATATTAAAAATGTCATCATTTCAACTTGTAATCAAAATAATAATTATTAATAAGGTATTTTACTTTCCTTTAATAATAAGCCTTGCAAATCCAGTGGGTTCTTTGTTCTATAGCATACCTCAGTTCAGACTAGCCACATTTCAAGGACTTAATAGTCACATGTGGTTATTGGCTACTATATTACATAATACAGTTCTAGATATAATGTGCTTGATTTTTTACACGTATGGGAATAAACTTTACACATTGTTCTGTGCTCTGCTTTAACAAGGTATTACAAAAATTTCAATATTAGCAAATGAAGATATGACTCATTGTTTATTAACAACTGCATTTTGTATACTGTCTTTTGCTATGAGTATTCCTTAAAATACATTATTTGTCACATGAGTGAGAGTACAGATTTATGTGAATTTCTTGGCCTAAGAGTACATGCATTTTAAATTTTTATATTTGATACTAAATTGCCTTCCAAAGTGGTTGGAAAGATTTATGTTCTATGCTGTATTTTCAAACTTTTCAATCCCAGCCAATTGGATAATGTAAAATATGATATTTTGTTATCTCCCTGATGTCTAATTATTTTTTAATTGATTTATAAGTACTTTCTTTAATATTAACAAAATTTGCCTTTTCTCTGTCAAATGTGTTATAACATTTCCTCTAGTTTGTGGTAGGGCTTTTGACATTGTATACAGTATTATTTTGTTGAACAGGAGGTTTAAATTTTTATTTAGTCACATTTATCAACCTTTCCTCTATTGTTTCTGTATTTCTTACCCACTCTATGGAAAAAATAACTGTTTTCTTATACCACTGTTTTTGTTCTACTTTTATTATTATCTTTGGGATATTTAATTATTATCTTTTGAATACTTAGTTATTATCTTTGGACTTCAGAGCCAGATAATTAAATTAACCATAATTTTTCCTTCATGATATACTTTCATTCCCATGTATGGATGACTTATATTTAGGTATTTAGTTTCAGTAATGTAGAAATCATCAAAACCCAAAAGTTAAAACATTCACAACAAATAACAATTTACCATATGATTCCTCATATCCTATGCTCCTTGCTCCCCAACACCATCAGAAATAATTATTATCCTGAATTCTGGGTTCATCACCTCTTTGCCTAAAATTTCCTTTAAAAATTATTTGTTGTAATATTTGCTGCATTTATTTTGACTAACAAGTAAAAATTGCATATATCTATGCTGTACATCATGCTGCTTTGTTATAGTTATACAGTGTAGAATGATTAAATTGGTAATGAACATATCCCTCACCCCATCTACTTATCTTTTGTATATATGTGAAGATACTAAAACTTATTCTCTTTTTCAAGTATACAGCATATGATTACAAACAGTAGTCATCATTATATACAGTAGAGCTTTGGAATTTATTCCTCTTGCCTAACTGAAATTTTGTATCCTTTCTGTTCTGTGGGCTTGACAGTGTTTCCTATTAAACACTTGAAATGTGGATGGTCCAAATCAGATTGTGCTATAGGTGAAACTACACACTAGATTTCAAAGACTTAGTATGAGAAAAAGAATGTAAAACATCTCCTTAATAATACTTTATGTTGATTACAGGTTGAAATGTTAATTTTTAGACAAATCAGGTCAAAAAATTATTAAAATTAATTTTACCTGTTCCTTTAATATATATACATATCATTTTTAGAGAGGGGAAAAAAAACGCGACAGCCTTACCTAGGCTGGAGTGCAGTGGCATGATCACAGCTCTTTGCAGTCTCAAAGTCCTGGGCTAAAACCATCCTTCCACCTCAGCTTCCAAGTAGCTGGGACTACCGGTACATACTGCCATATTCGGCTAATCTTTTTAAATTTTTTGTAGAAATGGGGTCTCGCCATGTTGCCCAGGCTGGCCTTGAACTCCTGGCCTGAAGCAATCCACCCAAAGATCCTCACTGGCCTCCTCAGCCTCTTAAAACACTGTGATTATAGGTGTGAACCACCATGCCCAGCCCTCTAATTTTTTAATGTGACTACTAGAAAATTTAAAATTACATATATAGTCTTATGAGATATTTTTATTGGACAACACTGCTCTGCAGGATTCTTGGCATAGGTGGAGCTATGCAGTTAGTGTAAACCAAGAAGAAACAGAATTATGGAGATATAATTGCTGATGTGGTCTACACAACCAGGCAAAAGCTAAAGGGTAAAACTGGCTGCTAGTGCTACTTTTAGTGTGATCCACAGGATGACATGAGCCTACAGACTGCCACTGGTCCCTCAAAAGCAACTAAATTGAAGGTACATCTTCAGAAACTTTTATACAATTTGACAGCAATTCTAAATCTTTTGCATCTAATATCTTTTTTTAAGGTGGGTTTGTATTTTGCATATCCTTGTGTACTTTTACTTCATTTCTATTAATTTACTTTTATATTTTATAAAATTATCAGTTTGCAATATTGGAAATAGGATCTTTACCACAGACTGAAAAGCATTAAGATATACAATTTTGGTGATGCAAATGTTTAGTTTTGATATTCATGGGAACAGATTTGTGAATTTCAAATATACTTAGTGAAAGCCGGTATTTAATGGAGAAAAAAATGTATTCAAATTTCATACACCTACCTCAAGGGTTGATCTATCTAAATATCTTTAAATGCATAGACATGTTAATTATAAAGGAAACTAACCTCTTATCTCTATAGAAATGTTTCATTTTCTGCAAAATATAGAAATTAGAAAAATGTATATCTGGCCAGCTTGAAAATTACATAATTTGGAAAAATTCAAGTTTATTTGAGGAGCTTGGTAGAAGTCTTCATGACAACCTGGCCTCTCACTACCCTGAATCTGTGTAAATTGGCCATATGACATATTTCAACCTGGAAATGCGAGGGCAAAAAAAAATAGTAAATCCTATTTCATAATAATCAGAAGAAAAGACATGGAAGTTAAGTGCAACCCAGTCTGGCAGTTCATTAGCAAATAACTGCCACTATGCCAAAGTACGAAAACAAAACAAAATGAATCCTGCTTAGAAGAGCTGAAGATTTCTTTGCTTTCCTCCAAAACAAGGAACTCAAACATGTCAACAGTAATCCCTGTCTAAATGCATCAGAAAGCCAGGCAATTCCCACTGTACCCACTCCGACACCAGGGCGTTCAGAAATACTTCCCAACTATCACAGGAGCTCTTCAATCTTTGATTTTGTAAGATGTTCCCACATACAAGAGACTAAGAAAAAGACACATCCACAACAAAACAACTGGGACATTTTTAACAGAAAGGTATGTTTCTCTCATATCTAACACTCTGATTTGGCAATTCACGTAGCTTCCTTTCTCCAAGTTCCACAAAAGAGGCCACAAATGGCCCCTTGATAAAGTCTCCTTTCTCAGATGTTTTAAAGGCACTTTATGCTGGATATCATAACAGTTAATCTGACTTTCCTCCATTCCATTGACTTATTTAATTTGCTCAGAGATGTAAGACCATTCAGGGACTTGAGAGAGCTGGGGAAAATGGGGGAAGAGTGTTAAAACGAAAAATGAAAGCAGTGTATTCTAGATGTCAGTTCTTGGCAGCAGACACACTACCTTGCTCATAGCACTTAGAACAATGCTTGGCAATTAGAAAATGCTCCATAAATATTTTGACTGACTCCAGGTGGAGAAATGTTAATTAAGCATTAATCATCTACCATAAGCCCACACTGACTGAGCATTTAATTCTTCAACATAATCCTGTAATATTGGTATTTTATGATAAACAGATTCAAAAGTAAGAAAAGTTAGATACGAAATTCAGTCAACACCTTCCCCTCCACATGCATATACTCTCCTACCCATAGCAAACAGCTCAGATGCACCTGCTATGCCGCCTACTATTTACTAAGTGTTCCCCCATGAGTTCCCTTCTCACTCTGACTCTGGGTGAGTGTTAAGCTGCTCTGAAAATTAAGATAAGTCTCTTAAGTTGCACGGCATGGTTTCTCTGTGACTTTAGCTTTGCCTCTATAAAAGTAATGTCATAAGTTAAAGCATGAAAAACTCACTTCACATGCATTTGAGGTGCTTTCTGATCAACAGCTTCCCAAGGAGATCATTTACCTGACTTGTTTTCCTACAGCCACCTTGCTGGGCAGAAAAGGCCTGAACTTTGTCTTTCACATTTAGAAAAGAAAAGCTGAGTGTTTATCCCTTAAAAATATGAGGAAACTATCTGCGTGGGACTGACTTTATGCATACGGAGATTAGGCTGCCATCAGCAAGAAGGATCCTTCCTTCTACAATGTAATGTTTCTACTCTTAGCTGAAATCTAAGTTCTTGACAAAGATGACAAAAAGGTATTTTCTACTCAAAGTTTTCTTCTGCAATTACAAGAAGGCAGCGTGCTCAAAGGCTATAAGCCTTGCAGTCAGGCAGACTTAAGTTATATCACAACTTTGCAATTTAATTACTGTGTGACTTAAAGCAAAAATTTCAAAAGTTTAATCAGGAAAACCAAAATCAGTTCTAAGCCTTTCAAGTAGGAAGGAATTGGGTTACAAAATTCCTGAATGAGCTAGAGTAGTAGAAAAGAGAAGACAAAGGAAGGTGGTGCTATCTAGAACTCAGGAAGAGTCGGAAGCCTGCCATCATTGCCCAGTCCCACACTCTGTGCCACCACAAGCTGCTGCTGAAACCCCCCAGCCCAAGCTTCCACCAAGGGGCCCCCTCCACTTCTTCACTGCTTCAGGTACCCACACTTCCTGCTTCCATCACTAACACTTTTGTAGCACTCTGCACCATTCCAAAGCCAAAAGAGTAACTTCTACCTTCTTTTTGCCTACCAGTCTAATCCCAAGTAAGAGCCTCACATTGAAGGAAACTAAACAAAACCTCTGCTGGAAAATGTAGCTTCTAGGCTTCCAGCCTCTGCCATACAGGGAAAAGCAACACAAATAGCCATTACAACAAGTTGTATAATCTATCTGAGCCCCAGCTTTCTCCTCTATAAAATAAAAATAATGCCCTTATCCAATACGCATTTCTATAAGTGTCTACTCCATGTGGGTTACTATTTGCTACATATTGATCTAGGAACTGGATATAAAGTTGGTTTCAACTACAATGTTTTCTTGTATATGCTTATGTGAAATATTCAAACAGATAATTATAACAACAGTTTAATGCCCAATCTATACACAAAAATATTTTTAATATCACACCAAAGGTGGGGGGTCTATCTAACTTACTCGAGGAGGAATGGAAGAGGTTCCTAAAGGAGGTAATACCCATTTGTTGCAGAAGACTGGGGGTAGAGAAAATCCATCATTTCAGGAAGAAATGCAAACAAATACAAGAGAACAGATATAAAAACAGTATCGGCTAGGTGCGGTGGCTCATGCCTGTAATCCCAGCACTTTGGGAGGCCGAGGCAGGTGGGTCACCAGAGGTCAGGAGTTCAAAACCATCCTGCCCAACATGGCGAAACCCCGTCTCTAATAAAAATACAAAATTAGTCGGACATGGTGGCACATGCCTGTAATCCCAGCCACTTGGAAGGATGAGGCAGGAGAATCGCTTGAAACTGGGAGGCAGAGGGAGGTTGCGGTGAGCCGAAATCGCGCCATTGCACTCCAGCCTGGGCAACAAGAGCAAAACTCCATCTCAAACAAAATTTAAAAATATATAAAAACTAAAAACAGCATCAAGTGTAGAAAATAATATAGGCAGCTTTAAGTTGCTTAAGAATAAAATTCAAAGAAGGAAATGAGAAGAGACAGATAGGCCAAGCCTGGATCAGCAAACGTCTTTGTGTTCTGTTAAAAAAAAAAAAAAAAAGTTCAGATATCAGATATCAACTTGTAGGAAAAGGGGTGATATTTAGCAACTTGATGCCCAGGTGTGGTGTGGTCAAATTTGTGCTGTCTAGTGGCTATGAGAGAATGGATTTGAACAGGAGAAAACACAAGCAGAGAAGCCAGTTTGGAAACATTCAATAGTTCTGTAATGATTTAATGAAAAGCTGAACAAGATCAATGCCAAAAAAGAGAAAGTCCACCAGACACATTCTATTATAGGCATGAAAACAATGCTGGAAGTTTAACATGGTGGAGCACCTTGGATTTACAAACCTCGTTTTCGGAGTAGAAGTATATGCATTTAGAAAGAATTATTTAATAAAACAACTGGAGTAAAAAGGAAGACTGCTCACATCTCAAGGGGTCATACTTACTATATAAGGGGAGGTTCAGTCAGGAGCAGGGCTTTCATTTTACTAGATGGGGACACAAATTTAGGGTAGAGCTAAATTACTCTAGACAACAGAGGAGAGACTAAAATCCTACAGCTACCAGGAGTCCCTGTCTCTATAGGTTTTTGTTTGTTTTACACAATGATCATCCTATTAATTAGATAATATTGGTCTGAAGTGGCCCAAATTATTAGCCTGCCCTGATTACCCACATATTGAAGTCAACCATTGTCTAAATTACTGACAGCAGGAATACAGGCAAAGAGAAAGATTCTAGAAATAGAATTAAAATTGTCAGGATGTGATGGTTGGTCATGTGAAAAATGCCCAAAATGAGAAATCAGGAATGTATATTAAACAGCATAACTAATGGACACTAGCCTGAATAACTAACTGGGTGACAAAATAATCTGTAATCAAACCCCTATGACACAAGTTTACCTATATAACAAACCTGCACATGCAACCCTGAACTTAAATAAAAGTGAAAAAAAGAGCATAGCCACAGTCTCTTATATGAAATCCATATATTCAGAAGTGTTTCAGGATATGGAAAGTTTCTGGTTTAATACAAATAATATGATATATATATACATATACATATATTTACATACACACACACACACACACACACACACACACACATACATATATTTCACAGCACAGGCAGGAAGATCTACACCAGTGCCACAGTCAAACATATTAACATTTCTTCAATGAAGTATGAGTATTAGTATCAAGTGACATCAATTAAGAGGTAACTTCATTTCAGTCCAGTCCAGTTCTGCCTCAAAGGAATTGAAGCCAGGTCAGATTTCATTGCCAAATGGTTGGTGAGAACTTCTTACTTTTCAGAGTTCTTTTAACTTCAGAATTGTGGAATTCATATTTTTCTGGGGTAGAGATGAGAGTGCTGGGTGATTTAGGCAGGGTCACCCTCTGATTGTTCCTCTCCAATGGTCTCTGAATAAAGTAGGAAACTTCTTGACTACCACGAACTGAAGCAGGAATATGGATACCCAGCCACATTCTCTGACTGTCATGGGTCCCAACAAGTCACCTGACCTCAGCATAATACTTATTAGAGTTTATGAATTTTTGATGATCTTAGTGTGTTACCTAGAAGTCAGGGAATAAAGTCCCCAAGAGATTATCACCATGAGATCGTAAAAAATCTGTCAATATATGCCAGGTTGAGTAGCAAACTTAGCATAATGCATACTGCATGCTGGGTACCTTGAATCAGAAACAGCAGCAGCTCCAGGTAGAATGAGACTCTGCCTATCTCCTGAGCCAGACACTGTCTCTTCCCATGAACAGACATCATTAACTCTGACAATTTTTTTTTAAAAGCTCAATGAGGTGGTCATCCAGAGTTTAGAGTAGAAAAAAGGGTCAGGCGTGGTGGCTGACACCTGTAAATCCCAGCACTTTGGGAGGCTGAGGCAGGTGGATCATGAGATCAGGAGTTCGAGACCAGCCTGTCCAAGATGGTGAAACCCCTTCTCTACCAAAAATACAAAAAAATTGGCTGGGCATAGTGGCAGGCACCTAGTAATCCCAGCTAGTCGGGAGGCTAAGTCAGGAGAATTGCTTGAACCTGGGCGGCAGAGGTTGCAGTGAGCCAAGATCGCACCACTGCACCCCAGCCTGGGCAACAGAGTGAGACTCTTTCCCCACCCCGCCAAAAAAAAAAGAAAAAAAAGAAAAAAACACGCACAGGACATGAGTTGTGTGTTTGGAGGGAAGAGTGAGATAGTACCTATCCAAGAAATGGCCCATGGAAATCGCAGATCTGAAAATGACCAAGGATGACAGCAGAGAAATACAGAAGGTTATAACCATAAACAGCAGGGTGAGAATGATCCATGGAGCCATAGGGACTAAAGCAATATGCACCAGAACATAGAATCTGCATAGCTGTTGAGTAAGTCCTGATCACCACACCACACATTGCCTTCTAGAGGGAAGGGAGAAAACCAGAATGAATAATGTCCCTGCTTGAAGCAGCTGGGGGTGAGGGGTATGATTATGCTTAGAGGATTACTATACATTTTACATCTTTGTACTCACTAGCAAGAGTCATGTGAAACACACTGTTTATACAAAACTTGCCGGTTTATAGCTATCTAAGTGGATAGTGGTGCTACCAACCAAAATCTTTTTTCTTAAGTGGGGTTTCAGAAGAAGATGGTTAGTTCATTTGGGGTCATACTGAATTGGGATGCTTATATATTATACAGGTAGAGATGTCTCATTAGCTATTAGATATACACAGCTCAAGTTAGAAGGAGATATCTGTGCTGGAGATAGCGATTTAAGGTGTTGGTAGCAGATAAAAAGAATGTTGAAATTACTTGTAGAGAATAAGCTGATGAGAATATTGTACATTGATGATAGGATCCTGAAGAATACCACCATCTAAAGAATAAGCAGTGAGAGAAAAACCAACAGAAAAGACAGAAACAAAGATGAATGGAAGAACCTCTTATTACCAAGTCAGGAGAGAATAAGATTAATAAGGAGGTAATAATTGTCTAAGTGAGAGAAGAAAATATATCCATTATATTTGGAAACAAGAAGGATATAGATGATATAAAGGGAAATTTTTCAATACAGTGGTGGAATCGGAAACTAGATCATAGCACATAGAGGAAGAGTAGGTGGAAAGATTATGTATAGAATACTCTCTCCAGGAATTTTTAAGAGATCAGATGTCGTTTGTTAGCCGACTGCTTGGTAATTAGTGGGGATTACTGTAACACAATCATCCAAATCAGAGTGGTATAAAGCTTGATATCAGGTCCTTTCCTGAAACCATACCTGTGTAGATGAGAGGAGAAGATAGTCATTGATTCCCTGTTCATCTCTCACGACCTCTATTTGGCCACATCCAACCCTCTAGCAGACTGGAATGGCAGAGGGAGCACCTTGAACAGCAGCCTCGATGCTGCTGAGATGCTGGACCTGGGAACCAGAATGTGGGAACAAAATGTTCCACAGTAGTGGGTTGCTTCAGAAATTTATATTTGATTTCCTACTCCACAAGAAAATGCATTTAATATTTTATAATGTTTATTAATGAAACTAATGCATTTGTTGCTAAAACACTTAACTTGCAACCAGCCCAATGTATCACCTTCATAGCATTTTCTTATATGATAGATTTCAAAGCCATCCCAACTTTACTATCATGCATAAAGTCTAAAACCCTTGACAGTTATCCAATTTTTGATCTCTTTATCTCTGACATTTCAGAGATCCCTCTCATTTTCTCCTGAGGGCAGAATACCTTGCAAAAGTGCCAGACCATTTTCTTAACTCTCACTCTATCCTCTTTAACCTTCCCTACTTCCTCCACCTTCCTAATCAAGAATAGATGGGAGCACAGAAACTCAAACTCACCAAAGTTGTCAGAGATTATGGTCTTCGGGTTGGCAAAATACCTTCCAAAACAGGTGGTTATCACCTTTCTCAGAGCACCCAGCTATTCACCTTGAAGCAGATGACTAGGCAGGTACAGGGAGGCCATGACTTATTGATAGAGAAATCAAGTTTCCAGTTTTCATACATTCCATCTTTTCACAATTGCTTTTCCTTTGGGAGGCCAAGGTGAGCGGACCACCTGAGCTAAGGAGTTTGAGACTAGCCTGACCAATATGGTGAAACCTCATCTCTACTAAAAATACAAAATTAGCCGGGTGTGATGGCAGGCGCCTGTAGTCCCAGCCACTCAGAGGCTGAGACAGGAGAATTGGTTGAACTCGGGAGGTGGAGGTTGCAGTGAGCCGAGATCATGCCCACCGCACTCCAGCCTGAGTGACAGAGCGAGACTCCATCTCAAAAAAAAAAAAAAAAAATAGCAGAAGCTCTTTCCTTTTGCTCTCTTCCTTGTGGTAATGTCCGGCCCTCATTTCGAAGAAGATAGCTGCCACTATTTTACTCCTATCAGAACAGGCATGGGAGACAACACTCAGTAAAGATTTATTGGGGCTCTCTAGCATTCCATTCATTTCTTTACACCCGAAATCTGCAGAGAGACATCCTTTAACCTTGTCCCTGTGCTCTGAACCCAAACCAAATTATTCTGATCACCAGGAAAATTAGCTTTAACCTGTCTAAAGTTTTTTCCAGACAGCAATGTTGGTGGCCATAAAACAATATGACGGAAGACTTACAATGCACGTGATTAAACCAGTGACAGGAACCAGGTCTGCAGCAACTCAAAGATGATCTCATGAAGCAGGCTTAATGTCACCACTTTGTACCAATATAAATTATTTAGCTCATGAACTGCTGTCAACCCCTCCCTAAATCATTTCCAAATATGGAGCTAATTAGACCACATGTTGCTCTGAATCTGATTACAATATATTTGATTAGCATGTAGAGTTTTATCCCAGTAAATTGTCATCATCATAAGGTTGGAAACCCTATTGCCAGGGCATCCTGCAGGGAGATATACACAATTCAGCCTTTATTAAAATTCTAACTTAGTCAAACTTAATGGTGTTCTTGGTTCTCATCACTAAGTCAAAAGAATGCCGATTTCTCTCTCTCTCTCATTGATCTCCCCCAAAATTACTAGCGACTTTTGTATGTTTCCTTGGGTTTACTTAACACAAAATTTCTATTCACCAACCTTGATATCATTTTTTCCTCCAAAACCATAAATTTGCCTCTTGGATTCCCAATCAAATCAATACTACCCCCACAAAAAGGGAATACCACAAAAGTAGGAAAATTGATGCAAGAATAGTGTGTTCCATGCACAACTATTTTAGTTTAACTTTTAAATTTCCAATTATTATGGATACATCATAGCTGTACATATGTATCAGATACATGGGATATTTTGATACATGCATGCAATGTCTAGTGATCAGATCAGGGTGACTGGAGTGTGTATCCATCACCTCAATCATTTATCATTTCTTTGCATTAGAAACATTCCAATTGTACTCTTCGTTGTTTTGAAATATACAACAAATTGTTAACTATAGTTAGCATATTGTTCCACTATGGATCTTATTCCTTCTATCCCATTTTTATACCCATTAACCATCCCATCTTTATCCATCCCTTCCCAACCTCTGCTAACCATCATTCTTCTCTCAATCTCAGTGAGTTCAATAATCTTTAGTTCCCACATGAGAAAATGCAATATTTGTCTGTGCCTGGCTTATTTCATTTGACATAATGTCCTCCAATTCCATTCATGTTATTACAAATGACAAAATTTCCTTCTCTTTTATAGATAAATAATATTCTATTGTGTATATGTGCCACATATTCTTTATCCATTTATCTGCTAATGGATACTTAGGTTGATTCCATGCCTTAGCTATTGTGAATGGTGCTGCAATAAACACAGGAAAGCAGATGCCTGTAACATACTTATTTTATTTCTTTTAGATATATACCTAGTAGTGGGATTGCAGATAATATATTTCTATTTTTAGTTTTTTGAGGAATCACCATACTGTTCTCCACAGTGGCTATACTAATAATATACATTCCCACCAAGAGTGTATGAGGGTTTCCCTTTCTCCATACCCTCTAGTATTTTAAATTATTTTGATATTTGAGGCTCAGCTCATTACCCTTCCTCCATGAAGTCCTTCTTTAAGCGTCCCAGAAAGAAAACAATATCTAATGTTCTCATTCTCTGAATCTTATTGGGCATTTGCCCATGTTCCTTTGCTGGGGGTTCATTTCAGGCCCTCTTCATCTGGTTCACTCCTGCACCTGGAGATGTCACTCAAGGAGGCTGGAGAACAGCAAAGATGGGTGCCTTCTTCTTCCTCTAGGATCTCTGACCTCAAGGGGTACCGACCTGATGCCAGTAGGATTGCTCCTGTAGAGGGTGTCTGCCAACCCAGTTGAGTGACATGGGAAGGAGGACCCATTTAATGAAGCACTTTGACTGTCCCTGGGTGGAGGAGGTACGCCATGCTGGGGGGAAACCCACTCATCTGGGCTGCCCAGATTCCTCAGAACTAGCAGGAGAAAAAACTAAGTCTGCTGGTCCACAGAGACTGTGGCCACCCCTCCCCTAAACGCTCAGGCCCGGGGAGATCTGAATTCTATCCCTGAGCCCCTGACCGGAGTTACTGGAGTTCCTGTAGGGAGGTCCCGCCCAGTGAGGAGAGAGAGGCCAGGGTCAGGCCTGAAGAAGCACTCTGGTTGCAGTCTGCCACATTTGGTGTGTTGAGCTGTGGGGGACACCTCTTAGGACCAAGTGGTCCAGCCTCCCTGGCTCCAGCACGGTAAAAGCACAGTCTGGAGCTACAGAGATGGCTGCAACCCTTGCCACACTTTGGGAGCTTGGTGTGTTCAGCAGATATCAGTCCCAGTGCTGGCTGCTGCCCCTCCCCACAAGGACCTCAAATGGCTGAGAGAGCAGACAGCTGCAGCTGTGGTGCCGGTTGCCCCTTCCCCCAGGAACTCAGCAGGCTTAAGCTTTAGTTGAATGGCTGTTGAGAATATGCTTGGCTCCTAGGCTCCAGTGGTGTGGGTTCACGAGTGGGATCTTCCAATCCATGGGTGGCACAGTTCCGTGGCAAAAGCACGGTTTCCCAGGCTGGGTAGCACACTCACTCACCGTCTCCCTTGGCTGGGGGGTGGTGGCTCCCCTGCCTCATGTGGCTCTCAGGTGGGCTGCCCACCACACTGCTCTTTCTTCCTCTACATGGGTCACACCAGCTGCCTAGTCAGTTCTGGTGACAGAACCCGGATACCTCGGTTGCCACTGCAGGATTCACATGCTATTATGTTTCTTTTTGATGGGAGCCTCTGATCATGCTGCTTCTAGTCGGTCATCTTGGCCCCACCCAATATTAATATTATTTGTGATTAAAATATTTTTCCCGATAGTTTTCAATGTTAATCACAAATAAAGTTTTCTGATTAATATTGAATACTATAGGGGAAAATATTTGTGTGCAAATTTTAACCCATTGTTCCAAATATCATAAAGCAGACTCTATTGTAAATTGTTATGATCCTTTTGGGATCATGAGAGCTCAACTCCTAATATCCATAATCAACATTAAATAAAAATTTATGTAATATCTTTCCTATTCTTCTTTATTACGCAAATCACAGAGATAAACTACACTTAAAAAGCTCTGATTCTGGATAGTGAATGATTAATTAATAACACCCTGAACTATTCCTACAGAGAGATGCTTAATGTCAGAAGACGTGTCACTGCCTCATTCATTCTGCTCAGTGTAGCATCAATTTTCTCCTTGTACCCCAATTTTAAAAAGCACTTTTTCCTCAGAATAGTTGGAATGGTGGAACACTCCATCAACACAAGCATTCCCAAGAACGTTCTTCATAAAGGAAAAGAATGCACCCCAAACAATAATATAGGTTAACTCTTTGGATATTTTTTATTAGTAGGTATTCTAGACAGAATTTGCTCTACCTAAATACTGCAATGTATTCAATACTCTGGACACCAAAAGAAGAGAAGGCATGCTATCAGTGCCATTCAGAAGACTGTATTCACTGAGATCATTTCTGTCTAGATCTCATGCATATTTGTTCCACCTGAATGAATGATACTGGTGAGGCTTTCTGTGACTAAGAGCCTCATCATCACTGTCCCATGGAGGCAGACAGAAATTCTAGATTCTACTTTGTGTTTGCCAGGACTGGCTGTCATAGAAATTATTACCAAAATTCCATTTCTGCTTCATTTTCACCACTTTAGATGCCTCGCTCAGCTTTCTCATATTACTGCCCCCATAGGCTTTTTCTCCCACACCTCCTAGAATCTGCTTTCTGACCCTTTAAAAGTCAAGCATGTGAGAATATCTTTGTATGATCCCTCCTAGAAATACTTGTGTCAATAACTGAAATAAAATTTCATCCAACAGCTAGCAGGTTGTGGGAATGGTGTCTTGCAAGAGGAGAGCTAAGGCAGGGCTCTCCCAAGAAGGCCATGAAATCACACCATGCACACAGTGCTCAAATCCACCTGTGAAATGACTGGCCTGGAGTAAGAAATAAGGTTCTAGAAAAAAATTATACCTCAAATTGACCATATTCCTGCTGCATGACTGGCATTTATTAAATGTGACATTTTGTTTGGCACTCTTGTATCCTACCATTGTTTAATGACTGAGGCATTTAGGAAATCAGGAATTAGTGCTATCGGAGAGAGAGGAAAAGTTTGCCAAATAGTTGTATAAAGAAAGACAGTTGCACCTGAGCTATGTCTGCTTAAAGGTCAAATTAAGCATATCCATACTGCTTCCAAATAATGGGACAAGTAAATACATGCCCCCCTACACCCCTCGCTTAAAGGAGATTTCACCATGACAAGCAGAGTGTCATTTATTAGGCTGCTTTCAGACAAATCCACTCAAATTCATCTAATTACAAGACGTGGTCTGTCCAGAAGCTTCCTCAGCACAGCCCAGTGAAGAAAAGCATCAGTAATTGCTCAGAATGTGTCAAGTACACAGTCTTTCAAGTAGGGAAGTTTAAAAATGCCATTTCACACAACAATGGATTTGTTACTAAATATTCTTGACAGAATACCGAGGAAATGTGAAGCCAAAGGATATCTAAGGGTATACTACACCCTGCTCAATGCATGTATCCCTTCATTCAATCATTGAGTAGTTATAAGCTTTAGAGGTTACTGATGCCCAAGTGAGGTTCTTAGTATTCCTGTCATAAGTACATATATATATGTGTGTGTGTGTATATATACATATATATATATATACACACACACACATACACACACAGAGAGAGAGAGAGAGAGAGGGATGGGGAGAAAGAGGGATGGGGTGGGGGAGAAAGAGGGATGGGGTGGGGGAGAAAGAGGGATGGGGTGGGGGAGAAAGAGAGGACCCCAATGATGGGGACAAAAAGAGTGTTAAACTAAATCCTGAGCAATCTACATTTGCCCTCTTATTTTTCCCCTCTCACCCTGGGTAATGGTTTTTATACCTAAAAAATGGTAACTTACCTAGACAAAGCAAAACTGGAATGGTAGCATGACCCAGCCAAAAGAACTTCATAAGTAGCACCAAAAGATAAGATGAGAGAGAGAAAAGATCGAGGAAAGAGTGATCAGAACTGTAAAACAAGAATAGACAATAAAGTATAAGGGAAATTATGTCCTTTTATACCCCTATAGTCTTTTGTACAATCTTTTCTTATTCATCTGGAGCCAGGGAACAGTTATAAATAAATATTTCTTATTTCCACTGATCCATGTATATCAAAGTGATACTGCACTTTTCTTCTCAGGGGCCACGATATCATTAGAAGACTTTTAATGCAGTGAAATCTCATAGCAAACTTTCAAGTTAGCACCTTCAAGAATTCAGCCACATATCAGCAGACTGTCATTAAATGTAATAGAGTGAGGTCCTCTACAAGCCAGACATCCATGTACTAGGTGCAAGGGAAACATCAGTGAAGGCAAACATGATGCCTGCCCTGGTGGGAAATTTGGTCCAGTGAGATGGGGCAAGGTTACAGGGGACAGTGAGGTTGTGCAGTAAAAAAATAACTAGCAGCTTTGGGCCAGGTCTACCATTCCTGTGCTGAAGCCGAAAGCAGAGGACCCCCCTCCAGCCAGGCATGGACTATTCCTACCAATTTTGTGTAGGTGAGTTGGTGATATCATCTTCAGAAGGAAAGGACCTCACTGTCTGTGTCTCTGAGTTATGGCTCTAGGGAAACCACTCAAATTACAGGAAAGTTCAGGCTAGAAGACTTTTTATTTCTATTTATTTTTCAATCCAAGTCATTGCACCAACCCTTCAAATGCCTCCAGATGACTGAGTCATGAACACTCTTGTCAGTGGTACTTGATATTAACTAGATTGATTGCACCAGAATAGAAATCAGCCGCATGATAAGTGATTATGGCTTTTCTGAATTGGAGGGGGTATGGATCTATCTTCCATCAAGACTTCCAAAGTCAGGAGCACAGGATAAAATTAATATATTTTAATGCAATGAGGCTTATCTTCTTTTTCACTAGCATCAGCATATAATGAGGTACTTTACCCCATGTTATCCAATAGTACATTCAAACTGAACCAAACTGTAATGGCAATTAGACTCTGTATTTAATTAAAAGCTCAAGATGTATTCTCATGCATTATTCTTTACATCAATTTATATTTATAGTCCAATTCTGACAATTATGTATTTCTTATGTATCAAATTCTTCTTTTGCTCACACTGAAAAACAAAGACTTAAAATATCTGATTTAAGGATATGATAATTTATTTGGAGACAGCAAGTAAATATGTGTGAAATAATTTATAAATAAGCAAGTACTAAGCTATATGAAACAGTACCAATTAACAGTAAAATTATAAGTGGAGGCAATTAGAGAATAAAATTTATGTCATTATGAATAAGCTTCTCATTGTATGATATAGTGAAATTAAGATAGGAATGATCAAGCAGCTAATATTTCATCAAAAAAAAGGGAAGGACTCCCTGAGCAAGATATAACAATTTCAAAAGTTTGTGTTGCATATGTATAGCAGAGACCAAGTCTTATTAGTCATATGTCCTACCTCCCACAGGGTCACCCATATGGGTGTGTGAGTCCACAGGCTATTTTTTGTGGGATTCTGTTCTAAATAAACAACATGATTTAAAACTGTATTAAAAATGTGTGAGCCTTTCTGATGTATAGTGACATATTGATGAAGCTTTGGAATACTGGATAGAAAAGAGGTACCTACATATTTGTTTAGTGCCCGATCTGCATGAGAAGATCCTTTACAGTGTCCAGGAACCAACCCTTCTTGTTCAGATCCAGGAACTATCCCTTTGTGGTTTTTGTCAGATGTACCATTCTTGGCTACTTTCTACCACTTAAGAAAAAGTCAGAAACGTCATTATTACTCAAAATTCTTTAGAACCTGTTTATATGGAAACAATATTGACCTTCTTGCCTTAGAATTTGCATAATACCTTATTTAATGCTGGTTACATCATTACTAATGATGTCGCATTATCTATAAATACTGGCTTTGTACAATTCTCAGGTTATTGCTGTGCTTAGTTGATGATGGGCACAAATTCAAGTCTTATCTAAAGTATGCGGGAAATGTGAATAATTCATTGTTGAGCATACAGTTCAAAATCTTCGAGTACAAATGCAGAACACATTCTCCAACCATGTCTTTTCCTGAATTCATTATGCCATAATCACTGCATTCCTAGAATGTGATCTCTTTCAAGTTAACTGCACTCCTGCCTTCCAAATACCATCATCACATCTGTGAGCGGAGGGGAAAAAAAAGGATTCCCATTCACATAGGAATGTTTGTGTTTTATTTATCACTGCGTAAGACTGAACCAGGAAAGCTCAATGTCACGTCAATAGGAGGCAATTCAGAGAGAACGTCTACCCAAAGGACCTGTCAGTACTGGGGAGCAACAGTCTCAACAGCCAGGAGGAAATAAGTACGGCCACCCCAGGAGGACTGCCTGACACTGGCATAGAGCTGGCAGGGGATGAGGTAACTGCCCTGGGTGCCAGCTTTGGGGAACACACATGATAAAGAATACCTCCTGCCATTCCCACCACCCTTAGGCACTATGGACCAAAGGGAACACTGCAGTGGGAACATTGATGGGCAGAGGCCAACACAACACATGGCTTAAATCCATGGGTCATCAACAGATGACTGGTAGTCCAGAACCCTAAACCCATCTGTTATCTAGTATAAGTGAGAGTTATCCTAAATAAGCATGTCAGCAAAATCTGGTTGTCCAGTCTTATGCAATTCTGTGAAAGCTATTTTACACAGACTAGCAGAAGCAATCATCTTGCTACCACACCACCCTCCTGGAACTGGGGCTTATTCACAGAGCCCCAGGGAGATCCCATTGGATTGTAGGATAGAGAGTGAGAGAGCACTCTACAGAGAAGGGGAGACCAAGGACCATGTAGGTCCAGGTCCAGGCTCAGGATGACCACTCCAGATGGTATTGCCAGTTATGGCCAGTCCTAGCCACCAGAGTGAGACTTACAGAAGACTGAGACATGTATGGCCAGGCGCAGTGGCTCACAACTGTAATCCCAACTCTTTGGGAGGCCTAGGCAAGTGTATCACCTGAGGTCAGCAGTTCAAGACCAGCCTGGCAAAATCCCATCTCTACAAAAAATTTAGCTGGGCATAGTGAAGAACACCTGGAATCCCAGCCACGAGAGAGGCTGAGGGAGGAGAATTGCTTGAACCCAGGAGACGGAGACTGCAGTGAGCCAAAATTGTGCCACTGCACTCCTGCTGCCTGGGCAACAGAGCAAGACTCTGTCTCCAAAAAAAAAAAAAAAAAAAAAAAGGGAGATAGGGGCTTTTCATGATCAAGACCCACGCCACACATGCCAAGGTCTATGGTCTATGCTTAACGCCCCTGTCTAAATGGCAGCTCTGGCTGCAGCCCATCCCAAGAAATGGAGGACATCTTAAGGAGGCTCTCCAATACAAGGGACCCACTGAACCCTGTGGTCTGAGGCAGAGACCTCACTAGCTCAAATCTAAGGGCAAAATTAACCTCCACAGCACTTCATATAATTCAAGGTAAGCATTAAGTCATGCTGAATTTGATCAAGTCTCAAACCATTCTTCTTCAGTGTAGTCTATGAAAGGAAAACAGGAATGTCACAAAGAGCAGGGCACCCCTTTTCCTTTTCCTCCACTATTCCCCAAGTTACTTGAAGATCGTTTTTCATCTTGCAAACTAATCCAGAATACAAAAACTATTGAGAACTGGCAGCTGGAATTCTTTCCCCTTCATCCCAGCTGGAAGCCACAGGCATTGGTATGGGAAATTCTGATTTTATTCTGTTGAACAGAAGCTATTTCAGCTTCCATGGGGCTTGAGGCTCACACAACTTTGAGAGCCTTCTTTAGGAAAAAGGATGAAAAAAACTAAAATACAAAATTAAGTACGAATGTAAATATTTATAATGAGGAAACTCACAACAAATGACAAATTTTAAAAGCCAACATAAAATTTTGCACATAAACATAGTTGGTATTTATAGCACTACTGTGAGTTTATTTCCTACAAACACAAGAACTATGGAAATTTTATTTTGTGTGGTCTCCATAAAAAAGAGTACAATGTGTATCTCATTATATATACTGCATTTTCAATTACTTCTGGCAGAGAAAACTTCTGAATTGACAAGGTGTTGATGAGAACCTAATTTTCCATTTATAATAATTTTATATGTCTGATGACTAGCTTCTGGCTTCATACATTTAACCTTTCATTCTCTTTAACGATCCATATATTTCTGTTCAAATTGTGATACAATAAGTCTATGTTTGAATTGGCAAAGAGGGAGAAAGTTGGTAGATTACTGGATGTCATTTTTACACTGGGACAGCAATAATTTAAATGGATACATGAAATTCTTGGAAAACTATACAACAATATTCCAGTAAGTCAAAAAGGGAAGTTGGACTGGGAAAACTCTTGGACTTAATAAATCGAAGTCAAAATAGCTTCCTATTGCAAACTTTACAGAGCCATTATCACCATGGATGCACATTGCTAAGGCTCTTCCCTGGGCCTGGGAATAGTCCCATGAATGTGAGGGTTTCTGCATTAGCTTCATGTAAAGCCATCTCTGCTACTGAAACAAGCAACTTTCTGCAATAAGGACAATGATGTGAAATTCTGAGTGTCTCTATATTAGTTCATTATCACGCTGCTAAAAAAAAAAGACATACCTGAGACTGGGTAATTTATAAAGAAAAAGAGGTTTAAATGGATGCACACTTCCACATGGCTGGGGAGGCCTCACAATCATGGCATAAGGCAAAGGAGGAGCAAAAGCACATCTTACATGATGGCAGGCAAGAGAACAATCAGTGCCCAGCAAAAGGGGAAACCCCTTATAAAACCATCAGATCTCACGACAACTAACTCACTGTCTGGAGAACAGGATGGGGGAAACCTCCCCTGTAATTCAATTATCTCCACCTGGCCCCTTCCATGACACATGGGGATTATGGGAACTACAATTCAAGATGAGATTTGGGTGGGAACACAGCCAAACCACATCAGTCTCCATCCATAAACTGACAAGTAGGTTGCATGGGTAAAATGACTTGAAAGGGATCTACTATATATGAGGATGTACTTATTTCACTTTAAATGGAAATAGTAAACATGTAATTCATGTAGCTCTCTAACTTATCTGGTTGAATTTCCATAAGAAAGTGGGCAGAGATCTGGAGTGGTTTGATACAAATACTGCTCCTTTCAGTAAAGCTTGGCTTCAACATGATATGTCTTTTGGACTATTTTCTTTTCACATTGAATGTAACCAACAAACCACAGATTTCTCTTGTAGAATCTCCATTCTTTTCTGGACACACACACGTTTGTTTTCCTCATGAAATCAGCAAGAAGCCTCTGTAATCAAGGAAAACCAGCTTCTACTCATTCCCCCATCCATTCTGCCTGCTCAGTTACATTTTGTGAATTGCCTCCATGATTTTGTGTTATTTATGTTAAATGATCTTTCTAGTTATCTGTGTTTCTGCATTATTGATACCAGGTTCTCAAATGCCAAGTTTGATAGGATGATTTTTAAAGAGTTAAATCCTTAGTGATGAATACTTGCTTCTATCTTTTTCCATGTTGACTTCCAAAAGCCATTCAGAAGAATGGAAATGGAAATAATCATTTTCAGTAGGACAAGTAGTCAGAGAAAACCCTAGGCCCCAAATTAGAATAAGTGCTGCCAAAAGCAGCTGTGGCTTTCCAATGCATGAAGCCTCAGAGCAAGCAGTAACAGGAAAGACACAGGAAACAAGGAGTCCTAGGGACCTGGCTGTGGTCAGCTGCAAATAAATGATAGCAGAATGAAGGGATGAAAGATCCCAGACAGCCTCAGCACAAATACATCCTTAGAAGTGAGAGGATCCCCTTGGAATTCCATATCTGTGTCTCTTGGCGGTAGTGGCCAGGAAAAGATACGGTGGATTTGTCAGACAGGTGGTAAAAACCCTCATGAACTAAGTCAGGTTTGGAGAGATCAAGATGACATATCTAACAGAGGCACCATATATGAAAGAAATGGCAACAAAAAAGAGATCCTGTCATTTAAGGACTAGAACGGCTACCCCCTCTTTTCCCTTTTTCTCTACTATCACCATAAAAAAATTCCTGTAAATATCTGTCCAGGAAATTTCAAATTATTTGGATATGGGTGACAAAAATCATATACACATAAAATTCACATAGAAAGAAAAATACATGAAAAGGAGCATCAAAACTTTCCTATAGATAAGAACTTACCAGAAAAAAATGCTCCCATAAAACAGAAAATTGTAACAAAATATTGTAACAAAATGTACATTATATATACATTTGTACAATTTCAATGAAGTAACTATGAAAAAAGATCATAATAGGAGGTGACAGATAATAGGAGGAAATGAAATAGGAATAAACAGGAAAAATAAGAAAAGGGAAAATCATTACAGATTTAGACAAAATTAGAAAGTAAACAAAGCAAAAGGGTTGTTGTGGTAAGCACAGACACACACAAGATGGAAATTAGAAAATATAATGAAACAAAATTTGTATAAATTATTAGAAAGAAAATAATATGACAGACAAGAAATAGAGTTCTAAAACAAGCATATTTGGAGTTCCTGAAAGATTAAAATTAACTTAATACTATAGAACACACACTTTAGAATACAAGAAAAAAATCTGGAATTCAAAAAGACAATCAATATATTGAAAATGCATACTGTGTATCAGTGAAAATTGACTCAGGTCGTTCAGTATAAAAACATATCTAATAAAGATATTTATCAAGTAAAGGACTTTAATTATAAGGAAAAATTATTTGGACAGCCAAACAAACATTTCAAGTCACTTAAATAAGAAAAGGAAAATTAGGCTGGCGTTAGGGCTTCTATCCAGCAACATTTAATACCACAAGATGGAAGCAAAACCTACTTCAGAAATAAAATGAAGGAATTGATATAGAGCCAAGGATTTTATAGCCTTCAAAGTATGAGACACTGATTTTATTTTCAACTTCTAGCTCATCAAACATAAAGGCTGCAGACAGTTTTGGATACCTAACAAGTGAGAGGATACTGTTTACAGTATTTCCTGAGAAAACTACCACTAGATGGTTTTAAACACCAACCAACCAAAAGATCATGGACAAAACTTTGGCAAGAAGCACGACAGTGAAATTGAGTACATTTAAATGCAAAACTAAGCTCATTGCTTGCCTCCTCTCCATGAGATGACAGCTGAAGTATATCTGTCAGAAGTAAGAAATCAAGAATGGAAGAATATGCATATTTCAAAATATAAAAGTAAATGCTAAACTTAAACCATCTTGTTGACAAAAATTAGATGCTATAGAAAAGCGAGTATGGACAAATACAGATAATGTAAGCCAGTTGAGTTATTGCTCACAGTAAGTAACTAACATAATCTGTTAAAAGAAAGAAGTAACTAAGGCCATGATAGTGAGATATTCTATAAATATTTATTTATATTTGGAACAAAAAATGCTGCTCTAAACATCAGAAAAACCACATTTCGAAAGCAAATAAAACAGACTGCATTGTGTAAAACCTTCACATTTATAAAAGTAAGCACACTGAGTAGGGACTCTGCCATACTAATACAAATAAACATAATTCACCTTTCAAACAAATCAGATTTTCAAATTAGATCACAATTGAAAACCAACTCTATGCTGTATCCAAGAGGCATACCCAGAACAAAGTAATTCTGAAATGGGGAAAAAAATGATGCTTGAAGAAAATCTAAAACGAAAAGAATCAGCAGTTATATGAATTTCAGACACGATGAGATTCAGGTGAAAAGCACAAAAATGGGCATTATGTAAGAATAATGGATATAGCTCATAATGAAATTTACAGTTATGGATACAAATACACCAAATAATGTAATCAGCAACTTCCTACAACAGACATCACAGAAGCTACAATAAGAAATAACAACTTGTCACTGGGAATTTTAATTCACCACCCCCAATGTATAAAAAATCAAAATGTCCACATCTCATAAGCTCATTAATAAATTTAACATCATCCCTATATATATGACACAAAGTTGGGTTTTGTTTTTTTCTGAAAAAAAAAACAGAAAAGAGATTATTAAATTCTCATAGAAATTAAGGACAGCCAAGAAAATTGTGAAAAAAGAAGAGCAAGGATGTGAGACCTGCCTTATCATCTTCTGAAACATATAGTGAACCCTTCATTAAATAACTAAAACAGTGTGGTTCTGGTCTATGAGTGCATAAACCAGTGGTACCGGTAGGAAGGTCCAGAAATAGGTTTTTTAGAATAAAAGAATTAGTAAAGATTAAAGTGGCATCTCAAATCCATCAGGAAAACATAGGTTATCTAATATAGGGTCTTGGAACAAATAAGTTGCTTTGAAAGAACAATCAGGGCTGAGAAAGGAGGCGAGAAAGATAAACTATAAATAGATTAAAGCTATAAATTAATGGAATTTAAAAAAACACTTAGCAAAAAGCTAGAGCAAATTCATATATAACCTTGTAGAGGAAGCCTTTTAAGTATGATTCAAAAATCTAGAAGCCACAAAAAGTTGATAAATGTGATGCTAAAAATAAAAACAAGAAATAAACCTGCATTTTAAAAAAGAGAAGCAGCCGAGTGCGGTGGCTCACACCTGTGATCCGAGTGCTTTGGGAGGCCGAGGCGAGCGGATCATGAGGTCAGGAGTTCAAGACCAGCCTGGCCAACATGGTGAAACCCCCATCTCTACCAAAAATATAAAAAAATTAGCCAAGGTTGGTGGCAGGCACCTGTAATCCCAGCTACTTGGGAGGCTGAGGCAGGAGAATCGTTTGAATCCAGGAGGTGGAGGTTGCAGTGAGCCAAGACCATGCTACTGCACTCCAGCCTAGGCAAAAGAGCAAGACTCCATCTAAAAAAGAATAATAATAAATAAGAGAAGCAAAGTTAAAATAATAACACTTGAGATAAAATAGCTTCAACTAATACCACCTAGGACTAATGTCCTTAGTTGATAAAGAACTTCTCAAATCAGAAAGAAAATTACTATCTGCTGGGAAAATGAGCAAATCACAAAACCAGACAGTTCATAGGAAGAGAAACACGTTGCTTAAATGTACAAGAAGATGCTCAATTTTATTCAGAATAGAGAAATGCCAAAAAAATATTTCAAGATTACATTATCACATCATTTTAGCAAACACTTCAAAGATCAACAACACACTATCTGTGAGGCTGTGGAAAAAAAAGGCAGTCATATACTATGCTGTGATACAATCCCTGTGGGAGGGGAATCTGGCAACAGCTATCAAAACTAGACTCCACAGTCACACTCTGAGAAGGTATCCTTCAGAGATGGCTGAACATAAACAAAATAATGTGTGCCGGAGGTTTTCCACCACAACATTCCAAAAGACTGGCAAAAATCTAAGTGTTTGTGGTAATTAGGCAGCATGAATAAATTATGTTAAATAAAGATGGAATAATCTGCAATGGACAAAAGGAATGAGAAAGCTCCTTTAGTCCTGATATAGAAAGATCTTTAAGCTGTAAGAAATGGGAATGAGCAGCATTCAGAATAGTGCATATAGTGTGTATCTGGCTATTCTCCATTTATCTCTATCCAGATTGATAATTCACTGCCCACCCCCAACCCTTCCGTGTCTTGCTCTCTGTGCTGAAAGCATGACGGATCTGAATTGCATCAACAGGGCTTGCTTGCCATCTCACTTCCAGTGGGTTTGGTAAATGGGGGGTCATATGCAGGTGTGTGGGAAAAGAGGGAAGTCGGAGTATTTCTTTTCCACATCTCTCCACCGTACTGCCAAATATCTGGCAATGATTTCATCTAACAACAACTACAACCCCTGCCTTGGAGGCAGCCTTCCTCCATGACTCCAGCTGTCCCATGGCTCTGGTAACTATCTAATCCCCTTTACCGGACCCCCTCCCAGGTCTAGGGAAAGTAAATTTTCCAACTAGTCTCTGGGTGTCTCAGCTTTGTGTTTCTTTAATACTGCTAACCTCTATAAAAATTCATTTTATTAAATCTACTCAGTAGAACTATCTTAGTTGAATTCTGTTTCCTGCTGGGGCTCTGATTTATGTGACATGCTATCTTTCACATAAGAATAAAAGAAAAATAATTGATTAGTGTTTGCTTCCATTTACATAAAGAAATATTGGGGAAGGGTACACAATGGTTCAATGTGAGTCTGACCTTCAGGAGGTGACGGATAAATAGGAATAGGGGCAAGATTATTCATTCACATCCTTTTTGTAGCATTTTAATTGTTAAAATAGTACATAGGAATGTACAATGTTCTTTAAACACAGAACAAAAAAAAGAATATATGTAGGATTATACAGGGTAATAAATCAAGCTTGGTTAAGGAAAAATAATAAATCTGTTCTCCAGATATTGATAGAAAACAATCTCCCAAGATGTAAGTGGAAAAAATATGTAGAAAAATGTGTATAAAATATTTCTATTTGTGAAGAACAAAGGAAGGAGGGTAAGAGAAAGAGGCAGAAAGAGGAAGAGAGAGAGGGGGAAGACTGAATAGGCATATACACTTATATGTGCATAGAATATCTCAGTAAACAAGAAACACCTAACACTGAATACCTGGAGGAGAGGAATTAGAAGGAATAGAAAGAATTTTTTTTACCTTCTATCCTTTCATGTTTAAAAAGAAGTTTACTGTGCTCATTATGTTTCCAATTAATAAAAATTAAGCCAAATAATTAAAAGAACAAAAATGCATGTAACAAATTAGCATTGTCTTGAAACTTGGCATACAGTCCTTTTTGGATATTTTATATTTTAGTGGAAAACTCATTCCAAGTCAGAAAGTATGAAACCAGAACACCATTGTTCTTACAAAATGACTCAAAATCATCATCCAATTGGAGTATTTTCACAGGAAAGGAAAGTTGTTTTTTGTAATTTTCATGTGTTACATTCCTTTTCACCTCAATTTTTACAGGAAACTTCAAATGCAATTTCTGACTATCCTCCACAGTCAATTGCGAGGCATTAGGCAATTATGAACTGACTGAGATTGCATCATTGAAAATTTCACCAAAAAACAAAATTTAGCAAAGGGTAGAACTGAACGGGTTAGGTTGTAAAACACAACTGGTCTGTGGCAACATTCCCCATGTGGGTTTATTCTCATCACCTGGTTAATTGACTTAAAAAGTAAAAAAGTGTGGGGAGAAACAGTAAAGCTATAAGATTGTATCATATAAATTGAAAGGTTGCTTTTACTTTTGATGGAATGTTTTCTTTTACTGAACTCAGCCTAACTAGTTTGCCAGTAAATTCTCAAAGCTGGTTTGGGACTGCCTCAGTAGTTTCTTTATCCTAGAAACAAAACAACGTAACAGGGCTAAATCAGTTGGATTATTTTAAGTTCTTTTCTTTTCTGATAAAAAAAGAAAAGAAAAAAGAAAATTCTCCTTGTGTACCTTTCTGCCTCAAAATCTATTACATCTATTAAATGTCTATTTGTTGTATTAAATATTAAGGCCTATTATCTTATAATATGTATAGAAGAGCTATTGTTGAAATAAATAAATGGTGATAGGGCCAAGTGTATTTCATTGAGATCCACAGTGCACAAATTCTAACTGCATATTCCAGCAGGATGATAACTACTCCAGTTTATAGCATACTTCTCAAACAATTATAATTAATCCTAAAATATGGAATTCCATCTGAAAGTAAATTTAAGATCTTTTGTACTAAGAAAAGAACTCTAATTTATCTAATGTCAGCTTGATTTTTGAGCAATTCATTAAATGCTTTCAGTGTGCCCCTTATAGGCTTTAAACCAAAGTTCACTCTCAAATACTTCTGCTTCTCTGCCAGAAAAGAAAACACAAGTGACAAGAAAAGGGTTTTTTAACATTAAAAAAATTCATTAAGTAGCTTATGTTTATTTTAGGAAAAGAATATATGAATAAATCAATAAAATTACCAGAATTTCTGGCAATTTGTATTTTCTTTCTGCTCATCTAATTTTTTTCCTCCTTTTATAATAATCAAACCGGCTAGGAATATTTCACACAACCTTTGACAAGGCAATTTCACTTTTAGTAATTTATTGTAAGAAAATAATTAAGGTCGTGTACAAAGATTTGTTTACAAGATGTTCATGGTGGTATTTTTTATAACAGTGAAGAATTGATAACAACTTACATGTCAAAAATAGGGTATAAGTTTTAATGAATTATGATACATCCCAACAAAGGCATAGCCTTTTAAAAATAATGTTGCAGAAGACTACTGATTGCCTAAGAGTTATGTTCATGCTCCACTGTTTAATATAAAAGCAGGTTACAAAATACGATTCAAGTGTATATGCTTATAAATTTCAAAAACAAACAAAACCCTTTTCGAGGTCTGTTATCTGTTAGGTATCCTACCAGGTGTCAGGGACACAACAGTGAATAGGATAGAGATTTTTATCTTTCCTGGGGCTTCTTTTAGTCCGGACACAGACCAGTAAACATGCAATAACTATATAGTTTAAGATTTGTTGAAATATCAAGAAGCAAAATGAATTAACAACAGATTATAGGGGATGGAGGGGACAGGGAGTCAGAAGTTGGGGAATGGAGTATAACACTCCAGGATGCTTGCCCTGAACAGAGTGATTATATCAATTACCTATTTCTCCCTAAGGAGCCATCCCAAAATTCTGTGACTCACAACAACTGTGATTTATTTTGTAGTGGATTGGCAATCTCAGCAGTCCTTCTGCTGGTCTATCCTGGGATCACACGTGTAATGGTGGAAACCCAGTCTCCCCAGTGAAGCTGAAAGATGCTTTACTGTTTAATATAAAAGCAGCTGGCCAGCCAGATTTGGTGGCTCATGCCTGTAATCCCAGCACTTTGGGAGGCTGAGGTGTGCAGATTACTTGAGCCCAGGAGTTTGAGACCAGCCTGGGAAATACGGAAAAACCCTGTCTCTACAAAAAATTAGCCAGGCATGGTGGCACACACTTGTGGTCCCAGGTCCTAGGGAGGCTGAGGTGGGAGGATTGCTCAAGCCTGGGAGGCTGAGGTTGCAGTGAGCCAAGATTGTGCCACTACACTCCAGCCTGGGTAACAGAATAAGACCCCCCACCCTCAAAAAAAAAAAAAAAAGCAGATGGCCTCACTGATGTATCTGGCAATTGATACTGGCTACTGGCTTGGCCTCAGTTCTCCCTACGGCCTCACATTCTCCAGAAGGTCAGATGGGCCTTCTTCACAGCATGGTAGCCTGAATGTTTCAAGAAACTGAGAACAGAGTTTGCAATCCTCTAAGTCCTAGGCTGTACAGCTCGCACAATTTCCACCACACTCTATAGGTTAGGACCAACTACAAGACCAGCCAAGATTCGAGGGGCTGAAGATAAGGATATCATTTGTTAATGGGAGGAACAGTGGTGTTATATTGCAAAAGAGTATAAAAACAGGCTTGACTTACCATTATTGCAATAATCTTCCACAGTCAGGTTAAGGATGAAAAATGAAGAAGAGTAGGAAAGGGGTCCAGGAAGAGAAACCAGACATGAAAGTTCCCAAGGAGACTGAAATCACAACATGTCCAATGAAGAGGATAAAGTTCAATGGGGATTGAGCCTAGAACTGATGAGAGAAGAGAGAATCAGAAAAAAAATTATAAAGGTAGCTATTTTACAAAAGAGACAAGGAGGATAAAAAGATGATAGCTTGTGCAAAAGAAATATATTTTTAATGGCAGAGGAAGAGTTGGTTTTCAGGAGAATAAAAAAAAATTTGAAATTTAGAAGAAATCTAGAAAAGGGGTGGGGCATAGCAGCCAAGAACTTGGTCATTGTGCCACACAGAGCTGAAGGATCAAGATCAGGTTGACACTGCAGAAAAAAGATCCTTAGACTTAACTGCTAGATGGCCACTTCAATAACCCGACCTATTTCCAGGCTTAGATATCAGGAAAAGAAATATATATGGTACAATTATATTTTTATCTATTTTTGCTTTCTTATATTTTGAACTTTTCCTACCTTTGCACAATCACCCATTGATATGGTTTGGCTCTGTGTCCCCACCCAAATCTCATCTCGAATTGTAATAATCCCCACGTGTTGGAGGAGGGGCATGGTGGGAGATGACTGAATCATGGGGGTGGATTCCTCCTTTGCTGTTCTTGTGATAGTGAGTGAGTGCTCATGAGAGCTGATGGTTTCAAAGTGTGGCACTTCCCCCTTCAATCTCTCTTTCCTGCTGCCTTATGAAGAAGATGCCTGCTTCCCTTTTGCCTCCCATCATGACTGTAAGTTTCCTAAGGCCTTCCCAGCCATGGGGAACTATGAATCAATTAAACCTTTTTCCTTCATAAATTACCCAGTCTCAGGTAGTTCTTTATAGCAGTGTGAAAACAGACTAATACACCCATGATATCACTAATTAATATTTAAAAAGAAAGTACAGATATGTGTGTATATATTTTAATCATAAAAATTCTATAAAAGTTCTATATTTTTATACCTATATCCTTGTAACTTAATCAGTGCTTAGTCTTAGGGTCTAGAAGTAGACTGGCTCTATCAGATAGTAGATAAGACTTATTTCTAGAAAAGTGTGGCCAGTATATACTCTTCCAAGTAGCACATGAACACCTATTTTTTCCTACTCTTCAACCTTAAGCGTTAAAAATAAGTTTTGGTTAACTTTACAGGCCAAAACCCAGTATCACATTGTTTTAATAACTCTATGTTTTCATCCTAGTGAAGTTAAATTTTTTCAAAATGTTTATTGGCCACTTGCTTTTCTTGGAAAACAAATTACTGTTCACGCCTTTTGCCCATTTTAAAATTAAAATATTATTCACATAAAGAAACATTTTATTTATTAGCTGTATGTCACAGGGGTCATGTAGTTGTTGAGAACAGAAACCTCTTTAATCTATTTCAGGAATCAGCGAATTTATCGCTAGGAAAAGGGAAACCTAATGGAACCCAAAACTAGAATGTGGAACATGTCCTCCCAAGACCTAGAAAGTTGGCAAGCAGGTATTTCTGCTCACTCTGAGGCCATTGGCCTCTTCTGTTTCTCCTTTCATATCTGTTCCTTTCTTCTTTCCATAGACTAGTTTGCTTGATAAGACTGTTTGTATATTCATGAGATTTTATGTCCACAAGGCTTGGGGTTGCTATGAAGCCAACTCTGAGCCTCATTCTAAAAGGAATTGTAGTGTAAATGTTCTTGGAGGTGCTATAGCCAGCTACATATCTGTGTTTCCATGTTCCAATGTGTGAGGTTGAGAGCTTGACTCCTGGATCGTCCTGCTTGGAACTATGTTCACATCCCTTGTCCAATCAGACATAACTATAGAGTTCTGAAGCGGGGTGCCAAGAGTAGGGGTATGGTAGAAGTTCAGATGTCCCCTGCCTATTTAATTCATTTTCAAAGAAGGAAATGTGGACAGCCACACAAATCAACTGATAAATATCCTACACACCCCTATGGTTCTCATGTATGCTGCAAATATTTTTCTTAGTTCATTTCAATAGGAAGTTTTAAATTTTGATGTGATCACGCCTATTAGGTTTTTTTTAGCTGATCAAAATAATTTACTATTTTCACATGTTTAATTATATCTTTTTTTGAAAAATCTATTCCACTTATTTAAAATGACAATTTTTATATGTAAATATTTGTATATATTTGTCTTTATTCCATTTATTGGCATGACTCTTCTATATCAAGCCATGCAAGTATTCCCATGTTATCATTCTTTGTAAACATTTTCTTAACCATTCTAAACCATTTTTGTCCAGATGAATTTCACAACTGGCCACTATAAGCAAGACAATTGTTTCATTTGGAAGTCACAATAGTTCCAGCACTGAAGAAAGGTCTGACCATGTTGAATATATTAAAAGTCACCCTATATATTCATCTCAAACTTGCTTTCTTCCTAAGATACTGTAAAAGTATCTCATATGTATTACATATATTCAAAAGAGTGATATTTAATTACATATATTCAAAAGTAATTTTGAAAATGATTTTCTTCCCATGCATCAAAGCCCACATAAGCTGTGTGGTTCCACTATTTAGACAGTATATATCTTTAAACTCTAGAATCACAGTCAGTAGGGAGGATGTTCTTGCTTTAATAGGAATGCAGTAAATGAAACTGGAAAAACAGTGAGTTCTGTTTCCCAATCCATACACTTAGCATTGGATGAAATAGATAATATTTCAATTGTTATTCTCTCTCTCTCTCTCTTCATTGAGCATATGCAACTGAACTCATGGTTTGTTTGTTTTTTGAGATGGAGTCTCACTCTGTCGCCCAGCCTGGAGGGCAGTGGTACAATCTCGGCTCACTGCAACCTCTGCCACCCAGGTTCGAGTGATTCTCCTGCCTCAGCCTCCCAAGTATCTGGGATTACAGACGCCCGCCACTGCGCCCAGCTAATTTTTTTGTAGTTTTTAGTAGAGACAGGGTTTCACCATCTTGGCCAGGCTGGTCTTGAACTCCTGACCCGTGATCCACCTGCCTCAGCCTCCCAAAGTGCTGGGATTACAGGCGTGAGCCACCGCGCCTGGCCGAATTCATGTAATTTAAATACTTGTTTGATAGGATTCCCCTGTACTGGTTATTTTTTTTAATCTAGTCTTACTATACTTGCTACAACTTTCAGCATAATATTAAAGAACAGGCCTCTAATGGACATCCTTATAATATCTGCAGAGACAGTTTTGATATGAATGTAATTATTTGTACATTTTCAAAGTGAATTGAAGAAGAGTTATATTATTTAACCTGGAAAGCCAGGATAAATTCAGGTCTTGATGCATCATAAATGTATGATCTTTGGAAAGTTCTTTAATCACTCTGGGCTCTGGATATTAGCCTTCACAGTTCTCTCCACCTGGGATGCCCTTTCCTCCTGTCCTCCGCTAGCTCACCCAGATTCATCGCTGAAAACTCAAGAGTCCTCTCTGCTAAGAAGTCACCTTGGCCCCAACCATATTAAGAGCTCCTCCTCTGTGCTCCACCAGCTTTCGAAGGGTAGTGACCTTGGCTTGTTATTCTTTGTACCTACAACCTGTCATATAACAGCGCTCTTTAAATGTCATTTACTAATTTATTCATTAAATAAGGGAATTGTCTTTTATAACCTTTAAAGTCCCTTATTGTTCTAAAAGCCCAAATTATAATATCATAGAGATAATTTAGGTGTTAGAAATAGGTAGTAAAAACATGATGGTTTGTTCTTTAAATATTCAGATAACTTCCCCAGTTTATCACATAATCTTCTATTTAGAGATACCCTGTAACCATATGACATGAGAGAAAGAACATTAACCTGATCAAAAGGCAAATGATCTTGTCCAAATCCCACTATTTCTCAGCTGTATGAAATTGTACAAATCACTTAACTCACCCTGATCCTCAATTTCTGCATCTTTCAAGTAAGTATGATGATTTCTGCTCTGCCTGTCTTGTAAACTTGCTGTGAAGAACTGAGAAAATATAGTGAAAGAAATTTCACCCTGCACTCTTCAAATATAATGCAGAATTAAGACTCAATTAAAATGTAACATCAATTATGTCTGATTCCCATAAATATGCTACTGCATTGAGAAAAATAATATCATTTATTCTCATATTACAGCTACTTATTATAAATATTTAGTAGAAAGCAGAAAGTCACCCTGCTCATGCTAAATAATCTCAACTTCAACAGAGTTTTGTCAGTCACTTCTAATAAGACCGCAGCCAAGGAGCCGCCTTTTTAATCGCTTTGAAAGAGAAAGCGATCAGAATGCCTTTCTCACGTATATCCCACAGTAACATTTTACCCCCAGAATACATGGTATTGGTCTTTGATGAATCACTTCTTTTTTAAACCTAGAAAATATGATTGTCTTAGTTCTTAGTTACACATTTGAATAGAAAGTCCCCCCAAAAAAATTCCCCAATCTGTTTCTTTGCCTTTGCTTAAGACAGCTAGATTGTTTAAGATAAACATGTGTCCTGTTTGTTGAGACAAATTATTCCTCTGTCACCCAGCCAAGAGTGCAGTGGAGTGATCATAGCTCACTACAGCCTTGAACTCCTGGGCACAAACCATCCTCCTGCCTCAGCCTCCTAAGTAGCTGGGACTACAGGTGCATGGCCACCAGCCCTGGGTAATCTTTTTATATTTTGTAGAGATGGGGTCTCACTATATTGCCCAGGCTGGTCTTAAACTTCTGAGCTCAAGTGATCCTCCTGTCTCAGCCTCCCCAAGTGCTGGGATTATAGACGTGAGCCACTGCACCCAGCCTCACGTGTCCAGTTTATTGAGCAGATGGTTTTAGTAGGGCACAAAAAAAATGACTCTTCTTTTTTTACCACTGCTTTTCAAGTAAGTACACCAGATCTTTCTCAACCACTGAAGAAGGTCTGTCAAGTCAATGCAGTGGCTTCTCCTGTCAATTTTGGGATTTGCAGCAGTATCCTTTCAGGTGTTAAAAAGAACAGTGGGATTTCAATCAAAATACTCATCTCACATCTTAACAGCCTCCCCTTACACACGGCTCAGAGCTGGGAAGCCTGCAGCAGTACAGGGGCTGGTTCCTTTCTCTCCCTGTTCAGTCTCACTCTCTGCTGCTTCTGGCTTCCTACTCTGGGGATTGCTATGTAACAAATCACTCCAAATTTAAATGTTTATCATAACAGTCACTTATTTTGCTTATTAATTTCTTCTATGTGGAACCATCCAGGGCAACCCCAAATGGGATGATTCTAAAGATTGGGGGCTGGGATCAACTAGAGGCTTCTCTCTCAGATGTCTGGCCCATGCTTCCACGTTCCTCTAGAGTTGGGAAAGAAGGAGACAAGAACTATCTCGACTATAATCTTGTCTTGATGACTTCATTGTGACTGGTGCCTAGATGTAAATTATTTTGCTTATGGGCTCTCAGAGTCCCTTTCCATTAGGGACCCCTGTGGTCCCTCTTCCTGAGCCAAATGATGTCCTCTTAAGCTGCTTCCCCGTGGCGTCCCCTCAGCCCTCGTGTCCAATGGTACAGCACTCACAGCCTTTTCTGCTGGGGTTACCAGGTCCCCCCGAGGAAGGCACACCTCTTGGGCAGGTTATTTGTGAATGTCCTTCCAAATCTAGTCTATTCTTGCCCAGAGGGGAGCTCAATACTTTTGTTCTGCCAAACTCTGGAAACAGACTACTCTCTCGGAGTACCCTCTTATATTGTCAGCAGGAACAGATCCGGCCAGCCCTTCACCATGACGTCTTTTAAATGTGATGGTCAAACACCGATCCTCATACCCCGCACTTATCCCCAAAACTCCAGAAGATGCCTCTTACATTTTTCTGAAGGACTCAGCACACCTTGCTCTGGACCCATGGTGGCACTAGACCCCTGGGTTTCCGCAGCTCAACAACATGCAGTCCAAAAGGAAGCTAGTCAGGGAGATGTTAGTCTCCCCTTTCCCCACACAGAAACACCCCATGGGTGGGTCTCTGAAAGACCTCTCTCTTGCTCTGAGGCCAGGGAAGCAGAAACGGCACTGTCACGATGCTTTTTAGAGGAATCTTCACTCTGCCTCTCAATCACTCCTTGGTATTCGATATGTCCTGGAGGCGGCTGATGGCTTGTGGCCACCTCCCATATGCTGCCCCTCTTTTCGGAATGTGGTAAAGCTTGTTACTATCATTCTTACTTTTGGGGCTCCAGTGCTCAGAAGCCCTGCAACTGTAAAAATGGTACATTTAACATCCGTTCCATGGGCATCAAAAATTACAATAATGATGCAACCACTGTGATCAGCATGAAGGACTCATGAGATAATAATCACGAACCTTTTTTTTTCTCCTGTGGTCCCATTAAAAGTGTCCTATGGGGTCCCAGTCTCACCCTGGCCCTGTGGTAAAAATTCAAGCAGTCTCATGACATTTCTGTTTTTCGTCAGAAATGGAAGATCCTCAAGTCTGTAATTAATCAACCTATCACAGGGAAGCAGTCACTACTACTCAGAATTGTCCCCCTCTCCCAGCTCAAATGTGCTGCTTTAGGATGGGTTGGAGGGGGAGGGGATTGGGGATTGGCTGCTTCCATTTTTCTTTGTACTTCTGCCTCACTTTTCTTTCTAATTCAGTTTCTGACCCCTCCAGATCGAAAGGGCAGGAACATGGCAGTAAATTTCTTCCTCGAAAAAAATACCATCTTGAGCTAGCATTGTGATCCACTGGCCTGGCCAATGTTGAAATCCGACCTTCTCTGATTGGTAGAGTTGCCAGATAAAATGCGAAACAACCAGTTAAATTTGAACTTCAGAAAAACAACATAACATTTTCATATAACTAAAAAGTATTTGTTATTAATCTGAAACTCAAATTTTACTGAGTATCCTTGATTTTTATTTGCTAAACTTGTTGACCCTACAGTGGTAGAGTCCTCATGGGGAATCTTCAGAGGTGCTTCTCACACCCCCGCTGCTGGAGTTCTAATACCCAAAGTTCCCTTGGGGATGGGGGTTGCATCTGTATTCCAGCTCGTTCCTGACTCTACCCAGACCTTCCAAATCTGTTCTGCTGTGGTCTGCTCACCTCAACAGGAGGCTCTGTACACTAGGGACCACATCTAGCCCAGCAAAGCCCATGAGCAGGAGGTCCACTCCCAAGGCAATGAGCTCTCCTTGTGCTCCTGCCATAGCCATCAACCCTTTTAGAAATTCAAGTGTAGATCAGACTTGAGTCCACCATTTCGCCCAGGGCCAATGGACACAAATTTCTCCAAGCAGTCTCTTAGAAAGCTCATTTTCCTGGCCCATTTCCTATCCTGATATGATCACTTGAACACACACAACTAGCACCTACCACATACACCTCCCAAACATACCCACAGCCCTGGCTCGGGAGAATAGAAATGACAGGAAACCAGGTTAACGAAAATCATCCATTAAAAACACATACATACACACTTGTAAATATTCAAACTTAAATACTTTTTGTTTCCAAAGCTACGTTTTACTTCAAGGAGTTATGCAGAAACACAGAATGGAAGAATTGGCAAGCCAGGTTTTTATTCAAATTTATTTAATGAGTTAAAAAAAATCTCCAAATGTAAATTAGTAGGGAGATGTCTGATTAAACTGGACTAGTGACAGCACATGGCTGGCATGCGGGTCCACCCTGCCTGCTTAGATGCATTTTTTTGGCAGGAGCCTTGGGAAAGGTTGGAACTTTGACAGGATAGAATCTGTGCACTTCAGAATGTCTGCACATCTTTTCTGTGCGGTCACACTTTTGTAACTATGGAGAAGTAGGCTGTGAGATATCACTATCTTTAATTCCAGCCTACATGCTTCAGAAAAAGCAACCCTATACAAAAAACTGAAAAGCATTTTCACAAAACTGGAATCTAATCAGAAAAAGAAAATCCAAAACATTATTTTTGCTTCAAGCTTATATAGGGTGCAATGCAAAAGGTCAGTGTTTTCTTTTTTTCCATTTAAATGATGATGTACAGAGATGGTTTAAAATAATAGAAATGCTTACAGGGATCCTTGTGCTTGTTGCGAAAAGACTAAAACTTCATCATATTGGGCTGTAGGATATTATTTTAAGCACATGAGTTGGCCTATCCAATCCCAAGGCATAGTGGCATGAACAGGAGTTCCTCATTCATTCTCTATTTAATACCCTGGTTCCCACATCTGCCTTTAATGGCAGTCTCTAACCTTCATACCCTTTCTAAGAACCCAGGTCTCAGAACCCCAGGAACTATTAGCCTCCTTCACTGCACCTTCTCCACTCAATCAAAACCTACACATTCAACGTTCCATTGCAGGAGGGCACTATATGTGACAACAAAGCCTCACTGTTAATAAGCTACACTCAGCCAAGCTGTATGAGCAACCACATCCTCTTATTAAATACTTCTTGTCCCAGGTAACATTTTTATTTTACTAACTCCCTCAAGCCTTTAATATCATTGAATCATTGGGGCAAAGTGATTTACTGTTACTGCTTAAGTGATTCAATATTCCTGATCATTACCTCTGTCCTCATTCGTGGACAAATGTTTTGGGTCACATCTTGGGGAATCACACTGATTGAACAATATTTTCTCACATTTACCAATTTGCTAATTAAAAAGCAAAAAACAATGTAGTTTCATCAAACTTCTTTTTCTCTTGACGAAGTAGTTGTAGCTAAATGAATAAAATAGTTTTCAAATTAAACATGAACCTAGTCTTTGAGAAACAAGCTGGATTATAGGAATAAATATGACATGGTACGGGAAATGGGAGGTGACTCACAGCTGCCACAATTCCATCATCAACATTGTCAGGTGCTTGTCCCTGAACAGGACATTCTAGTCCACCTAATTTAGGTTCAGGGCAGGCTCAGCCCCCAGAAATGATTTTGTTCTCCCTTCATCAGAAATAGCCTTGCCTGCTGAACAGATGGGAGAGACCATAACTGTGATATCAAGGCATATGGTTTTGAGAACAGATAGGAGTAGTAATTGCAAATATTAGTACATTGTCTTTCAGGTTTTCATGAAAATGATACACATTCATGTCAATGGGCAAAAATAACAGATAATATTTTCAATCATCTCAAAACCTACTTGGATAAAATCAACTGATTATAAATTAGTTAGCTTGCATTCCTAAAGTAAACTATGCCATCTGCACCACTAATTTGATAATAGGATAAAAGAAATTAGGTTGGTCCTCATGGAAACCAGATTCTTCATTCATTTGTTCATTCATTCATTGAACAAATGCATGTTAAGCAGTGAGTATATGTCAAGCACTATGCTGGATTTGTGAGATAAAACAGTAAGCAAGTTGTTGTCTGGTCTGAAGGAGCTAATAATCTAATGAAAGAATACATATAAATAACCTGGGAATTACAATGAAGTGGGATAAGCACCAAGACAGACGAGACCATGGGAACCCCTAGAAGGGGCACCCATTCCTATCCAAGATGAGTTGCCTGAGACAGTTATCAAGGAGTGATATCAAAGCTGAAATCTGAATTAATGTATAGTATTAGCCAGACAAAGAGCAAGCAGCTGAGAGGCAGTATAGTGGAGAACAGTTTATATATGTCAAAGACATAGAAGAGATAGAGACAGAGACACAGATAAATAGAGAAAAGAGATTCTGAGTAGTATGATGTATTAGCAAGGGTCTCCCAGAGAAACAGAACCAATAGGATGTATAAATATGGAGAGAGATTTATCAAAAGGAATTAGCTCATACAATTATGGAGGCTGAAATGATCCAAGATCTACAATCAGCAAGCTGGACACCCAGAAGAGCCAATGGTACAGTTCCAGTCTAAGTATGAAAGCCTGAGAACCAGAAGAGCTGATAGCGCAAGTTCCAGTCTGAAAGCTAACAGGCTTGAGACACAGGAAGAGCTAATTTTTCAGTTTGAGTCCAAAGACAGGAAATCACCAATATCTCAGCTTAAGGTAGTCAGGCAGGCAGAGTTCCCACTTAGCCTTATTGAGGTATCCAATTGACTGGATGAGGCCCACAGACATGAGGGAGGGCAATCTGCTTTGCCCAGTCTACTGATTCAGTTGTTAATCTCATCCAGAAACAGCCCCATATACATACCTAGAATAATGTTTGACAAAATGTCTGGGCACCCCGTGGCCCAATCAAGTTGACACATTAAATTTACCATTGCATATAAATTATTTGCATTCTTAATTTGTCACAACCATCAGATACATTACAGTTATGATGTTGATATATGTTAATGCAACTATTTTTTTCTCCATCCATTATCTGGAAAGAAGAGGGAAAAATGATGTTTAAGTAATGAAATGTCCTAATTTGCTTAAAATTCTGATTATGGGCTTCTAATTGTTACAGAATCATGGCTATGTTATTTGTCAACATTTAAAAGATTTCAGTACCCTGTGGTGCTTCTGCTCTTCATTTTGAACAGTTAAGAACAATGTACCAGGTAAAGACAGGGCATTCTGTGCAGTCAGAGGATAAGGAATCAAGATTTGGATGTTCCAAATCTTGAACCTTATCTTAACAGATAAGAACCAATCTTAGTAGTGTTAGTAGTATCTTAGAACCAAATCTTAGTAGTGTTCCCAACTAGCGTCTTGCATCTCTTCAAATCAGAGGATGTTACTGGGGACTTGTTTCAGTGCCCCCCGGGGTTCCCAGGGTAAGATCTGAGGTAGGTAGTTGACCCACCCAGATCAGATAGATGACCCCTAGGTGGCAGTATTGGCCACTTACCTATTCCTACCAATCAGAATATCAGCTTTTTGTCCAGCCAAAATGCGTTTGAAATCACACACGATGTAATTTACAAAATAAAGTTTCACAAATAATTATTTATGGTAATATATTGACTTTAAAATAGACTACCAGAATAGAACCTTGGTTAAAACAGAATGGGGTAAACTCTACACTTGTTATCCAAAAATCTATTAGAACTCAGCATTACTTTCACGTCCTGGTTTAGATTGAGAGGAATGCGTTAGAACAGATCACCCTGAATTACATTCTATGCATCTATTTGAGTCACAAAACTTAAAATAGATATTACATATACATATGTATTTTTATATACATATACATGCATCTATAAACATAAAATGCATAGGCTATATATAAATTTAGTGTCTAAATTATATAACTAAAGTGTTTCATATCCTAAAGTTTTGTGTTTGTTTTGATCCTGCAGAGCATTGAAAATTGTTGCTTTCCCAAAAAAAAACCTTCAGAGAGCAACTGTGCACACACCAGCAGCCAAGCTGTTTATTAGGCTAAGAGTGAATTCAGGAGAACTTTTTAAAAGATAATCAATGAAAGGTGAAGATAATACGAAGGCAGCAAGTGTGTAACCCTACTAAGACTCTGCAAACACCCTAGACAAGACCCTTGGAGAAGAACATTTCTATGTACTTATACTTATCACAGATGCCTTGCACATTCTTCACTGATACTCTCCTATGATGTGCCACACAAAAGGGCTGTAGCAGGTTTGTCACAACTTGAAATTCTCCTCCTTTTATCCTGAGGGGATTGTGAAGCTCACGTGGTTTGGGTAAAGAATCTACAATCAAAATCTTTTTCTAAGTGTCTGTGGCTGAATAAAAAGTAATAATATATTTTTAAATGAGCATTTAAAGCAAAGCCAATTGCTAAGATTATGGCTGAAAATGGATGTTATCTACTATGTTTATATTAACTTATTTCTATAGAGCATTTCTATAGGGGGTTTCTGAGTTAGTAAAGATAGTACAGAGATAAAAAAAGGAACTTAATGAAACCAAAATTTATACCCTAGAAACAAGATAAAATGTTCTGTGCCATCTGTAAGAAGGCTGTTCAATACTTTTACTCTTTACTGCATCAAAGGCACAGCAGCATTTGTTTCCTCCCCCTTTGGGAGGGACAACAGTCAACAAAAAAACTGGTAATAAAATCAGGATAACAGCAAAATTATATATACACATATATAGTTTAGAAAAAGGAAAGGAACACAGGCATTTATGAATCTAGGTTTGAGAAAACCTGCTAAAGTTCAAAGATGAATCAGTTAAATTGTTTTAGGTTCTAAATAGTTTTCATGGAAATGAGCACAAAGGGGAGAGCACGGCTAAGGACTAACAATACAGTCAACGAGGGAGGCAGGTTTTGTTCTATCATTTTTCTGTTGCTCTTCCTGTAGGAGGAAGAACGGCTCCTTCAGCACGAGTGCCAGAGTGAGCAGGCCTGCACAGCAGGGCCAGAGCTCACCCACACACAAGGAAAGCTGGAAATAAAACTTTGTTTGTAAGACACTGAGATTTAGAGACAGTTTGCTATGCAGTAGAGTCAAGAGAAAGCTGGCTGATGAAACCCTGATTGGAAAACACAATCATGGGCTTGATACTACGAGGAGGTCTAGAAGGAATGTATCCAGTGTAGATTTTCCCATAACCTTTATTCTAACTTAAATAAAAGGATAACGCTACAATAAAAGTGCTATTTAGAAATCAGGTTGAAATGTGAAAATTCGAGATTTTTGGAAACATAATTCAAACTATGAAGCAATATAGATGCATTTTTTCTAATATGGCAAATAGAATACATATATTATATATTATTTATATATATTTATAAAATATAAATTGTATATATAAAATATAAATATATATATATATATATTTTTTTTTTTTTTTTGAGACAGAGTCTCGCTTTCTCGCCCAGGCTGGAGTGCAGTGGCGTGATCTCGGCTCACTGCAAGCTCCACCTCCCGGGTTCACGCCATTCTCCTGCCTCAGGTTCCCGAGTAGCTGGGACTATAGGCACCGGCACCACGCCCAGCTAATTTTTTGTATTTTTTAGTAGAGACAGGGTTTCACCATGTTAGCCAGGATAGTCTTGATCTGCTGACCTCGTGATCCGCCCGCCTCGGCCTCCCAAAGTGTTGGGATTACAGGCGTGAGCCACCGCGCCCGGCCAGAAAGAAATATTTTACTTGTTACCCTAAACTCTGGAGCCATTGGCACAGCACAAAGGAGTTTAGATTGGCAAGAAATACTCTAGTCCAGACCCAAGAGTGGCTATGAATAGTGCCTCAGTCTATTTCTGATAGAGGGATATTAAAGTAGCCAAGTATAATAGTGGATTCATTTTCTTTCTTCTTACAATTCTATCAGTTTTTTCCCAGCGTATTTTGACACTCTGTTGTCAGGTACACACACATTAAGGATTGTTGTGTCTTTCTCGGAGTATTGACCCTTTTGTGATTATGTAATGCCCTTTTTTCTTTCTGATAACATTTTTTGCTTTGAAGTCTGCTCTATCTGAAATTAATATAGTACACTCCTGCTTTCTTTGATTAGTATTAGGTTGGTATATCTTTCTCTATCCCTTTACTTTTAATCTATATGTGTTTTTAAATATAAAGTGGATTTCTTGTAGAGAACATATAGTTGGGTCTTGTTTTTTGATCCACTGACAACCTCTTTTAATTGTGTATTTAGATTATTGACATTGAAAATGATTATTGATATAGTTGGAATAATATCTACCATATTTGTTATGGTATTCTATTCCTTGTTCTTCATTTCTACTTTTGTCTTCTATACTTCTTCTGCCTTCTGCGGTTTCGAGTATTTTGTGTTTTAATTTTCTGTCCTTTCTTGGCATATCAATACTTTTTACTCTTCTAGTGGTTGCCCTAAAGTTTGTAATATACAGATGATATGCATTTGACTTAGTTTTTCAACTTTACAATAGTAAATATATATATTCAGTATGTATTGAATTTGTATAACTTCATTAATTACATGAGCTATTCAGCATTTTATTATAAATTAGGCTTTGTGTTAATTTTGCCCAACTACAGGCTAATGTAAGCGTTCTGAGGATATTTAAGGTAGACTAGGCTAAGCTATGATGTTCAGTAGGTTAGGTGTATTAAATGGATTTTTGACTTATGAAATTTTCCATTTATGATTGGTTTACTGAGACATGACCCCATCATAAGTCAAGGAGCATCTTTACACTTACAGCTAATCTAAATCTGCTTTCAGTAACACAATGCTGCTTCATAGATACTGCAAGTACCTTATAATAACAAAATATTTCTAATTCCTCGTTCCTGTCCCCTGTATCACTGTCATTTGCTTCACTCGTACATAAGCCTATGTGTACACAAGCATTCATAATTGAATACATTGTTGCTATTTTGAGCAGTTATCTGTTAAGGTTTTTATTTTGTTTTCACTTATTCTCAATGCTCTTCAGTTTTTTAATTTTTAATTTTGTTAATTGAAAGATCAAATTGTATATATTTCTCATGTACAACATGACGTTTGGAAGTACATATACATTGTGGAATGAGTACATCTAGCTAATTAACATGTGCATGACCTCACAGTTTTTTTTTTTTTTTGTAGTGAGAACAATGTACATTCACCCTCTTAGCGTTTTTCCAAGAATACATTGTTAACTGTGTTGTATCATCAGCAGATCCCTTGAACTTATTTCTAACTGAAATCTTGCATCCCTTGACCAACATCTCCCCAACTTCATCCCCCGACATCCCCCTCCAATCACCTCCTACCAGCCTCTGGTAAACATCATGCTACTGTCTACTTCTATGAGATCAACTATTTCAGCTTGCACATATAAGTGATATCATGCAGTATTTGCCTTTCTGTCCCTGGCTTATGTCACTTTAACAAAATGTTGTCTAGGTTCGCCTATGTTGTCATGGATAGGATCTGTTTATATGGCTGGGTAATATCCCATTGTGTATCTGTACCACATCTTTACCCATTCATCCATTGATGGACACTTATATTGATTTCATGTCTTGGCTATTGTGAATAATTCTGCAATAAACATGGGAAGTGCAGTTATCTCTACAAAATACTGACTTCAGTCAGGCATAGTGGCTCATACCTGTGATCCCAGCACTTTGGGAGGCTGAGGTGGGAGGATTGTTCGAGCTCAGGAGCTCAAGACCAGCTTGGGCAACATAGAAAGAGCTTGCCTTTACTAAAATTAAAAAAAATTAGCCAGGCATGGTGGTGCACACCTGTAGTCCCAGTTACTTGGGGTACTGAGATAGGAGAATCACTTGAGCCCAGGAAGTTGAGCCTGCAGTGAGCCCTGATCATGCCACTGCACTCCAGCCTGGGCAACAGAGAGAGACCCTGTCTCAAAAAAATAAAATACTGATTTTGTTTTCTTTGAATATGTATTCACTAGTAGGATTGCTGTGTCATATGACAGTTCAAGTTTTAGTTTTAGAGGGAACCATCATACTGTTTTCCATAATGGCTATACTAATTTACATTCTCACCAGAAGTGTGTGTGCATTCCTTTTTTCTACATCCTCACCAACAGTTGTCCTTTGGGGTTTTTTGTTTTGTTGTTGTTTTGGATTACAGATATCCCAATAGGTATCAGATGAAATCTCATTGTGGTTTTAATTTGCATTTCCCTGATGATTAGTGGTGTTGAGCTTTTGCTGTGCAGATTTGTAGTTTGATATAATCCCATTTGTCTATTTTAGCTTTTGTAGTCTGTGTTTTTGGGGGCATATTCAAAAAATCATTGCCTAGACCAATGTCATAAAGGTTTTTCCCCATATTTTCTTTTAGTAGTTGCATAGTTTCAGGTCTTACACTTAAGTCTTTAATCCATTTAGAGTTGATGTTTGCATGCGATAAGAATCTAATTTCAATCTTTTGCATGTGACTATCCAGTTTTCCTAACATCATATATCAAAGAGGCTGTCTTTTCTCCATTGTGTGTTCTTGGCATCTTTGTCAAAAAATCAGTTGGGTATAAGCGTGTGGAATAATTTCTGGGCTCTCTATTCTGTTCCATTGATCTGTATGTCTATTTTTATGCCGGTGCCATGTTGTTTTTGTTGTGATAGCTTTATAGTATATCATGAAATCAGATACTGTGATGCCTCCAGCTTTGTTCTTATCATTCAAAATTGCTTTGGCTATTCAGGGTCTTTTGTGGTTCCATACAAATTTTAGCATTGTTTTTCCTATTTCTGTAATGAATGTCACTGGTATCTTGATAAGGATTACATTCAATCTATAGATCACTCTGGGTAGTATGGACATTTTTGCAACATTAATTCTTCCATTATCATTAACACGGGATATCTTTCCATTTATTTGTGTCTTCAATTTCTTTCATCAGTGTTTTATACTTTTCATTGTACAAATCTTTCACCTCTTTGGTTAAATGGATTTCTAAGTATTTTTGTATTCTATTGTACATTTGATGATTTTCTTGATTTCTTTTTTAGATAGCTCACTGTTAATGTATAAAACCCTACTGATTTTTATATGCTGATTTTGTATCCTGCAAGTTTATTGAATTTATTTAGGTTCTAACAGTTTTTGGTAGAGTCTTTGGGGTTTTTTTGTATATAAGATCATGTCCTCTACAAACAAGGAAAATATAACTTCTTCCTTTCCAATATGGATATATTTTATTTATTTCTCTTAATTACTCTGGCTAGGACTTCCAATACTACGTTGAATAGAAGTGGCATGTTAGCTGTGGGCTTATCACATGTGGCTTTTATTACGTTGAGGACCATTTCTTCTATACATACCCAACTTTTTGAGAGTTTATCATGAAAGGATATTGAATTTTGTCTCACTGTTTTTCTGCAACCACTGAAATGATAAGTTTCTTGTGCATCATTCTGTTATTGATTTTGTTGAACAATCTTTGCATCCCTGAGATAAATCCCACTTGATCACAGCAAATGAACTTTTTAATATGCCATTAAATTTGGTTTGCTAGTATTTTGTTGAAGATTTTTGTATTTATGTTTATCAGAGATATTTGCCTGTAGTCTTTTTTGTTTTATCACGTCCTTGTCTATCTTTGGTATCAAGGCAATGCTGTCCTAGTAAGAAGAGTTTGGAAGTTTGGAACAGTTCAACTAGAATTGTTCGAGTAGAATTATTATCAGTTATTTAAATGTTGGTAGAATTCCACAGTAAAACCATCAGGTCCTGGGCTTTTCTTTGAGGGGAGATTTTTGTTACTGATTCAATCTTCTTACTCATTATTGGTCTGTTCAGATTGTCTATTTCTTCATGATTCAATCTTAAAGTATGCCAGAGAATTAATACATTGCTTCTAAGTTATCCAATTTGTCAGTGTATAATTGTTCTTAATAGTTTAAGATCCATTGATACTCTTCCTTACTTTATGTAGATCTAAGTGTCTGACCTTTATCACTTTCTTCTGTCTGAAGAATTTGTCAGCTTTTTTTTTTTTTTTTTTTTTTTTTGAGACGGAGTCTCGCTGTCACCCAGGCTGGAGTGCAGCGGCACGATCTCGGCTCACTGCAGGCTCCGCTCTTCGGGGGTCTCGCCATTCTCCTGCCTCAGCCTCCTGAGTAGCTGGGACTACAGGTGCCCGCCACCTCACCTGGCTAATTTTTTGTATTTTTAGTAGAGACAGGGTTTCACCGTGTTAGCCAAGATGGTCTCGATCTCCTGACCTCATGATCCGCCCGCCTCGGCCTCCCAAAGTGCTGGGATTACAGGCATGAGCCACCACGCCCGGCCTCTGTTAGCATTTTTTGCAAGGCATATCTACTGCCAATAAATTTCCTTTGATTTGTGTTTTAGAAAATATTTTTACTTTACTTTTGAAGCCTAACTGCAGGGTACAGAATTCTCATTGGTGGGAATCTTTTCTCTCAATTTTTTTTTTTTTTTTTTTTTTTTTTTAGAGACAGAGTCTCACTTTGTCAGCCAGGCTGGAGTGCAGTGGCACCATCTCAGCTCACTGCAGCCTTCACCTTCTAGGTTCAAGCAATCCTCTTGCCTCAGCCCCTCAAGCAGCTGGAGACTACAGACACATGCAGCCACACAGGGCTAATTTTTTTTTTTTTTTTTTTTTTTTTTTTTTTAAGTAGCAACGTGGTTTCATCCTGTTGTCCAGGCTGGTCTCGAACTTCTGAGTTCAAGCAATCCACCTGCCTTGGCTTTCCAAAGTGCTAGGGTTACAGACCTGAGCCACCATGCCTGGCCTTCTCTCAACACTTTAAGTACTTCATGCCACTCTCTTCTTGCTTGAATGGTGATATGGTTTGGCTGTGTTCCCACCCAAATCTTCTTGAATCATAGCTCTCATAATTCCCACGTCATGGGAGAGACCCAGTGGGAGGTAACTGAACCATGGGTCTGGGTCTTTTCCATGCTGTTCTTGTGATAGTGAGTAAGTCTCATTTATAAAATGGTTCTATAAAGGAGAGTTCCCCTACACACATTCTCTTGCCTGCCGCCAAGTATGACATGACTTTGATCTTCCTTCGCCTTCCACCATGGTTGTGAGGCCTCCCCAGCCACATGGAACTGTGAGTCCATTAAAATTCCTTTCCTTTATAAATTACCCAGTCTCAGGTATGTCTTTATTAGCAGTGTGAGAACAGACTAATACAAATGGTTTCTGAGGAGAAATCAGATGTAATTCTTATTTTCCTCCTTTAAGGGCAGGGGTTTTTTCCTCTGGCTTCTTTCAAGGTTTTTGATCTTCGATTCTCTATAGTTCAAAGATAAAATGCCTATAAGTTTTGTTCTGGCATTCATCCTACTTGGTGTTCTCTGCATCTCCTGGATCTGAAGTTTAGTGTTCGCCGCTAATTTGGGGAAATCCTCAGTTGTCCTTGCTTCAAATATTGTTTCTCTTCCTTTCCATTACACATGTTACACCATTTCTAGTTGTCCCACAGTTCTTAGACATTCTGTTCCGGGTTTTGTTAGTCTTTTCTCACTTTGCTTTTTAGTGTTTGAAGTTTATTGTCATGTCCCTGAGCTCAGTGATTCCTTCCTCAGCTGTGTCCAGTCTAATAATAAGCCAGTCAAAGGCATTCTTCATTTCTGTTACAGTGCTATTGATTTCTAGTATTTCTTTTCCATTCTTAGAATTTTCGTTTCTCTGCTTACATTGTCCATCTGTTCTTGCATGTTTTCTACTTCTCAAGAAAGCACTTAGGTTCTTTTTAAAATTCCTGGCCTGATAATTCCAACATTCCTTGCATATCTGATCCTAGTTGATTCTTTTTGAGGCTCTTCAAACTGTGTTTTTGCCCTTAGTATGCCTTATGACTTTTGTTAAAAGATGAACATTATATACTAGGTAGAAAGAACTGCAGTAAACAGGCTCATGGTAACGTGCTAATGTAGTGGTAAGGTATGAGAAAGAAAGAAGCATTCCATAGTTTTATAATAGTTTTCATTCTTTTCGTAAGTCTGTGAACTGCACTGGAGCTTCTTAGTTTTTTTTTTGTTTTGTTTTGTTTTGTTTTGTTTGTTCTTCTTAGGAAGGACAGAACAGTTAGAGAGAGCTGCAGGTATTTCTTCTTCAGGTAGGTTAGGCTCATGTAAAATAGCTTCTCCTGAGAAAAGGCTTTGCTAAGAAGAATTGAATGTTCTAGTATTTTTCAAAATGATTCCTTTTTTCTCTCCTCTTGTCAGAAGGAGGAGGGGATTTTTCTCTAATATCTGCTGAGAGAACCTGGTACCTCTAGGGGTAAAACTCATAAAAGTGTGGGGCTCCCCCATGACAGGGTCCCCATGGAGCTTTTAACGCTGAGTTATTCGCTTTGAGCATCCAGCAATTCAGATACAGTTGTGATTTCCCTACCTTGTCAAGGGTTCCTGTCATGTTATTTGCTCCGTTGAATTGTGATTCCCTGTATCCTCCTGTCTATCCAATGTTGAAGGCAGCAGTTTGTCCTGGGATCTCCTTTCTCTGACAGATCTAAGAAGGGCTGCTGATTTTTCCACTTGTTCAGCTTTTCTCTTATTGTTAGGATGCAGTGGCAATTTCTAAGCTTCTTACCTGCCAGAGTAGAAGCCAGAAGTATGTTTTGTTATTTTCAGTCTCAGCTTTGACTGATTTAAGCCAGGATGGTGGAACAGAAGAGGCTGTCCTGTGCTGGGCAGACTCAAGTGAGCAGCTATCACAAATATCAGCATCCTACCTGGTAGAAAGTGTCCAATTTCTAGAAACTATGTTTTAAATTTTTAAACCTATTTCAGTGGCAACAAATTTTACAGTCAACTTTTCCTAAATTGGTTAATCTTTCTTTTCTCTTTCCAATCCTTACTTTATCATTCCTATCTTGTTGGATATCTCCCCTGAGGCATTCTTTTTCCACAGAGACCTGACATCTACTCTGAACAATGAGTTCAGATGTGTAGTTTACCACGAGGCACACAAATACCCAAGTACTGTTGGGCTTCACAAGTATAAGGCCCCTGGTGACTGATGAGATCCGAATTAGATTTACTGTGGTCTTTTTCAATTGCTTGTACTTCTGGATCCAGAATGGTGGCTAAGAACACAAAAACTGGTGTAGCTGGGATTTGAACTCTGTCTTAGTTCAAATTCCAACTATCCCACTTAGAAGCAATTTGAGCAAGTTTTTTTAACGTTTCTATCTCCGTTAACATTATATAAAATAGGAATGATAATCTTGTCTGTCGCAGATTTTGTAAAAATTAAGAGTTAATATACATAAAGCTCCTAGGAGAACACCTGGCACACAATTTTAACTCTGATAGGACCTATTCAATAGACCATACCAGAGCCATGGAACTCTGGTAGACTGGGAAGGAGGTACAGTAATACCTGAAATATTGATCTCTTAGCTTTTGAGGTGACCAGCAGGGAACCAGGCCAATCACCTCTGGCCAAATGCAACCAGGTGTGTCATTAAAATAATTTTAAAGTTCTATGTGAGTCAAGACGCGAAAGGGAATTGGGAAGCACTGCATTTTTCTATTTCCCACAAGGATAGCATACTGTGGAGCATTTCTATTTATTCCAGCAAATGCCTTCTCTGTCTGGCTCTTAAAATGTCATGTAGTTGTTAGGTTCTGCTGGGAGTCAGCTGCGCAGTATATGCACTGACCCCTATAAGAAGCAGGTGATACACTTTGATGTCTCACTTGAAAGTTGACTTCCTAGGACCCGTGTGAAATTCAAGTGCTCTGGCTAAGTGCCCTGAACAGGTAGTAGCTGCCTGTAGCTCTCCCCTGAGCCTCGGAGCAACTGTGGCACCACATTACACTGCATATAAATGCACCATGCTGCTTTCATGTTGCGAAGAAATTCCCCTTTCATATTGCAGCTTTGTAAATACATATGGAAGCTTTATCAGGGTGAAGTTATTAGAGTAATCTATCTCCCGTTTCTCATAGAAAGATACAAATGTTAAGCTTTCCTCAAGTTTTGGGTTCTTTTAATCACATATATAAACACGTGTGTGTGCACATGTGTGTATGGGTATGTGTGTGCGTGTGTACGTATGTGTATGTGCATGTGTCTGCATGTGTGTGTGCATGCATGTGTGCATGGGTGTGGGTGTGCCTCTGGGTGTGCGCATGTGTGTGAGTGTGTGTGTGTGTATGTGTGTGGGTGTGGTGTGGGGGGGACTGAGGATGTGTGTGTGTGTGTGTGTGCGTGTATGTATGTGTGTGTGTGCATGGGGGCGGGTGTGTGCAGGGGTGTGGGTGCACATGTGTGCATGTATGTGTATGTGTGTGCACCTGTATGTGTGTGCACGTGTGTGCGTGTATGCATGTGGGTGTGGTGTGGTGGGCTGGGGATGTGTATGTGCGTGTATGTGCATGTATGTGTGTGTGTGCATGGGGGTGCGTGTGTGTGGGGGGCGTGCGCAGGTGCGTGCACGGGTGTGGGTGCACGTGTGCGCATGTATATGTGTGTGCGCGTGTATGTGTGTGCACGTGTGTGCCTGTATGCATGTGTGTGCATATGTGCATGTGTGTATGCATGTTGGTGTGTGGGTGGTGTGCGTGTGTGTGCGTGTGTGCGTGTATGTGTGGGTGTGTGGGACATGTATGTATGTGTGTGCATGTGCGTTTATGCGTGCATGTATGTGTATGTGCATGGGTGTGGGGGTGTGGGTGCATGCGTGTGCGCATGTGGGCGCATCAATGCACGCTTGTGCATGCGTGTCAGTGTGTGTGTGCACACTCGTGCAGCAACATCAGAACTTGGCAGTTCTATAAAATGACTTTTATTCACACAGTCTGTTTGTGAGAAACTACACCAGATAGTAATGGGATCTTTTCCATTTGTAAATGGCATGAGAATGTGATCAAAAATATGTTCTTTAATAATAGTGCTGTTTTGAAAAAGTGAAGAAAAGGAAGCATTCTGTTTAGGGGGAAAAATGGAGTAGAAGGAGAGCTTTCCAAATGTTATTGTTGCTGCTTTTACCCATGGGAAGAACATACTGAAAAGTTCCAGACAGCAAACACACACTAAGCTCCAGAAAATTTAAGAATAAAATAAGGATTATAAAATATAGATAATTCAAAGCCAGATCATTCAAAGCATAACTCCACTGTAATGCTTTCAGGCCTCACAGGATCTTAATTCCTTTATCTGTAATATTAGATGTGTGAATTAAATGCGACTTGGATCCCATCTAGAATAGACAGGAATAATGTCTTCCTGATCTTAAGATTCAGTGTCTAAACATGTTGGAAAGTTGACTAAAGTATCCATTAGAAAGGAACAACATCAAGGTAGAATTGTCTCTTTTTAAGACTTTATCTACATAAGTATATACAAAATTTGATGTACAAAAGTGTATCAAAACATTTTAAAGGATAGAGACTTTGTTTTGGAGCTTGTGTTGGAGGTGGAAATATTTCATCTCAGGCTTGGCTTTGTCCACAAACTTCAATAACTTTTTATCACGTTAGCACAGTCAGAGTGTTTTGATTATGGGTTATGTTCCCTTGGACTTGCAAGACCAACAAACAGAGCCAGCAAATGGAAACCCTAAGCCAACTTCACTTGCATTACTTGTAATAAAGAGAATTGGTAACCACGTAAAGTCTAATCTCCTTCATAAAGCTTCTTTTTCTCATCACTTTCTTCATGACATTTGTTTTCTCATCTTTAAAATGGAGAAGTTAAAATAAATGAAGCCTGGAGTCCTTTTTGTCCTTTGAGTATAAGATTCTATGTCTTTAGAAAACATCTGAAAAAACTCAAAAGTGCCCTTGTTCTTTCATAAGCCAATTGAACCAACATCATTCTTATATTAGTAACTTTTGTGTGTCATTTGGAAAAATATCAATTCTATAATGGTTTCTAGTGACAGCTGACTAGGCGACTAAATTCAGCCATCCTACTAAAAAAAAATAAGGGTCCTTGTACACTGTTAGTACAGCTTCTGTGGCAGTTTTTCAAAAAAATAAAAAATTACCCTATTTCACTTCTGGTTGTATACCTGAAAATTCCACGTCTGGTTGTATACCTGAAATGATTGAAAGGAGGGTCTCCACAGATATTCGTAAACCCTTGTTTATGGCAGCATTACTCATCATAGCCAAAACACAGAAGCAACTCAAGTCCCCATTTATGGGTAAATGAATAAACAAAAGATGGTATATATATGCAATGGAATATTATTCAGCCATGAGGAGAGAATTTCTGACACATGCTCCAGCATGGATAAACCTTCGGGACATTATGCTAAGTGAAATAAACCAATTGCAAAAAGACAAATACTGCATGATTCCACATAGATGAGGTACCTAGTGTGGTCAATCATAGAGACAGAGCTGAATCGTTGCCAGGGGCTGGGGAGAATGGAAAGAGAAAACTTGTTCTTTATAGGTGTAGAACTTCAGTTTCGTAAGACTAAAAGGTGCAGTGGCATGATCTTATAGACCCAGGTCCTCGGGAGGCTGAAGCAGAAGGATCGCTTGAGCCCAGCAGTTTGAATCTGGCCTTGGTAACATAGTGAGCTCCCATCTCTTTAAAAAAAAAAAAAAAAAAAAGACTAAAAAGAATTCTGGAGATTGATTGCATAACAATATAAATGTATTTAACACTACTACATGTACACTTAAAAGTTGTTAGGATAGTAAATTTCATGTGTATTTTATTACAATTAAAAAATGAAGCTTTTTTTTAAAACTAGGTAAAATTCAAAAGGCTATGCTGAAAAACATCAGATATCTAATAGGTAGAGATAAAATGACTAATTTAAAACAGGAGAAGATTAATGCTCAAAGAGGAAAGCCTGAACCATTTCTGGCCCAGGACACATGCCCATGCAGAAAGAGAAGGTAATACATGGAATGATATTTGTCAAATGGTGAGAGGTAAAGGAGACAGTGCTGAAGTCCTAATATTCTCATGTGTATCACTGCTGGAGCCTCTTTTCCTAACTTGAGGGTCTCTTGCTTGTGCCTTGAAGCTTTGGAAGGCAGCTGAAAGGTAAGCCAGTTGACTGACTCTAGGGAAGAACAAATGTATAACAGTTCAACTCCTGCCAAGGAGGAAATCCTAACACAAAATCTTTTGTGTGGGATTAGTTCCCTCAGAGTCTCCGTCTGATATGGAATTAGGGATCTAGAAGATTCAGAGGATTGCCTAGGCGACCCGCAGAAAGACTACCTTGTTCCTGGACCACAAACCTCAGATCCCCAGCAGAGGCAATGAAAATCTCTCTGAAGAAAGTCAACACTCTAGGTATTAAGTTTACATTAATAATTTCTCAAATGTATGTCAAGGAAACAATCATAGGATTCCTCTCCTCTGGACAAAACCAGATGAACCAGCATCAACAGAAACAAGAGACAAAATAAATCATCTGCTGAAAATCTAAAGATTGGAATCATCTGATTCAAACTATAAACACTGCTGTGCTTGCTAGGCTCAGGGATATAAAAGTACAAACCTAAAAATGTCAAAAACTGGGAAGCTATATAAGTAACGTTGCAGAGTTGCAAAAGAATCTGTTTGAATTTTCAGAATGGAAAGGGTCAATAGCCAAAATAAACAACGCACTAGATGGGATTAACATCAGATCAGACACACAAAAAAGAATACTAGTGAACTTTAAGATAGGTCAAAGGAAACTATCCATGATAAAAGCCATAAAGACTAAAAAAAAAAAAGTAAAATTCTAAGAGATGGTGAAGATATAGGGGATGTAATGAAAAGATATACCCATAGTTTAATTGAGGTTGCAGAATAAGAGGCAAGAAGGTGGCAATATTTGAAGAAATGATAACTGAGAATTTCTCTAGACTGATAAACTACATCAATCCAGTGATTCAAGAAGTCCAACAATCCCTTATCCTATAACAGTGAAACTACAGAAAAAGTAAAGACAAAAAATATTAAGGCAATCAGAATAAAAAAGTACCCTCATTGGAACAAGAATCAGAGACAGTAGGAGCTAAATGATGAGAACACGTGGACACATACAGGGAAAGCACACACACTGGGGCCTGTTGGAGTGTGGAGGGTGGCAGTGGAGAGAGAATCAGGAAAAATAACCAATGAGTACTAGGCTTAATACCTGGGTGATGAAATAATCTGCAGAAATACCCATGACACACATTTACCTAGGTAAAAACCTGCACATGTACCTCTGAACTTAAAACTTTTGAAAAATAAAAAATTTTTAGCAATTAAAAAAAAGAATTACAAATAGTTGAATTCTTTTTTTTTTTTTTTTTTATATACTTTAAGTTTTAGGGTACATGTGCACATTGTGCAGGTTAGTTACATATGTATACATGTGCCATGCTGGTGGTATATCTCCCAGTGCTATCCCTCCCCCCTCCCCCCACCCCACAACAGTCCCCAGAGTGTGATATTCCCCTTCCTGTGTCCATGTGATCTCATTGTTCAATTCCCACCTATGAGTGAGAATATGCGGTGTTTGGTTTTTTGTTCTTGCGATAGTTTACTGAGAATGATGGTTTCCAATTTCATCCATGTCCCTACAAAGGACATGAACTCATCATTTTTTATGGCTGCATAGTATTCCATGGTGTATATGTGCCACATTTTCTTAATCCAGTCTATCATTGTTGGACATTTGGGTTGGTTCCAAGTCTTTGCTATTGTGAATAATGCCGCAATAAACATACGTGTGCATGTGTCTTTATAGCAGCATGATTTATAGTCCTTTGGGTATATACCCAGTAATGGGATGGCTGGGTCAAATGGTATTTCTAGTTCTAGATCCCTGAGGAATCGCCACACTGACTTCCACAATGGTTGAACTAGTTTACAGTCCCACCAACAGTGTAAAAGTGTTCCTATTTCTCCACATCCTCTCCAGCACCTGTTGTTTCCTGACTTTTGAATGATTGCCATTCTAACTGGTGTGAGATGATATCTCATAGTGGTTTTGATTTGCATTTCTCTGATGGCCAGTGATGATGAGCATTTTTTCATGTGTTTTTTGGCTGCATAAATGTCTTCTTTTGAGAAGTGTCTGTTCATGTCCTTCGCCCACTTTTTGATGGGGTTGTTTGTTTTTTTCTTGTAAATTTGTTTGAGTTCATTGTAGATTCTGGATATTAGCCCTTTGTCAGATGAGTAGGTTGCGAAAATTTTCTCCCATGTTGTAGGTTGCCTGTTCACTCTGATGGTAGTTTCTTTTGCTGTGCAGAAGCTCTTTAGTTTAATTAGATCCCATTTGTCAATTTTGGCTTTTGTTGCCATTGCTTTTGGTGTTTTGGACATGAAGTCCTTGCCCATGCCTATGTCCTGAATGGTAATGCCTAGGTTTTCTTCTAGGGTTTTTATGGTTTTAGGTCTAAGGTTTAAATCTTTAATCCATCTTGAATTGATTTTTGTATAAGGTGTAAGGAAGGGATCCAGTTTCAGCTTTCTACATATGGCTAGCCAGTTTTCCCAGCACCATTTATTAAATAGTGAATCCTTTCCCCATTGCTTGTTTTTCTCAGGTTTGTCAAAGATCAGATAGTTGTAGGTATGCGGCGTTATTTCTGAGGGCTCTGTTCTGTTCCATTGATCTATATCTCTGTTTTGGTACCAGTACCATGCTGTTTTTGTTACTGTAGCCTTGTAGTATAGTTTGAAGTCAGGTAGTGTGATGCCTCCAGCTTTGTTCTTTTGGCTTAGGATTGACTTGGCAATGCGGGCTCTTTTTTGGTTCCATATGAACTTTAAAGTAGTTTTTTCCAATTCTGTGAAGAAAGTCATTGGTAGCTTGATGGGGATGGCATTGAATCTGTAAATTACCTTGGGCAGTATGGCCATTTTCACGATATTGATTCTTCCTACCCATGAGCATGGAATGTTCTTCCATTTGTTTGTATCCTCTTTTATTTCCTTGAGCAGTGGTTTGTAGTTCTCCTTGAAGAGGTCCTTCACATCCCTTGTAAGTTGGATTCCTAGGTATTTTATTCTCTTTGAAGCAATTGTGAATGGGAGTTCACTCATGATTTGGCTCTCTGTTTGTCTGTTGTTGGTGTATAAGAATGCTTGTGATTTTTGTACATTGATTTTGTATCCTGAGACTTTGCTGAAGTTGCTTATCAGCTTAAGGAGATTTTGGGCTGAGACAATGGGGTTTTCTAGATAAACAATCATGTCGTCTGCAAACAGGGACAATTTGACTTCCTCTTTTCCTAATTGAATACCCTTTATTTCCTTCTCCTGCCTGATTGCCCTGGCCAGAACTTCCTACACTATGTTGAATAGGAGCGGTGAGAGAGGGCATCCCTGTCTTGTGCCAGTTTTCAAAGGGAATGCTTCCAGTTTTTGCCCATTCAGTATGATATTGGCTGTGGGTTTGTCATAGATAGCTCTTATTATTTTGAAATACGTCCCATCAATACCTAACTTATTGAGAGTTTTTAGCATGAAGGGTTGTTGAATTTTGTCAAAGGCTTTTTCTGCATCTATTGAGATAATCATGTGGTTTTTGTCTTTGGCTCTGTTTATATGCTGGATTACATTTATTGATTTGCGTATATTGAACCAGCCTTGCATCCCGGGGATGAAGCCCACTTGATCATGGTGGATAAGCTTTTTGATGTGCTGCTGGATTCGGTTTGCCAGTATTTTATTGAGGATTTTTGCATCAATGTTCATCAAGGATATTGGTCTAAAATTCTCTTTTTTGGTTGTGTCTCTGCCCGGCTTTGGTATCAGAATGATGCTGGCCTCATAAAATGAGTTAGGGAGGATTCCCTCTTTTTCTATTGATTGGAATAGTTTCAGAAGGAATGGTACCAGTTCCTCCTTGTACCTCTGATAGAATTCGGATGTGAATCCATCTGGTCCTGGACTCTTTTTGGTTGGTAAACTATTGATTATTGCCACAATTTCAGCTCCTGTTATTGGTCTATTCAGAGATTCAACTTCTTCCTGGTTTAGTCTTGGGAGAGTGTATGTGTCAAGGAATGTATCCATTTCTTCTAGATTTTCTAGTTTATTTGCGTAGAGGTGTTTGTAGTACTCTCTGATGGTAGTTTGTATTTCTGTGGGATCGGTGGTGATATCCCCATTATCATTTTTTATTGTGTCTATTTGATTCTTCTCTCTTTTTTTCTTTATTAGTCCTGCTAGCGGTCTATCAATTTTGTTGATCCTTTCAAAAAACCAGCTCCTGGATTCATTGATTTTTTGAAGGGTTTTTTGTGTCTCTATTTCCTTCAGTTCTGCTCTGATTTTAGTTATTTCTTGCCTTCTACTAGCTTTTGAATGTGTTTGCTCTTGCTTTTCTAGTTCTTTTAATTGTGATGTTAGGGTGTCAATTTTGGATCTTTCCTGCTTTCTCTTGTGGGCGTTTAGTGCTATAAATTTCCCTCTACACACTGCTTTGAATGCATCCCAGAGATTCTGGTATGTTGTGTCTTTGTTCTCATTGGTTTCAAAGAACATCTTTATTTCTGCCTTCATTTCGTTATGTACCCAGTAGTCATTCAGGAGCAGGTTGTTCAGTTTCCATGTAGTTGAGCGGCTTTGAGTGAGATTTTTAATCCTGAGTTCTAGTTTGATTGCACTGTGGTCTGAGAGATAGTTTGTTATAATTTCTGTTCTTTTACATTTGCTGAGGAGAGCTTTACTTCCAACTATGTGGTCAATTTTGGAATAGGTGTGGTGTGGTGCTGAAAAAAATGTATATTCTGTTGATTTGGGGTGGAGAGTTCTGTAGATGTCTATTAGGTCCACTTGGTGCAGAGCTGAGTTCAATTCCTGGGTATCCTTGTTGACTTTCTGTCTCGTTGATCTGTCTAATGTTGACAGTGGGGTGTTAAAGTCTCCCATTATTAATGTGTGGGAGTCTAAGTCTCTTTGTAGGTCACTCAGGACTTGCTTTATGAATCTGGATGCTCCTGTATTGGGTGCATATATATTTAGGATAGTTAGCTCCTCTTGTTGAATTGATCCCTTTACCATTATGTAATGGCCTTCTTTGTCTCTTTTGATCTTTGTTGGTTTAAAGTCTGTTTTGTCAGAGACTAGGATTGCAACCCCTGCCTTTTTTTGTTTTCCATTTGCTTGGTAGATCTTCCTCCATCCTTTTATTTTGAGCCTATGTGTGTCTCTGCACGTGAGATGGGTTTCCTGAATACAGCATACTGATGGGTCTTGACTCTTTATCCAACTTGCCAGTCTGTGTCTTTTAATTGGAGAATTTAGTCCATTTACATTTAAAGTTAATATTGTTATGTGTGAATTTGATCCTGTCATTATGATGTTAGCTGGTGATTTTGCTCATTAGTTGATGCAGTTTCTTCCTAGTCTCAATGGTCTTTACATTTTGGCATGATTTTGCAGCGGCTGGTGCCGGTTGTTCCTTTCCATGTTTAGCGCTTCCTTCAGGAGCTCTTTTAGGGCAGGCCTGGTGGTGACAAAATCTCTCAGCATTTGCTTGTCTGTAAAGTATTTTATTCCTCCTTCACTTATGAAGCTTAGTTTGGCTGGATATGAAATTCTGGGTTGAAAATTCTTTTCTTTAAGAATGTTGAATATTGGCCCCCACTCTCTTCTGGCTTGTAGGGTTTCTGCCGAGAAATCCGCTGTTAGTCTGATGGGCTTCCCTTTGAGGGTAACCCGACCTTTCTCTCTGGCTGCCCTTAACATTTTTTCCTTCATTTCAACTTTGGTGAATCTGACAATTATGTGTCTTGGAGTTGCTCTTCTCGAGGAGTATCTTTGTGGCGTTCTCTGTATTTCCTGAATCTGAATGTTGGCCTGCCTTGCTAGATTGGGGAAGTTCTCCTGGATAATATCCTGCAGAGTGTTTTCCAACTTGGTTCCATTCTCCGCATCACTTTCAGGTACACCAATCAGACGTAGATTTGGTCTTTTCACATAGTCCCATATTTTTTGGAGGCTTTGCTCATTTCTTTTTATTCTTTTTTCTCTAGACTTCCCTTCTCGCTTCATTTCATTCATTTCATCTTCCATTGCTGATACCCTTTCTTCCAGTTGATCGCATCGGCTCCTGAGGCTTCTGCATTCTTCATGTAGTTCTCGAGCCTTGGTTTTCAGCTCCATCAGCTCCTTTAAGCACTTCTCTGTATTGGTTATTCTAGTTATACATTCTTCTAAATTTTTTTCAAAGTTTTCAACTTCTTTGCCTTTGGTTTGAATGTCCTCCCATAGCTCAGAGTAATTTGATCGTCTGAAGCCTTCTTCTCTCAGCTCGTCAAACTCATTCTCCATCCAGCTTTGTTCCGTTGCTGGTGAGGGACTGCGTTCCTTTGGAGGAGGAGAGGTGCTCTGCGTTTTAGAGTTTCCAGTTTTTCTGTTCTGTTTTTTCCCCATCTTTGTGGTTTTATCTACTTTTGGTCTTTGATGATGGTGATGTACAGATGGGTTTTCAGTGTGGATGTCCTTTCTGTTTGTTAGTTTTCCTTCTAACAGACAGGACCCTCAGCTGCAGGTCTGTTGGAATACCCTGCCGTGTGAGGTGTCAGTGTGCCCCTGCTGGGGGGTGCCTCCCAGTTAGGCTGCTCGGGGGTCAGGGGTCAGGGACCCACTTGAGGAGGCAGTCTGCCCGTTCTCAGATCTCCAGCTGTGTGCTGGGAGAACCACTGCTCTCTTCAAAGCTGTCAGACAGGGACATTTAAGTCTGCAGAGGTTACTGCTGTCTTTTTGTTTGTCTGTGCCCTGCCCCCAGAGGTGGAGCCTACAGAGGCAGGCAAGCCTCCTTGAGCTGTGGTGGGCTCCACCCAGTTCGAGCTTCCTGGCTGCTTTGTTTACCTAATCAAGCCTGGGCAATGGCGGGCGCCCCTCCCCCAGCCTCGCTGCCGCCTTGCAGTTTGATCTCAGACTGCTGTGCTAGCAATCAGCGAGATTCCGTGGGCGTAGGACCCTCCGAGTCAGGTGTGGGATATAGTCTCGTGGTGCGCCGTTTTTTAAGCCGGTCTGAAAAGCGCAATATTCGGGTGGGAGTGACCCGATTTTCCAGGTGCGTCCGTCACCCCTTTCTTTGACTCAGAAAGGGAACTCCCTGACCCCTTGCGCTTCCCAGGTGAGGCAATGCCTCGCCCTGCTTCGGCTCGTGCACGGTGCGCGCACCCACTGGGCTGCGCCCACTGTCTGGCACTCCCTAGTGAGATGAACCCAGTACCTCAGATGGAAATGCAGAAATCACCCGTCTTCTGCGTCGCTCACGCTGGGAGCTGTAGACCGGAGCTGTTCCTATTCGGCCATCTTGGCTCTCCTCGCCACAAATAGTTGAATTCTTAACAGCAATAATGAAAACTGGAAAGCGGTGAGAAACACCTATAAAGTACTGAAGGAAAACTACCAATTTTCTATGAAAAATTTAATCCATAATGGAGACAAAATGAAGACACTGTCAGACAAACAATATCTGAGCTAATTTGCCACTTGCAGACACTCTAAAACCAATGATGAGTTAATGACCATTCTTGGATTAATTTCTACTCCAGGCTGAAAGAAAAGAACAAAAACAAGAAAACAGATGCAGCCTCCAAGATTCTAGAAGAATTGAAAGCAATGAGTATAGTAAATATATGGATAAATCAAATGTATTTTGGATGAATAAAATAATAATAGTAGTATATCATGTTTAAATATGATACATTTTTATATTAAAATATGTGTATAATATACAAAAACAATAGCATTGAAGTGAAAGAGAATGAACCTTCTAAGCTCCTCTAATTTCATGGCAGAGCTTATCACTGGATAAAAAAGTAAGACCTAAACATATGCTTCCTGCAAGAAACACCCTTTAAATATGAAGGCACAGGTAGGTTAAAATTAAGTAATTGGAAAAAGATATAGCACACAAGCCTTAATCAAAGGAAGCTGGGGTGGCATTATTAGTAACAGACATAGCAGACTTCAGAACAAAGAGTATTGCCAGAGACACATAAGATTGTTATGCAAGGATAAAGGAGTCTATCTTAAGAGGACATAACAACCTTTAACATGTATGCATTTAATAGAACTTTAAGGTATACAAAGCAAAAATGTATAAAAACAAAGGGAGAAATAAATCCACAATTATAACTGGAGATTTTAATACCCTTCTTTTGGCAATTGATAAGGGAGTTTCCCCCCTCCAGAGCAATGTCAGGAGAAACTAAGTAAAACAAAAGGTTTAAATAAGATCCAGGGTCTCAAAATATAGTATTCCAAATGTCCAGATTTTCACTGAAAATCACCTGTTATACCAGAACCAGAAAAATCTCATCCAAAAAAAAAAAAGATAGATGCCAGCATCGAGATAACAGCAATCTTAGAATTATCTGACAAAAGTCTTCAATTACCCATCATAAAAATGCTTCAATGAGCAATTTCAAACACATTTGAAACAAATGAAAAAACAGATCATCTTAGCAAGCAATGCAATATGTAAAGAAGAACCAACTGGAAATTTTAGAGCTGAAAAAATACAGTAACAAAAAAACCCAATAGGTGGGCTCAACAGCCGAATTGACGGCACAGATGAAGGAATAAGTGAACTTGAAAATAGAACTACAGATATTTATCCAATCTGAAAAAGAGAGAAATAGACTAGAAAATAAATGAACATATCCCCAAGCACCTTTCCTAACAAAATCTAACATTTGTGTCACCAAGTTCAAAAGTAAAGAAGAAAAAGAGCAGGATTGAAAACACAATCAAAGAAATAATAGCTGAAAACTTTCTGAATTTGGCAGAAGACATAAACCTACAGAATCAGCTAGCTAAGTGAACCCCAAAGAGGATAAATTCAAAGAAATATCTATTCAGATCCATCATAAGAAAAAAACATCTTGAAGGCAGCCAGGGAGAAGTGAAACCTCACTGACAGAGGAAAAGCAATTCAAATGACAGTGGATTTCTGATTAGAAACCATGATGACAGAAGAAAGTGGCCCAATATTTTTCAAGAACTGAAAAGATGTCAAGCCAGAATTCTGTATGTAGTGAAAACATCCTTTAGGAAAAGGGAACATTTTGCAATGGAGAGTATGTTCTATCTCATGAGTGTGGTTTGGTTGCTCAAATGTGTATACTTGTCAAAACTCACTGAATTGCATACCTAAAATGGGCCAATATTATTGCATTTAAATAATACCTTAATAATGCTGACCAAAAACAAAAAAGGAACGAAGACCATGAGAGTCAGCATAATGGCTACTGCTGGTGGTGAATACAGGGCTCTGTGGTTCTGGTTATGCTGTTGACTTATGGCAGGAACATAGATGTTCATTTTACAATTCAATGTGTACATTTATGGTTTGTGCATTTTAAAAATTAAAAAGATGACACAGGTAGGAAGGAGAACTGTCTCTCCATTCAAGAGATATCCAAAATCCTCCAAGTAATCTCAGAGCAAAATTCTTTTTAAATGTATCTTTTTATAGAGACATATCACAATACAATTTTAAAAGTGTAAGAGATCCAGGGATACCATAGTTTTAATTTCTCCCAAAAGTGAATCAATAGACTTTACAAAGTGCTATCTAGTATTATCAAAAAAGCATGAAAAGGCCCAGTGTGGTGGCTCATGCCTGTAATCCCAACACTTTGGGGGTCGAGGCAGGTGGATCACCTGAGGTTAGGGGTTCAAGACCAGCCTGGCCAATGTGGCAAAAGCCCATCTCTACTAAAAATACAAAAAAAAAAAAATTAGCCATGCATGGTGGCACATGCCTATAATCCCAGCTACTTGGGAGGCTGAGGCAGGAGAATTGCTTGAACCCAGGAGGCGAAGTTTGCAGTGAGCCGAGATTGTGCCACTGCACTCCAGCTTGGGCAGCAGAGGGAAACTTGGTCAAAAAAAAATTAAAATTAAAAAAATTAAAAAATTTAAAAAAGAAGCTTGAAAAATAGTTATCCTTCCCTCACAATTATGACTAGATCCCTAAAAATCAAAGACTTTCTAAGTTGCGGTCAAGTAGTAAGTGTTTCTTTCAAATGCTTGAAATGGATGGAAGAGTTGATATTATGAAAAGCTCCACTGATGGATTTTCAGGACATAGTGACTAAACTCTAGAATTATCCATGAGATCTGTTTCCTAGGAAACCTATCTCACCCAAAGTTGAAGTGGAAAGTCCTTTGGGAAGAAGAAGTTGCTTCTTATTTTTAATATTTTCTTAAGAGAATAAAGTATGTAACTGCCAATATAAGTCCTTCCATGTGGCAGTTTTAGTTACATGTCACTTGTTAGGCAAACGAGGAAATCTTTTTGACAACATCATAAAGTGTTCAGAAAAACTAGATCCAACCATATGGAAACAGAAGACAATCATCTAGGACTGCACCTAATCTCAACTTTTCCTAAACCTTTCTCTTTTTATCTTGATAAAGCCTCGAAGTTAACATTTAATGCTTTATTCCATTGTCTTTTGTTAAACATAGATCTCTTTACTACAATATAGAAGTAGCTCTAAATATCAGGCCTAGTGTTATTCTTGATGTCTCCATTTCTCCTACACAAAACTGAGGTCAGGTCAACTTTAGTCTCTGCCTTGCCTCATTTTCTTCTCCAATGCAAGCAGTGACCAGAAGCATATTCTCTTTCCTCACCATGGTCCCTTTACTTTGAAATTCAGCATCAGGTTTTCTGGGTTGCTGGTTCCAACAGGCCTTTTGCCCAGTACTTACAGATGGGTTTCTACCCCAAGGATCTTTTCTAACAATCCATCAGCTTCCCCAGATTCTTTGCTAAAATTATAGCTGGAATCCTGACATTAGATGAAGGAGCACTCTGTGACTATATTTTAGTGTAATTTCTGTGCAGTGTATTTCTGTGTGGTATAGCCACTAGATATGGGCATCCAGGGTTCCTGTTCTAGCTTTGTTCCTAGACTGTAAGTGTGGTTCACCAACAACATCAGCAGCACCTGGGCACTTGTCATATATTCTGAATCAGAATGTCTAGAGTTAAGACCAGGAATCTTTTTTTTTTTTTTTTAAGACAAAACTCCAGGTGATGTGTATGCGTATGCAAATCTGGGAAGCATCACTTTAGGAGGCTCTGGCCCTACTGTGGCCATGCCTCTCCCCACAAAATGACAGGTCCACACAGGTAAGGGGAAGCACCCACCTAGTGCCCGTGTCCCCCTTCTAAGTCAAGCTCTCCGAAACTACGCCCATTCCTGAGACAAAGGAAATCTGTGACCAAAGGAGACTACTTCTAGGGCCAGCACAGACCTCTTCCTCAGCTCATCCTTCTGAGGCCAAGAAGACCACCAGACAAATGACTAGTGGGTAACTTTTTGAGAAAAGTCAGAGTAGAGGGAGGACTTGGGAGCTGCACAGCCCGTGGCATAAGCAGGAGTCCATGTGTAGTGCAGGATGGGGCAAGAAGGTACAAAAAAAAAAAGAAAAGGAGAGAGGTCTTCATTTGCACCCTTTCCCCAGAGCTTTAAATAAAGGTCTGCCTGGTTTCTATGGTTTACCCATAGGAGAAGGGTAACTGTGGATCCCTCTCTTTCCTCACACATTTTATCTGATTCCCCAACAAGTGCCAAGTTTGGAGACACTTTTATGGGATGACTGGAGCATTCACGGTATGTCCAAAGGCCAAGATCCTAAGGTTTTGGTCTTTTGCTTCTCTCTTGCTTTCCTGGGCCAAGAATATTTAAAAGGCGGGCAGATTCTGCCCTAGGCATGGAAAGCTTGCTCACCAGCCAGCCTCCCACAGCCAGCGTTCTGTCCTTTTCCTCAGCTCCTTTGTGGATAATTCTATTACTACTCTCCTGACACACACACACACACACTACAGGCAAGAGAAGATGTGACCCGCAGCCCATCTCTATTCTTACCCCACTGCTGCTCTGTATACCTAGTGACCAAGTGGTAGAAGCTAGGCCAGGCACAGTGGCTTACTTGAGGCCAGCAGTCTGAGAGTACCCTGGGCAACATAGAAAGACCCCATATCTACAAAAATAAAAATAAAAATTTAAAAATTAGCTGGACATCATCCCATCTGTGGTCCCAGCTACTCAGGAGGCTGAGATAGGAGGATTGCATGAGCCCAGAAGGTTGAGGTTACAGGAAACCATGATCACACCACTGCACTTCAGCCTCGGTGACAGAGCAAGATCCTGTTTTTTAAAAATGGTGGGAGAACATCCCTTGCACAATTCTAAGTGGTGCCACCTGCAAACACTCCACATTCTTGATTTCTGTCCTCCACATAGCCAGGTAAAATATACCAGGAAACATATGAGAGCTGAACTCTTACCTACCTAAGCCCAGTGGCCAGCAAGCTCTCTTTAGTTTCATTACCGATAATAGGTAAGAGCATGAAATCTGGATCCAGACTACCTTGGTTCAAAGCCAGCTCCACGATGAACAAGCTGTGTGAGTATGGGTGGCACTCCTAAACTTTCTGTGCCTAAACTTTCCTCATCTGTAGAATGGGCATAATGTATAACTTAAATCATATGATTGCTGTGAATATGTGAATGTGTAATATGAAATAAAATATGTAAATCACTTAAACCTGAGCCAATATGTATCAAATGCTATTTAAGTGTTAGCTATCAACACTGTTATGAGATGGGAAATTCAGGCTTGGTCTTTAAGATGAAAGCAGAGCAGGCCTTCTGGTCTAATAAGATGTAAAGAGGCTTAGGGCTTTCCTACCATTGGAAAAAAAAAAAAAAACAAGGAATCCTCCAGGTCATCCAGATGAACTCACTGAGTCCTAAGGCTTGAGGCCAAAACACATCTCGTTTATTCATCAATACACATTTTGTTGCAAGACACATTGTTGGTGAGGGGGATACAGTGGTGAACAAAGCAGAAGTCCTGCCCTCATGGAGCTTACATTGTGATTATGGTACATGTCTACTTGTTTTGCCTTGGTTCACTGTCTGGGAAGAGGTCAAAAGCAAGGTTCAGTTACTCCAGGGTTTCTGAGCCAAATGATATCTTTAATACTACCTTCTAATAATGTCCTAAAAATCTCATTATGATTTTCATTCTCTATCTCTTAAGATCCCTTCTGCTTTATTCTTGGCCTCTTGTGCTGACTTCTTTGCTACAGGAGAGCCTCTTCTTACCGTATCTTTACTTATTTGCCTTTGAACCACACTGAAAAATTTCAGGATTTAGACTTTGAATTTTGACTCTACCATTTGTTGGATGGCTGCATTAGTTTCCTATGGCCTCTATAAATTTTAGGCCCTGTACCATACATTTAGAGGCTTAAGACAACACATGTTGGCCGGGCGCGGTGGCTCACGCCTGTAATCCCAGCACTTTGGGAGGTCGAGGCGGGTGGATCACGAGGTCAGGAGATCAAGACCATCCTGGCTAACACGGTGAAACCCCGTCTCTACTAAAAACACAAAAAATTAGCTGGGCGTGGTGGCGGGCGCCTGTAATCCCAGCTACTGGGAGGCTGAGGCAGGAGAATGGCGTGAACCCAGGAGGCGGAGCTTGCAGTGAGCCGAGATCGCGCCACTGCACTCCAGCCTGGGCGACAGAGCGAGACTCCGTCTCAAAAAAAAAAAAAAAAAAAAAAAAAAACACAACACATGTTTACTATCTTTCAGTTCTGGAGGTCAGAAGTCCAAAGTGGATCTCACTGGGCTAAAATGAAGTTATTGGCAGGCTTAGCTCCTTCTGGAGGTTCTAGGGATGAATCGATTTCCTTGCCTTTTCCAGATCCTAGAGGCTGCCTGCATTCTCTGGTGCAGAGGCCATGGCTCCTTCCTCTATCTTTAAAGCCATACAGCATCTTTAAATCTCCCTCTGATTCTGACCTCTTCTGCCTCCCTCTTCCACATTAAGAGACACTTGCGACTATATTGGACCCAACCAGATAACCCAGGATAATCTCCTTTTAAGGTCAGCTGATTAGTGACCTCCATTCCATCTGCAACCTTAATTCCCCTTTGCCATGGAATGTAACATATTCATAGTTTCTAGGGATTAAGACATGGACATCTTTGAGAATTCATTATTCAATCTAGCACAGTGGCCTTGAACAAGTTTTTGAATCTCACTGACACTTGATTTCTTCATCTGTAAAATGGACATTAAACCATAGCAAACACATGGACTCATCCTCCCGTCAGTGGTAGACTGGATGAAGAAATGTAGTACATATACACCGTGGAATAGGATGCAGCCATAAACAAACAAGATCATGTCCTTTGAAGGAACATGGATGGAGCTGGAGGCCAATATCCTTAGCAAACTCACACTGGAACCAGAAAGCCAAATACTGCAAGTTCTCACCTGTAAGTGGGAGCTAAATAATGAGAACCAATGGGCACAAAGAGGGGAACAACAGACCCTGGGGACTACTTGAGAGAGGAGGGTGTGAGGAAGGAGAGGATCAGGAAAAATAACTGTTGGGTATGAGACTTAGTACCTGGGTGATAAAATGGTCTATACACCAAACTCCCGTGTCATGAGTTTGCCTGTATTAACACACCTGCAGATGTACCCCTGTACCCAAAAGTCTTTTAAGATGTAGATTAAATTACTGTGAAATACAGTTGAAATAAGGATTTTTTTTAAATCACAGGTGTTTTCTGATTGACATACTGAGCTCACTTCCTTAAGCATCTACAAATGTTACCTCTCCTTTCCTACTCAACACAATCTACTTCCCACAGCCATAACTGGCAAGATCCAAGAATGGGTCCTCATAACATCAGGTGGTCCTTTAAGGACAGAATCAGAGATAAAAGACGGAGAGGTACTCATTAGGCTTTAACAGTCATTTATATAAATGACTGCCTAGTATAAATTAGGTTTTATGAAATCGTTTCCTGAGAATAATTATCATAGTGATGGAGGAAATGGAAAATGATGGCCCTAAAACTGTCCCTGCTCCACAATTTTGCCAAAGGATAGTGTTGGTGATAATATTTTCTCAGGTATCCCAAATCCCATAAGCACAAAAAATAATTTTCCTTGTCAAGTTTTAAGGGATATAATTGCTTAATCATTCAAAATGTCCCCTTAATGAATACAATCTTTGAGGTCATGATGCAAAGAATACATCTTAGTTCACTTTGGATTCCAGTTTTATAAGTAAAAGGTAGGTGCTTATTTTGACTTACCTAACATTTTTTAAATAGACAAAATAGAAAATTATTTTCTTCTCAAAACATACTTCTGACATTCCAATGACTGCATTGCAAGGGGATAAAATGTGATGGTACAATGAAGGTCACCTGCTTCATTGAAAGTGGCTGCTGGCATGATATGGAATGGGAGGTACCCTCAAAACAGACTGAGGTGTGTATGTGTCATTCTTTCTGAACATTTTTCTGGGCGTTCAGAACATTCTATCATTTTTATAGCATGTTGGTTCCTTCCCAGGTTTGGAAAATGTTGTACCTAATGAGTCTTGATAGAAGACAAAGCCCACCTCCCCTTTCAGAAGCTGAAGTGACAAGATGTCACTTTTCCAGACTCCTTTGCAGTTAGGACATGAGCAGATGACCTAGGCTCCCCCAGGCAGAGACTTGCTCCAGGTCATTAATTAGAAACAAGTGACCATGCAGAATCTTTTCTCAAAATAGGAAGAGGCAATGGTGGCAACCACATCCAGGTACCAGGGCCTGCAGTGGCTACATCCAGTACCTCAGAGCTTGCCATCAGCAGTGCAAGCTGCAGGAACCAGTGCTCAGCAGTGACATTAGGGGGGTCTTCACAAGACCAGCAATGTGGGGCCACTGTCTCAGGCATATAGCCCTGAGTCTGATTCTGTAGCTAACCCAACAATTATTTCAGCTCCCCAGTTTTACTTTAATGAACCCCTTGCTGCTTAAAAAAAAATCCATAGTGGATTTTTGTAACTTGTGACTAGAACTTTGAGAAAGTGTTCCTGAGAGCTCTGTGCTTTAAAAGCACCTGAAAGTATATCTTGTATCATGCAAAGAAGGAAAATATCCATCTACACTTCAACGGGGGGGTTTTTCTTTGGAAGATAAAACAAAAGATATGAGAATATTAAGTGATGAAAAAAGAAGCTGATTTCAATCAGCTAATGCAATCGTATGCATTGCATTAAATATACTTTATTGATACTCAATCAGATTCACTCTTCATGTTTTGGGGTAACCTCATTCCCAGCTATCAGGGCTTAGTCAGGCATGACTGTGGACAATCAATACTGTTGAGGAAATGAATTCTAGCATGGAATGACACAATGACATCCAGGATGACACACCTGGCAGCTGATCAACAAAGAGATGCCAGTGGGATCTCCAAAAATCAAAAGTTCTCTGGAGAAATTGGTCTGGTAACAGTCCCATTTAGTACCTGTATTACTCAGGGTCTCCAGAGAAACCGAACCAATAGAATAGATATATCTACACATACATGGAGATTTATTATTAAGATTATAAAGGCTGAGAAGTCCTATGACCTGTCTTCTGCAAGCCAGAAACCCAGGAAAGCTGATGGTTTAATTCAGTCTGATTCTGAATGCCTGAGAACCAAGGAGCCAATATTATAAATCCCACTCCAAGGGCAGGAGGAGACCAATGTTGCAGCTCAAACAGGCGGGTAGGAAGAAAAGAGGGTAAACTCCTTCTTCCTCTGCTGTCTGTTCTATTTAGGCCCTCAATAGATTGGATGATGCCCACCTACACTGAGGAGAGTGATTTACTTTACTGAGTCCACAGACTCAAATGCTAATCTCAAAGAAACATCTTCACAGGTACACTCAGAAACCTAGAGATAATGTTTAACCAGATATCTGGGCATCCTCTAATCCAGTCAAGTTGACACATAAGAGGAATTATCATAGTACCTAAATAATTTTGAATTCTGTTTCACCTAACTCCAAGTTTCATAAACTTAAAATGTCAAAGCTGGAAAAGAAATTCAACGTTACCTAATTTCCTCATTTTACAACTGGAAAACTGAAGTCTAGAGAGGATAAGTTAAAAGTAAAACCACACAGCAAGTTTTAGAAGTCTAACAGCACTGATAAGATGCTTCCAGGATGGAAACCACCTTGACTTAATTTAGCTCTCAATTCCTTTGATAGACTAAATTCTTAAAGTTTTGTTTGGCATACTATATGCAAAATTCAATCACCAGACATCATATTGGGCCACCGGCAAACAAGCCCTATCTACCAGGCAGTTAAATTAAATAATTACAAGACTGTAAATTTTCAAACATAAGAAATCCATAATGAGAAGGAAATTTCATTTGTTTGCTTTTTTATTCACAGCAACCTTCGGAAGGGAATTATAGTTTAACAGGAAAAATTAAAGCCTATATAATCCTTCTTTGTAAGTAGATTAAGCTACAATAGAAGGATGAATCCCCTTATCTAAAGAAAAATGTAGTGGAGATAGTTCTGGATTGGTCACCCTTACTTCTCCTGACCTCAGAGAAACTTTTAGTTTTTTGTCTCAAAAAAACAGCAGTCTTTCTTCTCTCTCTGGTTTGACAAGCTAGCAAGACAGAACTGAAGGCACAAAGCACTCATTAGATAAAAGGTGTCACTCCTACTGATTACTTTTGTTATTAATATGTTCCTATGAGGTGCATCTTAGTATGTCTACAGTAAGTATACAAATTTGAGATGCCAAGAGTGAAGTTACCCTGACTGGGAAGGTGATAAAGTAGAATGGATTTAAACCCACTCTCTCTAACCATAAAGTTCAGGCTTTCTTCCGCTACACCTCCCTAACAGTCATTCCTCTCTTCCTAAGGCTGCAACATATTAGGCAGCAGCCTCTGACAATGGCATGGTCAACAAGATACCTCTGGGTAAAACGCAGTACAGACATGATGTTTCTCCCTCTGTGTGTCTAGACAGGAAAGACAGAAGATCAAGGCTAAACATCCAAAGTGTTTCTTCTTACAGCAGGCCATATTAGCAATTTGGAATACTAGACAGGTCAGGCTGGAAAACTAGAAGAGGTAGAAAATAGCATACTGAGCTAGGAAGCCAAAGTGGCATGACTGATCTCATAAGTTTCAGGGCCCCTTTGAGCAGCCATTTGCAAAATAACTTGTAGCAAAGGACAGTTGGTGATTCTGGACTGAAGCATATCCAGCTTGCTGAACAGGAGCTAACAACAGCTGTAGAGTTCTCCAGTCCCTTGGCACTGCTGCCAACCTATGCATTAAATCTCTCATTATAAACAACCAGTCAGATTCCAGTACTGTTGTCATCATTGTATCTCGAACCCCACATAAACTTCTCTAACCGTCAGGGTTTACCATGCTGTGGTCAGGTACCTTATTTGATGACCTCCACGCAAGTTTAAGAATTTTAGGATTTTTCAAATCTTTTTTTAGATGTATTCACTGAGCCTCCTTGATCAGATCATGTTCAGACATAGATGTATTAATAGCTTGATTTCTGAGCAGACCAGTTGACTAAAACAAGACGTTCAAAATCATTCATACCAGAAAATTATCCAGATGCCTGACTGATTACCCTGATGACTGGCTATAGCAGATGTTGTTGCCTATTCATTCTCCCTCTGCCCTCACTGCTCTGTGTATACCTAATGTAGGCTTCCACGGGCACGTGGGCTTTTTGCAAGGCAGACCAGATGTTTATGGGAATAAGCAGCCCTGAATGTAGCCCTCAACCAATGATTGATGGCATGGGTGGGTAAAGTCATCTCCCTTGGCCCTTAGTTGGGATGATGATGTATTCTACACTGGCTCTCAAAGGCTGTTTTTGGGATATAGGCCCAGTTTTCCACAGCAGCACTGGTTGGTAATGTACTCATTGTCTACCTTCTTTCCTTCTGTGTCTCTTCTTCCTTCTCTACTCCTTTTCTAATGCTTCTTGGTGTCATTTTACAAGTAATCTACTAGCACTGACAATCTTGTCTGTAGAATCTACTTTGCAAAACCCAACCTCAAATAAGGGTGATTTCCCAGTCTTTGAAGTCTTTCTGATGAGTCTATTTCATCCAACGTTGTCATTCTTAGAGTTTCACTCTAGCCATATATGGTGACTCATTCCTTCAGGCTTTTTCTGTTTTTTCCAGAAAGAAGAATTTGGTTAGCCAAATAAAAAATGGCTAAACACGAAACTGAAGATGTTGGCAAAATTCAGATTATTCTGGGCCTCATATCCATGCTAAAGGATTTAGTTAAAGTGGAGTGGGACATCCCTGAGCGAGGCAAGAGAGAACATAGTTAAATTCATTTTTTAATAGTCACTCTGACTACTATATGGACAATAGAAAGGAGAGTGACAAAATAGAATCAGAAGCCAAATCAGGAGAGGACTCCAGAGTAGGGACTTGGGTGAAGGTGATAATAGACATGAAGAGAAGTGGATGAATTCTAGCAATATATATTTGGAGTTATAGGTTTGTTTCTATGTTAGAACATCCAAATGCATAGGAAATTATAGGATATGAGGGCAGGGGATTTAAGGAGAGGGAAAAATCAAGACTGATTTCTAGCTCAAGAAATAGAAAATATAATCTCTTTTAAGAGGTGAAAACTTAGTGATGAATGTTTTTGGCATAAAAATTCAGAGTTCAGGGCATACCTAGTACAAGATACCTGTGAAAAGGCTAAATGGAGATGTCAAAAAGGCTGCTGGATATACAAGTCTGGGTCTCAAAGGTAATGGTTGGACTTGAGATGTAACTGGAGTTTAATCATCTAGAAAATGTGTGACCATGGGATTCAATGAACTCTTCCAAAGAAAGGAAGAGAAGAAAGAAAAGAGAATGTAGGATAAAGACCTGAGGTACACCAGCATTTAGATCAGTTGGAGGAGGAGAAGTAGGCACAGCAGATAAGCAAAAGTGGCCAGAGATAGGAGGAAACCAAGAAGAGCATCTTGTCACAGAATTAAGTGTAGAAAGTCACGCCAATAAAATAAATGTCAACCACATTTCATGCTGATGCATGATAAAGTTAAATGAGGGCTGAAAATTGTCTATGGGCTCTAGAACCATGGAACTCATTGGTAGCGTACCATACTTAACCTAGTTATGCTTGGAGTAGTGCAGATAATATCTGCCTTCCATGTAGGATCATTAGTAGTGATTATTTTCATTCTCAACAGTTCATTGACAATAAACCACATGATCCCCTTGGTCACTGGTGACTTGGAAAAGAGTAGTTTCAACAGAGTGGTTGTGGTGGAAGTCAGAGTGGGATGTAAACAGGAAGCAAGAAAGCTGCATCAGCTCGTGCAGGCAAGTCTTAACTATGAAAGGAAGCAGGAGAGAGAGAGCTAGAAGAGGCTCCAATGTCAAGGAAGGACTTTTTCAGTATGTTCAAAGTATATGATGATAAAAATGATCTTTCTGTGAGCACAAGATAATGAAGGAAAGAAAAAACTGAAAGACCAAAGTTCCTGGGGGAAAAACAGATTAAATCTAGAGAGAATTGCTATTAGAACTCTCACTTTATATTATAGAGAGGGAAAGACCATGATTTTTTTAGTGGTAAACAATGGATAACAATTTTTTGCTTTTAAATTTTTCTGATATTTCTCAACACTAGTTTATCATACAATGTTCAGGACTATAATTTTAGTTAGCATACTGTAATCACTCCTAAAAATTATGATAGCCCCTCTAATAACTTAGATCAGCATTTTAAAACTGTGACTCCAAAAAATGCTAGTGTTTCTTGAACTGTTGAAAGTACTCAGAGGCAAGAGGGTTCCATGATCAAATAAATTTGAGAAACACTATATACTCTATCTTTTTCTCACATATTCACAATGGTCCACAATGTATACCCCAGTTTAATTTTGTTCAACCAAGGATTTCCTCAAAATCAGATATGGAAATTCATTCCAAAATATATTCCCATGTAAGTATGCACACATATTCTGCCAATTTTTTGAGCATTCATGTAGCCTCAAAATACCCAAACCAACTTGGAATTTGGAAGAGCAAGGTATTATCTTCAAAGCTTATCCACTGACTTTAGAGATTACCTCTAATTTATCCTAGAATTCCTAAGAAGTATTTTTTCTCTCAGAAAAATATCCCTCTGTTACTTTTTCTATGCTTTAAACTGGTTGCCACCCTTGATAAAATAATACAGGCAATGCTACAGTGACTTTTAATACTTTTTATGCAAATATTGTCAAAGGTTTTAGAAAGTCTATTTTATTCTTATGTTCCCTTTTATCTACATGCATATTTATTCCCTTGTACAACTCTAGAAGATCAAAAAGCTGTCCCAATTTGAGAGGAAAAATTACAGTGCTACAGAAAGAGCCAGAGGCTGTTCCTCCACAGAGCTTGAACTAAAATGGAATAAAATTAAATAGAAAACTTTTTCTCATGGGGTATTTCCAACAACTTTCGATAGTCTTTTGGAATTTGGGCCAGAAATGTGTTTAAACATGTTAAATATGAAAAAAGTTTGGTGGGGGAAAAAAGTAGGAGTAGAATACTTTGTAAATATGAAGTTTTGTGCTTCATCTTTAAAAATGTTTTCAAAGAAACTTAAATTTTTAGACCAACAAAATTCAGAGTATGTACACTTTCTATCTGCAGTGCAAATAAAATTTGATTTGTAATACCGAAATGAAATTAGTCCAAATTTCAGATAAGAGAAAATTAGTTATAAAATATTTCATGAAGCTAAATCTAAACCATAAATGTTAATAAAAATCACTTCTAGGTAGCTAATATTTTTACAGAACATTACATGACTTCCAACTCATTGGACCTTTGTGGAGCCAAAATAGTACATAGCAAACATACTGAACAATAAAATAACATAGTATCAATACTCTTGTGTAAAATTCACCTTTGGCCAAAAAGCAGCAGAGCAAATTAAAATCTCAGAGCCTCTTTATCTAGTTATTTAAATGTAGTCTAGAGGATTTTTAGTTCGTTTCCATTAATATATATGGAAAGTCAAAAAGTCTTTTAATTAAGAGCCAAGTCTAATCACCTCTAATGCTTTTGCAATATCTTTGACAGAGGATATCCAAGGACATGAAATTGAACAATTCACATGCCATGTTTATTAAATCGCTTCAGAGTAAGATTGTCTATTCCCACAAGACAATCAGAGAGGTCAAAAGACTCCATCACAGATTTTCATAATCCACCTAAATCCTCATGTTTGCATATGATCTATGTTAATTCTAACAATCCTTCATTGTTTTAAGGAAAGATAAAACAGAAGTCAGTTGTATTGATTAACACCAATTAATAAGTATGAACCGATTATCTACCAACATGATAAAGGATATAAAAAATAAGCAGTATGTCCTTAAAATACAGCTAATGATCTCTAACGTCAGGTAGCACAGGCCTTACACGTAGTAGGTACTCAAAATATACTGATTTGCATGTGACAAATAATTCAAGATTATACCAAATTTCATGCTAAACTATTTGGGAGACACTGGCAATTATCACAGGGTAATCAGACCAACAGCATCAGCATCGCCTGATGAAACCCCTCCCTCTACCTCGGACCAAACTGAATCCAAAACTCTAGGGTGGAACCAAACATCACTGTTTTAATAAATCCTTCAGGTGAATCTGATGTGCACTACAGTTTGGTAACCACTGGCATAGACTATAGAAGCTAGTTGTTCTGGAACAGCAAAGGAAATTACTGAGGCCAGAATGACCAGAAAATGCTTCATTAAGGAGGTACTTAATGAAGCTGCTTGTTCAGAGTCAGGCTACTTGCTCCCACAATGCAATTAAGATGATGAAAGGACCTAAAGCACAGATTGTTATAATCAGAAAGATTAAACAAACTTGGTCTGTACTCATGCTGACATCATTTACATAAGAAAAACGAGGGTGTAATTGCTCTAGGTAAAATAACATGGGTGAAAGAACTTTTTGGGCAGCAGAAAATGCTAAAGTATGGTCAGATTTTGAGGTGGAGAGCAAAATAAAACATAAAAAGATTCTCTGGCAAAATCCAGCGGACACTAGCTAGATGCATGCTCATAACACAGGAGACCACACTTCCGAGCCTCCCCTGTGGTTAGAGGAGAGCTGATGACTGGCTTCTAGCCAATATAATGTCACTTGCCTGTGATATTTGTCCCACCTAGGCCTAAAAAGCACATCTCCATGTGATTTTGTGTCCCTCTCTTCCCGTCCTTCATGACAGTGGAAACTCCAGGTTTGAGAGTGGGATTATCACACCATAGAAGGAGCCTAGATCCTTGTACCACTGCCTGAAGGAACACAACCCAGCAGAGCCACCCACGCAGGAGTAGACCAGGAACAGGTGTAAAAAACAAACCTTGTGTTAAGTTTCTGAGATTTTGGAGTTGTTACCACAACATAGCCTAACCTACTCTTACTAAAACACAGAAATAACCAAGTGATGTCACAGCATGTTTGTGACATTCAAGGGAAAAATTCATCAAAGCCAAGGAGAAGCCAAAAGATCCTACTGTTCTAAGCAGTTGAATCAATCAAATTCTCAGAGCCAGAGAATTGTCTTTTTAATTTGCAATTTTGGCCAATGGACTCTTTTTGCCCCTTCACTTACAATTGAAATTCAATAGACATGTACAGTGGGTTCTTCCAGTTCAGACAAGTAACACTCAGAATATTCCCTCCTAAAAAGACTTAGTCTTCTAAGTGCATGATGGAACAGGTCATTTGTCCTCAAGCCCTCTGAGTGAATTGGATTTGATAAATATTTTCACTCTGGCAGCAAAAGTAACAGCAGTGGCTTCACAATCAAGAGCTGAATGAAGGATGATAATTTTGGCCATTCCTGCACGATCTTCCATAGTCTTTTTGTAAGTAACTGAGTCTCCACACCATAATACTAGATAATATGATTCAGTCAGGGCATTCAGAAAAGCCACTCTAGGTATCCTGATTAGGAGATTGCAACAGGAAATTGGAGGCTTACACAAACCATGTGAGGCCTGCAGGAGCCATGGTCAGGAGGGCTGCTGGATTTCAGGAAATTGGGAATCAGAGGGTAGTCTCACTAATAATTTCAGCTCCCTGCTGCCCCAGTTGTGGATCCTCAGATGCATAGAAGCTGCCATGATGATATCAGTTGCCCACAGTACAGGAAGACCCCAGAAACCACTCACAAAACTCTACATCTGCCATCTATCAATGCCCACATACCTTTCCTCAGCTGGTGCTAGAGAAGAATGGCTTGTCCCTCCCATACACCTTCCAGACTTTACCAAAGTGACTCTCATTTGCATAAAGTAACTGAAACCTCGCTGATTAGGAATTTGAAAGATTTAATTTCCGTGTTTCTAGCCCCCAACGTACAATGGAAAAAAAGAAGAGTAGGAACAGTGTTTATTAACTGACAAAAATCCGACTCAGAATGATTGTATAAACGAAAAAGACAACAGTGGACATGAAGCTAGTTAAACCTTCTTTGTAAAACTACTCTTGGGGCTGTGTTGGCATCTTGGACACATGCCCAAGTGAAGCCTGGCTATGGCAGTTGAGGTGGTTGTCTTCAAATATATTGATTGCTTTCCCAAAGTATTGGTGGCAACTGACAAAAATCAACTCTGGTTAACCAGAGGGAATGTCTAGAGAAAGTTCTCTTTACTGTTGGCCATTTGGTTTCTCTTGTGTTAATCAGTTCATAACAGAAAACCAACTCAGATTACTTTAAACAAAAAGGCAATTTCTTGACTCCTATATGTAAGACATTCAGGTGTAGAGCAGGCTTTAGACATGACTAGAGATCCAGGAATTCAGGAGATGGTATCAGGGTGTTGGGGCTGTGTTTCCTTTTTGCATCTCATAGCTCTGTTTTTCATTCTTGGTTTTACATTCCAGAGCAATTCATTATGTGGCAGACAAGATGGCAACCGCAGGCTCTCACCTATCTGAATTTGGCAACCTCAAAAGAAAAAGAAAAAAAACTTCTCTCTTTAAAATCACTCCCAGAGAGGAATTTGATTGCTCTGGGAGTGGGACTTTTATGCCAAGTGTCAGATTCCAGCTCAAGCTGAGGACCAAGGGGAGTGAACATGAGCTCATGTGGATGATCACCTAATGTGCCTCATGTGACATGGTTACATAATATACCCCGTATGGCATGGTTACATAATATGCAGAGTTGTGTGCCCTCACTCCAAACCTGCTAAGTCATGCTGTGCCAGAAAGCCGCCTTGGCCTACTCCTAAGTGAAGCCATCTCCCTTACACTCCACCCCCTAGGCTGAGGGCATCCTTCAGGCAGGGACACATGCCCACAGGGCAGAGCCCTGAATTAATAACCCACAACAATACAGAGAGCAAAAGCTCCAGGTTATGGCAGGCAACCACCCCATGGTGATGTTATCCAAATGTTGCTTTATACATTAAGCCAGGTTTTCCACTCCCCTGCCTTCAGGGGTATTGGGGCAAGTAACAACAGGTTACCATTCATCCCTATACCTGGTCAGAGGAGGTCATCCTTCCTCCCATAGGTTTTGCCACATGGCTTGGCCCCACATGGGCCAGTGACCAACTGGTCACTTCTGTAACTTCTAGGTAGTTAACCACAAGGTTAAGCCTTGATAGACTTCCCAGCTATTGGTACACATTATCATAGGTGTCACCTCCTTGGTGATCACCATCCATACTGCCCTGAGGTCAGCCCATTGGCTACTTTGTCCACACCCAGTTTCAAAACATATGGTGTCAGTACTACATTGGACTGCAACAGTGGTCAAGCAACAGTAGCACCTTGGCTAGACCCGTCTGTGTACCATGTCTTTTCAGGAATGGGGGTATGCCCTTCCTTAAATGGTGAAGGCTCAGGGTCTAGGAATGACTCAGGCCCCATGGCCTTATCCTGCATTAGGGTCCCAAGACCTCCTGCAACTCTGCTGCTAAGAGACTTGTACTCAGCATTCTCCACTGCTGCAAATAGGTTCCCCACTTTGCCAAAGTGGACGTCTGAGCTGTCCCAGTGTGGGGGCCCATTACCCATGAACACACCCATCCCACTATAAGGTACGTTATCCATATGACAACTGTAGCCCATCCTGCCACACTTTCATAAGCCTAAAGGGCAGCATACGCAGTTACTAACTGCTTCCCTATCAATGAATACTGGAGCTCAGCTCCATAGTTGGGACCAGAAGCCTACTGGCATTCTCAAGTAGTCCATGTGCTGGTCCAAAACTATCTGTGGTCACATGCACATCAAGTCTAAATGGTGCCCCTGGTTAATTACCCATAGGGCTTGTGCCTTCTGAACAGCCCACTTGGCTGCTAGAAAATCTGTCTCAGCCTCATCATCTTAATTCTAGGCAAGGGGAGCATTGCCACTTCCAAATCTGCAAGAGAATCAGAGGTTAACATAATATCATTAACAAGACCATGACATATGGTGAGGCTATACACATAGCCCTTCAGAAACCCTGTGAAAGTCCATTGTAGCCCTCCCAGGAAGGCAAACTGTTCCTGACTCTCTGGAAAAGAATGCATTAGCCAAGTTCACCATGTAGTGGTACTGTCCAATTCTGTCATCAAGCAGTCCATCAAATCTGTGATAGATGGGATAGCTGCCAAGTGGTATAAAACATCTACCCCAGAATGTATTCAGGTATGGGAGAGACATACACAGTGCATGAGTGGGGAGCCAAGCAGCTGACGATGAGGTACAGAGATACAGGTTTCACTTTCACTGACTGGTCTTCATAACCATCTATGCAGCCTTGCCTGGAAACTTATCTGGGTGCAGGGACCAGTGGATTGCCAAGTCCACATGTGGCCTCCGGTCATCCTGTATCTTCCCAAGTTCGGAACCTTGGCCTGTTCCCTCATAAAACAGGAAAGGCTTTACACCCCTGCCTGGCTGCAGCATCTAGTCTTTGAACTGAAATGCCCAGGGGGGACCAGGTCACTCAGCAATGTCCTTCTCCCCCTTGGGCATTTTCTGGAATTGCTTCTCTGGAGACAACTGTCTCCACAAAGTTAAGAATACTTCATTGGGCTGCTTATCAATTCTTTCCTGGTCAACCCTGGCCAAAATCAAATCTATGCACCTCTGTGAGTGTGTCACTCATTGGGGCCCCCTTTTCTCCCATGGGGGGGGCTCCTGTAGGTGGGGTATCATCTTCTCCTTCTTTACTTTGTGGACACCCGGGTCCTGCCAATGGCCTCCTTGGTATCAGACCAAGGGGGGGTCTCCAGCTGAGACAATGGAATCAGGCCTGCATTCACAGCAGCCTCTAATTCTTTTTCCAAGTTCTGGATGCCCCACCTGCACCTGGAGGTCCCCATTCATGGAAGTCTCTAATTCTTTTGCTGAGCTGTGTAGCCAGGCCTCCAGGCACCCTACCTGCATCTGGAGGGCTCTTACCTGTGCTGCATCCCTCAGGGACTGGGTGTGTACTTCTCATAGCACAGTCAAAAATGCCTATTTAACTCTGCCGGCAAAAGCTCACTCCTCAGTGCTCTGCACTCCCAGCTGCTTCAACACCTTCTCCATGCTCGTGGAGGACCCATCTACCACCACCCAGGTCTCCACCAGAGCGCATCCGAGTAGCACAGCTTGGGATCCTGTTCGTGATGCCAATCGTTATGCCAAGTGTCAGGTTCCAGCCCAAGCTGAGGACAAAGGGTAGTGGGTGGACCAGTGGCAGGCAGCTAGAAAAATGCTTGAGGAATCCTAGACAGTTTTGACATGGCTTTTACTTTCTCTCTGGGCATGAGCCATGGGCACAAGCCATGGGCCTGAGCCTAGGTGCAAGCTGAACCGGGCACAAGCCCCATGTACAGCATCAGCAGGGTAGTTATACCTTTTATGAACAGTAGTGGCTCCAAGCCAAGCACAAACTCACATGGGTGATCACCTAATGCACCTCACAGGGCGTGGTTACATAATGTGCCTCATGTGGCATGGTTACATAACATGTGGAGTTGTGCACCTGCGCTCCAAACCCACTGAGTCACACTGCAGTGGAAAGCCACCTTGGCCTACTCCTGACTAAAGCGCAGCCATCTCCATCTCCCTTACACTCTACTTGAACCAAATGGTCACACATCCATCCCTAAAGCCAATCACTCTGGCCAGAAGAATGGATTGCTCTGATTGGATAGGTAAGTTTCAATAATTGATAGCTCCCCAACACTAGCAGCCCCCAACCCTCCACAAAATAATCAGACAAAGAAGACTAGGAATGCCCACTGAGATGACAATCTACATCAATTGGACTGACTGGTGATAATGGGTAGAAGTGGAGAACTGGAGAAGCGAAGGGAGACCAGATTTGTGTACAGTCATATTTTGCTTAAGGAAGGGGATACTTTAAGAAATGCATCATTGAAATGATTTTATCTCTATGTGAACATCAGAGTGTCTTATGCAAGCTTTGATGGAATAGCTTACTGCACACTTAGGCTATGTAGTATAGACTGCTGCTCCTAGGCTACTAACCTGTATACCATGTTACTGTACTCAATACTGTAGGCAATTGTAACAATGGTATTTGTATATCCAAACATAGAAAATCAATAATAAAAATGCCATATAAAAGATTTTTTAAATGCTCACTTGTCTGGGGATCTTACCATGAATGGAGCTTGCAGGATTGGAAGTTGTTCTGACTGTTTCAGTGAGTGAATAGCAAGTGAATATGAAGTCTACTACTGTAGACTTTACAAACACTGTACACTTAGGTTACACTAAAATTTAAAAATATATTTTTCTTTCTTCAATAATAAATTAAACTTAGCTTATTGAAACGTTTTTACTTTATAAATTTTTAGACTTTTTGACTCTTGTAATAACAGCTTAAAACACATTGTATAGCTGTACAAAAATACTTTTTAATATTCTTATTCTGTAAGTTTTTTTCCATTCATTTTTAAAATTTTTTACTTTATATTTTGCTAAAACCTAAGACACAAACACACACATTATCCTAGGCCTAAACAGGGTCAGGATCATTAATATCACTCACTGTCTTCTTCCACCTCTACTTTTTCTCCCACTGAAAAGTCTTCAGGGGCAGTAACAGATATGGAGCTGTCTTCTCCTATGGTAATAATGCCTTCTTCTGGAATCCCTCCTAAAGGACTTGCCTGAGGCTGCTTACAGTTAAGTTGTTATATAAGTAGAAGGATTATACACTAGAATAATAATTTAAAAGTATGGTAAATACATAAACAAGTAACATAGTAATTTATCAAGTACTATGTATTGTATATAATTGTGCTATACTTTTATACAACTGTCAACACAGTAAGTTTGTTTATACCAGTATCACCACAATCACGTAACTATTGTGTTGTGCTATGGTGTTATTACAGCTATGACATCACTAGGCAATTAGGAATGTATCAGTTCCAACATAATCTTATGGGGCCACCGTCATACATGTGGTCCACCATTGACCAAAATGGCATTATGCAGTTCATGACTGTATACAATGAAAGATGATGAAGTCATCTAGAAGGGAAGAGGTGGGAGGGGAAAGGAGACTGCATAAAAAGGGCAAGAAGGATGAGAAAAAAGAGGGAAAAAATAGAACAGAAGCTCAAATGTCTTTCCCCTTTGCCTTTTCTCTTTCCACTGCTCCCTTTTCTCTTGTCTTCTTCTCCATTCCCCATCATCCATCTCCTCAACTCAGCTTTCCACTATGCAACCTCAGGAGCAGGATTTCCTCACTTTTCCCAAGAACTGTAAGAATTACTCATCTGTTAATAATCATTCTCTCTTAGTTTATGAACTCTGGTTTCTAAGAGAAAGAATCCTATTTCCTCAGCTTTGGTTAGACATGCAGTTCAGAGCAATCAATCAGCCACATCCTGGTGACAAGGTGTTATGTTTCAAGAAATGTAGTCCTGAGATGCTCATACACTCTAGTATGTTACAGCTTAACCAGATACATGTGTCTATGTTGTCATTGCTCTCTAGAGATTTCCATATCAGAACACTGAATACAAGGCATAGGAATAACAGTTGGGAAAAGTGAGTCTAAGCCTTTCTCCCGTATCTATAAAACTTTTGACTTTTAAAATGTAGCTCAGATGTAAGTGGGAAGAAAATAGGACAAATAATGAATTCTGGATCTGTTGTGGACAGGAGGATGATTTAAAAGTGTTACATAAAAAGAAAACACGGCATCCATATTTCTGTCTAAAAAGAGATTCATTTTTATCTCAGACCTCAGTCTGACAACAGTAAGAAGTTTTTAAGAACTACCTCCATGACCAAAGAACAGGTAATAACTGTCATTGAAACAGAAAGGTAAACAAAGAGAACACAAAGCCTGTGCAAACAGAACAGAAAATTATTCCCGGGGATGAAGGCTGGCACTGGAGATCTTCATGGTATACTGTGTTCCTTGACTTTCCACAGGTAGTGGTCCACAGGGAACAGGACCCACCTCACCCACGTCTTTTATCAGCTTGCCAAAGCATTCCAAAATTTCTAAACAAAACTCATCAGGCTGGAATGCATACATAGGTCAGCACCACACTACTTTGTCTACTTTGCCAGTAGACAGAGCTATTCATTAGCCAGGTCCCAGTCCCAAGTCAGAGAGCTGATCAGTATCCCACTCCTCCTCCCTGTGATTCCATAACCCTGTATGTCTCTCTCACAGTGTGACCCTCTTTGTTTCCCAGAATCAGCATGGGGACTACATAGCTATAAGTCCTCTTTTCTTACTGTGTATTAACCAGTCTTTCTACATGAGCAGTTCTCCGTGTTCCTCTTCCCAAGGTTGTCCTCCTTTTCCCACCAATAAAGCCACATGTATTCCTTTCCGTCAGAGCTTACCTATTTTCTATTTTAGCCATTAGAGTGGCTGGAAGATTTGTATCGTAGCTACAATCTCTAACAAGCTGATGGGTTAAAAACAGAGGGAAATTGAGCTTCCTCCTCTTATGTCAGGGAGCATGAACAGAATCCTTATAAGGCCATGCGTTGCATAACAAATTGTAAGTAGTACCATAAACAAGGATGAGATGCTTACAATTAATTTTCCAAAAAAGGAATAATAGGCTGGGCGCAGTGGCTCATGCCTATAATCCCAGCACTTTTGGAGGCTGAGGTGGATCACTTGAGGTCAGGAGCTCAAGACCAGCCTGGCTAATGTGGCAAAACCCCGTCTCTACCAAAAATACAAAAATTAGCTGGGTGTGGTGGTAGGCACCTGTAATCCCAGCTACTTGGGAGGCTGAGGCAGGGGAATTGCTTGAACCTGGGAGGCAGAGGTTGCAGTGAGCTGAGATCATACCATAGCACTCCAGCATGGGTGACAACAGTGAAACTCCATATTGAAAAAAAAAAGTAATAATAAATCTAATCCATAGAAAAGATATTCCAGTTCAGACCCAGAATGGTATAAACAGGAAAAAAAATCAGAGCCTGAATACTGTAGAAGAGAAAAGAATATAGCTTTTCTTTAATTATACTTCCTATTGCTTTTCACCAGTTTGTTGTTGAGGAGGAACTGGACATTATTTCTACAACCATCAGTTACTAATTTATTGTTTGTAAGCTTGTAACTAATTTTATCACAATCTCCACACAAAGTTCTTCCAATACTGAGGATTCAGTATTTTTCCATTAAGTATTTGTCAGTTCCTTCATAAAATTAAAGTAAAAAATATTATCTTCAAGGGCTATTAAAGACTTGTATCTAAGCAGGTAGTAACTAAACCACTGATAATTGCAGTCATGAATCTGGATTTTAGAGTAGACAGACTTAGTAAGTGTTCTTCCCAACTAATCATTGCCTTTCTGTCTGGGTAGACTTCATATTACATGTGGAACTTCAGGTCTTAGTTACAACTGAGATCAGTTTCTTTCTATGTGTTCATCAAAGACAAAACCAAATTTGTTTTCTGGTGGGAAAAGCTCTTGGTAAAATCACGAGCTGATTATATATGCTTAGATTTCTTGGTCTACTAATTTGTTAAAAGTCCTCTGTTATATGAAACATGTAGCGAGGGAAAATTGATGCGACATGGATTATACTTGAATCTTAAAGACATTATGCCAATCACAAAATACTACATATTAACCTAATTTGATTTATATAAATTGTTGTCCACAATAAGCAACTATATAGTCAGAAAGCAAGCCTGTGGTTGCCTAGGGTTGGAAGAGTGGGGAAATGGGGAGTGAGTGCTAATGGATGAGGCTTCTTTGGGGGATGATGAAATGTTCTAAAATTAGATTCTGTGATCATTGCTGAGCTCTGTAAATACAATAAATTCTATTGAAGTATATACTTTGGTGAATTTTATAGTCTAAATTACAGCTTTTTAAAATAAAAACAGATGGCAAGGAAATGAAGGAAGCATTTAGGTACATTGAGACTGGGACTACTGGAGACTGATGTGGTGGATAAATGCCTTCCAGGAGCATTAGCACCATGGGAGAGTGCATGAGTCTGCCTGGACCTCAGAAGGCAACTGACAAAATGCTATGGTCAATCATGAGAGCAAAACCCATAGGAAAATAGCCTGCTTCCAATAGGTACCAATGGTCATTTGGAAGGATAGATAGTGCTCACTGTCTCTAGTGCCAGCAGGAGATGCTTTTATGCACCCTCCACACCTGTTACCACTGACGATTCCTGCCTAACCCTCTCCTTGAGCTTCTACATGCTTAAATGCCCTCAGTTATTTTACTGAAGTCATTCGGCTGAAAGTTGTGTTTCTTAACAAACCACACATTCTAGGTGAGCAAACACGAGGGGCTAATATATTCTATATGAGTAAGAAGATGAACTTTCGGGTATGCATGAAGCAGAAAAGTCATGTTCAAGGCAAGATCATGAGGGCAGTATACCTGTGGGACTGAGTAGCCAACAATACATCTAATTGCTGTAACAGAAAATTCCAGAATGACCAGATGGTTAAACTGATGTGTCTTGGTGTAGAAGGAGCAAGAAGTATAAATCTAGAGTTTCTAGCAAAAAGAGGGAAAGTAACTAGGGAAGTAGTGTGGGCTTCAGTGGTTCCTAAACACTTTGACCCAATATACTGGCATCAGCTGGGGAGCTTCCCAGAATTCATCACAAGATATAGTCAGTTCTGCTATAATCTGACATACACATTCCTAAATTCACCATGCTGTGCTAAATTATGCATCAGAAACTATGAGGCTTATGGGGAAACAAGGTGAAGGGTGGATAACTAAAGTAACACAAAAAAAATAAAATAAGACCTTAATAAAAGCCAGTAGTGCAGCTTTTTACTTGTTATATGGTCAAGAAACACATAAATACTATAATAAATGTAGCAATTGACCTTGAAGAAGACCTGAACTTTGCTTTCATCCAAAGGGTTGCAGCTTATGAATCATAGTGAAGTGGTAGAAGGAGGGTTATCTGGCATTGCACAAAATGTTACAAGACCAAGCAGGAATGAGTGCAGCTCATAACACATTCAGTGAATGGAGGTAGCTGGTACCTGATTGAGGGCTGTGTGTGTGTGTGTGTGTGTATGTGTGTGCATTGTCGTCTACCTACAAGGCTTACTTGGCTAGGTATAGATTCCTACATTTTCTTTGTACTTCCCATGTACAAAAATAGTCCATGCAAACATGAAATTTACATCATGCTCCAATTATGTTCCAATTTCATTGGAACAAATTCACATTTTCAAAACAGACATCAAAGCAGAATTATATCTATTCTGATCAGGAGGTCAAAGAGACTGTGTTTTTAAAGTCCCTTAGACACCAATATCCAAGCAGCTCCCTCTAGTGAACCAGGTTGCTCAGTTCTTACCTGTAATAGGCATCAGAGCAGGCCTGAGACTATACACTGAAAGGGACTAATTTGCTTTTAGAACTTTAGACATGAATCACAAAGATCAGCTCTCACACCCTAAACTACAACAGTGGAGAGCTGATAAATTCATTGTTTAGGTTCCTCATCTAAAATCAGGGAAATTAAGACTTTGAGAAGTTGAAGTTTGGTAAAGAATTTAATATGGGGTGCCAGGAATAAAGCCAAATCACCAAAAGATGGAGTTTACACCTCACTCTTTACCTTAAATTCAGACAATCCCAAAGCATGCAAAGAGAAGGGCCTCTCATAGGATTTACCACAATCCGACTGTGTTTTAGAATTATTTATGCATGTGTCTTATTCCTTCACTAAACATGTGATAAACAGAAACTTCATCTTATTTGTCTTTGTGTTCTTAATAGTACCTAGCACAAAGTTTTGTTCAGATACTCAAACAGTATGCTGAATAGAATAGCAGATGATACAACAAAGCAAAATAGATTAACTGAATAAATGTGCTAATCTATTGGCTCAGGTAGGAAATTCCACTGCAAATGGCTGAGCAGCAACACATAGCAACAGAGAAAAATGAAAATTGGACTACCATTTATTTGTGTATTAAGAGTCTCCAGAGTTAACTGAAACCACTGAAGCTGCTGGAGCTTCCCATCTGAAAATGGGACAACTCCTGCTGGCCTCATCACAGGTGTCAAGTTAGCCTTGCTATGTCCCATATGCATGTGCCACTCTATGTTCTTTTCCTGCTCTTGTCTGTGGGTAGGAAGTAAACTGCTCCCTGTAAATCTATTCACACTCTTCACACATTCCTCGAATATGTATGGCTGTCTTGGAAAGCCATTCCCTGAAAGGGTTAAGATGCCTCCTTTAAACAGTCATAGAGCAGCAGATGGCACATTTGCTAACCAAAATGATGTTGCTCTCACTTGGGTCTAAATTTCCTCCCTCCACCTGGCATCCCAGACAGCTGTGTGAGCTCCATCTGCCCACCTTGAATTCATCAGGTGAATGCTCCATTTCCTTAATTGAGGTTAAGCTAACCCAAGTAATCAAAGACAAGTATGGAATGTTCCCTGTCATCACCATGCCACTGATATATATAACACCCATTCCTGCAGTAGTAAGCCCCACTTTAATACACAGAAAGCATAGCACAGTGAATGAAAAGACAGATCATGATAGCAGACAGGACACTTTTCAAGGGTTCATGGCTGACCGCAGGTGTCATTCTTCCTCCTCAAAGTAAGTGCCTTAGGAAAGCTCCCATTCACCCACAAGAACACTGACAGGTAACAGATACCTCCCAAATCCATGCCACCATCACCTATGCATATTTTATATGAGGGTCTCTCAGGGAACAGCTGGTGCTGGGCCTGCAGATCCTCCCACAAGCCCTATATTCATTTATCAAGGGCTCTAATTGCCAAGCATTGATCTGGGCATAGGGAATACAATGGAGTACAAGATAGGTGAAATTCCCTGTCTCATTATGCTTACATTTCAGTGGGAGACAATTAATAGATACACAGATAGACATATTTGACACTTCGTTATAAGAATTTTGAAGACTACAGATTAATAATTACTGAGGACAGAATGGAGGATAGCAAGTTGTGGAGGGAAACAAAATCCTGTAGGTAGCGGGGTAATGACTAGGTAAGAAAGGATACTACCATAGTCTGAGGAATGTGGCTCCCTAAGTAAATGCCACTTGGAATGAGACTTTGCTTCTTTGGTCACCGAACTCTTCCTTTATAATTACTGAAGCCATAGATGGAAGGCCATACATACATAGTTGGTGATAATAAATAAAAAGTAGTCCATAGATTAGTCCAAAATTAAAAAAACATATATAGCAACATTCTCCAACCAAATTGGGGGCAGGGGAGAACAAGAAAGAAAAAAAAAGTAACAACGGAAGACTACTGTCATGCCTACATCAAAAACTCCGAAAGAGCACAGACAACGTAAAGTCACATCTCAAGGAACTAGAGAAACAAGAATGGACTAACCCAAACCCAGCAGAAGAAAAGAAATAACAAAAAGCGGAGCAGAACTAGATGAAACTGAAAGAAAGAAAAAAATACAAGAAATAAATGAAACAAAAAGCTGATTCTTTGGAAAGAAACTAAATCGATAGACCATTAGTGAGATTAACCAAGAAAAGAGAGAGGCTTCAAATGAACTCAATTAGAAGTGAAACTGGAGATATTACAACCAATACCACAGAAACACAAAAGATTATTCAAGGCTACTATAAACACCTTTATGCACACAAGCTAAAAATCTAGAGGAAATGGATAAATTCCTAGAAATATCAAACCTTCCTAGATTAAATCAGGAAGAAATAGAAATCCTTAACAGACCAATAACAAGCACTGAGATTGAACCAGTAATTTAAAAAAAAAATAGCCAACAACAAAAAAAGTCCAGGACCAGGTGGAGTCACGGCTGAATTCTACCAGATATTCAAAGAAGAATTAGTACCAATCCTACTGAAACTATCCCAAAAGATAAAGAAAGAATCCTCCCTATATCATTCTATGAAGCCAGTATCACCCTAATACCAAAACCAGGAAATGACATAACAAAAAAAGAAAATTACAGACCAATATCCATGATGAACATAGGTGCAAAAATCCTCAACAAAATACTAGCTAACTAAATCCAATAGCATACCAAAAAGATCATGTACACCATGATTAAGTAGGTTTCATCCCAGGGGTACAGGGATGGTTTAACATACACAAGTCAATAAATGTGATACACTACATAAACAGAATTAAAAACAGAAAACCACATGAACATCTCAATGGATGCAGAAAAAGCATTTGATAAAATCCAGCATCCCTTTATGATAAAAACTCTCAACAAAATAGGCATAGAAGGGACTTACCTCAAAGTAATAAAAGCCATCTGTGACAAACCCACAGCTGACATCATACCGAATGGCAAGAAGTTGAAAGCATTCGCCCCTGAGAACTGGAACAAGACAAAGATGCCTACTTTCATCACTTCAGCATAGTACTGGACATCCTATCCCTAGCAATCAGATGAGAAAGAAATAAAGAACATCCAAATTGGAAAAGAGGAAGTCAAACTGTTTGCCAATGCTATCATATACCTAGAAAACCCTAAACACCCCTCCAAAAAGCTCCTAGATCTGATAAATTCAGTAAAATCTCAGGATACAAAATCAAAGTACACAAATCAGAAGCACTGCTGTACACCAACAGCAACCACACTGAGAATCAAATCAAGAGCTCAATACTTTTTATAACAATTGCAAAAAAAAAATAGGAATATACTTAACCAAGGAGGTGAAAGATCCTTATAAAGAAAACTGTAACACACTGCTGACAGAAATCATAAATGACACAAACAAATGGAAACACTGCCCATGCTCATGGATGGGTAGAATCAATATTGTGAAAATGAGCATACTGCCCAAAGTAACCTACAGATTCAATGCAATTCCCATCAAAATACCATCATCATTCACAGAACTAGAAAAAAAAATCCTAAAATTCACATAGAGCCAAAAAGAGCCCACATAGCCAAAGCAATACTAAGTAAAAAGAACAAACAGAGGAATCACATTACCTGGCTTCAAGTTATACTACAAGGTTAGCATTATTAAAACAGCATGATACTTGTGTAAAAACAGGCATGTAAGCCAATGGAACAGAATAGAGAACGCAAGAATAAAGCCAAATACTTACAGCCAACTGATCTTCAACAAAACATTAAAAAAATAACAAATTGTGGAAAGGACACCCTATTCAATGAATGGTGCTGAGAAGACTGGCAAGCCATATCTAGAGCAATGAAACTGGATCTCCATCTCTTGCCTTATATAAAGGTCAACTCAAGATGGAATAAAGACTTAAATCTAAGACCTGAAACTATAAAAATTCTAGAAGATAGCTTTGGAAAAACTCTTCTGCACGTTAGCTTAAGGAAAGAATTCATAACTAAGACACTAAAAGCAAATGTAACAAAAATAAATAAATGAGACTTAACTAAAAAGCTTACGGACAGCAAAAGAATTAATCAGCGGAGTAAACAGACAACCCACAGAGTGGGAGAAAATATTCGCGAACTATGCATCCAACAAAGGATTCATATCCAGAAAGGAACTCAAATCAGCTAGAAAAAAGGCAAGAAAAGGCCAGGCGCAGTGGCTCAAGCCTGTAATCCCAGCACTTTGGGAGGCCGAGGTGGGCGGATCACAACGTCAGGAGATAGAGACCATCCTGGCTAACACGGTGAAGCCCCATCTCTACTAAAAATACAAAAACAATAAAAATAAAAATTAGCCAGGCGTGGTGGTGGGCACCTGTAGTCCCAGCTACTCGGAAGGCTGAGGCAGGAGAATGGTGTGAACCCAGGGTACAGAGCTTGCAGTGAGCCGAGACCGTGCCACTGCACTCCAGCCTGGGCGACAGAGCGAGACTCCGTCTCGGGAAAAAAAAAAAAAAAAGCAAGAAAAAAAAATTCCATGAAGAAGTGGGCAAAGGACAGGAATAGACATTTCTCAAAAAAAAAAAAATACAGATAGCCAACAAACATGAAAAAATGTTCAACGTCACCAATCAGGGAAATGCAAATTAAAACCACAATGAGATACCACCTCACTCCTACAAAAATGGCCATAAGTAAGAAGTCAAAAAACAATAGATGTTGGTATGGATTCGGTGAAAGGAGAACACTTAACACTGCTGGTGGGAATGTAAATTAGTACAATCACTGTGGAAAAGAGTATGGAGGTTCCTTAAAGAACTAGAAGTAGAACTACAATTCAATCCGACAGTCCTGCTACTGGGTATCTATCCCGAGGAAAAGAAGTCATTATATGAAAAAATCACATGCACATGCATGTTTATAGCAGCAAAATTTGTAATTGTAAAGATACGGAACCAACCGAAGGGCCCATTAGCCAACAAGTGGATAAAGAAAATGGGGTGTATAGACAGCATGTGATATTACTCAGCCATAAAAAGGAATAAAATAATGTCTTTTGCAGCCAGTTAGATGGAGCTGGGAGATCATTATTCTAAGTAACTCAGGAATGGAAAATTAAATATCATATGTTCTCACTTATAAGTGGGAGCTAGCCTATGGGGATGCAGTCATAAGAAAGATAATGGACTTGAGGGGCAAGGTTGCTAGGGGGGTAAGGGATAAAGGACTACATACTGGGTACAGTGTATACTGCGCTCAGGTGACAGGTACACTAAAATCTCAGAAGCCACCATTAAAGAACTTAGGCATGTAACTAAAAACCACCTGTACCCTAAAAACTATTGAAGTATTTTTTAAAAATTAAGACTTTTTTTAAAAAAACCTATTGTCCTATAAATGTAAACATTCTCTTGTAAATAACTTCTGGACTAAAAAGGAAATAAACTGTGAACTGAAATTCACTCTACAAATATTTACTGAACTCCCATTAAGTGCTAGTCTCCCTTCTAGATGCCGGGAATTCTCCATGAACAATGGTCAAAAAATGTCTGCCTTCATGGAACTTAATTTTAATGAAGTTTCACTTTGCTTAAAATGAACAGTAAAATCACTGCTTTTCACAAACAATGGGATGTGGCCAATACAATACTCAAAGGTAAATTTATAGACTTAAATTCATATGCTAGAAAAAATTTTAATGTTTATCAAAATGTTAAAAGTGCATATTTCTGACAACAATTCTATTAGGAATCTGACAGAAATACTTGACACCTGTGCAATTATATATGTACAAATATGCACATGGCAGCATTGTTTATATTAGCAAAAAATTTAAAAATTTAAAGTAGAATGTTTAATTATGGCTAATCTTTAGGAATCATCAGTTTCCATCCCAGATAATGTGATAGTCATGAGGTCTTTGTGTAAAAGAAGAGGAAATGTCATCTATAATGGAGATCAACAGTGAAGAAGGGAGGGGTTCTTCTCTGGTGCCTTTTAGTCTTTTACAACATTTTACAAAACAATATAGGTAAGGAAGAGGCTAATCTATAATCAGAGAAACAAAGGTTACAGCTGCCTGTCATGTGACTGGGATCCCATAATCACCTTTAAGTCCCAAAATAATTTAAAGTTGCAACAGGTTTGATTTTGAATTACTTATTCTTAAAGCTCCTACCAGCCAAAGATGGGACAATTTAAGTGACAATACGAGTAGTAATTCTGATGGATTGAAACACATCAGTTATGTTTAAATCTATGAATTCATGCTACTACTAAATACCTCATTAATTGTATTTAGTGAATGTTCAGGAACCAGTCCAAAATATTGATAACAGGTAATAAAAGCAGAGTGGGGAAAATTAAGCAGGTACCCCATTTTGTTATACAAAATGTACCTCAAGGTAACCATAATTGATGAGGAAAATTTTCTCATTATAGAATCATTCTAATTAAAAAGCAAAAGATGACCAAATTAGATTTTACATTACTTAATAAACTAGTGATCATCAATGGTTGCTAATATTACAAAAGGAGATAAAACTAAACATTATGTTCCTCCTGATAGAAGGTACCATTTATGAAGCAGTCTTGCCAAAAGAAATCAAACTTGAATCTGATTAGCCCACTAGGTTGAACTACCAATTTTCAGGAAGTACAGACAAAGGAACCTGTTACACTACACAACATAGACACAATAGACACGTTGTTGGAAAACTCTACAAAACAAAGGACTTAGCTTCTTCAACAAAATATCAATAAGAAGAAAAAAGAAAAAAAAACAGATTTTTTAAAAAAAGACTTAAAAGACCTTATTTGGATCCTGATTCAAAAAAACCTCAAAGATTAAGTATTGACTAGTTATTCAATGCTATTAAGAAATCGTGGGGTTTTTTGGAATTGTGTAATGCTGACATTGTGGTTACATTTAAGAAGAGTCCTTATCTTTTAGAGATACATCCTAAAATATTTGCATGTAAAAATAATGATATCTGGAATTTGCTTCAAAAATCAGGGGAAGGGGCATAGAGTAATGGGAAAGTTATAATACGCTCATAAGTTGATGACTGTTGAATCCCAGAGATATGTACACACATGGGTTTATTATACTGTTCTACTTTTGTGTATGTTTAAAATTCTTCATAATTAAGAGTTAAAAGCTGGTCAGACTGCATGAAAGTGACACCGAGCCCCAAAGAATTAGATAAACATCCTCCAGTTTCCATTGTCTATTATTCTGCTAGGGAAAAAACATAATCTTATGTTTTTAACTTGTCTCATTCTTTTCTTAAGTCTCTGAATTTGGGAAAGTTTTGTTTTCTTTATTTCAGTGAACCAATTTGTTTTCTCATGAAGGAAAATCAATAGCAACTTGACAGGATCTTTCCAGTCCTTTTCCCAACTCATCCACGGCTTCGGCAGCAGGGTGCCCATAAAGTATCCTGTTTGGGGTTTTCCCTCCTGAACTGGTTCTCTTACTTCAAGACACACACTCATCATTGGCTTATGCATGGCCCACATTCCTTAGTTATTTTTATAACTCAGCACCTGCAAACTCATTACCCAAAACAATAGCCAAGACCTTGCAAATAATCTACAAATAGTCATGCATCTCTCCTTATATCAAGTTCCTGCCTCCTCCTCTACCTGCTCAAAGTAACCATCCTCCTAAATTCCATATCCATTATTTCCTTGCTTTCCTTTTTAGACTGTTCACTTGCATTCATTTTGCTTGTTTTCAACTTAATACAAAAGATATGCCATAATATGTTGGGCCTTATTTTTTTCACATAGCAGCACATCACCGAGATTCATCCATATTTTTGGGTCACCATGTAGTTTATTTGTTCTGCCTACTGAATATGTCATTGTATGATTTTTTTCCACTTATTCATCCAGTCTCTGAATGGGCATTTGCATTGTTTCTAGAGTTGTACTGATCAGAACTGTTATAAACCATCTTGTATATGTCTCCAGTTGTGCAAGCATGAGTTTCTCTTGTATGTGTTGCAGGATGAAACCGCTGGGTGACAGGAGATACAAGACAGTGATGCCTCCCATTCACTTTCCATCTGAAAAACCCTTCCTGCAGAAACACAAGCCTTATGTCTATCCCACAAAGGTGACCGTCCTATGCTTTGTCTATCATGGTTTGTTGCTGCTCTTTCTACCAGCGCTAATTTTTCCAGCCCTGGGGTAATCTAAGACATTTGTTTTCACATTTAGTGCTTCTGAATAATTGAAGAAAAAGTACTAGTGGAATCACTCTGAGCTTGGAGAGCTCCAGACATCTTTAATTGGCACAACTTTTGCAGGCAAAGTGATAGAAATTAAACTGACTGCTAACTATCTGCATTTTTCTATGCTGTAATCAAGAAAAAAGATGCGACCTTCTTCTCAATCCACACAGAAATGAAATCTATTCCAATTTTCATTTTAAGCACAATATTGACAAATTTATTCTGATATATTTAATGTTGTACTTATGGTTTCCCCCTGCTTTTCTTTCTAAGGGGACAGATTTTAAAATGAGTAACTCTTGGGACACTACCAATATTTGTCGATCTCTTCAAATGAACCCTTCTCATATTTTATAATACAAGCAAAACTACTACTTGAGGAAATAAATTGCTCCCTGACTTGAAAGAGAAATTAAGGAATGTAGGGTTTTCCGCCATCTACAGAATGTCTATACCATTTGCTCACCTCAAGTTAACTCTCACCTCTAGGATCAGGCACCAGCAGGGTGATGTGGAGAAATTTTTTTCTTCGTACTTTAATCAGAGAAAGAGAACATAAGTACTTGAAGATTCATAATATTAACAGTCTCATTAGAGTTTCTTAAATGCTGTTTTAAATTAGGATAATTTTAAATTATGTGATGTAACAACTATATAAACATAAAATGCTTTAGTTAGAGACTTGTTTGTGTGAGAAAGAAAAAAAAATCCACTTGAAGCATCAATCTGGCACTCTGCATTAACTTCCAACAGCCACAAATTCCCACTGGACTACTGAACCTAAGCAATAAGGCTATATCCATCATCCTGTCTCTAAAATTTAATCCTCACTTGTTTGTAGCCAGGTCTCTGCTCTTTAAAGAAAAAAATCAAGGCAAATAACTTGAGTTGAATTCTCATTCAAATTCATAGCAACTTCTGGAGTTTCTGAATTTGCTTAATGTATCACACTAATCACAGTCCTTCTGGGCCTCCATAAATATCATGCTATGTTACTGACAAAATAAAGGTTTTGGAGTAGCTCAATCTTGAAGGATGATAAAACAAACAAACAAAAAAACTCAAATTCTCCCTCAAGTACTTATTAACATTTAAAATCACTTTCTCCTTGTAGAATCTGATGAAAGCTATGCACTCCTCCCTTCAAAATATATAATTACAAAAAAGGTTACATACACATTCAGAAGACTTGTATACCTACTGATGACCACACCAACCTGCCCTCCTTGAATCCCCACACTCAACATTATGTCTTTTTATTATTATATGGAATCTGACCTTATGGGTCAGATTCTAACTCTTAAGGTATAAATACTCATTAATTGGTAAGTATGTATGAAGTGTCTACTATGTGCCAAAGATTGCGCTAGACCCTGGGAGTACAATAGAGAACGGTTAGACCTGGTCTCTGTCCTCATGGGCCTCATTATCTCGTGGAAGAAACAGATATTAAATTAATCATACCAACAAATGGAGAATAGGAATCGTTTAAGAAGTACAAAAAGGAGGACAGAGTGCTAAGAGAGCCAACAAATGCGCATCTGGCCTGATCAGGAAGGTTTTTGAAGACTTCTCTGAGGTTGTGACAACAGAGCTGAGGTCAGAGTTAGCAGGTAGAAAGATGGAAAGAACACTTGAGGGCATAAGGACATCAAGTTCAAAGTCTTTGAGGGAGAGGGAACATGGTATATACGAAAGAATGCCCAAGCACAGACAGTGAGAATGAGGAAGCAAGCTGAGGCTGGAGGGATTGGCAAGGAAAACTCAGGCAGGTCTTACAGCTATGTTGTAAAATATTTTTTTTTCTTTTACCAATGGGAAGTCAGCAAACAATTTTAATCTGGGAGGTGTGCAACATAATCAGATTTGAATTCTGACAAGTTCATCATGCATGCAACATGAAAAATAGATTTGCAGAGGACCATAATGGAAGACAGAGACCAGCTTAGAGGTCATTGCCATAGTTTAGTAAGATAAATAACTAGAAGAGGGTGGTGGTGACAAAAGAGATGAACATGGTTGGATTCAAGTAATATTCAGTTGGGATAATCAACAGGATGCTGTAAAAGATTGGGTTTTTCACCATCTGCCAATACACAGAACAATGCCTGCCACACAGTCGGTGCTCAACAAACATTTGTTGAGTGAATAATGAACCATGTGACAAATAATGGCTAAACATAAATTGTCAAAGAATTTTATATAAGTAAAATTTCTGAAAGAATGTGACGTACAAAAACTGCAGAGGTAGAAACGGGTTAATAAAAACAGTAATGTGTGAGAGGAGAATTTGAGTTGGTTTGACCCTGAACTGGGGGAAAGGGTACTTAAGGGTCTGGTTTGACTTCCACAATTTCTATAAAGTGAAAACAAGGTAGTGAATTACAAGGAACAGAAAGCCTGATAGAACAAGGAAAGCACTTTTCACTTTTGTTTAAAGTTAACATTCTGTGATTGTGTAATTTCCATGGAACATGACAAAACAATAATGATTTTGGAGGAAGATGTGGTGGAATACAAACATAACTTTCATAACCAGGCTTGTGCACCTCTCAGCAGTCCCATAATCATACAGCTTAGAAAGTGCCTTTGTTTTAAAATCTATAAAACCAGGTTGCTGTGTGGAAATTTTAGAAAACTAACCACTGGTGTGGGAACAAGACTCTGCAGTTTCTTGTCTCTGTCACAGCCATGACCACTGGAGTCCAACCTCAGATTTTTAATAAATCTCTGTGGAAATTGGCCCCTTGTACACTCAAATAATTCACCTTGATATCACTGCATGCACAACAGCATATGTATGATGGAAACAGGACAAGCTGTATGTTTTCCAACCTAATCATGTACTAAAATGTTCATAAGATTCTGTTCCATTAATAAGAATGCAAATTAATGCATACATAAGGGAGATTCAGTCTTACTTCTAGATTCTTTATGCATTGAAAAAATCTTGATCTTTATTACCTTTGATTTGCTCTTAAATGGAAAGTTAATTCAATGACCACACTTGCTGTATATTTTGAAACCATATTTTTAAGAAAGTGTATGCATTACATGGAGGCTTCATTCTCCCAATAGTGCTTTCCATCCAAAGCTGCCATTAATAGGATTATCGGTTTAAAGACAGGCTCATCAATAAGGCTGAGGGCACTCAAAAGTCTCTGAATTTTTCAGAAGTGAAAACAAAAATAGTGGAATCAGGGAAACAGCATTCAATGAACCTTTTAACTTGTTGCAGGAAGTCAGGGACCCCCAATGGAGGGACCAGCTGAAGCCATGGCAGAAAAACATAAATTGTGAAGATTTCATGGACATTTATTAGTTCCCCAAATTAATACTTTTATAATTTCTTACACCTGTCTTTACCGCAATCTCTGAACATAAACTGTGAAGATTTCATGGACACTTATCACTTCCCCAATCAATACCCTTGTGATTTCCTATGCCTGTCTTTACTTTAATCTCTTAATCCCATCATCTTTGTAAGCTGAGGAGGATGTATGTCACCTCAGGACCCTGTGATGATTGTGTTAACTGCACAAATTATTTGTAGAGCATATGTGTTTGACAATATGAAATCTGGGCACCTTGAAAAAAGAACAGGATAACAGCAATGTTCAGGGAACAAGAGAGATAACCTTAAACTCTGACTGCTGGTGAGCCAGGTGGAAAAGAGCCATATTTCTCTTCTTTCAAAAGGAAATGGGAGAAATATCGCTGAATTCTTTTTCTCAGCAAGGAATATCCCTGAGAAAGAGAATGCTGCCTTGAGGGTAGGCCTCTGAAATGGCCGCTTTGGGGGTGGCCGTCTTTTATGGTTGCAGCTGTAGGGATGAAATAAGCCCCAGCCTCCTGTAGTGCTCCTGTGCTTATTAGGAAGAGGAAATTCCCGCCTAATAAATTTTGGTCAGACTGGTTGTCCACTCTCAATCCCTGTCTCCTGATAAGAAGTTATCAACGACAATGTGTGCCCAAAGCTTCATTAGCAATTTTAATTTCACCCCAGCCCTGTGGTCCCGTGATCTTGCCCTGCCTCCATTTAGCTTGTGATATCTTATTACCTTGGGAAACATGTGATCCCTGTAACCCACATCCTATTTGTACACTCCCTCCCCTTTTGAAAATCACTAATAAAAACTTGCTGGTTTTGCAGCTTAGGGGGCATCACGGAACCTGCCAACATGTGATGTCTCCCCTGGACACCTAGCTTTAAAATTTCTCCTTTTGTACTCTGTCCCTTTATTTCTCAGACCGGCCATCACTTAGGGAAAATAGAAAAGAACCTACATGAAATATCGGGGTTGAATTTCGCCCAATATCAACTGAGAGGTGATCTCTCTTATAGTAGCATTTCCCCCATCATCATCTAGGCTGGAGTTCCCTAACATTTATGTTAATAGGAGCTATTTTTAATTTTCCCTATGGTCTTAAGATTTGAAAGGTAGAGGACTTCTTGATTTATGTCTGGAGAAAAAACACAGAAAATGAAATCTGAGTAAAGACAAATGTAAGGCTTTAGTATTTGAACACATCAGGGCAAGGAAAGATACCATCAATTTTTCTGTCATCCTTTCTGGTCACTGATGGATTGACTACTGCAATTGGCTTGAAATTATGCCAAATAAAATTTTAACGCCCACTGACCTGCTATTTGGAGATTCCATAAGCTAAATTTCTTTGTTAACTGTTTGTGTAGTAGCTTGACCCTTAGGCAGGTTGGGAACACCCAGCCCAGAAAACCTGTGTAATGAGAATTAGGAGCAATGGAGATAGAGTGTAAACTCTTAGCAACCAGATAGTACTCATTGCAAGCCACTTCTCCCATCTTCACAAATGATTTTGATCCTCAAAGGTGGTCCAATCCCACCTACTTTACTACATTCTTTACCGTATTCACCACAGAGATGTCTGGCTCCAAATATATGAATGCTGCCTCAAAGATGGGTTCTAATAAATGGCTCTATTTAGACAAGGTGAAGATTAAGACTACTTTGGCATTCTTATATACTCAACTCTTAATTATCCACATTAATAAAAGAATCAAGGGGATAAGAGTTCAAAATTAAGGATAATACAAAAGTAATTTATATTTGGCTTTAGTATTCATTATATGATTTTGAGGGTGAGCAAATTAACTTTCTAATTATAATTTGGCTTTTCAGAATGAGTTTCTATTCTTCTCAATTAGCTCGTGTTGAAAGCCAGCTAGTGGTGTGCTAGAAGTCAAATTAAATTTGACCTGGAATTTATAAGTTTCTGCAAATGGCTCACCCATAAATTATCAAAGTCAATTTTTTCTGCTTCACAGAGGAGGTCCAGACCACACCAATAGCCTATGGAGAGCCAAGGTTTAAGGTAATCTAATTGCATAGATTCAGAATCAGATACAGTACTGATATCACAGACTTCAAGACAAGAGTATTACTTGAGAAAGTCATTTCAACAGGGAAGCATAACAATTCAAAACTTACATCTAATAGCATAGCCCCCAAAATATGTAAAGTAAAAAAGGTCTCAGAACTAAATGAATAAACGGACCATCTCGTTCACAAGGGTTTCTGTTAATTCTCTATCCATGGCAGGTTGGCACTTTCCTCTAGGGTGGGATGTCCTCACATCTTCTGCTCAATGTTCTCCATCCCCTGGTCTCCTAAGGCACTGTCTCCCTCTCCAGCTGGACTATTTTCTTTTCCTGGATATTTTGGGCCTGAAGCTTTAGATATCAGGACTCTAATTAGCAGAAACCCTTATGAGCAAGATGACAGTTTTCATCAAAGAGAAAGAGTTCTCCAAAAGGTAAATTAAGAAAGAGGGTAAAGTATGTATTTAGTGGCTTCCTCCTAGAAGGAAAAAGAAGAACTGGAAAGATTTGTTAAAATTCAGGTCAGAGTCATCCTTCCACAGATTCCAACACTACCTAAAAATGGAGCCATCTTCACTCACAGTCGAGACATTAAAACACAAGAAAGCATGACACTTGCTGGTCTAATCTTAGAGAAGTAACTGAGACATGGGTACGCACTGCATGCATGGAAGGGAAGTCAGGTCAAGGAGAAGCTCTAGGCTCAGTAGAGCTCAGAAATGAACATTTCTAGCACTATAGGACTTCCTCCTACCTTGAGTGAAGAGCAGTGATGAGTTCACATCCTGCAGCCAACAGCCACCTCTGAGGAACAGGTGTCTGATCATGGACAGGAGAGTCAGAAAAAGAGACAGACTACCCAAGAAAATCATGAAATTCAAGGATGGCCAGCTTTGTCTGAGGCATCCCCATTCCATTTCCTCAGGGTTCCTGTCATCCCAGCCAAGAGCTGCCAATTACGCTGGTGCTTATGTCCTCCCTCACCCTGTGTACCTATATGAACTGAAACACAAAATAAGCACCATCCAGACATTAGTTATCAATGCAATAAAGAATCAAGAATATCTAAACAGCAGTAGCTTAGGGACCACAACTAGTTGAAATAGTGCACTACAGCATTTATTTTAATGCTGATGTTTGCATAGTACCACACTGTAACTTAGAATGTAAATGTCTCGGGAATGGTAGGGCAACGGGCACTATTGATGGAAATATCTTAGTATGAGATGGTGTGCTAAACCATAGTTATCTTACAAATGATGTTTTCTCTACCTCCATTTGCATTCATGGAAAAAAAATTGAGTAATTGACATTATCATTTTTACCAGCTACCATCATTCATTGAATTGAACACAAAAAGTCAAATAGTCTGTCATAGGTTCTTACCTTTTAGAATCTATAGAAGACAATATTCTTAGAGTCTAAACCCTGTTAGCTTGGACAATGAATATGAAAAAAAACTGAGATTTTTCTTTATTTTAATCTTCAATAAGCAAATAATTGCTATCTAAAAGTGTGTCTATTCCTAAGCAATTTTGTACAAGGAACTGTTGTGAGGATAGAGTGAGGAGATAATGTGAAACAGCTGAGGACTCTAACACTCAACTCGAAGGACAAAGGATGTTATTACTTATTCAGCTGTGCTACTGGGATTTTATTAGCCCTTCTACTCAACACACACAGGAGCACATACATATGTACACACATGGATACACACAAACAGTGTGTAGAAGAAGTACACAAAGTAGAAAATACACAGAAATGACTGAGTGGAATCAAAAATTAGGAGATGACATCAAGAACCCTATAAGTGGACATTGTAGAAAAGTTATTGTTCAACTCACTCAAGTTGATCTGAAACACAAAAATCGTTTGACTACATGGAGCAGCCAAACTTGATGCAGGCAAAGATATAGTCTAAGAGACATTTAAAAAAAGAATTGGAAGGGTAACAGTTGGCAAAGCAGCAAGAGGCTAAAATGATGGTTCAGGGTTGACTTACAGTGTCTGGGCACCTAAGAGGCCCAGAACAGTGATGAAATCATAACAGGTTCTCAACAAATGTTGTGTATTTGTATTGCAATCAAAATTTTGTCAGATTCAATTTGCTCTCCCCAAGCAGTCAATGTTCTAGCAGAGCTAGAGTTTTATCACTCTTAGTAATGCAAAGTTATATTGCTGCCTAAGATGTAATGTTAAAATACATTTCACTTTATTTATAAAATATATAGGTTTTAGGAAGGCTGTAAGATATATTTGATACATATTTGGGACTCTAAAGATTTTCCTAAGCTTCTATAATCTTTAGTCCAAATATATCTGATCTCAGTCTTCACCCAGTAAATTACATTTGTAGTAATAGTTTAAAAAAGAAAAGAAATTGTAGGATACTATTTATAGCTTCAAAGATAATTATACCACTTAACATTTTTATGATGCTTTATAATTTACAAAGGGCTTTCACTAACATATTATAATTCCTCACCTTTTCTTCTGTTTCTGTTTCCTGGTTTTGAAATGCCTACAACACAATACACCAAGACAGGCCTAATTATACCCAAACTGCATATAAAAAACTGCAGCTGAATAATTAAATGAGGCAATTATTATCAAAATTTTATGACAAAAATCACTAAAGTCAGAGGGAGATGAATCCTCAGAGTCTGAGAATATAATCCAAAGCAATCTAGCAAGATAAAAAATTACTTTTTAAGTATCCTGCTTTATTTTTCCAACTTCTGGATGTGGGTAGGATGTAGTAGGTAGAAATAAGCTCACACAACAATTATGGAATAAAATAAATCAAAGTAAGTAATCAACACCACCATAAAAGTCATATTGTTAATGGCATTGAATATCTATTGAAGCAAAGATGACTAAGTTAATTTAATACAACAGAGGATAAAGTCTTAGGTGAGCTGATATGAATGCTTCTTTTCTACCTTGGAGGCATCTGCTGAGTATTGATTTAAAATTGAACTTGCTATAGGAGAAAATGTCTTTTGGGAAAAGATAAACTAGTGGAGTTTTTGATAACTCCATAGGGGCTAGAATGTGAATTGGAATCTAGAGGATCACCAAGGTCATATCCCAGTTTTCTGAATGAGAAATTTACTGAGTCCAGGAGTAGGATGAGAGGCTAGACGCTAAGAAGAAAAGGCAACATAAAGTCACCCACAATTTCTGATGCTTAAGAAACAAAGTCTGGCTTTGGGGAGGAACCTACAACAAACATTCAAGAAGTTTCATCTTCGAGACATTTGGAACCAAAAGAAAATGAAGTATAAGCTCAAGACAGCCTTAACAGACCTAATTAAACTTATTTACCCATTACTCTCTGGAGAAAAATAAAATCAACTTCAACATTTATTATTTTATACACGAATCCTGTGCATAGTAAATACATATATATTAGACATGTGAAAAGATAAGAAATGTGACAAATAGTCAAGAGAAAAAACACACTATAAGCAGATCCACAGGTGATACACAGAGTTAAGACTTTAATATGAATGTTAAAACAAGAGATAAAAATGAAGGAAAAGACAATTTCAACAAATAATTGGAATCAATAAAAAATACAAACATTCCAGAACTGAGAAATACAATAAATAAAATTAAAAATTTATTAGACACATTAGCAGGTTTGGCAAAGCAGAAAACAAACTCAAAGACAGGTCAATAAAAATATATATAATTGAAACACAGACCAAAAATATACAATAGAACAGAGAATAAGAGACAGGTAAGACATAGTCAAATGGTCAGACATTCATATAATTGAAGTCCCAGGAAAGAAAAAAGAAAATGAAGCTGAAATAATATTTGTAGAGATGATGGCTAAAAATTTCCCAAAACTGATAAAAATAAATATCAAATTAACAGATTTTGGATGTATTGGTAACCCCAAGTAGTATAAATAATAAAGGAATCACATCTAGGCACATCGTCATGTAATTGCAGACAATAAGAAAACTAGATGCAACATGCTCAGATATAAAAATAATTTTGCAACTATTTTTAAAAAAATCAAGGAAACAAGACAATAAAATGATACCTTTAAGGTTCTAGGGGCAAAAAGTCTACCACCTTAGAATTCTAACTCCAGTGAAAATATTCCTCAAATGTAAATCTATTTTCAGACAGAGCCCACCCCCCGCCCAAAAAAAAGTAAAGAAGTCATATTCAGCAGACTAACACTGTAATATACCAACAAATTCCCCAGAGGTAAAATGAACCCAGATAAAAGCATTATTAAGAACAGTAGAAAAGAAATATTAGGGTAAATATAAAATATTGCTCTTTAAATCAGCAATATTTAGAGTGTCTTGTGGAGTTTTAACATAGGTAGAAGTAAAACACATGACAATAATATGCAAAGGATAGAAAGGGGTAACCATATTTAAACTGCTCAAGGTTCTTGCATTTTGGAGAGGAAATGGTAAAAATACGAATAAGGTAGACTCTAATTAATCAAACTTACTTTAATCTCTAAAGCAGTTGTCTGCAAATCACAGCCTGTGAACAAATCTGGCTAGCAACTTAGTTTTATAAAGTTTTATTGGCACACAACCGCAGCTATTTGTTTACTTGTTATCTATGTTAGCTTTCACATTACAACTGCAGGGTTGAGTAGTTTCCCAGAGATCACACAGCTCCCAACAACAAAATATTTTCAGAAAAAGTTTGCAGACCCCTATTCTAAAGGAAAAAACAAAGTCCGTGACTCAAAAAGTTAACAGAGAAGATAAAATGGAATTAGAAGACATGATTAGGACAAGAAAAGGCAGGAAAGAAACAATACATAAAGATAGAATTAAAGCGAAAACAACTGGTAAAATGGTAGACATACGCCTAACCAACAATAGTAGGCTAAATACTTCAATGAAAAGAAACCAGCCTGGCGGCACAGGCCTGTAGTCCCAGCTACCCAGGAGGCTGAGGTGGGAGGATCAACTGAGCCCAGGAAGTCCAGGCTGCAGTGAGCTGTGATCACACCACTGCACTCCAGCCTGGGCAACAAAGGCAGACTCTGCTAAAAAAAAAAAAAAAAAAAAAAAAAAGGCAATGAATTTCAGGCTAGATTGAAAAATATGTAACTGAGCAAAAGACACACATTTTAACTTTAAGAAAGGACTGAGAAAGATTTACCAGGCAGACAAAAAGCAACAGATAGCTAGTATAGTGACATTAGTATCAGACACAATAGACTTCCAGGCTAAAATATTACTATGTAGATAAAGAGTAATTTCATCAGGAAAACATAAACATCCTAAATGTATAATAAAATAGCCACAAAATATATAAAGCAAAAATGTATCTAAAGGTCTTAAAGAAACTCTAAACTTCTAAAGAACTTAAAGAAGAAATAGACAAAGCACTGATCATAGTTGAAGAATTTAACACACCTTGCTCAGTAACTGAAAGAACACACAGACCAAAAAAAAGCAAGGATACTGAAGATTTAAACAACCTATGTAAACCAAATTGACCTAGTTGACAACTATGAAAGACTGTATCAAACAGCCTAGAGTTCTTACGGAACATTTATCAAAATAATCCATATGCTAATCCATAGAGCAAGTCTTAACAAATTTCAAAGGACTGAAATAATACTAAGGTCTGTTCTCTATCGTGGACTGCAACTAGGAAAAACATACAGAAAGCTAACTAGAAATAAAACACGCTTCCAAAAAATCCATGCCTCGAATAAGAAATCATAATGGAAGCTTTAAAATATGTTGAATGGAACCTAATAAAGATATGATATGTCAAAGTTGGATGTAATTAAGGATCTGGTTATGGGGAAATTTATAGCTTTAAATGCACATAAAAGATTGAAAACCAAAATCTGAGTTTTCATTTTAAAAAGCTAGAAAATAGCAAATTAAACCCAAAGAAGAAAGATGAAACAAAAATAGGAGAAAATGCAGAAAACAGATATTATCTTTAACAAATGTGGAAACTCAGGCAGAGAGAAGTAAATTGCCCAGATTGCATTATTAGCAACGGGCAGCACTATGACTTGAATCCCGGTAGTCTGATACCAGAATTTATACTTTTAGTGGTTATCTGAACAGACTCACAGAAAGACCCAACCAGGTTTTGAGCATCACAGCTAAGCAATATTCCACTGTACACTATTGAAGCCACCACCAATGCTCTCTCCAGCTTAGTGTGAGATTCTGCCTCTACTGCTCTGGCCCTGACTATTGATGACTTACCAGGTGCCAACCTGGTCTATAACTGCTCCTGATCTGAGCCCACTATACAACTGCCACTTAGACCCATATGTTAAGCAGCCTCACTGTAACTCCTGGCTCTAATCAAAGCTTTAGTTGCACCTGCCCCTAAACGTGTCCTGCCCTGGAAACTCACTCTGGCCACACTCATACCTCAGAAGCTCAGCCAGTGCTATTCTCCATCTCCCATTGCCTGGACCCACTAGAATCACAAAAATGTCAACTAGGGAAATAGACCTATCTGTCTCCCACTTTGGCCACAGAATCTACAGAGTGAAACAACATAAAGAATACTATACAGAGCTTTTGGGTGGGGGGAGTGGGGGAGGGATAGCATTGGGAGATATACCTAATGCTAGATGACGAGTTAGTGGGTGCAGCGCACCAGCATGGCACATGTATACATATGTAACTAACCTGCATAATGTGCACATGTACCCTAAAACTTAAAGTATAAAAAAAAGAATACTATACAGAGCTTTTTACTGAGCTGTTACAAAGAAATTCCAAATAAATTTGAGCAGAAATTTCCTTACAAGTTGTTCCAAGTCATTTTTCCATAAAATATACACAAAGAAGGCAACTTGTTGCCAATTACCCAAAAAATTAACTAAAGAGTTGGCTTCGGGGTTTTTAGTTTTTGTTTTGCACTGCACAGTTGTTTGGGAGACAGTGGATATTAACTAAAAATATTTTGGTATCAGAGTATGTAGTAAAGAATGACCCTGACCAAAGAAGAGATAGGGCCTTTGTCCTGGACTTCTGGGAGGTAATTTCTGAGCCCTTGGAATGTTATGCCTCATAGGAGTGTCTTTGTTTGCCTGGGAACACTGAGTCATCCTAGATACTCCAACTGTATGACTTAGGGTGAGGGCTGGCTACACCCATGAGGTCTTAGAGTGGGGCCTGGTCACACCAGAAAGACTAACAATGTAACAGGGTGGTTGCTTTCTGTATACTGTATCAGGTGACCTGGAGGCTGAAGTCAACTACATGGACAATCAATCATGCCTATGCAATGGAGTCCCAATAAAAAGTCTGAACACTGAGGTTCAGTGAGCTTCCCTAGTTGGCAATACCCCATATGTATTATCCCACATAGATGCTGGGAGGTGATGTACCATCGGTAGAAGATAACAGGAACTCATTTAGTACTCTCACAGACTCTGCTCTATGTATCTCTTCACTGGGCTGATTTTAATCTGTATCCATTTTTCTGTGGTAAACCATAAATGTGACTGTAACAGCTTTCTGTGAGTTTTTCTAGTGAATTATCAAATTGGAGAATGATTGCTGAGAACCCCTCCAACTTGCATTTGGTGTCTAAAGTAAGGGCAGTCCAGGGGGCTGCATCCTGTAAGCTTTGTAGTTGGCCCAAACTTCTCATACAGGGCACAGTCTAAGTTTGCTAGTGTTCTACCAGCCATTTTTAATAAAAAGTCAGGCAAGGTTAGAGATTGTTTATATCACTGTTTTATTAATATGTATCTGCCCTTCCATCCTTTGTTACAGACATGCTTTACAACATCATTAAAATTATATATTCCATGTCAACTGGGCCCCTGTCATTTATACAAACACAAAAGCAAAGAAAAAAGTTTCAAAACTGAGTCCTTCTACAGCTCCCAAGGTCCCTATTGTCTGATCATGCCATCTTTACCCAACTCCTTTGCCTCCTTGACCTTGATTTTAAGCAGACTCCTTCCTGCCTGACCACATTCTTTGTTCAGGCCTCTATGACTTAATGCATGCAACTCCCTTTCCCATCAACTCCTTCCATCCCCTCCTTCCTGTTTAATGTCACCATGTTTCAGAGAAAGAAATCAAGTCATTCCTTCTCCATTATGTAGCCATCATTTATGGCAATGACCTCACAAGGTTGATAAGGCTTTCAGTGAAGTAATATTTATAAAGGAGAACATTACTTGACACATAGTAGGTACAATGTTAGCCTTAGCTACTGTTAATATTACTATTACTCCTATTGCTATTGCATGACAGTCATTTTTGACCCCATTTTATAGTGTCTATGACAATTAAGCTTTCAATTGCATCTATAATTGTTATTCTCTATTCTATGCCCATTACCTTCTGGATTATTGTGCCATAAGGGCAAAATCCATGTCTGTTATTTTCCTTTGCTGATAGAGATTTCAGGTACAAAGTGCGTGCTGAATCTTTTTGACCTACTGATAGATTCTGAGAATATTGGAATGATAGCACATAATCTACCCATGTTAATGAGGGACATAATATTTGAACCCCTACAATATGTCAGTGTGTATCATTTATTCTCCAGGGTCCTGGGTTTTAGAGTTTTATAAAGATTTCAGATTTACAGCCATGACAATTTGTTACTAGAAAATATGAAAGAAACAATAGACATTGAGCTCTCTGCTTCATGTTCAATTTGCTCATAAAAGATATACTAGTATTCATCAATACCAACTTCTCCTATACTTGTAATCACAGGAAAGACAGTACTTCCCAGTATTTGAAAACTGTTTTGTGACCCCTTGCTTTCTTCTGTTTCTCTTGAGGATTGGTGACATTGCAAATAGTGGAGTCTCTTTCAGTCTAGGTCCTAGAGGAAAGCCCAAGTCAACTTGCATTGGACATGAGAGAGAAACAACTGTGGTATGGAGTGACTAATATTTATGGATTAATTTGTCATGGCACAGTACCTAGTCTCTTCTGGTTGGTACTCTAAGCAAATAGGAAGAAAAAAGCCGTTCAAAATACTTGTATCATTTTATTAACACTGCCTTCTTGTACCACAATTTTTTTAAAAAACCACTTCAGTTATGATTGACAAAAAGCTGTACATATTTAATGTATACAACATAAGTTTGCAAATGCAATCATAAAATCATCACCATAATCAATGCCATAAACATATACATCAACTCCAAAAGTTTCATCTTACCCTCCTGACTTTGCGATAAGAGCATTTAACATAAAAATTTGCTAAGAGGGTAGATACTAAGTGTACAAGTATTGTCAACTATAGTCACTATGCAGTATAGAAATTTCTTTTTGGTTTTCTTTTTTCATTTTACAATGGATTTAATTATTTCTAATTAAATAATGGATTTGATTATTTGCAATGGATGTGATGTTTTTATATTTTATTATACTTTAAGTTCTAGGGTACATGTGCACAACATGCAGGTTTGTTACATAGGTATACATGTGCCATGTTGGTGTGCTGCACCCAGCAACTCGTCATTTACATTAAGTATATCTCCTAATGCTATCCCTCCCCCCTCCCCCCACCGCACTACAGGCCCCACTGTGTGATGTTCCGCTTCCTCTGTCCAAGTATTCTCATTGTTCAATTCCCACCTATAAGTGAGAACATGCAGTGTTTGGCTTTTTGCCCTTGCGATAGTTTGCTGAGAATGATGGTTTCCAACTTCATCCATGTCCCCACAAAGCACATGAACTCATCCTTTTTTAGGGCTGCGTAGTATTCCATGGTGTATATGTGCCACATTTTCTTAATACAGTCTATCATTGTTGGATATTTGGGTTGGTTCCAAGTCTTTGCTATTGTGAGTAGTGCCGCAATAAACATACATATGCATGTGTCTTTATGGCAGCATGATTTATAATCCTTTGGGTATATACCTAGTAATAGGATGGCTGGGTCAAATGGTATTTCTAGTTCTAGATCCCTGAGGAATCACCACACTGTCATCCACAATGGTTGAACTAGTTTACAGTCCCACCAACAGTGTAAAAGTGTTCCTATATCTCCACATCCTCTCCAGCACCTGTTGTTTCCTGACATTTTAATGATTGCCATTCTAACTGGTGTGAGATGATATCTCATTCTGGTTCTTATTTGCATTTCTCTGATGGCCAGTAATGGTGAGCATTTTTTCATGTGTCTGTTGGCTGCATAAATGTCATCTTTTGAGAAGTGTCTGTTCATATCCTTTGCCCACTTGTTGATGGGGTTGTTTTTTCCTGGTAAATTTGTTTGAGTTCTTTGTAGATTCTGGATATTAGCCCTTTGTTAGATGAGTAGATTGCAAAAATTTTCTCCCATTCTGTAGGCTGCCTGTTCACTCTGATGGTAGTTTCTATTGCTATGCAGAAGCTCTTTAGTTTAATTAGATCCCATTTGTTAATTTTGGCTTTTGTTGCCATTGCTTTTGGTGTTTTAGACATGAAGTCCTTGCCCATGCCTATGTCCTAAATGGTATTGCCTAGGTTTTCTTCTAGGGTTTTATGGTTTTAGGTCTAACATTTAAGTCTTTAATCCATCTTGAATTAATTTTTGTGTAAGGTGTAAGGAAGGGATCCAGTTTCAGCTTTCTACATGTGGCTAGCCAGTTTTCCCAGCACCATTTGTTAAATAGGAAATCCTTTCACCATTGCTTGTTTTTGTCAGGTTTGTCAAAGATCAGATAGTTGTAGATGTGTGGTATTATTTCTGAGGGCTCTGTTCTGTTCCATTGGTCTATATCTCTGTTTTGGTACCAGAACCATGCTGTTTTGGTTACTGTAGCCTTGTAGTATAGTTTGAAGTCAGGTAGCATGATGCCTCCAGCTTTGTTCTTTTGGCTTAGGATTGACTTGGCAATGCGGGCTCTTTTTTGGTTCCATATGAACTTTAAATAGTTTTCCCAATTCTGTGAAGAAAGTCATTGGTAGTATGATGGGGATGGCATTGAATCTATAAATTACCTTGGGCAGTATGGCCATTTTCACGATATTGATTATTCCTCTCCACGAGCATGGAATGTTCTTCCATTTGTTTGTATCCTCTTTTATTTCATTGAGCAGTGGTTTGTAGTTCTCCTTGAAGAGGTCCTTCACATCCCTTGTAAGCTGGATTCCTAGGTATTTTATTCTCTTTGAAGCAATTGTGAATGGGAGTTCACTCATGATTTGGCTCTGTGTTTGTCTGTTACTGGTATATAAGAATGCTTGTGATTTTTGCACATTCATTTTGTATCCTGAGACTTTGCTGAAGTTGCTTATCAGCTTAAGGAGATTTTGGACTGAGACGATGGGGTTTTCTAGATATACAATCATGTCATCTGCAAACAGGGACAATTTGACTTCCTCTTTTCCTAATTGAATATCCTTTATTTCTTTCTCCTGCCTAATTGCCCTGGCCAGAACTTCTGACACTGTGTTGAATAGGAGTGATGAGAGAAGGCATCCCTGCCTTGTGCCAGTTTTCAAAGGAATGTTTCCAGTTTCTGCCCATTCAGTATGATATTGGCTGTGGGTTTGTCATAAATAGCTCCTATTTTGAGATATGTCCCATCAATACCTAATTTATTGAGAGTTTTTAGCATGAAGGGCTGTTGAATTTTGTCAAAGACCTTTTCTGCATCTATTGAGATAAACATGTGGTTTTTGTCTTTGGTTCTGTTTATATGCTGGATTACATTTATTGATTTGCATATGTTGAACCAGGCTTGCATCCCAGGGATGAAGCCCATTTGATCATGGTGCATAAGCTTTTTGATGTGCTGCTAGATTCAGTTTGCCAGTATTTTATTGAGGATTTTTGCATCAATGTTGATCAGGGATATTGGTCTAAAATTCTTTTTTTTGTTGTTGTGTCTCTGCCAGCCTTCGGTATCAGGATGATGCTGGCCTCTTAAAATGAGTTAGGGAGGATTCCCTCTTTTTTTATTGAAAAGGAATTTCAATAGAAATTCCAGAAGGAATGGTACCAGCTCCTCCTTGTACCTCTTGTAGAATTCGGCTGTGAATCCGTCTGGTCCTGGACTTTTGGTTGGTAAGCTGTTAATTATCACCTCAATTTCAGAGCCTGTTATTGGTCTATTCAGAGATTCAACTTCCTGGTTTAGTCTTGGGAGGGTGTATGTGCAGAGGAATTTATCCATTTCTTCTAGATTTTCTAGTTTATTTGCATAGAGGTATTCGTAGTATTCTCTGATGGTAGTTTGTATTTCTGTGGGATCATTGGTGATATCCCCTTTATCATTTTTTATTGCGTCTATTTGATTCTTCTCTTTTCTTCATTTGTCTTGCTAGCGGTCTAGCTAGCAAGAAAAGATCAACAAAATTGATCCTTTCAAAAAACCAGCTCCTGGATTGATTTTTTGAAGGGTTTTTTGTGTCTACCTCCTTCAGTTCTGCTCTGATCTTAGTTATTTCTTGCCTTCTGCTAGCTTTTGAATGTGTTTGCTCTTGCTTTTCTAGTTCTTTTAATTGTGATGTTAGGGTGTCAATTTTAGATCTTTCCTGCTTTCTCTTGTGGGCATTTAGTGCTATAAATTTCCCTCTACACACTGCTTGAAATGTGTCCCAGAGATTCTGGTATGTTGTGTCTTTGTTCTCATTGGTTTCAAAGAACATCTTTATTTCTGCCTTCATTTCATTATGTACCCGGTAGTCACTCAGGAGCAGGTTGTTCAGTTTCCATGTAGTTGAGTGGTTTTGAGTGAGTTTCTTAATCCTGAGTTCTAGTTCGATTGCACTGTGGTCTGAGAGACAGTTTGTTATAATTTCTGTTCTTTTACGTTTGCTGAGGAGTGCTTTATTTCCAACTATGTGGTCAATTTTGGAATAGGTGTATTGTGGTGCTGAGAAGAGTGTATATTCTGTTGATTTGGGGTGGAGAGTTCTGCAGATGTCTGTTAGGTCCACTTGGTGCAGAGCTGAGTTCAAGTCCTGGATATCCTTGTTAACTTTCTGTCTCATTGATCTGCCTAATGTTGACAGTGGGGTGTTAAAGTCTCCCATTATTATTGTGTGGGAGGCTATGTCTCTTTATAGGTCTCTAAGGACTTGCTTTATGAATCTGGGTACTCCTGTATTGGGTGCATATATATTTAGGATAGTTAGCTCTTCTTGTTGAATTGATCCCTTTACCATTATGTAATGGCCTTTTTTGTCTCTTTTGAGCTTTGTTGGTTTAAAGTCTGTTTTATCAGAGACTAGGGTTGCAACCCCTGCCTTTTTTTGTTTTCCATTTCCTTGGTAGATCTTCCTCCATCCCTTTATTTTGAGCCTATGTTTGTCTCTGCATGTGAGATGGGTTTCCTGAATACAGCACACTGATGGGTCTTGACCCTTTATCCAATTTGCCAGTCTGTGTCTTTTAATTGGAGCATTTAGCCTATTTACATTTAAGGTTAATATTGTTATGTGTCAATTTGATCCTGTCATTATGATGTTAGCTGGTTATTTTGCCCATTAGTTGATGCAGTTTCTTCCTAGCATCAATGGTCTTTATAATTTGGCATGTTTTTGCAGTGGCTGGTACCAGTTTTTCCTTTCCATCTTCAGTGCTTTCTTCAGGAGCTCTTTTAGGGCAGGCCTGGTGGTGACAAAATCTCTCAGCATTTGCTTGTCTGTAAAGCATTTTATTTCTCCTTCACTTATGAAGATTAGTTTGGCTGGATATGAAATTCTGGGTTGAAAATTCTTTTCTTTAGGAATGTTGAATATTGGTCTTCACTCTCTTCTGGCTTGTAGAGTTTCTGCCATTCTCTCTGGTTGCCCTTAACATTTTTTCTTTCATTTCAACTTTGGTGAATCTGACAATTATGTATCTTAGAGTTGCTCTTCTCGAGGAGTATCTTTGTGGTGTTCTCTGTATTTCCTGAATTTGAATGTTGGCCTGCCTAGCTAGGTTGGGGAAGTTCTCCCGGATAATATCCTGCAGAGTGTTTTCCAACTTGGTTCCATTCTCTCTGTCACTTTCAGGTACACCAATCAGACGTAGATTTGGTCTTTTCACATAGTCCCATACTTCTTGGAGGCTTTGTTCATTTCTTTTTATTCTTTTTTCTCTGAACTTCGCTTCATTTCATTCATTTGATCTTCAATCACTGATACCCTTTCTTCCAGTTGATCAAATTGGCTACTGAAGCTTGTGCATTCATCACGTAGTTCTCATGCCATGGTTTTCAGCTCCATCAGGTCCTTTAAGGACTTCTCTGCATTGGTTATTCTAGTTAACCATTCGTCTAATCTTTTTTCAAGGTTTTTAGCTTCTTTGCTATGGGTTTGAACTTCCTCCTTTAGCTCGGAGAAGTTTGATCATCTGAAGCCTTCTCTCAGCTCCTCAAAATCATTCTCCATCCAGCTTTGTTCCATTGCTGGTAAGGAGCTGCATTCCTTTGGAGGAGGAGAGGTGCTCTGATTTTTAGAATTCAGTTTTTCTATTCTGTTTTTTCCCCATCTTTGTGGTTTTATCTACCTTTGGTCTTTGATGATGATGATGTACAGATGGGGTTTTGGTGTGGATGTCCTGTTTGTTAGTTTTCCTTCTAACAGTTAGGACCCTCAGCTGCAGGTCTGTTGGAGTTTGCTGGAGGTCCACTCCAGACCCTGTTTTCCTGGGTATCAGCAGCGGAGGCTGCAGAACAGCAAATGTTGCTGCCTGATCGTTCCTCTGGAGGTTTCATCTCAGAGGGGTACCCGGCTGTGTGAGGTGTCAGTCTGCCCCTACTGAGGGGTGCCTCCCAGTTAGGCTACTCAGAGGTCAGGGACCCACTTGAGGAGGCAGTCTGTCCGTTCTCAGATCTCAGACTCCATGCTGGGAGAACAACTACTCTCTTCAAAGCTGTCAGACAGGGACATTTAAGTCTGCAGAGGTTTCTGCTGCCTTTTGTTCATCTCTGCCCTGCCCCCAGAAGTGGAGTCTACAGAGGCAGGCAGGCAGGCCTCCTTGAACTGCAGTGGGTTCCACCTAGTTTGAGCTTCCTGGCCACTTTGTTTACCTACTCAAGCCTCAGAAATGGCAGGCACCCCTCCCCCAGCCTCGCTGCCGCCTTGCAGTTCGATCTCAGACTGCTGTGCTAGCAATGAGTGAGGCTTTGTGGGCGTGGGACCATCCAAGCCAGGCATGGGATATAATCTCCCGGTGTGCCGTTTGCTAAGACCATTGGAAAAGCTCAGTATTGGGGTAGGAGTGACCCGATTTTCCAGGTGCCATCTGTCACAGCTTTGCTTGGCTATGAAAGGGAATTCCCTGACCTCTTGCACTTCCTGGGTGAGGCGATGCCTCTCCCTGCTTCGGCTCACACTCAGTATGCTGCACCATCTGTCCTGTACCCACTGTCCAGCAAGCCCCAGTGAGATGAACCCAGTACCTGAGTTGGAAATGCAGAAATCACTTGTCTTCTGCATCACTCATGCTGGGAGCTGTAGACTGGAGCTGTTCCTATTTGGCCATCTTGGAATCACCCACAGTATAGAAATTTCTAAAACTTATTCATCTTGCATAACTACAACTGTCTATCCTTTGACTAATACCTGTTTCCTTCTCCCTTCTAACCCAAATCTTTGGCAATCACCATTCTTTTCTCTGCTTCTATGAGTTTGGCTTCTCTCTGCTTCTGTGAGTTTATATTCCTTATATAAGTGGGACCATGTAGTATTTGTCCTGTGTCAGGCTAATTGATACAATTCTTAAAACAGCGAAGAACCTAGTTTGTTTTTCTCCCTACAGTTCTATTTTCAGTTTACTTTATTACTTTTATTTCAGTTTACTTTTATTTTATTATAGTTATTTCAGTTTATTATAAAGAATTCAAAGAAGTGTAGAAAATTGTACAGTTAACAGATACTCACCACCTAAATTCCACATTTAACATTTTAGAATATTTGCTTTATCACTTATCTACCCATGTATCAACCCTCTTCTCCCCTCCATCCACTTACACCTTCTACATTTTGATGCATTTTAAAGTTAGTGATATCAGATTACTTTCCCAATTCTCACACTTCACAGATGGCCCAAGATCAATATCCAGGAAGTAATGAGTAAAGGTTTACAATAGATACCTATTAAGTCCCTATGTGCTACACACCTCAGATACAAATAAGTGAGCTTCAAGGCCAAAACAGCAAGATGTCCAACACTTCCAAACACTTGCCAACACAAACATCCTCTCACCCTCCTTCAAACAGTGAAGATGCTGAGCTGTCCATTTGTAGCATCATTTGTTCTTTCACAGCTGCTTATAGAAAGTGCAGTTCTCAGCTTCAGACACTGAAGTCCAATGAATCAAACATCATGAGTCTGACATGTCATTGACTAAAACCCAGGCAAAATGCTGTGGGTTCCACACCATTGCCTCAATTAAAGTCATGTCTTAGATTTTCATTATTTTGTTGCTATAGACACTTTAACAAATTGTTGGACGTTATGTTTCCACTAAAAGTTTTCTTTGTGCTTTTCCTGTTTTCTCAGGATCCACTGGTAAATATCTTCAATGATATCATCTCCCAAAAGTAAAGTAGGTTTGAAGATAATAAAAATAACTTAAATATTTTAACATGTAATATTAATACACAAAGTCTTATATAATGTAAACTGCAGTATTGTATACATTCCATTGTTATTCTCCCCTTCACCTTTTTAGCTATATAAAAAATTGTAGTTGTCATCATCACCATTTTACAAATGAGAAGACGGAATCTCAGACAGATTAAGCCTCAGAGGTGATAAGCTATGGATCTGGAGTTCAAATGCAGGCTTCTAGCTCCAAATCCCATAATTTTCCCTCTGCATTTGATGTAAGAATAAAATAAAAGTGTTTGGGGCAATGAATAGTTCAACCCTATGTGAAATGTATAGCTTTGACACACTAACTCAAAATCTTAAATATGTATTGTATTTCATGTGCATGTATGCAGATATGTTGTGTGTGCATGTTACACATGGATTTAAGTATATATACACCCATATATAACAGAAAAATCATTTGGACAGTTTCTTCCATGTGACAAGTTTTGTGCTAAGGGCTTTACAAATATTTTAATTTCATGCTCAGAGAACCCTTGTGTGTTGAGTATTATTACCCCTAAGGTACAAAGAAAACTGAGGCTCAGTGTAATTAGGCAATGTGCCCACTGTTGCACTGATAATATGTAGCCAGGACTGTCTGGCTACAAAATGCATGCTCTTGAGCATAATACAATAGTCAGTGGAATCATTTTGAAACACTAGCTAGAAGAAAATTGAATAAGTGTTCACGTATTACATTTGTGTATCTATTGCCAAAAAATTGTTAAATTGAATTTTAAAAAGAGGCATGGTCATTGTCTTTGTTTACTCATTTATTTATTATTTATGCCAGGAACATATTTCAAGCTGGTGATGATGTGATAAACATGACTAGGATGGTCTGACTTCAAGAAGCTTGAACTCTCATGGAGAATGCTAGCAAATAATAGTTTTTTAAAAAGCTAAATTTTTCTCTAGACCTGCTTCACATACCCTATTTTTCAGTTGTTGGCGACTCTGTCTTTCCAGAGGTTCATCTTTGGAGGCATCTTTGATTCATTTTTCTTAGCCCTATAGTTTGTCAACTAACACTGTTAGCTCTACCTACAAAATATGTTTATAATCCAAACTTTTTTTCATAATTCAAACATTTATTGCTGATTCTACTGCTACTACCCTAGTCCAAGTCACAATAATCTCAAGCAGATTACTACAATATTCTCTTAAATGGCTTCACATTTAGCTCCCCCCAGTCTATTCTTAACACCACAATTAGAAGGATCCTGTTAAAACTGTAAACAAGATCCACTCATCTGCTCACAGTGTTGGTAGCTACCAATTTCTCTCAGGAGAGAAGCAAAAGTCCTCAATCCAATTAAAATATGGGTGAAGGATCTCAATAGTTGTATCTCCAAATAAGATATAAAATGGCTGACAAGTACATGGAAAGATGTTCATCATCAGCTGTCAGGAAAATGCTTATCAAAACCACAATGATACCACTTTATACATATTAGGATGGCCCGAATCAAAAAAAAACAAATAACAAGTACTGTCAAGAATGTGGCAATGCCAGGCGTGGTGGCTCACGCCTGTAATCCCAGCACTTTGTGAGGCTGAGGCAGGCAGATCACAAGATCAGGAGTTTGAGACCAGCCTGACCAACACGGTGAGACCCCACCGCCCCTAAAAATACAAAAATTAGCTGGGCATGATGGTGCATGTCTGTAATCCCAGTTACTCAGGAGGCTGAAGCAGGAGAATCACTTGAACCTGGGAGATGGAGGTTGCAGTGAGCCAAGATTGCGCCATTGTACTCCAGCCTAGGCAACAGAGCAAGACTGTGTCTCCAAAAAAATAAAAATAAGTAAATAAATAAATAAAAATAAAAAGTGGCAAAATTGGAGAACTTGTACACTGCTGGTGGTAGCCTGAAAATGGTGAAGCTTCTTTGGAAAACTGTCTATCAGTTCCTCAAAAGGTTAAAAACAGTCATAATATGACCCAGTAATTCTACTCCTAGGTATATACTCAAAAGAAATGGAAATATATGTCTACACAAAACCTTGAACATGAATATTCATAGCAAAATTATTCATAATGGTCAAAACGTGCAAACACAAAGGTACATCAACTGATAAATGGATAAATAAAATGGAATACAAAATACAAAGACTACCATGAAGAGAAATGAAGTTCTGATATGATGTACTATAACAAACCTTAAAGACTGTATGCTAAGTTTTAAAAGCCCATGACAAAAGCCCACATACTATGATTCCATTTATACCATTTATAGAAAATGTCCAGAATAGACAAATCTATAAAGTTGGGGCTGGGAAGGCTGGTGGGGGATGGGCAGTGATTTCTAATGGACATAGATTTCTTTTTGGGATGAGGACAATGTCCCAAGATTGATTGTGGTAATGGTTGCACAACTATGAATATACTAAAAACCACTGTATTATATATACCTAAAATGCGTTCATTTTATGAACATGTGAACTATGCCTCAATAAAGTAGTGAGTTGTGTGTCTGTGTGTGGGGGTGCCTGGACGAACAAAGTCCTTAAAATAGCTTCTGAGGCCCTACATCATCTGGTCGCTGCCTCCCCCAGTAGCTCTCTAGTATATCCAGATTCTCTTTCCCAGTCACTCAGCAGGAGCCAAAGAGGTCTTTTTGCCCTTTCTCAGACATATTACTCATCCTTCAGCCTCAAGACCTTTGCACTGGCTGTTACTCTCCAGAGTGCCCTTCTCTGACATATTGACATGGCTCACTCCTCCACTTCCTTCAAATCTTTGCTAAAATGTCATCTTGTATGTGAAACCTAGATTGTAATACCCTTCCCCATCATGCATAACAAATTCCCGTTATCTTGCTCTATTTTTTCCCCAGAACATTATGTTTTTGTAGTAAAGGCTTTGGATGCTCACCCATATCTGATTCTCTTCTCCTTTCAAGCATACAGAAGAATTAATCTTCCCTGCACCCCGAACCCACCACCATAGAAATGCAGACATGTGATTAATTCTGCCCAATGGGTCATCAGCAGCACTGACATGTGCCATTTCTACACCAAGATATTTAACTGTCAGTACAAGGCCTTCTAGTGATTTCTTCCACAACTGTAGTAATCACAAAGCTGACTTCATTTGCAGATTGAGATGCTGAAGATTAAAGCATTCCAGATTGTAAAAGCACTACAGAGATAAAAGTTTCCCTGGAGAGTCATCCAGACCTACAGCACATTTTTCATGGGTGATCAATTTTATGTGAGATTATGGGCTTGCTTGATACTGCAGCATAGTTTAGCCTATGTTGATGGGTGTATCTAATAGTACTTATTTTTATTGTTCATTTTTTCTTTAGTGTCCTTCTCATCCCACAAGAATGCATGGCATAATGCCAAGTGGTTGCATCTCTTTTGTTACCAGTCTCTCTCTAAACCCCTGAAACACTACCTGGCACATCTTAGATATTTATTAGATGAACAGAATGAAGTAATATATAATTTTAAAAAGCAGGCTAGGTGTTGCAGCTCAAATCCCAGCAGTTTAGGAGGCTGAGGGAGGAGGGTCAGTTGAGGCCAAGAGTTTGAGACCAATATGGGCAACATATCAAGACCCCAGTGCTACAAAAAATTTTTAAAAATTAGCCAGACATGGTGGTACATGCCTATAATCCCAGCTACTTGGGAGGCTGAGGTGGGAAGATTGCTTAAGCTCAGGAGTTTGAGGCTGCAGTGACCCAAGGTCTTACCACTGTATTCCAGCCTGGGGAGCAGAGTGAGACTATATCTATGTATTATATATTATATGTAAGTTTATATATATATTTAACACATATTAAATAAAATTTCACAAGTGTTGTGAAAGAGAAATACTCCACAGTATTAGTAGAGTGACCTCACCTATTCAGTGGATTAGCATAGTCTTCTCTAATGAAATGACTTTTAAGCCAAATTCTGAAAAAAATCAATAGTAGTGAGTTAGGTGATGAGAATTACGGAACCAGGAGGCACTGTCTTGCAAGGCTCTGAGCAATTACAACTTGGACCAGTGCTAGGAAGGAGTTACAGTGTCATGAGAGCCTATGATGGGAGGAATTGGCCCCTTCAGGGCAAACGACAGTGTAACAAAAGTCATTGGTAGGAAGGAAGCAAAAATAAAATTAGGAGAAGAAAAGTGAGATCATATACAATCAAGTAAATTTGAGGTACAATAATATGTTAACAATTATGCCAAGAATATAACAGCATATATTAAAGAATTTACAGAAGGCGTTATGGAAGAGTGAGTGAGAAATGAGCTGGAATTTTAGCTGCAGACGAGGATGAGAGAGCAAAAGAAAGCAGGATACCCCACTGCTCACTGGGGTCTGATGCTACGCAGAGCAAAGATCTCACATAAACACAGACACAGGAATGCCATTAGCACAGATGTAAAACCATGGGGAAACCAACGTAACTAGAATTGAAGGGAGCATTTTGAGGGCAAACTCCTATTGCAAAAGCAAATGGGATAGATAAGATGGGATCAGTTCCTTGGGAGCTGCTAATGCCTGGACTGAGAATATGATCAGAGCAGTGTGATGAAAAAAGTATTTAGGAAGATGACTCAGGCACCAGTGGCAGAACAGCCCAAAAGTTTTTAATGAGAGGGAAGTTGAATGGCCCAAACCACTGCTCCATCTAGCAAATATTTATCAAGCAACTACTATATACAATGTAAATAAGGCATTATTTTTAATGTCTAGAATATATTCCTTAATTTTCTGGTTCTGATATTTGTAATAAATGTGAATGTTTACACGTACAAATAATTACTCAGATGCCCTGTGAATGTCAGACTAAAACTGTAAATTGGGATCAGATTGACTTATATCAAAACCACTGGACAATTTAATTTCTACAGTCCCTTTACCTGGAGAGATGCTTACTTAGAATTCTTGTTTTGAATTAAGAAGGACACACAGTTTAGTTGCCTCTAGGTATTTGGGCCTTTTAGAGGTTATCTTTAGAAAGATTTGTTTTGGGAGAGGTCAGTTGGTCTACAGTTCCAGCTGAAAAGTTTTATGGCTAGAGCTAATTAGTTTCCTTAGTACTATTTTTGGCCCTTCTCTAATCTCTGTTAATAACAGGAAAATACACTGAAAATTGCTCCGAATCCACAAAGAAATAGGACAGTCATGATGCCTTAGTAGAAAGAAGCTACAAGAAGAAATAAGTCAGTTAAAAGGAACATATTAAAAACAAGTAAAATAATGTATGATCAATAATATGTAGTCTGAATATTGAAAACATTTTAGATGGATTATATTTCAGAAGATCATAAAATATCTTGACCCCTCCCACTTAGAAGTATCACAAAATTGCCCTACGATCATAAGTAATTCTCTTTCAAGTCTTCCAGAATGCCAAGATGATATATAGTTGCCATCAGTCAAATTGTCTGAGTGACGCTTTAAGTATATATATAAAGTAACACCTATAAATAATGAGACAATTTCAGAAAGAACTACATACTTATCTTTTTTTTGCTATAAGATGACCTATCAATTCACCCTTAAATGCTAATCCTGATGAAAGTCTTATTTTAAAGAATTTTTTGCAGATACATATCTTGAATACAGTATACACTGAATAGCAATAGAAATTATACACTCTAGGACAGTACGAAAACTAATGTGTCAAAGTTAACATTTCATAAGGTGTATTGAAAAAAATTGTATAGAGTTCTCTTAAGAAGATTCGGAGAATTCTGGTTCTGCCAATATGGAGTAGCCCATTCCTCCCAGGTCCTCCCTCTTGCAATTGAAAAACCCTGGATGTAACACAAGCATAGGAAGACTCTGAAAGGTGAAAACAGAGGCAGACAATCTAACAGCCTTAGGATTTGTGGAACTACATGGAAGCAAGTTCTCTGGGTTTCTGTATTGCTTCCTGTATGTTCCAGATAGGAGCTTACAGTTGCAGCAGCAGTGGATCTAGCATGCATCCTTCCCACCCACACCTCCTCCCAAAAGAAATAGACAGGGGTGATCAAATTCCCCCATTGGATGGTCTCTACATGGCCAGGCAGAGAGCTAATCTTGCATGTCCCAAACAGGAAGCAGGTGGTGTTTTTATTCCCCTGCCAGCATTGTGACCATGGAGCTGAGTAGGTAGCTGACCATAACCCTTCCCTGTTCAGCAGAAATAGGTGGTGGCCTGAGTTTCCCACCAGGAAGTGCCCATGTAGTCCAACGGCAAGCTGAGCCTCCATCTCCACCTGCTACTACAACTGTGATGAATCTTTAGGAACTCATGTGGAATGAAAAAAAAAAAAGCCACTCCCAAAAGGTTGCAACTCTGGGATTCCATTTATACAATAGTCTTAAAGTGACAAAATTACAGAAATGTAGGCTGCGCGCAGTGGTTCACACCTATAATCCTCACGCTTTGGGAGGCCAAGTGATCTGTAGATCACTTGAGGTCAGGAGTTCGAGACCAGCCTGGCCAACGAGGTGAAACCCCATCTTTACTAAAAATACAAAAAAGTTAGCCAGGCATGGTGGCAGGTGCCTGTAATCCCAGCTACTCAGGAGGCTGAGGCAGGAGAATCACCTGAACCCAGGAGGTGGAGGCTGTAGTGAGCTGAGATCACCCCACTGCACTCCAGCCTGGGCAACAGAGTAAGATTTCATCTCAAATGAATAAATTATATATATATAATTGTGTGTGTACACACACACACACACACACACACACGTATATACACATATAAACATACACACACACACACACACACACACACATATATTACAGAAATGTAGAAAAGATCAGCCAGGGCTCAGAGGTTGGGAAGCAGGGAAGGGGAAGGAGGAAGAAGCTATACAGCAAATGAGAGATCCTTGTGAGGATGGAAATGTCCTATATGAATGTCAGTATCTTGGCTGTGATACCGTATTATGTTTTTTGAAGAAGTTACCATTGGAGGAAACTTGAGAAAAGGGTACATGGAACCTCTATATTATTTCTTACAACTCTACATGAATCTGCAGTTATCTCAAAATTAAAAGCTTAAAAGGGATTTAATCAACAGGTATGAGATTATTCATTAAGGAATCTTCCAATTGTCAGATTAAACATTATTATTTTGTATTTTAATATAAAATTATTCAATTTCAATATAAAATTATTGTTTCTTAACCAAAATAGGAGAGGTAGTTATCTCCATTTTCTGGAGATTGGACTAAAAAATTTTTCTTCATCTAATAGACTGGATACCAAAATTCTATCACATTAGTATTCATTCAATCATTAAACATTTGTTAAGAACCAACTACGTACACTGCTCTAAGTTATAGGAATAAAGTAATGAATGAAACAAACTGAATACTTGCTCTCTGGTGCTTACCTTATGAGAGAAGTACTCTGTATTTCATTCATGTTGGTCAACTAGTTCTTTTTCACTATGCAATCAGATTAACTTTCTCTCAGGCCTTTGCCATGATATAAACCAATCATGCTGAAAGGTTGTGTTTCCTACCTACTACTTTGTTAGGTTGAAATACTTCTTTCTTCCTTTGCATCAGTAATCCTTAGTGAAATTAAAAGGATATCTGAAGATATAGTAAGGTAGGAAGCTGAAAGAATGTGAGTCACTTAGGATTTTACTGGAAAAGCTCTGTAAGCTGAAAATGTTTCCAGTAGGATCAGTTCTCACTGTTTGTGTGTTAATATCTATATCTATACATGGGATATAATGTGATGGAGGGAAACTAGAAGTAAAACTGAGACTCTTCTTACTGGCATTGATGATTTCAGTCTTTTCAGTGACCCATCTATGGCATCATTTTGAGTGTCACAAGGATAAAGTTTACATTAAAACACAAAGGGCTTTCAGAGGAAAAATTTAATTTCTAAAATAATGAAATTAGTTTTTTTAATAAACACTTGATTGCATTTTTTCCATAAATACACAAACACCTACCACAAGCACTATGAAGAATGCAAAGATATTGTATCATAGATACACCAATAAGCTCTTAAAGAACTTAGCCAAATCTGAAGTAGGGTATATATGGATACAGAACATGAAAAGATGGTTCATAAGGAACCAAATGGACTTGTCCTCCCATATGTGGTGTCCAGTATAGTTCCATGATCCATGACATAAACCCCATGAGACTATAAAGATCAAAAAATATGAAAGTCAGAAACACAAATATGGAGGCACAGTGAGCTTTGCAAATAGCCCTAAAACAGCAGCTTTTTTATGACATGTATTTACATGTGGTTTGCCATTTTATGCATGTCCTTGATAAGAACAATATGATTGCATGCTTCATTACCATTCAAGTACCAACTGGAGGCTTCACAGATTCTACCACTTTGTATACAGACAGCATAAACAGAAGAAATACTTAAACTTTTCTATTTCACGTTGCGGCCATAAAAACAGATTGTTTATCCAGCTGAACTCTTTCATGTGAGACACAAGAGCACTATAACCAAATACCGAAACTCAATGGCAGGGCCCAACTCTTCCTAGAAATACAGTAATGAACCAAGAAGCAAGTGGTCTTAAACTCAGTTTGGCTTTTCCACTAGATAAAGTAGCCATCATACTAACTAAGTACGTAATCTTTATCTTGACTCTCCTGCAGTGAGGTTTTTTGTTGTTGTTGTTGTTGTTTTGTCTTTTTAAGACCAAGTTTCGCTTTTGTCACCCAGGCTGGAGTGCAATGGCGTGATCTCAACTCAATGCAACTTCTGCCTCCCGGGTTCAAGTGATTCTCTTCTCATGTCTCAGCTTCCCGGAGTAGCTGGGATTACAGGTGCACGCCACCACACCCAGCTAATTTTTATATTTTTAGTAGAGATGAGGTATCACCACGTTGGCCAGGCTGGTCTCAACTCCTGACCTCAGGTGATCCACCCGCCTCAGCCTCCCAAAGTGCTGGGATTACAGGCATGAACCACGGTGCCTGGCTTGCAGTGAGGATCTTTAACAGTTATCCAGATCCACCCCAGGTGTCCATTTTAGCAGTAATACTTTACCCCCTTTACAGTTAATCATGCACATAACAAAAGTTGCAGATAGATCAATGGAATTCATAAATGCCCTAACTCCAGGAATTAAGAGAAAATTTAACTTGGTATTTTGAATTCCCACTCAATTCAGTTAATTCAGAAATGCCTGGGCTGGGCACAGTGGCTCACGCCTGTAATCCTAGCACTTTGGGAGACTGAGGAGGGCAGGTCACGAGGTCAGGAGATCGAGACCATCCTGGCTAACATGGTGAAACCTCGTCTCTACTAAAAAATACAAAAAACTAGCTGGTCGTGGTGGCGGGTGACTATGCTCCCAGCTACTCAAGGGCTGAGGCAGGAGAATGGCGTGAACCTGGGAGGCGCAGCTTACAGTGAACCGAGATCGCGCCACTGCACTCCAGCCTGGGCTATAGAGCAAGACTCCGTCTCAAAAAAAAAAAAGAAGAAAGAAAAGAAAAGAAAGAATACCTGGAAGTAAAAACAATGAAACCAAGTACAAGTTGTACTGGAAAAAAACACCATAAACATAATACTATTCCATGTGCAAAATATCCATGTGCAAAATATATTATAGTCATACCCATTTTGACAAAACATTCATCCATGCATTTTAACACATCTCTCAAACTACGTCATCCAGCTCAGTGTCTCTGATTTAAGAATAGTATATCAAGTAAAGCCACTCAGACGTATTTAGCACTACTTTGATAACAGTCCATTAAAACTATTCGTAACTCTCTGTCTCTGTGGTAAATTAGATCTTGGATCACCTTAATGCCAGAACTGCTGTGGTCAGCACCATTAGAATGAACACATAGAGGCAGCCTGTGCTTCATCTGAAAACTCTGCTCCTTTGTCTTATTTGAAATTACATCCTTCATCCCAAGACCTGAAAGGGCTCGAGTTGTTGGGTAAAGCAAACATCTCTGTCCTCTCTCAGACTGCTGCTGCCAGGCATCAGCAGGAAGGACTTTTGCAGCCTAAAAAGGAGAATTTGGCCCGTCAGTTTAAATGACCTCTGAGCTATGTTATTTGATGGCAACCAAGAGAGTACAGTGAAATGTAACATGTAGGATTTTACAAGAAAGGAGGGCCAGGGTGGGTTTTGTTCCTCTTCTCAGATAAATTTGGTCCGTCGGTTATTCTGTGGAAAAGGTACTCACTCTCCTCCAAGGTCACTTGGATAGGAACCACAGATTTCTAGGAAAGCTATGTTATTAAATTGGCTACTTACACATAAAAGGAAGATCACATGGCAGAATTTAGCCCAGGATGTTCTGGGCTGGGAATAAAACAATCCTTTGGTAGGGAATCCCAGTGCTAACTAAATATTCCCAAGATCTGAGAACATGAAAAGCAGGGTACTATACGGGAGTTAGGGGAAATTGCAGGGCTAACAAATTCATGGAATGACTCATGGCAAAGTATTTGCGCAAACTGTTTGCAATGAAACCACCTAGGGAACATCAGGGCTATTTCACTAGATAGAGGCCACTGGTTTTGACTCACCGTGAAAAAATCCAAGATCTATTTGTGACAACTTGGATGAACCTAGAGGACATCACATTTAGTGAGGTAAGTCAGGCACAGAAAGACAAATACCACCTCATCTCATATGTCAAATCTAAAAAGGCCAAATTCAAAGCAGAGAGTAAAATGATGGTTACCAGTAGGGCTGGGGAGGTGCTGGTCAAAGTGTACAAAAACTTCAATTAGAGAGGAGAAATTTGTTCAAGAGATGTACTGTACAATGTGGTGGCTACTAATAACTATGTGTTTTTTTGTTTGTTTGTTTTTGAGATGGAGACTTGCTCTGTCGCCCAGGCTGGAGTGCAGTGCTGTGATCTTGGCTCACTGCAGCCTCCACCTCCCGGGTTCCAGCAATTTTCCTGCCTCAGCCTCCCCATTAGCTGGAATTATAAGCACATGCCACCATGCCCAGCTAATTTTTATATTTCTAGTAGAGACGAGGTTTTTCCATGTTGGCCAGACTGGTCTCGAACTCCTGACCTCAGGTGATCCGCCCATCTTGGCCTCCCAAAGTGCTGGGATTACAGGCATGAGTCACCGCCCCTGACCATAACTATGCATTCTTGAAAATCACTGAGTATAAACTAAGTTTTCTTATCACACAAAAAAAGAAATATGTGAAGTAGTACCGATGTAATTAGCTCAATTTAGCCATTCCAGTGTATACATATTCCAAAACATGTTGTACATAACATAAAATTGTCAATTCTAAAATAATTAAGAAAAGAAAAAAAATCTAAGATCTGAGCTGCCTGAATCCCAGGATACAATGATAAGGAGAGGATACATTGGCTTAGAAACCACTTAGTTTGCCAGCAGCAATGGAAGAGGATTCCCTTGATCCAGAAAAATGGGTCAGGTTATATAGAGACACAGACTCATTAGAGGTACGATACTTCTTCAAAGTATCGTACAAAAGTCCCTCCTAATGATCTAGCTTTAACTTCACTGCCTCAGACCTATACTGAGGTAATGAACTTAAAGCTAGATCATTAGGAGGGACTTTAATACAGCCCGACTAGTGTCCTTACAAAAATGGGAATTTGGACACAGATATAGACATGCATAGAAGGAAGATGTAAAGAGACACAGTATAGGGAGGAGACAGTCATCTACAAGATAGGGGATGAAGGGAGAGGCTTGGAACAGATGCCTCCCTCATAGCCCCGGAAGGAACTAACCCTGCCAACACTTTGATTTCAGACTTCTGGCCTTCAGATCTGTGAGAAAAAATTTCTATTGTTTTAAGTCATCCAGTTTGCAGTACTTTGTTATGGCCACCCCAACAAACTAATACACCTGCAAACCATGCAGATGTTTATATAGAAAAAGTCATCATTCTCTCTCACCTTGACCATTTCCTGCCCTTTGGGTAACTGATATTAGCATTGTGGAGTATATCTATTCACACCTTTTTCCATACACATGATTTTTACTGGTTCATTTTTAATTAAATTATGATAGCACTTTGCAATGTACTTTTTTATCCATCTTCCAGATGGACTTATTATAACTCTCACTCGTTAATTGCTATGTGATATTCAATCTTATGTATCACTCTTCTGCTGGTTAACAATCAGGTTATTTCAGGTTATATGGCATCACACAAAAAATGCTGTGATAAACATCCCTGGACATATGTTTTCAATTTTAAAGCATAGATTTCTTAAATTAGAATTTCTCATTCAAGAATTATGTGCATTTCCTATTCTTCAATGCCCACCCCCACCAATGTATCAAAATATTTCTCAGCTAACAGTGCACATAAATTTCATAAACCTACTTGATTATGTTTCAAAAGCCTGTTTAAAGAGAATGATAATCACAAAGAATCTGATTAGTCCCTTAGATGGAGGTCTTTGTTGCGTTCTGGTAGATGAGGAAAAATATAAGTCATGAACACTATTTTCATCCACGCAGAAATAGAGTCCCTTCACAAATCCCTTTTTCCTGGATTTTGTTTTTGTTTGTTTCTTGAGATGGAGTCTCGCACTCTTTCCTGGGCTGGAGTGCTGTGGCGCAATCTCGGCTCACTGCAACCTCCGCCTCCCGGGTTTAAGTGATTCTCCTGCCTCAGCCTCCTGAGTAGCTGGGATTACAGGTGCATGCCACCACATCCAGCTAATTTTTTGTATTTTTAGTAGAGACAGGGTTTCACCATGTTGACCAGGCTGGACTCAAACTGCTGACCTCTGGATTCACCCGCCTCAGCCTCCCAAAATGCTGGGATTACAGGCGTGAGCCACCGCGCCCCACCCCTTTTTCCTGTTTTTAATGGAATGTGTCCCATACAAACCATTGGTTTCCATGAATGTCCATTTTTATTACTTCTTTATGCATTTAAGGCAACCTAGAAATGCCAGTGCCAAAGCCCAAACTGAAGCTAACAGATGCTAGCCAGTGATTCTTTCAACTACAGAGTAATTTCCTGGTTCTAGCAAAAAGCATGGCAAGGTCTCTGTTCCCCTCAATCCACTCTCAATTAACAGAAGAAGCTTTAGAACCTTGTGAAGAAGTGGGAATGCCCAGATATTTCACCTGCAATGGACTCTACTGGTGATTTCGGGGGAGAGCTGGCAGGAAGTAGAACACAGCCTGTGGAGATTTTGAGCACGTACTATGATTCCGAAGCCATTATTGAGGCAACTTTGCTGAAGTCAGGGCTCCTGGGAGAAAGGGACATGCATAGAGCATTTCTATTGCTGAGCAAATTGGCCATGACTTACTATGCAGATCTTCAGGAAAATGAATGAATAATGTTGAGCTTGAAAAATGCACTGGGCTTGCAAATGCTTTTGTCATGTCAACACAACTGAGATTGGCACCTCAAGAAGAGTGGCTCATCCCTGACAGATCACTCATGTGTTCCTCTAAAAAATGAGAATTTAGGATGAGGCTCAATCATAAATTATTCATTTGGGTTTTTTTTTTTTTTCATTTTATTTCAGAACATTCTCCTGGTCATGTCTTAAGTGAATTTCTCCCTGGTCCCATCATTTACAAATGCAGACAATTCTCAGTAAAGGAGCCAGATCTTAAGCAAGGAGCCACAGGACTTCCCCTCCCTTAAGAGAAGTCACTCTAGCCCTCAGTTGCTGCCCTCAATTGCTACCCGCTTTCTAGGCCAGTAATAGCTGCAGCCCAATTAAGGCTGTAAAGGTGAACCTTATTAACATTTTAAAAATAAAGCCATCTTCACCTAAACTTGGTAAGATCAAGTATTTTTCTTTTACCACCATCAAACCTCAAACACACCAAGATTTTCCTCTGTGAAATCACTGCATGTTTTATATGCTATATTTATGTCTCATTGTAAAGCATTCATTGGTTTATAGACCTTGGGTCCTCAAGGAAACATCACAAATCCTTATTATACTTCTTGGTATTAAATTTGGTGTTAGAATCTGATTTATCTGCCAGCCTAACTCACATGTAAACAGACATCTCTCTCAAAGCTTCTTCAAATTCAATAACCCCCCCACCACCACCAAAAATAGTTCATGCTAAAGCTCTAGCCTTGAAGTTCACTGCAGTTACGTTGTCAATGTGTAAGGATAATGATAAACAAATTGTACTTAGTTCTTTCCTCATTATGTTCACTTTTCCTTACACACACACCCCCATACACAGACAAGGGACCAGAAAAGTGTAATTTTGAAGGCCTTTTAAAGACAAGTATTGGTAGGCTTTCTAAGTGAATACAGTAATCTTCTTTAAATGAAGGAATGAATCAATCACCACGAGGTGACTGTGAAGTCCAATAAACAGGGCAATAAATAATGATCATCTAATGAATGCAGATTAAGGACTCAGCCCAAGGACATTCCTCCTTGTAAGTTATCACCTTTCCAAGGAATGCAAATATTAAAAAATCTTCATATAAGTTTATATTGCGATTTGCTTTCTAATTGCCACATAAGATTGTTCTGATGGGAACTTATATAGAAAATTTAATCATTTGAGTATCTTTTAAGAGAATCTGATTATATGTAAAGTTTTTTGCAGATGTCATCCTCCTGGTTGTTCCTTTTAGTGATCGTAAATAGCATAGCATTGCCAACTACAAAATTACAGAAGAAACCCTTTCCTCCTTTGACATTTTCAAAATACTGAAATATTTAAGTAGATGTTTAATAAGTATGATTATGTACTACTGAATATATTTCTAATGTGAAATGCACATTATATGTATGAAAAGCCAATCAGAACTTAATTCTGATTCAAGTTAGTAAAATGTTATTGTGTTCCTATGATGTGCAAAGCATAATGCTAATAAGGAAGAGAGTAAAAGATATGGGATGGCCCCTGCCCTCAAGGAACTTCCAAGTCAACTTACCTTTTTCTCTTTTTTTTTTTTTAATTTGAGACAGAGTCTCACTCTATCACCCAGGCTGGAGTGCAGTGGTGCAATCTCAACTCACAACTCACTGCAGCCTCCGCCTCTCAGGTTCAAGCAATTCTCCTGCCTCACCCTCCCAAGTAGCTGGGATTACAAGTGCCCACCACCATGACTGGCTAATTTTTTGTATTTTTAGTAGAGACAAGGTTTCACCATGTTGGCCAGGCTGGTCTCGACTCCTGACCTCAGGTGCTCCACCCACCTTGGCCTCCCTAAGTGCTGGGATTACAGGCATGAGCCACCGTGCCCAGCCACCTTTTTCTGTTACGTGAACTAAATGGTCTTTAGTTTTCAAAGTAGAAAGAAATTTTGAACAATAGTTTCTATATCAAGGGTCCTTATAAATCACATGTGTAGTTCTCATGCTCAAGAATGAGAAAAGCCACTGAAAACAAACCACATATTTTTTAGATAAATACACACCAGTTGTGGGGGTTGTCCAGATCAACCAAAATACTTTTGAAAATCAAGATAGGATAGCATATTTAGAAAGTATATCATATTTAGATTATTATTTAATCTTTATTTTGGTTGGATCTGAACAGTATTTTGAAATTATTCTAGAAATAATGCAAGGAAAGAATCTAGTGTAATTTTATTCATAAAAATCAAGAAAGCTACTGATTTTGCACATAAGTCAAAAACAAAGTACAGGTGAAAAATATGGTTAAATTATAGAATATTAAACATCACTAAATTTCTGTTGTGGGTTTGTTCTGAAATATTTTTCAACAAGTTGTATAACATCTCTGTACAGTAAATTAAGGATTACCTTGTAAAAATTTGAAATTATGAAGTCAATTATTAAAATATTATTTCAGAATATTTTAATAGATGAACTAAAGACTTATTCAAATAAGGTGGTTATAAGTTACTTTCTATGTTTGCAGAATTTCCAAAGCCTTTGAATCCTGTAGGTTTGTAGAATTCTATCTTTTGACATCTTGAAAAAAGATAACTGAAAAATATGGTTCAGCAGATTTGAAACTGCCTGCACAACAGTTCCCAAACAGTATTGATTACTAGATCAATTTCAAACTAATGGGTGGTTGTCAATTTTATGCTAAAGAAATCTGCCCTTGGTTCTGTTCAAATATTAAGAGTGACTTCGATGAGGACATGGATAATCTTTACCAAACCCATAGATGACAAAGGTGATGCAGATGGCAACTCTGCAGGTTGATCAAGTAGAGTCAGTTGGTCTCAATAGGATGAATGATGTATTGGATTACATGAAAATGAATACG